>NC_086153.1:171604572-172853322 GCF_035149785.1 Candoia aspera | reverse complement strand
TAGCCTGGAGTCCAGGGACTGTCCAGCCCGCTCAGAAAGGACAGCCACACGGATCTGATGGTCAACATAACCTGGGTTGCAATATCTGAGCAGGAAGAGCAATTAGCAGCCCAGACCTAAAAGACCTAAAGCCCCTCATTTCAGAAATCCAAGTTCTTTCCCAGCAGAAGGGAAGAGAAGCACAATTATCTTCCCTTCTGCTGGGAAAGAACTTGGACTTCTGAAATGAGGGGCTTTAGGTCTTTTAGGTCTGGGCTGCTAATTGCTCTTCCTGCTCAGATACTGAAACTGAGGCAGATCTCACACCCACTTTTCTTTTGCCGGCTTACTCAGAGATGGTTTTAATTGGTATGCATTTCCTTATGGGTAGCTTCTAAAATATGGGCACAGTGCCCAGAGTACTGTAAACATAACCAGTGCTTTTTATCATCCAAAATCTGGAAACAACACTAAAGGCTTGAACAAGAAACTGTGTCAATATGATTATCTCAGCCATGGAGCTCATAGAAAACCATAATTATACTTGCTGTTCTCCCTGAACCAGTTGTCTGAAAGTTATCATTAAATACAATTTGCCCTGAAAGTAGCACATTTTATATTCTGGCTCCTCCCTCTGTGGTTGTAAAATATGCATTTGATCCTTCCTTATTAAAAGATCAGGTTGCTTGTAATTTTGTCAGGTTTAAAGTTGAGCCAAAATGCTTCTGGATTTAAGTTTAAAGTGCTTCTGGCTACCTCTTAGAAAGGCCAAATACTGAGGGAGATGAAGTAAAATTATCATTTTACCTCCTTCAGTGCTGTTATCATGTCTTGAAAATATTTCAGGATTTTGGTTCAAAAAGCTGAACAAGTCAAGAGTATTGTTTTAGTCAACCTCTACTGAACCATGGCTGCAAAATTTCAGTTGGCCAGTAGATGGCAGCAGAGAGATTCAGAAAAACACTAACTCTTGGCTGTCATCTAGCAGTTGTCCAGATGACAGCAACTCACATCTAATAGCCCTAGTTTAGTGTAAATAGAATTATCTGTATTTGCAGAAATATCCCAATCTGACACCAGAATAGCTGTGAAAATGAAGACTAAAGAATTGCTCTGGCAAAAAGCTGTAGACTGTTCTTTAGATTGCCTGTAGAATCACAAGGGGTAAACTGTAAATGAAAATGGGATTAAGTGAAACTCTCCAAGACTGAACTCTTCATAAGATCATTCTGTCAGTGTAAGAACTGCACCTTTGCTTCTGGATCCACTTGAAAGGACCTCCTCATACCTACGTTCCCTTAATTCCTGAAGATTGATGCTGCCATGGGGAGAAAGGGTATTGATAACTGTTCATCCTTGAGCACCCTCTTCTCATGTGGTTTTGGCAAGAAAGAAAACAGGTAGAGCTGCCATATCTGGATTGCAAAAATCCAGATGACCATTAAATGGATTTACCCAGAGAAAGGCTACCAAGCTTATGAAAGGTCTGGAAACTAAGTCCTGTGAGGAACAGTTAAAAGACCTAGGTATGTTTAGCTTGCAGAAGAGAAGGTTGAGAGGGAACATGATAGCTGTCTCCAAATACCTGAAGGGCAGTCACATTGTAGAGGGTTTGGACTTGTTCTCACTTGCTGCAGACTGTAAGAGTAGAACTAATGGCATGAAACGTCAAGGATGTAGATACAGATTAGACATTAGGAAGAACATCTTGGCAGTAAGAGCTGTCAGCCAGAGCAATAGGTTACCACATGAAGTGGTTTCTTCCCCCTTTACAGAGGTTTGCAAAAAGAAGCTAGATAGTCCTCTGTCAGGTGCAGTGATTCCTGCAGTATGCAGGGTGTTGGACTTGATGACCTCTTAGGTCCTGTCCAACTCTATGATTTCATGTCAGCAAAGGAACAGGAGACCTTAACTTGTTGCTGCTATCTAGTAGTGGATTTGTGCAGCCTAAACGTGGAACACCTAGACAAGATTTCAGTGACATCCACATCATTTAATTTATAGTGGGGTATTCTTCATGGTGGGCTGATCTTTTGAATATGTAGAAGATGGCCATTTCTGATTTGGGTTTTTCATCCTTTTTATGGTATCTTCTTTCTACTATAGTTGGCATTACATTTTTTTCATTCATTTTGTTACCTGTGGCTAACAGAAAATGTGTGTTTTCTCTTTACTATTTGCCTTCTTTTCATTGACCCTTTCATTATACAGGTAGACCTTGTTTACCAACTGCCTCATTCAGTGACTGAAGTTAACATGGTGCTAAAAAAATAACTTGATGACCAATGCCCACATGTATGACCTTTGCAGCGTCCCTCAGTCACATGATCACCATTACAGTCAGTACACGTCCTGTGCCTGACCTGTTGTTTTTCTTCCCCCTTTGCAGAGCAGAGACATTGTAGAGAAAAGGATTACAAGAGAGTAAGCAGGCATATGATGGGGAATACACATTGAAAGGAATGCAGTGGCGCTGGCAACCCCGATTGC
This sequence comes from Candoia aspera, assembly GCF_035149785.1. Taxonomy (NCBI): domain Eukaryota; kingdom Metazoa; phylum Chordata; class Lepidosauria; order Squamata; family Candoiidae; genus Candoia; species Candoia aspera. Next base: position 172,850,853 of record NC_086153.1, on the reverse strand, counting down.
ACTTGGGGCTGGGAGCTGTGAGTGCACTACGCAAATAGCCCGGTGTATTCCCCACTGCGTGCCTACTTACTCTCTTGTAATCCCTTCCTCTCCAATGAATGTAAATACAAACATTAATTCCCTTCTTGCTAATTATCCCAGCGTCCAGCCAGGGTGAGCATTCCAAACAGCAGGGAAGTGGGGAAAGGAAAGTACAGTTGTGGTCACGTGATTTCCCACTTAACGACCGCTCTGCTGAATGACAGAGCTGCCAGTCCCAGTTGTGGTCGCTAAACGAGGACTACCTGTATTCCATCCATGTGCCATTCTGTGGCGTAATGCTGACTGTTAAACTCTTCCAAGAAGCCACTTAGCCAAGCACAAGAAGAGAACCACTTTCAAAGAAAAGAAGCCAGGAAAACATCAATCCACTTCATCAAACCAAAGGGATTGTATGAGCCAATACCCAGAGTGAGTTGAGGAAGGAGAGTCCAGGCTTTATTTATTTATTGGATTTGTAACCACCACCACCCCTTCTAGATAATCTATGGCAGTGTTTTTCAAACATGGCAACTTTAAGATGTGTAGACTTCAACTCCCAGAATTCCCCTTTTCTGAACCAGTTCCATTTTCTCTGAACCCTTCTTAAAGTGTAGTTCCAAAAATTGGACACAGTCCTTGAGTTAGGGTCTGACAAAGGCATAACAAAGTGAAATAATTATTTCTCATGATTTGGAAACTATCCTTCTGTTGATACAGCTTGAAGCTCTATTTGCCTTTTTGCACTCACATTCTGCTGCTGATTCTTACCAGTTTGTAATCAATAATTATTCCAAATTTTCTGTTGTTAACTGGATTCTTCCCCCTCCATTTTTAAAGATAAGGACAATATTTGCCTTCTTCCAGTGATCTGACACTTTACCAGTTCATCAGGATTCCTAAAAAATAATGCCTAAAAGATTGGCTAGACTGCTCATACACAATAATCTTTGCCACACCTATTTATTTATTTATTTGATTGATTGATTGATTGATTTCTATAGTCACCCATCTCAACAAATATTCTATAGCCACCATCTCAGCTATTACTTTTACTACTGGAAGTATATAAGGAATATGCTGGGTGATTTCATATTCAAACATGGATTAGTTTGTTAAACTTTGTGATAAGAGAAAAAGTATTTTAGATGCCTGCCACAGTAGGCAAAGACTTCTTTGAACTGGTTTCATAGTGTCATGGTTATCAAGACTTCTTTGAGCTAACATTGGCAAGAATATAATCTAATCTACAGCCTGGGATTTCCTGGTCATCTCTTATTAAGATACAAAACTAGCATGACCTTATTTAGTTTTTTGAGATTAGCCAAACTTGACTAGCTGTTGCCACTTGCCGTAGACCTAGTTAGAATACTGAGAGCCAAAATAACCATCCAACTGAGTAGAAATTCAGAGGGGAGACCAAGAAAATGCAACTTGGATTGGAAATTATTACAAAATATTATCACTTCCAATATTTTGGAGGTAAGCCTACTGGGAAAAATGTTCTGTTGCAAATAATTAGCAATATAGAGGTTAAGCTATACCATTAGTGCTTCATATGGATCAAGATAGTTATATTCATTTTCTCTTGGAGGTTTGGAAGGGCTTGAACCAGCCATCAGACTTAAATTTCCCAGGTTCAGCTTCAAGTTTGTCTTCTATTGGTAGAGATCAATTTTATTGTCTTCATTATCATGGATTTTCCTATAACAACCTTAACCTTGGCTCCAAATTGAGAAGCCTGCTAAGATGCACAGTGAAAACATTCTTAACACATTTCTTTCGCTTCACTCATCTGGTTATCCTTTGAAGGATCTAAATAATTTAACATAAGGAACAGTCGTAAGATCTGAAGAACTGGCCTATTAATTATCTCCTCTGAACTTTGGAACCCCTCATTTGTGTATGCGATTCTTGTTTTTCTTTCCTTTACATTTTAGCACATTAAAAAAAAACAATATGTAGTGTGGCTGTTGAAATAAAAATAATGGCCATGGCTTTTTAAATGTAGTTTTAGTACACAAGGTTAATTTTTCTTCTTCTCCATGCTTTCATTATCCCCCATAAATTAAAGTGCAACTGGAAAATTTTGCCTGAAGAGTAAAACATATCACAATTAGAAAGAACACTGATGAAGAAACAGGCTGCCATGTGATTCTTCAAATATCCCTGATGGTTCATTCTTCTAATATTATATGTGGAGGTGAAAAAAGCTGGAGTAGTGACTCATTAAGACTACTTTGAAGAGAGCTTTGCAGAAAGCTAGCCTGTTAGCATGAGCAATCTTCTTTGAAGCATTAAAGCAGCCATTTCTGTAGAAGATTTGAATCACTCTTTTAGAATCTGTTCCTGGCTGTCTGCACATATGTGTGTACAGCTGTTCCACTAGCAGTCATGGTAGAAGTGTTTGTGCATGTACACGTGCAGGCAACTGGGGATATCTTTTGAAACCGCTGTGTGGGTCTTGCAAAAGACATGGCTGCTTTAATGCTTCAAAGACAGTCTTTTCCTGGGTGAGCTGCAAGGGGGAAGAAGTATTTTATAGCTTTTCTAAAATTCTGGTGCCCTTTATTGCTGAATAATTGCTCTGACTTTTCCTGTTCCTGGGTAGTTCTATTTACTTGATGTTCTACAATGGTTGTACAATTTCTTCTGCTTAGAGACTAGTGTTTACTTAAACCGTGCTCTTCTTATATTTATCATATACATATATGGCGTAATGGTGAAGGTGCTGGCCTAGAAACCAGGAGATGGTGAGTACTAGTCCTCCCTTAGGCGGGAAAGCTGGTTGGGTGATTTTGGGCCAGTCACTCTCTCTCAGTCCAACCCACCTCCCAGGAAAAGAGGAAGCAGGAGCATTATATGCACTGCCTTAGTTATACAAAGGAAGGCAGGGTATACTAAATCTAATAATAAAATAAATAAGTTCATTTGGTTATTCCAATTGTGCCTACTGTTCCTTTTTTTTTTTAGCCTTCACCCACTTGAGCCAACATATTCTTAATACAGGTTATTTTAGAAAGCTTATGTTAGAAATGGAAAGCAATGAAAAAGATTGAATATTGAATGGTCTTTATTGGACACAGTGATCATTAATAAGTTGTGCAGAACTAAAGTGGGCTTCTGGTGTAAGAACAATACTTAATTAGGCCTGACTTATTTAGCTCTTCTTCATGCTTTCTGTGACCTACACAGTTTCTGTGGTTGTGCAGCTCTTCTCTAAGCTAAGATTTGGCAGTAAGAGCTTGAATTTAATGCATCTGCTGAAGGGCCATGGTTTTTCATGTTTCCACTCAGTTCCTTTTCCACTGGAGGGTTGTTTGTCCCTGGGAGGTTCTGTTGGATTACAAGAGCTTTTTCATCTTTTACTTTTTAATTTGCTTGTTCCTCCTTTTTGTTTCCTTCAGTATATTTCCATTACCTTTCTTTGAATTTCCTGTTGATTATCTTTGTGCCTTCTGGCATCCTGACACTTAGAGGTATCTTCCTGGTAATCTTCTAGCTGGAAGAATAAATGGTGCTCCCCTTCCCTGGTAGTTGCTTATGGTAACTTTTGAACCTCAAGGAAATCTCCATGTCAGTTGGCCATATGGCCAGGGTATTGCTTGGTTCTTGTGGCTCCTGGCTTTTTTTAAAAAATAGAAATTGGCAGTTACTGCCTCGGAGTAGTGGAAAATCTTCCTCAATTCAGTTATAAAAAACCCATCAGCATCTGTATTTCCAGAGAGAAAACGAGTTTCCACTATTCATGCACACACTGCTGTTCCTTCAAGACTGAGTAAAAGCTTATCCTGAAATTTCTGAGGGCTTTCTCAGATCCCTCTTCTCGTGGCCTGCCTCTATCACTGCCAACCAGATTCTCAGGTTCATTGGTGGTCCTGAGTTCAGGGCTGGGCAGACAAATCTAAGAGTGTCTGACTCTCCCATTTTACCCATCCTAGAACATTCTTTCAGTCTGGAAAACACAAAATGGCCTAGATCTAAGCATTCTTCTACTATTTTGAGTAAGAGAAAAAGAGAAAAAAGGAGAATGAATGATAAAGGACAACAAATCCTGCTTCAGGAATAGCAGCCTTGGCATTTGTGATATAGTCATTTCTGGAATGACCACTTCTGCCCATCTCTCTCCTCTTTTTCTGATGAGGGGCAGATGATGGGCACTTCCCAGAAGGGAAACTCCAGAACTGAATGCCTGAACCTGTTTCTCATCTGACAACCCACCTTGCCCATAGGAATCACCCCACCTTTGGTGTTCATGCACCACATCATAGATGTCGAATAATTTGAGGGTAGGGGCAGGCTTTTTAGTGCCTGCAAGCACCAAACCATCACCAGAGCTCAAAGAGATGCCCTAAACATCTCCCTTGTCTAAAAAATATGTACATATCATGAGAATTTGGAGACTTGTGGGATCTTAGATGTCTTTTTAGAGGAGCACAATGGTGGCTGGCAACACCAGTTTCTGATCTGTGATCCAGCGGTTCAAATTATAGTTGTACTCTCTTGGCTGGAGAATTTCTCAGCATTAAAATTCTTGTTCAGCGTTCAATCTATGAACAGTACCTCACATTGTCTTTGTAAAATAAACATTGCTAAATTCTTTGTAAATTTGTTTGAAAAAATAAATAGGGAAAAGGACATGCTTATTCCCTTCTCTCCCTCCTCCTCCTCCTCCTCCTCCCTTTTTCATCCTCTGGAATGGTGATTGTGGCAGCAACCTAGAAATCTCCTGTATGCCAAAATTGGCAATTCAATTTGTGCATTAAAAAAAAAGGCTTTAATGAGATGTTTCACATTCTGTGGAGCAAAGCACCAGTTGTTCCTACTGTCTTAATGCTTACCCAATAAAAGTACATCATCATTCCCGATGTATCTGTCAAGATGCTAATTTTAGCTTCCAACTGAAGGCTTAACCAATATGAACAAGCCATAGCACTATGCTTAAATTGATGGTTAAAAGATAAAAAGCAATCGGGATGCATACAGGTAGACCTAGGAAAGGTTTTCTAAGCTTCACTGTAATTTTGAATAAATGGTAGTGCTGAGGAAGCCAATGATTGTAGCCTCCTTTATTTTTATGCTGTTCTCTTTTCATTAAAAAGCTCTTAACAACTGAGAGAATTGAATGTCTTCATATTTAAATGGATTTTTCTCATTAGAGTGAATAATTAAGCCTTTGGTGTATTAGAAGGCTATACATGCCAAGAGTGACGTCTATATGTTTAGTCCTTTTATTTGGAAACATTTGCTGAGAAGCTGAGTTTCTTCTGCTACAGCAGACACCTGAAGGCTGGTTACTGTTTCACCTTCTCTGCTCTTCCCCACATTTCCTTTTCCTGCTCATTTTCACTGTCTCTCCAGCCAGACTTCTCCATGTACTGACTTGGGAAGAGGATTCACATTCCACTTAATGGCCCATTCAGGATACCACAGTATATCTCCAGTGATAGGCATATCACTTTTGAGACATACCATCCTAGACCATATTCTTGCATCTTTGTGTGCATTCAAGCAGTCTCTTCCAGTGCCTTTGTGGCTGGTTTCTGGTTTCTTCTGATATGCATTTCATCAATTATTTTTAATAAGGATTTGTACTTTGAATTCTTCAAATGCTGTTGTTGACTTTGGATTGCTGATTTCTTTATTTTTCCCAGTTCAAAAATTATTTGATTAACTGTTATTTTTATGGTCTTTTTTGGCTCTGCTTCTTTTCCTGGAACAATTATTATTTTGGGTTACTTATGGCTTTGATAATCTATGATATATGTTTTATTTGATCCCCTGATAAAGCTTTTTAAAATATTCCCCAAACCTTACGAAAGCAACTGACCTCACGTTATTGTGCTTTCAGCTTCTTCATGAGAAATTCCCTCTTTGGTAAGGCTACCTATCTAGGCTTCAAAAACCTCACAACTGCAAGGTGTTAGCAGAAATTTGTTTCTCTTTGCTACTTTCTAGTGGTTGCTAGATTTTTTTTGCAGCAGGAGTATTGTGGAAGTTCTGTAATGGCCAACAATAGGGGAGCTACTCTCTGCATAGGGATCCTGTCTCCTGGAGTGCTAACACTGTGTCCACTGAAGACAACCACTGCAGATTGTTGCCTTAAAGAACTCTGTTGCACAGTAGTACTCTGTAAATAGAACATGTATTAATTATTAATTCTATCAAAAGCATGGGTCTTCCCCCACTGAGGAAAGCAGTGAGAGATCCATTTTGTACAGGAACCTTCTCACCCAAGCTGCTTACAAACCAGGTCATTTGACTGCTTGGTTGTTCAGTTTTTCTATTATATAATGAAGTGAGAATGAGGCAAGCTTTCAGATGATGGGAACATTTCGAGTTTTGGGAGCACATTGTGGGTGTTCACAGCTAGTAATAAAAGATTTACTTACCAGAAGGAAAAGTGACCAAATTCTCTCTGCTACTCCACCCCTCCCCAGTTGCTCTGTGTCCAACTAATCTCCAGCCTGCCTGCCTATTTCCAAGCAGGACATTGGGGTACAGGCACTCATCATTTCATTTTCTAGGAATATCTATGGAGCCTCTTTAGAGCTTCGAGTCATTCTTATAAATGAAATGGATGCTAGAGGCTGGTACAGTGTTCCAGCTTTCCATTGCATTTTTAAAAATTAAAATAAGCCTAAACAATGAAATAAAGCAAAGTATGATAGGTAGTGCTCATAGATAGGATGTTACTTGGCCTGACAAGCAGTTGGAAAAGTCATTTAGTAAAGTAATCCTATTCATTTTGCCCTAACTTGGACTTTGGCTGCATCCTCAAATCTTTTTTTATTCCTTTGACATTTTCATCTACTTTTAAATGCTCTTTCTATGGAAGCCAGTAATTGGCTATGCTTGTCTACTAGAAGTATCAGTGGACTTTCAGGCAGGGGTATCATTACATGGCTTTGGACAATGTTAAAAATGTTTAAAGAGCATTCATTTTAAAAGAATAAAAATTATTTTCTAAAATACAAAGAACTGAAATGGCCAAGCCATTGTGAGATCCCATGTAAATAGAGAATTCACACGAGAGTCCATGATCTTGTGAAAATTTGGTCTTTTAAACTTGTGTGCTTCTGATTCCTGATCTACTGATCTTTGTAATTAAAGATGATGTGAGTAAGGTTTTCTCTTAGCTTACCCCCAATTTGATAATGTACACTGTTGTTGTGATATTCACTTGACAAGGACCATCATAAGCATTTTCACATGGTTTCAAAGCAGGGTATTTTTCAGATGGGCCAACTCTGTGTTTATCTGTGTTATCAAGTGTGAAGAATTCAAATATCTTTAAAGCCCTGTATGTATATCAAACTGTTTATTTCCCACTAAACATATCCCAGTAGTAATATTCTCAAATGTTTGTTTGTATTTATACATTTGCTCCATGCTCCAGATCAGATTTTCTTGTGGCACAACATTCTAGTATCACACTCTGGACACTCCTTTTGAAAAGGCACAAATGAAAGAGTTTAAGACGGGTATGTCTTTCCAGAATTCAGTGGGCTGGAGTGTTTCCAAAAGCTGACAACTCACTCAATGAGGCTATGATGGTTTCGTGAGTCAGAAGTATTTATTATACATGGACGGTATTTATTATAGAAAGCTATGTCTCTGTTTTGTACTGGGTGTGAGTTTCAGACTGAGTCAGTATTATGAGTATCTCAGAGTGAATGATAACTAAGTTACTGAAAAGGAAAAACGGGGGCAGGATCAGCTATATGATGCATTTTCTCTCAATATTTTACTTGGGAACTGAAAGTTTTATTATGGATACATTACACAAATGCAAAAGATTTTATACAACATTTTTTTAATGATTGAGAATAGTTGTATATTAGTAAGGATTTGCATGCCTTTCTGTACCTAGCGTGGCACTGGTGCTAAATAAACATTACTTGGTAATTCTAAATACCCTTTTCTGAAATGGGAGTTTTGAACTATACCTTTCTAAGGTGTAGTAGAGGACTGTTTCTCAGGGAACATTACACTTGTGTCCCTGGGTTGTTTGTTAGTTACCTGTTTTAAATACAATGGTATATTTAGGTATCCAGTGCATTATAGGGAATTGTTGAAATATAGTGGATGTCTGTATATTGACTAGATTGATAAACTGGTTTAAATAATATTCTTTTGCAGATGCTTAATAGAAAATTCTCTTTGTTCACTTGTTCGAAATGTCTGAGATTTTTAAGGATGAGTTCAGGTTAATTAAAATTAAAATGATGTAACATCTTGTTATTTCTCTGAATCATACACTGAACATGAGGAATACTGTATTCATTAGTCATTTTGTGTGTTCGTAGAGCTTGTGTTTCAGACGGTGATGCTGTGAGCCGAGATGATTTTATCCATGATATTTAATGTTGTTGTTTATTCGTTTAGTTGCTTCAGACTCTTCGTGACTTCATGGACCAGCCCACGCCAGAGCTTCCTGTCGGTCGTCAACACCCCCAGCTCCCCCAGGGACGGGTCCGTCACCTCTAGAATATCATCCATCCACCTTGCCCTGGTTGGCCCCTCTTCCTTTTGCCCTCCACTCTCCCTAGCATCAGCATCTTCTCCAGGGTGTCCTGTCTTCTCATTGTGTGGCCAAAGTATTTCAGTTTTGCCTTTAATATCGTTCCCTCAAGTGAGCAGTCTGGTTTTATTTCCTGGAGGATGGACTGGTTTGATCTTCTTGCAGTCCAAGGCACTCTCAGAATTTTCCTCCAACACCACAGTTCAAAAGCATCGATCTTCCTTCTCTCAGCCTTCCTTATGGTCCAGCTCTCGCAGCCATATGTTACTACGGGGAACACCACTGCTTTAACTATGCGGACCTTTGTCGTCAGTGTGAGGTCTCTGCTCTTAACTATTTTATCGAGATTTGTCATTGCTCTTCTCCCAAGGATTAAGCGTCTTCTGATTTCCAGACTGCAGTCAGCATCTGCAGTAATCTTTGGACCTAGAAATACAAAGTCTTTCACTGCTTCTACATTTTCTCCCTCTATTTGCCAGTTATCAATCAAGCTGGTTGCCATAATCTTGGTTTTTTTGAGGTTTAGCTGCAAGCCAGCTTTTGCACTTTCTTCTTTCACCTTCATCTTAAGGCTCCTCAGTTCCTCTTCACTTTCAGCCATCGAAGTGGTATCATCTGCATATCTGAGATTGTTAATGTTTCCTCCAGTGATTTTAACTCCAGCCTTGGATTCCTCAAGCCCAGCATGTTGCATGATGTGTTCTGCGTACAAGTTGAATAGGTAGGGTGAGAGTATACAGCCCTGCCATACTCCTTTCCCAATCTTAAACCAGTCCGTTGTTCCGTGGTCTGTTCTTACTGTTGCTACTTGGTTGTTATACAGATTCTTCAGGAGGCATACAAGATGACTTGGTATCCCCATACCACTAAGAACTTGTCACAATTTGTTAGGGTCCACACAGTCAAAGGCTTTAGAATAGTCAATATAACAGAAATAGATGTTTTTCTGAAACTCCCTGGCTTTTTCCATTATCCAGCGGATATTGGCAATTTGGTCCCTAGTTCCTCTGCCTTTTCTAAACCCAGCTTGTACATCTGGCAATTCTCACTCCATGAATTGCTGAAGTCTCCCTTGCAGGATCTTGAGCATTACCTTACTGGCATGTGAAATGAGTGCCACTGTTCGATAGTTTGAACATTCTTTAGTGTTTCCCTTTTTTGGTATGGGGATATAAGTTGATTTTTTCCAGTCTGATGGCCATTCTTGTGTTTTCCAAATTTGCTGGCATATAGCATGCATTACCTTGACAGCATCATCTTGCAAGATTTTGAACAGTTCAGCTGGGATACCATCATCTCCTGCTGCCTTGTTATTAGCAATGCTTCTTAAGGCCCATTCAACCTCACTCTTCAGGATGTCTGGCTCTAGCTCACTGACCACACCGTCAAAGCTATCCCTGATATTGTTATCCTTCCTATACAGGTCTTCTGTATATTCTTGCCACCTTTTCTTGATCTCTTCTTCTTCTGTTAGGTCCTTGCCATCTTTGTTTTTGATCATACCCATTTTTGCCAGGAATTTACCACCGATGTTTCTAATTTTCTGGAAGAGGTCTCTTGTCCTTGCTATTCTATTGTCTTCTTCCACTTCTGCGCATTGCTTGTTTAAAAATAATTCCTTATCTCTTCTGGCTAACCTCTGGAATTTGCATTTAATTGGGCATATCTCCCCCTATCACTGTTGCCTTTTGCTTTCCTTCTTTCTTGGGCTACTTCTAGTGTCTCAGCAGACAGCCATTTTGCCTTCTTGGTTTTCTCTTTCTTTGGATGTATTTTGTTGCCGCCTGCTGAACAATGCTGCCAACTTCTGTCCAGAGTTCTTCTGGGACCCTATCTACCATGTCCAGTCCCTTAAATCGATTCTTCACCTCCACTGCATATTCCTTAGGAATATTAGTGAGCTCATATCTAGCTGATCTGTGAGTCTTCCCTAACCTCTTTAGTCTGATCCTAAATTGTGCAATAAGAAGTTCGTGATCTGAACTACAGTCAGCTCCAGGTCTTGTTTTTATTGACTGTATAGATGTCCACCACCTTTGGCTGCAAAGGATGTAGTCAATCTGATTTCGGTGTTGTCCATCTGGTGAAGTCCATGTATAAAGCCGTCTCTTAGGTTGTTGGAAGAGAGTGTTTGTGATGCAGAGTGAATTGTCTTGGCAAAATTCTATCAGCCTATGTCCTGCTTCATTTTGTTCTCCCAGGCCATACTTACCTGTAATTCGAGGTGTCATTTGACTGCCCACCTTAGCATTCCAGTCTCCTGTGATGAAAATAACATCTCTTTTAGGCGTGTTGTCCAGTAGGTGCTGCAGATCCTCATAGAACTGCTCTACTTCAGCTTGTTCAGCATCTGTGGTTGGGGTGTATATTTGGATCACTGTGATGTTAGATGGCTTGCCCTGTATTCGAATTGAGATCATTCTGTCGTTTTTTGGGTTGTATCCAAGCACTGCTTTAGCCACTTGACTATTAATTATGAAGGCTACTCCATTTCTTCTGTGGTCCTCTTGTCCACAGTAGTAGATCTGGTGGTCATTTGATGTGAAGTGGCCCATTCCAGTCCATTTCAGTTCACTGATGCCCAAAATGTCTATCTTTAATCTTGACATCTCACCAATAACCACATCCAATTTGCCCTGGCTCATAGATCTTACATTCCAGGTTCCAATGGTGTGTTGATCCTTAGAACATCAGATTCGCCGTTCACCACCAGCACCGTCGGCTGCTAGCCGTCCTTTCGGCTTTGAGCTAGCTGCGTCATCACGTCTGGGGCTAGTTGAACTCATCCTCTGTTTCTCCCCAGTAGCATTTTGACCATCTTCCGACCTGGGGGTCTCATCTTCCGATGGTATACCGACATATCTCTGGTTGTACTGATCCATTTAGTTTTCGCGGCAAGAATACTGGAGTGGGTTGCCATTACCTTCCCCAGGGATCGCATTTAGTCTGACCTCTCTGTCATGACCTTCCTGTCTTGGGTGACCCTTCACAGTTTAGCTCATGGCATCATTGAGGTGCTCAAGCTCCAGCACCACGACAAGGTAACAATCCTTTGCTGAAGATGATATTTAATATCATCATGAAATTCCTGGGTGCAATAATCTAAACATTTGACTGTATTATCCAAATATGTGAAAGGCACTAAATTCTAATAATAACTGTTGTTGTTATTATTATTATTATTACCCCTTCACACAAAGCTGGCTTCTCCAAGAAGCCACCCAGACCAGTCCCAGCTGAAGCGGCCCTCTCCACCTCCGATCCCCCTGCTGCCCTGCCCTCCACCGCCCCAGCTCACCTGGCCGTCTTCTGGCTCCCTCTTGTGTGAACCCAGTTCCTGCAGAAGGCTGGGATGGCTGTGGCTTCCCAGGGTGTGGTAGTTGTTGTCAGGTGTTGGTGAATGCTGGTGTATCACCCAAAACATTGTGGTGTGTCATACGTCTGCCATTACTGGAATAAGTGCATCCACATGATCAACAATGAATTATATCATCTCTCAGTCAGTTACTTTATTTTGGTCACTGACCATCAAAACCAAACTTTGCAAAACAGAGCCACATTGAACTTGCTGAATATCAGTGCAGCCTATATAACTCAGAAATGTACTAGAATAAAACAAGCTATAAAATATGCATCAATACAGCTAAAATATAAGTTTAAGAATGTTGGGCATAAAATTAATATAGTGAGGCATCATGCAATTTGGATAAAGCAATTAAATGATTATTTAGAATAACAGAGTAGTAAAATTACTGACCTACAGTATAGAACCATTATGATGCTAAAATCCATGGAAAACCTGTAATTAATATTAATATATCTAGAGAAAATGGAGTGATGTAGTGTATAAGGAAGAATAATACATAAGGAGTTATTATGTTTTAGAAACTAAAAGTTTGAATCCAATTATAATGACTATTTATCTATATTGTTAAAATGACTCTGGCAACTATTAATGAAAATAAGACAGAAGTAAGAATCAATTGACAGTAAGGGCATAATACATTGTTATATAGTAGTGATTAAATGAACAGCTGCATCTGAAATGGTTCCAGATGGAGAATATCTGAAAGGTGCTTGAAGAGAAGTCATGGTGTATTGTACAAACTATGGAACAGTATTTGGCTATAGTTATCAGAGTAGAATCAGACTGATCTGATAGTAACCATCTGAGATGGAAGGAGTCAGTGTGACCAGAGCACTTGGTGATGAGAGGGAACAGTAATTCCTGGTCAGCATCAGGATAGAGGGAGCAGTGCCATAACATGTTCCAGCGTTTCAGTTGCTCCTCCACCACATGGGCACAATCTCTGTTCAAAAGGGGTGTTCTGGTATCTGCCCTCAAGGACTGTTGCTGGAAGGGCATCAAAATCAAGCCAAAGGCAAAGCCCTTCTAAATTTAGGGCTTGTTGTATCTGGCTGGGTGAAGTAGATATGTGGAATGGCTCAGAAAGATGTTTCTGGCCAAGACTGACAAATCTGACTGTAGGTTTCAGTCAATGGTGCATCACTTAAGAGTGGCTGATGCATGGTCGTAGCCCATCAGGGCGGTGGCTGCCCATGGGAAGCCATAGGATTTTAATTTTTTACCTCTAAATAGCGCAAGTCATGAGTTCAGAGTATATAAACAAGCATCGCTCATCAATGGATTCTGTGAGGTCTGCAGATAAGAGGAAATCCAAGATTCCTCTTTATAGAGGTTGGCACCTCAAGAAAGGGCAAAAAGTCAAACTGAATATATCTTTTGAATCACCATTCCCACTTGCTCAGAATTTATTAATTGTCATGGTTACCATTTCCTGGAAGAAAATACAGATATGGTTTCAAACTGTGTTCATTCTTGTCTCTCTGATAGCCTGACAGCCATGTCCATCATTATTTCTGGTTACTCTGACACTCTGTAGAGACAGAATTGGGTCTTTATGTTACTTATAAGAAGCAGTCAGGTTAATAGGAGGTGCAAACACCTTCAGGGGACTTCTGACTTGGTCTGAGGGCCATAACTGGAATATCAAAAACAAATTGCTCTGCTCTGGGTCATCCTGGATCTGGAAGATTCTTGTTAAAACAGGGTTTAATTCTCTCATTGTTTAGTAATTAAAAAAAACACACACAAAAGCAAAAGAAGATACAAACTGCTAATTTTCACTGGAATCAGTGTAGTTTTGGAGCTGTGTGACTTGAAAAGTCACGCAGTTTTCAGCCAGATGTGAAAGTGAGCATCCTAGAGTAGAACAAATTTTAGACAACGATACCTGGGAAGATTAACCAAATTTATTTATTTATTTACATCCTGCCTTTATTATTTTTATAAATAAGGCGGTGAACAGACCAGTACTTATGATGTTGAGGTACTTAGGAGTTGCAGATCACTAGGGAAGGATTTTGTCAAAGGAGTTTTAAAAGGGAAGAAGGTTGATAACTTTCTCTCGAAGATGGTCTGCCTCTTGATGAAGGGGCAGTTAATAAAAAGATCAAGGAAACCACCATTACAAAAACAGAGAAGCACTCCTTCTTTGTGTTCAGTGACTAATCTCTTTTGGTTAAACAAATAGCTGTTGGAACTATTCACTGGATTTGTCCAAACAAAGGGTTAAAAAAAAATGAGGGCTGTATTGTTTTATCTTTTTTTCTGGTTCTTGAGACTAGAAAATCTGAATGAAGAAAAACTACAGAGTACAATGCAGGAGGTTTCCTCTTGTTAGAAAGGATTGTTTTGGACAAAAATACTGTGAACAAATGGTGTTCTCTACAAATAACCAGATAATAAATCTTTTTAAAGGATGGACTTTTTTAGGTAAAAGAGATAACCTGAGTAGTAGGATAAATCAACTTCCTTTTTTTCCCAACCATTGTGGGTTATGTACATGAATGATCAACTTTTTTTTTTTAAATTGGTATGGCTGTTACTCTGTCACTCTTTGCAGTTTCCTCCGATCAAGACAGAATCTCCTTAAAGTCAAGATCTGGAAAGCTAAAATCTGTTCCAAATGATGAAGCTCAGGTTTTGGCCAAATCTGATGCACACCCTAATCGAGAATACTGTAAATGCTTAGAAACCTAAACTAACCATGTAGTGGGCTATTGGTTTGGTTAAACCATAAAAATAATTTCAAGTTCAAGCATTAATGAAGAATTCTGTCCTCTCTTTTTCAGATTGCAGAAAACTAGTGTGAGATATCAACTGGCTGACAAATCCACCCAAGGGTCAGTATTCTGTTTTGTGATTGCCTAAGTTTGAATGCTGTGCAATCTAAACTATTATAAGGAATCCAGATTGTCCTAAATGATCTCCCAAGGAATACATCCTTACATTATATATTCAAAATAAACGATGCACACAGGAGTGAAAAAGGAATACCCTGGTACAGTCTGTTCCTCCTCATCCAGACCCAAACAGCCTCCAGAGACTGGTTTGGTATGTTGACAGCTTCACCTGTCCAGCCTGGAGTTGAGATGCAGAGCTGGGGATCATCAGTGAACTGATGATACTGAACCCTGAACTGAGGGGTGACCTCACCTAAAAGTTTCATGTAGGTGTTAAACATTCCTAGACTAGTCCCTCTGAAGCACAGATTTGAGCATGGGTATTTTTTATATTTATAAGCTCAGAAAAAGGATAAAAATATTTAGCTATGGGTTTAGATGGGTTTGATTTCTGGTGGCTGAACAATTACGACAAATGCTTGCCATCTTGATCTACCTTTGAGCTACTCATAGCTCTGCCAGGGACATACCAGTGATCTTCTTGACCCCATCTTACCAAATGAAAACCTTCATTATGGTCACTGACTGGCACCTTGTATATCTTCATTTCAAAAGTCACTTGAACAGATTAAATAGAAATTAGTAAATGAATACATAAATATACAGATGAAAGAGGCTAAACATGATATGAATACAAATGTTACAATACTATGAAAAAGTAAGAAGGAAATGTATTAGTCTTGAACTACTACTAAAATATATTTATGTAAATATTGAAATGCTGAACTAGTGATCTATTAATTAGAATACCATTAAAATATTATGCCATAAATGATCAGTCTCTCGGTTAATTTTATGGGAAGCCCGTAGGATTTTATGGGAAGCTAGTAGGACTTCATAAAACTCAGTTAAAAGAAAATGGGTTCAGCCTTCCTTCATCTTGTTTTCTTTCATACAGAAGCATTGTATCCTGTGAGCTGCCAGACAACACAGTACAATACTTCATGTTTACAATCAAAAGCTAAGCAGATAAGCTTTTACAAACAATAGTATGGAATTAGTAAAAGTGATTGAACTGCTCATTACAGGGATTACAGAGTACACGATGCAAAAACGTAGGAATTAAATTATGCCCAACTGTCATTAACCAGCCAACAGAAAAGCTAATCTAAATACCGTTTTGAGCTCAAAACTTTCTTCTCTAATGCTCGAACGTATTTTGGGGTAAAACCAGGCAGGTGTCTCTCTGAGATAGATAAATCTCTCTCTAGTTTTGTCTGTTTGAAAGTCTAGTTGCTGGTGGTCTGTAATCTCCGTTTGATGCTTAATTACTGCTATGGCTTGTCATAACCCAAAGAGAGTAAACGTTCAGGGAAGAGACCAAGAAAACACAACCTTAAAGGTCCAGCCTGTTGGAAATGATCACAACATGTATATAAAGGTAAGCCCCCTGGGCAAAAAAAAATATCTTCAGCCAGTAATTGGTGGTTGCTAACCCAACACTTGTTTTTAATCTCCAGTTGTCAGAATGCACTTGGGACGGACCTGTCTTACCCATTGTCTTCCTCTTCTTGCTAAGTCCATCAACTTTCCCAAGCTTTGTCTTTTTCTCTAGTCCATGCGTCTTAGCTTGCTGATTGCTGCCTCAAGAAAGCAGTCAGACTTTATTTGCTCCAGGACTGATGGACTGAGTCTGCTTGCAGTCCATATTCTGTAATTTGGAGTCGTACCTTATTCTCTATATCTCACTCTTTTCTCAGTGCCCAACTTCCACAACCATACAGTACTTTACCACTGGAAAGACCATTGCTTTAAGGCTTCTTGCCTTCAATCTCACCGAAATGTTTTCATGTTTCATGTTCTTATCGAAGCTTGTCATAGCCTTATATTTTGAAGTTTAATTTGATGGATATATGGTGAGTTTTAAATCTTTCCCAGGAATATTTTTTTTCTACTTCTCCATTGTTCTTGACTTGATTATTTCCTAGTATTTGGATCCTTAGTTAATTGGTTAGATAAGTGTATTATAGGTTCTGTGCAGGATTTTGATCATGCTCCAGTATTATATAAGAAAATATTGTCTTAATTTTATCTAAGGTGTACTTAGATAAATTATTATTAAAGGATTCACATTTTCTAAAATAAATGAAACAAGGTTTTGAAGAATATTTTTGTATAGACACAAGGAATGTTTCATTACTTATGCAAGGCAACCTGCCCAGAAATAATATAAAACTTTTACAGTATATCTACTAAATTGGAACTTAATTCCCTTTATGGATTTGATACAGAATATTCACTGAATCACATAAAGCAAAGATATTGCAAACAAGGGGAAAGTCCTAGTAAATTATTGCTTTCTTGATACTCAGGGCGAAGAACATCATGACTCTGATAGAAAAACTCAGCATTTTTATACTTTCTGATCCAATAGCGTGCTGGAAACTCTGTAAAGGGGCTTGGAATTCTGTCCATCCATCTGTCAGTGGGATGACTCTCAGAATGGAACAAGAGCAAATATGGTACGGTGGGAGAAGCCAGCAAAAGAAAGGCCAAGTTAAAAATGGGAAACAAAGTCCAGAAAATAGCCCGGCCTGGTGTCCTTATAGGAGAAGCTATGGGGTAGCGGCTCAGAGTGCTGCTGACTGCTCCGTTCTGAGCCCCTCCCCCTTCCTGGTCATATGACCCAGGGTGGAGCTGCTATTAAGAATTCCAGAAGCCGTGCGCTGCAAGCTTTCCCTACCATGTTTTTATATTAGACTTTAAGGTACTGGGTTAAAGGTTACTGAGAAAAAAATCATTACTTTTAAAATTAATACTGTTCTTCCAAAGATTTCTCATGATCAGCTGTTTACCTAGCGACCACCTTGATCTCATCCGGAAATAATGCTATTAATTAAATAGTACTTTGATTTACGACAAGAGGAAAATCGCCCAGTCTTGACAGCCAATTGTAGAGTAGTAGAGACATAACCTTGAATAAGAAATGCAAGGCTGTTGGATTACCTAAACATCAGTTTAGCCCTAAAAGAGAGGATGGGGTAAGAAAGAAATTCAGCATTGTCCTGCCTTGATTCTCTTTGGATAAGCGTTGGGGAGTGGTGGTGATGGGGCAACTCCATCAGGCTTTCAAGGTTCTGCTATCATCCCTTGCAACAAAGAGTTCCACTTTGTGGAATCTGCTTCCTGGCCTGGCCTTCCTTGAAATGCTGACCCTGACCTGTTGAGTGATGTAAGACATATATTAATCTTTTCCCTCTTACATTGATGGAGACTTATAATTATGCTTTTTTGAGGGAAGCCCTTCCAGATTTGTTTAATGAAACTTATACAGCTCAGATTGTGAAAGCTGGTAGTGATTCTGCTAACGGTGCAAATTTGGTTGTTAAATGTTGATACCAAAATTTTGATAGTGACTCTGGTACTTAGATTACAGATTATATACCTTTAATTGTCAAACCTGTACAACCTGGTTTCATAAAATGGCAACAACCTTCAGAAAATATTAGAGTATTAATGGCCATTAAAATATATACTCAGAAAAATTGGATCCGAAGTGGCAATCTGACTGGATTCAGAAAAAGCCTTGGCTATGGTACAGTTTAAGATTTTTAGAGCAAGTTTTAATCAAATGTAGATTTCCTTCTTAAGTTAAAATTTGGATTAAAATATAGTATTCTGATCTTTTGGTCAGGATTATTATTTTGATAGCTTTTTCTGAAGCAACATGTATCTTTTTGTTTTCGAAGTTTTGAAAATATTTTTTCTATTTCACTTTTCCTTTTATGACTTCTTAGAGCTCCTCAGGGTCACTTCAAGTGTACTAAATCTGTTTCTTATATTCTCAAAGTATGTTCTCCAGGTCATATCTTGCTGGTGCTCTTATTTTATTTTCTGAGTTTAACCTTGTATTTTACAAGCAGTAATTTGCAGTCAGTTCCACAATCTGCACCTGGAAGTGTTCTGGGTGACCTGCCACCTTCAACCTCCATCCTACCTTTCCTCTGACGTACTCTGTTGGATTCTGATGTTTACCATCCAGGGATGTCCCAGTGTAGAGTTATCAGCTAAGAATTTTTTTTACAGAATTCTGTTAACTGTCTCCTATGTTACTGTTTTTACCCAGTATAGTACAAATTTTCTTGTAATTCCAGGTTCCTCTATTTTTTTTCATATGGCATTGTAATCACTCAGTTAGCATCTCTTGCAATTTGCCAGAGAATTCTCCAATGTGTCCCTCTGTTGTAGAAGTACACGTTTGCATAATACTTATGTGTACTAGATATATGTGCTTTTAATACATAGGAATTATTTTATTGAATCATAACTGAGCACATACTGCATATGCTGGTTGATAAGCCGAGAATTTTAGATGCCAAAATACATCCAAAAAATTCATCTCTGCTTATCCACAGATGGGCTTATCCACAAATATATAGGGTAGGTTTTTCCCTTGTAGTTTTTAAAGTGCCCATATATCCCATATATACTTGTGGATAAGCCCTTCCATGGATAAGCTGACCCTGAAATTTTTAACCAAAATACCATGAAAAATGTACCACCCGCAGATAAACCAATTGTGAAAATTAAAATATACGAAAATGTTGAGGGTCAGCTTATCCATGGATGCCACATTTTTATTTTTATTTTGATAGTAATTTTATTAAAAATTACAATTGCAAAGATAAAACTAATACAAACTAAAAAAGAAGAACAAAAAAATAGAAACTGCAAAGGAAGAAAATAGAAAGAAAAATAGAAAAGAAAAAAATAAGAATATAGTAAAGAAAAAAAAAGAAATATATAAAGAAATGACTTCCCTCTTCATCACAAGTATAAATGATTTTAGTAATTTATCATCTTTTAAACTACAACAAACGATCTCTTCTTCCCATATCCCATCTCTTATCTGTAAACAAATCCTTCAAGGCTTGTTTCAGTTCTGATTAGCAAAAGTCCATTAAGGGTTATTAGAGATAACAACATACCTAATTTAAACATGATCAAATAAACTAACTCTATATTCCTTCCTTTTACTTTTAACAATCTTGATCTTTAGTCCCTTCAAATAATGTCCTAGAACTTGATTTCTTTTCATTTTTTCTTTGTCCCTTCTCACAAAATTCTTCAAAGTTTTAACAAGACTCTTTTGTAAATCCAATATAGGAAAATTATCCAGGTCACTCTCTTGGTTTGTTATTTGTATATCCCCTTTAATTATTAAGACCTGAGCCAGTTTCTTTTGTATGTCCAGTGTAGCATCTTTTTCCATATCATTCTTGTGGCCTGTCATTTTTAAAACCACTTTCAGATTAATCTCAATCTTGTCAGGTAAAGCTTGTTCCTCTTATAAACTGCCCAGAGTTGCTCTTCTGTGAGATGGGCGGCTATACTAATTTGATTAATAAATAAATAAAAATAAATAAATAACATCTTTTAAACACAGTCTATCTATTGAGGCAGACAATTAACTTAAAATTAACTTTCGGGTCCATTGTTCAAAAATATCCTTAAATATGTCCAATGTTAAAATATTTTGCTTCATTCTGTGTTAGTAGGTCAAAGTAATTTTAAGTACTCTTCTCCTTTAATTGTAATCTTTAATTCCTTCTAATTCCCTCTAGTGTCCAACCTTTGAAGTCTCATCCTATCATGTTTTTTTAAAAAGAGAATTCAAAACAAAAGCATTTTCCCATGGGAAGGATTCTTATAATTAATTCCAAAATCTTATCTCAAATCCACCTGGACCATTAGTCTGTTTGTAACATTCCAAAATCAAAGTTCTAATCATCCTTTTTTTTTTTTTTTTTAAGTCCTTAAACTTGTATATAAATTTCTTTCGCTAAGGATTGAAGGAAGGGACGCAATGGCGCTGCGGGTTAAACCGCTGAGCTGTCGATCGGAAGGTCAGCGGTTCGAAACCGCGCGGCGGGTTGAGCTCCCGTTGCTAGTCCCAGCTCCTGCTCACCTAGCAGTTCGAAAACATGCAAATGTGAGTAGATCAATAGGTACCGCTTCGGCGGGAAGGTAACGGTGTTCCGAGTCATCATGCTGGCCACATGACCTGGAAGTGTCTATGACAACGCCGGCTCCAAGGCTTAGAAACGGAGATGAGCACCGCCCCCTAGAGTCGGATTCGACTGGACTTTACGTCAAGGGAAACCTTTACCTTTACTAAGGATTGAAGGAAACTCACCTGGTGCTGTAAAACCTTTTTTTTTTTTGAGTAAAAATTTTTATTGTATTTGAAACAAAGATAAAAACTACAGAAAAACAAAAAACTACAAAGAAAAAAAGAAACTAAAATGTGTGAAACACAAGAAAAAAAGAATTTTAAAGATTATATACAAAGGTGACTTCCAACTTTCAACAGCAAGAATATACAGCAATTTCCATAATCAAACCCTTATTCTATATCAAACCAAGATCACATTATTTCTATCAATCCTTCCATTAACACATGTAGTAATCACTAATACAATTGCTCCTTCCCCTTATATATATAAAAAAGAAAGTGTGTGTATATATATATATATATATATATATATATATATTTCTAGTTCAACTTCCTTCCCCCTTAAAACACCATCCATTTAATTATTTCCTTCCTACCACTATTCTATATGTTTCCGTCTACTATGATAAACATCAAATTATAAAAGTATATAAATTGTCTGCCTTTATAATTATAAAACTACATCAATCTTAACCCTATCAAACCTGAAAGACAATATAAAATATTACTATATCTTATCAATTCCTTTTAAATCTTACAAATCAAAAATCCTGTCAATCTTAGTCCAAATCGTTAAAAAAAATGAAATCATAATAGCCTAATTACATCAGGCTTCTCGACTGGAAGGTTGCAAGTTTGGCAGTTCGAGACTCGAGCACTGTGTGACAGAGTGAGCTCCCACACTCGCCCCAGCTCTTGCCAACCTAGCAATTCGAAAGCATGCAAATGCGAGTAGTTAAATAGGTACCGCTTTGGTGAGAAGGTAACAGCGTTCTGTGCTTGTCATGTCAGCCACAAGACTGTGGAAGTGTCTTCGGACAACGCTGGCTCTTCGGCCATGAAACGGAGATGAGCACTGTCCCCTAGTGTTGGACATGACTAAATGGGAACCTTTACCTTTACCTTTATCAGCAGTTACACATACTTGATTTTTTACCCCTCCTCAAAGTATACCAGGGCATTTACATATTTCCCCATTACACATAAGGCATTTTTTTATAAAGGTCCAATAGCCCAACTGCCCATCTCAAAAATGCAGACTTCTCAGCAGGAAAAAAACCCTCCCCCATAACATATTCTCTTCTTTCCCATAACACTGATTCAGACAGTCATAATATTTCCCCAGCATGGCAACTCCCTGTACGCTCTTAAACTTAGACTGTCGTTTTAATCCCCTCAACACCAAACCACAATCTTCAGCTGGCAGTACTTCAATCTCACTAACTGCAGAAAAGTCCCCATCTTTACCAGAATCTTCACCATCCATCATAACATTTTCAGCCAGATGACCCATTTTAGCAACGATCTCTTCTCCAGGGTCCCAAACACTCTGCAGAATAGCTTGACAGCACTCAGGGGATCTCTTTAAAAGCCTGCTTACGCTTACAATGGAACTCTGAGAAATCTTTAAAATCTTCCATGCTTCAGGCAGTAGATTATGCTGCCCCCTAGATAGTTGACTCATGCAGATAGGAGTTAATGAGTTAATAAAAAACTTCCATCTAAAATTGACAAGAGAAAGTGTACTAGCAAACAAGTCTGAGAAAAAGTGAACAAAAAGCTAAAAATTTAAAACATCAAATCCAGCATGTAGGAAAACAATCCATCCTTCAAATTCAGTACAAGAAATAGTAACGGAAAGACAATTATATATTCTCAGCCCTCATTACACTGTAGATGGGAAAACAAGCCAAAACTTTTTTTTAAAAAAATTAAGAATATAATCCAAAAATAACGATTATCACCAAGCGATTCTGCTTCTTCTTACTGTAGAAAGCTTCTCTTAGGTTACGAAACCTAAAAAATAAATTGGGTGCTTTAGAAATGGGAAGGCAGGACTTACTTCCCCTTTAAGAGGCTGCAAACGTGGCTCAGAAAAGATGAAATCCCAGCCTCCCAATGAAGGCTTACCGTTCAATCGGGCACGGTGTCCACGATCTCCTGGCTGCAACTCACTGTCTGGAGGACAAATGGGTTGATTCCCAGTGTTTTCCTTACTCCGGAGAAATGCTTTGGGCTACAGAAAAAGCCAGCCTGTGCCTGAAAAAATTGCCACGATGCCAACTCTGCCCATGGAGCTCGTGGAGCTGTTCAGTCTGCCATAATCCCACTGGAAGTCTCCAAGCTTGTTGATCCAAAGATTCCTAATAGCTGAGAAGCAGTTAACAAAAATTTCTGAAAGTGATTAGAAAAGGAAGTATGCGAACCCAGTGTCCTTTTGAAGGTGCTGACCATGGTTTGGGCAAGATGGCTATTCTGTTGTCTCCCAGATCTCTAAGCCTACCGGAGACCACTATCTTGCGGTTCTCCTTGTGAGGAGCAGCTGGCTGGAGCACTTGTGGGCGATCTCAAGTCCTTGCCTTGTCTGGAGTGGAATTACAAAGAGCTGGTCTACTCACCGGTTCTTCATTCCACCATGGTCGTTGGCTCCATTTTTAGAAGAACCGTCTTCAGTTCGCCATTTCTTCCTTGTAAGTCAGGTGGCGCATTTTTCATGGTATTTCAGTTTAAAAATTTGCGGGCTTATCTGCAAGTATATATGGTACTTACTAATGTCCTCCTTGAGAATTACAGCACATCCCTTTGAATGTGTGCCCTAAATGAATTGTGCCCTATATGTAATTAGCTGAGTTGAAGTTCAGGTGCCCCATTCTGATCTTACATCACTTAGTTCTAAGATATTCAATTTAATACGCTTCATTTCCACGTTGATAATTTCACGTTTTCCTTGGTTCACGCTTCTCATGTTCCATGTTGAATGTGTCTTTCTAAAGTAGGACGCTCCTCTTTCAATCCTGGCAGCTTTGCTGACCAGACTTCTTTGTGGCTTTGCTTTGGCCACATCCTCACTTCTAAATCTAATGTAGAAGTTCAGGACGCTTGCCCAATACCCAGAGGATTGGTTTATCTGACCCAAGGGGAGGAGGTCTTTAATGTGTCTAAATGTTACAGCCTTGTCTGTAAATGGTTTTTCTTTTGGGAACAAAACAGGAGAGGGTGTGCTATTGCGCTGTAATGTTAATTTTGGATTTTTTCCTAAGTAAGTGGGTTATCCTCATACCTGCAAAGCTCCATGTGTCCTCATTCCTGCTCAAGATGACCCTTAGCTTTCCTTTCTCCTCTTAACCTTACTAGAAAAGAGGACCTGCAAGAGCCCACATTGCCATCAATGCGATGGGGTTGTTGGAACTACTCAGCCCTCCCACTGTGTTAAGATGTTAATCCTCCAGGAGGGTAAAAATGTTTAACATAAACAAATGGTAAATAATATGCAAATATGCAATTCCTCAACTCCATTCTGTCTTCTCAGAGAAGCCATCTCATGAGTTTCCCAAACTGACAAACAGAAAAAAATCTGGCTACTGGGAGAACACTTTTCTAAGAATGATGTCTTTATTTAAACGATGAATGTAGAGCTGAGTCAGATTAATAGTTGGTGGGCAGAATAGGGCAGAAACATTAAAAAAAATACCTTTTCTCATAATGATTTTGCTGAATATCCTGTATTAATAACAGCCTGCTTGATAAAATGTAGGCTATTGAGAAGATTGAGGATCTATATGAAAAAGTGATTAAAAATGGTATATAGTTAGCACAGGTATAGTACATTCCATAAAAACAATCAAATTATAGCCCTTCAGTCTTGAGCAACATGGTGCATATAATTTCAGTAGGGAATACCTCAGGAAAAAATGGTTAAACTGGGTTAAGTATGATATGAATTTATTTATTTTCTTGGGGTGCTGCTTCTGGTGGATTTGCACACACATATACAACCCCATCATGCACATGCATTTAGTGAGCAGTGGGAAATGTTCAGCTGAAGTTGACAACTTTAGTTTGACAACATGGGGAGGTTCAATATTGGAAAGTACTTTTGTTTGTGTGGATATTTTCCTCTCTACTCGTCCTTTGAGATGGATCATCTCAAATTCAAGGTGGTCTTCCTGTTGGGTGAGTGTGGTGTATTTTTTTATTAAAAGACAAATCAGTTCAAAAGAAAGACATATGAAAAAGCAACAAAAACAGTTGAGACACAAAGTGCTGTAATACAGTATTACAAATTACAAATGTTTTATATATATGTTTGTGTGTATGTTACATATGCATAGACATGTATTAAATATAAACTATAAACTTGAAAATGTATCAATACTTGAGTCTGTCTGTGAAATGAACACTAGAAAATAATTAAAAAAATGTGGAGATCAGGTTGGGAAGACATCAAAAGGAAAAGGTACATAACTATTTGATTGCTGTATATATTCCTCTTTCCCCTCCAGAAGAAAATCAGAGGTTTTGTTTGTTTTTTATTTTGGTTCTATCACTGTATTTTGAACTTACTTTTTCAAGACCTTGATACACTCATGTTAGACTGTATCATCTTTCAGTATTGTTAGGTTTTTCACCGTGTCTAGTTTTCAAGCTTCACAGTTTAAATAATTTCACACAAAAGAAAAGGGATGACAAAAGAAGACAAGGTGTTCTTATTTTTCTTGTCAATTGTTAACTGCAGCAGTCATTTATCTGTTTTATCTTCCTGAATAGGTAGAGTTTCAGGTTAAAAAGCTACCAATACTAAGGTAAATTGTACTGGCAGCTTGATATATAAATTGAGTTTATTATCATTGATATTCATACTAATTGATCTTTTTTTAGAATCAAAGTGCTGCCAAGATACATAGAATCCATTCACCCAGATTCAAATGAAAACATTTAGCCAAATGTGCATTGGGTTAAATGCTAAAAGAGATGTAATCACATAAATGTCAACTTATTTAATATTTTCTGGTCATGTCCCCAAATATCTGTTTAAGCCTTTTATAGGAACAGATAACAACTTATGATTTACCATTGGGTCTAGTAGTATTTCCATTTAATTATACTAAAATATATTTAAAAAGGTTGCTTCTGCATTTGTTAAGTGTGTTTGATTATTTAATATACCATATTATGATAAAAGTAACATATTACTTACATATATATTTATATGTATATATACTCTGTCTGTGTGTGTGTGTGTATGTATATATATATATTACTTAGTGACAACTGGGGAAGGTGAAAGTGGCGTCCCCCTAGAGGGTCAGACATGACTTGGTGCTTGCACAGGGAACCTTTCACCTTTCACCTCTCACACAACACATATTACTAGGTTTAAGGAAAGGAAGAATTTGAGGCAATAATTTCATTGAAAAATTAACTTGATTTATTGTAATAATAGGGTGAAATGTTCCATTTGTTATACCTATTTACTTTTTAAAAAGCAACATAGCTGTTAGTCATGTGAAAGGCATCAGAACTGTTTCTGTCTTTTGAGATTGGAATTTGCCTGCTCGTATTTCAGAAGATCTGAAGATGCTTCCGTGAAAAGAAGAATAAAAGAAATGGTTAGTTTATCTCCCATGTTTATAGACTATGATACCCATATAGAAGGCTCAGGAACAGAAGGCTTTCCTGCTGTGCAGCTGTTGTTTCTTTCTAGCATATAAAAACCTCATAAAGTATTATTAGCTTGACTCAGAAGCATCTTTTCTGTTTTGCTGAGCATAGAAATAAATAAGCGGGAGCAACATAGCTGCCCTTAAGCTTATTTTTAAAGATCCCAAAAGAATATTTAAGCTTTGGAATGTGACAGTGCTTAGAAACAGCTTCTGATCATGCCAAAAAAAAAAAGTACTGTATCACAAACAACTATTATAAGTCTTTGGTTGAATTGTTTCTCTAATACTGAGGGAGAGAGCTTGAGATGGTGCCTGATGGGTTGGTCAGCAAACTGTTCAATATATACTACTCCAAATTTCTAAGCTAAGACCATAATCCTTTTGAGTGAAGAGTTGCAGGAGAGTTTGCAGCTCAAAGTCCAAATGAGTTGTACTGATTCATGTAGTGCTCAAAATTTTAATCTCACCATTTACTTCTTTTATGTACCATTAAGAATAAAGAAAGCAAAACAACCTGAGGATTAGAACATAACAAGATTTGCTGATCATTTAATTTGTACCTCAGTACGCTAGCTAAAACTCTAAATACAGCTAGATCTTCCTCTGGAGAAGTCTAATTATATATTGACACTTCTTATGACACATCATATATAATTAAAAGTGAGTTCTACCTGCTACAGATTTGTAGTCATTGTGTCAAACTACCGGTGAGGTGAATTTGATGGGCCAGTCCTGGGTGGAGAACGTTTTTCTCCACTCAGAAATAGCCAGTGGAGGGGGGTGCTGGTCCTGGTCAGGACTACGAGGGGACGGATAATGGTCCTCTTTCATTATAGGAAGAAACTCTGTTCATCCAAGGTTTCCATACTAGCATTTTTAAAGAAACCCTTACCATGTATGACCTAATTTCTGTCTTTACCCTCATACAGCTAAATAGTCTCCATGCAAATACATTTGAAACTGTCTATGCAAAGAATGGGTTTCAGCTTCTTAATAAGTTTGGTTGCTCTTTCCTATATGTTTTCTACCTCTACATTGCTTTTTTTTTTTAGATGTTGGAACCAAAAATATTTCATAACAGCTGACCTAGCTGACCTTGAATGATATAAAAGAAACCTCATAAAATTAGACTGATTTACTGCTTGGGTGGGAACACTATCAGAACGTCTGTGGGCTGTGGATTTACTAAAAAAACCCCAATTGTTCATTTTGGGTCTGATGGAGAAGCAGCTTGAGAAACAACACGAGACTTTGCTTTTATATATGATTACAGCAGCAAGACTCTTATACGCACAACGATGGAAAGATCCACAAATACCTACGGTGGAAGATTGGATTATTAAATTGGTGGAGCTGGTCCAGATGGCTAAATTGACAGCATTAATAGAAAATACTGTTTCTGGGTTTATTCGTATTTGGCAACCACTTTTAGATTACTTGCTTGTGTCAGAAAAAAAATGAAGTTTTGATTTTGGGCTTTAGTGAGTAAATGGTTTGTTTTGATAGAAATAATGTTAATAAGGTTTAACTAATGGTACGAGATTATATTTGTAAATGTGTTCATATCTGTACTGGAGAAAGTCGGAAGTCACTTTCTGTTTCTACTTTCTCTCTGTTTTACACTTCTATAGTTTTTCTTCTCTGCACTCTAGCTTTTCTATATTCTGTTTTGTCTTTTAACTATACTTTGAGAATAATAAAGTTCTTTAAAAAAAAATCTGTGGGCTGTAGGCTAGACTGAGATGTTGAAAAAATCCCAGAAGGCGGTGGCAAATTGTATCCTTATTGTTGCCAAGAAAACTAGGTGGACCTGTCCATTAAGAGCCAGTTTGGTCTAGTGGTTAAGGCAACGGGCTAGAAACCAGGAGCCTGAGAGTTCTAGTCCCACCTTAGGCATGAAAGCCAGCTGGGTGACCTTGGGCCAGTCACTCTCCCTCAGCCCAGCTCACCTCGCAGGGTTGCTTTGTGGGGAAAATAGGAGGAGGAAGGAGTATTAGGGATGTTCGCCTCCTTGCGTTATTTATAAAAATAATAAAGGTGGGATAGAAAATAAATAAATAAATCATCAGAGTTGGCCTTGACATAAATAAATTGTTTCTTTTAACTAGAAATGTTGGCTGTAATTCAAATGAAGGCACACTGTAGATATGTTCAAAAGCATCACAGTTTTGCCTTCTTACTTTTCCTAACAATCCAGAACATGGATTTTTGCTTTTTTCTCAACTTCTGTAAACTTAGTTATAGTTTAATTGAGTTATCCACTGTGACCCCAAGATCTCTTTCTTGGCCAGTTACAGCTATCTGAGATATTATTCAGTGGATACAGAATTACATATCAACTGATTGCAATTATGTTTACAATGAATTTTAGGTGAATGCCAGAGAACAAGAAAAAAAGTAAAAATACTGTAACATTAAATCAAAACCAGTTTTTTTTTTCCTATTATTGATTGAGGAATTGGGCCTCTGAAACTTTTGCAAAAAGGAAAGAGCTATCCTTGTTACTTAATGTATTTCTATTATTGGAAGAATATACAAACTTTCCTATTAAACACAGAGAACATTAATTGCTGCTTTTTTTTTTTTGCTTTCAGTCATGAAAAACAGTAAATCAAGAAATAAAAAGTAGACATTTTAAATGGTGCTATACGTGATTAATAATATTTATATGCACCTTCCTACATTTTCTTAATGTTTAACTTTCATTCCTTAAAGGAGAATGAATTACTGTGGTCTGTAGTTAAGTAGCACGCAATCCCTCTGATGTGCTAGTCTGCCCTGGGATTTATTAGCCTGCAAAGAGAACAAGATAGAATTTATTTCCCAGCATTGGTATGGCAGTATATATGAGAAGAGCTCATTGTAGGTAAAAATGATGTGAATTTTTAAAAAAACATTCTTGGAATCATTCAGATGAATCTTTATTAATCAGATGTAGGCATATTGTGTGCATCTGTGTTTGTCCACCTGTGTTGATGGAGCAAATTCCTCCCATCTGCTTGCATCCCCTTCTGCATTGCTTATATCTGCTCCAGGAGTTTGGGAGATTTGGAGGAGAGCAGGGAGGAAGACAGAAAGGCAAAGTCCTGTTAATTGAGCAGCAGTTGGCTGGTGCTAAAGGACAATTCCTCTGGGCCAACTGCAACATTGTCACATGCCATCCACAATGTATGTTCTGAAAAAATGGCTGATTGAAAGATGCTCTTTAGCTTTGTTTATTTAATATGTCTGTATTTATAGCTAAACATGGAACCATGACAAACATACATATTTTATACAAGTGACAAGGATTATTTAGTTCTTCAGTCTCCTGGATTCAGTACCAGTTCTTTTGTGCACACTTTTATGCAAAGTTCAAACATAGTTGCTCAATATATTTTTGGCTTATAAATTCTCCCAGCAGCACTGGCTCCTCCTTCTCCTCCACTCCCCATTTAGGAAGTATGAAAGGATAGGACTCTTCTTTAAGGAGCTTACACAGAGGAAATCTGTGCGAAGGGAAGAATGGTTCAATTTTTTTCAAGGACATAGTCTGAGAGGATTTTATTAATTGAGGGCTGAATTCCAGACCAGCCTGCAGCAGGGCTTGGGAATTAGAGGGTTAAGCCAAAGTCACAGCTTCCTATTAACTCAAATACTCAAATACAGGCAAACTTCCCTTGATGTCCATGGATCAAAATGTTTAGGATAAATCTAATGAGAAATTGCTGTTTTGGCAAAAGATCTTACATGCAGTCAAAACTCAGTTGTGCTGAGCCTTGGTGCTGGCTGCATATAGAAACCTACACAAATGCATTGCTAACCATTGGAGACAGGGCAACTAATTCTTCGGGAATTTAATCTCTGCAGGCTCCTGGCTGTCTGCAGCCCGGTTATCACTAACCTGGGAACATAAGTAGTTTTCTGTACCAGACTTTCCATTTGCGGGTCTGGGGCAAGAAGAGAAACATAATCCCAAGAGTCAGCAACTCTGGTTACACAGATATTGCCACCAAGAATGGTTAGGCTTCTACAACAATAGCCTATGCTTCCTTCACAAAGGACTCCTTGGGAAGAAACAAGCTAAATCTTATGAAGATGGGCAAGAAAGTGGGTTTGGTAGGGATCTTTCCAGTCATGAGGGTGTTAAATTAGTACAAAAAGGGAGAGGGTGGAAAAAGTCCAGAACCAAATAGGCAGCCAAGGCTTTTCTACACTAGTGCACAAAATATGGCATATCAACAGGGAGAACTAGACATCCTAACTCAGAAGGACAAATATAGGTGATAGGCATCATTGCTGAGGAGATATTCACACTTGTTACCTAGCACGGGAAACACCCAGTTATTACAAAAACCCAGACCAAGCAGAAATAATGGAGTGTTATACATGGGAAAAAAACATAAATTCTTAAAAACATACATGGGAAAAAAAATAAATTTGGGAATCAGCGCGTGGAAATCCTGTTGAAAATGTGAAAGAATAAAAAGAGAAGCACTCATGAGAGTTTACTGAAGATTACCTGGACAGGTAGAAAATATGGATGAGGCCTTTCTGCATCAGATGCCCCGACTTTCAAAGAGGCATGCAATAGTGATATTGGGAGATTTTAATTATTCTCATAACTGCTGAGAATCTACCTCTATCAAGAGTTAGAGGCTCAACAGATTCTTGTCTTTTCTTTCTAACAACTTTATTTGTTAGGACCTAATCCTTGAAGGTGAAGGTGTCTAGTACCCTGGGGAAAAGCGATCATATTAACCTTGAATTTGTAATATCTGGGGGAAGAGGACTGAGAAAACCTGCATATTGTACTTCAGAAGAGCAGATTTTGATCAACTCGGAGGGATGATAAGTCAGGTTCTGCACTGTGAAATCCTTAAGAAAAAAAGTATGCTGGAAGAATAGGGAACTGTACAAAGTGCAATACTGAAAGCACAACTGCAAACAATTTTTACAAGAAAGAACGGTGGGAAGAATTGTGGATACACATAAGTTCAACTGCTGAAGAGAAAAAGAAATGCATAGGAAATAGAAAGAGGAGGTCAAAGCTAAAGAAGAATACAAGGTAATCTCCAGTAACTGAAGGAACCATGTTAGAAAGGCTGATGTTCAGAATGAGGTGAGCCTTGTGAGAGCCACCAAAAGCAGCAATAAAAAAGAGTTCTTTGGGGGTGTTAGAAACAGGTCTATTGTTAGCAGAGCGTCATAAATTGGCCATGATGAAAAGGTAGAACTTTACTCCTAATTTGTTCCTCTCTTCTCTAAGAAGGGAATTGAGCTCTAGCTAGTCATTGTTATGTCACTGGGGGGCAGGGGGCAGGAGGGAACTAGCTTATGATAGGAAAGGAAATGGTAAATGAATTCTGCCTCCAGATGGATTACATCCTAGAGTTTTGAAGGAAGTAGAGGTGATCTTGGTAATCTTTGAATATTCTTGGAAGACACAGGAGATCCCAGCAGAGAAGGTTTAGTCTAATGCCAAGTAGGCACTAGCCTAGGGTGCCAAGGCATAGGAGGTGCCAATGCCACCCCTCCCTCCAAATCATTCTAAAAATGCAAATCTTTTCATCGGCAGGCGGTGGCACCATTAGTCAGTGTGGCGTAAGGTTGCCATATACCTCTGAGCTGGCTCTGGATCCCAGAAGACTGGAGGAGAGCAAATGTTTAACCCAGCAGGTTAAAAGTACAAGGAAGTAGGTTCAAGCTAGACATAGAAGAAATGTCCTGACTGAATGAGCTATCAGCCAGTGGTACAGACTGCCATATGAGTCCTTCATATGTAAGTTCCTCACTGGAGGTCTTCAACAGGGTCTGAGAGATCATCTGCCAGAGATGCACTATGAATCCTATTTTGAGCAGGGTTGGTCTGGATGACTTCTAAAGTGCCTTCCACATCTATGATTGTGTGATTTAGTGGAGACCTGCAATTAAGCTAGGAGGTGATCTTAGTTATTACTGTTGCCCTATTTTTGAGACCCAGTCGCTGTTAAATCCTGAATAATTGTCAGTTGGTCTGAATAATTTTTAAAGATATTAAAAATCCAAGTGCATACTACTATACACATTGTGCATTATCAAATATACTTAAGTTATTAAAAGGCAGCAAACCTTTGTGAGAGCCAATTTCAATCTTCTACTTTTATTGCTACATATATTGATAGAACACATGATATTGAATATGTGGACACATAAATAAAATGATTCAAATTGGCTTTGGTTGACTTGCACACCACTTAAAATGATCTAGAGCTTTATTAATATAAAATACGTCAAGTTCTCCACCTACCAAAAAATCTTTGTGTTTCACTGCAGGATGGAGATGATGACCAGTTACAGTTGAATATTGTATTTTTAAAAATGGAGCATCCTTTTAAAACTATTTTTTGCTTTTATTTAATCAAGAGAAGAAACAGAAAAAGAAAGGAAAATAAAAATATATAGGGCATCTCATCCAGGTATATATGTACACAGAGTTTTACACAAAAGTTTCAATAGAAGACAACCATATTTAATTGTAATTGTTCACAAGTTACAAGTAACATCAGGTCTTCAGTTAATAGAGTAATTGGAGCCATAAATTTATCTTTCCAATGTTGAAGAATAAATCTTAAGAATAATAAGGGCGCAGAGAATTTATTTCTGTAGTCCAGCTCTCAATTTCTCTATAGTATTTAAGTAATGCAAAGGACTATAGATTTCCAAAAATATTAAAGCCTATCTCAAAAATAAATTAATATATGTAATGACTTCTTCCTGCAATATAATGATTTTGGGACATTGTAAAGACATGTGTTTGAATGAAGTATCATTCTTATTGCATCTCCAACAACACAATGAATTGCTTTTCTGTACAACAGGGTCCAATACATCTGATTTTTTGTTTATTTGTTAAATAATCCATAGTCTTAACATCTATTGTAATTTTTGATACAGAAATTGAGATACCCATTGTTCAGACAAAACAGAGATCTCCAATTCCCTATTCCATTCAGTCTTTAACATATGCATATTGAATTTATCAAAAAGTATTTATAAAAACTAATTGTGGGATTTTTAGTCTCTCAGGATTTGGTAATTCTAGTAATTTAGATGTCTCTGAAATTGAAAATACTACTGGTGTGTTTGTAAAGTTTAGCAAGATATCAACTTAGCAACAAGGCAACCTAAGTCTTGGAGACTGTCTTTTACCACCAGTCCAGCTGATTATTGCCAATCCTTAATAAATCAAAGACATCACAGAACATTTGCTCTGGCTAGATTCAATGGATTCCCTCTAGCAGCCATAGATGGTAAATACCAAAAGATTTGCTTTCACAAATGACTTTTTTCTGTGACCCCCATGCCATAGAGCATGTCCAGCATGTCCGGTTGCATCTATTCAAACTTGTGTGATATATTAATTTGGCCTCTCATAAACAAACTCCCTGGAAGAGACAATCATTAGTATGTTTTCTACCTCTTAGCAGATCATAAGATCACTGTTACCCATAATTAGCCAAATGTTGCCTCACTGCCATGAAGGTGAGGCAGCAAATATAATCTAATAACATTGCATTTTCCCCTTCCCTTCCATTTTCTTTTTAACTCTTTTAACCTCTTTTAATTGTTACTTTTATGATCTATGGAGAACTTTATGTACATACGCATACAGAATGCCGGCTGGGTGACCCTGGGCCAGTCCCTCTCTCTCAGCCCAACTCACCTCACAGGGTTGCTGTTGTTGTGGGGAAAATAGGAGGAGGAAGGAGCATTAGGTATGTTCGCTGCCTTGAGCTATTTATAAAATGATAAAGGCGGGATAGAAAATAAATTCATACATACATACTTGTACACTTGCTAGTCTAAGATCGTATTAAAGTTTACCTACCTGCCTACTAGGGTAAATATGTGTAAAGGTGCTATGGAGAATTTATTTTGAGTGAAGCCATGCAAAATTTGGTACTAGTCAGAAGGTATGTGTAGGGGTGTAATTCAAAATTGGAAAACCCAGTCCCCCCATCTTTAATTGACAAATGGACCTTTTTCAAGGATATATTTGGAACTGAATCCCCTCATAATTTACAGGACACTGTATTGAGTTTTTCAAAATGTCTTCCATGTGTGTATGTATGTATGTATGTATGTGTATATATGTGTGTGTGTGTGTGTATTTCTGTGTATGTAAATATACCAAAGGATAAGTTTTAAAGACTCACTTATCAGGATTGAAGGAAATGTCTTTATATATTTTATTCATGTTTAATGTTAGTATTTGAGAAATATTACATAGCATAAGAATATATAAATAATAAAGTCAGTACATATACAAAAAAGATAATCAATGTATTGCCCTTTGGTATAAGTTCTAATTTAGACCAATTGCCAACTCTTTCGATACGATTTGCTTTCGATACCATTGACCATGGTATCCTTCTGGACCGGCTTTGGGAGTTGGGGGTGGGCAGTGTGGTTCTGCGCTGGTTCACCTCCTTCCTCCAGGGTCGGTCCCAGTCGGTGCTGATAGGGAGCGAGAGATCCGGCCCGCGGCCCCTAATTTGTGGGGTGCCGCAGGGTTCGGTACTCTCTCCTCTCCTTTTTAACACCTACATGAAAACACTGGGTGAGATCATCCGTCACTACAGGGTGAGGTATCATCAATATGCAAATGATACCCAATTATACATCTCCATCCTGGGTGAAGTAAGTGATGCTGTGGCCACCCTTTCCGAGTGCCTGGGGGCTGTGCAGGCCTGGATGGGGGACAACAGGTTGTGGCTGAACCTGGGGAAGACGGAGTGGCTGTGGATTAATGGCGCCTCAATTTCTGGGAAATTGTCATCTTTAGTTCTGGATGGGGTTGCACTGCCCCAGACAGACCCGGTGCGTAACTTGGGGGTCCCCTGGACTCATGGTTCCTGCTCAAAGAGCAGGTGGCAGCCTTTGTGCAACTTCGTGTTGTGCGCCAGTTACGCCCCTTCCTGGAGCGAGAGGCCCTTCGAACGGTCACTCATGCCCTGGTTATCTCCCATATAGACTACTGCAATGCGCTCTACATGGGGCTACCCTTGAAGAGTATCCGGAAGCTACAGCTAGTGCAAAATGCAGCCACGCGGGCGATCTTGGGTTTCCTAAGATCAGCACATGTTACCTCTTTGCTCCACAAGCTGCATTGGTTGCCAGTATACTTCCAGGTCCAATTCAAGGTGTTGATTATCACCTTTAAAGCCCTACATGGCACGGGTCCAGGTTACCTAAGGGACTGTCTCCTCCCCATCACATCAACCCATCCCACCTGGTCATACAGAGAGGGCATGCTACGGACCCTGTCTGCAAGAGAATTCCATCTGGCGGGGTCCAGGAGGCGGGCCTTCTCTGCAATAGCCCCTACCCTTTGGAATATCCTTCCCCTGGAAGTGAGATTGGCTCCCTCCCTCCTGGACTTTAGGAAACAACTAAAGACCTGGTTCTGTAATTAGGCCTGGGGCAGGGGAGAGAGTAGCCATTCCTGGGGATGTTTAGTTCCTTAGAAGGACCCTGCTCTGCTTGCAAATCACAGAGAACTTCCAGCCATCGGGGTTTTTATCATATTTATTTTATTGTGTATTATAGTGTTTTACAGTTTTATTTTTATTTATGTTTTATTGTAAACTACCCAGAGTCCCTTTTGGGAGATGGGCGGTGATAAATTTGATTAATAAATAAAATAAATAAAAAATAATAATAATAAACTCATCTGTATGCACTAATCCAATGCATCAAGGCTGGAATCAAAGTATGAAGTTCAGAAATAGATAATAAAATATCATTGGCATATAATACTAATCTACATTCTAATCCATTGCAAGAACTATGGATGTTATTATCTTGTCTAAAAGCACATTTTAAGAGTTCTAGACTTATATCAAGCATCAAAGGGGAAAGTTGACATTCTTTATCAAGTAAAAAAGTGGATGAAAAACTACCATTGAGCTTTTTATATATTTTTATATATTCATATATTGTATATACTTTGGATTTGGGGAGGCACATACAAAATCTTGGCCCATTTTATAAATCCTCTGAGAAATCCAAATTTAGTTAAGGTCATATGTATGTATGTGTGTATGTACTGTCCACAGGTTTTATCAAAAGGGGCATCAACTTTTGTCTGTTTCTTTTTCCCAGCAGGCCTTGAGAAAGTTTTAGGCTGAGTGAATCCTGGAACCACCTCAGTATCTGGTACAACCTATTGAAAGGGTGAGCAGCTCTCTTGGGGCCTGATTTGCACTACACAGTCATTCTCAATAGCATGAGCGTATTAATATTTATTAGACATTTCTGGTTTCAATTCTGGAACAACGATGCAGTGGCAGATTATCACTGTTAACTCTGAAGTTATGAAAATAACTGGAAAAATTTTAGCTATTTCTCTAGTCAAGACTGTAAGATGTTCCAGCTATAATTCAGATCTTGTTTTCTATAGCTCTGTAATAAAGAGTTATTATAGATTTGAATATTCACCATTAAACACATGTCACACAGTGTGTTCTAGATACTTTAGAGCAGATGGCTGAAGGGAAAAGTACTGTATTGTAAGGTGTGAGAATTGTGCACGTGTCCTTTGCCTGAGGAAACTTCTGCTAACTGAGGCTTATCAAATTAGAATTTGTGTTACATGCATAGATATGTGCATGGATATTTAGACACATTATGCAAGTGTAACTCTCTTCCTCCACAACACTTTTAGCATAAATAATTGCTTAGCACACTGCATGCTGCAGCCAGAGCAAACCATGCAAATGCAGGGATCTTCCTGAACACAGGAAAGAAGAAATAATAGCATTCACTGTTAAAAAATTTACAAAAGCAAATTCCTGCATTGGAATTTTAGAATGCAAATTGTTTATGCTTAAAATGTTGTAATAAAACTAGTCATTCACCTCACATTGCAGTTCACAGGGGAATTATGAGGTCAGCTGTATGTATCTGTATACCAGTTTCTCAAGACATGTGTTGAGCAGAGTTGCCAAATCTCAGGCTCATCTTTCTGTGTAAATTTTACATGAACTCATGTAAGGTCTTTCTCTTCACTGAGAATAACAACAACAAACAAAAGAGTTATAATTAATGCATGTATGTGAGCGCGCACACAAACAATTCTATGAAACAATAGGCTTGAAAAAAATCACAGTTCTTTTCTACTCTTCTTATGACTCCTTTTCATCATACTTTATCCAGTGTTACACAGTTTAAAAATAATAGATTATCTGAGACTTCAGATTGATAATTTTTACATCCCGTGATAATCCATTTCAGGGAGTTATTCCACTATCTCTTTAAATTCACTTCATTCACGGTTTTGAGTGTCTGTTCCTCAGCTGCATAACAGAGGGATATAACACAGTTGTCAACTAATCAAGGCAACCCTGTGTTTGTACATGACAACCAAGTCGTGTCTGAATTTGCGCAACATGGATAAGAAATGATTAATATCTGTAACACTCCCTAATACAGGAGTACACAACAATGGTATGTAGGTGTCATGAGTGCCGTTGAGCTGAAGACATCAGCGCAATGGCACACATGACAATAACAAGGAAACAGGGGAAGGGGCTCAAGATAAGTAGCCATCAACTTACAAAGACTAAAGATCAAGATACAATGGCTAAGCGGATCGCGAGGCACACCCAAGCTGTTAGCGCTAGCGCAACGGAGATCGCCCAGCTGACAGCAATCACCGGAGGAATAGGGAAACCGATGATGGGCGATCCCGGAGCGCCAGCGGGGCCTCGCAACCCCTCACCTACCGGCAAGACAGCATGTTGGACAAAGGGGGGTGACGTAACCGCGAGTGAGGGGGCGCTGACCGGCGCGGGGTATTTAAACCCTGCACCGGCGCGCTCCTGTCACTCTCAGCTTTTTTCTACCACTGTATCTACACTACGAATAAACCAGAGCCTGCTTCAACGGAATCAGTGTCTGTGTGTTACTCGGAGGTAGGCAGCGCATGACAGTAGGTGCTGGCCATAAACAGACTTAAGCTGTCCTTTTTTTTGGCAATAATAACAACAACAACAACAACTCTGTTTTTTTCTTAGAATCGTGTGTATATTGAAAAGTGGCAGCTGAGATTAGAAGACCTAGTATATGATGACCTGTCATTCAGATGGAATGAACACTCACTGTAGTCAGCTGGATCTTGGGAGAAAGATTGGGGGTTTGGTTTTAAAAAACCAAAAGATTGGGGGTTTGGCTTTACATTTGCATAACATGACATAACAAGAGCCACTTTACACATTAGTGTATGTTCTTCTGTCTTTTGCTCCTTTGGTGGTTCCCTGTTTTCTGGAGGCCAACGTAACTGCCTACTGATTGACTGCCAAGGTTTTTCTGCCTTGTCTTTTCCCAGTGTGCTAGCTGTGCTAGTCTGTCACAATAAAAGCAAATAACACTACTAGCACAAATAACACAGATTGACTTTTTAAAAAATAATCTTCATTAGCTGCCAATAGGATGAATGCATTTAAGAGAAGAGCCTTGGGAAAGCCGTGGGTAATAAAAGCTGTGGTTGCAGCATCTCCTATTTAAGCAACTATAAACTTCAGGGTGATCTTCTGAGTTGGTAATCTAAATCTAAACACTATGCTAGGTCATGAAATGCTGTGGATACCAATTATTCTCACTTATTTTGGTTAATTAATTATTAGGCTGAACATTTTAAGGAGTTACCCTGCACAGATTATTTGATCAACAGAAATTTTGAACTTGCTTGATACGGGAAAATATGTGTATCCCTATGTATTGGACACTTATGAAGATCCTGTACATGTTCATTTCACTGTGCACAGATTTAAATTTTTGTTGTTCAGTCGTTAAGTCGTGTCCAACCCTTCGTGACCCCATGGACCACAGCACACCAGGCCTTCCTGTCCTCCACTGTCTCCTGGAGTTTACTCAAATTCATGTTCATTGCATCGGTTGATGCTATCTAACCATCTCATCCTCTGCCATTAAATTAAGGCAATTTAAATAATCAAGAAACCTAGATGGAGTTATGGAAGGGATTTAAAGATATCCATTCCCCTGATATTTCTTTTGTGCTGCTTAGATGTATGCGTCCAGGTGTGTAGTTGGACAGACAAACTAGGGATTAGGGAACCAGGGTTTCTGGACTTCTCTCTTGATCCTCCACCTACCAGTATTATATAGCACAGTATAAGTGGCTGGTATCCAAAATGTTTTAGAGACCAAGGGTAAATCACTTCCCTTCCTACACAATAGATTTTAAATTTGAAAAATATAAAATTTTTAACCCTGATTGCATACACATAGATTTGAAGACCACAGCTGGTAACTGATTCCCAATATAATTCAAAGTAGTAACTCTTTCAAGTGGAGCTCTCTTTTGGACTATTGCAATATGCTGCACATTGTTCTTGAAGACCACTCAGAAGCTTAAACTGGTCCAGAATGCAGCCACAGAGCCTCTATGTTTTCTCACATAGCATCTCTACTGCAAGAGCTGTACTGGTTACCATTCGTCTTCCTCCAGGCACAATTCAAGGTGCTGATTGACAGCTTCAGAGCCCTCCATGGCTTAGGGCCTGGGAATCTATGGGACTGCCTTCTACTGGGAGCTTTTGCTTGCCCAATAAGATCAGGAAGGGTGGACCTTCTCTGGGTCATCTCTGAAACCATGGCAATGAGCCTTCTCTGTTGTAGCTCCCCTTTTCTGGAACAGCATTCCTTGTAAGATCAGAATGGCACTCCTCCCACTGGTGTTTTAGAATACCATTAAAACCCGGTGATTCCAGAGCACGTTGAGGATAGATGTGAGATATGGGGGCATCTCCTGCCCTGGATGAGCAAGCAGTGGCTGTTTCTTGCGGTCTTGTTGTTTTGTCATGTTACTATTTTTTCCGTGCTGTTATATTTGAATGTTTGTATTTTGGAAGCCACACAGAGCCATGTTTGGATTAAAGAGGCATATAGATGATAGTAAGTAAGTAAAATTTACAGGCACATGCAAACATGAGGGACAAACTCCACACTGCAGCTTTATGAGCTGATTTTTTTTTCAACTAAGTGGGGAATACCAATTGCTAGAATAAGGAATTTTTATCTTAAACAACCATCTTCATTCACTTTTTTTGAAAAAGGTATTTTATTTTAAACATCTAGAGTGTCATGCACTGCCTACCGCAGAGTAAAACACAGACGCTGATTCCTAGGAGAGCAGGTTCTGGTTTATTTCATACGTAGTGTCAGTTGCGAAAAAAGCTGAGAGTGAGAGGAGCGCGCCGGTGCGGGGTTTAAATACCCCGCGCCGGTCAGCGCCCCCTCACCCTGGGTTACGTCATCCCCCCTTTGTCCTGCATGCTGTCTTGCCGGTAGGTGAAGGGTTGCGAGGCCCCAGCGGGTGCCCCGGGATCGCCCATCATCGGTTTCCTCATTCAGCCGGTGATTGCTGTCAGCTGGGCGATCTCCGTTGCGCTTGTGCTAACAGCTTGGGTGTGCCTCGCGATCCGCTCAGCCTTTGTCTTTTCTTCTTTCTCCTTTATGAGCTGATGGCTGCTTCCTCCGGCTAGAGTCTGTGGCTGTTGTTGTGCGTGCTAAGCTTATCTTGAGCCCCTTCCTCTGCTTCCTCGTTATTGTCATGTGTGCCGTTGTGCTGATGTCTTCAGCTCAACGGCACTCATGACATAGAGGTAGACTTACACCTTATAAAAAAGAAAAGAGGCTTGGTTATTACGCTGCTTAACATCCGGTATACTGCTTATTTCTCATAGCTTTAACATATACACAATATACACATTTTAACATATAAACAAGATAGAGGTATTTATTTATTTATGTTTTGAATTTAGTTACCGCCCATCTTACTCAAAGAGTATATTTGTCTTAAGGCAAAGTAATTATCTGTTTCAGAGAATGGGAACCGCCACTTCCAGCACTTCTCTTCCAGATTGGAAGGAAACTATAGTGGACACAAATTACTCTCTAGTCTCCCAGTTTCATAAGTCATGAATTTTAAAAGAGGCGGCAAATCTTGCTCTAGCATCTACCAGAGATATGTTGTAGGGGAAAAGCCACTGGGTAAGTTATATGGGTGATGGAGAGACCAAAGAGAAGCTTACCTGTTATTAAAGCCATGCAATTAGAAGCTCTCCGCAAACTTGAGATTCCCTTCTCAGCCACTGTAATCACTCCCTTCTGATCTTACATGCTGGTGGCTTCCACCAGGCACCAAAAAGATTTTGCTTAAATCTCATGTACAGAACCAGGCTTTGGAATCAGTATTTCACTATGGGTAAATTTTCCTTATGAATATATAACCACAGCAGGAGGCAGCACCTGACTAGCCTTGTCTGCATTTGAAAGTTAAGTAGGATTAGGCTGGGCTGGTACTTGGATGGGAGGCTTCCAGGGAATATTAGGATTGCAGAACAGACTGGGAAGTTGAAATATATCCTGCAAACAGCAAACCACTTCCATACTGTTGCAAAGAAAACTGCATGGATGCTTCCATAAAGCACCAAGAATACAGCCTAATTTGGTGTGTAAATTCAAAATTTATTATAGAGGCCCAAGTAAACGGTGCAAAATATTTATTCTGGATAGTGAAAATATAATTTCAGGGAAGTTCTTGGTTATTTGATATGTTCAGATATGCTAAGAATGGCCATGCTATGAGGTTGTACACAATTAGAAAGTACTATAAGGAATGTTCATTTTTGATCTAAAGGTAGGAATGCTTCAGGGATGGGCTATTTTTATTA
This sequence comes from Candoia aspera, assembly GCF_035149785.1. Taxonomy (NCBI): domain Eukaryota; kingdom Metazoa; phylum Chordata; class Lepidosauria; order Squamata; family Candoiidae; genus Candoia; species Candoia aspera. Next base: position 172,808,706 of record NC_086153.1, on the reverse strand, counting down.
CCAAGGCCAAATGACCAACTTCTTGGTTCCTTCATGTAGTCGCTGATTGGGTGGTGACCTGTAGGCAAGCAGATACTTCATGCCTTAGCTCTTTGGGAGCAGCTTCCTTTTATCAGTGGCCAAGCAGTATCTCCTGGCGTCAGTCTTGGAGGACAAGCATAAACAAATAGGCTTTTGCCCCACTATAGTCTTGAGGCATTCTGCTGGTAAGCAGCTTACGGTGTTACATGTATTGTCAATTGGATGCTATATAATGCTATAAGCAGCATTGCAGAGTTCAAATAATTTAACTTTTCAGCTTACCTATCAGAGAGCTCTGAAGGAGACTTACGAAGCTGCTTCACAAAAAAACGGGATTTTTCATCCAGAACATAAAGAGAAGCCTTTTCTGGCTATTCATAACCAGTAGTGCTGGACTTCACTGAATGTTGATTTCTTTCATTCCCTTGGTTTTGTTTATTTGAAGGTGAATATTAAAACCTATTATGTAAACAACCATTGGAATTGTTCCCTAAAGTCTGCTATGCATTCATATATTCCAGTTTGGAAATAGTCCCTAAAACAGTATTTACCTAGAGCTAGTAGCTGATTTGTAGATGGCCCCCCAAAGATCATTCCTTCTCCTTCAGTGTTATTTTTGTGCGTTGCTGGCAAGTGTAATCCTGGACTGTCAAGCTGAAATTTTGTACCTAGGATTGGAGGGGTAAAATGGAATCATTGTCCATTCTAGTCTTTTCTGGTAAACTAAATTTGAAGAGAGCAAAGATGTGAAATGATAAAGAATATTTGCTCATAAAGTTTTCTTTCAAGCAGCAATTGAGAGGGGTGGAGAGGAAGCTAAAAGTTTCTATTTCTCTAACGTAGCAGAAAGATCTTTCAGAAATAATTCTTTGGTGATTAGTGCAACTTTCGTCGTTATGCACAAATTTTCATTTTTTTGAAGCTTGTGTTGATTTTCTGTTGAGTTTGATTGCTTCATTGGTTCATCTATTTCTTTCACTGTGCCAATGACTCACGCAGTGTAACTCCCAGAGTAGTATTTAGTTGCTCTTTTGGTCCGTACTGCTAAAAGTGTTACTTGTTCCCTTTCAAGCTATGCTGGAAAACCAGTTTAACTGAACTAATTTTCCCAAGTCATGAATACCAGCAAGCTAAATGGAGTCTCTGTGCATGTTCTGAAAGAGAGTGGAACATGGACCATCTCACTGTGTTTGAGGAGGGATAGCAGGATAGTGCAGTCTCCTTAAGTGTATTTTATATCTTAGGCTTGACTGAAATGTTCAGTTAGGCCAGAATTTGGCACGAATTGGAACACTTGTAGTTTGAAATCTCATACTTTTGACATCTCACACCAACATGAAAACACTAATAGACTTACTGAGACTGGAAGAGTCATCATTCATAAGGGAGAAGCCCTTGGTCAGCACAGGGGGCATCCCAACACTTAAAAAAATGGGAGGAGGGAACAGAACATGCACTGATACAATAACATTCAGATTTTATTTTTCTGTTCAAACATCAGGGCTTGTCCTACAATTTGCCAGAATGAGGCAGTCTCACAATCTCAGGTGCCAGAGTTTAGAATACCAGGAAAGGCAACACATTGTCGATTATTTAGTAAATGTTTCCATCTTTTTCCCACCATGGTTGGGTAGTGTGGCATTTGGGGTTTCTCCATCTGAGCTTTAATGAACCCCATGCCATCTCTGAAGACTAGTATGGCAGATACCCCTCCAATGGACAAAGGAAATCTTAAGGAGACAGGCTGAGTTCTTGTCAGCCACTTCTGCTCTCTCTCCTCAACTCTCTCTTGTCAGCAGCTTTTCCTGAAAGAAGGCAGGAACAATATTCAGAATTCTCAGCAAGAATGTTGGGGTGTGTGTGTGTGTGATATCAAACTGGGTTGGGTAATGTTTTAAGCTGCATCTCTGCAGTAGTGCTGACTGCAAGTTCAAACTTCCATTCTGCTGTCAGTTCTGTAGTTTGCCATGCATGGTATTTACTGCACGTTTCCTTGCTGGTTAGAATTTAAAAAACTAGTTTTTCTGGACTGCATTTATCATGGGAACTTAATTTGCAGCTTGATTTGAGGGCAGTTCTGCAACAACAACAACAACAGTTGGATGCTTGCTTGAAAGTTTGAAACTTTTGGGTTTCAGAGATCATATTCTGGAAGACATGCAAATGAATAAATCATTTATTAGGGAGAATAGTGTGGTCTTGCCTGTGTCTATTCCATATGTCTGGAATCATATTGTCATTGTCATACCCTGCATTCTATTTCTGAGAGGAAGGGTGAGTGCTCACATCTATGTTCTCAAAGAAAACAACAGCCATGAAGAAGGAAAAGGTTGGGGCACTTTGCAGAATACATGCTGTTAAAAGGAAAAAAAAAACCAAGTAGTGGAGGATCTGTTCATTGAAGACTTGACATGTTAAATGGATATGGACAGATGTCTGACTGTTAGCAAAATGCTAAAAATCAAGCAGCAAGGCAAATGGAAGAAAGTGGCTAAGAAAGGATGATGAAGGAAGCTTCAGTAGTCCTGATTCATAGTGAAAAGATACTTTAAATATTCTCAGAGATTGGAGTAGTACCTGCTCAAAGGAAAAATCTATCGATTTGGTACAGCCACAGTTAGCTACTAGACTTCCCAAAGTAGCAGCAGACAATAGTTCCTGCTGTTTATAACTCAGTTATTATTTAGGAAAGTGTATTTTAAAATCTCCCAATGCAAATTCTAAAGCAAATACCATTTTTTTCTCAGTTTTCAATGTTATAGGGAGGCCTTGCTGGGAGAGAGTAACCTGTGAAAGCCTTGCACTGTAGTTCATATCGAATCCTGCAGTTCAGTCTTGGAATGATTTTCAATAACCTGGCATTATTATTACAGGAATAAGACCCCTGTTGCACATGGGAGATGGGCTGGCTTTTGCAGAAGGAGAAAGAGAAGCTGACAGCAGTTCTGGCCTGTTGTACTATGTCTGTTCTGGACATGTCCTATTTTTTGGTCTTCAAATGTGCATAAGGCTTTTTTGTTTCTATTAAAAATATTGAGAATTCTGTCAGCTCCCTTGTGGATAATGAATCTGGATGCCTCTCAGAGCTATGGACCTTCCCTTCCCACAAAATCCACCTAGTCTGCCGCAGTGGGATGCCCAGGACTTGGATCCCTGGCATCTTAAATTTGGCATGCTACTTGATACACCTACATTTGGAAATATGTCTGCACCCAGCTGTTTTTCCTCTCTTTGCTAATGTTTTTGAGGAGAAGAGTGTTTCTGTTTTTTCCTGTTTTGTTTCATTTTATTTGCAGAAATATGTGCATCACATATGCAGATTTTGCACCAATGCAGAATCTTTCATACTGTAGTGTTTAGCTATCTAAACTCTAGTTCTGTGTCCCTCACTCAGTTCCTTTTGACTCATACAGTGGTCACAATGAGGTCTTTCTCCTTTCTTAAAAATACCAGGCTGAGTCTTCCTAATCTCATTCTGCTACTATTTACCTTCTTTATCTTCCTCTCTAAAATTTTTAAAAAGTAGTAGAAATCATGTTTCCTTTTCAGGAGATAGTGCTAGCAGGCTGTGATGTTGCCTCCTTGCTGAGCATGTTGCATAGTTAGTTGTAAGTTCCCAGAGTCGCTCTGGAGGCAGCCTCAAAACTGAAATAATAAAATAACTAAATAAATATGGTCTCTAAGCCTTACTTTGTAAGTGTACCAATCATAGTATTGAATTACCTCCTATAGAGAGACAGGCACTATGTCTTCACTAACTGGGAGAGAGCAGTTCATCCTATCTCACAGGGTTGTTGGGAAAATTTGGAAAAGCAAATGCTGTATATGCAGCCTTAAGCTTGTGGAAAGATAGAATAAAAATAAAATTCTCTAATAACAAAATCCACAAAACAGAAGAGGGATAATTAAACAATAACAAACATCAACCCCAGGCCCGGGACCAAAACCAGGTTTTAAGAGCTTTCTGGAAGCCCTGGAGAGAGTCCTTACCTCTGGGGGGGATGCTGTTCCAGAGGACAGGGGCTGCAATAGAGAAGGCACACTTCCTCAGTTGCACAAGGTGGCAACATTTAATGGAGAGGACCTGGAGTGTACCCACTCTGCTGGAACATTCTGAGCAGGCGGAGACAAGTGGTCTCCCACGTATCCAGGCCCTAGGCCATATTGGGCTTTATAGGTAATAACCAGCACCTTGAATTGCACTTGGAGGCCAACTGGCAGCCAATGCAGCTTACATAACAGTGGTGATACATGGGCACCGTGAGAGGTGCCCATTACTGCTCAGGCCACTGCATTTTGAACCAGCTGTAGCTTCTAGTGATCTTCAAGGGCAGCCCCATGTAGCCAACTGCAAGGCTCCTATACAAAACAATTACTACGGCTGGCTAATGCTCTAGGTTTACAAGTACAGTAAACAGTGGGAGCTGTTGGTGATTCTGTTTTCCAGGCTGTGAATTCAGAGAGGTAGGTATTGGTGGCTTTGCCACCTCTACTCACCCTACAGAAAGCAGTGGGAAACATCTGGTGAAAACTGACCACAGTATCAATTATAAAAGAATGGAACATCTTTATAAACTGCAGCAAAGTAAATGTAAATGTTTCGGCATCCAACTCCAAACTCTGTGGCAGTGGATACTTGTTGGGGAAATCCCAGACACTGAATCACACAGCACCATCTGGCATGGAAGGCTGGAAGCTGGATGCTTTAGGGCATCCAGTCTATTTCACAGGTTCCTTCCCAACTATCCAGTTTGCCCAGAAAGTTACCAGCTCTTTCTATGGAAGAGTATTTCTTTCCTCCAACTTCTATTATAAGACAAAAAGAATCCAGCAGAAGCCTCACATAAACAACAGATCAACATGACCAAACATTTAGAGTCTATTGCAATTTCACTGGTAGGTTGTATAGCTTTAAGGTACCAGCTTGACTATGCTCCTTGGAAGTAACTGCATAGAATACCTCTCATTCCATGCTAAGAGCCTGCTTAGCCTTAAAATGGACAATGTGTGGCTACGTGTAAAGTGAGTGTAATCCAGTATCAGTGATACTGCTCATGGTTCTGAGGTTTTAACAGTAGTACAAATTTTCACTCATCTGCCTCCCATATGACAGGCAATTTTTAACTCACCTGGATGAGTTGATCTAAAAGAACACCAAGACATTTGGGGAACTATCAAAATGGTGTCCTTAACTCCAGCTTGGCCACACCAAGACACATATTTGGCTATATTCTACAGAAGCATTTAAAGACATGGAAAAACATTATCATGTATCCCTGGATTCTAAAATTTGTAACCTCTGCATATAGTCCATTATTCTAGTCTGCACCCCCTCATGTGTCCATGTGTCAAAGCTTCCCCAGTTTTAGCAAGGGAGGTCCAGTCATTGTTTACCAAAAAGGAGTTTATATCCCTGATACAATCTATACTCTTGACACAATCTCTTGCTATTTTACTAACTGAAAGTGGGATGGAGGACCTCTCAGGTGCTTAGCAAGTTCATCCAGCCTAATGTTCAGGATGAGCATATGCCTTTTAATCCAGTGAGCAGGTTAGTTCACTTCAATGGGCCTGAAGGATGCATACTTTTGTACTTTGATCTTCCCAACCTACAAGAGATTCCTGGAATCAATGACATTTGCCTCTCTTGTAGCAATTACATCAACTTGAATGAACCCTGTAACTGAGAATTGATCCTTCTTTCCTGTAGTTCTTTCCAGAAAAGTCATTCTTTGATCTGAGGTCACACTTTTACCAAAAGTTACATTGATCTTCATCTTATCCAAACTTTATATCTTTTGATGTTCCAGCCACACAACTGCAGTGCTTCTTACAAACACTTGGTATTCAAAGGGTGCTAGCATTTTACATTGAAGGGAGACAGTTAGATGTTTGTAGAGGTGATTCAAGGGTTTTGCAAGCCCTAGCAGGAATTTGCTCATTGAGTTAAAGAAACCATCTTTCTGGCATATCAGCTTCCTAAATCTGACTGTCTACATTCTGTCGGAGGGTAAGCTACAGAGCAAACTCTTAGCTTGACAGCATTGTTCCAAGGAATAGACACCTGAGAAGGAGATCTACTCCATGAGCAAGGATGAACCTGAGTCTTTGAGCATGCACAAAGTGATGTGTTTTCTGCCTAAAAGCTTAGCTATAGGTTAATTCCATAGAAGGATTCTGGGTAACCATAAAAATCACATGTGCGAATGCAGAGATAGCTTCTCACCGTTAGAAGTAAGCAATCTATTCTTAATGTTATGAGCAGAATCTATTTTTATGTTTCATTGTGTATTGCCAAAAACAACCACAGCGTAGATTACATCAGTCCCCTCTGCCAAGTGTAAGTATTTATCCCTAGAATTGTCTGTAGGGGTGTGTGTATGTGTGAGGATTGATTTTCAGTAGTTCTTCTTCCTCCCTGCAGTCCCTCTGCCCCTCCAAATTTGTTTTAAAAATTGGGGGGCCTCTTTGGAGAAGATTTTGAGGAGGGAGATTACACAGGAATAGAAAACCATCCAAAATCGCTTGCTCACTATTTCGCATATGGATAACTTTCATTGGCAAAGGGATACTATTTAGAAGCTATCCGGTATTATAGCCTAAACAACACCCAAGCATCCCATTGTTTTTAGAAAAGGGTTCATTATACATTCCTACTGACAATGTATTTACTGCACAAAGATGATTGAAGATGCATAATGTTTGTGTAGCAAATGGCTGAATTGCAGAAAATGAGTTTTACCTTTAACACTCACTGCTGGCCTCATTTTGGTTTAGGGTAAGGCTGTACCCACAGTTAGCAACACTGTTTCAGCCCCAATTTCTAATATTGTGTAGTACATATGATGTATTAATGTTGTACCTATATATTCATACTGCATTAAAAGATAAGTATCACACATTCGTAAATGGGAGTTGGTAGACATAAGCAGGGTTATCTCCCTCTCCAGAGTGTCTTCTATTTGGAAAATTCATATATGATAATATTATCTGTGTTGTTCTTCTTGTAGGTGGGGGGTGGGGCTGCGGTTGGTTTGTATACTCAGTCCCAAATCTAATGTACCTTTGCAGTTTAGGTAGATGTATTTAGATTATATCTTATGACTTTCTCCTAGACTAAACCCAGCATTCAGTTGCATGCCGAATTCTAATGCTAATTTGATCTGCATACTGATTTCATGTGTTTTTAATCTTCCAACACATTTGTTTAAATTAGTTATGGAATGAGACCCTAATTAGAGATTCTTCTCTCTCACTCTCCCCAACCCTGTGCACACATGCAAACATTTTATTGTGAGACTTTGCTTGCATTTTAAGAAATAATTCATCTTTGAAATTATAGCCGTAGATAGTTAAAACAGTAGTACAGTGAACAGTAGAGTGTTACCAACAGGCTTGAAAGAATACTAAGGTAGAGAGATTGTAGGAAAAATGATTAGGAAAAAAAATTGGGGAAATACCTAAAGATTCCAGTGGAAAACCGAAGTAGTGAGACTAAAAGATAATATTGCTGCAAGTCCCACTTGTTTATACTTTAATTTTTGTGCATGAAATTCCATTCCGGGCTTTCCAACCTTCATTTCATGTAGCTACCCTGCAAAGATTATACCTCTTGTATTTTCTCCAAAGAATTAACATCAAGATACAGAATCTGGGACAGTAAGCCAAGCAGCAGCCTGCAGCCTCACATGAGATAAAAAAAAAACTCCTCTGTTTTAATCTCAGTAGCCAAAAAAGATACTTCTTAGTATGAGAGTCTCCTGTCATATATTTGGCAAAGCACTTACTGCATTATGTTCTGTAACCCAGATCTTGAAATATTATGAATGGAAACACTACTTTAAGAATAGTGCAACTTCTAAAAATAATTTAAATAGGCCAGTGATTGCTCTCCCCCCACCCTCTTGTTTCAGTAACTGTTTTTAAGGCAGTCAGAAAAGGGCAGGATTTCCATCCAGTTGAATAATAAAATTACAGATATGTGATGTCACTTTCTGTTGGATAATACTAGATTAATTCATCAGTATTTAGTTGTTTCAATCTCCAGCACCCAGCAATAAGTCAGGGGTTGGTACTCATGGCCTGTAGCTACCAAAAATGCTGAACCCACCATTTCTAGTTCTAAGTATCACTGGCACTATTCCCTGCCAAATTTCTGATGGAAAAAGAAGGAAGCTCCTCTAAGCCTTTAGAGAGCCATAGTCCATGCCACCTCAAAAGCTGCAACAAAGGAGAAAACATCAGGAAAAAAATGCTATCCACTTGTATGCTATCGTGGATCTTTGCTCTGTCCCCTGTAGACCCAGCTACCAAAAATAACACCAGAGCTGCATCCCATGACTGCAAAAAATTACCAGCTTTTGCAATAATTTAAAAAGTTGCATAGAGGTAGAGGCACTGTTGAACTTACTATAGTATGATGCACTCTTTCTATATAACAATTTTTGTACCTGTTTTATATTCTCCACGCAGTGTAAGAGATGCCTCTATCTTTACTTCTCTTTTGATATCACAAATATAATTTGCAATCCTTCCATCAACCCAAAGTGATCACCTACTGGTTGATTTAATAGTAACCTGGAATAATTTGAAGGGGTTTTAATATTCTGCTTGGATTCCTGAAAGCGATGACCTAATCTTTTCAGTTTGTCTGGGAGGGTGTATACCAATTTGTGGGGAACCTTTGGAAGCTGAGACATGCAATACTAAAGCAAAAGTGACTGATTAATGCAGTCCTGTTTCAGTCAGTGATATATGAGGTCATGAAGAACAGTGACAATGAGCAGTTTGGGTTTGTAAGTTATTAAATATCCAGCCCAGTAGAATCAATTATTGATCCAATAACAAATCCATTTGTTGAGTTCTGTTATGATTTGGCACATTCCTGCTGCCACTGGGAAAAAAGTCAGCTTTCATAGGTGAGATACATAGGCCAAAATAATATATGCAGTTGCATGCAGACAGAAATTAACTGGTATATAGTGACATCTTTGCAACAGTGAAAGCACAATACTTTGCTTGTTTGGAAGTGCTGGAAGTTACTGATTGAGGTTGTGGGTCAAGTTTAATGTTTTACAGAATTCTTCCTCATATAGGCTAGATGTTAAATAAAAGGGAGTATCCACAGTGGAAACTGATATCATACAGCTAAGAGATAGGCATTGTTCAGTCTTCCTTGTAAGTAATCAGCCCATCTCTTTGCTAAGACTTAATGATGAATTACAGGATTCACACAGATGCATGTAATGAAGTCAAAGCAACCAGCACCCTGTGCAGAGACAGGTAAAGGAAGGGTCATTTTTTTGTGGAACAGTCTGTACTGTTTCCTCCTTCCACAGCAGCTCCTGTTAAGCTGTTCTGCAGTCCCTTATCCAGGATTCCAGTTCTGCATTCATCCTGGTCCCCTCCCTGCCTTCCTTCCTTCCTCCTTAAGTTTTGCTTCCGCCCATCTCCCCCCAAAGAGGGACTCTAAGCGGAGTCACATACATCCATACTGTATGAGAAAAGAAGGTTGACCATGGGAAAACAGTCATTGAAAGATCAACTAGATCTGTGATGTACCTGCCTCTGTTCATGTTTATTAAAACTAATGGGGTGAGGAGGATGGGAAGATAGACATTAAATGCAGTGTCTGTAAAGAGACCTTAAGTTGCAGGATTGCCCAACATATTTTGAGTATTTATATTTAATTTCTTTTGTACTGTTTTAATTGTTTGGCTGTTTTTTATGATTGTTAGCTGCCCAGAGGCACTGGTTTGAGATGGATGGCTATATAAATTGAATGAATGAATGAATGAATCTGATTCAGTTTCTTTAGGGCCAAATCATCAGACATTCTCAAATGGGGACTTAGAACTTGAAACAGAAAGTCACCTTTTTTCCCCACTGATATTACCACTTTCACAAGTATAATGTGAGGTTTCATCCTGACCCAAGTTCTGAATAAATCTTTTCTGAAGATTTGTTTATTTATTTATTTGTTTGATTTATATAGCCACTTATCTCACAAAAAGTGACTCTGGGCAGCATACGATAATCAATAAAAAACAATACATATATAAAAACAGGCATTTAAAAATATAAAAATCAACATTAAAAATAGAGATTAATTATGTTGGCAGATTGCTAGGAAAGCCTTTGGCCCAGGAGAGATCAGAAAAGTCACACACCAGGCACTTCTATAAAAATAATTTTATTTACAGAAAGAAAACATATTTACAGGCTCTCAGTGAGAGCTGCTTAACTCTCTACATGCCTACACAGAAGGGAAACTGAAACTAAAACAAGTCCAGGCAAGTTCTTTTCCCCAGGTGCAAAAATTAACATCCAAAAAGAGGACAATTAAATTCAACCTCTTAACCCAGCCAAAATGATTAGTTACCATAGTAACCTTAATCTGTAGTAGAAAACATCTTAACACTCCCCTTTTTATACTACAGAATAAGATGCAAACCAATTTGCTTTGTTAACTCTTTGTGTCTTGGTACAGCAAGAGGTTTGGTTAAAATATCAGCAATCATGTCTTTTGATTCACAATATTTCAACATTATTTCTCCTTTGCTTATCATATCTTTGATATATTGATATCTAATATCAATATGTTTTGTCCTATTTTTGCAGGCTTCAGATTTTGCCATAGCAATGCAAGCTTGATTATCCTCATAAACAGTTATAGGCTGGTTCACTTCCATGCCTATGTCTTTTAACAAATGTTTAAACCATATAACCTCATTACAGGTTTGTGTTAGAGAATAAAACTCTGCTTCTGCAGTGGAAAGAGCAACAAGTGTTTGCTTTCTAGAATGCCAGCCTAAGCTAGACCCAGCAAATTGAATTAAAATCCCAGAAGTGGATTTCCTGTCACTGACATCTGCTCTCCAGTCAGAATCGGCAAAAGCCTGCAATTTCTCGGTTCCAGAGGCATTTAGCTTCAGGCAATAATTCTTTGTTCCTTGCAAATACCTCATTAACTTCTTCAATGTTGCTTTTCCAGTAGATGTAGGCTTCTCTACCTGTCTACTTAAAATGGCCACAGAATTTGAGATATCTGGGCGAGAGTGATTTGCAATGTACAGTAAACTTCCAATTGCAGATCTATATTTCTCTGTCTCAGTTAATTGAGTTTCTCCTATATCTTTCTGAAAATCTGTTATCATTGGAGTAGAGACTGGTTTACAGTCTTGCATATTAAAATCCTCTAGGAGCTTTTGAATTTTACTACATTGGTTTAACAGAAAGCTACCATCCTTCTCCCTGTGTATTTCTAAACCTAGGTAATTTGTTACAGTTCCAAGGCTTTTTAATGTGAAATGGCTTTTCATGCAGGCTTCAAAATCAAGCCTTTGTTTTTCTGTTGATGTGAACAGCAGCAAATCATCAACATAAATGCATAGATACATACAGCCTTGTTTGTCTTTCTTCATATATACACATGGATCTGCTTTTCCTTTTTCAAAACCAAAATTCTGCAGTTTTGCATCTAATTTTTGGTTCCAGGATCTAGCAGCTTGTTTTAACCCATAGATTGACTTCTGCAGTTCACAGACTAGATTCTCCCCTTTTTCATAGCCAGGGGGTTGCTGCATGTATAATTTGTGGTCTAAATCACCATAGAGAAATGCAGTTTGAATGTCATAGTGGTGAACTGACATTCCTTTGAGTGCAGCAATTTTTAACAGTAATCTAATTGATTCACCTTTAGTAACTGGTGCAAAAGTCTTGCCAAAGTCTAAATCTTTCCTTTGAGTGAACCCTTTTGCAACTAACCTTGCTTTATATTTTTGGATTTTGCCATCAGCATCCCTTTTCAGTTTGAAAACCCACCTACATCCTAGACAGCGTTCATTGGGAGGTAGATTTACCAGTTTCCATGTTTTATTTTCTTTCAAGGATGCTAACTCCTATTGCATGGCAGAATGCCAATTTTGTGCAATCTCAGGTGGTAAAGCATTCACTTGTTCTAAAGACTCAGGTTCTGTGAATATGTGGAAAGCCTTTACTCTTTCAGCCTGAAAACGTGATGGAGGAACGCCTTTATTACTCCTCTGAGATCTGCGAGGTAATACAGGGCTTAAATTTTGACTCCTATCACTTTCCTGAGAAGCATCTGTCTCATCAGACAGATCTTCAGTTTGCTTTTCTGGTTTAATGTCCTCATCAGGCAAAAGATCACCATCAGCAAGTCCTTGCTATTCTCTTGTGGTGGTCAGATCAACTGGAGAGCTAGAATTTAATCTCCCCCAGTTTTGTTCAGCAAAAGAAGCGCTTCTGCTAATTATCAATTTCTCTCCCATTATGAACCTGTAGCTCCTTTGGCTTTGTTCATAGCCAACAAAGATGGCTTTCTTTGTTGTGAGGCCTCCTTTCCTTCTCTGTTGTTTTGGAATATGAACCCATGCAGTGCTACCAAACACTCTAAGATGGTTTACCTTTGGTTTCACACCATAAAACAAATGGAATGGAGTGTCCTGAATCACAGAGTTATACAATCTGTTTTGTACATAACATGCAGTAGATATTGCCTCTCCCCAATACTTAAAAGATAAATGTGAATCTTTAAGCATGCATTCCATCGCATTTTGCAAGGTTCTGCCCTTTCTTTCAGCAACACCATTTTGCTGAGGGGTGTAAGGGTTAGAAAGAATTTGTTCTATCCCCCTTTCCACTAGGAACCTTTTGAATTTGTGAGAAAAGTACTCTCCTCCTCTATCACATTGGAGTGCAGATACAGGCCTAGGGAATTTTCTATTTGCCCATGTCACAAAACTTTTAAATTTCTCAAATGCCTCATCTTTATGTTTTAAGATGTAGATAAATGTGTATCTTGAGAAATCATCAATGATGGTCATTGCATACCTTGCTTGTCCAAGACTTGGAGCAAAAGGACCAATAATGTCAGAATGTACAATTTCCAAAGGTCTAGTTGTAACTCTGTCACTGTGCTTACTCACAGGAGCTTTTAGTGTTAGCATTCTTTGCAAACTACACAATCTAAGTATTTGTCACAGGGTTTTATCTTTAGGTCAGCACACAGCTGTGGCATTTGTGCTATATACTTGAAATTAGCATGACCAAATCTCCTGTGCATCAGGTGTACACATTGGTCATGATATGGCGTGTTGCCAACTGCAGCCTTGCAGCTTGGCTTCCTTCCATTTTGCACAATGTACAAGGAGTCTTTTAATATACCAGTAGCACACAATTTTCCATTTTTACGTATCTCACAACCATTTTTCTTAAATGTTATGACATACCCTGTTGCAGCCAATTGTGCCACAGATAAAAGGTTTGATTGTAAATTTGGCATGTACAACACACCTTTTACAGTTTCTCCCAAGCAGGATAAATACAAGTCACCTTGTCCCATAATTTTGGTCACAGACCCATCAGCCAAAGATACACTTTGTCTTTCAGTTTTAGACAGTGACACAAAAGAGCTTTTACAATTACATAAATGACAATTGGCCCCAGAATCTAACACCCATGCATCAGAATTACCCTTCTCAGCAACCTGTGCAATTTGGGTTGTCTGAAGAGCCTTCTTCTGTGTTGCCCTTGTGTCCTTCTTCTCTGTCTTTCTACTCTTGGGTCTCAAGGCACAGTCTTTCTGCAAATGTCCAGATGAACCACAAGTGAAGCATTGCTGGCTGGCTAGCGCTGTGGCCTCAGCTTCCTTTCCTTTCTTTTCCCTTGTTTCCTGGTACTGCAGTTTTCCAGAAGAGATTGGGGGGGATCTTTCCTCTTTCTTCTCCCATTCAGTGAGTAAGCGCTGTGTAACATACAATGGGGTGAGGTCTGCTTCAGGCATAGCCTCCAGGGTACAAATCAGTGTGTCCCACGTTTCATTCAGTGAGGACAGGAGGGTATGGGATTTTGTGAGAGGTGTAAATTCCATTCCTCTCTCCTGCAACTCAACAAACAGCTGCTGAATATAATGCAGGTGCTCAGGAAGGCTATCTCCTTCTGCAAGGTAGGCTTTGTACAGCTTTTTTGTCAGGGTAACTTTACTGCCTGCTGTTGCCTTTACATATAAGTCTCTCAAAGCGTCCCAAAGTTGCTTTGCAGACTGCATACCTCGCATGTGGACTAGCTGATTGTCCTCAACTCCCAGGATAATGGTGGCTCTAGCCCGCTCATCTTGTCTCAGCCATTCAGCACTGGGATTTTGGGGGGTTTGCTCACCAATTGGCAGCCAAAGATTCTCTCTGCGAAGATACATCTCCATCTTCAGGGCCCAATTCAAATAGTTGGTCTCTGATAGGCGCTCCAGAGGCATCGCTGAGGGCTGGGAGGTAGCCATGGCTTCTTCCTTCTTTTGCAAGTCACCTCAGCTGGCTTCTTTGTCCTGTAGACCGGCAGTTGCTGGAAAATCTCCAGGCGGCTCCAAAGAAAATCTTCACAGGTCTTTGCTAGGTAAAGGTAAAGGTTTCCCTTGACATTAAGTCCAGTCGTGTCCGACTCTAGGGGGCGGTGCTCATCTCCATTTCAAAGCCGAAGAGCCGGCGTTTGTCCGTAGACACTTCTGTGGCCATGTGGCTGGCATGACTAAACGGAACGCCGTTACCTGCCCACCGAAGTGGTACCTATTAATCTACTCACATTTGCATGTTTTCGAACTGCTAGGTTGGCAGGAGATCTTTGCTACCTGCCTTTGAATTGTCCATGAGGTGTGGAGCTGATCTCTCTATTCTCTCTGGGTTTTACTGGGCTGCTTACTGGGCCCATAACCTGTTGGCAGATTGCTAGGAAAGCCTTTGGCCCAGGAGAGATCAGAAAAGTCACACACCAGGCATTTCTATAAAAATAATTTTATTTACAGAAAGCAAACATATTTACAGGCTCAATTCAACCTCTTAACCCGGCCAAAATGATTAGTTACCATAGTAACCTTAATCTGTAGTAGAAAACATATTAACAAATTAAAACTAAAATATATATAAACCCCAAGCAGAGAGAGAATGAGTACATCCACCTCAATAGTGGAGCCATCTAGACAAGTCTCTGGTTCCCTGGGACCCCCAGACCTGGTGGCATAACTAGGTCTTGAGGGACTTCTGAAACAACAAAAGGGAACTGATGTAATGTCGGGGGCGGTGGAATGTTCCATATGGTGGGCACCACAGCAGAGAAGGCCCACCACCTGGGACCCACCAAATATAGGTTCCTGGCAGATGGTATCCACAGCATGCCCTCTTCCAGCTCTAATAAAGATGACAGGAGACAGGTTAAGGAATTCTATTGCAGGGAAACTTTGTCTGGGCCTTTCACTAATAAATTTAATGCTGTCTCCTCTCTCATTCTGCCACACTAGCAAAGATGCATCTGGCTGTGAGGAGGCAATATCCTAAAGTATGTACTTGAGAGAAAGGGTACCTACTCAGCAAGAAATGAAGATAGAGCTGCATATTTGGTTTCTCTGCAAAGAGTGAGCCATCAAAGATCCTGGAGAGCAATATGTATATAAATTCTCTGCCTTTTCTGGGCTGCCAGCTGCCTTATACATCATACATTGGGTGTTGTTTATGGACAAGGGGCAGTAATTTTTGTTAGATCTGTGAGTGACATTACACATGACATAGCATATACTAGATGAGGCCATCAGATGATTTCGACCAGCAGTAGCTGTTGCTATTAATAGTTGTAAGTTTCCTATTACTCTTTATTTTGTTGAAATGAGGGGGTCACTAAGAGAAACCAAAATTATGGGCCCTATGATCTCAAAATAACCTTCTTCTTAGAAAAAAACCCTGAGAATTGACTTATGTGGAAGAATTTCCATACCTTCTAAATACAATGGACAGAAAATAGTCTTTTGTGCACCTTTGGGTTCTTTACTTTTGTTTAAGGTTTTGTTGTATTACCCCCCCCCTTTTTTTTTTTTACACATTTGGTACATTTGTATTACCTTTTTCCCCACCCCTGATAATGTTAGAGAACCGATATAGGTAGTCCTTGCTTAACAATGGCAATTGGGATGGGAATTTCCATCACTAAACAATACGGTCATAAAGCACAATGTCATGTGACCGCATCACTTAGCAAAGGCAATCCTGGCAGTCCTTGTTGCCATTGTTAAGTGAGGATCGTGCGGATTATTAAGCGAGGACCTCACATGACATGGGAAGAGGTGGGAATTCAGAAGTGCTTGCTTATGCCACTAAAACCACATTCCAGGCAAGCAGGCTGCCGGGCGAGACCTATGGGTGGGCAGGTGGGCACTATGGAGTAAGGGTGTGTGGGTGGGTATCATGGGCAGACTACGAGATCCCCATGCTGCCTGGGGCTCCTTGGGAGAAAAAGTGGTGGGAGTGACTTATGACCTCCTGCTGATTTCCCCACTGACTTTGTGTAATAGTATGTAGGAGTGACCTTGAGAGGCTAGGGGAAGAGATGCTGCCTAGGGAATGATCAGATAAAAGTAGGAGAAGCCCACAGCTGCATAATGGCACAGAAAGAAACTTAGGAAGGATCCACCCTAACTTAGCAGGCTGTAAAAAGAGGCAGCAGGGGATTTGTACTTTCAAACTTGCAAGATTCTGTTAATGTAGCCTTACAATAAAGTAGAATTGGCTCATCATTGTCATGTTTCCTATCTGGTCTACCTGAGAGGCTGACATTTTGCTGGGAAGTTGGCAGGGAAGGTTGCAAATGGTGATCACGTGACCACAGGATACTGCAACTGTCATAATTGTGAGCTGGTTGCCAAGCACCCAAATCGCAATCACGTCACCACAGGGATGCTGCGATGGCTGCAACTTAGAGGACCAGCCGTAAGTCCCCCATCGTTCAGTGCCATCATAATTTTGAACAGTCACTGAACAAGTGATTGCTAAGCGAGGACTACCTGTATAGTGTCCATTTCAGAACTCTAATTTTGTGATGGTTCTGAGAATCTCCCTAGGAAATGACACAAGTTTTCTTTTATGGGCAAATCTTCTCAGCTAAATTAATTTGAATGTTTGATATAGGAATCTTAATAGGAATTTAGGCTTATCATTGTGCAGAGTTTATGTTCCTGATACAATGGAATGAACTTCACAAATTCACCACTTTCTGACATTTCCGTTAATAGTTTATTTACCGTTCTAATATATAAGAAGTAATTAGCTTTCTCTTCATGTAGCATGCCAAGCAATTAATAAAATGTAATCTCATCTTTCTAGAAAGCATAAGACAAATGATACTGGCATGTACTAGAACTATTTCATGATCAGGGCTGCAACTGGGGGGGGCGGGGGGGCAAGTGCCCCAGGCGCTGTGCTGGGGGAACACCAAAATGAGCTATACTGGGGAGGGTGTGTGTGTGCCAAAATGGGTGCGGAATCCATGTTTGCCCTGGATGACACAGACTCTTGTGGGCCTGTTCATGATATCCTTTGATATGAACCGCAGAACATTACTGAACTTTGACTCAGTTCAGGCTAAATTGAATAAGAAATAAACGAAGTTGTATGTAATTTGATGTTAAACTGACCATACTAGTTAAATAAAAAAGACTGTCTAAGCTTCTCAAATTGTTAATACTTAACTTTAAAACAAGGAAAGTGTTACTGGAAAAAAAGAGAAGATTCCATGTAGCAGAGTAGCCAGAGGCTGACCTAACGTTCCTCAGTGTGGAAGGTCCAGCTCATGAATGAGATTACAGAATAAAAGGGCACACACCAGCTTATAACAGCTACAATTTTATTTAGACTTATCGTGATAGAGTCACGATAGAAGTAACACCTTGTGGCGAAGGGCTTAGGCCACATTCTTTAACATATTCTCTGCTACATTATTTGATACAGCCCTCTCTGCGCAGTTGCTGGTTGCTTGAAACTGAGCCTTCTGACTCAGTTGATTCACCTTTTGGAATTCTGTTTGCTAGCAATTTCAGAAATTGAGTGTTGCATGATTCCCTCAGTTCGCTTGTGCTATAAGTTGTTGGTTTTGTGGGCTTCATTTTACTTTGGGCCTTAATCCTCTAACATTATTTCTTCCCTCTTGAGAAGTTAAGGAGTCAGCTTTGCTTGGCCATGTTCCTGAGTGCCACTATATTTAGACTCCATGTTGCCATTCTCCTGGCCAATGTATACAGAGATCACATTCCATGGAAGACAAGTAGCTTCATTGCCTACCAGACTTAATGGTTCAAAGGCCATAGAGTTCCTTTCTGGCTGACCCTCACCACTGTCTTCCCTTTCCCACATCATGAATGTAGTCCAAGGGGACTCTGCCCGCAGTAGCCAAATCTGTATGACTAAGTGGTGTTAGAAGGATTATGGAGTGCCTTGCAAGAATTTCATATAAATCAATACACTACATTACATATATTATTCTATGGCTGTTGAAAAAATTGTTCAGGAGATCTCTGCATAATCTGAAATCATGTACCATTTCCATGAATGCCTCTTAACATTGTGAAAGAAAAACTAAAGGTTTTGCGAAAGAAAAACTAAACATTTGTGAAAGAAAAACTAAAGGTTCAAACTAAAGCTGAGGATAGTCAAACGCTTATCTTGGACTAAATTCAGGGTAATAAAATATAGGATTCCATGGCAGGAAAAAACTACCAGCGAGAGGAACCCAAGATGAATTGCATTTCTAAAAGAAGATAAACTAAAATTGTGATTGCAAACAATTTCAACAACAACAACAAAGGAAAATAATAGAAGTTAGTATGGTTGCACAAAAAGCTTAACAAAGTTCTGAAAACAAAGAAGGATACATATAATAATTGGAAAGAAGGAGAGGATACCAAGATGAATATTTAGTCTGGAATTGTAGAGAAACTGTCAGAAAGACTAAAGTTCTTGATGGGGTGATGTTAGTGAACCGTAAGAGCAACAAAACGAGCTTCTTCAGGTAAGTTAAAAAAAGAAAGTATAAAAGGAAGGAAGGAAGGAAGGAAGGAAGGAAGGAAGGAAGGAAGGAAGGAAGGAGTGTACCAGTTATTCAATGAAGCAAAACAAATAAAGAAAAGGTGCAACTACTCAATTCCTATTTTGCATCAGTTTTTTTTTCAGAAGAGGGCATCAATTCTACAAGGTAATTGTGAAGTGTGAGATGAAGGCATGGGGCTGAAGTTTCAGATTGAGAGAAACATGGTCAGGGAAAATGTCCTTACTCTGAATGAGTTTCCATCTCCATGGTCAAATAAATTGCATTCTAGGGTACTGAAGGAATTTACTGATGGTTTTGGCTGAACTTTATGGAGCGTGGGCAATATGTTGGGAGCTAGAGTTTCCCAGAAAAAGAATGCTGATGATATCAAATCCAACTGCCTTTCAGCATCAAGCTTGGAATAAAAAATCAAGGTGTCCATTAAGCTTACAAAGAGTAAAAAAGAAATGGATTTAAAACTACAGAGAATATAAGAAGGGACTACACCTTCAGTGTTGACAGCAAATATTGCTTTATGTGGCTTAATTTAATATGCAGTAAGAACTCTTAACTAACTGTGTATGTTGAGTGTCTGGGTAACTTCTGAATTTTGTGAGGAAGACTGATAGAGAGGAGGATAAATGTCTCTATCTTCAAAAAGACAGCAAATGAGGATCCAGGGATTTATGGAACAATAAATCAGATATCAATATTCTGGGAATGTTCCAGAGCAGTTCTTAAAGTGATCTGTAACTACTTTGAAAACCATGCTGTGATTACCAGAAGTTGGCATGAATTTGTCAAGATTAAGTGTCACCAGACTAATTCGTTTTTTGATAGAGTAATTTTCTTAGCAGACTATGGGTATGCTGTAGACATAAAATGTCTTGATTTTAGCAAACTATTCTTTGTAAAATAATATTCCAGGCCATTCTGCTTAACAAGCTGGCTAACTATGGGATCGCTAGTATGACAAGAGAATGAATCTGTGGCTCAAAAATATTACAGAGTGGTCATCAAACTGGAAGGCGGTATTGAGCAGAGTACCACAAGGTACACTCCTGGACGATGTATTACTGTATTCAGCAATTTTGTTAATGACAGGAGTAAGTAGGTAGAGGAAACAAAATGACCTGCAATTGACTGGGATAATCAATAACCTAGAAAACAAAAATGAAATTTAAAAAGATCTTGATGGCTTAGAGAAATAAAAAAAAAAAAGAAATCACATAATTAAATTTAACTGTGGCTTAGAAATCAAATGCACTGTACAGGATGGGGGAATACACAGCTTGGTAAAAATAATTGGGGAAAAGATTTTGGAATGATAGCTCATTAGAAATTGAATGGCAATCAATAATGTAATGTGGCTGCAAAAAATGCAAATGCCATTTTAGTCTGAAAAATTTCTGAATCACAGGAAATAATAGTTCTCTTTTATTTGGTAATGGTAAGACTAGTATTGTGTTCATTTGGTAGCATACTTTAAAGAAGATGAAGACAAATTGGAACAGGTTCAGAGAAGTGGGGTGAGAATGAGCAGCGGATTAGAAAAGTAAATCCTGTGTAAAAGTGATTGAAGGAAGTGGGAATATATTGCCTTGAGAAGAGAAAACCAAGGAGGGTAGATAAGAAAACCCACCCAGTGTCTGAAAGGATGTCCCACAGAAAAAAACCAAGGCCTGTTCTCTGTTCTGTTAGAGAGCAAGACACTAACAGACAACAATAGATTTAAATTGCAGAAAGGCAGATGCTGGTTGAATGGTTGGAAAGCATTCCTAATAGTAAGAGCAGATCAACAGTGGAGGCAAGCACCCAGAGAGATTATGAAGTCCCCTTCACTGGATGTGCTCAAGGAGAGGTTGGACTGCCATTTATTGGAGATGATCCAGTTTGGATTCCTGCACAGTTCCGCTCGATTACCTCAGCCACCCTCTTCCAACTCTGTAATAAGGGGAAGATTTTCATAAAGACTGTGGTACTAGGATTTCATTTAACCCTCTCTACCTCAGCATCAGTTCCAGTGAAAATCCCACTCCCAGCCCTTTCCCCCCTTTAGATCCCCTTTTTTAAAATCCCTTTCCTCCAGTAAGCCTTTTTCCCTCTTTCTCCCTGTGCGGGTAGGAGAATTATGCTGGGTTTATACTTGGGGTGGGGACGAGTTATATTTCTTCTCCCACCCCTCCAGAAAGTCGGGGGTCCAGCTCCTAAAATTTCTAGAGTTGTGTTTAGTTGCTTGCTATGCATTTGGCGGAACACGGATAGCATGACAAGTGAATGAATCAGTCCCCAAATCAGTCATTACGATACATTAGACGTTACTGTGTACTAATAAAGAGGCCACTGCATATCCTATTTCATCTCCTACTCAACACACCAATAACAATAGGACATCTATTTTTTTGTTTTTATTCTTATTATAATTATTATACACATTATGGTGGAGAGAAGAGTGGGATGAACTGTAATCTGTAAATTGTACCTGAAGTTATTGATGAGCAAGAACCACGTAGGCGTACAACTGCTGTTTTTGGAAAAATAGACATTTATTTCAAACCTTGGATTCTAGTGGTATTCACTAAAACACTCATGCAGTTCAGTTGGGCCCATTTTTCTCAGAAGGTGCTTTAAATAAATTGGAACTGACATTCAGAAAGATTTTGTTGTCCCCATTACATTCTCTGTACTTCTGGAAATGTGACAAGCCCAGATATGCCTTATGAGAAAATATTTTCAAAACGTTTTCCAATAGTTTGACAATCAGTCTTCTGCATTTTGGAGGTTGGTTGTGATTGTGGATTGCTAGCCTCACAGCTGGAATCCTATGCATACTTACCTGGGGATTAGTCCTATTAATCTCAGTGAGATTTTTTTATAAGTAAACATTCAAAACAGAAGGGAGTGGTTCTGAAAAAGAAAAGAAAAGGAGTAGTGGCACATTTATGTAGTCTTTGAGAACTATCTGTTGCCCCCTAAATTCCTGTCCACTGAAATAAATCCAATGAAAATATTTGCTCAACCCTAAGGTTTATATGTACGCAATCTGCAGTGATTTGGTAGGGTGGCTCATATATGTTCACTCTGACTTGTCATGCAACAGTGTGCTCTTTAAAATCTGTTGCGTAGCATGTTTCTGCTAGTGTTTATAATCCCCAGTAGGAATTTACAGTAGTCTGTTTGAATCTATAGCAGTGAATTCTTCTTTATTATAGTAATTTAGTGTACCTTTTACTCATGGTTTGAGATTTTTTTTTTCAAGTCGAAGCATTGGTGATAAATGATCTCATACAGTATATTTTTGGTTATAAATAGTGTTGTTTCTTTATGAATCAAGGAGGGAAAATAACTGGAAGATCCGAAAGGGAAAGAAACCTTTTCGCAGAGGGAAGGATGGGAATAGTAGTGCGCTGTGCAAAATTAAACTATATTTAAAATTTGGGTGTCTAAAATCACATTTCATATGCTGTATTGTCTGTGTATGCAGTTTTCATTTGGTGTGCAAAGAAACCCAGTTGATGGCATTTCCAGGATTTGGGGCCTGGCCCCTTGGCTCATGTTTTGGTTGGCTGCAATTAAAATGCTTGTCAGGTGCTCAGTGCCAGGGACCCGTTCAAGAGGCTGCTTCCACTGAGGCGAGTGCAGTGTCCTTTTGTAAATGAATGATGGCTGAACTGGCAGCCTCGCCATCGTTCTGGAAGTTTCTGCGGCCAGCGAGCTCCTTCCGTGTCTTCCACCCGGCCTCTTCTCCTTTTCTTCGCTGCGGGGACTTCATCTAACATGTGGTTTTCCTCTTCCCCGACATACATACGGAAGCTAGAAGCTGGTGGCTGGCAGACTGTGTCTGTCTGGGGATAGACTGCGAGCTCACGGATGTTAATGCGTTGGGAGAATAATTATGCTGCAGTTATTTAAGGATATGCCTTTGTGGTATTGCAACACAGAAGCTGGTAATGCTTTTACCCCCTTTGTTTCACCGTCAGCTTTGTGAGCGTCCCTTTCGAAATACCTGCAATATGCTGGTTTACAGGATCCCTTCCTGCTGTAAGACTCCGCACATAACATCAGTACAGGCTCTCTTTGTAAAGCAAGGGGTGGACGTACCTTTGTATTCCATGGAATCTTTTTTTTATATATGGAAGAGCTTGGTAGATTTTTGCAGGCATTGTGGATTGCTGTTGTTTTGCTGTGGGTTTTTTCTGTTGGCTTATTTTAAGTAAATGGGGTGTATGTTCTGAAGTGGAACGAAAGGAAAGACCTTTTCAGGGTAATCATTTTAATTGGGGGTGTGTTCTTTTGCAGGCTCTCCAGCTTTTTCTTTCTAACGTGACGTCCTCCTTGGGTTTGACTTGGTCGCAGACGAACGGTAAGGCGTGTCATGCTTTTCACCTGTTCACATTCATGCTGGGGCACGGATGCTTCATTTGCAGGCAGCCTTTTGCACCTGATTCTTCATCCTTTCTGCGGGGCAACTGAATGCTTTCCTTGGATGTTCTGGCTTACTCCTGGAGTGCCATTAACAGTCCTTAGTGATGGCTGCATTCTGAAGAGCCACTCCATGTATCGTAACAAACGCAGTTATTGCAGCTGTAATGAAGTGAAAGCCATGGCTTTGCTGTATCACTAGTCAGAACCACCCAGATAGAATAGATACAAAAACTCCTCAGTTTTTGCCTATGTTCTGAGTCACCAAAAAGGAATGATGGGGGACAGGAAATTTTTCTGAACATTAAGGTGATTGCAATTTGAAATCATATAAATGCATACATAAGGTATTAAATCTCTTGGCTTATTCTGTTAGGTAAAATTTCCAGAAGGGAGGAAAAATCTTGTTTGCCTTGTCCCAGTTACAACAGAGGGATGTCTACATCCATGTCATTGAATGTTATATATTAGTTTTATAAATATACCAGTTACAGAAAAAACAACATATACCTCCTTTTTGTTATTTTTCATCCATCAAGCCATTTCATAAGGGACTATGCTGAAGTAGCATAGTTTTATAGTTCGTATAAAAGCTGCAGAACATTTTTTTCCTGGGCATACACAAATACACAGGGACACACATTAATCTAGCTTTCATCCACTGCTGAATTAACATTTTGCAGCCATCTGCATGACAGACTGAAAAAAACATGTTCTGAGGACATTTTTATAGTACAAAGAATCTTGGAAATGTTCTTTCGGGTTCCAGTTTTTTGAATGGGCCTAGTCTATTCTGGGGCCTCTTGTCCCCCCTAGCTGCAAGGTGTGCCTGAGTTTTGCATTTAAGAAACAACACCAATTTTCGGATGAGCCATTTCCCTTGATATTTATGCTCCTAAGATCGTTTCTTAAAATGTGGGGCATGTGTGCATATTCATTATAATAAATCATGACAATGCTTGAAAGAGCGGGGGGGAGGGAAAGGGAGAATTGGAGGCATGTCACCTGAATATGATTGCCAGAGTATCAAAGGTAGCTGTAGCTTTCTGTTAAGTGGCAAATTAAAGTTTACAGTAGATGACGCTTGATGGTATTCAGACTGCATGCATGTTTTTGGTTCGTGTATATTGTATATTCTTTAACGCCATCCTAAGTTCTAGGCACTGTACTGCAACTTCCAGAATGAATGAATGAATGAAAAGCAAGTTGTATTGGCCTTCCGTGTTATTTGCTATTTAGTCCTATCATTATGCACTGTATATCTAGTTTTCAAAGCATATGGACTTACTAAGCTGCCTTCTCTTGTATCACAGAATACTGGTCCACTGTACTTAGTCTGAATGCAGGATTTCTGGCAAAGGGCTTTCCAGGCTTCTGACCAAAAGGGCCCATTGTGCATGTGTTTCCCCACTTTGCTGCTCCCAAACCTGAGCTGGGGTTTAGATGAATATTACAAGGGAGTGTCTGGGTGAAGCTGTAGTGCACACAGAGTTACTTTTCTCAAACTTCCAATTACCAATGATAAGCAACAATGTCTTGCTCTGAGATCAGTGGCAAAGGAAGCAGAAAAAGCATAGAGTCTTTTTTTTTTTCTTCCCAGCATCTACAGTAGTTTTAGAGATATAAAACCAAATGTTGGAAGCAAGGGGAAACAACCTTTTTATGTAATAAGGGTGCAGTATGGGCCTCTCATAACAGCTTTACTAGTGTCCCGAACAGTCTTTAAATCAGTACCTCTATCCAAATCGTTGTCAAAAAAATTCATTTAACCTCCTTTTGCAGTCTTCCACCACCCATTATTTTTGTAGTATCACTTCATTTAATCTCAGTCTAAAAATAGTAGGGTTTCTTTTAATTGCTAAACTAACTGGATTATGATCAGAAAAAGTCTTAGGTAAAATATCCACTTTAAGAATTTTATTAGCCAAACTCTTTGAAATCCATATCCTATCAATTCTTGAAAAAGATTTATGTGTTTCGGAATAAAAAGTATATTCTCTCGCCATTCCATTCTTCTGTCTCCAAGAGTCCACCGTGGCCAAATTATCCATCAAATCGAAAAAAGACTTTGGTAGTTTCCCTTGTTTAAGTTTAATTCCTTTATCTGAAGTTCTGTCCATAAGTGGAGGTTACTCCATTCCAATCTCCCAATAAGCACCAATTCTTACGTATATGAAAACTGTGGCAGTTGCTCCATAAGATGTTTTTAAAAATTCCCTTTATATTAATTAGGCACATAAATTCCAACAATTGTTATATTACATAGAGGAAATATTTCAAAGGAGCTTTTAAAGCTTTTTGAATCTACTTTCTGTTCTTGGATCAAATTGCTGATTTTTCACAGAGCTTGACCATTTAGTATCACAATAAAATGGCTCATGTACTTTGAGAAAGGAAATCAAATACAAATCCATGTGCTGGCAGAAGTTAGGGGGATTATTTGATATGTAATATATTAATATTAGTATTCATAATTAGCATTTAAAATATACAGTAGAATCCATCAGTTGAAAACTGTACAAAGAACCATACATGAAGGATAGAGATAAGAAAGGCAAAAGCAGAAGCCAAAACTATTCATCTTACTGTCGCTACAGGGAATGCCTGGGCAAGGAAGAAGATGTTCAAGAGAAGCCTAAAATATGTCACAGCAGGTGCCCCACATATGTCCAAGGAAAGACTATTCTAGACTGAAAATGCCACAGTAGAGAAAAGCTGCCATAAGTCGCTCTGAGATGGCCTCCTGTGGTTCTTCACATATGCAGAAGGTCCCCCACTGACAGTCACTGATGAGGTATAATGGGAAAGGAGGCCCCTTGGATATCTAAGGTCCCCAGTTGCTTAGGATCTTCCATGTCATAAGCAAAATCTTGAATATAGTTCAGTAGCTAAAGGTTGATGTCTAAAGCTAATTAAACAATGACATATGTGAGATGACCTAATCATGCAAATGCTGCAATTATGAACTTGTGTATGTAAATTGTGGCATTCTCATGATTTGGTCATCACATCCATATTGTCATTTCCCCCTTTTCTCCCTCCTGCAGATGCCCACATTGCTAACCATGCTGTTTAGGCCACTGTCTCCACTGTACAAGTATATGGATATTTTGTTATTTGAGGAATTCAGAGTGTCTCTTTCTTCATGCAGGAACATTTGATGTAACCAAACTTGAAAACCCTTGATCCAGAAAAGTGCTGGCCAGTTTGGGGTCTGCCATGGATGCTGTTCTCTTTCTATTTAGGCTTCCAGTTAACATGGGGAGTGTGTGGGAAAACCTGAAGCAGGACTTAAGTGTAGCTTTCTCCTTCATCCTAGGAATTTTGATCATCACTCATCCCAGGGTTGGATTCCTGCTGCTATATGGCAGGAGGATCCCAGCAGTCTTTACTCAGATGCAGTGAAGACCCAAATGGCATCAGGAATTCATAGATTCTAAGCAAATCCCAACAAGCTCTTTTTGTTCCTGGATTCCTATTGTTAAGTGATAGCAGCATCATTGGGGGAAGGTGGAAGCAATGATGCTTTCCGGTGCCAAGATAAAAATCTCTGAGATGTGTAGCATGTATCTGGTATTAGGATGGATATTCATGCATCTGCACAGCCCTCCTGATCCCTCACCAGGTTGGCCTTTAGGTTAAAAAGACTGCCCCTCCATGAACTAAAAATTCTTTTCTTGAAATCTAGCTGGAGCTGTATGAAAGGTATTTAAGGTTGTATGCTCACTTCAGTGTACAGGAAATGTGTTGCTGGTTGTTGCTGTGGCAAATCTGTCTGAGATTTGATCTTCCTAGAGTTGAAGACATAGCGTCACTGCTGTTTTCATTAGGCAGAAGAATCCTTTGCTTCTGGGCTCTTGTACGCCTTTGCAGAAACTGGTGATTTCTTATTCTCCTGCTGCCTTAGGTGGGCCAATGGAGTAGGAAGTAATCCATTTATTTCTGCAGAAATTAGATTAAAGCTAAGAATCTGCTTGCTTAGGAAGACGGAGTCAGTCTACTGAAGGCATTCCTCCTGAGGCTTTGAATCTGTCCTTGAAATCCACTTAAGAAGAGAGCTAAAAAAAAGTACTATGTCATTTTTCGAAAATTGAAATATAAGAACATAGGATTCAATGTATTGAAGTTTATTTAACTATATTAGTTGATTTCCATAACCAGTGTAAATTATAACTGATTTCTTCCTAACCTATTTTTTTGTGGCAAAATCATCCACCCAGTTACGTTTTTCCATATATGAATTAGTGCATTTTTTAAAATTTAATATGCCAAATAAAATTACTTTAATGGACAAACCAAGTTACGTATAATACATTTAATGTGTTCTTGTAGCAATGGTTTGGGGGTGTTTCCCTAGGATTTTTTTTTCTAAAATAGCATCAGTGTTTCTGGAAATGTTGCATCAATGAATCCTTCAGCTTCAATCTAAAGGGAAGTGAACTTTAAAGCAAGGAGCGAAAGCTGTTGACCTGTGAACTGTTGATCCCTGATCATGCCAGTAGCCAGGGTTTGTTCAACAGCATTTGGGAGGGGGGCTTGCAAAGAGAAGGACTACTTTGTTAGCAGGATATAGGGCTCTTAAATCCAAGCCTGACTTTTTTTTACCGCAGTCAGCAATCTCCAACCTGGAGCCCTCAAGAAATGTTAGGAGAGCAACTATCAAGTTTCCCAGGCATCTGATTGAATCACAGTGGAGATGACTGGTCTGAGTGATCAAGCTCACTTTCAAGAATAATATATAATATTGTTTAATTAATTAAGTTTAAAGTTCTTTGAAATGTTCCTATTTGTTTCAGACTTTTTCCCATAAAGAGTTCTGCAAATATTTCTTTTGTGATATATATTGATATGTTAGGGAGTATGAAGGCTGAAAAGCATGAATGAGGAATGTCATGAACTTCTCATCAGTTTGCCTAACCCTGGCAGCAGTTATTTATCATGCTTTTCCAAAAGTTTAATCTGATTTATTTGCAAGGAACAAGCTGAAATAGCAGTTCCTATAGGAAATCATTCAAACAGTTCCAACCTAGTGCGTTAAGGACCATTGTTTTCTAATGATCTTGGTGATATCAATCAAGTTTTTGCTGCAGCGCTGTCAAAGAGGGCCAAAAATCTCTGTTCTTGAGAAACAACAAATGCAAAGAAGTGATGTCATGCCATTCACTGCAGATCCCACAGAACTCACTATTTTCAAACATTAGTTTAAATAGTGAAGTGATTAGAGCATTATTAAATGTGATTCTTTTGTGGAAAAAGATACTTGTAAGAATGGAAAATTTTAGAAGAACCTGCTGATCTTGCAGGGAAATAAAAATAAATCTGTTTGTCATCTTCCATACTGGTAACCTAGGCAAAAATAAAGCTTGGTATTTAGGATGCAGTAGTGATTATTGCACCAAAAATGGAAGAAAGGACTTCCTTTGTTCTTCCAGCATTAAATTCTGTCTTCTAGTTGCTGGGAATTATGACTTATCTATACATATTTAAAGTCATTTTACTGTTACTATCCAATACACCTTCAAGCTTTTTTTTAATATTCAGGGTAGATAAGCTCCTTTAGCTGGATCTTGCAAATCTGACAAGTAATGCACTGTTACTGTTATTAGTCAGGAAACTGGGATAGAGAGCTAGTCACTGGCCACAGCTTTATACTGGAATATTTGTGTAAGAACTTTTACCTATACCCACATCTTTTTAATTTTTTCAGTGTAGCACTGAGTTATGCCATTTTACTACATCCCGTAGGAGCTTTTGGATAATCTTAGCTTTTCAGAAATAAGCTTTAGCCTCTAAATGACAGTAAGAAAAGAAAGCTTGTGCTTAATTCACCCTCTATTTGCAATGCAAGAATTAATGGAAGGATGTTTTTGTTTTTGGTTTGCCAGAGAAGGGCTTGAAATGCTTATTGAACATATACAGAAAGTTCACATAAGCTTTGTAATTGTTTTCATTAAAAATAATCTTGAACCTACTTAATAAATCATGCAAAAATCTCATTTATCTCATTAGAACATACCAGTAATAGAGCTGTATCGTCCATTTCCTCTTGGCTGTCATTACCCAAATTCATCCAGCCAATTCTAGTCAGGACATGGAAGAGAGACAGTATGACTGTGTAAAGCTGCAGTCCTATACCTATGTTCTCAATGAGCTCAGTAGGATTTACTTTTGAGTATAGGTAATACTAGAAACCTTCTTAAATCAAAAGTTCCTCATATTATTATTAATTTACATGGTGTTTCATTCTCTGTAGCATTTGAGAAGTATATTCGGATTTGTGTCATGCACGTGATGCAGGGATAGTAAGGGGTTTCAAGACGAGGTTGCTAAAGGAGCAAGAGGTGTTCAGCCAACCAGCTAGAGCATTAAGGAACAAAATGACCATATGGGATGTTGCAAGGGCATAATGTTGAGTCAGCTTCCAACGGTGTTACCCTTTGCTCTGCACATCTCCCTTTTCTGACGTATCAATGGGGTGGATTTCGGTCAAGGAATTTAGCAGGTTCCAAATTGGGCATATCTTTTAAGTTCAACATTTTAACCCTTCCACAGTTTGTGCTAATTCCCAGCATGTTCTTTGCCTTGTGCTGGTCCTACTTAGTAACTGAAGCAGTTGGGGTTCAAGAAGTCCAGTGGCTCAGTTCTTTTCTTTAAGGATTCCCCATCAAGTCTGCCTTAGGGAGTTGGTAGGAAATGACAGGAAGCAGGATGAATATATTGCAATACTCCGTGATCCTTTGTGTACAGGGTAATGCTCTCCCCCAAATTATGGTGCTGATCAGAAATTAATCAGAGCCATTCACTTTTATGAGAGAAAGTGATGCAACACAGATGCCAAATTCATTTGGGTTGTAACTGAAATTATTCTGTCCCTCTATTAAGTCTAGTTTCTAAGATGGCAAGTATCTGGCCTTGAGATTATATCCCATTTCATTTGTCTTGGAGACATCAGTCAGAGAAGTAAAAAATTGGGATTCCTTCTACCTTTCTAGTTCTACTACAGTACTTCTGTTGAACATTCTTTGTTTCATAGGCTGTATTCCAGCTGAGCCTACGAATCTTCATCTTGGCTGTGCCACTTCAGGTTATAGTTAGGAATCCACATGACTATATAGTCCTGCATACAAAACTCTGTAATCTTCACATGGAAAACAAAGCTGCTGGGAAAAAAATGCCCCCAAATAGTTATTTATAGGCAGGGATTATTTTAGATTAAAGAAGCCTCAGACAGATGTGTTTTCACTGAAAATTCAGACATGTTCCTACTGAGACACTTGTGTATTGCTTTATCAAGTACAAGGTCTTAAGTCATGCTGGACTGGAATATGACTGAAATGGTGAGCTGAAGTATGCCCAAGACTAAAATGTATTAAAAACATATTTTTCAGTTCCCTACATTGCAGTAATATTCACTTGGTGGTTAAAAATGTTTGTACCTTGCTCAGCAAAGTTCAATGTTTAAATTGTAAGTATGATTTACTTTTTCCTAAGCATTTTATTCTTTGTAATACAAAACACCTGACTATCTTGAGATCCAAGTTTAAGATAGTAGGAGTGTTGCTTCCTAGTGCTCACTCTGAACTCTTAAGCCTGCAGATCTCTTGGGAGAGGGAAAACAGAGAGAGCCTTTTTCCACTCCTCTCAGGATCTTTGTCTCCAGTGGGGTCAATCAGGCAGAAAGCAACAATGTACAACGCAATGATGGGATAGGTTTGTTAAGTGACAGCTTGAATACAGTTGTCCCTGTAGTGCATTGCTCAGTTCCAGCACCACTAATTAGAGATACGTGTCACTGGCCAACACGTTTTCCCAGCTAATGTAACCAGAGAGATTATCTAAATTAGTAGTCAGATAGTTACCAAAAGCTGTCATGCAGCTCCTTGATTCCAAAATGATATCGCAATGTAGAAAAGATAGCGAGAGAAATACCTGCAAAAGCAGCAAACAGCATAGTACACCCTTACGTGCTACTGTCAGCCCTTCAGGATAAACCAGACTAGGAAACTCATGCAGGCTAATACTACTTTTATTATAAGGTTATTGTAACAGAACCTTGCAAGTCTGAATGAGTTTCCCCCCTCTCTCCCTTTACCTTCGTGAGAACTAGGGAGGGCCTTATCTGGGATACTTGCTCAGATAACAGTTCTGGCCAGGGCTCAGTTTTCTTTTATCTGACTTTTGTCTTGGTTGGGCCTCTTTCTCCTGTTCCTCAAACTTATTCCTTCTGCCCCATGACAGCTACACACATACACAACTTACTCCACTGTCTCCTCTTTGCCTCCTACTTTATAACCTAAAGGACATTGACCAGCTGGTTTTCATAAATTTTGTCATGGAATATTGTTACAATTTAAAAGATAATTTAGGGAGGAGTCTAGCTTCTCTTAGGCAGTTCTTGGTTGTGGAAGTTCATGTCCCGGCTGGTTCTTAATACTTTTATTCATCAATCATACTTCAATTTTCTTCTTGTCTCTAGCACATCATTGTTTTAGTCCACCCTAGCCTGCTGTTGCATTTCCGTGCACCTGTGTGTTCAAATGAACTGTATCTACTTAGACTGAGTCTTCATTTTATAGCTCATTAAGCCATCATGATCACTAGAAAAGGTAGTCTGCTAAGCAAGCCTGCAAAGGGATTACATTCTGTTTCTCCCAGTTCAGCTGGCCCTAGCATTGCCCATGGTTTTCAGAGCTGCAAAGACAAAGCATATGTAAGATAATAAATTCTACCTTTTAAAAAGAGATTTGAACCGGCTTGAACCAGTTCTTAAAGGGAAATCAATCTGTCTCACTGAAAACATTCACTAGAATAAACTTTGGGCCACTTAAATTGTAAAGCAGCATTTCTCAACCTCAGCAACTTTAAGAGGTATGGACGTCATCTCCCAGAATTCCCCAGACAGTTGGCTGAGGAATTCTGGGAGTTGAAGTCCACACCTCTTAAAGTTGCTGAGGTTGAGAAATGCTGCTGTAAAGCATGGATATGCTGCTCTCCAATTTATTTTTATTCATACAGTAAAAACAGCTACATTTGGAAAATTACATTAGGCTTATATTTGCAGTTATGATAATAGAGTTCTAAAAGTGACATTGAGGTCTGTTTTGTCTTGGCCATTTTCACCTCTTGGGGCAGTGGATGTGATCAGCACCGTTCAGTGATGAACACCTCAAAAGTCTGCTGGTTTTGTAGTTGTACAGAATGCGAAGATGGCAGGCTTACACATGGAACCGCTCTGTTCTCCTCTGCCAGCCAAAGCAAACACAGGGATGCCTGGCAGCCTCAATTAGTGGGTGCTAAAATTTTGCCCACTTCCATTTTTGGAGGAAGTAATAACATACCTGAAGATGCTCTTTCCCTTTTTTGTGCATGGCTGCAATATTCTATTTATGTCCCAACTTCCCATTCAAGTAGGTACTCAAGGTGGCTAGCAATGATTAAAAACAATGATGCAACTACAAGCAGTCTATGAAACAAATAAGTTTATATCTCTGTCTCTCTATAAGTATATGTCTCCCATCTTTCCAGAGATCACGTAGATAATTTTATTGAATCATCATCTAATTAAACATTTTCATAAAGCTGAGAGCCAGCATGGTGTGGTGATTAAGGCGCTGGACTAGGAGTGGGAAAAGCCAAGTTCTAGTTCTTCCTTAGGCGTGGAAGACAATCAGGTGACCCTGAGTCAGGGATTCCCTCTCATCCCTAATCAGTGTCAAGCTCTGCAACAAACTGTCTGAAAAACAACACACACACACACACGCATGCACACACCCTTGCATCATGCATTGATAAGCTTCACTGTAAGAACAGTACAAAACAAGTGGAGACTGCAACTATGCAGGACAAACACCACCACCACCAACAGGGTCATAAAGTTAACTAGAGGCCCACAGATCCTGCTGCCTCAACCTGAACACACTGATATTTTTGCCCTGTTTTGCAATTGCCCCCACCCTGCAAATGTAATTTGTCTGGATGAGAGCTATGGTTCGCAAAATTGATTTCAGATGGACCCCAAATCTAATATTCCAGAATTTCTTTGTGTGAACTGAGAATTATGAAAACCTTTACAGAAAAAAAGAGAGAAAGGGGAATTTTCCTTAAGTCTCCAATTCACTTGTGTTGCTGACTAGTTTCCAAAGCTTCTGAAATCAATGTGTG
This sequence comes from Candoia aspera, assembly GCF_035149785.1. Taxonomy (NCBI): domain Eukaryota; kingdom Metazoa; phylum Chordata; class Lepidosauria; order Squamata; family Candoiidae; genus Candoia; species Candoia aspera. The sequence goes on along the minus strand of NC_086153.1, from coordinate 172,775,241 downwards.
ATACTTAATGTATAGGACATAGTCTGCATGGTGTGCTGTGGTACCTATGGAATGGGCATTGGGAAGTCTATTCCTTCTTATGGCCAGTGTTTTGGAGGAAACATGCAGGAAATCTCTGCCTTGTGCATTTCCACTTACGTCTCTAGCTGCAGATGCTCATAGAAAGGGGCAGGGACACTGCCAGGCAATTGGCAGGGAAGTAATAGCCTTAGGCAGAAGAAAGCGACATGAAATGTCTTTGTATTCAAAGCACGTTAAATTGCAAATGGGATTTGCTTGAAGACCTGTGAAATAAATCAATCCCAGTGCAGCTAAGACATATGAACCTTCTTCTCACCAGTCGCAGTATATTCTACAGACTTCCCAATGAAGAGTTAGCCTCCTTCCATTGGCATCATGCAGCTTTGCACCATCTTGCATTTGTGTGGTTTCAGAACATCTTCCCATTTCCTGTCTTGTTTTATGGTGCATGTGATGTTCCTTAAAAGGAAATGTTGAAATTAATCGGTCCTGGCTTCTTTTTTGCACATTTACTTTCAAAAGGGAAAAACTAGCACAGGATCTGTTATTTCTGGACTTGGGTGAGAGTACTTTTTAACAGTTAAAACAAGTTATGCATACCTAATATCTCAGTAATTCTATTACTTGTACTAACTGTCACAAAAGTCTTCTTCCAGCCACCCAGTATTTTGATCCAATAGGTTAGATAGATAATAACAATAATAACAATAACAGGATGGATAGATGAGACTTTTATTACAGCCATAGACAAAAGAAGAAAAAGACCACCACAGTGAAACACTGCATAGCCACTAGGAGTTACAGCTCATAGCAGGGCGGAGTTAACACACAGGGCTGTATAATAAAGCTTGGCAGCATTTCAAGACACAGAATAGGCAAAATACGTAAAGTAAGTCAGCCTGCCCTGGGAATTGGGAGCCGAGAGGGGAGATCAGCGGCAAAGGAGCGTCCCTGAAGAGCTGGCAGAGGACACAACCTGGGCCGTGGTTCCTGTTGCACCTGCCTCACGGGGGCACCTTCCTTTAGCAAAGGGGGTTCCTGTACCCCCTTCCCAACGCTGCTGTGGTGAGCCTTGGAATGAGCCAAGGAGATCACTCTTCTGGATTTCAGAAAGGGGATCTTGTCCAGATAACTGGCTGATTTGAATTTGGAAACTGGGCCTTAGTGGAGACATCACAGGGTCAAGCTGCGTATTCCAATTGCCTTCTACGTCTAGATTCCTTTGCTTCAAAACTGAGTTGGCTTGCTCTAACTGTGTAACAGGGTAAGGCTGTGTTTAAGCCAAAAGCTTCTGGCGTATCGCTCATACTTCTACCCATTGTGCTTAAAGGAGAAGGAGATGTGAATGAGATCATTGCTGCGGCCTGAAATGTGGAATAATTATACTGGCTAACTAACAAGGTTGTTGTGAGGATAAACATAAGTAATGCAAATTACTTAGATAATATATGAGTAAACATACCAAGTATATTTCTGTTATTCTGCTGCAGATAGTTGGTAAGTCAAGATGCTTATGTGGAAACTCCCTTGGTCCAGGCTCAGAAGACATTGGCTGTTGCTGCTGCTGCTGCTGCTGCTGCCAACCTCTGCCTTTAGTGTAGTAGTACCAGTACCCCTTCAGCTGAACACTCGCTACTCACTTCTTTTTCTGGCAAGAAGAAAGGCCTTCTTAAAAGTAATTCTAAGAGCTCTGCTTTGACTGTGCCATATAATAGGCCTGTAGCAGACATTTGTAAATATCTTTGAAGAAATCTCTTACCCTGTTGTTGTTACTGCTGTGTTTATGATTGTTTGCAGTTTGAAACCCAATGGATTATGTGAGTTTACCACGTGAGTGAACTGTTACACAGTGGGGAAACTCTTAAATCCAATGTTGAATTGCAAACATTTTCAGGGTGTTCATAGTAGTTTGAGCTGGTCAGTTCTGTTCTAGTCCTGACTGGCCATTCTATTTCTAGCACATTTCACAGGTTGTTTGCCTCCCCAGTTGGTGGCTAGTTTGATATTTTTTTCCCTTTGTTTTCGGGCACAGCCAGATGGCTGCATTGAAATGCAATCTGGCAGTCCTTGTGATGAGAGAAAAATATGCTGGCAGAAAATGTGTTGTTCCAACCGCCAAGTTATATTCTGTTTTGGTAATGAGGCCAGTGAGTGGTGCTGTCCTTACAGCTTTCGTGTGGGACAAATTAAGGGCAGCGGTTGGTGGATTCCCTTGGTTTTGCTTTCTTCCAAGTGTGGTGGGGCAGGGCTGGGCAAGTGTAGGCAAGTCCTTTCACAATGTCGGGTTTAGTCACCTGTCAGGTTGCCCAACTAGCAGGTCTGTTGAGAGAGCGCTAAACCCATATCAAAAATGCAAGCCTGGCTGACAGTTGCAGGCGTGCAGGAGGGCATGGGATGAAGTGGGAGGGAGTGATCAATCCATAACAAGCTTTGTCCTCAACTAGCACTGCAGGGGAATGACGGTGCTGTCAATGAGTGGCCACAGCCAGAAGCCCCCAAAAGTAGCCTATAAAGTAGACAGAATGACATGGCTCTCTTCTCCTGTTTAAATCAACGTTCTGTGCAGGAATAGCACTCTCTGAAATGTTGAAACTCCAAAGTCTTTAAAAATCAGGTCTAGCAGCCTTTTAAAGGAGTGCTAAACCCACGGATGTAAGGACGGTAAGACATGACAAGAGCTTCAGAAAGTGCCAGTCAAGCACTACATGGACAGATGCCTCTCTGCTGGCAGGTGTCTAGTCTCCCCTGCAGGTCACACCTGTCCACACCAAGTCGTTGTTAGGAGAATAAGGAAAGGACTGCTTTAGACCGGAACCATTAAAGACAACCTTACGCTGCCTTAGCTGTGACCCAGGGATGAGATGAAGGCAACATTATGACGACTTACCACATAACAACTGAGCATGTTTGTGCTGCAGTCAGGGAGACAGGAGGCTGAGCCTTTAATCAGCCTTCTTCCTGGGAATAAAGATAACATCATGTAGTAGCCACTGGGTATGTCATGGCATCCCTGTTGGTTAACAATGATAACTCAGAGTGATAGTAGTGCAAGAATGTATTTCTCTGAATATATGCCCGCCTTCACTTTCTTATTGTGCTCCCCCAATTAATGAGAAAGGGAAGAATCCTTTTGTGGAGGGTGAACATCTTCACAAAAAGGATCTTCCTGGTTTTAGCTCAATCTTGGCTAGGAAGAGTAACCATAATTATGGCAATTATTGACCTCAGTTATTAACCTGAAGAATTTGTGTATAGCTGAACTTGGGGTGTTGGATTATTCAGAACTGAAGTTAAGCATGGTCACTTAAATACATATTCAGGCTAATTAAAATAGACAATTAAATTGGAATGCTTTTCTGATGGTATTCATTACAGCCAAATGGTTGGGTAACACTTGAGAACAAAAAATTTTAACTGGTTTATATTTTGTGCTTCAGTCTGTGGGGAGCCATTTGTCTGACAGATAGCAAGCTGATACCATACCTGTTCTTAACTCTCAAGATGTCTACAGTATTAAACTGCTGTGGGCATCTTAGCTCTTGAAACTGCTGACAAAACTGTTTTTAAAATGGTTTATACTTTGTGCATTATTAAATTTTATTTATTTGTCGTATTTTTATTACTGCCCATCTCCCCCACTTGGGGGACCCTGGGTGGTTCACAATAAAACAGTATAAAATCCAATAAAATCAGAATAATATCAATAAATATAAATATAAAATACAATAAAATCCAAGTGATGGCAGATCTGATTCTACCCAAAGGACAGGACCAGTTCTGGCAGGACTAGGGAACCAACCAACCCCAAGAGTGGATCTTCCTCTCTGCACTCCAGGCATGGTGACAAAACCAGGTCTTCAGTCCAGAAGAGAGGAGGCCAACCTCACTTCCGTGGGAAGGATGTTCCACAGGGCATTTAAATAACTTTTAAAACAAGTTACTAAAGTGCCTGACTCTTCAGGTTCTTTGTCTGTTGGTTTTTGCATCAGAAAGTAGTGGACTCAGATGGGTTCCAGGGGGAGTTTTTTTTTCTTTTTCCTCCTGGCAGTTTGGTGGGCAGTTGAACTGAGGCCTTAGTTGCCACCTGGCATGAGTGCCTGGGCCCTGGGTTGAATTGCTCCTATGTGGTCTCTCCCTATTTGCCAACCCTGGAGGGCACGTTGGAGCTCTGGGAGATTGAATGACAGAAGAGATGCCTAGAGCACCATAGGAGGACGACGAAGAGTAAATTCAATGAAATGCATTTATTTGCTTCTGCAGAGAGGCATTCAGCAGCCTCATTGAAGGTAACCTGTTCCTGTTAGGTAGGGATGAGTCACAAGAATATCTCCAAGGCTGCTCTTAGGAACTTTCTAGGCAGCCTGGATCCACTCAGTTAGACTCCAGCTTGGTGAGTCTGTGCAAGTTGACTGAAGTCTCATTACCTGACCTTGTAACTTCTGGAAGACATGATCTTTCGGACTGCTAATCCAGCCATCTGCCTTTTAGATCCATGTCCCTCCTGACTTGTAAAGGCTGCCTGGGAAGTGACATGTAGTGGTGAATGCATACTTGAGTGATGGGGTGGTTCCTCCTGCCTTGAAGGATGTAGTAGTATGCCCCCTCCTCAAGAAGCTATTACTGGACTCTATGCTGCTGAACAATTTCTGTCCAGTCTCCAACCTTCCGTTTTTTTGGAAAGGATGTTGGAATGATCATTGGATTGCTGCTTCAGGGGGCCCCAGAGGAAGCAGGTTATCCAGACTCTTTTCAGTTGGGTTTTAGGGCCATACTTGTTGATGACCTCTGACAGAACCAGGATGGTGGTGGTGCAACTGTCCTGTTTCTCCTTGATCTCTCAGCAGCTTTCAGCATTCTCAATCATGATATTCTTCTGGACCAAACGTGAGGATTAGTTGTAAAGGCATAGCATTGCAGTCATTCTCCTTCTTTTCCTAGACCTGATTCCAACTGGAGAGATCAAGCCTGAGGCCCCTGACTTGTGAGGGGCCTTAGGGTCCAGTGTTTTCATTCCTCCTATTTAATATCTGCATGAACCTTGGGGGTGTTGTGTGCCATCTATTAACACAGGGTCAAATATCAATATATTGATGATACCCACTTGTTTATCTTGATTCATATTTAGTTCTGAGGAGCAAACAACCAAATGGAAGGATCATAAGCAATCGCTTTATATCAGCATAGGAAAACTTTAAAAAAATAGCTACTGTGCAAATATCTTTCCAGGATCTTGCAACACTGCTGATAAAACGTTAAATAAGGAGTATAGGAGACATGAAGGAACAGTTGCATATATTTGCTGATATTTATTCATTTATTTATTTAGAAAATATATATGGCCAGCCATCTTACATATGAACAACAGTGGCTAACAAGAGTCAATTGCTGACTTCAGTCAATTCCCCTCTGTAGACTATCATTACTGCATTACCTCTGCTATTTCCTTGGTATTAGCGTGGAGATCACCCCTGTATTAGTACCTGAGTTAGTCTGGAGATCAATCCAGAACACATACTTCTGGATGTGTATATTGATTTGAATGTGCAGGAATGTGTCAGAGAGATAGACAGACAGACAGACAGACAGACAGACAGATAGTCTGCATACATAAATAAACCTAGAAAATGGTCGTGGCTATAGGTGTACTCACTTGGCCAATTTTCAGGAGTAGAATGTAGTTTTTCTCTCTGCTTCAACCGTTACTCCCTTCCAGATTGTCAATGTATAAAAATATTGAGGTTCAATATTCTAAATGAATAAAGCTACTTGTGAAACGCATTACAGGCCAGCAAAATCTTTGGCATTAGATAGTCCTTAAAAGACTTTTAAATTGTCTGTTTAAATGGTCTGTTGAAGAAACTATTACAGAATGGTGTGAGCAGTTTAAATCTTTTATATAGCCCATTATATTTATCAATCCATGAGAAATACACTGAAAAGAAGTAGGTATCTCTCACCTCAGTTTGGAAGAAAAAAATATGTTGTCTTTTATCTGATTTTAATGGAGGAGTCACAGGGTCCTCATTTCACTAGCTGTAGATTTTTTAAACCACATGGAAGTGAAACAGTGGTGGTAATGGGGCAGTGTTGAAATAGTTTGATCCTTGACCTCTTTGCCCCTTGCAGCCAAAAGAGGGCCTTGCCCTTGGTCCTCTTGTGGCTACAAGAGAAACTGGAACTCCAGCTTCTGAAGCCACTCCCCCACCTCCCTTTGATATATGTTGCCAACCTAAAAGTACAGAGCCTTGTGTTGGAGGTATCAGCAATCATGTTGCAGACTTCAAATCCCATCAGTCCCAGCCAGCCTGACCCATTTAAAGGATTGTGGGAGTTATAAGTCAGTATGTATGAAGGACATCTGGCTGGGACAAGCAAGCTAAATATTTGGGATTTTAAAACATGTGATGTAGAATACAACCAAAAAGACTTCACTGGGTGAAATCATTTTAGTATTAAGTTTTAGTTTTTATAGTTTAAATCAATAAATTCTGAACATCTTTTTAGGAGAGGGAATGGACCAAAGCTGAAATAATAGAACATATGCATTGAATGTAGAAGAACCTAAAAATAAATTCCTATATCTTCAGTTATTTTTGTCATTATTATGTAATTAATACATATACCACTCTTCATTAAAAAAACTAAACTTGGTAATTAACAGAGTTAAAAGCATCTCAGGTAGCAAATGATATAAAGTGTCTTTTTCTGCCTGAGATCCTGGAAAGCCTCTGCAAGTAAGGTTAGCCATTACTTCATTTTGATATTTTTTATAAATACTGACCTGGTTCACCACCACATGCTAAGCCATGATATAGCTGCTTTTGCTTTGAGTTAGCATGTTGTGGGAACTGTGCTATTATGGCTAGTAAGCAATGTCTTGTATGTTGGGTAAACCAGCCATTTGTTTGCACAACATACTAAACATTAAGTGTGAATATTATGTTCGCACAACAGAATTAAATATAGGGTATGTACCCTTCTGTTGCCTCACAGCAGAGAGGTTGCAGATAATTATTATTATTTATTAAATTTATATCACAGCGGCTCTGGGCAGTTTACAAATGGTTAAAAACATTTAAAACAATAAAACAGCACAAAACAAAAAGGAACAAAGATGGCAGAGATAACAAACCCATATGGGAATGAAGCAAAAGAAAATAAGGGGGCTTCAATCACATTGATATAATATCCAAAGGCCTCGGCGAAGAGCCAGGGGGAAACAGGGCTTAACTTTTAAGTAAATGTGATTAGAACTGGGCTATCATGCCTCTCGCCTACAGTACTGATTTCCAGATGTCTCTAGTGTGTTTGTTTTTTGATTAAGAGAAGGAGTGAAAGTTTAGTTGAACATAATAAGAACCCAGATTGCCTTAAAGGAGGGGAAAATATAAGCTAGATAAACTTTCTGAAAAGTGGATGGATGGGTGGATAATTGCAGAAGGAAGCTAGCTAAAATCAGTTATGACTAGGAGACCATTTCTGCTAGGAATTTTAGAGACTCACTAGGTGGTAGCTGAGGAATGCTCAGCTGTGCGGATTTTCTTTTTATTTATACAGTAAGAATGAGCTAAAAAATAAGGTTATTTATTCATATATACACTATACTTGCATGCTGCCCATTCCCAGAGGCTCTAGGCAGTTAACAATATATGGTTTGAAAACTCTCAGACCCCAAATACACACGAAACCAAAACCAATATAAGTAAGTGACACATAATGCAGCCCTTACCCGCAGGTCATGAACCCCCTTCCTACTGTGCCAGCTGGAAGCTAAACTATTCCACAAACTTCCTCAGGCACAGGAGGGTTGAAGCAGACTAAAGATCCACTGGGAGAGAGCGCCAGAGATGGAAAAAGCCTGTCTCCAAGGTCCTGTCAGATGACAATAGGACCTTATAGTCAACCCTATAAGATCTGGCTGGACAGGTAGATGAATGCCTGAAGACACAGTCTTTTAGATAACCAGGACTGGAGCCACATAGAACCTTAAAGATAGCAACCAACAGTTTGAATCACAACTAGAAGCCCTCTGGCAGCCAGTGGAACTCTGAAGCAGTGGGGGTTGGCCAGTAGTATCAGGGCATCACCATTGCTACCAGGGCTGCTGTTTTCTGCACCAGTTGTAGGGTGCAGATGTTCTTCAAGGGCATGCCCATGTAACACACATTGCAGTAATCCAGCTGGAAAATGACTAGGGCATGAGTGACCAGAAGCAGGACCTCCTGATTCAAGAATGGTTGCAATGGACTCAACAGATAAAGCTGTGCAAAAGTCCTCCTAGCTGTAGCTGTCACCTGCTCTTCAAGCAGGAGCTTATGAGTACAGGAGAACACCCAATTTGTGAATCATCTCTTAACTCCATTAAGAGACAAAGATGATATTTCCCTGGAATCATTAGAGGCATACCACAAAGTATAGGTTTCCGGGTTCTAAGTAGAATGTTAGAATCACTCTTAAATTAATGCAGCTTGCTGTGTCCAATGTTACAAACAGGGGCAAAAAATAAATTGGTTTAACAAAAAAGACAAATGTTTAAAGAGACAGTTGGCTTTTACATTTTCAGTAATATTTCAGTATGATTAGAAACTGACATTTTTAAGAAGTTTTTTTTAAGAGAGAATGAGATATATGGACTTTTAAGCAAGAATTTGTATCTTCTAATAAAATACTGATTTCTTTAAATGGATTGCATAGTATTGAGGTCTAATGTTTAACTGAAAATTAAATTTTCAAGTAAGTAGATCTACTTTTTAAAAAGGTGCCTAGATATAAAGACAGAGAGATAGAGTTATGCTTTACATGCATTATCAGCATAGTCCTCATATTAACACTATAAATAATATTCAAGTATTGTAGTTAAGCCCCTTCTCTTTCTCCTCCCTCTGGATAGTATCCTTGACTGAATAGCGTGGAAGGGAGCTTCTGACTTGCCCACCTGGGACTCAGTTGCCATCTCTAGCTTCTGGGACATAACATGCAAAACACTCAGGAAAGAGGCTGATGACACAATAGGAGAGCCTACTGAGAAGCTGAGGAAAAGTGGAGGGCTGGTGTAATGGCTCCTCCCAGGTCTGAAATACCCAAGAGTGGTGAGCAGAGAGGGTGCAGCAACAGAGCTGGGGAACCCATGGGCTGTCTTCTTGCATGAGCTGCTAGTACTGCCAGCTGGAGAACAGGTAGGCTGCCTTTACTCCCAGGCAGGCCTGCTGCTCGCTTGCTGTCCACAGCAGCCCCAGTCTGTTCAGCTTCTTCTTTGCTATCCAGGGAGTTAGACAGGGGGCAGATATGGCATGGCAGGATTTTGGCCATATTTTAAAATGATCATAGACTAGAGAATTCCTGTTGAATAAATCAGGTTATTAAGATAGATGTTGAAGAAAAGGGATACATTCACATTGCTGGAGTAGTGTGTAATATATTATTGATAATTTGCTAAAGATGAAGCATAACTGGGGCAAAAAAACACCCCCAACTATAAATCCTTGAATATTTAATTGAGGGTATTCAGAGATTTAAGACGGTAAAAAATATTAGAAGAGTGATTGCAGCATACATTACAAATAAAGCTGCACTTTAGGCTTCTCCATGGACTTGTCTTCAGAGAAAATAAATTAACATTAATATCTGAAAAATCAGAATTAGGAAAAAAATGAGCTCCAACTAGGATGCAGTTTATTATGGAAAGTCAGCAAAAGTAGGAATACTTAATTTGAAGTGGCATAATTGTGTCTCTTCACATCACATAAATCCCAGTGAAGAAGGTTTTAAAAGCCTCCTTACTTGAGTATTTGGGTCAACTATAGTCCTTTGACAAAGAGCACTTAGGACCTCTTCAGCACTGACTTTTTAAAGAAGTGAATATTACCTTTTCATTTTAAAACCAGCTAGGGAGAGGATGAGCAGCACAGGTTCTGACCAAATCCTTTACCAGGTCCATATTTTCTTCTGGATAATAAAGTAGTATGTTGCACTTGTGTTTGTCTGCGTGCACTTCCTTCCAGGGACTGATCAGGACGTGTTCGTACATGTTGCCTCTGTGTGTGTTGCTGTTCCCCCTCTCCCCTCATGGTGTACTTGTGTTTGCTTGTGTAATATGTACACACTGGGAAGCCCAAGATGGCTCCAGATGCTCTAGAGTCATGTGAGCAGAAGGGAGGCATAGACGGGAACAGTCAGCAGCATTCCCAGCTATTGCCAACTGCCTATCCCATAAGGCTGCACTGAGCAAATATGGGAGGGAATATTTTTCTCTTTCTGGCCCATTTTTAGATTTGATCTTTCATTCTCTGGTTTCTCCAGTCATACCAAATTTGGACTGTACTGGTTTTGGTTGGAAGACGGGCAGATGAATGGATAGACAGAGTCCACAGCCCCTTTACATATTTTCTTTTCAACATTCTGGTAAAAAAAAAAGAATGAATGTTAAGACAGCTCCCTCTGACCTGAGCCCAAGTTATCTTCTGGCATTCAGGCATATCTATTAACTTTTCCAGTTTCAGTGATCCAGTGAAAAAGCTGATCCAGGTTTCATTTAAGATGTGATGGATAAGCAGTCATAACCTATTGAGCATCTATTATTCTAGCAGAAGGGTATGAAATTCCAGAATCCATTGGACATTGCCCAGAGTCCATTGGTGTTGGGTGGCCAATACATTTAAATAAATAAATAAAAATAAAATAAATAAATTTAAGAGAACTAAATATGGTAGCTGCTGTCAGAACAAATAGCAGTATGGATGAATCCTAAGCATTTATCATACCTTGCATCAAGTAGCTCAAGGTGTCATCTCTGTTAAATATAGTTTAGCAGTCTTGATGAAATGTGTTATAACATCTGGTAGATACCCCCTGAAGACGAGATTGATCCCCACAAAAGATAAAGCCTTTTAAATGAAAGGCACAGGGATAACTACCAAAATCAAGCCCAAGCTTATGATGTTTTATTTTTTTAGGTTATTGTAGCATAGTTTTACTCACTAACTCTGCATATATATGCTTTAGCAATTCTGAGAATCTGTAAGACACCAAATAGTGTATGGCCTGAAATAATACTCCATAGAGGTCTTGGTTAGAAGATGGAACAAAATATTTTAATAAACATAATAAAATCGATCCTTTAGATGAGAAGAGGTGTCAAGTAGTTTTTTGGCAACAAATTCAGGTCAGTAGGTTTATTTGTTGGCGTCGTCCTCTCTCTTGCTGCCTGTCTGCCTGCTGTGCTACTTTGAAAACAAGGTTGCTGAAATAAACAAGAATTTTTCCCAAGAGTAGAGTAGACAGGCATTGTCGCGTAATGATAGGGTACTCATCCAAATATTCACTAAGCCAAAACACAGCTGCTGCTTCACGGCATCATCTTCACAGCTGCAAGAACAGCCTTGTGCAGTAATGTCTCTTCTGATGGAGGCCCTTCTTGGTCATGATCCGTCAGACTGAGGCTTCAAAAAGGAAAGGAGATGCAGATGATTTAAATGTATGACACCCTTTAGACGACTGAAAATGAAAGGGTCACACTGTTCAGTGAGTAGAGGGTTTTGGTGCAGTGGGCTGCTATCTCACTTTGGTGCTTAGGGTTAAATAGGTAGCTTTCATTTTTGCCAGTAGCATAGTGCCTATTCAAATAGCAGTGTATGATATCTTCTGTAGATAGCTATTGCCATTTCCATCTGAAATACCTATTTCAGAACTCATTGCTTTGCTCTATGCTTAATAACCAATTCTACCTGTCAGGTTGTGACTGAAGGTTTGATTACATGTTGATGAGTTACAGGAAACCAAAGATTACTTTCACCCAGCTGCCAGCTTTGAACAGCCACCTTACTGATTCTACTATTCAGCACCCACTGTATTCATCTACAATGAGATGTGCTTGTTATTGTGTAGTGTGATGTGTGATCCTTTCTCAAGGAGAAACCGTACTTCACAAATCACATTTCACAAAGCCATGAACAGTGTTCGCTGTGGATCAGCTAAATACTTGAATGGATATATTTGAAAAACCTAAGACAGTTTCTTAGATTTATTGTCTTGAAAAGGATTGAAAGAATATTGGGGGGGGGGGGGTGGAGGGGTGCATAAAACCGAAACATTAAGTAATTGTTACAGACATGATTCCTGATTGCTTATACTCAAACTGAATTCTAGGCAACCAGTACATTTGTTTTTAATTGTTGTTCAAAAAGAATCGTCGTCTTCATGTCAAGCTCAGTTCTTGATGACTTCATGGATATATTTGTGTAATTTCCTTGGCAATAATATGAAAAAGGTTTGGCATGAGTTAATTTTTTTCATCTTACTTATTTGCTAACCTACTGCCCTGATAGGTGTCCTTTGTGGTACTAACTAGTCTGATCCTGCTTAGCTTCTGAGCTCAGGCAAGTACTGCTGTTTGTGGAGATCTAACTTTGATGCATGCTATGGTCTAGACCAACATTAACAAGAGCTATGTTTTTAGATTTGTTGGCACTCCTGCAGTTGCTTGTCAAAATGGTAACAGCAGAAATGAATGGAATACTTTGATTTGTTAAAGGAAAATGAATTATTTATCTTTAAGTGTGTCCCTAAAGCAACAGGAGATAAAGAGGTATGAGTTTTCTACCCAAAAGCAGATAACTGGTGGGTTATTTTGGAGATTTCTCAAAAATGTGAACTTCCTCATATGAAGCTTAAAAAGAAGAAAGAATATATTCTTGAAATCTGCAGACAAAGTCTGGCAATTACATGTGACTCTATCGCATGTGGCAGAATTTTAGGTTAATAATACCTAGTAGTTTCCATGAGAAAACTTCTCTGTTCCATTTCTTTATATCTTTACATTTATATCCCACTTCTTCTCTTAGGAGCTCAGAGAATTTCCTAGGTTCTCCCATTTTGTCTCCATTTGCCTTTCAAGACAAAAGGGAATGAGGGGAGAGAATTAGCTACAATATCAGCAGCAAATGGTCTGGCATGTCAGATAAGCCAATAAGATTTATGTGTATATTTTATTTATTTAAAACATTTCTAGAATGTTTTTTTCATTAAAAGGAACAGGGACATAGTTTAAGGTGCACTTCTCTAAAAGCAAGGGAGCCTGTGGGGCCAGTCTATGAAAACTCAGTGCCATGAGGTCCTCTGCTTCAAGAACTGTGTCCAGTTGCTCATTATTTGAGAACTGATATTTAACTTGCAGAATTTATGCTTCAGTTTGCCCCTCTCCTCTCCTCTCCCCATCCCCATCCCCATCCCATCCTTTTCCCCCCCATTATTTTAGATTATAGGTCTATGGATAGGATCTTTTTGTTTACTTAAAGTTAACTTTTTGCCTAAGTGTAAAAATGCTATAAATACATTACAAATAAATGAGGAATTATAAACCATGACTTGCCTCTAGATGCAGATGTTTAAGCCATAAATATGATCCTCAGTTATTGCTGGTGCAAAATGTAGTTTGCTGTAAATTGCAGCAGTAAATGCAGTAAATTAAGCTAGTGGTAATGATATGCTTTGGGAGAAGAACAGACATCCATTTTTCCAAGACATCGAGGTGTCATATTAGTACTCCTGCAGAGCACCAGTTCCTGCACTGCTTAGGAAGTGTGAATTTTTTTTTAAAAAGGTTCTAAATTATCAACAAATACATTTAAAAAATTGTGACGGTTTTACTAACCTTGGAGTAGATACAAATAACCCCAGTGGATTCAGCATTGGAAGCTAGTTTTAGACTTGGTGAGGAAGAAAAATTCATGATTCAAGGCAGGGCAATCCTCGGACACTTGATTTTATTGGTGTTACATTATTGTAAAAATTTACAGGCTCTCCGTGCATCAGAAACGATAAGCTAATGATCTAGTAGCTGGTCTATCACTCACGCAGTGTGTTAAACATGATGCCTCTTGACACGATCAGAGAAGCAACTCTCAGACTACCCCTGCCAGAGTGGCTATACAGCAAAGTGCGTTGTTATTTTAAAAGGTTGTAACTTTAATGATAACTCTGCCACACTGCTCTCTATAAAGCATTTATAAATGCCTCAGCGTTAATTATAAGTCTAAAATATCCCTCAGCCCTTCATTTATATTATGTGGGCTATAATTGCAAAGAGCAAGCATCATTTATGCAGCAATCAATAAGCTGGTTTAGAAAGTCTGTTTAAAAGCCCGTTCCAGTGCAGGCGCATGAGCTGCACTGCATATCTCTAGTCCACCTCCCGTAGGATAGTCAGCCAAGAAGTAGGTAGAAGCTTAACTGTTGTTTCAAAATCCCCCTCACTGAAATGTGTTCACTCCGTTGTTTCCCAGTGAGGCGAGGGATTAGAATCAAAATTAAAACAATACCAAGGAGCCAGTTTGGTGCAGAGGTTTAGCTGGTGGACACTGTAATTTCTGTCCTTCTTTAGACTGGAAAGATGGTGGGTGACTTTGGGCCAGTCACTTCCTTTCAGCCCAACCTATCTCACAGGGTTGTTGTTGTGGAGAAAATAGACACTCGAGTTGTACAAAAATAAAGCTGGGGATACACTGTAAATCTAATAAATAAATACCAAATCCTGACAACATGTTGGGATTGAGAGCACAGAGTGGCTTTTGAAGCATTTGTGAAATGAATCAGGGCTGAGCTCTTCCCATGTAGCCCTTGTGGGTATTCTCAGACATCTCCCTGGGTACCCCCCTAGCTTGGTGTCCCACCTTCATTTTTCTGGTTCAGCTGGTCAGGCCATCACAGTAGCCTCTGTGTGAAAGGATGGCCCTGCTCTCAAAGCAGCCATGGTGCTCACAACATGCTCTCAAAATGGTAGTGGAGCTCCTGGTGAAAAAGGTGGGGTGGCAGGACTTCCCTAGGCAGTCCAGAGATCTCCCTAATAGGCCTGTAAATTTCCCCACACTTTTCCTCACAGGCAGCATACCTGCAGTTGTGTGAGATTCTCAAATTCACCTGTGCTTCCTAGAAGGAAGAAAGAATTGCTGCACTGCTGGCCTGCAGACTGCTCCCCACACTCCAGATCCCCTCCCTCCCTCCCTTTTGAAAAGACTCTTCTCCACAGAATCCGATGTATTTTCAAATCAGCTCCACTTTGCAAGAATTCTTGATTATGCCATATCCTGCCCTCTAATTATTCTGAAGGGCTTTAAAAAATCTTATATTAGAACTCTTTCCTACAATATTAGGGCCCTTAAATTATGCATGTGTGAATCAGGTCTCAGGGTAGATTTATTCTCAGGGCCAAAAAGCTGTCAGTGTCATGAATTGCATGAAGGATGGTTGTGGAGCAGGTACCAATCCAGCACAGTTTTTGTAAACACTCCCATCTACAGCAGTCTTACAAAAGAAGCATTGCTTCATTTATATAATATACAGTACAGTATACTAAATTGCAAGCTTGGTTTAGGGGAAAGCTTACAAGTGTTAATCTGTTTGTTTGTTTATTTATGTTAATAAAGTAACTGGACCAGGCAAGCCTCATTGTTTTTCTGTTAACTGGATTTTTTGGAAGTTGCAGACATTAGAGTGGTTTGATTAAATCTGGGTCCAGCTGCCATCCCCACAGCAAATAACTATCATACAGCTACTTGTGCAAGTCCCCCGAGCTAAACAATGCTGAATTATTTCTGCTGCAGTCTAGTACTAGAAGAGATGGCAAGGCTGCTGGTGCTGAAGGCACTTGGATGTCTCCACTGCATAGTTGATTCAGTTAAGGAGAAGCAGCTTGATTAATTTGTTTTAAAGCTCCTGCATCATAATGGAAGAATGTTGCAAAGCCTTGTGTACTTCAGTTCTACTCAGTTCAGTTCGATGCAACAAATGTTGTCACTGAGAGGGGCTGAGAGTGCTTCCAAAGGAACTTAGCAGAAAGGGGGAAGAAGCCTTGTTAGGACGTTATAAGGCCCCTCTCCTCTAGCCATCCTTGCTGAAAAAGCCCTCTCCTCCCTACCACTTCCAGAATTGGGTTGGAACTTGCTCTAGCAAAACACAATAGTTAAGGCAAGAGGACTTTGAAAGATGTACACAGAAGTGAAGGATCACAATCTGGAATCCTGACTTTTTCAGCATGGCTATATGATACATAAATTCCAAATATGAGCTTGTCTCAATCATATTTTTCTTATGTCTGTTACAGTTAAAAGGTCTTGTTTACACACGTCAAAATTAAAATAATAGAAGAATCCCTTTTACAAACTGAGAAAGGAATAATTTAAACCTCACTGGAGGACCATGTCTTTCAAGGGGTCCATTGTAACTAATGATTAAGGTAGGCTGTCACCAGTCAGGCTGAACCTCCTGACACACCATAGAGGTGTGTCCAGCTAGAGAGACCTAAGCCCTTCTACAAGCACCTCTCCATGTAGCCCAGCTATAAGAAAACAGAAAGAAGGGTGCTGCGGATCTGCCTGTCCAAACCTATAATAAGGTGCTTAAAAAAAATTACGGCAGTCCTGAAACATGAGGGGTGAATATATTAGCAGTATCAGATCTGGTGGCATTCCAGAAGACTTTAAAGACCAGGCTGTTTTCCCAGGCATTGGGGTAGGGTGGATGGAACTCTTTGTTAGATGTGCTTGACATACTGTATGTTGCATATGGGTCAACAGTGCACAGAGCACTAACAATGTTACCTAGTTGGGTAATGAACCATCTGTAAGCAAACAACCAAGCACAGAGAGCACCAAGGACTCCACATACATAGAGATTTTTTTATTTTACTTATTTTATTTATTTGTCATAGTTTTATTACCACCCATCTCCCCTGCTCAGGGGACCCTGGGCGGTTCACAATAAAACAGTATAAAATACAATAAAATCAGAATAATATCAATAAATATACATATAAAATATAATGAAATCCAAGTGATGGCAGATCTAATTCCACCCAAGGGAACAGGAATCGGTCCTGGCAGGACTAGGGAACCAACCAGCCCCAAGAGTGGCTCTTCCTCTCCCTACTCCAGGCATGGTGACAAAGCCAGGTCTTCAGCCGTTTCCTGAAGTCCAAAAGAGAGGAGGCCAACCTCACTTCCGGGGGAAGGATGTTCCAAAGGGCGGGAGCTGCTGCAGAGAAGGCCTGGACCCCACCAGATGGAGTTCTCGTGCAGACGGGGTCCGTAGCATGCCCTCTCTGCATGATTTACCATTGTTGCTTTCATGTTTGTTTATAATAAAAACAAACTGGCTTCAAAATAAAATTAATAGCAGGTCTACCAGATCTGGGCTGCAGAAATGCAAATGATCACTACAGAAAACTCTCCTTGCTCCCATCCTGGCCAACCAGGTGCTGACTGGAACTGGTAGCTCTAATTCCATCGGTTCCATCTACCCATGATACTGTAAATGTTGCCATTCTTCATTATAACTGGAGGGTCTCCCAGATGGAGAGGTTGGCTAATGTATCTATGATCCGGCCTCTGCTTTCTCTAGAGATATGTCCACTTTTGTTTCCCTTTTGGCATCATATGTGCTCTATGTTGGCACTAGCATAAAACTTAAAGAGATTAGTCCATGGAAATTGCCATGTGTGACAAAAAGTGAACACAAGTTACTAATATGTGCCAACTTTTCTATTGTAAGACAAGTCATATGTTTAATAAAACAAAGACAGATGGTTGAAGAGATAGCAAGGCCAGAAAAAGCATTCACCAACAACACACACAACTGAAGCCCAGAATCAAAATGACCCATAAAGATATTTTTTGGACAGCCTCCCCAACCTGCTGTCCTTCAAATGTGTTGAACTTTAGCTTCCATAATTCCCAATCTGTATGATCAGTAAGTCTGTGACCAATACACTTACTGGTATTGAGTTCCACAGAGATCTATAGTCTAGGCTTTTCCAGAGGGAGCTAAATGACGATTGTAAATATGGATTACTTTTGATCTATTTTTATAGAAACATGATTTTTTTCTTGGTGTTTTAAAATGAACATAGGAATGTTTAGTCGTGTTTTAGGAAAAAGTATGCACAGATATACATACATACAGGTTAATAAACATGCTAAATAAAACTGCTTTCAAAAGAATGCATTTGGTGGACAAAATTGCAAAACAGTGTGTATATTAGGGACAACAGATACAAAAAGAGCATGCATTTTTCCTAGCATTACAAATTAATGGAGAAAGAGGACAAATTTGAGAGAAACTGAAACTGACAGGTTTGTCCATCCTTATTTTATTTCAGAGTTTCACTTGAGATGTTGTTAGTTAGTTGTAAGTATTCTGTTGAAGTGTCCTAGTTAACTAACCATGGGTGACACTTGGATCAAGAAGAGTCAGGAAGAGTAGGGACATTTGAATGAGGAAGTCAGATCTGGTCTCCCCAAAATATTTGCAAAGCTGTTCTACCTGATAGAAAGATGTAAGCTACGATATTTGTAGCAAAATTGCTATAGTTTGTTAATTCAGTGCAAAGCAAGAATATTTATACAACTGATGTAATCATGCAGTATTTCAGTCAAACCAAACAGACAGTCAGGGAAAGTAATGGAATCTGTCCAGTGTTGTTTACATAAAACAATGAGTAAGTGGTATGTGGGGATTTAATTTCTCAGCACAATTATTGAGGTGTTGTTAATAGATTGATGGTGATGAAGATGATGATGATGACAATGATGCAAAGATAATCTCATCTAGTTTGTAGACATGTCTAAGTCTGGGATACAGATTGTTTATTTTTATTGTTATAAAGTTGGGAGATCAGTCGCTACAGGTTCTTTAGCATCAGCATGTACAGTGAAACAGGGAGATAGAAGTTATGTTTGTGGCACGCTAATGGTAGATTCTTGTATTATATATAGATTTTGAAGAGGAGAAAAATACAACAGAACTTGGACAGTCACATTTGACGGTTATGTATCAGACATAGACACTGCCTTACTCTCTGCTTTATGAACTAATTTTACATCTGAAGAGAGGTAGAGGAGGGGATGAATGAACCCTCCTACACTTATTTATTTATTGCATCCATTTGTATGCTCACTACCCATTGCATTCCAGGTGCCTTGCAGCCAGTCTGGGAAGGAAAATGCTTGAACTGATAGAGCACAGTAAGATAAGGAGCAGTTCAACTTCTGCTTTTGATATTTCTTCTTTGCTTATAAAAAAATATTTCTCTGATCCATTGTAGTTATTGATACAGAGAAGAAAGAAGCATGACTGCCTTTTCACATCTAGTTTAGCTATCAAAGTATATAGCAACTGTTTTTGTTACAATTTAAAATTAAATGTTTCTGAGCAAAGTGAACATGTGGTGAAGAACAATAACTGTGATGATCACATTTGTAGCTACAGTAACTGGTTCATGCTTAAGTGGAAGTATATCTCATTTTTTAAAATTTATTTGTTCTATTTTACAGTTTTTGTAGCCCACCTCATTGCGCAGACTGGGTGACATGCAACAGAGTAAAAACACACAAAAAATAATGTAAAAATTAATAACTACCTCCCCAAGATAGATGCCATTAAGCAATTAACTCTTGTTAAAACAGTGGTGAAATAGAGTAGCTTTTTAAAAAAAATAAATCATATGGCATAGCAGTTCGGTGTTCATGCTGCTTTTTTTCTTGCTGGGAAATCCTTGTGAGGTCCAGCAGCCAGATGTGTAGACTATTTAGCCGTGACAAGTCACGTTGCCCAGGGTGCGCCACGAGGCTAGTCTACACTGCACCGAGTTGGGCTGAGAGAAAGTGACTGGCCCAAGGTCACCAGGCTGGCTTCATACTTAAGGTGGGACTAGAACTCACAGACTCCTGGTTAAAGCTAGGGGAGGTTTAACAGCTTTTTGAAATGCCCAGAAGGAGGATGTTGCACAAATGTCTAGATAAGGAGTTCCAAAGTGCAGGGGCCACAATGAAAAAGGCTTCCTGCCTGATTCACATCCCTCTGACTTCATATAGTGTGGGATTCTTAGCAGGCCTTCTCATAATGTTCTTAGGCAGATTCTACTCTGGCAAGGTGATGCCTGATGTTACCCAGTGCTATGCCATGTAGATTTTTGTAGGTGATCATCAGCATCCTAGAGCTTGCTGCTAACCAGTACAGCAACTTTAGCAGAAATATTACCCTGCATGGTGGAGCTGATGGATCAGCAATCTAGCCACTGCATTCTGAACTAGTTGTAGCTTCAGGGTCATCTCCAAAGGAGCACATTTCAATAATCCAATTGAGTGGTGATAAAAACATGATTTACCATTGACAAAGTATTGTAGGGTTGTAACTGGCTCACCAGATAGAGCTGGGCAAAGGCCTTCCTCGCCATGGCTTCCACCTGCTATCTGAGTAGCAGCTGTATGTCCAGGCAGACCTCAGATCATGTGAACCATCTCCCTCAAGGGCAATGCAAGCCCATCCAATCTCCCATATCAGGCCGTGTTCCTGTATGTTTATGGACAAGGAACAACTTGATCTTGGAGGGATTTAGTCTGAACTTATTTCATCCATCCAGACCCTGATTGCCTCTGGACACCTCCATGGCATCCCCAGTTCAGCCAGGAGTAGGAATGTTCAGCTGATACTATCAACATGACTCACTCTTTTCCATCTTCCTGCTTGAGATCTAAGTAAATGATCAGGTAAAGGCAATTTCTGTGGCCAGAAATCATCATGGGAATCTAGAAGAGTTACACCAAACAACCCTTTTGCTGGATGTGATCTGCGTTGGTTACAGGTAGTCCTCGACATGACCATTTGTTTAGCTACCCATTCGAAGTTATGATGGCACTGAAAAAAGCAACTTACGACCTCACACTTATGACCATCACAGTATCCCTGCAGCCATGTGATCAAAATTCAGACTCTTGGCAACCAGCATGTATTTACAATGGTTGAAACGTCCCAGGGTCATGTGATTGCCATTTGTGACCTTCCCAGCCGGCTTTCGACAAGCAGAGTCAATGAGGGAAACAAGATTTGCTTAAGGACCATGTGATTCACTTAACAACCACTGTGATTTGCTTAGCGACCGCAGGAAAAAGGTCATAAAATTGGGCATGACTCACTTAACAACTGCCTCGCTTAGTGACAGAAGTTCTGGTCTCAATTGTGGTTGTAAGTCGAGGACTACCTGTATATTCTAGTACAGTGATAGTGAACCTTTTGGGCTCAGTGTGTCAAAAATTCAGAAAATGCCTAATGACTCTGCTGGCGTCTCACCCCTCCCAACACGCCCCTTCGTGCAAAGCCGGTTCCTGGAGAAGCCGCTTGCAAACTGCTGGCAAAGCCAGCAAAAGCACACCCCTTCACTCATAGGCGCCCCTTCGTGCCCTGTCGTACAATTTGCAAGCGGCTTCTCCAGGAACTGTCTTTGCATGAAGGGGCGATCACAATTATTGTTATTATTAATATTGCCCCCTCGCGCAAAGCCAGTTCCTGGAGAAGCCTCTTGCAAATTGTGCAAAGGGGTATGCCTTGGTGTGAAGGAGGGTGAAAGGGTGCCTTTGAGTGAAGGGGCGTGTTTTTGCTGGCTTTGTGCAAAGCCGGTTCCTGGAGAAGCCGCTTGCAAATTGCAAGGGTCTCCGGGAGGTGGCGAGGGCGACTGCAGCTGAGGCAGCTGCAGCTTTCCGGGCCGTGGCAAGCAGTCCCTGAACCTCACAATTTGCAAGCAGCTCAGGGGCTGCTTGCCATGCCCCGGGAAGTTCTGGGGCTGCCTGCCATCCTGCAAGACAGGGTGCAGGGCAGTCAAAAGGGCAGAGATGTGGGAGAGATAGGCGGGTGGGGGGAGTTACAGTGCCTTTTGCTCATTCCGTTTCTTCAGCAAACAAGGAGAATAGTTGTTGTCAGGTGTTGGTGAATGTTGGCGTGCCACCCAAAACATCATGGCGTGTTACCTTTGACAGTGCCACATCACTGTTCTAGTAGGTTCTGATGAGAATTCTTTGCTATATTAAAAACCCTGAGAATAAAAATGTTTCTGAACTTCTGATGCTTTCAACAGCATATAAATTACTCTGAATTAATAATCGGTTCTGTAATGGTTGAGAAATATTATCAAGAAATAATTTGAATACAAGCTTGTTACTACGTATTTTTCACTAAGTTTCTCAGAAATGAGTTGTGCATAATTAGGCAGTCTATTTTACTCCTGTGAATTGCGGCCTTTTTCCTATGTCAGTTTTGAGTGGCATCACTCCCTAGTGTTGCCATCGAATATGCTTGGGCATTACCAATTACACTTATTGTGTGACTAGTCCTTAATCATTCAGAAGTTTAGCCACGTGCCCCCCCCCCCCCGTTTCCTTTGGCAAATCATCAAACAAATGTGTTATTACAATCCCATGTTGTTAACATAGAATGTATAAAATTAGCTAACTGAAGAAATTCCAAATTTATTAGGCTTCTGAGAGTGTTTAGCACACATGCACATCTGGAACTTTATTGCCTCCCAGAGCTAAAAAACCCATTTGTAATTTTCAGACTAGATCTCTGTGTTAATAACGTTTCTACCAATTCAAAAGATTCTATCCATGAATATGTAGACTCGTTGTGTGACAGTACTGGCTAGAAACGGTTCTGACAGCTAAATATTTTCCAGGAGAAAGCATTCAGCAAAATAAAAGCTGCCAAGACATTTCTGCTGCTTTGTACTGCAGAATGTTGTGGCGACTGGGAAAATACTGCAATGCACCATGTATGTACTAGGACTAGCATTTTCCAAAAGGTTAAAAGAAGATGTTCCCCTCCCCCTCCCCCTCTCCTCCCCGGCATGTAGGTGGTATTTTAATCAAGTTCTCATGGCAACATAGCAATTTAAAAGGATTGTAACCAACAGAAAATGGGTCTTTTATGTACATGCTTGAGGTGGGGAGTACTAAATCAAAACATTTGCAACCGTTATTCGTGATTGCAGATCTTCTGTTGCTGAAAGAATGCCAAAAAGGGATGTTCCATTATGTCAGTGAATTCAGAAAAGATTTACTACATTTTTTGAAGAAAGCCAAATTGTTTTATTTGTGCGACTAAATGTCCTCCCTCCAGATTTAACAGTTCCAGGATATGTTGCTTTGGTTGCAGAGCAGCCATGAAGTATTCTTCCAGCTTGCGTTTCTGGAATTGGCAAACGGTATTGCAGTAGCAACAGCAGCAGCATGCATGCGTGGATTACTTTTTTTCCATAACAGTTTCTTGATCATCTTGAAAATGTTGCGTGGAGAACTTACACAAATGTCCTACAAGGAACAATATTCTGAAACCTGCTCTCTGGTGAAGCTAACATTTTCCGTTCGTTTTAATTAATATATTCTAATGGATGCAGTTTGCTGACTCTCTAGTAGCATTTCCCATGGACCATATCCCATCCACTGAGTCTACTGCCATGCTCAGAGAAAGACATTTGCATGGGTGCCGCTTTGTGGCTCACTGAACTACATTGGAAACATTTCTGTGTAGTTGTCATCCATCCACACATTTCAGTCTACACGTTGACATACATCCCATCCACCTTCTTTCGTGGGTGGGGTGGGATGTTTCATGTGATTTTTCAGAAGGTAGAATCAGATCAGGAGGAAAAGAAGAGGGAGCAATAGCAGGATCAAGCAGATGCATACGAGTCATCTAGTGTTTGAGTCCTCCTCAAAGGAAGAGGGGGATACTCAGTAGATTGGTCACTGAAAGGCAAAACTGTGTCCCCCCTCCCCCCCAGCAACTCAGATGCTGAATGAGGATCCTCTCCACCAAGCTAGAGGGTAGGAAGATGAAGAAGAGCGCGGATACATGGAAAAGGCAGAGCTACTTAAGAATAGCCTTGCTCTAGGAATGGCATCAGGTATGTTGAGGTATGTTGAGAGGAAGGCTGTATTTAAGCTCTCATGTTCCTAGAGTATACTACTGAGATAAATCTCCAATCAGATCCCTTGTGTTCTTGGAACTTTGTGTCAAGCCTTGAAGTCTCTCTCACACACACAGCTGTGACTATTACCTGGAACAGACAATACTAATTTCCTGGCTCTTGGTTGTCAGTAAGAATGTTGCCTCTTTGAACTCAAATAATATGATTAGGCTGGCCTCCTGCTGTTTTTGTCTCTTATATGCCAGCTGTCCTAGATGTGGGCAGCATCCCACAGATTTGGTGGGAGGGTAAAGAAAAGTCTCCATTACCTTCACCAGCCTCTTGACAGTTTCATCACAATGTCATTAGTTTAAATTAATAAATGAACTTACTGTCGTTTGGAAATACACTTGGTTGCTCATTTGGTCACAAGTTCATGAGGAATTGGAGGCAATAATGAAATATGCACAAATAACATCAGTTGATAAAAGTTTTACCAGTTTCAATGGCCTTCAATAGCCATGATTTTAGTTGAAACCAGCCTATAATGGTACAGAAACAAGTAGTTTGGACTGGCTTCTATATATGCAGACTCTATCTTCCTCAGCTAGGACTTGTCTGCAAATTTGTTCCTAGTTTGTTCAGCAGTTGTCCATACTATTCTCCTATATGGAATGCTGAGTTTTGTATTTTTTTTTGAAAAAAAGACAAATGCATCATGCTTACTTTTGACTGATTGATTGATTGATTATCTGCCTTAAGTTGTTGTTGACTCTTAGTGATCACATAGATAGAATTTCTCCATGACAATCTGTCCCTCACCTGGTCTTTCAGGTCTTCCAGCAGTGCACTTGTCACCACTGTGACTGAGTCCATCCACCTTGCTGCTGGTTGTCCTCTTCTTTTCTTTCCTTCCACCTTTCCCAGCATTAGTGCCTTCTCCAGAGAGCTGGGTCTTTGCATAATGTGTCCGAAATAGGATAATTTGAGCCTGGTCTTTTGTGTCTCGAGTGAGAACTCTGGGCTGACTTGTTTGATGATCCATTTGCTTTTTTTCTTGGCTGTCCATGGTATTCTCAGGCATGCTTACTTTTAGCCACTGAATATTCTTAAAATAAACAAAATATCTACACATGACTCCACACCTTAATTCTTAGGTTATCTTAGGTCCACTACATTTCAGAACGTTGTTATAGATCTTATCCTACCATACAAGCATACAAGATTTTGAGAGCACTTCTAGCTACAGCCATGGCTACTATAAAATAGTCCCTCCTTTTCAGTATGACAAAGCATTTCTAATACTGATGAAATAAAATGGATCCTATTTATGTCTTTCTCTAATCAATTATTTCTTTTATCAAATAGTGATTTATTTATTTATTTGAAAAAATTTGTCCCCCCCCCAATCTTGTGCAATATAACCCTGGGTGGCTCATAAACAACAGTAAAAATAAAAACAGTAAAAATATAAAAACCCACACAGAAACTCCTGGCACCCCCAACCGCATCACATCCCCACACATCCAGAAAGACCTTTTCTGGGCTCCAGCCTCCCACTGGAGCCCAGTTGTTGGAAAAGCCAGGTCTTTGCGGCCTTTTGGAAGGCTAGGAGGGTCGGTGCCTGTCAGATCTCAGGGAAGATGTTCCAAAGGGCGGGGCCGCTAACAAGAGGGATAATCTTGGTGGAAGATCTGTTACCAGAGCAACAAGTAGATAAACATAGGTTTCTTGGTCTGGTCTACCTTGTAGGGCTGATACTAGGACCACTAGCTGGCAACATTGAAGGAAAGGAACTGGAGCACACCCACCCTAGTGGAATGGACAGATGTGGTCCCACAGATAACCTGGCTCTGTGCCACTTAGGGCTCTAAAGGTGGTAACCAGCACCTCGAATCGCACCCTGAAAGAAACTGGAAGCCAGTGCAGCTCCCCCAGCAGCGGTATAATATGGGCAAACCATGGGGTACCCAAAACTGCATGAGCTGCTGCATTCTGGGCCAGTTGTAATTTCTGGATGGTCTTCAAAGGCAGCCCCACTTAGAGAGCATTGCAGTAATCCACCTGAAAAGTGACCAGTCATGAGTCACCATGAGCAAGGCCTCCTGGTCCTTGGCATGCAAGATGAATCTGCGCAAAAGGGCCCCTAGCCGTGGCTGCCACCTACTGCTTGAGCAGGAGCTGTGAGCACAGGAGGACCCCCAGATCGTGCATCAGCTCCAATCGGGAGTGCAACCCCTGCAACAGTCAAAGATGATCCCTCACCAGAACCAGGGAAACCAAAACCCAAGAGCCACTTTGTCTTGCTAGAGTGGAGTCTAAGGTCTTGCTAGGGTTATTTATCATATAAATAATGATATGATTATTTGGTGTGATAATTATTTTATACTTTGACTTACCATGAGATATACTGGGGTTTTCCTGTTAGATAACAGCTATTTTTAACTGAAAAAGATTAAGCATTAACGATGTGTTTGTATTAACCTCCATGTGGCTGTTTGTTTAAGCTGTGAAGTATTTCTTTTCTTTATTAGATTTGAATCCCACCTTTTGTAGAGGAGCTGAAGACAGCCTACACACTGTTCCCTCCTCAACAACCCAGTGAGGTGGGTTGGGCTGAGAGTCACCCAGGGAGTTTCCGTGGTTGAGGGTGAGGGTGAACTAGGACCTGGTCTCCCTACAACTCCTTAACCATTACAACACACTGGCCCTTAACGCAAGGTAGATGATGAACAACTTTACACGCTCTCGAGCTCTGGATCAACTGCTCCTACAGCCGGCAGGAGCAAGGGCCAGCAAGCCATTAAAAAAACGAACTATTTAAGAACTGACTGAGGAGGTAAAAGGATCATGCAGCCTGAGGAGATGGGGAACCAAGTGCAGGATTCCTGACCTAGTCATGTCAGACTGAAAATGTGACGGGATCTCAACCGACAGGTGCTTTGACACATGAATACAGCCTTTTCATTCAGTTAAGTGTGCAGAGGCCAAGAATAGCCTTTCATCCAGAGACACTCCCTTTGGGTATGAGCTGAGGTTATCAGTGGGGCAAACATCTTGTTTTTGATGAGTAAGAAAGTACACTAGATTTCATTCGAAGCCCTGCAGCTTCTGTTTTCAGACAGACATCATTACTATTCAGCATCCTATTAGGGGGTCGCTGTTGTAAGTTGGAGCTGGGTAAGAATGAAGCAGGAATTACTATATTAATTTTTGTATTCACCACATTTCTGTGGGCGAAAAGAGGATTCCCCAGGGCTGTTGCTTTCATTATAGTACTAGCCTGTTCATTTGCTACATGTATGCTGGCAGGTTGTTCATTAGCCCAACAAGGGCAGTATTTCATGTAGCATATTTTTATGTTTAGTCCTGGATGTTCGTACACTGGAGTTGTCTGTGACACGCTGTCATTCTGTGCACTCTTCCCTTACGCCTGTGAGAAATGCAGACATCAGTAATTTGCTACTGCTGTGTACTGTATATATGGGCTTCAGTTTGGAAGCTGCTTTAGAGTTCAGAACTAATAGGAATACAGTTTGTCTCTGATCTGTTAGAGAGATTTTCTTGAAAGTTGAGTTTAGAAACTGGACCAGAAAGTAAAATATTGAGTAGGTCAGCAAGTGCCTGCTTTATTCCACAAAGCTAAAACAGGGTGGGAGGAATCTTATAATGAGAAGCAGATTCAGATTATGTGTGCTGGGCATTAGTGAAATATTAAAAGATAGATGTTCTAGCCACGCTTACTGGGCCTGAATCTCTTAAATGGCTTTGGTGAAAAGCTTATTAACCAACAGATGCTTAGAAATCAAGCTTTGTGCTGAAGCAGAATTTTTTAAACTGAACTTCACTGTAGGAATGTCCCATTCATTCGTTTGGACTGGATGAAGGCTGTCCATCTTAGGGCTGCACTGTTCTTAGGTAAGGAAGCCTCTTTGGGCCTTAAAGGTGCTGAGAATGTGGAAAGTCTTTTTTTTTTCGGGGCCATCTCAGAAAGCAAAGATTTGCACAACAACAAAGGAGAAACGAAGTGGGCTTCTTCTATACCCAGAGCATCTTTCTTTGACATAACAGCCAGTATCTCTCTGAAAAATGCTGAATATTCTGCCTTCATTAACACAGGATGCCAGAAGCCTCAGGAAACATTGTAAGTGTGTCAGATAATGCGATGCAGAAGCAGGACACGATCGCTCTTTATCCAGAGCTAGCCTTTTCTGTGGAGGCCGGGCCTAAACCATGTGCTTTCCTCATAGTAATGTATTATCTTGAACAAATCTTAAGCAGCAGTTCCTAAGCCTTCTGTTTTGCTGAAAGCAATGAAGCAATGTTCCCAGTTAGCTGCTTTCTTGCTTCGGTTGTCTTAGATCCTCCTCAGTGCACTGCATCAGATGCTGATTCAGGACCAACAACAATATGCATTTTTTATTGCTAGTTTTCTATCTGCGCTGCTCTAGGCCTGTAAATGAGTGGCAAGAGAGCCTTCCTCAAGCCTCCTCTCCATTATATCTTCAGTCAGTGTGATCTAATGGTAAGGCCAAGGTACTGTAATTTCTCTCATCCTGGAATCAGATTTTCCAACCCTCCTTCAGTCTTCTGTGACAAAATATGAAATGGCATCTCCTTCCAGAAATTCACACACAGTCATTATACTGCACTGAATCCTCTCTACTCTTTTTACACCTCATAGAAGGCACATTTGACTATGTCAGGTTTGAAGGAGTTTATGTAGTAGAAAATTCAAAGGCATCAAGAGATCTCGCTGTTCAAAAGTAGCAGCTGACCAGTCTTTTTTGTCTGAAGTGGGCAAGAAATGTGCCATTAACAAGAAATGTGTCATTATTTACTGCACTCCACTCTCAAAGACCCAGAGTTCTCCTTTTTCATTTGTTTGCTTGTTTGTTTATTTCAAGTACTTTTATGTGGCTTCAGTAAAAAAAATGAATCTAAGTGGGCTACCAGGAGGTACACAATAAATTATACAATGTATTGCATTCTAATAATCAACATCACTATAAAAACACAATCTTAACAAGATCATTAGCAATACAACCCCCTACCATCCTAGGTATATCAATCGTCCTGTCTGTCTGTCTGTCTGTCTGTCTATCTGTCTCAAATTTATATAGCCTCCCATCTCGGTATCTGATTCTTGTACTGAGCTCACAAGCAGTTAAAACAATAGAAAAAATTTAAAAAGTACCACCCTTTAAAAAATAGTAAAAACTATATAAAACCGTATAAAACCGTATAAAAAATACAGAGCTGAGGTAAACACATCCATCCATAATAGTCAGTACAAGTGCTGCACTGGCTCTACCCCGTTCCTGGGTCCCCAGGCCTGTTGGCAAAGCCATGTTTTCAGGGCCTTGCGAAAGGCCAGCAGGGTCAGAGTCAGTCTGGTCTCCAGGGGATGATGTTCCAGCGGGAGCCACAACAGAAAGGCTCTCTTTATCCCCAAATGCCTCCTTAAATAACCACAATTTCCCCAGTCTTCTAAAGATTAACAACAAGGATGCAGATCTTACTCCTAGGGAAGCTAATTCCACAGAAGAGAGTTCCTGGCAGAGATTGCTTTTTTCAGTGTGACCTCCCAGGGGTGACTGCTAGGGGCTGAACAGCATCAAAATGGCAGGCATGTCTGGATGATGGAAGACCCATCACTTTTCAATACATATTGTATGCATTGCATGCATGTGAAAAGGGACAGGACTTCAGTCACTCCACTTGTTCCTGCTGATTTAACACAGTTGATTCCAAAAATGCCTCTGTGTGATCCTGTTACATTTCACAGGGGTGGAGTTGTTAGCATAGTTTCTCTACCAACACTCCTTCAACAAATACATTCTACACTGTGTAAGCAGTCCCAGAGATAACCAGGTCCCAAGCCATGTAGGACTTTATACATTATCAGGTTGTTGTTTATTTGTTTAGTCGCTTCCGACTCTTCGTGACTTCATGGACCAGCCCACGCCAGAGCTTCCTGTCGGTCGTCAACACCCCCAGCTCCCCCAGGGACAAGTCCGTCACCTCTAGAATATCATCCATCCACCTTGCCCTTGGTCGGCCCCTCTTCCTTTTGCCCTCCACTCTCCCTAGCATCAGCATCTTCTCCAGGGTGTCCTGTCTTCTCATTATGTGGCCAAAGTATTTCAGTTTTGCCTTTAGTATCGTTCCCTCAAGTGAGCAGTCTGGCTTTATTTCCTGGAGGATGGACTGGTTTGATCTTCTTGCAGTCCAAGGCACTCTCAGAATTTTCCTCCAACACCACAGTTCAAAAGCATCGATCTTCCTTCTCTCAGCCTTCCTTATGGTCCAGCTCTCACAGCCATATGTTACTACGGGGAACACCATTGCTTTAACTATGCAGACCTTTGTTGTCAGTGTGAGGTCTCTGCTCTTAACTATTTTATCGAGATTTGTCATTGCTCTTCTCCCAAGGATTAAGCGTCTTCTGATTTCCTGACTGCAGTCAGCATCTGCAGTAATCTTTGCACCTAGGAATACAAAGTCTTTCACTGCTTCTACATTTTCTCCCTCTATTTGCCAGTTATCAATCAAGCTGGTTGCCATAATCTTGGTTTTTTTGAGGTTTAGCTGCAAGCCAGCTTTTGCACTTTCTTCTTTCACCTTCATCATAAGGCTCCTCAGTTCCTCTTCGCTTTCAGCCATCAGAGTGGTATCATCTGCATATCTGAGATTGTTAATGTTTCTTCCAGTGATTTTAACTCCAGCCTTGGATTCCTCAAGCCCAGCGTGTCGCATGATGTGTTCTGCGTACAAGTTGAATAGGTAGGGTGAGAGTATACAGCCCTGCCGTACTCCTTTCCCAATCTTAAACCAGTCCGTTGTTCCGTGGTCTGTTCTTACTGTTGCTACTTGGTCGTTATACAGATTCTTCAGGAGGCATACAAGATGACTTGGTATCCCATACCACTAAGAACTTGCCACAATTTGTTCTGGTCCACACAGTCAAAGGCTTTAGAATAGTCAATAAAACAGAAATAGATGTTTTTTTGAAACTCCCTGGCTTTTTCCATTATCCAGCGGATATTGGCAATTTGGTCTCTAGTTCCTCTGCCTTTTCTAAACCCAGCTTGTACATCTGGCAATTCTCGCTCCATGAATTGCTGCAGTCTACCTTGCAGGATCTTGAGCATTACCTTACTGGCATGTGAGATGAGTGCCACTGTTCGATAGTTTGAACATTCTTTAGTGTTTCCCTTTTTTGGTATGGGGATATAAGTTGATTTTTTCCATTCTTGTGTTTTCCAAATTTGCTGGCATATAGCATGCATTACCTTGACAGCATCATCTCGCAAGATTTTGAACAGTTCAGCTGGGATGCCGTCGTCTCCTGCTGCCTTGTTATTAGCAATGCTTCTTAAGGCCCATTCAACCTCACTCTTCAGGATGTCTGGCTCTAGCTCACTGACCACACCGTCAAAGCTATCCCTGATATTGTTATCCTTCCTGTACAGGTCTTCTGTATATTCTTGCCACCTTTTCTTGATCTCTTCTTCTGTTAGGTCCTTGCCATCTTTGTTTTTGATCATACCCATTTTTGCCTGGAATTTACCTCCAATGTTTCTAATTTTCTGGAAGAGGTCTCTTGTCCTTGCTATTCTATTGTCTTCTTCCACTTCTGCGCATTGCTTGTTTAAAAATAATTCCTTATCTCTTCTGGCTAACCTCTGGAATTTTGCATTTAATTGGGCATATCTCCCTCTATCACTGTTGCCTTTTGCTTTCCTTCTTTCTTGGGCTACTTCTAGTGTCTCAGCAGACAGCCATTTTGCCTTCTTGGTTTTCTCTTTCTTTGGGATGTATTTTGTTGCCGCCTGCTGAACAATGTTGCAAACTTCTGTCCATAGTTCTTCCGGGACCCTGTCTACTAAGTCCAGTCCCTTAAATCTATTCTTCACCTCCACTGCATATTCCTTAGGAATATTAGTGAGCTCATATCTAGCTGATCTGTGGGTCTTCCCTAATCTCTTTAGTCTGATCCTCAATTGTGCAATAAGAAGTTTGTGATCAGAACTACAGTCAGCTCCAGGTCTTGTTTTTACCGACTGTATAGATGTCCGCCACCTTTGGCTGCAAAGGATGTAGTCAGTCTGATTTCGGTGTAGTCCATCTGGTGAAGTCCATGTATAAAGCCGTCTCTTAGGTTGTTGGAAGAGAGTGTTTGTGATGCAGAGTGAATTGTCTTGGCAAAATTCTATCAGCCTTGTCCTGCTTCGTTTTGTTCTCCCAGGCCATACTTACCTGTAATTCCAGGTGTCATTTGACTGCCCACCTTAGCATTCCAGTCTCCCGTGATGAAAATAACATCTCTTTTAGGCGTGTTGTCCAGTAGGTGCTGCAGATCCTCATAGAACTGCTCTACTTCAGCTTCTTCAGCATCTGTGGTTGGGGCGTATATTTGAATCACTGTGATGTTAGATGGCTTGCCTTGAATACGAATTGAGATCATTCTATCGTTTTTTGGATTGTATCCAAGCACTGCTTTAGCCACTTGACTATTAATTATGAAGGCTACTCCATTTCTTCTGTCCACAGTAGTAGATCTGGTGGTCATTTGATGTGAAGTGGCCCAGTCCAGTCCAGTTCAGTTCACTGATGCCCAAAATGTCTATCTTTAATCTTGACATCTCACCAATAACCACACCAATTTGCCCTGGCTCATAGATCTTACATTCCAGGTTCCAATGGTGTGTTGATCCTTAGAACATTGGATTCGCCGTTCACCACCAGCACCGTCGGCCGCTAGCCGTCCTTTCGGCTTTGAGCTAGCTGCGTCATCATGTCTGGGGCTAGTTGAACTCATTCTCTGTTCCTCCCCAGTAGCATTTTGACCATCTTCCAACCTGGGGGTCTCATCTTCCGATGGTATATCGACATATCTCTGGTTGTACTGATCCATTTAGTTTTCACGGCAAGAATACTGGGGTGGGTTGCCATTACCTTCCCCAGGGATCGCATTTAGTCTGACCTCTCTGTCATGACCTTCCCGTCTTGGGTGGCCCTTCACAGTTTAGGTCATGGCATCATTGAGGTGCTCAAGCTCCAGCACCACCACAAGGTAACGATCCTTTGCTGAAGATACATTATCACAAGCATCTTGAATTGTACCCAGAAATAAACGGGTAGCCAATGCAGTTCCCAGAGTACCAGTATTAATATGGCCATATACGGAAATTCTCATTAGTACCCGGGCAGCTGCTTTCTGCACCAGATGAAGCTTCTAGGTGTTTTCAAGGGCAGTCTCATGCAGAACACACGATGGAAGTCCATTCAGGTAGTGACAAGGATAGAAATGATGGTTGCTGATGCCTCCCATTCCAAGAACAACCACAACTGGTGCAGAAGCTGAAGCTTGGCAAAGACTATTCAGGCCACAGTTTCCACCTGCTGTTCCAGCAGGAGCTGAGTTCAGATTAATGGACCCCCATCAGCAGCTATTCTGGCATGGGTTTTCTGGATTAACAGCCGCTCTGTCTTGTTTGGGCTGAGCCCCTTCCCATCTTGCAGTTTCCACAGTTTCCATTCAGTCTGAGGTAGGGATGTATAACTGGTATGGTACCATCTGCGTATTAATGACACCATACTCCAAACAGTGAAATTGCTTCTCCTAGCAATCTCATGTAATTATTGAATATAATGGGACTACTGTTTTGCATCTGCGCTGAAATATTATACTAGCAACCAGACTATTAGTGACATGGTCCTACTGCACCATTTACTGACAACATGGAAAAGTAGTCCATAAACATATAAATGGCAAAATAACTGCACTTAAACTTATGCACATTTTAAGAAAATAAAACAAGCCACTAAGAAGAGTTGTACACGTTGGAGGAAAGCCACGTCTTTATTCCTTACCTTAAGCAATAATGATGATTAAAAGTTAGCAGTGTATGTTCAGGAGTAAAAGTTAGCAACGTTAAAGGAAATCAAATAAAAGGTGATGTATTTTTAATGTATTATCTTGACTAGAGTACATATTATCTAAATCAGAGCTTTCATACTTTCAGAGTTAGGTGCTGAAAACAACAATTCCAGAATACTGACTTTCTTCATTTGGATTTGTAGAATTTAAAAACAACTGATTAATTTCATAGTGCTTCTTGGCAATGTATTTATGTGTGTGTTTGTGCACATGCACACATGCCTCTGAGTCAGTGCTGACTCCAGGCAACTGCCTGGAATAGTCCCTGAAGTTTTCTTGGCGAGATTTTTGGAAGTGGTTTGCCACTGCCTCCTTCCCAAGGCTGAGAGAGAGGGACGGGCCCAAGGTCCCCCAGCTGGCTGTGTGCCCAAGGCGGGACTAGAACTCACTGTGCCTGTTTCTGATGCCGTAACCACTACACCAGACGGGCTCTTTTTATTCAATTTAAGTGTATTCAATTTAAATATTTGGTCCTGTTGCTACTGCTGCTTCCGAAGATCCACAGAACTTCCACAAACTTCGGAGGAATCAGTTGAGGCTCCAAGCCAATGATCCATTTTTCTAACTTGAGGGAATGTGATGGAACTGATATTGATGGTTTCTATACCCTTTATAATAATGAGCCTGAATATCCAGTTCTACTAAATCAGTAGATGTTTGCTTTAAAAAATATGTTTCTTTTCATCTGCAAATGACGTTAATACACTAGAAAATTGTGTTTATGCATATTGTATCACATCAGAGAATATTTAATAAGGTTTGGTTGGAATCACCTTGATATTAGAGATGCAATTCAGAAATTGGAATATAAATTCCCCCAATAGCTAGTGCTATTATTGCCACATTTTGAGTTGAATCCATTAATTCATTAACATAACTTTAGATCGATGAAGTTATATAATGACAAATATTAAGAATACATTTTGTCCTAACAGTCAGAAATCACGCTGAGACGAGGAGTAGGTCTCTAGTGTTTATTACTGCTACATAAACAGAATCCTAACAAACTGAAGAAGCGTGGGAAAAAACCCAGACGTATAAACCCCAAAAGCTAAGGTGGGTCTGATCTGTGTCTCTTTGAATGGCTGCTTAATTCCTCAGTACTACGCATGTGTTTTCCCCCCTGGATAGAGGCCTCCTCCTGCTCGCCATGAGTACTCATGACACATTTATTCTTCTTGGCTATATCCCCAGTATTTGGAATCAACAAATGTCAATGATTTCAGACTTTTCCATATGGAGGAAGGCCAAAAGAAGAGCATAATACTGGGAGGATAATTCTACATCTGATGATTTGGGGCAATGGATTGTTGATATGATGTTTGTCAAGTCACTGTGTGCACAATTATTAGGCAAGTGAGTATTTTGACCATATCATCATTTTTATGCATATTTTCCACCTCCAAGCTGTATAAACCTGAATGCTTATTGGATATAAGCATATCAGGTGATGTGTATTTGTGTAATGAGGGAGGGTGTGGCCTAAGGAGATCAACGCCCTATATCAAGGTGTGCATAATTATTAGGCAGCTTCTTTTTCTCAGGCAAAATGGGCCAAAAAAGAGATTTAACTGACTCTGAAAAGTCAAAAATTGTAAAAAGTCTTTCAGAGGGATGCAGCACTCTTGAAATTGCTAAGATATTGGGGTGTGACCACAGAACCATCAAATGTTTTGTTGCAAATAGTCAACAGGGTCGCAAGAAACGTGTTGAGCAAAAAAGACGCAAATTAACTGCCAAAGATTTGAGAAGAATCAAACTTGAAGCTACCAGGAACCCATTATCCTCCAGTGCTGTCATATTCCAGAATTGCAACCTACCTGGAGTGCCCAGAAGTACAAGGCATTCAGTGCTCAGAGACATGTCCAAGGTAAGGAAGGCTGAAACTCAACCACCACTGAACAAGACACGTACGTTGAAACGGCAAGACTAGGCCAAGAAATATCTGAAGACAGATTTTTCAAAAGTTTTATGGACTGATGAGATGAGAGTGACTCTTGACGGACCAGATGGATGGGCCCGTGGCTGGATCAGTAATAGGTACAGAGCTCCACTTCGACTCAGACGCCAGCAGTGGGGTACTGGTATGGGCTAGTATGATTAAAGATGAGCTAGTTGGACCTTTTCAGGTTGAAGATGGACTCAAAATCAACTCCCAAACCTACTGCCAGTTTTTAGAAGACACTTTCTTCAAGCAGTGGTACAGGAAAAAGTGTGCATCTTTCAAGAAGACCATGATGTTTCTGCAGGACAATGCTCCATCGCATGCATCGAAGTACTCCACTGCGTGGCTAGCCAGTAAAAGCCTCAAAGATGAAAGAATAATGGCATGGCCCCCTTCCTCACCTGACCTAAACCCTATTGAGAACTTATGTGCCCTTCTCAAATGGAAGATTTACAGTGAAGGAAAACAGTACACCTCTCTGAACAGCGTCTGGGAGGCTGTGGTTGCTGCTGCACAAAAAGTTGATCATCAACAGATCAAGAAACTGACAGACTCCATGAATGGAAGGCTTATGACTGTTATTGCAAAGAAGGGTGGCTATATTGGTCACTGATTTTTTGTTTGAAATGTCAGAAATGTTTATTTGTAAATTTTGAGTTTATTATTCTCACTTTAACAGATGAAAATAAATGAGTGAGATGGGGGAATTTTCATTTTTCATTTAGTTGCATAATAATTCTGCACACTAATAGTTGCCCAATAATTGTGCACACATAGATATGCTCCTAAGAAAGCCAAAACCTCAGTTTTACTTTCTCAAATATTCAGGTTTGAGGTTTATTAACATTTTCGATTGACCGAGAGCACTGTAGTTGTTCAATAATGAAATTCATCTTCAAAAATACAACTTGCCTAATAATTGTGCATGCAGTGTATTTGAATTAGTGTTTTTTCAACAAAGGGGCAAAGAAAAAGAATTTTAAGCTATATGATCACTTGTTGTAGATGTTCTGTTTCTGATGCAAATTTCCAAAAACATTTTTTTTCTCATTTCCCCACCCCGGTTTTAATTTTAAGCTTTAATGTTACTTTGTATTGGCAACTCAGTTATATATGTATATGCATGCATGATACTTCTTTTAGTTTTATATAATAACATAGTTTTTAAAAATAAAAATAAAGATAAACTTGGCAATAGGCTTTTAGATATCCTTTTAAAAATTAATATGACCAATATTTGAAAAATAGGAAACAAGATTAGGATGTTGAAGGGAATGTTAGATTAACAGAGATAGCGAATGCTAGTGACAAAGAATAAACAAATGAAAATTCCCAGTGCAACTCAGATTTTGGAAAGGAATATTCTGCTTTTATTGGGATGAATTGTGATTTAACTGAAGAATAATGTACTTCCTATTGACACTATCATTTTGGTAATATTTTAGGGCTGTTTTAAGATAGGTTGGGAGTCTTAGGAGGTGCTGAAGTACAACTCAGAATAGCCTTCACTCTTGACCAGGCTGACCAGTTTTTCTGGGATATATACATAGCAACATTTGGAGAGCCCTAGGTTCCCTACTCATTTCAGAGAATAAAAAAGAATAATTCTTAGTGTAGGTTTTATTATTAAAAAAATTAATTTAATTTTTAATTTAACATTTTAAATTTTAATTTAAAAATTTAAAAATAATAAAAATTTATTATTAAAAAAAGAGAATTATATTTTAAAATGTACTGTGAAAGTTATATATATTTCCCATCTAAGTGCACCCAAATATTGATAGCTATTCTGGCATTTTAGAATCTGAGGTAATAATTCCTGGTTTGCTCTTTGAAAGGAAGTTCTGTTTCTGTCAATTAGGAGTTTTCATCTGGTCTGTAATACTTCAATAACATTTTTTTTTCTTGAACTGAAGCTTTTCTCACCAATATAGTAGTGGCCAGGCTAAGAAACTTCCAAAAATTGTTGTTGTTTATTCGTTTAGTCCCTTCCGACTCTTCGTGACTTCATGGACCAGCCCACGCCAGAGCTTCCTGTCGGTCGTCAACACCCCCAGCTCCCCCAGGGACGAGTCCGTCACCTCTAGAATATCATCCATCCATCTTGCCCTTGGTCGGCCCCTCTTCCTTTTGCCTTCCACTCTCCCTAGCATCAACATCTTCTCCAGGCTGTCCTGTCTTCTCATTATGTGGCCAAAGTATTTCAGTTTGGCCTTTAATATCATTCCCTCAAGTGAGCAGTCTGGCTTTATTTCCTGGAGGATGGACTGGTTTGATCTTCTTGCAGTCCAAGGCACTCTCAGAATTTTCCTCCAACACCACAGTTCAAAAGCATCGATCTTCCTTCTCTCAGCCTTCCTTATGGTCCAGCTCTCGCAGCCATATGTTACTACAGGGAACACCATTGCTTTAACTATGCGGGCCTTTGTTGTCAGTGTGATGTCTCTGCTCTTAACTATTTTATCGAGATTGGTCATTGCTCTTCTTCCAAGGATTAAGCGTCTTCTGATTTCCTGACTACAGTCAGCATCTGCAGTAATCTTTGCACCTAGGAATACAAAGTCTTTCACTGCTTCTACATTTTCTCCCTCTATTTGCCAGTTATCAATCAAGCTGGTTGCCATAATCTTGGTTTTTTTGAGGTTTAGCTGCAAACCAGCTTTTGCACTTTCTTCTTTCACCTTCATCATAAGGCTCCTCAGTTCCTCTTCGCTTTCAGCCATCAAAGTGGTATCATCTGCATATCTGAGATTGTTAATGTTTCTTCCAGAGATTTTAACTCCAGCCTTGGATTCCTCAAGGCCAGCTTGTCGTATGATGTGTTCTGCATACAAGTTGAATAGGTAGGGTGAGAGTATACAGCCCTGCCGTACTCCTTTCCCAATCTTAAACCAGTCCGTTGTTCCGTGGTCTATTCTTACTGTTGCTACTTGGTCGTTATACAGATTCTTCAGGAGGCATACAAGATGACTTGGTATCCCATACCACTAAGAACTTGCCACAATCCAAAAATTAGGAAATTTGTTTTAGTGGTTCAGGAGGTGTTCTTTTTCATTTATGTATGGTTACCTAATAGTTGGATGAGTCTAGTTGCCTATTCCCAAGCTAAAATAACTTTCTTAATTTTAAAATCAATAGTTTTAATTTGAAAAGTTATTTTAAAATAGAGATAGATAGATAGATAGATAGATAGATAGATAGATACTGTAGATAGACAGACAAACAGACAGATATGTTATAGCTAGAAACACACTCCAAAGGGTCATATTTAAATGTGTCAAGACCTAAATAAATAAATAAATACATCTAAAATTATTACCCTGGTTTGTTTTAATTATCATTACAATTATTTTATTGATCTACATGTGTGTAGAAGAGATGATAAAAGTTTCAGCAAGGATCCAATTCACTTTTGTATATAGCCCAATCCACACCATTCTTCATTTCTAGAACTTAAAATCATAGCGTTGATATTGAATATAGTGTAAGGCAGTGCATGGGGACACACTGGTGGTGTTTTATGTGAAATAATAAAACAATTTATACAAAAAAGAAAGTTGTATGCTGTTTGCTTTACAGGATTTCAGGCAATTTAGAGTAATAAGACAAATTAGTACATTAAGCCCCCTCCCCCCCAAATGGAAACAAAATCTTCAGGCAGCCCTATCGACGTTAGTGCCCAGACACCCCTGCAAAACAAGGTAGTCATAAGTGACTTCTCAAGGACCAAAAGGTGAGGGCACCATGCATCTCAGGCAGAGTATTTCAAAGTGTGGGCAGCCACAAAGCAGGAATATCATTGGCCCCCTGATCTCCCACATTGCATGGGGTGGAGACTCTCAGCGTTGTTCCTTGGAAAGATACACAGAAGGGGTTGACATTTGTGGGACAGATGGTCCTGCAAGTGTGGGAATAATAATTAAATTATTATTACATGCAGTTGTGGGAATAATAATTCAAACTTGCCCCACACACTTCCTTCAAGGAACAGAAATAAATGTCAATTCAACAAGGTAAGAGCTCTAAATGAACTTGAATAAATTAACATTTTAAAAGAAAGACAGAGGAAGGGGTTGCTGATCAAAGAGAGAGTGCTAGGGAAAACTTGCCCATATAGGTAGGCATTGCTAGCTTTTCATGAAAAGCGTATTCAGGGCTGCACAGAACTGGCACAATGCTAGACAAAAAAGATCCGGGATGCGGGTCCATAGCGCACAAATTTGTGTCAACTCTGCTTATTCTAATTTATATGTGTAGGTACAAACATAGGGAACTTTTAAATGAGAACAAAATCAGGACTTCCTCTGACCTATTGGATTGCAACTGTAATTCTTCACCCCAGCAAAGCTGCAACCTTGAATCAGGATAATATTACCCTGAAAATTAACCTTCTGGATATACAAATGAATGAATAACTTTATTGATTAGTCAAATGACCATATCAGAAAGTTGGGTATCAGCCACTATAAGATATAAAATATAAAATATGATACCATAAAACAGCTAAAATACAGTAAAATTAGCTAAAATATACTATGGTAAGATAAAACACGATAAAATACAGTAGGGTAAAATAGAGATAAAATTGTAAGATAAAAATGCAAGATGTAGTAAAACAAGTAATAAAATACAGAAACAATGTGAGTTTAAATGAATTCATCACCTTTACATGCCACCCCAGTGCGTTCTATAAATTGCGTTCTCAGTTGGACAGCCCTAACTATAAACTTAACAGTTCTATTGACCACATACGTATTTGTGCCCTGGAGGAAGTAACATAGTCTTTTGTTACGATCCCAGTATGTGGTTCTGTCAATTAGTGTCTGAAGGTACTGAGCCCTTGCTGGGGCATATAGTTGGCAGTTAAATAGGACATGTGCAATGTCTCCTACTTCGGGTGCTCCACAAACACATGTCCTCTCAAGGTAAGGCACTTGGTGGAATCGTCCGTATTTGACCATAGAATCTAGCTGCTCGAATCTTGCTCTAGTAAGAGCTCTCCTATGGTATTGAGTCAGACCCATTGTCAGGTACTTTTCTATTTGAAAGGACAGTTTATTCTTGGCCAGCCATTTCGACGACCTATTGTGTGCAAGTGACTCCATGTCTGTTTGGGCATTAACATCCAAGACTCTTTGTTTGAATATTGCCTTGGCCTGGTCTCCGGCTGAAAGTAAGCATTTTGATGAAAAGCCGAGGAATGCAATAGTTTGGAGGAGTTGATTGATCCATGTGGTGGGTTGAGGTGTGCCCATCTGTGCTTCAAGGCACATTTTTGGTAGTCTATCATGTTCCATTGGGAGAATCCTCCACCAGTAGTTGAAGACTTTGGTTACTGCTAGACTGTAAATGGAACGGGTGCCTGTTTCAGCTCTTACTGCTGCTGCGGGTGTATTCCTGTCAGTCCCCAGAATGGTTCTTAAAAAGCGTGCTTGATTTTGTTCAAGTAAGGAGGCCTTTGATAGGCCCCACATATATATGGATATACATGCAAATTAAACTTGAAATTAATGTTCATTTGACAATAACAGGCCTTTTGAACTCTTGAAATTTGCTATATAAATGTTGATTATTCTTATATATATATATACACACACATATGCACACATGCACACACATGTAGAATATGCAACCCATGCACTGTTCATGTGTTTGGGGCAGAAACTGCTTACTATGCTGTTGTTCACCATTCAATGTATTTATTTGCCTTTGAGAAGCCATGGAGTTCCTGGATTGTTCTTGATTTCCTTGGCATTCTACCCTTTCCTCTTTTTCTTTGGTTGATGAGATTGGCTGCCAGTTATGGTGCAGTGTGCATGTGTCTGTGTTTGTGTCCACTTTGGGGACTCAGAGACAAGGCCTGCCACTTTCTGCTCTAAAAATCTTGGCACTGCAAGTACAGGTAGTCCTTGCAATGGACTTATGACCTCACTTCTGCTTCATTCATTAAGTAAGTCCCTGTGGTTGCTAAGCAAGACATCACGGGACCACGACCTGCAATTTCACTTCCTCATTCTCAATTAATTCTGCTTGTTGTTAGTCAGGTGTGAAGCACTCAAATGGCAATAATGTGACCATGGGATGCTGTGACAGCCAGAAATGCGAGTATTGGTTGCAAAGCTGCTTTTTTCAGCCATCATAAGTTTGAATGGTCTCTAAATGAGGCAGTCAGTAAGTGAGGACTGCCTGCATTGTATCTTTTGAATGTACCTAAATGTTTTTTCACTGATCAGAAGCTATGCTTAATGTAAATACAAATGCGTGCTTAATCTTACATGCTTCTCATTAGTGTTTTAACTTCCTGAAATGAAGCCACTATTAAAAGGGCAGAGAATAATTTTACACATATTGTCAGTTGAAGATATTTTTTTCTTTAAAAAACGCTGAATAATCTATTAAATGTCTTTGTGGTTTCTTATCTTGATAGTTATTATGTTTTTATAAGTTAGTTTTATATCAAAGATTTTACATGCCAAGTCTGCATTTTTTTCCCAAAATATTCATAAGAAAAAATCTATTAGGTAACATTTATATTAGAACCAACCAAAAATTATTAAAATAGGTGCCTAATTAAATTATACACCTATTTAATAACATTGTGAATAACCTTTCTTCCCAAGGAAAAAGTAAAAATATCAAATATATTTTTATCTCCATTAGATGTCTCTGATTGTCATCTCTTGCACTGCTATGGATTGTCTGTACAATTGTGAGGTTAATTACTTCTGTTTGGGAGAATAAATTACAAGAATGAAGTGACTGGCAGCCTTAATAATATTTGTTGTTTTTATATGGAATGCGAACCATATCGGTATACCTTTATATTTATATTCATTTATACACAAGTATTTATTATTAGACACCTTTTAGCGCATTGGTTAAATAAAGGATTATTTTCCTTCTATGATAATATCCTTTACTTAGATTTTGTGCGCTTCCTTTTTTTTAGTCTAGCACATAATATACATGAATAGAACTGCCCGGCTTTCAAGGAATTAAATGAATTAGCAAACATGAGAAAGGAACTATGTCTGCTTGATAAGGTAAATGAACAGTAACTACAATCTTGATTCAAGCTCAACAGATTTTAATCTCTATATAATTTTGCACAAAACCTATTCATTTTGTGCATGATAAGTAGGATTTTTAGGCAGTTGCTGCCAATAACCTTTTGTCCATCTTCGATAGAACGATTAATCATTTTCCTCCCCCCTCCCAACCATCATCAACTCCACTCCTGACTACGAGGCTGGATGCAATTCTTTCTGTTCCTTTGCTCTCAAAGCTTCTGTGACACCATGACAGAACCAATCATTTGAACCATCATCTTCCATCACTTTGAACTGTTTGGTATTATCACCCTTTCTCTCCTTGCAATGCTGGAGCTATTATTTCTTTCATTTCTGTTTGTAGCCAGTGGAGCTTAGCTTTGTTGTCTTTATGTGTTAGATTTATATGGACATCTGATTTGCCAAGTGACTCTGGATGACCTTGCAGTTTGTAGGAACGTGAAAACAAGGAATTAAACATACAATACAATATAATTTAG
This sequence comes from Candoia aspera, assembly GCF_035149785.1. Taxonomy (NCBI): domain Eukaryota; kingdom Metazoa; phylum Chordata; class Lepidosauria; order Squamata; family Candoiidae; genus Candoia; species Candoia aspera. Next base: position 172,732,052 of record NC_086153.1, on the reverse strand, counting down.
GACAGAAAAAAGTAACAATAAGGTAATGGAGTAACAGAAATAACAGTAAGAACAGAATTAGCCAAGGTCAGCCTACACATACTGTATCTCAATCAAGATACAGTATTTCATTCTGCATGGGCTCATCCCATGTTCTGGCCCAATGCCTGGGGGAAGAACCAGGTTTTTAAGGCTTTTACAGGAGAGAAAGTTGGGGTCATCCAAGTCTCAAGGGGAGTGTTATTTCACAGGGCATGCATTGAGATAAAGAAGGCCTGTCTCCTTGGTCCCACTAGGTGATATTGTTTTGTAGAAGAGACCCAAAGCATGCCTACTCCATCAGATCTCATGGGAGAAGGAAGGGTAATTGGAAACAGCACGCCTGTAAATAACCTGGCCCTGTACCATAAAGGCTTTTACAGGTAACAATCAGCACCTTGAATTGCACCCAGAAGGTTACAGGGAGCCAGTGTAGCTTGCAAAGTAATGGTTTTATGTGAGCATACTGAGGTGCACCCATAAGTACTTACGCTGTTATCTTCTGGAGCAACTGCAGTTTCTGGGTGGTTTTCAAGGGCAGCCCCACTGCAATAGTGCAAATGGGAGGTGACCAGGGCATGAGTGACCATGAGTAGAGCCTTCTGATCCAGGAATGGACTCTTATTAGTGCATAAGATGGATTTGTATAAAAGCCCTTTCAGCCATGGCTGCCACCTGCTCTTCCGGTAGAAGCCAAGAGTCCAAGAGTACCACCAAATTGTGCACAAATCCTATCTGGCAGATTGTAATCTCCCAGGTAGATAATTCTTAGAATTAAGGGACTCAAAATCCCAGTCACTCAGTCCTGCTAGACTTGAGCCAAAACTGTTTTTTCCCATCCAGATCTCCACAGCACCCAGACACTGAGAAAGAACCTTGACAGTACCACTCAGTCAGCCTGGGATAGAGATGCTGGGTATCAGTGTAATTATTTCAATTTATTATAGCTGCCCGACTCCAATCGACTCAAGTACTAATGAGACTTGATCTTGTATCAATAGATGACCTTACCCAGAAGCTGCATGTAGATGTTAAATAAGGTCAGAGAGAGAGTAGAGCCCTGAGGGACCCTGCAATGCAGGGGTCTAGGGCTAGACACCCCCCCCCCCGTAACATTGACTGGAATAGCCTCTTTTGGGTTTAAGGGTTTAGGCCTCTTTCAGAAGAACACTATAGCCCTCCTCAGAAATAGCTTGAGAGGACAGCTCCTTCCTACTTCATCCCAAGCCCTCCTCTTAGTTTCTGCTACTTGTTAGGTAACTTGACTAATGGGCAAACCCACGATTATAAGCACCCCTCTTAATTCACCCTACTCTGCCCAACCATGCTAATGATTGGCAATTATTTTCTCGCCAGGAGGTGGCTCTGGGTGGGAGGAGAACCAAGCTGGGGGTATCTACCAGTTCCTTTCCTTAACTTGACCTGCAATAATTAAGAAATCTCAGCACCATTCACTGGCCTCATTACTATGGCAGGAGTGGGACTGTCAAATGGGGGCAGATCTTAAGCTGGCTTACTTTTCTGCTGGCTCATGGATTGGGTAGATAGTATTTCAGTTGAACTGTGAATGGAAAGCCTGTTGCTTTCCCAATGTTGTGAATTATAATTCTCAGCAACCCTCACTGCTGGCTATGCTGGCTGGAGTTGCTGGATATGGAAGACCACAAATGCCTCACCCCGACCGTTCTACACATAACGAAATTAAATCTTCTATCGATTGAGTCAGGGTTTCATTCTGCAATAGAATTTTTGTATAGCAAAGTTTACTGAATGCTTTTAATTTATTTCAGATGTTGAAACAAAAATGTAGTGCATTCCCAAGGCACATATAATACGATCAATTTAAAACTTATAATAGCATTGAAATTGATACTAGCACAGAGAAGACTAATAGGAAAACAATAAAACCAACAAACCACTTCATTCTATATCAGTTACTATAGACCAGCACCCAAAACACTTTGGAGAGATGTCAGGGCATTGGAGAGAGAGATTTTTTCTCAGGTTGAGGACACTGTTCCAATGCAAATATTCTGTGGCCTCTGCGAGTAGGATGAGAGACATAAAGCAGACTTTGGACTGGTTAGAGGAAAACATGGTAGAAGAGTGAATCTTTTTATATATTTAGAGTTCTACACTGCCAAAGCTGATGGTTGTCCTAACTGGCTGCTAATTTGCTTGCAATAAAACTTAGTCTTTATAGCAGGGCTACTGAGAAGCAGCTGCAACTGAATTCTTGCACTGAAGGGACCTGCTATGGAACAAGGGCACGAAGGGACTGACACCAGTGCCCTTGTTCAGCAGCAGCAGCTCACTTGCCATACTCTAGTATCTTACATGAGACTAGATTCAGCTAGTTGGAGGCTCTTGGGCAACAGGGCAGCAACAGTTGCCTGCCTGCAAACTTGTGCGTGTGTGTAATTTTTATTACAAGTTTTTTTAAAGATAAACATGAAACAATATAGAAAAAAAGAAAGATAAAGAAAAAGGAGTTGAAAACAAGAGAAAGCAAAGAGAAAGAAAAAGAAAACAAAAAAATACTTAAAGATGCGACTTCTGGATCTCCTTTATAGCAGTTATACTTAAAACCTGTTTTCCCCCTTCTAAATTACATAACATGGTTCCCCAACCATATTCAACGCTTATTATTCAGTAAATCCAGAAATCACCAGCTCATTTTTATCCATTTTCAGTAAAAAGTCCATGAAGAGTTTCCAGTCTTTTACAAAAGTAGTTTTTGTTTCCTCCTTAATCAAACAAGTCAATTTAGCCATTTCTACAAGTTCTGCCATCTTCACAATCCATTCCTCTGTTGTGGGTTTTTCTGTATTCTTCCGTTTTGGGCATATAATAACCTCACTGCAGTTACCATATATAAAACCAATTGTCCATATGTCTTTTCTAATTGACTGTCCTTAAGTCCTAGTAAGAAACATTCTGGTTTCATCTGAACGTTAATTTTTAAAACTCTCTGCATCATCATATGTATTTGTGTCCAATATTTTTTTGCTTTTTCACAAGTCCACCATGCATGGTAAAATGTCCCTTCATGCTTTCCACATTTCCAACAACATTAGAAGTACCTTTATACATCTTAGATAATTTCTTTGGTGACATATACCAAGGATACACCATTTTATAAAAAGTCTCTCATGTTATAAGATGTCAATTTCAACCATTTAGCCATATTCTTTCCCACTGTTCCATCTGTATATTATAACCAAAATTCTTAGCCCATTTTATTATGCACTCTTTAACTTGTTCTTCTTCCATTTCAAATCTTAACAGAAGTTGACACATTTTAGCAATTACACGTTCATCATTTGTACATAATTCCATTTCAAATTCCATTACACGTTCTATACCTGGTAGCTTTTTATCCATATTAAACCTCTCTTTTAATTGTGCATATGAAAACCATTGGAAAGTAAATTCCTCTGCAGCCAGTTGTTCTCTTGATTTCACCTTCTCTGTTTCTCTGTATTAGCAAGAACCATTTTTCTTTGCCTGCTGTTTCTGTTCTATAAAATGCTTCTTGTGCTGAGGCCAGTAAAGGTATTACTGGCACAGCTGGGGTTTATATCTGTTCCACATTCTTAATATTGCATTTCTAACATAATGGTTTTTGAAGTCTACATTTGCCTGCAAACTTGTTGATCCATCATTGCTTAGAATGCAGAGCAATGAGCTACTGGGTCCTATGAGCGCCATGTAAAGCAACTTCTTAAATCTTAGGGCTTCATGCACAGAAGAATGGTACATGGTAAAAAACAAGCAGTGCCCAGCATATTAGATGGTGCTTTAAGATAAAGTATACTGAATGATATCTGCATATGCAGACCATCATTTTTATAGCATGATGGCTTCAGGAAGGTGGGCAGAATTAGGCTGAGGTTCTCCCCTCAAGTTCTTACTTTTTGATTTATTTTTACTTACTGAAGCCATCCAACTTCTTCAGAAGGTACCACAGCTTATCAGAATCAGCAGTAAATGCCACAGAAGGTGAAGTGATGTATGTGTGTAGAGGTCAGTCAGTATAGCCATAGAAGGAAATAATTTCAGGTTCCTTCACAGCAGTTTGGAAAAGAAACAGTCTGTCTCTAGGCTCACCTTTTGAAATCAGGAACAGATGTGGCCTACAGCTGGATTTCTTTTGTCAGGGATAAAGGAAAGCAAGATGCATATAAATCCTGAAAAATAAGTTTATAAGGGGAATGTGTGATAGTTATAAAGCAATTCATGTTCATCAATTCATGTTTATCAGTGTTTAGTATGAGTGGGTTTCAAGTGCACTGCAAGGTCCATACATCAGCCACTGTATTTCCATTTGGAAAGACCTGAGGAAACAAACAAACAAAAAAAATGCCTGAGACATAGAGGAAGCACCAGTATGACCACAGTGTTGTATGTAATGAAGCTTTATGTGTTCTTAATACATGAATTTTTGGATTTGATTAATGTTAGGGTTTTTCTTAATATGGCACAGATATCCAGTCAATTGTGTCCGATTTTTGGAAACTGGACAAGTCACTGCAGTTTTCTTGGCAAAGTTTTTCAGAAGTGCCTCCTTCCTAGGACTGAGAGGAAGTGGCTGGCCCAAGGTCACCCAGCTGACTTTGTGCCTAAGGCAGGACTAGAACTCACGGTCTCCCGGGTACTAGCCTAGTGCCTCAACCGCTACACTAAACTGGCTCTATAAGTTTACTACTATTCTATTTCCATTCTTATTTAATCTAAACATTTCTATCTCTTATGTTCTATTCCAATTCCTACAGTTAGCACTATGTTTTCTTTTGTTAACTATTTTCTTCTTTAAATATCTCCTTTTTCCCCCAGGTCTTCAACTCTTGTAGCCAGTCTCAGTCCATTTGCCCCTGAAAACCCTTTTCACTCCTTTATGGACTTGCAAATGGGCTTTTCTGTCCCCATCCCTGCCCCGTCCTCTGTTTCTGGAGCTGGTTTGTGGAGCGCTGCCCTGGCGGGGCTGCTGCACGCAGCGGGCTTGGCTCACTTGGCAGTCTGCAGGCTTGCCTGGGTTTGCAGACTCTGGTCGGGCCCTCTTCCTCCCCCGTCTTTCAGCCCAGCCTCTCTGCGGCCTTGCAGCTCCGAGAACCGAAGTTTTCTCTTGCTGTCTGCGGACGGCTGCTGAGGTGCTTGCCTGGCGTTGGCGTTTTTCTTCCCGCGTCTCTGCTGTCCTCTGGGCTTGACTCTTTTCCTCGACACAGCCTCCCCCGTGCTTGTGTTCAGCTCCATCTTAATAAAACAAACTCTCCAACTGGGGGGGAGGGTTCTGTTTTAACCCTCCTTCCCAGGGAGCACCAAGACTCTGGATCTGAGGGAGAAATTTGCCTTCAGTCCAGGGGGTGACTTCACTCTTCACAATTAAATTTTTCCTAGAAGTGTTTGACAAATACATCTTTTACACACGTATCTTCTACACGTTATTTATGTAGGTTTACTTATAAATGTATCCAATTTATGAAAGGATATAGATGGCCTAACTGTTGAGGTTTTCTGCATTCTTACTTTGGAGATAAGGAAAGATTTTTTTTCCTTAGTGCTGTTTCTCCAAATTCTCTTCTCTTTGAGAATGACACATTGGGGGGGTGTGCGTATGCTTTCTCTTTGTAAATTATCCAGTGATGATTTGAATGGCACCATCTAAGACCATTTAGCTGTGAATCCAGGAAGATGTGATCCCTCTTCCTCTGTCTAGCCAATATGTATCCAGACTGGAATGGTTGGCCTTTTTCTCTAGGTATCTAGCTACCTGCAACTGAAGGGCCTTGAGTTCATCTTAGACCTTGCTGCTGGGCCACCACTTAATATGATAAAAAGTAGCATTTTTGCTAATTAAATTGTGTTTTGGATTTTTGTTAGGACTATTACATATATATTTTATTAAATATATATTTAATATTGATTGGCCTTGTATATTCATTGAAATCCGTATGATTACATTATTGATATTTTGTTTAGCAAGCTTGGCATTTTGCAAGCTTTCTTTTAATATTATGGGCTGCTTTGGGTTAGCTTTACATAGAAAAGCAGCACACAGATAAGAATATCAGCTGAGGAATTCATAACCACTATGTGCATGTTTTTTTCCCCACTTCTTGAGGGACAGTAGTGCGATAAGTTTCATCTGGCAAAGTTCACGCTTTTGTACTAATTGTACAAAAGTACAACTCTCTGTGTTCCTGGACATCTTAGTCCATAACTGTATTGGCTTTTTTTAATGTAGAATTCTAGTGTTGTATCATAATTATAGAGGGGCCCCAGCTCCATGGCAATACACATGCTTTGCATGCTGAAGGACCTGCCTTACTGTCCAGCATCTTCAACACTAAAAAAGATTCTAGGAACTGAGCTGGAAAAGATTTGATTTCCACAGCTTTGGACAGCTGCCAGACAAAGGAAACAATACTGGTCAAGACAGACTCTTAGTGACTCAGCATAAGGCATTACGTGGACTCTACTAATTGTGTTTTGTAAGCAGAAAAATGTAAACCATTTAAGATGCATTGGGCTAAATAAATCAACATATTCCTGAATTCCCACTGCTGAGGCTTTCCGTTGCCCAAAACACTGTAACCATCCCATCTGAATGCTAAGCTGTTAACTCAGTGCAACAAGCTCCCCTTAGTTTTCCTAAAATGAATAGCAGTAGTAGTGGGCATTCAACTATTTCAAATAGTCCCTTGGCTTCAGAATATAGTAAATTATTTTATTCCACAAATATGTCAAGATAACATGTGGAGAAACTCTTCAAATCATCTAACTGATTCCTAGCAGTATTAGAAATGGAGTTAAAGGAAACTAACTTAAAAGTCCAAAGAACAGGGCTACTGGAATGCTTGCTTCAAATTCAGTTAAGGCCCTTATTAGGTTGGAGCTAGGATTATTATTATTATTTTGTAAGTGGTAAGTGCATAACAGTCTGATGACCATGGATTCACTCTTTCCTCTCCCTGTTCAGCACTGGTAGAGCCTTGTGAGTCACTTCCAATGAGGCATTCAGAGAAATCAGAGTTTGCCCCAACTGGTGAGAGAAGTCACTCCAGCGTACATTGGAGGAAGTGGTGCAGCTCCTTTGTTCCTTGGCCATGCTTTGTTTTAGGTTCCCAGAAACTGATGATTCAGAGACTGGAACACCATCCTACATTTTCTATATAAAGTTGAAGCCATACTGCACTTAAAAAAATAAATAATAGCCAAGCCCAGGCATTATCTCCTGTCTTGCTTCTACCATCTACAGGCATCTAATACTGTAACTTGTGAATGTAATATGCCATTAATGACATGCCATGGATTTGAGTGCTGAAGGCTTAGACTGGAAAGACGTGCATTCACTTACAAATCAGTCATATCAGTGAGTGATGTTGGACCAGTTATTCTTCTTGTGCAGCCTAGCATACAATGAGGTTAAAATGGAGTAGCCATGCATAAATTTAGATGATTGATTATTAATTATTGATTCTTATTATTATTGAAAAAAATAATTGCTATGCATGTTAATATATTGAAGTCAAGTGCAAAACTTCCAATGTATTTTTCTTTTTCTTCATACCCAGAGATGATGCTTTCTTACACATTTCCATATCCAGCCATATTTCATTTTTACCATTGGGAGGGAAATGCATGTTTCAGTTGACTAGTGGTTTCTCTTTCCCTTCTTAATAGAAGAAAAATTATAAAGGACAAGAAGTATGGCAGACGATAGGAAAGATGAAGCTAAGGCACCGCACTGGACCCCAGGTCAGATAGCAGAAGCTTCTTCACATCCACATGCTGCAGAGATGAAGGAGCAAAGTGGCACAGGGGAAGGACTGGTCAGAAGTGCTAATGGGTTTCCATATAAAGAGGATGAAGCTGGAGAATATGGTGCACATGGACCACAGAGCTCATATTCCAGAACCAAAGAGAATGGAATCAACGGAGAACTAAGTACAGGAGAGAAAGACACTGCAGGTAAAATATCAAGAGTCTACTCTTCTTTTGTTCTTGAAATCCTTGCTTTTAAAGAGAGAGCACTGCAGCGTATATTTTTCTAGGCAATAGCACCCTAATAATTTGAATCCAATTAGGCTTCAGCAGGTAGCGTAGTTATGTTGTTAAAAATACTCCTGGGCAGGGTATTTAAACTGATATCCAATTCTGAAGGTCGGAGGAATGTGCTGCACAGACGGGAAGGTGTTTCTCAGCATCTTTACATGTAGTTGCTCTTAAGTTTAGTCTTTAGTATTTCCAGGTTAGGAAGCTATTGAGATCCTAACAAGGCCTTACTAGCCAAGCAGAAATATTGGGCTAAAGGCTAGCTGCTGGGGAGAGCCAAGGTCTCAGTGTGACAAAGTCATGCTTCTGGATTCCAGACTTGTCCTCTCATGAAATCTAGTCCTCAGAGTGAAACCAACAGCAGACTTTATCAAAAATGATTTCACTACTACTTGTAAAGTTGTTTTACTACAGAAAAGAAAAGGGTGGTAGGGGTATCATTAAAGTCATAACACTAAATGTGACTACAAATACCACAGGTATTTTTGTTGCATTTATAATGGAATTAATAGATGAGCATGTCGCCTGCTGTAGAGGGAATAAGGAATGGCCTTGAAGGACAGGAGGAAGAGCCGCTACCCAAGTAACAGTCAGATAAGAGGGGCTTGAGCCTGGGTCAAGAAATTAGTTTGAGTAAATATCTCAGAGAGGCCCCTCCCTAGTTCACATGAAGATAACGTGAGGGAGGGGGAAGCACTTTCATACTTGCAAGATTCTACTACTATAGCTGTTAAAATAAAAATATACCTCACCTATATGGTATTGGTTTCTTCGTCTGTCTACCTTGTAGGGCTGACACCTGCTTTGACTGAAGCCTAAGCAGCTATTTAATGTTAATGTTAATAATAATGTTGATTTTTTTTTAGTAGTCTCAGATTGAAACCTCACATACATTATATATGAAACAATTCAATTGTCTATCAATAGATGATACCAAGAAGCTAAGGTTTGGTCTATTAATGCAACAGAATGTGATCCTGGCATAGATGTTCCCCTTCTGCAGGGGCAGATACCATTTTAATGCCTTCCAGCCTTCCGTAACATAGCGCTATAAGTAGAAAATAAACAGGTGTGGAGAACATATTGTCGTAATAGTCTGTTGCCTACTGTATGCTGTTTTTAGTTTTAGCAAAAGAGAACTTTTTTTTTAATGGAGGTGTTCCTTTATTGTCATATTCTATTGGATGGGTAGGCCAGGCCTCAGGAGATAGATAAGAATCTCAGTGAAATTGTTTGGTCTAGATTCAATCACTCTTGAAGTTTGCCAATCTGAATCAAAAACGGTATATTGTACTCAGAGATGTTCAGTTTTTTGTTAATGTTTTTGTCCCCCCCCCCCGCTGGTGGACACCCCTAATTGTACTTGTAAAGGCAATCAAGCTCCCTGTAATGATTGCCTATTCTAAAACACTCTCAGACTCATGAGCAGGAATGCAAAGATATCTGATTTATTAAAGAATAGTATGCAGGATCACAAAGAAAGCTGAGAATGATAAAAGCGCGCCAAATGCAAACTAAAAACCCTTGGTACAAATGAGATCCCTCCCCCCATAGAATCTTCCCAAGCTCACAATCCCAGGTGCTCCTAACAGCTTCTGATGGTCTGCGGGAAAAGTCCTTGAACAGAGTACATAACCCAAACACATTCCATTGAAATGAACATAGATACAGAGCTTGGTACAAGGTTTCACAGCAGCTCCCTCCCAAACAGAAACGTGCGTCAGCACCATGGCATGTGAAATGTTACGATGTACAGTGCACACTGAAACAGTGAACATGACATACTGCCCCCCAAAAGAAAGAAAACACTAAGCAGCAGGCTTTAAAGGGTATGCCAAGTGGAAGTGGCGAATTAAATCAGGGGCATTAACGTGGTGAGCAGACACCCATTCAGGATGAGGAAAGTGTTTCCATTGGACCAGATACTGGAGGGTGCCGCGAAGCTTGCAAGAATCAACAACCTCCTTGACCTCAAAGTGCTGTTGGCCATCAATCATGATCGGAGCAGAAGGAGGAGGTTGGGGATGCCAGCGGGAGGTGTGGTGGACAGGCTTGAGCAAGCTGCAATGGAAAACAGGGTGCAAGTGTTTCAAATTGTGAGGCAGATCCAACTTAACAGTAACTGGATTGATAAGACCAACAATAGGGAAAGGACCAATGAACTTGGGAGCAAGTTTTTTAGAGGGTTGTGGGGACTTGATGAATTTGGTAGATAGATACACTTGATACCCAGTCTTGAAATCGTGTTGCAAAGAATGATGCTTATCGGCTTGAAACTTGTAAGCAGCCTGGGCGTCAGCCAAAACCTGTTGAATCACCAGCCAGGAATCAGCAAGCTTAACAGCCCAGTCAGAGGCAGAACATGTTTGGGGAGGGGGTTGTGGCAGTTCAGGGATGGGAACAAAGTCGTGACCAGAAAGCACACGAAAAGGGGTTTGCCCGGTACTCTGATGGACAGCATTGTTGTAAGCCACTTCAGCAAAAGGCAGCAAGTCCACCCAATTGTCCTGATGGTAGTTAATGTATGCTCTAAGAAATTGTTCAAGGGCGGAGTTCAAAATCTCAGTAGATCCGTCAGTCTCAGGATGGGACGAGGTGGACAGCGCCTGTTTGGTGCCAATCAATTTTAAAAATGATTTCCAAAACTGGGAAGTAAACTGTGTCCCGTGGTCGCTGACCAAGCAGGAGGGGCTACCGTGGAGATGGTAGATGTGGATGAGAAATAGGTGCACCAATTGCGGGGCCGACGGGATGGACGCACATGGAATGAAATGGGCTTGTTTGGAAAAAAAATCTTTTACAACCCAAATGACAGTTTTCTTCTAACTGGGAGGAAGATCCACAATAAAATCCATAGAAATCTCATCCCAGGGACGGGACGGGCTGGCCACAGGCTGCAGAAGCCCCTGCGGTTTCCCCCCTTTTCGCTTTGACATTGCACAAACAGGACAGGAAGCCACATAGTATTTTACATCGCGTCTCAAGGTGGGCCACCAGAATTGACGATGAACCAAATGCAATGTTTTAACAAAACCAAAATGCCCAGCAAGTTTATCATCATGGGAACGCTGTAAAATGTCAGGTCATAAAGTTTCGGGTACATAAAGGCGGTGTTGCACCCATGCCAGACCGTTTTCAAAAGAAACAGTGTCTTTATTAGCTAGCAACCAAGTGTCAGATTTCAGCGCCTGGAGGAAGTCTTTCTGTAATTGGGAAGGAACTTGCACTTTCCGCTTCCCAGACTGGGCTGGGGGCGGGGATGCCTGCGCACGGGTCTGGCTCCAGGTGACAGCAACTAAGCCCCAGTTGTGGTTCAGTGAGAACAGTCCCAACCACATCTGCCACGTGGTCAAGGTCCTCAGGTAAATATGACAAAGCATCGGCCAGAAAGTTTTTCTTTCCCGGAATAAATTTTAACTGGAAGTTAAAGCGACTGAAAAATTGAGCCCAGCGAATTTGTTTAGGACTGAGATGCCGGGGGGTGCGGAGGGCTTCCAAATTCCTGTGATCGATCCAAACTTCGAAAGGGCATTTAGCACCTTCCAGGAGGTGATGCCAGGTTTCCAAAGCAGCTTTTACAGCAAAAGCCTCCTTTTCCCAAACATGCCACTGGGATTCGGTTTCAGAAAATTTTCTGGACAAATAAGCGCAGGGTTTTAAGTGATTTTCAGAATCTCTCTGTAACAATATAGCCCCAACTGAGGAGTCAGAAGCATCAACTTGGACCACAAAGGGGCATTCAGGATCGGGGTGCTGTAGAATAGGCTCAGCAGTGAAGAGGCATCCAATTCAGCACTGCCCCAGGGTTTTTTACTTTGTGTGTCTCCCCCAAGCCCTTGATACGGAGTAAATCAGTGAGGGGCAAAGCAATCTCAGCGAACCCCTGGATAAATTGGCGATAGTAATTACTGAACCCGAGGAAACTTTGCAATTGCCTCCGGGTGCGGGGACATTCCCAACTTAAAATTGCCTGAATTTTTGCAGGGTCCATTTCAATGCCCTTGTCAGACACCCTATAGCCCAGATAGTCAAGTTGGGTCTTGTGAAACTCACATTTGGAAAGCTTGGCATAAAGTTTGGCATCTCTAAGCTTGCGTAACACCTGTTTGAGGAGGCATTCGTGTTCCTCCTCGGTTTCAGTGTAAATGAGAACATCGTCTAAATAAACCACGACCCCTTTAAACAAATGATCATGTAATACTTCATTAATCAATTGCATGAAGACTCCGGGCGCCCCTGCCAACCCAAAAGGGAGGACTTTGTACTGAAATGAACCCAGTGGGTAGTTAAAAGCAGTTTTCCACTCATCTCCAGCTCGCATGCGGATGCGAAAATAGGCTTCACGAAGATCGAGCTTGGAGAAAATCTTGCCCTTAGACAAGTGAGCTAACATGTCCTTCATGAGCGGAAGAGGGTACTTGTTGCAAATTGAAACAGAATTTAACCCCCGATAGTCCATACAGAGTCGAAGCGTGCCATCTTTCTTTTCCCAGAATAGCACAGGGGCCCCAACTGGGGAATTTGCAGGTTCAATAAACCCCCTTGACAGATTTTTGTCAATAAAGTCCCGTAATGCCTCAAGCTCCTTCTGAGTCATTGGATAAATTTTTGGCTTGGGCAATTGAGCGTTGGGAACCAACTCTATCGCACAGTCAGTTTTCCGATGGCGGGGGGCAGCTGATCTGCTTCCATTTCCCCAAAGACATCTGCAAAGTCTTGGTATCGATTGGGCAAGCCTTCTAAATGTGCCAAACCAGGGCATGGCGTGGCAATTGCAGCCCTTCCAACCCCCGCACGTGAAGCTCTCTCCGCTGTAGGAGCTTGGTAAAACCCATCCTTAAAAGTCACAGTTCTGTGTTCCCAGTTTATATATGGGCTTTGATAGGTCAACCAGGGGATCCCCAGAATTACCAAGGGATTGCCAACAGGTGCCACTACAAATTTTAAAGTCTCACGGTGGCTGCCCATTTGCATTGCGACAGTTCCAGTGAAATGGGTTGCTGCCGCCGCCCCGCCATTGAACCATCCAACTGTGTAAAGATCAAAGGCTGCTGGAGGGGGAAGCTAGGCAGGTCCAAAGCAGCAACCAGATCAGGGTGAATTAGACACCTGGAACACCCAGAGTCAACTAAAGCCCAGACCTCTGTAGCCTTTGTGCGGGAGCCCAATTTCACTTTTACTGCTAAAGTGGGACAGTCAGCACTCACCATAGCATCCTCGCGCCCATCCTCCTCCACCTGCCCACAGGCACTCTTCATGGCAGGTGGCTGGCATTTCCCGCCAGCTCCTTAGAGTCATCTTCAGCCTCTCCCAAGAAGTAGAATACTTCCTCAGCGTCGGCTGCCCCCTTGGCTGCTGTCATCCACTGCGAGGGGGGAGGGCGATTTGGCCGGCAGCTTGCGTGCTCGATCTCCAGCCTTGGCTTTTGGGCAATCAGCTGCTTGATGCCCTTCCTTTCCGCATCGGAGACACTGACCCCTCGCGTAGCACCAATCTCTCTCCTCTTCCCAGGCTTTATAGCCTGGCCGGGCAGCAGTTGCGGCACTTTGGGGTCCCCTCATGGTGGCTGGTGGTTTTCAGGTCGTCTGGTTTGCATGAAGGTATGCTGGGCGTGCTCAGCCTTGCCAGCCAGACAGATCCATTCATACAATGACTCTGGGTCGTCTCTACACAATGCCCATTGTAGGACGTCCCGGTTGAGTCCCTCTTTAAACCGTTCTATTAAGGTTGACTGAGACCAGTCAGGGATTTTCCCAGCTAAAGCCTTAAACTCCAGGGCGTAATCAGCTACAGACAGCTGGCCCTGGGTAAGATCCTTCAGTGCCTTCTTAGCTCTTGCCTTGGCCAGAGGATTCTCAAAATGCAGCTTTAACGCCCCCATAAAGTCCTTGAAATACTCAAGTTCAGGGGAGTCAGCCTCACTTAATTGAACATACCAGTCAGCCGCTTGACCCTTCAACTTGGTGGCAATGGCAGTTATCTTAGCCTCTTCGGAAGGGAAGTATGCTCCAAACTGCCTCATGTAACTTTCAGCATTGGTTAGAAAGAAAGATAACTTGGTTGGATCCCCATCAAACTTGACAGAAAAGTCTTTCACCCTCACTCCTGTTGGAGCGGAACCGGCGGCTGCTTGAGTGTTTGGGCCCCAGGTTACGGTAATTGTCGCTCTGCGGGGTGGAGATTCATCCTGGAGCTGTCTCCGGCCCCACTCTGCTGGCGGTCCGGGTGGGAGGATGGGGGATGGTTGCGTGAAGCTGGGACCTCCGTCGTGCCTCCCCTGCCCCCCCAATGATAGAGACAGGTTTCTTAATATGTACTCCATCGCTTCTATTTTGGCCTCCACCACTCTTAGCCTTTCAGGGGTTTGAGATTCCTCCCTCCCTCGCGTGTTAGGCTGTCTCTCTGTTGATACCGTGGTAGATTCTACATCTGGGGTCAGTGGGAACCGATGCTTCCAGGATGCCTGGGACGTCCCTGGCTGGGGTTCTCCCATTGCATCCCAGGTGATCAACTCTGCGAGCGATTCGCTGGCTGCCAGTTGCTCTGGTTCTCCCCCATCATTAGATTCCTCCACCTCAGGGCTGGAACTCGAATCCTGCCGGAAATCTGAAGGTTCTGGGGTGAGGCTCAGTTCTCCGCTCTTGACCGATGACTCGGGCATCAAGCTAGCCGGCTCCTCGAGTCCCCCGGTCGTGAGCTTGGACTCGGCCATTGTTAACTATTTTCCCTCACAAGAAACTGATCTTGGTAGGAGCTAACGGTACAACTTTGGTGATTCTCAGCTTTATGTAATGATTGCCTATTCTAAAACACTCTCAGACTCATGAGCAGGAATGCAAAGATATCTGATTTATTAAAGAATAGTATGCAGGATCACAAAGAAAGCTGAGAATGATAAAAGCGCGCCAAATGCAAACTAAAAACCCTCGGTGCAAATGAAATCCCCCCCCCATAGAATCTTCCCAAGTTCACAATCCCAGGTGCTCCTAATGGTTTCTAATGGTCTGCAGGAAAAGTCCTTGAACAGAGCACATAACCCAAACACATTCCATTGTAATGAACACAGATACAGAGCTTGGTACAAGGTTTCACAGCAGCTCCCTCGCAAACAGAAATGCGTGTCAGCGCCATGGCATGTGAAACGTTATGATGTACAGTGCACATTGAAACAGTGAACATGACACTCGCCTGAATAAGGCTTCTCTTTGAAGTATTGCCATCCTAGAAAATCAGTGAAATTAAATGGTAGCATAGTCACAGAATTCTAAATGGTTACTACAGGTCTGGGGAATATTTTGCTGAGTTATATTAATTCCATGGCCAATGTTAGAAATTACAGCACAAGGATTTCTTGCCTTTAGGTGTCTTGGCAATTACACAGATTCAAGCAAGTTGATTGCTTCCCATTTGCTTCCTTATTATTGTTAATGATGGACAAGACAACTAATAAGATGGAGCCTTAGTTGCTGTTACAAAGCCAAAAGCCAAAAAAACTTAAATATGGTTAATTTTAGGAAGATTAAACTATATTTGATCTGGTATTTCATTTGTTAAAATATAAAATCTATCCATCTCAACACAAAAAACAGTGCTTGATGCAGTACATCCCAGCATGACTGAATGCTTTAAACATCATGAAGAAGAATATTTTTTAGGAAATGAAAAAGTACAACTTGTGGAATTTGAGTAGACAATGAGTGAGCAGGACAGCTAAGGTCTGATCTTCAGAAATTAAGAGGAAGTTGTGATGAAGCTGAGCCACCAACGTTTGGGATTTGACAGCTAAAATATATACATGTTTTGCCAATGGCTTAGTTTTGAAAAATGAAAAAAATAGAAAATGCATTAGTGCCTTTCCAAGAAGTACCAGTGGGAGATTTTTTTGTAATAATACAGCATCATGATGTATCAGAAGCTGTATTATAGCAGAAGAAGAGGAGGAAGAGGAAGAAGAAACAATAACAACAACAACAAACATGTTAAAGCACATAAACTGTGCACATGAAAGAGCTGTAATAAACAGAAGATTTGGGCCGATTTTTTTTAGACAGTGTTTTTCCAGTAGGTGGGAAGTAACTCTTCTATGAATAGCAGATGCTTTTCGCTAGCTGAAGGGCACCACTGGATCAAAGTTAATATTTATAGTTTAATGAAAATGGTTACCACCCCATGGAAGCCAATATTCAATTGGGAAATTATGTATTACCCAATCGAGCACCATACCTCTGCAGCCCTAAACCACACTGTGTTCAGCTTGTCTGCAAATACATTGTATAACATTTTTCACCATTATTTAAGTACATTAGTCCTCAATTTTTTAAAATAGAATTTCACCTTGAAGAAAAGTTATTCCTGAAGTAAACATATAATTCTCTGACATTTTTCTGTAGCAGAATACATATTTTAAGCTGCATGTACTAAGCACTGTAAATTCATCTTTCAGTCTTTCAATCATAAAAATTATCAACAACTGTATCATTTTAAAGTTCCAGACCTTTATATTCATAACTTCATGAATGGGTAGTGACCAATGTAGAAATATCTTTGTTTGATATAATGTGAGAAAGATTTGGGGGCAGCTGTCCTTACAAAACTAGTTGTCTGTGTATCTGAAAACTAATAAAATGCCTCCTGCTGGGAACACTCTTTTATTTTTTTATTGCCTTTTAAAATAATGACAGAAAAAGAAAACAAAAACAAAAAGGTCCACAAAGATACATATGTTACAAAAAAATACATAGCTAGTGCTTAAAAACTAAGAAAAATGTGACAGAAAGAAAGAAAGTAAAAATATAAAATATTACGTGTCGTCACAACAATAAACAATTACAATTTCTCTCTCTCTCTCTCTCTGTATTTATAATGCAAATATGATGCAAGTATCTATCTATCTATCTATCTATCTATCTATCTATCTATCTATCTATCTATCACAATTACATAACCAACATGCTTTTCCCTAAATTACTGCATTTTGTAAAAATGAGTCTCATATTTCATTATACTTGTCCATACAAAGTCTACATCTGTAGACAATCCTTTCATAGGTGGCAAGGATAATCAGGTCTTCAATCCATTGAGTAAATGGGGCCATACGTTTATCTTTCCAATGTTGCAAGATCAATCTTTTGGCCATAGTACTGGGAACACTTTTTTGTTCATTGTTTCATTGCATTTTCTTCATGATTGGAAATGAAGTCTTGTCTTGGATTGCTGTATTGGAGCAAGCTCTGAATAAACCATTGTGTCACTTGTCAGGAAGGTTCAGTTGAAACCAGGGGGAGCTGTAGATGGTCCTTTTGAGTTGATGGGTATGGCAGCCTTAGTCTCCTGTACTCAATGCCTCAAGCAGTTTTATTACTGTTAAAGTGGCTGCAGTTTTGTATTAATATTTATTGCCTGTTCTATTCTTATAATGAAGGGTGCACAGTTGACTTGATCTATTTATAAAGTCATTGTGAAATTGCTGTCATATGGTGAGTCTAGATTTCCTCTTTATTGTCATTTCACCAAGAATATCCATACATATTTGTATGCTTCTTAACACATTGCGTTGTATGTTTTCAGGGATGTTACATTTTGTAATAGGACTTTAAGCATGTGATCATGTATGCTTTCTAAAAAGGTAGTTCTGTTGCAGTTCTGTATAGCACGGTTAGGACAATGCATGCGGTTCTTAAGTTAGCTTGTGATAGCAATGACATACCGTATATCCTCTGCCACTACAACTCCACATAGATTGTTTAAAATCCCATGACACATTTTAGCAGCAGTTGGCAGTGTAAGGGAAATTTCTCTCACAAATTTCCCCGAAGAGTTTGTTTGTGACTGTAATGGTATGTGGGAATGATCTTGGGAGAAAGGAGGAAGAGTTACAGCCTAGACAATGGTCTGATAAATAAATGTTGAGTCTGAAGGAGGGGTGGGGGTGGAGAAAGCATCTCAGAAAGGACCCTCCCTAGTTTTTGGGAGAGTAAAAGTAAGGGAGGGGAGAGGTGCTTTCAGACTTGCAAGACTCTTTTAATGCGACCTTATAATAAAGCTAGTAATCCTAGTTGTGCTTCTTGTCTGGATTACCTCAGAGGGCTAAGATCAGTCTTGCAAGGCTGAAAGGACTCCTCCATTCCTTTACTTTTACTCTCCCAAAAACTAGGGAGGGTCCCTTCTGACATGCTTTCCCACCTCCTTTGGATTCAAATTTCATTTATCAGACCATTTTCTAGGTGCAGCTCTTCCTCCTGTCTCCCAAGGTCATTCCCACATACCATTGCAATGACAGAGACCAGTACACCCTCCCATTGAAACACAGATTGTTTACTATGGTACCAGAGATGGCAAAGGCAGACCTAAAAAGGGGTTGCGATGCAAGACTTTTATAAAGAGTAAGGCAACTTAGAATAATGTATAATATCAGATACAGCAGCAAAGTATTTGATTGGATGTAGAACAAAGTATGTGTTTAGTGAGATCAGTGAGGTAATTAGTGTAATGAAGTGCCATATGTATCCTAGTTACTATGAGGTAATGAGAATTGTACTACAAAGACAATGGTGTGTTGAGAAAATAAAGGCTGTGTTCTTAGGAATAAAGGTTACTGTTGATGTATTATTTTTCCTGTTGCCTCATTTTGGCCTTGCTTCCCAGAGCTGTTCTCACCTTGCAGTAATCTTTTACAATTTAATCAACATTCTCGTGTCTCAATGGCTGAGCTGACAGTTTTATTTTTCCATGAGAAAGGTGAATTGAGGAGGGATCATTTACTTGTCCTGCACTAGATACTTATTTATGAGTATATTTAAATTCTTTCCAGTGAAATGGAATGGTTTTTAAATTATCCATTGGATGACGTTTAATTTCCATTCAAGCATATTGGCACATTACATTTAAAGGTTTCAGTAACAACCTTCCTTTACAGCGCCATATGACGAAATCTCAATTCCACAGTGAATGATTATCTTTGAATAAGTCACACAGAAAATATAGTTCAAGAAGTATTTTATTGTTCGTAGATGAATGCTTCTTCTTGTTGGTCTCAACAGAATGTTTTTGAACTTAACCTCTCAACACCAATTCATTATTTTTGTTCAGCCCATCTCTCCTGATGATGCCTGCAAAATATTGAGGATTGTGAAGGCTACCATTTGCAGCCTTGACCCCCAGCCACGATGCTGGCCAACCCTGTTACATTGATAATACCTATGTAGGGGAGGGCAGGACCTCATATTTTAAAATAGGAGTGATATCTATTGATTAATGTATAGATGAGCTAATCAATTTTAATATTGCAGAATACCAGTGCTTCCCTTAAAATGAGCATCAAGAGTTGGGAATGTATTTAGCTCCAAGATTGAATTGATCATCATACTGTTTTTTGGGCCAATGAGACATAAAAGGTTTAACATCTTGCCATATATTTAATTTATTTGTTTATTTATATCCCACCTTTATTATTTTTATAAATAACTCAAGGCGGCAAACATACTTAATACTCCCTCCTCCTATTTTCCCCACAACAACCATGTGAGGTGGGTTGGGCTGAGAGAGAGGGACTGGCCCAAGGCCACCCAGCCAGCTTTCATTTAGGTTCAGCTGGGTGTTCATTTTAGCTATTTTTCTCTTTGTAAAATTAGAGCATCTACTGAAAGTTGCTCCAAACTCATGAATTAACTCTCTGTTTGTTTTCTGTTTTATCTAAATTTTGAAAAGCTTATAAGACATTTGCATTGTCATCTAACATTTAGTAAATTAGGCTTGATTTATCTTCTGTGCATCTACAGGCATAGTTCATGTCAATGTTGTCTGTTGGAGATTTTAAACATACTGCTGAATTGAAATGGAAGATAGATAGAATATAAATATTTTAAAGAACAAATACACTGTCCTTTAATATGTTTTAAAATGGTTATTCTTTAAATACTGCCCTGATTTGAGGAAAAGTGGCATATATGTCATTTAAATATATAAATAATTTTCCATGAATGACAGGGAAGTTTTTGTAATTTAGGATTGTGATTCCCTAAAAATAAGAGGCTTCTCAATAGGAACTCGGAGCTGCCAGACCTGGGCTGCAAAAATGCTGATGATAGGTGATAGTGAGAGGTGGCAGCAAAAGGTTAAGAGTTTTCTGCATCTCTTTGGTGTCATCTAATGGTTGTCTGAATTTTTGTCGCTCAGATCTGGTGGCATTAAGCCCAGTGGCATTCTTCTAATTCATGAAAGAGCGGAGTGGGAGTGCACAGCAAGGAGTAGCTAGATAGCACCATCTTCTGGACAGGTTCTTTAATTCTGCTGCTACTGTTGCTTTATCTGGTTTTTTGTTTGGTCTGGAGGATTGCGGCAGTTAAACCGTATAATTTTTTTTTATGTACTTCTGATATTCCGATGCCTACTCTCTATCCTTTCTTGTGTAGAGAGTCTGTACTTTCTGCAGGCAATGTTCAGAGACAGCAAGAAAATGTTCCTTGGCCAAGTGAAAGGATTGTATGTAGCTACAAATGGGTTCTGCAGCATGGGCAGGATTCAGAGATCTTGAGACCAGATGCAGTGGCTCCTAATAACTGCAGGGTTATTTTTTGACAGTAAGACAGGTAAGTGAGGACTTCCCCACAGTGAAGTGGAAAGGTTTGGCCCATTCATGGAACAGACGTCTCATATTCCCCTACTGGGATTTTTGAGAATGTGAAGCTGCTTGCAATGATTCTCAGTGATATATTAAAAAAAAAAAAAAAGCTTAATACTGGATGACTTCAGAAGTGTGGATCTAATTTATTTGCTTGCTTGCTTGCTTGCTTGCTTGCTTGCTTGCTTGCTTGCTTGCTAGCTACAGGAAATCAATGGGCTTTTTCCTCCAATCCCGAATCCTTTGCAAACCACTCTACCTTTCTGCATCTGTGTGGGTGCATAGACATCCAGTGTTGCTAAGCCTGGCAACGCTTCATTCTGTTTCTGCTGCAGCATTGCAGTATTTGTCATATTATTAGGTTTAATCAGCATTTCTAGATTAAGAGTTTAATAAAGGCTTGTAGTAAAAGGTAAAGGTTTCCCTTGACGTAAAGTCCAGTCGTGTCCGACTCTAGGGGGCGGTGCTCATCTCCGTTTCAAAGCCTTGGAGCCGGCGTTGTCCATAGGACACTTCCGGGTCATGTGGCCAGCATGACTCATGGAACGCCGTTACCTTCCCGCCGAAGCGGTACCAATTAATCTACTCACATTTGCATGTTTTCGAACTGCTTGGTGAGCAGGAGCTGGGACGAGCAACGGGAGCTCACCCCGCCGCGCGGTTTCGAACCGCCGACCTTGTACTTGATGTTTAATTGAGAACGTTTTATGTTAAAGGTGCATGCTTTTACAGTTGATATTTTACAAGACAATAAATAGGAAATACCTAATTTAGGCAAAAAGAACTAGCAGTTAGCTAAGAGTAAGTAATAATAATAATACAGTGAAATACATCCGTGACTCCTATTTTTATTTCTGTTCAGTAATTCTGTCAAAACTGAATAAGTGGGGAATAAAATGTCAATGCATATATTGTATACTTGCCACTGTCAGAGTCTTTCTCTCATCCATGTAAATGGTGGAAGCAGTGCCACTATCAGTTGCAGATTAAATTTATTTCTTTGTATATACAGTATAATAACCACCCTTGACATTTTAAGAATATTGTAAAATTGGATTTTTGGATTAAGAAAACGTTGTAGCTTCACTGCTATTCATACCTGTAGCCACCATTCAGAAAGGAGTCAGAAAACGCCTATTAACATCTTCAGGAAACTTGCATGCCCTTAATAACTGCTACGAAGTCTGAATGGTAAGACTTGCCACAAGGATTGCTTTGCTTCTTCTAAAAGTGAGTATGTTTAGCAGCAAACAGTTAATGAAGGTCTGGACCAAATTATAGTGCCTAGTCCTCAGTTACAATGTAGAGAGCCAGGCTGGTAATCTTACCATGGATTAATTCTTAACTATATCTCCCTCTATAATACGGATTAAAGCTGTTAGTGCAAACATGAAATAACTATATATAATGAGAAAATATACATAAATGAATCCAGAATGTAGCAGTGTTTGACTTACTTGGTAATAGCAGTTCATCATTAGTTGCACAGCCGTCAGTGTCTGAAATAGAATGGAAGCATGCAAAGTTCATGCTTATTTATATCAAAGTTAAATTAACGTTGTGACATTTTGGAAATGAAATGTTTATTTATTTAAATATTTTAAGCACACATAGAACAGCTAAGATCATCACTCAGAGTTCAGCTCATTTTATATTTCTAGCACTCATGCAAATTGAAGGAACCGAGAGGCCTTTAATGGGCACAGACATTTCCATGCACTTCTTTCATGCTGGGGAGGTAACTCTGTTCATGCTATTATATTATGAATGAATGAAACTTTCATCAATCTCATTTAAAATAGTTGATATTCCCTTAAGTTTTTTCAAAAGTTTTATTTGGGGAGGAACCCAAATTTGTTTTAATTTCAGAAACCTATTGGTGAAAGCTAATTTTAAATGAAATTAGCTTGTGAATAATTTTGCATAATAACAATAAACCTCAAATAAAACCACATCACCAGCAGAGCTCACCTAACTGCCTAACTCAAATGCCTGCAGGAGCAACCAGCTCTTCAGAGCCTTATGAAAGGCTAACAAGGTCAGGGCTGTCTGGACCTCTGGGAGAATGCTGTTCCTCAGGCACGATTCTGGGGTTCAACAAGATGTCATTGTTTGATGGAGGGGACTCAGATCATGCCCTTCCTGCTAGACCTGGTAGGGCAGGCAGGAACATTGGGTGACAGAATGTAGGATTTAGATCCTATATTTTATGGAGAATTTCAGTGCTTCCAGGGTTGGAATGGCAATTTTGGGGTGTCCTCTATTATTTATTTGATCCTAAAATGTTGAATTTATCTTGATTCCTTTCCTGCTGAAAACATGAAAAAATCTGCATATTTTAGATTGTTTTTCTACTGATTAATAACAGTGAAATTCCACATATGCAATGTGTGCTTTTCCAGGCATTTTTCTGCCTTAGCAGTGGGAGGTCTGAAAACTTATGTTAGATTTCAAACTGTATATCTAGTTCTTACTCCAATAAATATGTATCAACTATCCTAACTCCGATGCAAAATCTTTTAAGTGGTAACTAGTTCTGTGATAACTAGGTACCCCTTACTTTTCAGTTCCCAGGTGATAGGCAAACAAAGTATGCATGTATGGCTACTTATATTTAATCTACCATATCAGCAACAATGGATTTATGCTATTTTTCTTCTTAGGGAGCATTGCAAAAGAAAGAAATGAAGAAGAAAGCTAAAAGAATCTGGATATTGTTCTTTTGGTTGCTATAGTTATGTGTTTCAGATACATAACTTTAAAATACTGAACTAAGTTCCCCATCCCCCCACCGTGACTCAGTCTTTAACCCCTACCAGGAGACCTAGTTAAGCATTCAGCTGATCCTGAGAGGACACCAATGGTGTAGGAGGTTGGGTGTGCATGTTACTGCCCCACCTACATAGGCAGCATTTCAGATTTAATTCCAAAAAAGATGCTTAGGAACACAAACATAGAATCTGGGTGTAACTCAAATGACCATTACTTTTTCTGGGATCATTTGGCTGTCCCTTACTGCTGCCTATGAACCCTGGGAAAAGACGCAAACACTTCAAAAAGTTTCAGACAGACGCTATGTTTGTGTTCCTAAGCACTTGTTTGGAATCAAATCTAAAGAGTTGTATACCCTTAATGCATTCTGGCCCAGGCTCTTCTACACCTATCAGTTGTATATTCATGGGACAGTTCCAAAAGAAAGTTTGAACCATGTTTAGTTGAATTCATTTAGAATCCCTCTTCAGACCTGCAGTGTTTGGGAATAGAGGAATAGAGATGGCATCCTCTGAAACGTCTGAGATAGGCTGCTGCACATTCCCCTTGCCGCTTTCCTGCACCTTCAGGCTGAGTATCTGAAGAGCTCTGGATCTTGATTTGTCTTACCAGGTTTTTATCTACTTGAGCACTTCTGTATCATGAACATTTCATTGTTACTTATCAACAGATGGCTCAAAATTGGTTAGTCCTCCATTTGTTGGTGCCTATATACTAATGTGGGACGCATTTAGGATATTAAAATCAATGGATTAGAGAGCTCTCTAAAGGTATTTGAGATAATCAGCTATCAGTGAAGTTTATACAATACACTGTTTTTGCCAGTTTAAGGAACAATGTTTAAAATGGAAAAAAAAATCTTGAATTAATATTTTTGAGTGACACATTAATACTTGGTATTTACAAATGTGGACCATGAGTACAGTCATAATAATGCTAGTCAGAAATCTTTAAAAAATCAGTAATGCAAATTGTAACCTTTTCCTTGTTCAAGTTACGTATGAAGCCTTCTCTATCATAATTAATATATATCCAAGGTATATTTTTGTTACTTTTATTAAGTCGTACATGTAGTCTTCACTTAACAATCACTCATTCAGTGATCATTCAAACTTATGACAGTGTTGAATGTGTGGTACTTACAACCAGTCCTCGTAGTTGTGGCCATCACAGTGTCCCCATGGTCATGTGATTGTGATCCGGGCACTTGGCGACTGGCTTGTACTTATGATGCCACAGCGTCCTGTGATCATGTGATCACCATTAGCAACCTTCACTGCCAGCTTCTGACAAGCAAAGTCAATGGGAAAGCCAGCAGGACTTTGCAAATGGCAACCACATTACATCGCGCTTAACGCTGACACAGGATTAGCAACCAAAAGTGCTGGAACTGCTGTCACTAAGTGTCACAGTTACGTGACGTTGTGCTTTACGACCACATTGCTTAGCAGTGGAAATTCTGGTCCCAATTCCTGTCATTAACAATGACTACCTGTAATTTGCATAGTAAAGTGTCCAAATGATATAGGATGCCAGTGGAAAATAAACTGCTTTGATAATATGTGAAATGGGTTCCTCTCTCCGGCTCCTCTAATGGTCAGAAATGAATGAATTTGATAAATTTGGGGCTGGAGGGTTTAATTTAATCTATTGATATGTATTTTAAAATATTTTTAAATTTTTATTTTTCTCCTTTTTCATCTAGATACAGTTCAAACCAGGCTAAGGTAGAGGCATTAAAGCCCATTTAAATGAAGATGTTTATAGCTTAGTTTCATGTGTAAACCATGAGCCCCTATGTCTTATTCCAGAAATCCAGCTTAAAAGAAACCATGACTTAGTATGATACCTGAATTTACATGTGTTTGCAGAATAATTCATAAACAGATATTACTAATTTCAGCATTATAGGAAATGGATTTTAAAACATGTTTGGTTAAGGTGCTGGGCTAGAAACCAGGAGACAGTGAGTTCTAGTCCCACCTTAGGCATGGAAGCCGGCTGGGTGACCCTGGGCCAGTCACTCTCTCTCAGCCCAACTCATCTCACAGGGTTGTTGTTGTGGGGAAAATAGGAGGAGGAAGGAGTATTTGGTATGTTCACCGCCTTGAGTTATTTATAAAAATAATAAAGGTGGGATAGAAAATAAACAAACGAATAAATAAATAAATCTTGTTGAGACGGAATTCACTTTCCTTTTACCATTTGAGAAATAAAGGATTCTTTTTAGTTTATAGTAAATTAGAGTTTAAACACACAGCTGAAACAAATTGCTACAGTTTTTTATTCATATTTTTGTTTACAGGCAATATATTCATTCCTTGAATAATTCTATTTTGCATGAATCTGACTCAAGAGATTTTATGAGTGTTTTTCTTGTGTTTCTTGTGTTCCCTTGTTCTTTATTGGTAGATATAGGCTTTTAAGAAATTCATATTCCCAGAAGATGTTGGTAAGATTCTATAGTCCTCTGCTATTTTGTTATTGCTTTTAAAAACTCAGTTCTTAATAAAGGCATCTATGTTTGTCAAAAGTTTATTTCTTGAAAGTCATCAGGAACTACCAAGACTGTTGTGTAGCTATGCACCTTTCTGCCTCATCTCTCTAATTAGTTACAGATACCTATGGCGTAATGTACACATTCTAGAATCATTGAAATTAAATATGTTCTGAGACCCATTAGAGGAATAGAACTGAAACACTGAAAACAACCATCTACCTAAGCAAGCTGCTGCCATTCCTCATCTGAATGCAGCTTTTCTCTTTGGTGTTGCCATGCCAACATTTCAGTGTGCTGTCTGAAATTTCAGTTTAAGCTCCACTGAGAGAAAGTAGGCAGAAAGGGAGATTATTTAGAATGCAAGAGCAGACCCACAGCACTGTCTTTGTGACTAGTCAGAGGCGGGTTCAATCTGCCAGACAAAAGATGCAAGGCGTCGTTTTCAGTAGTAAGGTTGAAAAACCATGAGGTTGAAAAACAGTGGATGGATGGATTAAACTAAGAAACAAAGAGGATTCCTTGTCAGCATCATGATTTTCCTGTCTCAAATAAATGATTTACTGTGTATAACTAAAATAAAACCTTCCAGATTGGTTACTGTCTTCTCAAGTTAAGCTTCCAATTTGTTTAGCTTTTTTAATAAATAAAAAGGGAGCATTGCTGTGAATATACTGATTATTTCAAACCTATGAGAAATAGAAGACCTGAAAAAGAATACAAAGCTATGAAAAGAGAAAGAACCATTCTCAGTTCTATCAGCATACATAATTATGTACCAGGAACGTTTACATTCCCTTAATCAGGCCTTCACTTTGGAAGGAATCTTTTCATCAACTAGAAGAGCTTGATCCTAACTAGAACACTCTAGATTGAAGCTACAGAATTCGAAGGAGAAGCAACTGGGGATTTACCATCCCAACAGATCTGTAGGATGCTAGGTTGAGCAAAGCTTTGCCACTGGAGGAAATGACAGAATGTGTGTGATAAGATCACACCATGACTTGTGACTTGCATCAGATATGGTGCAAGAAAGTAATTGCGATATTTGCTTGGTGGCATAGTCACACACGTCATCGTTTTGACAGCATCACTGGTTGATACTGATGCTGCTGGAATTCTTTGTTTTCTTAAGAAGGACTAAAGACTAGGAAACAGACCATTCAGTAACAAAGAAGATGTAAAGAAATGATAATGAGGAGTCTCATGAGTTCTGGGAGAAAAAGTGGTGGTGGTGGAGGCAGCTGATACTCCCGATTGGATTATTTCTCTCCATTCACTTGATTCCCTTGAATGTGGTTGTTGTCTTCCTGCAGGCCTTTTCAGAAATAATGGAAGCGCTAGCATGCATCGCTATCCTCCATATGAATTAATAGCTTGTGTCTTTATGTTATATGAGCTTTCTTTGCCTGTATCAGTTATCATCTCAGATATTTTGCTGATCATCATAGGGGAATGGCCTTTGTTATGCAGTCAACAGAACAGCACCCATGAATTGGCTTCTGTTCAGCCCAAGGACTGCATTGGTTAATGAATTGTGGACTGTAGACATGTATGTACCTCATTCATGCACACAGATCACTAATGTAGATACACACACAGCACACAAGCACCCCACATTCTTCCAGATATTCTCTCAAACAGCATTTGCCCATCCTTCCTCACCCCCTTCTGCCAGATTACTGAGAGGGATAAGGAAGCTATGAAGCCCTCCAACCCCTCCCCTCCAACCACTTGCTAGCAGGTGACTCTTTACCTGCAGTAGGAGGTAATGTAACTTGGGTCATTAGGAGGAGATGAGTCATTAAGAGATAAGAAACCTTGCCTCCTCCCAACCCCTCTCAAGATTGCTTGGGTGGAAGGAATAGAAATAGGGATATTAAGGAGTTTCTCTTAATGCCCAGCCACTCCCATTTAGGTATGCTGCCCTTGCTCCCAAACGCCACAGCTCTTCACTGCTGGCCAGCCAGAATTAACTTTGGGTATCCCAGTCAAACTGTCATTAGCACTGGAAAATGATCCATTTTGAACAGGATAACTGGAATGAAGAAAAAAGCAAAAAGAGATCCCTGCTTTCCTCCTTCCCCCCAGTAGCCTCTTGCAAATGGCTGATTTCTCATTATTATTAGCAGTATCCTCATCCCACTGCTGGGATGAAAATTGGCTTGCATGGACTCAGACCTTGGTTCCCCATTACAAAGGGACATCAGGAAACCTGCAGTTTATTTTGGACTGGCCAACTTTTTAGGATTGTATTTTTACTGAGTAAGGGTTGCATACTTTAAGGCATCCCTACACTAAAGCAATATATTGGTGTACTCAGATAAATCTCAAAGTTTGGAAAAGTATATCAGGAGAAAAGCTTAAAAGGGGGGGGGGGTCTGAAATAGACAGTGGGACTGAGCATGCTCATTGGTCCTGCTCAGACTTTTTATGGGAAAAACTGAAAATGGGGGTGAAAGAGGAAAGGAAGGGAATGTCCTGACAGGAGCACTCAACTTTACTTTTCTTGTTGTTGTGAGGCCTACTCAGGATTATTCAACCTTTTTCACTGAATGAGGCTTCAGCATTCTGGTCAACTGTCCACCTCTACAAAATGAAGAAAGATAATTGGCCATAACATGTGCACACATCTTGAACATCTTGTGGGAAAATGGTTGAATAGAGAAAATAACAATAGTTTTCTGTTCCAGATAATATTTTTAAACAATTGGAAATACACAGTACATCATGGTTTATGAAACATCTAGAAATAAAAAGATAAAAATAATTCATTTCTGATTATCAGAAACCATATTCTGGTATTGCATAGGCCAAGGGTATTAAGCACAAAAAATTGTGAACAATTTGGGATTGATATATGCAGAGTTTGCATTTATAAAAAATTCTAGGCTGATTATAAACCAGTGGAGATAAACTATTTTAGCATTTCTGATGCATTTTCTATTGGATCAGAAAGTTGTTTTGTTTTCTGTAGTTTTGAAGAGTTGAGAAAGAGACTGTGTTGTATATCATAGAAACTGTAGAAAACCAGGAAAATTTCTTTATCTATTCACTCAATTTTTAGCCCGCTTTTCCTCTTAGAGCTCAGGCTGCTTACCTATAAATCTTCCGTCATGTTATCCACACTGCAGCAGCCATGTGAGTTAGACTGAATAACTTGAATTGGGGGTGGATGGGGGGGAGAGAGAAAGAGATTTTCCTCCTCCTTTTTATATTTGTTTTGCATCTCTTATATTGTGTGCAGGATCAGCATTGTATTCTTAGTACAGTGCTCAGGAAAGATCGTCATCATGTGACAGTGTTGCGGTTTTTCAATTAGATAAAAGTGCATCATTAATGGTAAATAAGGGAAAATTGATTAATAGTGATGGAATTGAAATGCCAGTTGGAAACAAATTAAGAAATCTTGCATGAGAGGATAGTTACAAATTTCTAGTGAATAACATTATACACATGGAAATCAAAGCCAGTGTAATCAAAGAATACATAAGAGTAGAGAAATTCCTGAAATTCGAACTTAATGGTGGAAATACAGCCATTAACACCTGGGCTCTTTTGCCTCCTCAATACTCTGGACACAAGCTGAGCTAAACACATCAGATCAAAAGCCTTGGAAAATAACGACTATCAACTGTGCACTACACCCATGTACTGACATTGATAGGTGGTATTTGCTGTGAAGGGAGACATGCAAGTGCAGCAAACAGCTGAAGAAGAAAAAAGGGCTGGGGCTGAATATACTAAGGGTACCCAAGAAGATAAACTAAATGATCTAATAAAGGAAGGTGTATTGAACAGCAGAGCAACCAAAGATGTATCTCAGAATGTGCAGCTGGTGCTGTGAAGGCACAACTGGCAAAAGAAGCCATTACATGGCCAGCACTTTAACATCATCCAAGGAAAGGTTAATAATGAAAAAAAACATGGCAGTGGTTAAAAAAGGTACATTAAAGAAGGAAACTGAAGGGCTCATTTTAGCAACTCAAGAACAGTCACTACATATAAATATAACGAAAGCTACAATTGAGAAAACTCAGCATGATAGCAAATACTGGTTAGGCAAAGAACAAGAAGAGAACGTTGAACACCTGGTAAGTTGCTCTAAGAAGATTGTGCGGACTGAATTTTAGAAAGACACAATAAAGTGGCCACCTTGGTTCACTGGAATCTCAGTAAGAATCACAATTTAACAGCAACAAAGAATTGGTGGAATCACAATGCTGAAAAAATGGTAAAAAACAAAAAGTTAAGGTCTTATGGGACTTCCAAGTACAAACTGATAAACATTTAGCCCATAATAACCCAGACATGAGTGTAGTTGCAAAAAACAAGCATGGATAATTGATATTGCAGTAGCTGGAGATAAGGGTCAATGAGAAAGAACTAGAAAAAAATAGGAAAATGTAAGTCCTTCAAATAGAGATTGAGTGAATGTGGAAAAAGACAGTTGTAGTGGTATCGCTACATTTGATGCTGTACCAAAAGATCTGGAAAAACACTGGAACATGATAGGAAAGGATAAAATCTCAACTCATCAATTACAAAAAATTGTGTTACTTGGAACAGCACATATATATGATGATCTTTGTCTGTCTTACATCCTTGGGAAGGATCCAATAGTCAAAAGTACCAAATCCAGTCAGAACTATCTGGTAGACCAGGAGTTCTCAACCAGGGTCCCGTGGAACCCTAGAGTTCTGCAAGAGGCCACTAGGGATTCCCTGGGAGATCATGATTTATTTTAAAAATTATTTCAAATCCGGGCCACTTCACATTAAAGAGGTAAGTTTCATTCTTTATTTTTAGGTTAAGAACACTGTCAATACATATATACAGGCCTACGCATGAAACAAATATAATAATTTTGTAACTTCTGGCCTCTATTTGAGCCTGAATGTGCAGGGGTTCCCTGAGGCCTGAAAGATATTTTCAGGGTCAAAAAGATGAGGAAGACAGCTGTAGATTGTGGGTAATAGAAATAGTAGTCATCGTCATCATAATGTCTGAGGTGATTCTCAACAATTGTGTTGTCCAAATACTGAATATCTTTTTTTTTCCCAGGTGTTTTCATAGTTTTAGGAATTTTACCACTTCTGTGTTTGGCAGTTTCTGCAACACGAGTTGCTGGCTGCCCTCTCACTCTTCTCACTCTCCTCCCTCCTGACTGTGAAGAAATGTCTGTTTAGTCTCCCCTCCTTTCTCTTTGCTTCCAGCTAATGGTTGGATTTTGCAGATTCTGAAAACAGCTCGCTTCTATCTAGTGGTTGTCCAGATTCTGGCATTCCAGGTCTGATACTGAATGCCTACAAGAGAAGGACTTTCAGGTGGTCCAGTGTGGCGTTTCTTAAAATAAGATTAAGAACCTTATGTAAATTCTTCAGGCCATCAAAACAAAAACTTCCGTTTTTCTTTTCTTTTTCCCACCAGCTATCATGACACTCTCAAATGGATATCAGAAATAAACTAATGGTTTTTGAGAACCAAATCATTTTATGCAAGTTACATAAGTAGCCAGAGGGCCAATTTACCTGCACATTTGAGTGGCTTTCAAAAATTCCTCTTCATGAGACTTTGTACTCTTAGAAGCAAATCTGATTTTTTTAACGCAGCGAGATTCCTTTCTCTTCTATATTTTGGTAAGTTACTACACAATGCGATTCTTGGCAGTATGAAAGAGAAAGATGTCAGAATCAACATACCATTATGCTAATGGAGTCCAAACTAACATTCAGATGTTATGCGGCCGGTGTAGTGTTGTAGGGCTAATGGCTTTAACAGTGTCGATGCTGCAGTGGGACCCTGAAAAGGAGAAGGCCTTGTGCCTGTCTTTTCGTGTCATAGCCTTCCTAATGGAACGTGTTTGTTTTTCTCCTCTGACAGAAAAATTGTGAACCTGCCAAAGGAATACTTACAGCTTGTTTTTTCTGTGCAGTATTTTCGCCATGCTAGAGCATCCCTTGCAATATATTTTGTTATTGTTGTCTATGCAGTATCAGAATACTTCAGGTTCAGAAATATTTCTTTTAATAATCCTAGAATTTGGAATGTGTTGTTTATGTGGGTAAAGAGGAAGGCCAGGACAGGAGCCCACCAGTCAGCATTTCCCATCAGCAAATGTCGATGTAGTCTAGACAGGAAACCAGAACCATGAGTACTAACTTAACCTTTGTTGTAAGGTTACAGGAACAGAATGGTGCAAGCCTGAAAACTCTTTCCCCTTCCCCTGCTTTCCTTTCCGGAGAACTAGGGAGGGTCCCTTCTGAGACGCTTTCTCCACCCCCATTCCTTCTGTGGGCTGAGATGTCTCTTGTCAGACTGTTGTCTAGGCTGCAGTTCCTCCTCCTGTTTCCAAAGGCCATTCTCACAGCCTGTTACAGCAACTCAGGTGGTCTTTGGTCACTGCCAGGGGCTTTCCCACTTTTCCATTATTCACTTCAGAATCTCTGAGTGGAAGGTGGGGCCATGAGGGGATTCAGACTGGAACCCGTCCATTTACATATTCCCAAGCAGGCAACAATACAGATTCCCTATATTAGACTATTGAGTGTACCCAGCAAGCTAGATGCCCACTTTTGGTACTAAAAGCTACTGGACTGGCTTGAACAGGAGAAATTCCTAGCAGACAAGCAAGCAGGATTTAGAGAGGGCAGATCTACAATGGATCAGTGTGCTATCTTGCAATTCTTAATAGAAAAATATACATGGGGATTGCACCACCTTTATATGTTTATTTATTTATTTTTCAAACTTCTATTACTGCCCATCTCCCCAAGAAAGGGGGACTCTACAATGTTGCTTTTATTCATATAAAACCAGCCTCTAATTCCATCCCAAGAGATAGACTCTGGTGGAAGCTTGTTCTTACATCTATCAACTGGCAGCTACTTTCACTAATTAGGATGCTACATGAAAACACAGCCAAGTCAGAAATAATAAAGCTGTCTATCTTACTGCGGATATTCCAGTTGGCCAAGGAGTGAAACAGGGATGCATTTGAGCTTCCCTACTGTTTAATATTTATATAAATTCAGTGGTTGTTGCTCTTACCAAAAAAGAACATCATTCTCACTAAGCTCAGGGACAGACATTTGGCAACACTGCTGTATGCTGATGATGCAGCAATCCTCTTGCTTATACAGATGGGCCTTAGGAGAAGTTTGGGGGCCTTAGCAGAATTCTGCAAGGAGGAAGGGCTTATAATTAATTACTCCAAGACTGAAACTGTGGTTTTGTTGGAAGGACCTAGCTGCCATAAACACCAATGGCAAATAGGAACTAACCAAGTAGAACAAGTTCCAGGTTTTAAATATCTTGGAATAATTTTTCAAGCCGCTGGAAGTTGGCAGGAACAATCTAGAGTCACCTCTGCCAAAGCTAATAACAGTGCCAAGGCAATCCTGGGCTTTTTCAATGTAAAGGAGGTAAATATATACCCACTGCCATTAAACTATTTAACCTAAATCTATATCCCAAATGCTATATGGTGTGCAGATATGCACCTACAATAGATGATGATGATGATAAGCCCCTGGATACTGCCCAATCTAAGTTTTTGCAAGCACTCCTCCAGGTTCCATGTTGTCTCCCAAATGTTCCAATTCACATGGAAACAGGTATGATCCCACTGAAGCTGAGAGTCCAGGTTTGCTGTCTCTCTTACTGGCTCAAACTTCCATTTTCAGTTGGTCCACTGGCCCCACTAATTCTTCTTGATGGCTTTGTGTCAAGATGGAAAGTAAAAATCATAGCTGATCTGTGTTATTGCGGCCTTTCTATCCACTCTTTGCTACCTCTGGGGCTAGGGAAAGTAAAAGCCAAGATTCTCCAGAGTCTTCTATTGCATGTCAGATAGAGTTGAGTGCTACAGACAATCTACAGTGGTGGGTTCCGTCCTCAAAACCTTTTATACCTGCAAACTATCTGTTCAATCTGGTTTGCTTAGCCCACTGCAGAGCCTTCTTTTTGGCCTTCTTTAATG
Source organism: Candoia aspera (assembly GCF_035149785.1). NCBI lineage: Eukaryota > Metazoa > Chordata > Lepidosauria > Squamata > Candoiidae > Candoia > Candoia aspera. The sequence continues at coordinate 172,698,110 of NC_086153.1, read as the reverse complement.
TTCTACCCTTGGCAGTATTGGATGGGACATTTCATAGAATTCCATTTAAGGAGATAACTTGTGCCCATGGTCAGAATGAACTCAAGACCTTAGTGCAAGTATTTCTTCACTGTCCTTTCTATGAGAACTTATGCACTGGTATACCTGTACCACCTCCTAGTAGAGATCAGGGGAGAGATGGTTTATGTCCTACACTCAGGCTGGGACCCTGCGATTATGAACAGAGTTGTCAAACTCTTATTGGCAGCTATTGCCATAAGAAAGCTTAAGGTGTACTAATCTTGGAATGACATAATGAGAAAGTCCTTTCATTCTTTTATCTGAATTTTATTTTATCTATTTTGTTTTGCTTTGTCTTATTTTGTTCTCTGTTGTTTACTTCTTATACGTGTGAATTTTAATTGGCAGCTCTGTATGGTGGCTTTATTGCTCTTACTGTATTTGAGTCTGCTTTTATGTGCTGTATGTGTATATTATGTATGCGTTATGTGTTGTAGCTACTTTGTTGGTCATTGTTCATAAAGAAATAATTGTTGTTAATCTTGGAATTTAAAAATGAAGTAAAAGCATGGCTTCTTTGAACCATCTCCTCCTTCATTTTCAGCTGACCCATTGTCACCTATAGCTTTTAGATGGTCATCTCCAGGTACTGCACAAAAGATGTTGTACAATTTCAGATTGGTTTGCCGCTTGGCTATCTGAATATGAGTTCTTCTTCCCCATTTAGCACAACTCCACTGTGTAAGCAACCAATGCTGGTTTAATTTATTTAACATTCTCCAATGGTTAATAAATTAACCCAACAAGACAGAAGGAATCAATATTACAAATATTCCCTAATACCCAACAGTTCCTTTCTACTTTTTAGGCCCATCTAGGCAATCTGAATCATGGGTCCTATAGCTGTACTTGTTACGATGCAAAATTTTGGGGTGTGTTCAGTATCTAGCAGTGAGGTGCAGAACAGGCTCCAACTGGGTGAATTTGGGGTGCATTGCAACCACTGGGACCACTTTGGCCTTCACTTTCTACATCCTCTCTACTTCTTCCTTCAGGCCCTGGTACTTCTCCAGCTTCTCATATTCCTTCCTCCTGATGTTGCTGTCACTTGGCACTGCTACATCTATCACCACTGCCATCTTCTGGCCCTTGACTATTATCACAATGTCCAGTTGATTGGCCAGTACCTGCCTGTCTGTCTGGATCTGGAAGTCCCACAGGATCTTAGCCCTATCATTCTCCACAACCTTCTGTAGAATCTCCCATCTGGACTTGGGAGGGTCTAGCCCATACATTCTGTAGATGTTCCTGTACACAAAGCCAGCTACTTGGTTGTGCCGTTCAGTGTATGCTGTTCCTGCCTGCATCTTACATCCTGCCACTATGTGCTGGACTGTCTCTGAGGCCCCTCTACACAGTCTGCACCTTCCAGGTTCTCTTGTACATGGACGAGACAAGAGAACCTGGAATGAACACACACACATATACTGTATATATATATTCATTCTCCAGCTCTGGCATTCCCTTGAGTCCCTGTGCAAGTACTGTTTAGCTTCCAAGATCAAGTGCTGCCGTCTGCTGAGCCATTCACTGGAATAGACTTCAGTAGAGAGACATTGATGTGTCTTCTGATTAAGGAATACTTTATTGCTTTCTGGGTAACCAGTTTCTGTAAGGTTAGTTTCAAAGGGGTGCAGTAAAAATAGTAACTATTCCCAGTTTTTACCTTGGACTACCTACGGTTACTAACTTACATCTATGTACATTGAACGTGCTGTTGTCTCTATATAAATTGAGAATTCATGAGTACTAGTAGTTGGAAGTAATTGAAGGCTGATCTGTAATTGTATTATTTCAGTGGTTTTCACTGTGAGAATTCTGAGAAAGTTCACAGCAAAAACATTCTAAAGACTCCATGAATACAACATCTACAAGAACATGTTTGTCTCCAATACAGTTTTTTCTCTTGTGTAATGTACAGCTTCAGGAGAATTTTAGGTGGTTTTCAAGCACTGACTTCATTCATACATGTTGAGAGAGAAATATAGCAGGCATGAATGAATTTGGGTGGTAGGCAAGATGAGGTAAAGTGTTCCGAATCTCGTAATTTCATGGTTTTTTTCTCTGTTTGAATTCATGTTATTTAATTAAATCTCAAAATATTTTTTTTATTTATTTCCACACTACCTAACATTCAGAGCATTCAAAATGCTGAATGTTTTGGTGATTTTACAGTAGAGTCCAATTCTGTTGCTTATGAATGCCAAGATGCTTAGGTATAATATTTTATTAGGGGAAAAAAATAAAAGGGCTAGCATAGATTTCTCAAGTTGATTATTGAAGTAAGTAATGAATGTTCTTCATTTCATAGTTTAGAAATATATTTAGCATATGCACTTAGCTAACAACTGAATTACTCATTCCTTTTATTGTCTAGTTTCTACCTTAACAGCTATTAGAGTTGTTGCTAAGGAAACTGCTCCCTGCTGTGAAATTCTCCAAGAAGCATCTGAAATATCCTCATATCACAGCTGCAGTATAACTAATTGCTTCATTGTCCTCTGCTCCTGTTCCTCACTTAAAATGTGGCTAAATTGGCAGAAGAGAAAAAGCAGTATTTCTCTCTCTGGGCCGGCTGAATCTTTCCAGTATTTGGCTGCTTTCAGAATATAAAATGTGATGGGACCATCATTCTGAATCTATCTTTGCTGGTTTCAGCTCATAATGAAATGGATGGATGAGTCATCCAAGCCCTACTTACACAGGGGAGGAACCAAATGTTCACCGCTCTGTGGTGTTAAGCAGTTCTTCCCCAGACTGGCTCCAGTTTAAGAATTATGTTGGGCAGAGGGAAAAAATGCTGTTTTTCTCCATGCCTCTTGCCAAATAAAGAGGCAGTCCCCCTCCATCGTATACATAGCTGCTCCACACAGCTAGTTTGTCCCACATTTTCTCTTGTGGCTGTTTCTGACTCTTTCCTATTTCTTTAACACAGTAAAGGTTCATTGTTACTTTATGTAAATTACAGATGATGACATTTTCCAGGGATGCAGCATTGGCTGTAGTCCAGGTTTGGTTTCCTTTGGAGTGAGCTCATGGAAAGCTTCTTTTGTGATATTTTGTCTTAATTTATAGATAAATAAGTTTAGAATACTTAGTATTTATAACATTAAGCATGCCACCAGAAAGCCTGGTGTTCCCACATCAGATCTTCAGAGAGATCACCAAATCTGTTTTCTGCATGCTTGCAGAGAACAGTTCTGCAGTCTTTTGCCTTGTTTCAATTAGTCTTTCAATAAGCACTCTACCAATTTATTGTTTTTATATATAGTAGATTTCTTGCTTACAGGATCCCCAGCTGGAAAGCCTGAATGGAATAATGTAATGCAGTCTTTGGTTCTTTCATAGTCATGGTGAACCACTTCCCTACAGGCTAAGAACTATTTCATCCAGTGCTGTAAGCGTGAACATCAAAATGATAGAGTAGCACACTGAATAAGCTTGTAGCAGCATCAAATAACTCTGCTACCCTTTACTCAGATTTTATGGCTATATTCTAAAGCGGTGTTTTTCAAACTTGACAACTTTAAGATCTGTGGACTTCAGTTCCCATGCTGGCTGGGGAATTCTGGGAGTTGAAGTCCACAGATCTTAGAGTTGCCAACTTTGAAAAACACTGTTCTAAATGTACAAAGAAAATAGCAGAAGTAAATCAGTATGAAATTCCTACCCACCTGGCTTCTCACTGCTGGATTTTCTTTTCTTTTTCAATATTGCTAAAATCCCTTGAGCTATACAGCAAGAGTTAAGTAGCTACCTTCCACAAATTTTACTTAGCCATTGGATCCTGTACTTAAAGATCCATTAGTACCAAATGTCTCGGTTTTGTTTAGTTTTGTTGTTCAGTAGCCATTAACAATAGAAAGGCACTTTCTGCTGCACATGTTGCTAAAAATATCCATCAAAATGTTATGACCTGAATTTTACTTGATGAAAAAGTGGTAATTTGTTTTTCCTTTGTTTTGTTTTGTTTGGATGGCTTATATTAAATCTTCCATTACTCAGCAAAGCTGCTTCTCCCATGCCACCATAGCCTGCATGTTCCCCACCCCCGCCCACTATTCTTACTTGGGTCGTAGAACATCTCTGTTACTGAAAACTGAGCATGGCTGCAAGATCAAGGACAACAGTTTGAGGCTGGAATAAGTAATATCTTGGATAACTGAGTACTACTAGCCAAAATGTATACAGTAGCTGGGATTGCAAGAGGAAAATAAAGTCAAGAAGAAAATTGCAGCATTTTGAAATCCATGCTCATAATCATAATCATTCTAAAGATGGTGATAGGAAAAGCAGGTCCAGATCATGACAGCTGCATGAGATAGAGGCATATTATTTAAAATGAAAAACAAATAGAATTTGAGGAAAAGGCATAACAGTGACCATTTTGATTACACCTGATACTGAGATCTGGATGGGGTGATGTACTGGTCTTGTACACTCTATCCAGATTATTAGTTATTTCTACTACCTCAACTGTTGTTACACACTGTGTGTCAGACCCAGTTCATTCGAGCATTCACACAATAACAGTCAGGAGACCAAGATCCTTTAACTGTTTAATGAAGCAAAATGAATAGGACAGAGGTAAAACTGCGAATGGAGAGTTCCCGTGCAAACCTACATTTAAAACTACATTCCCTTAACTTGTTCCCTTTCCCAAGAAAGTATGTCACCCCACTTCCCATCCAGGTGGTGTTTCTGGTGTATCTCTACCAATTGGCCTTGATGTCTGCCATCATAAATGTGTAGCCATAATAATACAATTCACACTCCAACTTCACACCCCCTCCCACCCGGCGACAGAGAGTCTACGCCATTGATAAGGAAATGATGGAAGATGCTCCGATAACGGGTTCTGTGAACCCTTTGATCAGAGGGATCTGACACTATGTTTATTCCCTCCTTAGTAACCAGTGCGCTAAAAGGCTGAGAGCCCCCCACTGCAGCAATTATGCAGATGTTGGACTATTCACCATGCCCCCCAATCTCTCTGGAAAGACACTTCTGCCAGTAAACAGACTTCTGAGGAGTTGCAGTTTGCTCAGGCTACTGCAGCATTAAGTCTGCTGTGGGTTTGTCCAAGGCAGAATTTCCTGCCACTGGCAAGGGTTGGCAAATTTCTCCAGCATAGAATGAAGCTAAGTCTATTCTGCTAGATTATCCAAGGGGTAAAGGGTTGATAGATAATAAATCCTCCCTGACACTTCTTTGTTCACTTCCAGAATCACTCCCATCTTCTCCAACATTAAGTTCAACTCAAAAGAGCCCATAAGTCCCTAGGGCTGAAAGTTCAACAACCAATACATACCGTGGAAGATTGGATCTATCAGTTGGTCCCAGATCTGACCGCATCCCCAGTTCTCATACCCATGTTACTAACCTTATGAAAAGAAAAGGAAGATTCACCATTTATTTCCAAGCATATTTTGAATCTCAGCAGAGTGTGAGATGATGGCTGTCAGTTTTTTATCTAGCATCTATCACTCAGCTCGATTGCAGAGGATGCCTTCCAGTCTGGGTCACAACTGCAGCAACATTCATTGCCAACTGATAAGGAAAGGAAGAGGTTAGATACTTTGGGGCATACATTTGGGCATTCTATTTTGTTATGTATGACCCATTACCAAGCCTGTTTGCAAAGTATCATCACTTTCTCTGGGAGGACAAATGTCAAGTCATGTAGGTTTTCCAGGCAGAGACAGCATGCTTTGTTAAACAAGAAAGATTGCTTGTCATGCTGTTAAATCGGCCTTGAAGGTGATAGTTATTTCTACGGAGCTTTCCCAATGTGCTTGGCTCTGTTCTATAAGACTGACTACTGAAGCTAAATCCAGGATCAAGGACTTACCTTTTAACAATGGTGGTACTTTTTAAGACTGTTGATATCCTTGAAAGGATACAGAAATCATGTGCTACATCTTGTGAATGGAGTCCTTGACAATTAAAGAACTCTACCTTGTCTGCTGAATAGGGTCAATGATTGTTATTAACAGCTGCTTTCCTAAAACAAATAGCAGTTACATGATAAAATAATACTGTATGTTAGGAATGGTCATATGTAGGAATTGCTATGTATAGATCAAACTGGTAAAGTCACCTCTTGGGGTGACTGGGAAAGATGAGGGAATGTTGGCAAAATGTTACAGTTCCTTGGTTGTAATAGGGAAAGTAGATATCCTGGTTGGGGGTGGGGGTAGTGAGGCAAGAGTTCCTACCAGTTGGAAACTGCCTGTTCTGTAGTTCCAGAAAATGATATTTAAAAAAAAAAACTCTCTTTGCAGCATTTGTCTCTCAAACAGACAAGCCAATAGTTAAATGACTCGTTTTCCCAAGCTTGTGCAAATATAATGGCATTGTGGGGACACAAGGAGGTGGCACTAATCATAGAGTGGCACAGGACTTTGATGTGAAAGTGATCTCAGGGAATAACTACCCAGTAGACCCCATTACAGTCTGGTAATCAGAAGCTATTGCAAATTTCTTGTATGAGCAGGAGGCTGATGTTATTTCAGAGCTCAGCATTAATCAGTTAGGTTTCTTCAGCCACCCAAATTTTATCAGAAAGGTTACAGAAACTATTTTTTGCACCTCTGAAGCAGAAATTGATTTATTTAAGGGCCATTAAATCAAGAAACAAACCTTGAATCACTGTTCTCATCACATATTTATATTTATATATGCATGCATGCATGCATGCTGCGGGGAGATCATCTGTTAGTTTGAGTTTCGGTATCATCAATATCTCTATCTCAGACTGAACAGGAGATGTGGTAGAAATCTTGACTTGTTGTCTGAAGGTGATGAGGGACTAGATGGGGCAAAACAGAATAAGATTGAATCCCAGTAAGAGGCAGTTATGTTTATACAGAAACACTCTGGTTCCATGGATGTTCTACCTGTTGCTATGGAGGGGGTTGTACTGCCTTAGAAAATCTGGTATTCAGTCTGAGGGTCGGCTTGGACCTCTGGCTCCTGCTAGAATAGCAGGTGCGAGTGATGGCCATGGGCACTGAGAACAGTGACTCATGCCCTTGGCATCTTTCAGACTGCTGTAATTTGCTGTAAGTGGGATACTGTGGAAGATGACTCAGAAGCTGCAGCTGGCACAGAATGCTACTGCTCATCAGGGTTATCCAGTTTAATAGAATAATACCTATCTTGCAACAGTTTCATTGGCTGTCAATTGGCTTTGAGGTCCAATTCAAGCTGCTGGGGACTGCTGTACAGCTTGGGCCCTGGCTGCCCTCAAGACCATCTACTCCAAGCAGATTCTGTTTACCCTGTACGTTCTAACAGAGAGAAGATGCTTTGGGTGCCCACCCTATGGAAGATCAGAGGGGACCCACAGAATAACATTCTTAGCTGTAGCTCCCTCTCTCTGGACTTCAGAGGTCAAGTCATTCCATACACCTTTAGTTTTCAGGAAACAAGTCAGTTCTTGGCAAGGAAGCTAGGGTTGCTTGGGAGGAAGTACATTTTTTTCTGCTTGTTTAAGGTTTTTAGATCAGGTACAGAAAATATGGGGAAAGTTTTCCCCATTCTCCCATTCCCCTCTAAAACAGCAATAACAACTCTTAAATAAACAATTTTGCCAAGTTGTCTATAAATGTGGGAGCCCCTTCTGGTACTGAAACAAGAGTCTAATGGGAGGGGAAGATTTTCTTGACCATTGGCATGGAAGTGAAACTAGCCAAAGCATTGTGCCTCCTTAGACAGAGCACGCTGGCACCTTCTTCCCAAATAAAACCAAAGTTAGTACAAGTATTTTGACAGCTGAATCTGACTGGAATCTCTCTCCAATAGAAAAATAGTAGTACTGGGTGGGGTGGTTGGGTGATGGTAATGATGTAACTAACCTAGTTGGTCTCCTTTCATGAATTCAGGAGGGAGATCGTTGATCTGGCCACTTCATTCTGTCTAATACCAAGCAGCCATGCTTTCATTTTAACCTCAAATCTGCCCACACTCACTAACTGAGATCCCAGAATCCCTAAGGAACAGCAGTCTTCCTTTTTTAATTAGCAAGTCTATACAGTTCTAATTTGTTGACAGGGCTAATGCTTTCCTGCCGCAGATCAAGTATTCCAAATAAAGGAAGTAACTATTTTTTCTCACAAAAGAGTCTTCAAGTAATTTCACTGTAGTACATGGGTAGGGATTCTGCGGTTCTTGGAACGTTGCTGAACATCAGCTCCCAACAACTCTCACCCTAGTCCATGCAGTTTGGGGCTGCTAGAAGTGATCGTAGAATCTGAAGGATTTAGGTTGCTCACTCCAGCTGAAATAGAAAATAACTGTTTTTCAGTTATTATAATAGTCAATTCAGTCATGGGGACTAGAATTAATAATAACTATATGTGGAAATCTGATCAGATAGATAGACACAGACAGACAGACAGACAGACAGGGATTTTACTTACTTACTTACTTACTTACTTACTTACTTACTTACTTACTTGAGAAAGCAGCAGTCCTAAGATAGTTGAACAAAATAGGACAATTGTAGAAAAGTGCCTTTAGAATTGCAACCTAGATCTAAAATAATTGTATGTGCAAGTGTCCTTCTTAATCGTTTCATATATCATTAACATGCTTTTGTTTGTCTTGTTGCTAATCCTCCTCCTGTCCCAGAAGAAGTATCTGCAAGGATAGTCCAAGTAGTAACTGCTGAAGCTGTGGCAGTTCTGAAAGGTGAACAGGAAAAAGAAGCCCAGCAAAAAGATCAGCCAGCGCAATTACCTTTAGGTAAAGCAAATGATCTTAGCTGTATGTTTGTTGTGTGTTAGAAAACAAGCTGTTGAATTACAGCTGTTGCCATTTTTAAAAACTGTGTAGTTATTTCATTTTTAAGACCTGAGAGCTGACTCACTCAGAGCTATTCTGCAGCTTTTTAGGGAAGTTAGAATTATTTTATGGTCCAATTTTTGATGACTTTTTATATGAATGATACAAATTTCAAAATAGGATGTTTGTCCTTTGAGTAATTTTTCAACTTTCCCAGCAATCAAAATGAGGGGGCAAAACATACAAAGAACCTGTGGAATATAGTGATTAAAAGGTTAGATTGGAAGTAAGGAAATCTAGGTTCAGGCCCCCGTTTAGCCATATTGCTCATCCAGTTACTTTGGGCCAATCTACCTCATAGGCTTGTGAGGACAAGGTTTGGAGTCCAACATATGTGATGCTTTGAGTTCCTAAGTGGAAAAAATGGGATATAAATGCTTGTGTTCATAAACAACAGAGGTTGTTCAGTTATGCATATGCATGCACATGCACAAATTGATAGGCCACCAAATTTTCATCAGTGGTCCAAACTTCTGCAAGTTTAACAAAACTGTTCCTGAGGATGGAGGACTTGTGCTAAACATTAAGAGACATAAAAAGTAGAATGGAATCAGTTAAAATCTGGTGTCTACTTTTGTGTACAAATATATTTTCTGTGAGCAGAAAGCTGTAATTATATTCAATCCATTTTATGCTGGAACTTAAGCACATGTTTAAGTATTTTGTTACGCTGCACCAAAAATAAACAAGTCCGTATAATAGAATCATCTGTGTGTGTGTGTGTGTGTGTCTGTGTGTGTGTCTGTGTCTGTCTGTCTGTCTGTCTATCAATCACAGGCTGCTAACATGAATAATCATTTGTGAATGGAGACACTTTGTTTTAATGTTTAATAGATTCAGATTGCTTTGGATTCAGTTTTAATCTACTTAGCTTCACCATTAATAACTGCTTTACAACATCACAGCATCTATGAAAATATGCTAATATTTCTATATTATGGGGAAAATTCTACAAACCCAGATATAGAGCCTAAAAAAAGGTTTAATACATTATTTTAAAGTCCTGTTTAAAAGTGGCTTATTCTTTAATGATGTAAATTGGTCAGATAAGTACTTAACTTTTCCTAGATGCTGCCTAGTATTTTCCAGGAAATACCTAGGGAATATTACTTGGATTTATTTATAGCACTGGTTTCTGCTCAAGCCAATGTTTTGCTCCTGTGCCACAGGTTTATCTACCATAGCTAGATGATTAATAGGAGGCTAACATCGTGATTTTTACTATGGTTTAAGAAGCATTTAGCTGGCACTTACTTAAGAAATGGAGCTGATGCCAGATAAATTGTGTATACATTGTAATGATATATGAAAGTAATCAAATACTGCTTTCTCAAATTCACATGTGAATTTCACATATGTTTGGTCCTTGCTATAAAACCTCCCCAAATTTTATAATATATATGTTGCTTGATTTTTTTTCCTTTTAGGCTTACAAATTGTCATCTGAGAGTTACAATGTTAATCACTCATTCAAAGAGCTGTCATATCAAACAAGCAGCCCCTGTTCCCTGCGTCAGACAATATTTAGTGACATTTATGTACATTTATAAATGTTTATAAATGCACAAATTTAACATTCCCTCATCTGAAATGAATGGACACTTGAGTTGGACAACATTAAACTTAAAACTCTTGGGATTCAATGTATTGGATGCAGACACATGCAGTTTGCCCCAATGGTGTATTCTGGTTTCAGATTAACAGTTGTGTTTCCTTTCTACTGTTCAATCATTAGCAGCTGAAGAGACAGCTAACCTGCCTCCTTCTCCACCCCCATCTCCTGCATCAGAGCAGACTGGAACCCTGGAAGAAGGTAAGAATTTCCTTGGGTTGCATGCACAATGTGGGGCGCATTTTTAAGAGGAGAATCCGGGGACGCTGGTGAGAGAGAAAGTGAGGTAGGAGGAAGATTCTTTAAGTCTTAACTTATAGGTAGGATGGTTTTCTGAAAATAACCAAAAGTGTACGACAGAACGGGTTTAATATAAATGTGTATGCTTTATATGTAGATGCGTACATGCATCTGCGTATTTAAGAAATATAAATGAATATGAATTATGTGAATTTTCTTTTTATCCTATGAGTATCATAAAAGGCCATGCTAGCTTTACAAATTTCAAACTGAAAAAAGTTTTATTAGATGTACTCATACTGATTCTGTGGTGAATCACGTTCTTTAAAATTGTCTCTTCTATGCTATTACTAACAAAATCATTCTCTCAACATCTGTACCAAGCAAGCTTCATTATCACACAGGATATCTAGCTGGAGAGGATTCTAAGGTTGTATTTTAGCTATAAGGATGCTTATGTTTTCTAGCAATTTTTAACTCATGAATTTGAGACTTCAGTGGGTAAAGCGTTTTTCTAGCCCTTTATTGCCATATTGCTAAAAATATTCCAACACTGAACTTCTTCCTTTCCAACTTGTTTCAAATCTATTTTTTAAACACAAAATACGTCTAGTGTACTAAAACTGGAAAAGTCATTAGAATTAGATTTTGAAATATTCCGTTTGTTCTGAGATTATAAATAAAGAAGAAACATACAGAACTCTGTTTGCTTTACCATATTTGTACTTACCAGTGAAGATACTGTATGTTTAGCAGGACATTATTAAAGGCATAAGAGTGTAATAGGGAAAGAAGCTGGCACACTAAATTTTGTTCTATTTTTATATTTTATTTGGGATCAACATTTCTTCAGATAATACTGCGACCCCTTCTTCTTTTTATACCTCCATAAGCTAATATATTTCTGTGTCTAAGTCCATATGGAGGGCATAGGCCTTGAAGGACAGGAGGAAGAGCCACAAGCAAGGCAAGGGTTGGAAAAGAGGGACTTGAGCCCAGGTTAAGAAACTAGTTTGAGTAAATGTCTCAGGACCCTCCCTAGTTCACAGTAAGATAAAGTGAGGGAGGGGGAAACACATTCAGACTTGCAAGATTCTGTTACTACAGCTGTTACAATAAAAATAGTCCTGACCTATATGGCTTTGGTTTCTTAGTCTGGTCTACCTTGTAGGGCTGACAGTCCATTAGGGCTAAGCTTGCTTTTAAATTGGTAAGGTTTAAGATGTGAGATTATGATGAAACTCTTATTTCCCTTTCAGCCCCAAGTTCTCAAATTTTGGGCTTGCAAGCAGCATGGGGCAGGGGGACTACAGGATTTTTAAACAGCTGGTTGTGCTTGTGCAAGCACAATGGGGGTACTGTCCAAATGTATTCCACGGGCCTGGTCATCTGTCAAAATCATCTTATTTATTTATTTATTTATTTATTAAATTTTTATCACCGCCCATCTCCCCCAAAAGGAGGGACTCTGTGCAGTTTACAATAAAAACAAAGTTAAAATTCAATACAATTATAAAAACAATAAACATAAATATAAACAAACAATAAATATAAATATAAAAACAATAAATATAAATATAAATAAACTATAAAAATATAAAATATGATAAAATCCAGATGGACTGAGATATTCTGTATCAATCTGTGAGTCTAAAGGGCCTTTCTAGGGGGCTAGCCATCGCCAGGAATAACTATTCCCCTTCCCACTTCAGGCCTGCTGGCAGAACCAGGCTTTTAGTTTTTTTCAAAAGTCCAGGAGTGAGGGGGCTTGTCTCACCTCTGGAGGAAGAATGTTCCAGAGGGCGGGAGCTACTGCAGAGAAGGTCCGCTTCCAAGACCCTGCCAGATGGAGTTCTTTTACAGATGGGGTCCGTAACATGCCTTCTCTGCATGACTGGGTGGGACGGGTTAATGTGATAGGGATGAGACAGTCCCTCATGTAACCTGGCCCCATGCCATGTAGGGCTTTAAAGGTGATAACACCTTGAATTGGACCTGGAAGCAAACTGGAACCCAGTGCAGCTTGCGCAGCAAAGGTGTTACATGTGCCGACCTTGAGGCATCCAAGATGGCCTGCGCAGCTGCATTCTGGACTAGTTGTAGCTTCTGGATACTCTTCAAGGGCAGCCCCATGTAGAGCGCATTACAGTAGTCTGTATGGGAGATGACCAAGGCATGAGTGACCATTCGAAGGACTTCTTGGTCCAGGAAAGGGTGTAACTGGTGCAAAACATGGAGCGCATGTAAAGCACATTACAGTAGTCTGTATGGGAGATGACCAGGGCATGAGTGACTGTTCGAAGGGCTTTTCAGTCCAGGAAAGGGCATAACCGGTGCACAATATGGAGTTCTTTAGTTACAGAAGCACTGTAATTTCCAGCTGGTTTACCAACTGCTAGTGATTTCTGGTAGGATGTGTAGTACTATACCTGAAGTCTTTAGAATGTCTGTGGAACTGTATATATTAGTGAGGTTCTGTATTTTTATCCATTATTTATCATTTTTAGGCTTTCAAAATGGAAAAGGCTTGTTAGGTGGTAAGAAGAAAACTAAAGATGTCCAGTCTGCCTGTAATTTTATCAGTCTGCTGATAAAATTAGCCTCAGAAAATACAATGAAGGTTTTTTAGTAAATCTAAATAAGTGGTACGTCTTTAGTAATTAGAAGGACTGTAACAGGTCTTTTAGTAAATAGTATACTTCTTTGTTGCCCAATCCTAAACCCAGTGAAATCATTGGTTTTACTCATGAAGGAGGCACATAATTTCATTCATCATTTTAAGGAACTGCACTATCATAGAGTTTGAGAACCCCTGCTTTAAGTTATTGAAGAGGTTGTAGCCCTAAACCTTGGCAATTTAAATATGCAGAAAGGTTGCGAGGACATCTGTAATATCACATACATGGGAAGAAACTGTCCTAAAGATGTTTGAAAACAATTTTTTGAACATGGAACATTCAGACCAAAATTATCATAAACGTTTGCTACATCTTCTATTTCCATAGGTGCTATCTTTTTCAGGGAATTCTAACATAAATCTAGGATGAAACTATAAACATTTTTCAACTATTTGAATGATTTAAAAGGTATTTCATAACCAATTTTCAAGCATTTTGGGATTAAGTCTTTTTACCAAATTGAAATATGGCCGCTTGAAATTACAGTAATTCAAAGGGGATTATACATTACAGTCTCAAAGATAAAGGGTTTCTTTAAGGTCAGTATGATCAAATTTCCTTAAGATTATTCTGAACTATAAGAATAGAAAAGAAGAAATGGATGCTTGGCAATTGCGTGTGTTAAAGCAGTTTTACATGAGATACAAGTTGCCTGAAGACACATTCCATTTTATTGTTTCCATAATAGTCTTTTTACTCCATACAAGCAATATTCATTGGGGGAAAAAAAATAATCCAGACTGAAATAATCACTACATTTGTGTTGGACTGTATGGGCAAATCTGCATTTCAGAAGGTGAGGTTGGAGATGGGTAGGGTAGGGTAGGGTAGGTTGGATATAAAATCAGTTATATTAGCATAAACCCATGACCTACTCTACCGTTTGTAGGATTTTTATCCATGTTTTAATCATGTTTATTACTGTGATTTTAATTATATTATTGTGATTTCATCAAAGTTATAAATTTTAAATCACATTTATTTGAATGAATTATGGGTGTCCCGTTGAAATTAACATGACTAATTTTGCTTTGATCATATTTCTTTTAACAGAAACATGTAATTGGATACTTTTATACTCCACTGAGATCAATCTGTATCTTCATAGTTTTTTAAAATACAAGTTTCAAGAAATCTTCTAAGCAGTATCACTATTAGTTCTTTGTATAAGGTGGGAAGCAAAATTTGAGTTTGGTATGTGAACAAATGTTTGATGAGGTAAAGAACTGTTACATTAGGTAATACTTCAATAATATGCAAATATTCCTTTAAATATATTGATTCATATTGACACTGATATTGCTAATGTAGAACTATTAATTTATAGTCAGATTACTATTACTACTATTATTTTATTTTTAAAGTGGGGGTGAATGCTGCTGAATGTAGTTTCAGTTATCACTAAATTATCTTTCTTGCAGCTCCCAGGAATTGTCCAAAAGGGAGCCAAATATGTATTGAATGTATTAAATATAACCAGGTTGGAAAAATACATTTAGTTCAATTAGCTAAATGGGCATCTACCTGGAAATTAAGGACCTTTTCTCTACTATTATCCCTATATGCACTGAACATGTTGAACGATTGTATAATTTCCATTGGTTCAGTTTCTTATGCTAAAATACTATCTAGATAACTCACTTTGCTCATAGGAAGAGACCTTCTTTTGTCATTTTTTACAGCATGCCAAAGTTTTATTGGTCTGTATTCAGATGAAAGTTTAACTATGACCATAAAATTGGCTTTGAAAAGTGTTATTGCTTTTCCACTAATTTAAGTTTGTATAACCCTAGAGCTGATTAATGTCCTGGAGTTTTAAGGCTCTCAAATGCCAAATGTATTTAACTGTGTGTTTTTTCTGTTTTTAAAACATGAAATACCCCTGGGTCATTGTGACTCAGTAGATCAAGTTGTTCCTAGGGTTCCAATTGGTAACTTGAATTGGTTATTTATATTTTTACAAATAGGTATAATAGAGAAAATGATGCTTGTAGAAATTAACCGCAAGGTATGAATATTTGTGCAGGACCTTGAAGCTATAATTCAAATATATTTATTCAGATTGTGTTTTAAGATCGTACCCATTCCCTACCTCAAAACAGAATCTATTTTTGTTATTTCTTTCAATTGAAGATACATCTAGCCATTTTCTGCAAAATTTTCAAATTCATAAGAAAAATCCAGCATAAGCACTTCCATTCATTTCATTAGTACAGGCAGAAGGACATCATGCTGAACATAGCAACTGCTTTTTGGCAGTTGTGCCCAAATTTCAGCTAAGTAAATTAAATTGTAGACTCTGAGTTATGTAGGTGGTTGCTAATGCCTATATAACTGAGTTAGGATCTTAAGGCCTCTCAATAGTAATGCTGAAAGATAAATTTATTTCCAAGAACAGAGGAATAAAGCAAACAAACTTTAAGACTAGTGGACATATTGGAAGTCTGAGAAAGTATCAGAGACACTGACACAAAAAAGGTACATCCACACAAATGAGTACACAAAATGGATATAGTCATTCACCTTTAATATGTTCAAAAATAGATTCTCCCATCTCTGTTATCGCTATTTAAACAGGATGTTTAGAAATGATTCTGCTTAAAAAAAAGTCTCCCATCTTTAGAACACATTTTAAAATTGTTCCTCTCAAATACAGCTCTTCCATCTTTAAAATGTATTTAAGAATTAATCTGGCTATCTCCCTTGAAAGAAATCAGCTGGAAGGGTGGAAGCTCCAGTGGCTTGTACTACAGTAGCTGTGTGAGGTAAGGGACCCTCACCTGTCAAAAGCAGGATAAAAGGTCATTGAGACCTTGTTGGAATTTTGTCCATAGAATTTTTTCCACTCCAGTTTAAGCCAATGGATCACCAGAACTGCTGCTGTTTGATATGGGATGTATTTCCCTTAAAGGTAAAGGTAAAGGTTTCCCTTGACATGAAGTCCAGTCGTGTCCGACTCTAGGGGGTGGTGCTCATTCATCTCCGTTTCAAAGCCGAAGAGCCGGCGTTTGTCCGTAGACACTTCCTCCGTGGTCATGTGGCCAGCATGACTACACAGAACGCCGTTACCTGCCCGCCGAAGTGGTGCCTATTAATCTACTCACATTTGCATGTTTCCCTTACTTATGGTCAATTTCTGGCAAGAATGTTCCTCTCCCCATGCAAGTCAATTAATGTATCATTTGAATGACTTGCATTTGGGTAAAAGGATCTCTGTTGTTGAAACTCTGAAGTGGAGAGCTATCCTATCTTGGCTGCAGAAATCCCAGCGATCACTTGATGGCAGCAAAGAAATTTGGAAAACTCTACATCTGTGCTGCTGTCTAGTGGTGGTCTGCTCTAAGATAGCCTTGGTAGCAGGGGAGTTGCCTGGTAGATACTGAAATATAATTTGGTAAGTGATCCCCAAATCTCCAGATTAATTTTATAGTTTAGTCACGTGACCATATCAGTGGGTAACAGAACAACAGATATTAAAACAGGAATAGGAAATATAAAATCACAAAAAAAAGAAAAAGAAAAAACTGTATCAACCTAATTCATAGAATTTCATCACACTTGCAGTCAACTCCAATCTGTTCTAAATGTTCTATCTTCTTCTGGATAGTCTTTGATATGAAAGAGGGTGTCTTCCTGGTAATACGCAGGTTCATTCTCTAGAAGAAATATGACAATTATTCTGATTGTCTCAATTCTTACATTTTAAAAAAAGGTCCTGATGTCAGACCTTGCTACAGAGTATAGTTTGCAGTCAAATAAGATATGTACACTGTCTTCAGTAGCTAGAGTAGCACATATTCACAACCTTTCTGTGAAACCTCCCATACCTTACCATGGAATCAAACTGTTAAAATGTGCTCTGGAAAAAAACGCACCTAAGATGTTGTAGCATGTGAATTGTTCAGTGCTTTTCTGTTTGAACAATTATGTTGTGCCAGCCATTTCAGAGACTTAACAAATGTAAGGGGTGCAATGTCATCTTGTGCAGCGACATCCAGAAGCCTTTGTTTGAAGTTTTTCTTTATCTTCAGGCCTGCTTGAGCTAGAGATAAGAGAGAAAAACCGTACCTAGAAACAGTGTTTGTAATTTGAGCAGCCCAAGTAAAAGGAGACTTGTTAAAATCTACTCTTCAAAGCACAACTTGGTAATCAGTCCGAATCCATTGATAAAATCTTCTGCCAGTAGCTAAATACTTTAATCATAAGGTAACTTTGTATGAAAAGTATTCCCAGCTTGGCCCCAACAGCAGAGGCTGGGGTGAATTTATACAGCCTCAAGATGCATTTCAGAAGAGAGGATTGTATTTGTTTCAATAAGGGAGCATTGATGAGTTCCCATAGTTCTGCACCATAAGTTATCATTGGAACTATTTTAGCATTCTAGACCTTGTTAATTGGAATTGTGGATAACTATGGTTGATGAGAGCTGGACCATAAGGAAGGCTGAGAGAAGGAAGATCGATGCTTTTGAACTGTGGTGTTGGAGGAAAATTCTGAGAGTGCCTTGGACTGCAAGAAGATCAAACCAGTCCATCCTCCAGGAAATAAAGCCAGACTGCTCACTTGAGGGAATGATATTAAAGGCAAAACTGAAATAGTTTGGCCACATAATGAGAAGACAGGACACCCTGGAGAAGACGCTGATGCTAGGGAGAGTGGAAGGCAAAAGGAAGAGGGGCCGACCAAGGGCAAGGTGGATGGATGATATTCTAGAGGTGACGGACTCATCCCTGGGGGAGCTGGGGGTGTTGACGACCAACAGGAAGCTCTGGCGTGGGCTGGTCCATGAAGTCACGAAGAGTCGGAAGCGACTAAATGAATAAACAACAACAATGGTTGATGAACTGCATTATTGAATTAGTACTGGTTATAGCCATTAGTGAACTCTTCTTAAAATGCAGAAGTCAGGAACCTGTTCTCAAAAGACAACACTTAGATGTAGGTAAGATTTAACTTGGTATATGTGCTCCATTTCCAGACACCAATTACATCTGGTCTGACTCTTTCCAGAGATGACCACCTTAATCTTAGCCTTATGAATATTCAGAAAATTGATTTCACAAGAGTAGATAAATCTATGAAACAGTCTTCTCATCCCTACCTGGGTGTGAGACATCTATACCATGCCATCTGCATAAAGCAGGATGTTTACGTGTTTGTTTTTAACTTTTGGTGTGTGCACTTTGGGATATCAGTTTGACAACATAGGAGCCAATATGCCTCGCTGTCTGACTCTTTTAGAGCTACACATTTTCCCAGTTAGGGAGCCATTCACACCAGTACGAATCCTTAGACAGGAATTTGAATATAAGTGAAATAAAGTGATTCTCCAATTATTCATGGTAGAAAATGGATTCCTGCAATTGCAGGAATATCATTGTACTCTTGAAAAGGGTACTCAGTAAAGTTTTAAGAAGTGGTGGAAGGTGAGGAAGTACACTGTTTTAATTTATCATAATAGTCCACAGCAACATCATGTCACTTCCACTTGGCATGTGTTGCTGTTTGAAACCCTGGACTGGAGAAAAAAATTTAAAAGGCATGTATCAGTAGTGAGCCATGCCCAGTTGCTGGTCTCCCAGTAGCTACTCAAGCACCCCAGGTATTAATACAGGTTTACTTATATGGCCTGAGTTAGTCCACAGGGAAGGAAGTGCCTCCTCTTACCATGCTATCCCTGCCACAGATGCAACATGTGAGATGCCAGGGGAATACACCTCCAAGAAGGATGGTTAGTGTAGCAACAATAACGTAGTTACAATAGTATTTAATCTGTTTAAAATACTTGATCATACTTCATGTTTTAAATTCATTTAGTACATTCCATCTATCTTTTTATCTTTTTTTTATAGTATCCATGCTTATTTATTAAATGAGTAAATTACAGTCAGCTAATGTGAAGCCATTGCGTTGATATTGAGTAACAAAATAGGCAGAGGTGTGGACAACCCAAAACTGTACTCAGAATCATATATGGTAGTCAACTAGAGGCTTTATAAACTCCTTAAATTTATCTAGCTGAACAGAGTTGGATGGGCCTTTCAGGTGGCAAACCACAATATATGGCTAGTGGGCAGCAGCATTTATCTTGGTGGGTTACAAATGATAGTGCCTGCCTTTTCACTTGTTTGCACAGAGTAGAGTTGAAAACCACATATTCTGTGCTGTGGCCTTGCACATATTAGCTGCAGATATATGCAACTAAAAAGGCTAGATGCTCTATTTGGCACAGAATACTTTTTTTCCCAGGTCAAAAAAAAAAACAATATTGGATTTTAGTGGCATCCTGGGCTCCCCTAAGTCTGTGGAACCAGGGCAAAAAACAGTGGGAAGTATGGCTGGGCTGTTAGACTGCATCTGAAGAGACCCAGGTTCAAGCCCTGATCAACCACAAAACTTGCTGGGTGACTTTGCTTCAGTCATTTTCTCTCCATTCAGCTTAGCTCAGAAGATGGTTGTAAGAATAAAATTAGAGGAGGTTGTCATCTATACTATTTTGAGAAAAGTCTAGAGATACTTATTTGTTATTTATATACTTGAGCTTGTATACTTCTTCACTCTGTAGACTCTAAGCAACATATATGCAAAAATAAATGCATGCAATAATTAATAGTTACAAAATATGGACAGGGTGAAGAAAAAAACTATATATGATTTAATGTCATTTAAGTTGAAATGTAATAAAAATAAATCCAATTTAGTGTGATAATAAGATGACTCTCCAGGTATTTAATAATCTTCCAGTTTGGCCTCATTAAAAATTATAGTGCAGTGACCATTTTTGGAAGGGCTCTGAGGGATATGTCTAAGGTTTGGGGACCATGTAGACCTGGACCCAGCTTGGGTTTTCTTGACCTACAATTTTCAGTGTAATTCACCCTGTGGCCGGCCTGCCAAAGGTGGATGGGTAATCAATCATGCAGCAAACACAAACAAAAGAGAGGGGATGAGTCAGATCTCTTTTGGATCTAATTCAGCAGGGCATGCTGCTGTAGCCCCATTTTTCTAGTTTCATAGCTTGCTTCACCTGCGTAAAAGAATGAGTGGATATGTTTGCACTGCTGGGAGGAGTAAGGTACCTAATATGATTTTAATAGAACTAAGTTGAATATAGAAATTATTGTACTAAGATTTCACTTTGCAAGATTTCCTGAATGGTGGCTGATCCATTTAGTCAAACAGAATTAGGCAAAGAGATGAGATGCATCTACAGATAATTTATCTGTTCGTCTTTAATGCATTCCATGAGGCTAGCTCAGAAATAAAAACGCTGAATAAAAAGCAAGTTTTTATTTTAATCATATATGTCTGAATAAAGATTTGAAATCAAAGGGTGAGTTACAAATTAAGAAGACATATATTTTCTAAAAGTCTTAACTGGGACTAGAAGACATTTTAATTGTTTTCTCTCCACCAGAAAATAGCTTCATTAAATTATTTAATTCAGTAGTCTCCAAAAGCAGTTGAATTAAATATTCCTTTGGGTAAAATTATTTGCTGTTCAGCTACTATCCTAATAATGATGGTGCCAGAACAAACTTAATTCATGCCAAAGCTCCTTACTGCTGCAAAATGTTTTTATGTTCAGAGTTCACATTCACTTTTAGATCATTTAAACAAAAGATGACTTATTACAGTGGATAAAATAGGGGCAGAAACGTTCCAATTCTCTCCCTCCCCCATATAGCCAGGTATTGGGGTGTTATATATGTGTTCACCATGCAATCAAACACGCATAAATGCAGAGGCTTAAAAATAAGACATTTAACTATGCTGATAATAGTTTTTCTCCAGGTACTATGCCATATGATAAAGATCTGAAATACTAGAAATTTCATTGGGAAATCATGATGAGTTTTAAAACTTCAATAGAATTCAGAGCCACAGTTTAGTATTCCATTCTTTTGTTTTCAAGCTAATCCATCCTGTAGTTATTCTGAAACATTTAAAACAATACCTATTTCATTAGACTAGATGTGACCCTGCTGGGCATCTGTACCATGACAACCAGTGCTCACAAGGCCCCTTGTAGTCTAGGAACTGAGGGGCTGTTACACATCTTTCCCTCCTCCAACTTACCACTCAAGTATAAGTTGCCTTTTGAAGAACAGAGAAAAGTAGTTTGTCACATGGAGAATCATATCACGTATGACTGATCTCATAAGAAATGCGCCCTGGCTAATACACTTGTTTGATTAACTGGCTGTATATCTCCAGATCAATTGGCCCAGAGCTGGAGGGTTGAAACACTGAATCCAGAGGTTTTGTCAGAATGGCAAAATGTGCATCATGATGTTGTAATGCAAACTCTGCCCCTTATGTATAAGTGTGCGATGTCACAGTGCAGGTACAAAAGGGGCGGGGTTTATGTCATGATGTTGACATTTCATCATTTGGCCCCCATGAACATGAGAGAGAGAGAAAAAGAAAGAGGCGGCCTCTTCCAAGGCCATATCTTCATACTTGCATCGAAAAAAGTTTGCAAATTCTTTTTTTTTAACATTGTTTTCAAGTAATTTCCTAAGACTCCAGTAAAGCTAACACTCCTTAAAATTGAAATTTTATTCCAGATATTATGTGTCACAAATAATGCTAGCCTGATTCTACTCAGGCAGTGCAAATACAGTGGACCATGCAGCTGAGTATTTACCTTGGCCTCTGTATCATCCAGTTCCTCCTGTATATCATGTGACAAGAGTGGACTTTTACAGAAAATTATCCGGATTATCAGAAATCTCTTTATGCAATACTTTTTTTAAGGAAAATTGCAGAGAAAAATGTCTGTTAACTCATCTCCTGGCTAATTTTTAAATTACTTTTTTTTTTTTTAAAGTGTCTTAATTTTCTTAAAAAGTACAGATGAGAATAAAAAGATAATTCAAAACATAGAAAATATGAATACAGTTCAAATAAGGCTATAGATAAAAAGACTAGCTAATCCAAAATAACATTTTAATATATAAGAATAAAAAGAATAAAAGCAAAATAGAAGAAAGAAGAAAAAGGAAGAAATGAAGGAAATTGTCTATAGTACAAAAATAATTGTTACATCTCAATGCAAATTACTGCATGTAAATTTTAGAACAAAAAATACCTAAAATAAGAGGGTTGAAATATCCAATAATACTAAAGTGGTCTTAGTTATTTAAAATCTTGCCTGAAGAGCCTGCTTCTGTATTGCCCACGGCAGGATCCAGAGACTACTTTAGGCCCATCTGCTGTGTTTTTTATAACATTTGAATGGCAGCGGGACAGAAACAGAGATAGCTGACTTCTCTACTGTCACCTCATCTCATCAATGACTCCTCATCATTTTCTGTGTGGAAAATCTGGAGAACATGGTATAGCTGAAGATGCAGGGCTTTGAATTCTGGCTTATCTCATGTGTTGGACTTCAGCCAGTTCTAAGATTACAACATGACTTATTTTTCTTTCATGCTCCTGACATACAGGAACATATGACTACTGTAATCAGATTGTCAAAACCGAAAAGATTGAGTTGAGAATGGGTACCACTGGATTTAATCTTTGCTTCCTTTTAGAATGAGGGTTCTGAAGCACTCACTCTTCCAAATTTCCAGTGAAATTTGCTGAAGATGGGATGTTTTTATTTAGCTAGGGTAAACTTGTATCCTATGTGCAGAACATTTGACAAATAGAGGTCTTCTAGAAACAAAGAATACAAGTTTGTTATGTGTACTTTTCTTTTTCCTTTTTGAAGGAAAGTAGTGTTTTTGCAAATAGTGTTTTTTTCTCAGTCTGTCAAGCAATCAAGGCAAGATGCATTATATTATATTATATATTATATTATATTATATTATATTATATTATATTATATTAAATCAATATTTGTCCTTATTTTTTCCAATTCTGTTTTCATTCGGTGTGGCATCCTATTCCGTGCCTGTTTTCACATGCTGTTTAAGGATTTGTGCCCTGATCCAGGGAGTTACGCTGAGGTTGGAATAGATGCTCCAGATAGCGTTGCAGCACCTGCAAGGGCTCCCTGGGTGCACTTTGGTAGAGACCGTAGTTTTGCTCTTTGTTTCCTGTTCCTAGTTTTAGCTGTACTTCCAACAAAGTGAAATTCCAGTGGACAGCAAAGGATATGCATTGGGTTACATGCAAAATATCTGTGGTAGAGTCTAACCTGCTAAGAGCATTCCTTATTATGTAATGGGTAAATGAAAATAACTTTTTAAAATGAGCCCCTACAGGCTTTACTCATTCTCTTTTTAACATTGGGCACATCAGTGTTCCATTGATCGTTTAATAACAATATAAAATAAGCAAAGATAATGCAGATAAGAGCAGTAAAGGCCCAAGAGAAGCAATAAAGGGAGAGCAGAAGTAGAAATAAAACTACTATTAAATGGGGGAAAATTAAGTCCCAGTTATCTGAAAAGGTACTGTAAAGCAGCAGTCTGCCATGGAAAATGCAACAGTGAGAGGGCTAATCAGGAGTTCCGCTGAACAGGTTGCAATACCTCAGGCAGCCTTACTGAAAAATTCCTCAGATCCCAGGGGATCTGAGGACAAAAATAGCTTCCTAATGAAGAAGGCATGCTCAGCTATGCTGATTCCAGACCATTTAGAACAGTGTTTCTCAAACTTGGCAACTTTAAGATGTGTGTTTGGCTGACTGGGGAATTCTGGGAGTTGAAGTTCACATGTCTTACTCCAAGTTAGTCTTTTTTTTTTTTAATCCGTTCATCGTGTCCGATTCTCGGACACTGCCTGGACCAGTCCCTGCAGTTTTCTTGGCAAGGTTTTTCGGAAGTGGTTTGCCCTTGCCTGCTTCCCAGGGCTGAGAGAGAGCGACTGGCCCAAGGTCCCCCAGCTGGCTTCAGGCCTAAGGCAGGGCCGCAACTGGGGGGGGCAAGTGGGGCATGTGCCCTGGGCACTGCGCTGGAGGGACACCAAAATGAGCGCTGGGGGGATGCCAAAATGGGCGTGGAATCCATGTTTTCCCCAGGTGACACAGACCCTAGTTGCGGGCCTCCCCTAAGGCGGGTCTAGAACTCCCGGTCTCCCAGTTAACCCATAGTTTTTCAATAGCTATATTCACCAGGGAACCACAAAACATTCTCAGTTCTTTCTTTCTTACTTAAAAACAAACTCTGTTTTTTTCCTTACATTGCACCAAAATGTTATTAGTTGAACTAGAGCACACTTTTTAAGGGAAAAAAGTAGAATATTAAGGCATTAAGTCATTAAAAAAAAACAGTGCATACCTATTTTATAGTTCTTGAAGCAGGTAAACAGAAATATATAGCTTCCGTGCAGACCTGAAAATGTTTAATATGTGTATACCTTATAATATCTGTTAATCTTGAAGATGTTGCCTCATTTTTCCATACTTTCCTTCTCCTTCCTGCTCCCCCAAAGAAGAAGAAGAGGAAGAAGAAGAAACAGTCAAAGGTCCCATGGCTGATGACCCCAAACCTGATGTTCCCCTTGATGAGAAGCATGAGAAAAGGAGTGGGCCTGCTGAGCCTTTGGAACAAACAGAGAGTTTCTCAGAGGCCCAGCAGGATTCCTTTCCTGAAGATCAAGTGAATCACAATGGGGAAAATATAATCCTCATTGAAAAGGAAACCTCAAAAGCAAAACTGCCTTCCTCCGGTGAGGAAGTTATGCCTGCATTAGGGATCTGCATGTGTTGGCTGCATATGAACTGCTCTCCAGCTTTCTCCCCATTCTCTCATTGGCTTTTCTTCCCATTGATTTGTCCTCTTGGTTAATGCTCTTGTTATTATGCTTGAAGAGTGTGCACATGGCAAGCCAAAGGCTGTATAATCACATGGTTTCCCACCACTGCAGTAGATTCCTGACTTTTTAGGAAGCGTTTTCTACCCATGATACGGTTTGCAGTGCAGCCAAGCTGATATACCATCCCTCGCTCCCTCCTCGTTGCAGATGTGTTTGCCAGTCACATTGCTAATCTTTGTGTGTGTGTGTGTATATATATATATATATTTCATTTCATTTTGGTACAGAGGTTCATCTGTTTTTCATTTCAAGAAACAAACTGATCAACCCTGACTATGGCATAAAATGCTTAATTTGTAAAATTTGTTCATGCTGTGCAATCTACTTTTGCTTATGCTTCAGTACATTCTGCCTCAATTTCCCTAAGGCTACTGCTTCTTATATCACATCTTTACCATTCATTGCAGCCCACCATGACGCTTGTTTGCCATTGCCAGGATTTTGAGTTTTGATCTATTTTATCCTTCTTTCCAGCTGATTATCTGAGTGGAAGTCCCAATGTGAGAAGAAAATTCACATGAATCACATTTTATACCATAGTGAAGGTCTAAATATAAAACTCAGAATTTTTCTTTGAATTATATGGCTTATTCTTAATAAACCAGATTAGTTGTAATCTAGAATACAGTATATACTCACATTTCTCTGCACATGATAGCACAAGCCCTTGCACAAATAATTGTGCACCAGTTAAACCTAATTTCCATTCTAAGAATATTTATGGAAAGTCTAATTAAAGCTATCATACATAGCTGAAAATACATCATAACAGCTGTAACTCACAGAATTAACTTTGCTTCTTACTTCACTAAGGTTTCATCGTCCCTTGACTATATCGACAAGCAGGTAAACCAAGCTAGTTGTGATAGGGAGTATACATGAATATAATCTCAGGTAATGAGGGTCGTGTGAGCAGGCTAATGCAGTTTGGGATACCAGCACTGGAAAGAGTTAATGTTCTCTCCTCCCACATGACTTTTCCATGTTTACATTTCCCCTCTACAAGCACTTGGCTCCATAGTTGCTGTTAAGGTTTTAAAAAAATATGCAAGATTCTAGTCATTGATGAATCTTCACATCATTTGTGTCAAAAGTGACTTAGCTAATGAATCATACAATAAAAGAACTGAGGATAAGTTCTTTTACTGGGTAGTCACTAGATAAGACAGGTGAGAAAGTATAGGAAAGACATTCATTTTCAGTGCATTGGACCAATATAATTTAGTTAATTCATATGTGCCCTTAAATAAGGGGTGAATTTGAAATTAATTATTGAAGATGGTAGATTCCCAGGCAGACTTGGTAAACTTCAAAATGCAGTAGCTTATCTTGGCAAGTCCATTCAACAGAATACTTTTGAGCCAACATTCACTGCCACATTCACTGATATGATCTAATTGTTTGTAATTTTCCTCAGAAAGAATTAATGGTTGGAATGAGTCATAGTAGAAAGTTCACTGAAAAATCAACAACATGTGATGAAAAAAATAATAAAAATGGGAAATAAGATAACAGAAAATTGGCGTATCCTCTCTATCGTAAGTTTAAGACATTGTATAAGACTATGGTGGGTGTTTACAGAAGTAGAGACAGTGTTTGAAACAAAAAAGAAAAAAAACAAACTTAACAAATTAAAGCTTGAAATAATTTAAACATAGGCCTCAGCTATTGGGGCCATTAGAAGCCGGGCAGAAGTCTTGAAAATTAAGATAAGGTCAGAAGCTGGCACTCTGCTTTGCTACATGCCATCTTATCTCTCACTCTCTTTTCATTTAATGTTTGCATTTTAATGTGGAGAAAGGAGTTGGCAGACATCAAGAATGGTTAACTGGCAGAAGTTCTCCAGGGTTTTAGATCTGAATCTTTCCCAGCTCTACCTGCAGAAGACTGGGATTTTTTGTATGCGCAAGCTTTTCATCTTGGAAGCAGTGGAGTCTATGGCAAATGTAAATAATAGAGATCCACTGTTTTCTCCTACTATTTGTTTTGAGGACACAAAGATGCCCTGTGCAGGGCATTTGAAAGAGGCATCTTTCAAAGCACATTAGTGCAAGCAAAGCATTGCTCTTTGAAGCAGCTGTGTCCTTTGGAAAGCTCCCGTGGCTGCTTTGAAGGCTGTTCCTAGATGTCTATACCTGCCTGTGCCTGCACAGCTCCTTTTCTTTAGCAGCCCTGACAGATGTCTGGGCGTGCACAGGTAGGTGCACGGGACTAGAGAACCTTTGAAGCAACCATGCAAGCTTCCCAAAAAATGCAGCCACTTTAATACTTTGCTTCAAGGATGGGTACTTTGCTTGCACTGACATACTTTATGAAATACTTCTTTTGAATGCCTTGCACAGCCACTCCATCTACTATGACCCAACCATATATTTCTAAACTGTTTTTTTCTGAGGCAGAAATTATTTCCCATTATGGAAGATTCAAACCAAACCAAACAAAAATGCTTTTCCTTTTCCAGACAATGTATGTATGTATTTTCTTAGTCTTTTGTAGAACTGTTTATCCACTGGCTATAAAGCAGGCACAAGCTTTCTTTTCAAACCAGAAGCAATATACTTTTGCTTTGAAGCTCAGCTTTCTCAACCTTTAACCCTGGAGGAACCCTTGAAATATTTTTCAGGCCTCAGGGAACCCCTGCACATTCAGGCTCAAATATAGGCCAGACGTTACAAAAATTATGATATTCATTTCATGCGTAGGCCTGTATGTATTCACTAATAGTATTCTTAAACAAAAAATAAAGAATGAAACTTACCTCTTTAATGTGAAGTTGCCCGAATTTGAAATAATTTTTTAAAATAAATTGTGATGTCCCAGGGAACCCCTAGTGACCTCTTTCAAAACCCTAGGGCTCCACGGAACCCTGGCTGAGAAACCCTGCTCTAGAGGGACAAGAGGCTATCTTTTTTTTAAATGACTGCTGGGAATGTAGGCGTTATGGTCCATTAGGGAATGGATCTGCTTCCCTTCCCGCCCCGTAAAACCCACAGAAATTAATGGGTTTTGATACAAATGAAGCAAGGATAATTCTTTGCACTGCACACCATTTTTAGAGTTCATTATCACAATCATTGATTCTGACCACATTTTTAAAGATGAGATCAGTTCATTGAGGATAGGTTGTTTAGGGGTTATTGCTCACAATAAAGTAGTCCAAATATGAACCTCCAGACTTAAAGACAACATATCATGGTTTATCATCACACTTCCAGAGGCATCTAGTCAGTCACTGTTAGAGGCAGAATTCTGGACTGGACGTTGCTCTCCATCAAGGCATTTATCTCAGGTGTTCAACATGGTGCATCAGCTAGATGAAACTTTTCAGTTCTGACACAGGATGCTACTCAGCGTAAAGAAGCCATTTTCCCAGTGTGAAACCAATTCTAAGGATTATATTGTGTGGCTTTAAACCTCTTTATTTCAGTGCTTTCAGAATGCTGTTTATCATTGGAGTTCTTCATCCTGAATCTGATGAGGGTACAAAACCATTAAAGAATTCCAGTGTTGCAAAATGCAATTGCTCTGGGAAATAAATCAAGGGCAGAAGATTACATTACAACTATGAGAAATCCTTCCCACTGTGGTAGTGTTTTTCCTCCAGTTTCCTCCTTTTAGGATTAGAACAGTCATTTCCAACATGTTGCTCCTCAGATGTATTGGATAATAACTCTTATATTTCATAGCCTAGACTTCCTAGCCAGCTTTCCAAATGGGGAGGCTCATTGAGAAGGATCCTACTGACATTTATATGTTTTGCAGCCCAATTCAGATGCCTCATTGAGCCCTGGGCTTGCCAATAATTCTGGATGAGTGTTCACATTTTGAATTCTTACAAAATAAATGAATATGCCTTTTGCTGCATAGTGAGCTGAAATGGTTCCTACTGAAATAATGAAGAATTCAATGCTTTGCCAAGGTTCTTTGTCAGAACTGGTCTTAAACATGTGTAAATGGATAGCCATTATTACAGCATGATGTACTAGCCTGAGATAGATAGATGATGATAGATAGATAGATAGATAGATAGATAGATAGATAGATAGATAGATAGATAGATAGATGATAGAGACTGCCCCAATAATTGATCTGGGGGAACTCCATAATATGTTTTGAAAAAGCGCCATTATATAAATTAGGGTTGTGCTGCTTAAAAAATGATTAGGAAGAACTGTGTTATACCTTGCTCAAATGCAAGTGCAATGCCTATTCAGTAAAACACATGTACCTTTTTTTTTTCAGTCTTCCATGTGAGCCCAAAAAACGATGTGCATTAAAGACACACTTCTTTAAGAACTTGATTTATTAAATGTTTGCATATTTTCTTCAGGGTTGCATGAAGGTCCAAGAAAAGGTGTACATGCTTTAATGAATAGCAGTGAGGTATTGTCCTTGGGGTTGAGTGAAGTATTGAACACTTTCTTTGAGTCATTGTCAAAGCATGCACAGTCATACTATAAATGTTAACATGTAATATATGCAAAGATCAAAAACTGAATTCAGTTATTTTTGAAATAATTGAATGCAATTATTTTTGAAATGTTAAAAATGTCAGAGTTACAGTATAGTGATTTTGTATGAGGCAGTTATAGGTACGAACATTCTATCTTAGTCTTGTGTTTCTCAAGAACAGTTTCATGATAGTAGAGTTTTTAAAAAATATATTTGAAAAACCAGCCCCCCCTCCCCCCCAATCTGTATCAAATGTAGATTGGTGTATACATTTCTGTCTTACCCTGATTTGGCAGGCTCAGACAAGAGGAATAATGTCATTAAATGGATATAAGATTTTGAATTTTAAATATAACACATAGAAGCATGCATACACACACACACACACACACACACACACACACACTTATGCCCTTATATATTGTATTCCAGAACCTTATCTCAACTTCATTGCATGGTAAAGCTTTCTAAGGTGAAGTTGAATTTATTTTTAATATAATAATTTTGGAAAAAATGAGCCTGTTACAGACATATTTAATAAAATACAGTTAGGTTTATCTCTATAAGATCGATTATTAATAATGTCCTAAGAGAGAGTAAAATGTAATAATGTAAATGGAGTTCTCATTAGATTTTCTAGTTGCATGTTTTTACCACTCTGCCATGCCAAATTATGCTATAAACTAGTTTTCTTTTTTATAAATGCTTTCTGTAATCTGTTCTAAAATCCAATGCAACAACTACAGATTTACTTTCAGCCTCGAAGATGGAAATCCATGGACAGGAAGGTACAGGCCTTTTTGCAGCTGCGCCCTTGGGCACCAAGGAACAAGATAAAGAAGGGAAGCCCAGCGAGCACCCCGCCCAAGGTGCCTTAGTTCCACAGCCAGCAAAAACAGAGACTATAGGAGTGAGAGACGCACAGCCCACGGGAGAAGAGATGACATTCCCATCTGGGTTGGGAGAGACTTTGGATGCCACGCTGCTAAAGAAAGAAGAGAAGGCCTCCATACCTCAAGAGCAAAAGGATGGGTCAACACAGTTTCACAAGAAAAGTACACTAGATGAAAAGGCCACCGAGACCCAGAAACCTGCAACAGAAGCACCACCCTTGGAATCTAAAGAGGAGCAGATGAATATTACAAAAAATGACTTTACCTCTCCTGCAAGCATTGGTTCTTCTTCCCCTCCAGAATCTATAGTGGACATAACAGGCACAGTAACAAGTGCCTTTTTTTCTGAAACCTTACCAGCTGTTGAACATACATTTGAACCAGAAGAGAGTAGCAAAACAACACAAAAGTCTGCTATTACAGAGATTACCAAAGACCTTTCAAAAGATCAAACAATGAACAAGGAAGACATAAAAATACAGGAAGAAGAATTTGCAGTGGTGGCTGCAAGTGCCTCACAAGCCATTGCAGACCAAACCCCCAGCCAGGTTCCTCTTTGGGAAGAAGAAAAAGATATGACCGAGGATGAAAGCGATGAAGAGAAGTACTCCGTTTCCAGTAGACAAAAGCTCAGAGCATTAGATGATCGACCTCTTGCTATTTGTGACCAAAACCCAATGGCTTTGGGTAAAGAAGTTATGGGAAAAGACACTGATCCTAAAGAAGCATGTGATGCTCACCAAGCAGAAGATGTGGGGATAACTGGGGAATTGACCACATGGGATATTAAAAAAGAGGAGAAAAAACACAGTACTGAGGTCCTGGCAGACCAATTCAGTAAAGATTTTTTTCCTGAAAAAGATGAAGAGTGTTTGGATATTGCTGTGTTGCATGAAACAATAGAGAAAGCCCCATCTGAACCACATAAAGAACCTCAGGAAGACAAAGGTTCTGAAAAAGAAGGGAAAGGTAAAGTGTTTCCTGTTACAGATTCAGATCCCCAACAGATGAGGATAGAAGAAGATAAATCAGGTATGTCTACATACTTCGAAACTTCCACTCTTAAAGATGAAGTTATCAAGAGGGATAAAGTACAGCAAGGCAATGATTACTATGAACTGAGTGATTCAAAAGAACAGATTTATGATGTTTACCATAAAGATTCCCTTGTATCTAAAAAGACTGATGAATATCAGCCAGAGGCATACCAGCAGCCCAGTCCACCTCATGAAATTGGATACAGTACTCTTGCCCAGAGTTTCCCAGAAGATGATTCCAAGGAACCTCGCTCTCCTCCAGAAAGAATGTATACTATTGACCCAAATGTGTATGGAGATAAGAGAGAACTCCACAGTAAAAATAAAGATGACTTAACTCTCAGCAGGAGCTTAGGGCTTGGTGGAAGATCCGCTATAGAACAGAGAAGTATGTCAATTAATCTCCCAATGTCCTGCTTGGATTCTATAGCACTAGGGTTTAACTTTGGACATACTCATGACCTTTCACCTTTAGGTTCAGATATTTTAGATACAGCTAGTGGAGATGAAGGTGATGATTACTTGCCTGCCACCACCCCAGCAGCAGAAAAAGCTCCCTCCTTCCCAACCGAAAGTAGGGAAGAGGAAGATGAGAAGACAGAAGAGTCCAAATTCAGAGAATCAGGAGAGATTCAGGTGGAGCCTTTATATGAATCACCTTTCCTGGCTAAAGATTATTACAAAAATGGGACTGTAATGGCTCCTGACTTACCTGAAATGTTAGATTTAGCTGGCACAAGGTCAAGACTAGCATCCATGAGTGCAGATACAGAGGTAGCACAACGGAAATCTGTTCATGCAGAGGTGGTTGTTGAGGACAGTTCTGCAATCCAGCACCTTATGACTGATGAAAACCACATGAGTCTAAAAGCTGACAGCCAAATAGAAGACTTAGGCTACTGTGTTTTCAACAAATACACAGTACCGCTACCATCTCCAGTTCAGGACAGTGAGAATTTGACAGGAGAAAGCTGCCCCTTTGAGGAGAAAATGAGAAGAGGTGTAGTTACAGATCTCTCATTGATAGAAGTGAAGTTGGCAGCAGCTGAGAGATCCTGTGATGAAAAAGAGGTCTCTGATGACTCAGCAGTTTGGGGTCAGGACTTTGAACAGGAGAGAAAAGCTATTGATAAATTAGATACTGTGTTAGAAAAAAGTGAGGAACATGCTGATGCTAAAGAAATATCTTTTCCTGAGGATACTGAACATGAAATAAAGCTTGGTTCAGAGTTAGCGGATGTTAATGATAAAACTCTAGTTGGACCAGAAGGAGTTTCTTCATTAACTCAGAAAGAGGAAAGTGCTATTTGTGTTGCTGCAGAGATAGACGAGGCAGAAATGTCCTGCAAACCAGACTATGATGCTATAAAGCTTGATATGGATTCTGCTGCTCGGCAAGTGGAACAGGAATATCAGAGTAAGTTAGGAGGTCATATCACTGAATTAGTTTCAAAGGAGAATAAAGAAGATCCAGA
Source organism: Candoia aspera (assembly GCF_035149785.1). Classification (NCBI taxonomy): domain Eukaryota; kingdom Metazoa; phylum Chordata; class Lepidosauria; order Squamata; family Candoiidae; genus Candoia; species Candoia aspera. The sequence continues at coordinate 172,665,044 of NC_086153.1, read as the reverse complement.
AAAGAACCTCTTTACAGTAAATCAAGAACCCGATCTATGTGCAAAAATGGAGTCTAGTCATATGAAAGATACAGCCAGACTGTCTGAAATTGAAGTTAAGGAAAAAGGAGCCAAGCCTGATCTGGTGCACCAGGAAGCAGTAGATAAAGAAGAATCTTATGAGTCTAGTGGAGATAATGGTCAAGTGCAAGAGGGCTTGTCTGGAGAAATTTCAAAGCCATGTGAAGGCAAAATACAACAAGAAAGCCCATCTCTATCAGAAGAAAAAAATGCAGCACGTTTTCCATTGGGACAGCCTGTTACAGAAACAGATATGTCAAAAGTTGGTCAAGGAGAAGCGACAGAAACTCAAAGGGAGAACATAATACAGCACGAAGAAGATCAGGTAGATACTTTGGCATTAGTTGGCACTGAGAATGCTGAGAATTTACCCTGTGATTTAAAATATGAGAAAGTAAAAGGAAATGTGGAAGAAGAACAAAAGGAAGAGATTAAGCAGATGGAAGAACAAGAGGAAGATTTTAAGAAAACAGAAGAGGAAATCAAGCACAGGGAAGAACATAAAGAAGAGATTAAAAATGCAGAACAACATGAAGAGATTGAGCAAGTGAAACATGAGGTAGAGATTGAGGAAGATGAACATAAAGAAGAGAGTCAGCAGAAAGAAGGGGAAGAAATCAAGCAAGCAGGTGGATTAGAGGAGGAAAAAGATCAAGAAGAGGAAATCAGTAAGCCAACAAGTAAAGAAGAGAACTTGGAGAGACCTAGTGAAGAAGTCTGTAAAGCTATCCCTGTGGAGATACCTGAGCTCAAAGGAGCAGTAGAATCTGTTGTTACAGTTGAGGATGATTTCATTACAATAGTACAGACAACAATTGATGATGGAGAAGCCGATTCCTACAGTGTTCGCTTTGCTGAAGCTGCACAGACTGATACAGGAGGAGAAGGTTTCCATACTGAGGAAGAGCTGGATATGGAGGCCGAAGTGATTGTTCCTGTTGAAGCAGACTCAAAAGAAAGATCTCTAGAACCTCCTGGCTCACCTGAACAGGAAGAAATCCCATTAACCGACTACAAGACAGAAATGTATGACGATTATAAAGACGAAACAACAATTGATGACTCAGTCCTGGAGACCGACAGCATATGGGTGGATACTCAAGGTGTGCCTTATGCTTTTTCATTCATTCATTTTGTTTCCAGTATACTATATTAGTAATTAAAAATAATTAATTGTAGTGAAGTCATGAATGTTATTAAAATAATATCAGCATGAATCAACCTAATTGTTTAAAAAATGATATCCCAGCAAAGTACAAATAACTAATCCTGTTTTTGTTATAATTTACTCTGATCCTGCAGATGATGATAGGAGCATCATGACGGAACAGTTAGAGATTGTTCCTAAAGAGGAGAAATCAGAGAGAGAATTGCGGAGACCGTCTCTTGATAAACATAAAAAAGAAAAACCTTTAAAAACTGGGAGAGGCAGGATTTCTACTCCTGAAAGAAAAATAGCTAAAAAGGAACCTAGCACAGTCTCCAGAGATGAAGTGAGAAGGAAAAAAGGTTTATATAATACTTGCTCTTTTTCCTTTTATGCCATACTATGGGTTGTTCATCTGTGTACCTTTCCATTAAGGACATATGTTTGTGCTAATGGTAAGACATATAGTCCATACTACTACCATTGCTCCAGTTGTATGCTGGTGGTAACAGCAGGTAAACATTATAAATAGCAATTCATCTATTAAGATTCACTAGTCCTGAGAAATGTCAGCATAAAATCAAACTATCTGCCCTAATAATACTGGTGCTCTGGGTACCCAACTAGCAATAGATGTCAAACCACAGTTAGGTTGGGAGCCTTCAAAACTGAATGTCCCTCCAGGATCCTCTTGTACTTAATGTGAGCCAGTATGCCTTTCCTTCCATAGCTTCATAAGCTGCCCAGCACTGAGGCTATCTGAGATGTTCAGACCGTGGAATGGATCAGCATGACACAGGGGTGCAGATTGGAACAGAAGGAGTTCACTTTTCCCGCATGTTAAGACGATACATGCATTTTTAATAAAATGGTGGTGTTTTTGGAAGGGATATGTGTGGATGGGATGACAGAGTCAGGGAAGGCTTTACAGAACGTGTGGGCATTGGTACACTCAGGTCAGAGTTAAATGGCTAAGTTGGCACCAACAGCCAAGATGTTGATTTGTTGAAATATATTTCTACTTCTAATTTTTTTATTTCTGATTGTATGCTCTTGTTTTCTTGTCTATAGCTGTGTATAAGAAAGCTGAACTTTCTAAAAAAGCTGAAGTTCAGGCTCACTCTCCTTCCAGGAAAATCATTTTAAAACCTGCTATCAAACATACTAGACCAACTCATCACTCCTGTGTTAAGCGGAAGCAGACAGGTGACTGTGCTGTCTTGAATTTATGCAATGTGGCCGGCAAACATAGACATTACTATTCTCATCATTATTCTCATTATTATTATTATTATTATTATTTGCAATCTCATTGCTCTAGTGGCTGCTCTAATTTTGATTTCGATCTTTTCCCTCTGAGACTCTTTCAGCTCTCATGAATGATACTGCTTTTTTTTTGTATCATACTCTTTTAATTTTTTATTATTATTATTATTATTATTATTATTATTATTATTATTCAGAGGCCATGTTCATGAATGCTTACCATGCTTGGACTTCCCAAGTTCCGTAGCTGTTTATTGTTACAATGGTGTTGTATAAATTTCTCTATTTTGCTTTTTTTTGTTTTTTTTTTGCTCTGTTCTGGTGGGAAAGTGCAAATGGCTTTGAACCATGTTTTACATTTTTCTTTTATTTTTTTACTGTTTTTCCTCTCATGCATAATAATAAGAAGTTCAGCATTATTCCAATTTATATTGTGTGCAATAACCCTTTCAAATTGATGGCTGATTTATGTCTTAAAAGTTTGATACATTAAAGCACGAAATGTGAAAAAAGTGGATATTTTAAAACAGAAAACTTTCCCAGGTATGAGTATTTGCTTGCAAGGAAAAACTTGGAAAATACAGGAAAAGAAAATGAGGGAATACTTGAAGCTAAATATATCTCCGTTGTTATTTAGGATATGAATCTCCTAGATTGTGCAGTACTTTGCAGTTGAAGAGATTAATTGACATAATCCTCAAGAAGCAGCATTTGTGCAAATCCTTTTGAGGACTGATTTGCCCAATTGCCCGTTGGGTTTCATGCAAGAATTGATTGGAGTATGCATCTTATCCTTACATATTTGGTCACATGTGTTCTTTATTACCATCAAAGGGGAGATGAATAAAGACCACCTTTATCTCTTCATTGTATATACATAATTACAATGCACATGAGATAATGCTGCTAATTCCAGGAAATAGTTTTTCCTGGCAGTTCCAAAATATTCCTCCTCTAGTTTTTCTGTGGATGTACTGTAAGATTGTAAAACTGGAGTGCCAATCCATAATTTATAGGGGACTTTTGTAAAAATAAGTAATTGCATCTCAGCAAATATATTATCATATATTGCATTGCAGAACATTTTGGGATTTATGCATGTTTCTCTTTATTGAAGAAGTTGATCATACATTATATATAATTCAAATTCTGTACCTGCGAGAAAAATGCTAGGAAGGAAAAACTTCTGAATGACAATGTCTGGATTCCAGTAACTGTAGGTCTTGGGGTTTCATTTAGATTGCATGTTTTCTTAAAACTATTGATAAGGTAAACCTGAAACCCTGATAGTTTAAACAGTCAAACCTAAGAGAATAGATTTTTTTTAAATGCATCAGCCTTCTTTCTTCAAAGACCTGAGAAGTTCTCTATTAAGAGTGTCCTGGCCCCCTCTTTAAAAAAGAAGGACTTCTTTTTCTTTAGCCTTTTGCATTGCTTTCTTGTCTTTAAAGAGGGTGGTAGTGGGCAGTGAATGTGCCTTTTTCTTCTACTTTTGTGTAAGGTCCACAGGTTTCCATCTCCAAAAGCAGGAATAAATACCCACTAGATTTCCTATGAGGAGAACACTGGGCAAAATGTAGCATAGCTGTGACAACAGAAATGCCTGTTCTTTCACATTCGTGGCAGAAGTAATTCTGCAGCAACACCTCCAAATTCATCCACATACTGTACATTATATAAAAGACAGATATTGTGCAATTGTTGCTGAATCAAAGCATTTTAGCATAATTGGAGATGGACTTTTACCTACTCATTAAAGAGAAAAGCTCCTAAGAGTGTACCTGTGTTGCATGTCCACTCTTGTTTCTATGTAAATGTAGAGCCAGTGTCAGTCTTTGCTTTAGGAAAGCTTCAGTTCCCAGTTCCCCAGGAATGTAAGAGACTAACAGAAGCCTTAGTCCTAAAATTCCTTCCATTGTGTGACTTCTGAGTGCAAGAATAACAGTGAAGGCTTTGGTTTATTTCTCAGAATGGAAAATCAGCCATAGAGTAAATTAATTACAGATGCTTAACTTTAATTAATTGATATTTTTATTCCAAGCAAAAAGCAATAAATAAGAATCATGATGATAAATAACTGATAGATACGGTTGAATGACACACACTCTCATTCTCTACTGATTTCACGACTTTCATTGTCTACTTAGTTGCACTGTCAGCTCCAGGAAAACATTCCTTTCTTGATTTTTTTATGCCCCATCCTAGAGAATTGTCTGTGGTTCTCATTAGCTAATTTTGGTACCTTTGGGGCACATTTGTCTCTGGGCTTAATCTCAGTAAACAAAAAGTAAGGGTGAATAAGCTGTTGTTTTAGTTTCTCCTGATCCTGTTTTTGGCAAAAGCTAAACTGTATCCTCTACACTAATATCCCAAACTCAACTCAGAAGTTATAACAACAAAATTGAGGTATGCTAATGATTATATCTTTACATACATGTGTTCTCAGTGTAAAGATTGCCAAAAATCAAGGCATTTTGAAGGTTTTTCTTTACTTCCTGGGACAAGCAAGCAAGACATTGTGAATTTTGAATGACACAGATTCAAGAATATTGGCCAGATAGCAAATCCATTTAAAGTTATATCACTGTTGATCATCTCAGTGCCTTTGCACTTTTCCAAAATGCTAGATGGATGGAGCAAATTTACTTGTAAATGAGCAAGTAGGGGAAATTATAATATTTTCCTTGCATCTTTCCTCATGTTTTTTCTGTTATATGTACAAACCAAGGAAATTTCACATTTGCCCGCTCCCTTCCTCTTGTTTATGTGGGAGATAAGAAAGTTAAAACTTTGCACTTCATTTTTAAACTCCTCAGTTTCTTGTAGTATCTGAACTCAGGAACCTGGTTCAGATCCTGGCATGTTCTGACTAAAGTTTAGCTAACCATAGTTCCCACACAACAGGAGATCCCTTCCTCTGGAAACTAAACGCAAACACAATTACTCATTTCTAAGGAACTTATGCTTACAAAGGGTTTCCCATAACATGTGGAAAGGGCGATTGAAAAGTGGTATGGAGGCCGGGGTCGGGGGGTTAGGGAAATTGGAAGAATCTCCTTGCTACTGATCAATGGCTTTTCTTTCATTCATGGAAGATTGACATTTGCTATATTAGCTCAAACTAGAGTGTAGTATCAAAGCAAGGATTGGTATGGTGTTTATTTTCAGATACCCAAGTTTCAAATTGTGAACTTTGAAGAAGGAAGTGATTTGCAAATCCTAAAACCTTCAAAATATTTCCTGTTTTATATAAAATGTGTCCCATATTTTGCCAGTTCTATTAATTGCATATTCAAAAGCTCCCTAAGAGGGTTTTATTTCCATAGCTGCAATTTCAAGCATTGTAACCTGGAAATCTGACCCACTGAATTAACGGGTCTTCTTTCTGACAGAGTAAATTAGATGGGGATATATGAATTGCAATGGTAAAACTTAGGTCTGGGGTAAGGCTACTTCATGCAATCAAATACATTTGCAGTATTTGTTTCTTTTTATCTGTTTTTCTTGATACACAAAGAAGAGGCAAACATTGAAGAAACCATATTGATTTTAACCATTGCAGTACAGTAATGTCAATGTTATCATCCAAATGTTATCTAAATTTGTACTGCAGTCTTTGGTTGGTTGAAAAAGTAAGACTTTGTTTCCTTTGTGACATCACAACATTCATATCATAGGACAAACAGAAGCAGCAGCTTAGGCTCTGAACTGGGACAAACATGTATTAGGTTTGTCTTCCTTATCTTAAATTTCACGGTGTGTGTCCCAGAATTAAACATGTTTCTTGCATGATTAAACTGTTAATCGAGCTCCAAGGGACAGGGCGAAGTCATGATCCAGGTTTATTGTTCAGATGGAAGAATTATTATGCTTTCAGGTAAGTCATCAGTAAAGGCATTTTCCCCTTGTTTAATAGCTGCGGATCACTGATACATGATTCAACCAGAAGAATCTATTACCTGGGGGCGGGGGGGGGGGGGGAGGTACCAGTAGTAGAACTGAGAAAGAATGATGCAGGCAGCTTGTCATGAATATTTCCTGCTAAATATTGACAACTTAAACTACACTATCTTCATTTTTTTCTTTTAATTTATTTCCCAATAATTTTCTAACTTGATATAAGAGGTTAATTTGGAGAAAATACAGTCAGATTGATAATAGATACTTCCTTGCAAAGCAGTGGAATGTTGGCAATCCTGGACCTTGGAAATAATTCCATGATTCTAATGAACTCCCTCCAAAATCTCTAGGCTGGTACAATTTATGTTGTAAACCATGCTGTCGGGGGCAGTTCCGTTCTTTGAATGCGACTGCAAGCAATGAACTGGTAATGATTAATGTACTGTAATAGGATATGTTAAGCTAGGCACAAATACTCAGATTGCACATAAGAAGGCAAAGGGGTGGGGAGAGGATGCGTGCATGCATGCTGCTCTTCGGTATCTTCCTGTATCTGTCCCCAACCTTCCTTTGGTGATGGAGAAGGTCTCAAGGCTGTTACATTTGGCTCACCTGGACACTGTGGAAAACATCCATGCAACCAGAAACTATAGGAGCATTTTTCATGCCATCCAGCTCAGAGTAGGAAGTTTGGGGACTGATCAGTGAGGGATGTTACACTCAAGTCTTGCATGCTGACTCTTGCCCACATTGTCCTTTTCAACCATATAGGAGTAGACTGAACACATTTGCAGGGCTTTTCCTACAGATAAGTGGGAATCTCGTGTTGTTCAAGGTCTCCCAAAAGATGAAAAGTAATAGAGGTATACACCATACAGTAGGATTAAAGGAATCCCATGCTGTTAACCAAAAAAATGGAATGTGACTGTTGGGCTATGTGTTTACTCGCTGTTTCTTCAAGCACTGCTTTCTTTATGTTTGTAAATGTAGTTTATGTGCAAACCATTTAAGTGATAGATAACACAGTGGAAATAAAAGCCACCTTTTCAGTGTCCTGCTCTTCACTTATTTTAACATTCTGTCTTGCCCTTCTTTGTAATATTATTCCTCAGAGTCGCAGTACATGCTTATAAGAAGTTGTTTTAAGTCGTGGCCAAAATATTACTCATGCTCACACATTTTAAAAAGTGACAGGGGATGTTTTCGGATGAATGTTGATTGATTGAATATAATGCTCTAATCCCACATATCCAAATCTCACAATTTTCTTTGCAATGCTCTGGTGGTAACATTTTTTCAATAGGAGAAAATTGAAAAGTGTTATTTTTTAATTTTCTAGTTTCAGTTTATTTTTTAATTAGCAATAGTTGTGGCCAATAACTAATTCATTATAAATACTGCATGGCAATTCAAACAGAGTATGTTAAAGGTTAATTTGAAGTTACGATTCTGAAATATTACCTTTTTTCTCCTTATTTTCTAATAGCTGCTGGTGGTGAAATAAACCAGACGCCTGGGGTGTTTAAGCAAGCAAAGGAAAAACTTTCGGTGAGTGAATTTGCCATTGTGTGTTTTACATGTCTGTGTATTTTGAGTATTTGGTGGTTTTATTGCCATAAATAACTTTAAGAACCATTTGGCAATTTTTAACAAGTGGCTTCTTTTTGACTCACTTCGAAATTAATCATAGGTTCTTAAAACATTTTAACTGCTATACTGTGCAAAATTACATATTGACAATTAAAAAGATATTAAGCTTTCTATTTTATGTGCAAGTCAATCGGATGCAGTTCTGAGAACTTCACTGGCACTAGTTTCAGTCTATCAGTCTGATTCATTTGCCTAAGGGGAAATACTTGACTCTAAAGCTGATTTCACCCTAATTTCTCTGACCTGCTTTCTGTATATTTAAAAGCCAGGGCTGCTGCTCTGCCTGAAAAAAAGGGCAGGTCGAAGTTCAGCCAATCACTTGAAGTTGGGACTGAATGCTAATCAGCTAGATAAGCAACTTGACACCCGCAGATTCTGATGCAGGCCTCCTGAGTCACAAGGCAAGTGAAAGTCTGGCTGCTTGGACTCTCAAGGCAGTAAGCAAAATCTAGATGGAAATACAATAAAATCACTGCTATCATAGCCTCAGGGTGCAAAGAGAAACTGATTTCATTTGCATAAAATAGGAAATCAACACAACCACCAGCAGCATAGAACATTACCTGCTTTATCACCCATTGTAAACCAACAAAGGAAGGAGTCATTCATGTCAGTGGGAATGCACAAGTATGTTTGACTGCTTGAGGTGACTACAAAGCACTTTTCCAGATGTGGTAGGTGCCATTCACAGTACACTGTTTTCCATGACTGTCCTTTGTTCAGGGCCATGAATTTAGTTGGCTGGTGACTTCTAACTGGGAGGGTCTATGAATTGCCATCTCCTTTTCTTTTTCCTTCTTTTTTCCCCTTTCCTGGGAAGAGAAAGATGGGGGGAGGAAATTGTCTCCCTCTTGAACCATGCTTGTTCTAACAAGAAATGGAGGATGAGAAAGGATGTGGCCAGAGTTGAAATATTTCCCATCTCTTTATGTCTGTTTCTCCAGACATACATTCTATGTTAGTCTGTAGGGAAGAAAAATCCCTCCACTCTAAATGTACCTGTTTTTTAATTTGCAGTTAATTTAATGGAATCATACAACTGGATGAAGCCATTGAGTCCAACTTAGTGTGGGAATTCAAATCAAAGCATCCCTGACAGAATATAATCAAGGAAAGGAAACCTATCAAATCCTTGGCAAATTGGTTTCACTGTCACAGTACTCCTATTCTTTGGAATTTTTTTCTACTATTTCTGCCCTGTTTCTTTCTGTGTTAATTTGCACTTCAAAACTTATTTGACGTTAGAAACCAGAACTGTCTTTATGATCAATTAATGGCCCAATAATGTTACACAGATGAAAGTTCTGGCTCTTTGTGTAATAAGTTAAAAAACACTTTATAGTTATGTTGGCTAAACATGCAATATTGCAATTACATCCATGCTACTGCTTCAGAAGATGCACCAGCATCTCAAAATCCAAGACAAATCAGAACATTTTTGCCCTCTTTTTAATTTTATTCAGAAAACGGATGGTCCTTGCTTGTTTCAAGTATAAACACATTTAGAGGACAAATATCAGAGAGAACAGTTGTTGAGATGGATGGATAGATTTCTGAATTTCTTTTTTAAAAAATTGAGTGTGTAGTTGTCTATTAGTGTTGTGGTTGCTGTTCATGTGTCAGACAATTTATGTATAAATTGTAGATTGCCTGTGTACAGGTAGTTCTTGGTTAACAATGGCAGTTGGGACTGGAATTTCCATCGCTAAGCGATGCGGTCACAAAGCATGATATCACATGACCGCATCGCTTACCAACAGCAATCCTAGCAGTCCCAGTTGCCATCGTTAACCGAATCCCATCCAGTCATTAGGCAAGGACCCACCTGATCCAAGCCATTCCCAGCTTGGTCCGTCCCAGCCCCCAGCCTCAGTAAGATAAGGGACTGCCTCCTCTTCAACTCCCCCCAACCACCTATCTCCCTCCCATCTCTGGATTGCTGGCCCTGATGCCCCCAGCAGACCTTCGCTATCTTCTTCCTCCTGCTGCCGACGAGGCACACCCAGCCTGGCCCTTCACAAAGCATCTGTTGGCTGCACCGGGCCTTCTTCCCAAGGCCACTCGTGCTGTTTTCCAAATAGTGTGTGGCCTTGTCCAAGTCACATGCAGCCTTCTTGCAAGGCTTTGGAAGGCTTCAAAGCCTTGTGAGAAGGCCACACGCAATTTAGACAAGGCCGCACGTGGCCTCAGGAAGAAGGCCTGGTGCCACCAGCAGCTGCCTCGTAAAGGGCCAGGACGGGTGCGCCTTGTCAGCAGCGGGAGGAAGAAGACGTCGAATATCATCTGGGAGCATCAGGGCCAGCAAAGCACAGGGCAGCCAAAAGGGCAAAGATGGGGGGGAGATAGGCGGGGGCAGGGAGTTGAAGCGCCCTTGTGGTTGTAAGTGCAGGTGGGCTGCCAAGCACCCGAATTTTGATCATGTGAATGTGGGGGTGCTGCAATGGCCATAACTTTGGGCATTGGGCATAACTACCATTTGTTCAGTGCTGCTGTAACTTTGAACGGTCGCTGAATGAATGGTTGTTAACAGAGGACTACCTGTAAAATTGCCTGAATGAAACCATGAGTTTCTCCCACTTTTTATTGCTGTCCTCCATAACTGCATGCACTGGTTTCAAAAGGAGCCAGATTGGGAAGAAAGCTGCAAAGAAAGACACACACACACACACAGATGATCTCCCCCACGCCCCTTTTCTTATAAAAATTAGATACCTCATGTGCAGGGGACATGCAAATATATGAATAAACATATGGCTGTCCTGCTCCCTTTTGTCTAACATAAAAGTTTGCTTGTTTGTATTTAATGGATCTTTGCTCACCCACGTAAAGTAAATATCTTCTTCCTTTTTATTCAGAGGCCACAGCTTTCTAGAATTTGATAGTGAAAGAATAATAATTTGCATATGTAAATAAAAAAATTGTACGCCTTTGCTTCCAATTCCCACCATGGGCTGAAGTGATAATTTTCCAAGTAGCAAGCTTGCCCACTGATTATCTGGCCTGCTCTGAGCACATAGGAAATTTCTTTTCATAGTTAGCAATAGCTCTCTCTAAAACCAGGCTATCACCTGATGGTTACAATTCTTGGTCTGTGGCTGAGGAGATTTGAGTTCATTTCAATGAACTTCTTAGAAATTTCCTCAGAAAAAGTATGTATAGGATTAGAACATTAGACTAGTAAATAGTTTTCTTGATCTCTCAAACCTTGCATGCTCACCTGCTGCTTACATCGCCTTATGCCATAATACTAATAGTGCCCATCAGATTCCATCCCTTGTTCTTACGTTTTTCAGCTCTTGTCCTATTTTTTGCCTTTATAAACTAACACAGTTGTTATTCTGGAATGTCTTCGCGCTGCGTGTTTCAAGTGCCCAAGTTGTTTTCTTCTTTAAATCTAATTCTAACCCAGCCCTTACATCTACACCAATTTACAAAGGCCAATTTGTATACTTAAAACTGAAATGGAGACATAGCAAATGGAAATGCATGTAAGTGTGACTTCCGACGAAAGGTTTCTGAAAGGAAATTACTGATACAAAAAGGTTTTTTTTAAGGCAAGTAGTGCCTTCTGTGTTTTGTTTTGCAGTAGATAAACTATCAGCAAAATGTTAATGATATCATAAGGCTTCCATAATTGGCTTTGTTAAAATTAATTAGGTGTGTCGGCTTCATAAGGCAAGGACTACTGTTCTCTCCAGCACTAGCAAGGTATCACAGAAGTTTGTCTGTGACTGCTGCCCTTAGTGACGGCGTAATACTTCATGTACTGCCACACTGGAAACTGTACAGGGGCATCAGGTCAATCTACATTTTGCCCCCCATAGATAAACTCCCTGGGTATCCAGATAATCCTTACGTGAACTATTTACTTCAGGATCTGAAACCATGCATTACGTGTGCAGTTGCCAAATCCTGGGTTGCTGCACTGAAAATAAGACAAAACCAGACAAAGAAACAGCTCCCTACTTTAAAAAGTATTTTTAAATTTGAAATATCTCAATCAATAAATTGTTAGGGGATGTACAGTTTTACTCCTATTTTATAATTCCTAATGGCCTGGGCTCACACCACCAAGGTAACAAACATATTAATATAGTAATAGCAGAGTGAATGCTATAGTATTATGTGATACATCTGATCAGTCTGTAGTATATTATTGTATTTCTTTGTTTTACTTTGCTTTTCTCCTTTTAAATTTTGCTGGTCATTGACCGGATAAATATCATCTTATGATTTTAATAGCATTTTCAAAGCAATACTGTCCACTGAGATCCTAGACATGAACTTAAAGTGCTTGTTGGCTTATTTTATTCTTTTAAAATAAAAAAATTATAATTATTTATAATTTTTAAATAATAACATATTATTATTTAAAAATTATAAATAATTATATTTTATTATTTTATTATTTTATTAATTATTTAAATTTTTAATTTAAATAATAAATAAATAATTTGATTTTTGAATTGTTTTGTTATTTTATTTATTTATTATTTACTTTATGCAGATCTAAAAATGCTGTACATCACAATAGCATTGTAAAAGAAATTATGAATATAGGCTGAATTTTTTTTTAATTCATTCAGTCGTGTATGATACTTGGAGACTGCCTGGACAAGTCCCTGCAGTTTTCTTGGCAGGGTTTTTCAGAAGTGGTTTGCCCTTGCCTCCTTCCTAGGGCTGAGAGACAGAGACTGGCCCAAGGTCACCCAGCTGGCTTTGTGCCTGAGGCAGGACTAGAACTCTCGGTCTCCCGGTTTCTAGCTTGGTGCCTTAACCACTACTCCAAACTGGCTCTTAGGCTGAATTTACCTAGAATGAAATCAGTGCAAGTCTAGTCTCAGTCTGGTAACCATAGGAATCCAAGTTAGGGTTGGACATCCCTAGAAATATCAATATTCTTTAGTGAATAACTGAAACTCTAACAATCCAGTCTTAAAACCTGAAAAGTTGATAAGGCTAAAAGTAGAGAAACAGAAAATCAGTATGGGCCAGTGATAGTGTAAAGTAGCTTCAGGAAAAGCTATAGTGGACTTCTGAAAAATAGCCATTATATCATTATTCACCTTACGGTTTGAACAGTGTAACCACTTTACTTTCATGTATGCTTTAGAATTTGCATACATAATGATTTTTAAGGTTCTGATTTGTGATCCGTTTTCCATATTCCATGCATTTTCTGTTTGTCTCATTGTTCATCTTCCCATTACATTCTTCTTTTTGTTTTCCTGTAATTAGACTTCTTCTTTGTCAAAGATTCCTGCCTCAAAGATTAGAGCAAAGTCATTGCTTCCTCCAAGACCCAGCTCTGCTTGCTCACTAATCACCACTAAAAAAGTTGCTTTGCGCAATAAAGACAATTATATTGCATGGCCCTCTTCAGTGGGCCCAAGGGACTATTCAGAAACAGCGCAGGTAAGGCAGTTGAGGTAGAACAAGAATAAAGACAATTTCCCATACCTTTAACTCTTTTTCCTTCTCTCTGAATATGGATATCTCACCGTGATATCCATTTTCCCCAATGAAAAAGAACTGCAGTATATAAGTCAGAAATAAAACAAAACTGGTTCATGGCATTAACCGCTTCAGAATCTTTCCTCCTGCTTCACCTGTAAGGTCTGTAAAAGAGAACTACTCTAGTCCATTCCTTTATAACATCACAGCTCACAAGTGTTGAGAAAATTCAGTGGTGATGCTACTGTTCCCATAATCTGTTTTGGAAAACACTACAAGAGAAGGAAAAGGTAGAGATGCAAATGTTGGGTTCCAGGTGCCTGATAGATTCTGGCAAAGCAAACTCCAGAACCCAAAGAAGTGCCAGGGCAGAATCTTGTGAGGAAGGCACATAGTTGAGATAGACCTGGTTTGTTATTTCATGGCCTGCCAGAACCTGAGATTTGTTAGCTGTGATAAACCCCAGTATTAGAATTTAGTTTACAGATCATAAAAAGAAATGTGATTGTTCAAAAAGCTGAATGTATTGTTTGATTCTATCCAATGTCTACAAATCTCATAAGATGCACATCGTAGGTTTAGGCCATTTGCTGCAATAGAAGAGGCCTTGCCTAAAAAACTGGCTTTTCCAAGTGATTTTTGAATGGCAAGAATTCACTCTGTCCCTGTTTCCAAATATTGTGTGGGTGGTTGTTCTATTCAGCTTCAGTGTATACATCTGTCTGTGGGTCTGTGAATGCAGAGAGGCATTTTTTCTCTTTTGGCTTTAAATGCAAGTGAAATTAGGCTGTTCTGATACAGTCATAGCCAAATTAAGTCAACTTTCTGGCCCCAACGTTGGAGTCTGCTCTTTTTCCTCATCAGCTTCCTGTGCTACTATCGTATTGCTTTCTCTTATGGCTTGACTGCAAGCAAAGCTAGGTCGGGGGGTGGGGGAATACCAGTACGTGTTTAAAACCAAAATGCCTCCTGTTTTTTCCATTAGGATGGAATAACCAAGAGTCCTGAAAAGCGTTCATCTTTACCAAGACCTTCTTCCATTTTACCCGCCCGAAGAGGTATCTCAGCAGACAGAGAACGAGACGAGAATTCTTTCTCCCTGAACAGCACCATCTCCTCCATACGACGAACTACGAGTATGTCTCTCTGCCCTGTAACTCAGCCTTAAAGTTGGAGGCTCGAACTCAGTGTTCTCTAATTTATTTTGAGCCAGTGGGCACTTTTGAAATTTTGAAAGCATATTAGTAATAATCTTAAAACAATTATGCTATGATGAACCTGGACAGTCTCAAAAATCCCCACTTATCAGAAGGCAAAGTAGAATGGTTCTGGGCCACTATTCCCTGTAACCTTACAGGATGCACTCTGTTCTTTTGGTTTAGACACCTATAGCTTATGCAAGACCCAGAAATGTTTCTGGAAATTAAAAAAAAATCATTAAAATGACACTTTTTTTGCAGTATGCTTATCTCCCATTTTATTCTTTTAAACTAAAAGAATCGATGAGGTGATGAGATGGGGTGGGATGGGATGGGGTGGGATGAAACATAGAGCCTGGCTGGTTTCAAGAGAAATGTTTATGGATGCCTTGGTGGCCACAGTACCATGCTGAGGATGTAGGTTCTAGACCAGAGGTGATAGCTAAATTAGACAGCAATCTGTTCCTGCTCAGCCAAGGGACAAGGAAGCCAATTAGTAGGAAGCAGGGTCTGTGTAACCAATACACTACAGATCTCTGCCCACAACAGGGCATTGCCCCTCTCCCCACTTGGCTCTCCAGATGTGACTTAGTCACCTGTGGTGCCTTCAGTGGAGCTCTGGCACTGCCCACCATACCTGCCAGTGGAAAGGTGATCCTTCCTAGAAAAAAATCAGCAACTGATCTCACAAACCAGCTAGACAACTCCACTGTGTGTATATAAATTATGTAATATGTTACAGTGAAAATAGCATAGGAGTGTATATTATATTACAGTCATTTCTTAGCTATTAAAGTTACTTTTAAGGTACTTTCCTCTCTTTGCTTATTTGTGCTTTCCTGACAATAAGATTGCCAGCATGTTTTAAAAGCAGATCCACATAAGCATAGTTGTCCGCTAACCTTAAATGAAACACTTTGAAAAAAGAGCTAATACTAATGTTTGCTATGAAATTTATTCTCATTCATAAAATTGAAGATTCTTTGAAACAAAAATATTTCCACCCTTAAATGTCATACCTACAAATCCTGCTGTAATGCAGGAATCAAAGCTTTGTTTCTATTGTAACACGAATGTGTTAAATACTACCACCTCTGTAATAGTTTATTTTTTAGACTGCTTCCACCTTTTATGTTAAGAAGATTGTCTTTTCACCGTTTAAATTTCTACCAGTTTTGTGGAAGATCAGATAAAGCATTCTAGGTATATTAAAATCATATGTGTTCTGTTGTAATTGGATACTTTTTAAAAGACTAGGAAAGGTCTGTGTTTAGGAAAACAGAAAAGTTTAGCGAAAAAAAGGTACAGCCTGGACACAGCTTAAATTCCTATTTGTCTAGTTTATATTAGTTCCTGTAAATATTTGGTATCAAAATTTTATTACATACAGAAAAGATTGGTTTGCTTTGTGTAAAATAAAATGTTTTTAATTGAAGAAATTTCCCAACTTGTGAAGAGGTTCTACATTTTAAACATAAACTTAATTTAGAGGTACAGGTAGGGCTACTGGATCTGGGCTGCAAAAATCCAGATGTCCACTAATCATGAGTAAGTTTTCTGTATGTTTTTCTTGCCATCAAATGACTGCCCAGGTATTTGCATCCCAGATCTGCTAGCCATAGGGAGCGGTGAAGCTAGGAGAGGGGAACAAATGGAGGAGGTAAATGTTGGGGATCTAAGTTGGCATTAACATTCAGATCAACTGTAATTCTCATTTTCATTGATTTCTCCTTAAGTTTGGGATCAATAAGCTATGAAAGATATAATTGCAAATAACCAATTTTATTAATTTTTAATTTGTTTTAAATCCCAACTGGTTCATAGTCCATGATGTTATTGTCATATAGTGAGATACTGCTCAATTTTAAGTGTCACTCTGACCTTCAGAAAGCTTTAGTGAAGACTGAATAATTGTGCGATCAGGTTCTTTTATGAACAGTTAGATACCAATTCTCTCTAGGAAAATGGTATGAGTATCATAGAACAAACAGAATTCTGTCATCAATACAGGATCAGAGCCTATTCGAAGCCGAACAGGGAAAAGTGGTACATCAACCCCAACTACTCCAGGATCAACTGCCATCACTCCTGGAACACCACCTAGCTATTCTTCTCGTACCCCAGGAACACCTGGGACCCCTAGTTATTCCAGAACCCCACACACACCAGGTACTCCCACATCCACTGAGAAAAAGGTTGCTATCATACGCACACCTCCAAAATCTCCAGCAACGCCTAAGCAACTTCGTGTGATTAATCAACCTCTACCAGATCTCAAGAATGTCAGGTCCAAAGTCGGGTCAACAGACAACATCAAGTATCAACCTAAAGGGGGACAGGTAAGGCTTTAATCCTTATTAATGCATTTAAAAACAGGATTAGAGTAGAGGGGGTGAGGAGGATATGCAGTATTTGACTCGTAGCTATCACAGGCATTCTTCACTAACTACACTTCTAATTCCATTCCGGTAGTAATTGGCACCTAGATTTACTGTAGTGGTAGATATGAATGTAGGAGGAGTTGTATCCCTCATTAGAAAAATAAAGGCTACTACTTCTGATAGAGTGGAATGAAAATCTGCAAAGTGGAAACTTCCTTTAAACCTCATTTGTAAACTTCTAGAGGGAGGAGTTAACCATTTAAATGTTTTTGTTTAGTAATTTGGCTTCATGCTGATGGAGGGATAGTTTCTGAAATACATTGGTATAATATGCCTAAGATTCAGATTGACCTTTATTTCTTGTGAAATTTGCGTTTGTTTTACTTTATGGAAC
This sequence comes from Candoia aspera, assembly GCF_035149785.1. NCBI lineage: Eukaryota > Metazoa > Chordata > Lepidosauria > Squamata > Candoiidae > Candoia > Candoia aspera. The sequence goes on along the minus strand of NC_086153.1, from coordinate 172,647,593 downwards.
TGCTTTAAATTAGGGTTACCAGAACTGAGTTGGAAAAATCTGGACATTCCATAGATGGTAGAAATGGCAGAACGTGTGTAAACCCTAAGCTCTGACAGTTATTTGTATTGAAAGATCAAGCATGCCTTATTCATCAGAAATAATTCCACATTACAGTGTCTGTTTTATTCAGCCTCTCACAAAAAAATCATGCAGCTCCATACTGGTCTGGTAATATCTTTCTATCTGCCTGCTTGGGATGCTTTCATGTGGGAATCCCTGACTTCTGCACAGAGGGATTAAGAAACCAAAGGAAGTATCTACTACCAGGAGAGTTCTGTTACCTGTAGAAGACTAGCAGAGGCTGCAGCAAACCTCCCACCACCCCACCTGGCCCAATTTGAGGATTGTATAGGTATATTGCCTTCCTCCTGGTGGGATTATCTTCCTTAAGTTCTGCAGGGAAAGGAAGAACATGGCTGAAGGGCATTAATGTGATGTGATGACCTGAGATCAGCAATCATGCCTCAATTGCTCTTGGGTTAGGGTTTTAGGTTCTTCAGAATCCTCTCACTTTCTGATTCTCTAGATTCTCTCTCCCAGTAAATTACTATTTTACAAACTAGATGGAGGTTGAGACATCATTTGCTCTCTCACTTCAGACCCTTTCTTGATCACTGAGATGAGAAATAGAGGTTCTCCCTTCACCAGTCGTGGGGAGTGTGTATAGTTTACCTTATGTGGTAGATTTCTCTGTGAACTACACTGCCAGCCATAGCCAGGCTTCATGTAATTGAATTTTGCTATATGGAAAACTAAGCTGGTCCACGTAACCCTTGGTTTTCTGTCCAGTTATGTGCTTAAACTTGTCTCTCTGTTACTTCTTCCCTTTCCCTTCCAATCTTTCTATTTCACAATCCATTGTAATAGGTATTTAAACCAAGTTTAAATTCTTCCAAGGTGTCTTTACTTTTTTCAGACTGAAATATATTGATAATCATACTTTTTTCAAGTATGATAATCAGTATATTTATATTCTTGCAAGTCTAATAGCACAGAAGGTCAACCAATCTCTCCCTTGAAGCCTCCAAGCTGGTCTATAGCTAAGTAACACCATTTCTTGCCCAACTTTCCACTGATTAACAAATATCCTTCCCTCCTATCCACAAAAAACAGAATAAAATAATATGCCAGAGCAGATGATCCACAATCATTTTGGTAGAAAACACAGATTATATAACAGTTCCATTGCTTATCTGATAAAGCACAAATCTGGATAGAAAAGCCCTCAGTGGGTACAGTAATGCTGTTACGGTAGCATCTGCATTTAAATATCTCTCTGAATGACTGTGGTATGGCAACGTGTTACTAAGTTGAGTGGGAGAGGAAGAATGAAAGAAAATCAATTTTGAGCAATTTCTACACAAACATGAGGACCCTGGAGACTCTTTGAAGCTGCTCTTTTTCTCTTGTGTACCATGGAATAGTAAAATGGAGCACAGAAGCTGGGTTAAGAGGCAGGGTTGTGTGACAATTGTCTTCAGTGCAAATAGGGTACCACCTTTGGTTGCCAAGCTGGCATTGTGGCAAATGGTAAAGGTAAGAAGTGCTGTAACCTCATTAGAAGGAACTATAGAGGAAGGGAGGCATATATATTCCATTACAGGTGGGAAGGCTACAGCTTCAGACACACTGCCAGCATGTAAGATATTGTGCTGGGATTAGTACAGTTGACTGGAAGTGCCCAAAGGGGGCAGCAAAAGTGCAGTGAAAAAAGAAAACTAGATATATTATAAAAATTAAAACAACTAAACGTGAATACTAATTAACAGGGAAAATGTAATATAACATTAATTCAGGCCTTAGCTTAGCATAAAATCTAGATCATATATAGTAGAAACAGAGAGGCTTTTCAAAAACATATAAAAGACTTATCCTGAATCCTTTCCTTAAAGTGCAGAGAATAAGTTTATTTCCACTTATGTAAAATTATCCTCTTTGTCATGCCCCATGTTCAAAAGAACCAAGTCTTCATTAGATGACAATTTCCATGTTTTAGGAACATAATTCGATGTTACATTAAGATCCTTAACAATAATACTTCTTTCCATAACACTGACATATGTAATGTAATTATTTGACCAAAGTGAGGCTGTAGCTGGACCAGACCAAACCAGATCATATGAATTAAAGAGCCTTCAAATTTCTTATAACACCAACACCAAAAAAGCAACATCCAGTCCTTTTTAACATTCTTTGAGGGGTCCCATAAATATTAAATAATATTTTCTGATGAATTGATTTCATTTTTAAATGATAAGATCCAATCATTTTACATTTCTTAATACCTGGATCCCCTGATTCTCCAGAATAGGATATTCTACTTCTTTGTTCCACATTTCAGTTAAGTAATTAATGCTGACTTTCATTTTACTTTATAATTTCCTTAGAAAATTGGATTGTTGGTTTCTGTTCCAACACTGCATCTCTGAAGGATCCTAATATTACAGGTACTTCACAGCCAGCTGAAGCATCTGGGTCATGCTGTTTAGTTAGTACATGTTGTCTACCTTGCCAAGCAAATGTTGTTGGTAAATTATATTCAAAACACAGTATCTGGAAGTCTTTAAAATGACCATTAAAATTTATCTGATTTAAAATACTGGGTTATTCCACAATGTTTGGATTGTTTGGATTGGATTGGGTTATTCCACAGTGTCCATTTCTCATGTGATTCAGAATCAAAAGACAACCACTTGTCTATTAATGACCAAATGTGCCTGGCAGCTTTCAAGGCTGGAAGTGAAGATTCCTGTTTAATGTGTCCGGACTGTAAAACTTGCCAGTATTTCAGAGGTGTTACACACTTACTCGCCCAAGTAAATCTAATCTGGTAGGTTAAACCTACCTTCATCATAAAATAACCTCAGTCTGGTTATTCAATGGATCCTGGCCTGCTATAAAAATTTTCTCATCTAAATTTATTGATCTGTGAAAAGTAGCTAGTAGAAATTAACTTTGAAATATACATTAATCTCATTGTAATATTCATTTTGGTAACATTAATCTTGCCCAAAGACTTAATTGGAGTTTTAATCATGAAACTATATCTACTGAAATTGCACCTATACATTTAGACAGTTAATTCAATATGTTGTGATATATTTTGAGAAAGATACAAACTCAGACATTTTATAGAACCTGTATAAATTGTAAATCCTAATCTCTTACAGTAATCTATAGCTATAGTGGATCCCAACACTAGCAAATTAGGCTTGTTTCACCTAGTAGTATAACCAGAATATAAACATATTGCTGTCCATAAAGCAATAAACTTTGGTAATGACTGCACAATTATCAAGGATAGCCATAATACTGTCTGCATATAAGAATAATTTATTCAGTATTGAGTGCCACCATACAGTTAATATCTTGAAATTGTCTAATAGAAGCAGTGAATGGTTTAAGAACTAAATTGAAGGTTAAAAGAGACAAGGGGCAACCTTGCTGAGTGCAATGATGTAACTTGACAGGTTGAGAGACAATCCATTTGTATTAACTCTAGCTATGTGACAAAGTTATTAGTTTCCCAGGAAATTAATGCTGTTCAGTTACAAAAGTCCTAAATTGATAAAACTCAGTGTAAAAATCATAACACTGATAATTGATAGATTCTGCCTTGGTAAATAACTGTTTATCATTGGCCTGGAATTCCAGTTACAGATTTTTGTCAATTTTGTTATTTCAAATGATAATCCAAATGTTTTTCTAGCTTTCTGTCCTGATTCTCAGTATTTCTAGACAATACGTTTCAAGGAGAATTCAAATTGTTCTGTGCCTCCAATTTAAGTTTTGTTGGTACAAATGCTTGACATGATTTCTCTGTGAGGTTTCCAGCATGTAACAAAAATTAATCTTTAACCACCTTTAACTGTGTAAGATTAGAGTCCCTGAGTCTCTTTTTTTTGCTGAAGTAAAAGTAATAATAGATCCTTAAATGTATCCCAGAGGATTCACTTATTGGTAGAGCTCTGATTTATTTTTGTAAAAAGTACAAACTCCCTTCTTAATATATTCTACAAAGAGTCAATGTCTTAGAAGAAAAATATTTAAATACCATCTAGAACTGACCAATCTATAATTGCTAAATTTCACAGCTGGGAAAATCCAGCTGGTCTCTGGATATTTCTCTGCATGCTGAGCCTCCATTTCAGTGGCAGTGTCGTGTCCTATAACCTTCAAAGGAAATATGGAATCTGCAAAGATGGCAGAAGGGTCCCTGAAGGTAGTGAATTAACAAGAGAGTTGTGTGCCCTTATTTCAAAGAATAATCCTTGAGGTATATATGAATTTTCATAAATTTTCCACATGACTCCACCAAAATAGTGCAGTAAGAAGGAAGCAGGAGAAAGAAATGGACATTTAACTTATACTGTACTTGTGAATTTTTATATTTGTTCAAAACAGAACCAACCAAACAGAAATGTAGCTTTTATTTTTATTTTAATTATTATGTTTTTTCTATATTATAATATATTGCAGTATGCACAACAGCATCGATTTATATTTTCCATACATCTTGATGGGTATGCATTTTGCCATTTATGAAACTGATAAAATCATGCCATTCCCAGTAGAGTAATGATTTCCCACCTGTTTTTTTCAAAAAATGTAAATTGTTAATGAAGACTGATTCCTGCATTTCACACTTCTTCTGTGAAAGGCCCATGCTTGCCTAGATGATAACTGCTTGTGCCAAATTGCCCTTTCATTTATAGTGGCATATTTTATTATTATATAGACACACACTCACATATAGACACACCAGAATCTTCAGTGAGTTGATTGTATAGTATAGGTTTTAATCTTTTTTGTTTAATGAACAAGAAACAGCTTGCAATTTTTTTGACCAGCTGCAAGCACTTCATCACAGTCATTTGGGTAACGAAGGCTGATAAATACTCACAGACCCTTTGATAAAGGGATGTAGTAAATGTGGCACAAAGCCCATAGGAAATTTCATTCCATGGCATCTAACATATATACTAATAAGCCACCTTTCTAGAACTGTATTTAGTAATTCAGTGTTTGATCTGTACCAAGGACAAACAGAGCCAGCTGTGACACTTTTTCAAAATCAGCACCTATTCCTGAAACATATGGAGTAAGAATATAGTGACCTTGATTATCTTTACATATGAGGCTAGGGAAAGGTGGCTCTAAAAGCTGCTTCCAGAAGGTTTTGCATCCTGAAATCTCTATAATTTAGGCATTGCTGCTTTCCCTTGGAAGTGAGGGCAAGACCAAGCAAATACTCTCTCATTGTCTTGCCATGTAATTTTAATTCATAAATGCAAAACTCTGGGGTTTTTGTTTTTTTTTTGGCAACCCTTGTCACAATGGTGTACACAGATAGATTCAGACAAGGACATGCTTTGGGACTAGAACACCCCTTTCTCCTGGCATTGTAAGATAGAAACAGCGTGCTGCAATGATGACAGAATACCCTTGGAATTTTGTTGAAAATCTGCCCCAGACTGTGGAGAAAGGACACCAAGCTTAGACAATTTTAATATAAGTTTTAAAACTTGTATAATCAAATATATACTTAAAAGTTTCAAAACTTTTAGATAAACTTTTAAGGCATTTAATTATTTTCAGAAAGGATTTTAAGTTGGCAGCCTCAGGAGTCATGCTTGAGGTATGTAGGGGAAGAGGGATTCAGAAGAGCCTCGGGATCTCAGGACAGATACAGCTCCTAAGCTCTGGTTTCAAGGCATGATGAAGATTGAATGGGATAATAAATCCAAAGTTCATCATTAGAAATAGCGATAGAACTGGAGGACGGAAGAGGGGTGGTTTCTGAACGTTGGGCACGAGCAAAAACTTGAGAATAAAAAAATGGAGGGGGGAGGGGAAGACACCATGCACGCACTTTCAGATGCTCAGCTGTGCAGTGGAGCTGGGGGCAGATCTTTTCTGAAAGAATGATTGAACAGGTCCTCTGTTCTAAAATAGAGAATTCTTTTTTTAAAAAAAGAATGTTATTAAATTTCAGAAAAAGATCAAAGATACAGAAACATTTAATTGGAACTTGTAAATTCAAATTTCAAATTATTTTAAATCAGATGGTTCATAGTTTAAGGCTAATGTGTATATCTTTACAGAATTGTATCTTGTACTAGCCAGTGACCATAATAAAATTGAACTGAACTGAACTGATACAAAGCACCAGACAAATAGAGGCAGAAGTAAGCTATAATCATTGGGACGGAAACACTAGCAAGGTTTTGTTTTGTTTTGTTTGCATAGGAGGGATTATGGGATTTTTCTAAATTCATAGTTCAAAGTACTGGGATTAGTAGAATCTGCAGGTTTAAGAGTATTAGACACTTTTCTCAGCTTGGAGGTAACTAGAGCAAATATTGATTGGTTGACAGTCTTGACAGTCTCTACAGGATCTGGATTCTCAAAAAATGTAGATAACGTTCATGATTGTAGGTATCAGGATAAATCTAAAACAGTAAAGACAACTCAGAATATTCTTGCATACATGCTTGGGAAATGAGTGGGCAGAGGATCTGAAGAGCTGCAAAATCACCCCAAAGAGAATATATTTATAAATCCTAAGTCATAAAGAGCCCCCTTTTTGGGAGAGATGGGTGGTGATAGAAATTTGAAAAACAAACAAACAAATAAATAAAATAAAGCTTGGAAAGGTATTTCCGGATCAAATCCTTTTTCTCAGTCACTATACACAGAGGTGCTGATTTGTCACTTCAAGGATAGGCAGGCAGCAGTCGTTTTATATTCTTCCAAATGATTTACCTTTTTTGGAGCCAGATCTAAACCAAATGTTTAATGCACATCATTCTCAAGGTTTTTAAAATAAAACTTCTGAAAGAACATTCTTGCATAAAGTTTGGAACTAGAAATCATTTGTCTTGGGCATTCCAGTAAATGTTTGTTTGATCCTTCTGAAAGAAAAGATACCAGAATTTGCTAGTGTCAGGCAGTGATCAAATGAGACAACGCAAATGCAAGAGTTATCACTGATCAGTAAAGAGATTGATAGCTGTTACAATTCAGGATCTTATAAGTTTGTTATGTAGATATAATCATTGTTACCTTGATGGAGTTTTTAAAGGTTAATAAAAGAACTCCAAGCAGCTAACAGCAATCTTGCAGAGTAGAAGTGTGAACCAAGAGAACTTGCACATTGAGCTTAATTACGTTCAGAAATAAATTCAGTCTTCACATAGTAGTTAGATGAAGAAAAATAGAGATAGCTTACTTTTATTCAGTAGATCTGGATACAAGTAGATTCATAGTAGAAAGCACTTAATCATCACTGGTTCTTTGTAGACACTTTCTATGTGGAATAGAAAGTCTGCATGCAAGATGGAAGGACAAGGACTGCATTTCTGCAGCACCTCCTGCTTGCATGTGTGCCAGAAGGGTAATGGAGATTGTTAAAACCCCCAGACCCAAGAAGGAGGAGGAAGTGGAAATCAGGTGAGCCACAAGCACAATAGAGATACGTCTACCAGAGAAACCCCCTTACTACACTTGTGAGACAATGCTGAGTTGACCCCTGATAATTCCAATAACCTGCACATTTTTGCCACAGTCTTCTGAATTATAAAAAGCTACATTTTTTTACATCTTAGTTTAGGGAATACATATTAGAAATTGGGTTATCCTGTCTTTGTCATCTGGAAATATATGTATTGTTATGCCTATTTTAAAAGGTAAATGTTTTTGCTTCACCTTATTCTTCAAAAATGTATTTGCTTCAACTTATTCTTCAAAAGAGACAGTTCTTCTGATATCCTCTGCTGACCAGCAAAAAATCTGGTTCATATAGTATTCTATTTATTGCCTAGTTATTGCAACCGTTTTTTCTCTGGTTTTCCATCACCATATCTTAACTCTTTTGCTTTTGTTTGATACTATCTCTTTAAAATAATTCACTTGCTCGTCTGACCTTGTGACATTCCATTTATTTATGCATTCATTCATTCGTTCACCCATTCATTCAATTTGTACACCACCCGACTCCCAGTGACTGGGCAGTTCACAAAACTTTTAAAACCTTAGAGTGGCTTCCTGCCTATCTTGAGTGCTGTGCCCTCCCACGAAACTGAAGCATATAAAGCTGCTGTACTCTTGAGTCAGAGAGGTCCATCTACCTCAGCATTATGTACTAGGACTCAGCAGAGTGCTAGATTTTCAGAGCAAAGTGATTCAGAGTTCATGTGGGCACTCATGTTCCACCTGTCAAGAATGCCTTATATTAAATGTGCCTTTTCTCAGTCACGTGGCAGGCAGCCATTCAGTTCTGGGAAAAGGTGTGGCTGCTTGAAGCTGTTCCCTTAACAGGGACATCAGGCAGAAGTCAATAATTCTCCAGGAGATCAGACAAAAGTCTTTCTCTACATCATGTAGTGTCACAAGGGATTAAATCTGGCCCAACATGAATGCAGAGCATAGTTTCCCTAATGAATCTTCCTTCTCTCTACTGCCTTATCCTATTAGGTCTGTGTCTTCCACTCCTTTACTTGTTCTTCAGGTGCAGAAGTTCAGATACCCCTTTGGTCAGCACTTCGTTAGCCTCCTTTGGCAGAAACAGTGGTTTCCAAACATTTCCTATAGACAGCTAAGAATCCTCCTATTCTTACTTTTTTATTTTTTCTCACTCTTCCCTTCAGAACTCAAGGAAGTTCAGGGTTCAGAAATATTCCTTGTATGCACTGTGGTTTGCAATCTCTCTACAGGTTTTCAACAATATTCAAGCCTGGGGACTGTGAAGACTATCTTCTTTCCTATAAGTACTTCATGCTTGGTTTGGAGATAGGTTTCAGTTTGTTGTCTTGCTGAAATAGCCAACTTCTTCTCAGCTTCGCTGACTGTGGGACATTAGGATATGTTGATAATTAGCTGAACTCATCTTTTCCACCCACACAGTATTTCCTGGGAGCATAGAATCCCAAACATAATACAGGTACCTCCATGCTTAATGGCCAGTAAAGTATTATTTTCTTCAAGTGCTTCACCCTTTTCCTCCAAATGCATATTGTGTGGTTGTAGCTGAACAGTTTAATTTTTGTTTCATCAGTCCAAAGTCCTTTTTTCCAAAACATTTCAGGCTGTTCAAGATAGATACTAGCCTGGGTAAGCAGCTGCTTCTCTGAGTTTCTTTTGCTAAGAAACAGCTAGAGTAAATTGCTAAAGAAAGAAAAAGGTATTTTTAATGACAGAAACAGTTTTGCGAAGGCTTTTTGCTCAGGACTTGCCTTCACATGATTATTTGCATCCATGACTGACTAAATCATGTCCCACTGATGGCTGGAAGCATTTTCAGTGCTACTTCTTCTTTTTTATCCAGAGAGTCAGTCAAATAAAACAAATGCAAATTTATATTTTCTATTGTTAACTTTCCAAATAGAAAGTTCCATTTATTCATACATTGACACATCCATGCTTATCTTCCCAATTCAAAGTCTGCCTGGCCAGACTACATTTTGAAATCAATTATTTATTTATATTTATATTTATATATATAGACACACACACATATATATAACATATATTATATTCTATATATAATACTATATGCTATATGTAATATAATAATAATACCTATTATTATTATTATTTCAATTTTTATGGCCACCCATCTCGCAAATATGATTCTGGGCAGTTAACGCATACAAAAAATAAATAATATTAACGAAGAGTAGAATTTACAGTGGTTGCTGAGGGTAAACCCAAACAGAACAGTTAACAAAAGCCTCACAACAGCCATCTAACCTTCCAACCCCCAGGCTGTGGAGCACATCCAGGCCTTCAAGGAGTTATGAAATTAAAATAGGATGCCCACACAGAGCCCTCATTCTCTAAGATAGCCAAGGATAATGGTCCCCCTACATTTTTATACTTTCCCACAAGATTGGGCAGGCCATCATTGCTTGGCCAGACCCACCTTGGAACTTTTCTTGCACATCCTGGTGCTTTTCCACCAGAGCGGCATTCCTCACCCAGCTTACATGGGAACAATCTATTAATCAGGGAATCTTCTTTTGTGGTGTCTTCTTCTGACTCTTCATTTTCGTCCGGTTGCACATGCCACGTAAGCCAAAATCTTCCTGAACAAACTTTTCTGCCTTTAGGGCCTGCTTTGAGTGTGTCTCATGCGTTCCATCTTTCATACATGTTTATTCACACGAACACATGGCATAAAGCTAATTATTACTATGTTTGTTGTTTATTTGTTCAGTTGCTTCCGACTCTTTGTGACTTCATGGACCACCCCACACTGGAGCTTCCTGTCGGTCGTCAACACCCTCAGCTCCCCCAGGGACGAATCCGTCATCTCTAGAATATCATCCATCCATCTTGCCCTTGGTCAGCCCCTCTTCCTTTTGCCCTCCACTCTCCCTAGCATCAGCATCTTCTCCAGGCTGTCCTGTCTTCTCATTATGTGGCCAAAGTATTTCAGTTTTGCCTTGAATATCATTCCCTCAAGTGAGCAGTCTGGCTTTATTTCCTGGAGGATGGACTGGTTTGATCTTCTTGCAGTCCAAGGCGCTCTCAGAATTTTCCTCCAACATCACAGTTCAAAAGCATCGATCTTCCTTCGCTCAGCCTTCCTTATGGTCCAGCTCTCGCAGCCACATGTTACTGCGGGGAACACCATTGCTTTAACTATGCGGACCTTTGTTGTCAGTGTGATGTCTCTGCTCTTGACTATTTTATTGAGGTTTGTCATTGCTCTTCTTCCAAGGATTAAACGTCTTCTGATTTCCTGACTGCAGTCAGCATCTGCAGTAATTTTCGCACCTAGAAATACAAAGTCTTTCACTGCTTCTACATTTCCTCCCTCTATTTGCCAGTTATCAATCAAGCTGGTTGCCATAATCTTGGTTTTTTTCAGGTTTAGCTGCAAGCCAGCTTTTGCACTTTCTTCTTTCACTTTCATCATAAGGCTCCTCAGTTCCTCTTTGCTTTCAGCCATCAAAGTGGTATCATCTGCATATCTGAGATTGTTAATGTTTCTTCCAGCGATTTTAACTCCAGCCTTGGATTCCTCAAGCCCAGCATGTCGCATCATGTGTTCTGCGTACAAGTTGAATAGGTAGGGTGAGAGTATACAGCCCTGCCATACTCCTTTCCCAATCTTAAACCAGTCCGTTGTTCCGTGGTCTGTTCTTACTGTTGCTACTTGGTTGTTATACAGAGTCTTCAGGAGGCATACAAGATGACTTGGTATCCCCATACCGCTAAGAACTTGCCACAATTTGTTATGGTCCACACAGTCAAAGGCTTTAGAATAGTCAATAAAACAGAAATAGATGTTTTTCTGAAACTCCCTGGCTTTTTCCATTATCCAGCGGATATTGGCAATTTGGTCCCTAGTTCCTCTGCCTTTTCTAAACCCAGCTTGTACATCTGGCAATTCTCGCTCCATGAATTGCTGAAGTCTACCTTGCAGGATCTTGAGCATTACCTTACTGGCATGTGAAATGAGTGCCACTGTTTGATAGTTTGAACATTCTTTAGTGTTTCCGTTTTTTGGTATGGGGATATAAGTTTATTTCTTCCAATCTGATGCCCATTCTTGTATTTTCCAAATTTGCTGGCATATAGCATGCATTACCTTTATAGCATCATCTCGCAAGATTTTGAACAATTCAGCTGAGATACCATCATCTCCTGCTGCCTTGTTATTAGCAATGCTTCTTAAGGCCCATTCAACCTCACTCTTCAGGATGTCTGGCTCTAGCTCACTGACCACACCATCAAAGCTATCCCTGATATTGTTATCCTTCCTATACAGGTCTTCTGTATATTCTTGCCACCTTTTCTTGATCTCTTCTTCTTCTGTTAGGTCCTTGCCATCTTTGTTTTTGATCATACCCATTTTTGCCTGGAATTTACCTCCGATGTTTCTAATTTTCTGGAAGAGGTCTCTTGTCCTTCCTATTCTATTGTCTTCTTCCACTTCTGCGTATTGCTTGTTTAAAAATAATTCCTTGTCTCTTCTGGCTAACCTCTGGAATTTGCATTTAATTGAGCATGTCTCCCCCTATCGCTGTTTCCTTTTGCTTTCCTTCTTTCTTGGGCTACTGCTAGTGTCTCAGCAGACAGCCATTTTGCCTTCTTGATTTTCTCTTTCTTTGGGATGTATTTTGTTGCCGCCTGCTGAACAATGTTGCAAACTTCTGTCCATAGTTCTTCTGGGATCCTGTCTACTAAGTCCAGTCCCTTAAATCTATTCTTCACCTCCACTGCATATTCCTTAGGAATATTAGTGAGCTCATATCTAGCTGATCTGTGGGTCTTCCCTAATCTCTTTTGTCTGATCCTCAATTGTGCAATAAGAAGTTCATGATCTGAACTACAGTCAGCTCCAGGTCTTGTTTTTACCGACTGTATAGATGTCCGCCACCTTTGGCTGCAAAGGATGTAGTCAATCTGATTTCGGTGTTGTCCATCTGGTGAAGTCCATGTATAAAGCCATCTCTTAGGTTGTTGGAAGAGACTGTTTGTTATACAGAGTGAGTTGTCTTGGCAAAATTCTATCAGCCTTGTCCTGCTTCGTTTTGTTCTCCCAGGCCATGCTTACCTGTAATTCCAGGTGTCATCTGACTGCCCACCTTAGCATTCCAGTCTCCTGTGATGAGAACAACGTCTCTTTTAGGTATATTGTCCAGTAGGTGCTGCAGATCCTCATAGAACTGATCTACTTCAGCTTCTTCAGCATCTGTGGTTGGGGCATATATTCACAGTTGGAATCACTGTGATGTTAGATGGCTTGCCCTGAATTCGAATTGAGATCATTCTATCATTTTTTGGATTGTATCCAAGCACTGCTTTAGCCACTTTACTATTAATTATGAAGGCTACTCCATTTCTTCTGTGGTCCTCTTGTCCACAGTAGTAGATCTGGTAGTCATCTGATGTGAAGTGGCCCATTCCAGTCCATTTCAGTTCACTGACTCCCAAAATGTCTATCTTTAATCTTGACATCTCACCAATAACCACATCCAATTTGCCCTGGCTCATAGATCTTACATTCCAGGTTCCAATGGTGTGTTGATCCTTAGAACATCGGATTCGCCGTTCACCACCAGCACCGTCGGCCGCTAGCCGTCCTTTCGGCTTTGAGCTAGCTGCATCATCACATCTGGGGCTAGTTGAACTCATTCTCTGTTCCTCCCCAGTAGCATTTTGACCATCTTCTGACCTGGGAGTCTTCCAATGGTATACCGACATATCTGGTTGTACTGATCCATTTAGTTTTCATGGCAAGAATACTGGGGTGGGTTGCCACTACCTTCCCCAGGGATCGCATTTAGTCTGACCTCTCTGTCATGACCTTCCCGTCTTGGGTGGCCCTTCACAGTTTAGCTCATGGCATCATTGAGGTGCTCAAGCTCCAGCACCACGACAAGGTAATGATCCTTTGCTGAAGAATTATTACTATATCATGGCATTTTATGGTGAATGACAATAATATATTGATATGTTGTTCATTAATTTATTATTTATCTAATTTGTCCCTGCCCATCTCCTCCCGTTGGGGGACTCTGGGCGGTTAATTAATGTGATTATACTTTGTTAACATATTCCAGCAACTGATTTTGGGATGCACATGGTGGACCGTGTTTGAGGGAGACAGATTTGTACAAGACACCGGTTGGTTTGTCTGTAATTAAGTGCATCATGCAAAAATCGACCTTATAGCATAGTTTTGAACCCTGATTTTCAGAATTATGAAGGCTAAAAGAAGATGCTTAATAGTAAGATAACCTCCAATTCCTTTTAGGTTAGGATTTTAAACAAGAAGATTGATTTTAATGATGTACAATCCAGATGTGGTTCAAGAGATAACATCAAACATTCAGCAGGGGGAGGAAATGTAAGTAGAGGTGGTATCTTACACTGATCTCCAGCTGGCTGTGGGGAACCCACTCTGTATAAACTAGCCCTTTAACCCTCTCCCAAGACTGCTTCTCTTCTTCCTAATGTTTCACACGTTAACTTGGTCTAATGACCCATCAGCTTTGTATACTGAGTGGTATGTCCCTCCTTCCTCAAAAAAACAAACAAACAAAGCAAGGCCTTTGATTTCACTCAGAAGGGCAAGAGCCAGGTTTTCTTCACAAAGCACCCTGTTCTGCAAGCACTAACATAGTGATGAACTGCCATGGTTGTTCTGAACTCCATATTTAATCAAGGCCTGAAAGCAAAAAAAAAAAAAAAAAAGTCTTACAAGTCCTGAGTTCTGAACAAATAATGATGTCAACAGAAAGTTTCATTTGCTTGATTATAAGATCAGATGTATTGTCACTGATTCAAAGGTAAGAGTAATGAATTGATCACTCGTCCTAATAAGTGTTCACAGATGGCAGTCATAGCCAGTGAACAATGCATGTTAACTAGTCGTAAGATGATTTCACTTCACAGTGGGAGATATGTGGACCCAGAGCTATCTTGGAAGTCACTTGCCCAATTTTATGGTTTGACCCTTTCAGCAAACCTATTCCAAGTGATGATATTTAATGGTAGATCTAGTGAATTCCTCTTAAATATGTCATATATATATATATATTTTATTTTCCCCCCAGCCTTTATTATTTTTATAAATAACTCGAGGCGGCGAACATACCTAATCCTCCTTCCTCCTCCAATTTTCCTCACAGCAACAACCCTGTGAGGTGGGTTGGGCTGAGGGAGAGCGACTGGCCCAAGGTCACCCAGCCGTCTCTCATGTCTAAGGCGGGACTAGAACTCTCAGGCTCCTGGTTTCTAGCCCAGAGCTTTAACCACTAGGCCAGTATTTCCACTAATGTTTCTCAAAAGCCAAGGAGGTTTATGAAGTAACCTAAGACAGAAAATTGTTCTGAGCAGAATGTCAGGCAATGAAAATCAAACATCCTTGATTACCTAAGGAAAAGGGAAGTTTTAAAAGACACGTTTCAACACATAGCACTAAGGAAATGTTATCTCCATCTTTAAAAAATAATCTTACTTTCCTGATTTATAACCTTACATTTACTAATGAAAGAGATTTTAAATGATTCCACTAATCTGCTTTTCCAGTGGGAAGTTTGCTGTATTAACCTGGGTAGCATTCCTTCTTTGTACCATGATTATTATCTTCTAATCATCTCTTTTTGTACTGTGTTTTTCAAACTGGATACATCCCTTTTCTATTTTTGTTTCTTGATCCTTCCATATATAAATATGCATCTCTTTCTGTGTCTCTGTGTCTATATCTATACACATAGAGATATATTTTGTATATTTTAAACAGGTGCAAATTGTAACCAAGAAGATAGACTTGAGTCATGTGACTTCTAAATGTGGCTCCCTGAAGAATATCCGTCATAGGCCAGGTAATGCTAAAATGTTCCAGAGGGGAAATGGAATTCTACAAAGTCCAGAAGTTCTATAAACTTGTACAGTTTCATTTCTAGGGACTCTAACCATGTCTGGGCATTTGGGGAGAATTGCATCCTCCATGTCCCTAATACCTGGTCCATTGCCATTGCTACTGTACATGGCAGGGTAGGAGGAAGGAAGGGAACGAGGTCTCTAGCAAAGCCTATCTAACCCCACAGCCATGTAAATGAGATGGGAGGAAGATGCGCGGTGCAAGAGCATTCATACCAAAAAGCCTCCAGAGAGTAGCTTGGTCTTCAGCATTTTCCAGTGCACACTTTGAGGAATTTAGGATTGCTTGTGAAGCTTTTACATTGGTCTACTTCATTACATAATTTAATACAGGGAACTAAATTAGAGAAAGATTGACTGTGCCACTCTGGTATTGGGTCAAATGTGCCCTGAGAAAATAATACAAACAATATACCTTGTGGAAAGTTATTGAACCAGGATATAATTCACAAGTTTTTAAAAAACGGAAATTTCCTTTTTCCAGTAAAACCAAATAATTGCAGATAAATCATTGGGGCCAAATTTACCAAGCGTTTTAAAATAGATAACCTACATGAAGTAAATGGTCTCACACATTTTTTAACATTAAAAAACACACATATTGCATAACTTTAGCGCTGCAGTGACTTAAGTTGTGAATTATTTATTTATCTATCAAATTTATATCCTAATGCACTTTTAAGTAGATTCTCTGGCTTACAAAAGAGGACAATAATCATAAATAGTTAAAAAATATAATACAGACAGACCGCAAAACAATACCTGATATTAACACCTAAATGTCCTCCTGAAATGCTCCATCTTCAGCTGTTTCTGGAAGGCAAATAAAGTTGGACCCAACTGAACCTCCTGTAGGAAGCCATCCCAGGGGTGATCCCTCCAGGCAATGCCTTCCACCCACCCACCCTGACCTCCCCAAAATGGGGGACAGTCAGCTACTTCTCCTGGCATGATCCAAGTGGTTGTGCCAACTCAACTGGAGAGATGTGGTCCTGCAGGTAACCTGGGGCCAAGCTCTAAAGGTTTTTAAGTGTTAAAGTGTAACTTTACATTACATTTGGAAGCTAATGGGAACATTGAGGACAACCAAGATTACAGACTTGCAACCAGAGCAAAGAGGTATTTGAGCAGTCTATTCAGGATCATCATTTCCCAACAAGTTACTGAAACCACATCAAAACTGCAGATTTTGACACACCATCCTGCTTTGTTTCTCAATGTTAGCAGGGAAGAACTGCCCAATTCTAGCAACTAATACGTTTAAAAATATTTCACCCTTGCTGGGGACATTTATGCCCCATACTACTTAACTTACATGATTTCTCATTTCATGTAAGAAGGATGGAGCTGATCTCTTTCCCCAAAGCTATAAGAATAGAATTACAATTGTCTTTCCCAAAATTAAGTAGGGTCATTATGCAGTGCTGGTTGAATGAAGGTAAAAAAAAAGGGTGCTTCAGAGTGTGCAGGGGCACCAATGTAACTCCTGTTTGACATTGCTTTTAAAGCAGCCACTTTTTCCTGGGACCACAAAGGCACCTTTTTGTTTTCAAATCTGAAGTTCATCTTGGCAGAGATCCTTTCTGAAACCTCTAGTTGTTGAGGACCGAAAAGAAGCCATATAATTTTCTTTTCAGAGTACATTAAACTCAGCTATTAGTGCAGAGCTGCATTTACATAAATTCATTAATCTCCAATACTTTCATTACAATAAGATTTAGATTATGATCAAACTATGAAAGTAGCCATATACAGCAGTTTAGATGTGAAGTCTGCTTCCTTAACTTCAGGAAAATTCTGTTTCTCCTGAAAGTTAGATTAGTTGCATTACTAGTACTGCATAAAACAACTTTGTAGGAAGAATATCTTCCATAGGAGTAAAATACTAAAATATTTAAAGAAAAATTATTTTAAAAATGGCTGGACTACAGCTGCTTTAAAAGGGAAGACAGATGTTTTTCATGAGTGTTTCCCACTATTTTTTTTTCTGGGTGTTTTCCAAACATTGTTTAAATGTAACTATCTGTATGTGTAAACGTTTTCAATTATTATGTATGCTACACTTCAAAGGGAAAACAGAAAGTAGCAAAATTGTGACAAAAGATCTATTGATCATTAGTTAAAAGTAGGGCAAATAAGACATGGTAGCTTAAGACATTACAAAAGAGTTTTAAAATATGGATCTCTATTGCAATTGTCTCCAAGTAACATTTGAATCTGCAAGCTGTGTCTCTGTGTAGTGCAGAGGGTAAAACATCCCCATCATCCCCATCAGGATGATACACCAAATCACTCCTAGCAAAGATCTTCAGCTGGTGTCCTAGCCATCTGGGAGGTAGCTGGCCAACTGACGCTTCCTGCTTTTTGTTAACCAGAGAACAGCCTAGTCCAATCAGGATTACAGCAACCAAGTGTGGTTGCAAGGAAGCTTACTTTTCACACAATACTTCCTTCTGCATAAACTGACCAGTAGCAATAAAAAAAATGCCCAGAAGCTGCAGAGGCACTGCTGCAGAAGCACTGCAGTTTTATGATGGCTGAAGTTATAAATGACATGCCGAACTATGGTTAAGGTAATGTAGTCTAAATATAGCCTTTGCTGTATTGTGTAGTTAAGGTTTTCCTTATTAACCACAGTCGAGCCCATGACCTGGATTCAGATAATATAATAAACCAAACCACAAAATGATTTAATGTGTTACACAAAGCTGTGAAAGTTCACCAATACTTGTATATCTCACATTTCATTTTAGTAACTGTATGGCAGATGTACCGCATTTTAGCTAATAGCAGTAACAGGCATTTTTCATTCTGAAGTACATAGTAATCTGATACGTACATAGTAGGTTTAAATGCTATTTAAATCCTAGAACCAGAAGAGTTGTGCTCTTTTTAAGGTTTTTTCCCCCTCCCCCTTAACATATAGGTGGGGGTCGAGTGAAAATTGAAAGCGTGAAACTGGATTTTAAAGAAAAGGCCCATGCCAAGGTTGGCTCACTTGAAAATGCCCACCATGTGCCTGGAGGAGGTAACATCAAGGTAAGACATCAAGGGTTATAGACTTGACAGCTTATCAGTATATTAATATAGTGGATTATCTATTCCTTTGTTTAATATATTGGAGTTGTTCAAACTGTTACATAGTCCTATACAGCAGGTAAGAAGGACAATGATTGACACAGAGATAGAGGTTGGTGCCACCTTGTTGTGTCCCCACTGGGCTTGAGAAGCTAAGTCAATTAACTGTCTGCTTAGCTGTTAGAAAGTCCCATCTTATACCCTAGCCAAGTTCCAGAGATTTCCTGCCTCCTCTCTGAAGTCAAAGCTTTACACTGTGAGAACCTGTTTATGTATGTAAACTTTCAGACTTTACCTTCACTCACTAGATTCCTCCATGTTTGATTCATAACTGGCCAGATTTTGCCTCCTTTTTGTTCCTGAAATCGTTACAGTTCTTTTTTGAACATTTCTATTTTTTAAAAAAGTCATATGTAAAATACAGCGAAATGGATTAATGGAAATTTAATCAAAATTGATTTACTTCTCCCTCTTTTAAACCTCCCCAGAAAAACATTTTACTTACTTACTTACTTAGTAAAGGTAAAGGTTTCCCTTGACGTAAAGTCCAGTTGAATCCGACTCTAGGGGGCGGTGCTCATCTCCGTTTCTAAGCCTTGGAGCCGGCATTGTCATAGACACTTCCGGGTCATGTGGCCAGCATGATGGCTCGGAATGCCGTTACCTTCCCGCCGAAGCGGTACCTATTGATCTACTCACATTTGCATGTTTTCGAACTGCTAGGTGAGCAGGAGCTGAGATTAACAACGGGAGCTCACCCCGCCGCGCGGTTTCGAACCGCCGACCTTCTGATCGACAGCTCAGCGGTTTAACCCGCAGCGCCACCGCGTCCCTACTTACTTACTTATTTACTTACTTGTTTATTTAATGTGCATAAGCACCTCATTGATTTTTTTTAATCTCTACAAAGCTGGCCTACATAGTTCTCACAAAATACATTGTATAGGCTGGAGTATGACTAGAATCATTTGTTTTATGATTTAAACAAAGAAGTTAAAACATGATTTCAATCAATGTTTTAATATTTTTTAAAAGGAGTATACAGAATGCCCACAAGAGTACAAATTCTCTTAAAATAATTATTTCAGCCTAGGGAATCTGTCATGAATGGCAAATATTCAATTAACCTGGAAAGTCCTGGTCAGATGACAAAAGTAAAGTTGCACTGCAACATTTCTCACATGGGTCCTGCACCTATCTGCCTTTTCACTTAGACTTATTTAAAGAGACAGATGAGGTGAATGTGAACAGTGCTGCTGTAGGAGATTTCAGGCAACGAAACAAGGAGAACTTTGTAAAGAGGCTGGGCAAATGACACGTCTGCAACCTGCTTTTGAAGCTTGACTAGGGAGGTGCTGCTTGAAGGTTCCTCCTTGAGGAAACACTGATAACATTTTCCAAGGAAATTAAAGGAATGTTAGTGAAACTGGTCTCAGGGGAGCTTCATACCGCTGTAGCTGCTGCCTTTTATGTTTGCACCTTCCTTCCCTGCCCAGATCGACAGCCAGAAACTCAGTTTCCGAGAGCACGCAAAGGCCCGCGTGGACCACGGCGCTGAAATCATCACCCAGTCTCCTGGCCGATCCAGTGTGGCCTCTCCTCGGAGGCTCAGCAATGTCTCCTCCTCCGGCAGCATCAACCTGCTTGAATCTCCTCAACTTGCTACCCTGGCTGAAGACGTCACTGCAGCCCTCGCTAAACAGGGCTTGTGAATTTGCTTTGTTAGCAGTGTTTGAAGTCATAATATTTAGGCATGAGCTCTTGCCAGGAATGGGCTCTGAGCAGGTGTTAACATTCATTCTTCACTATGTCTAAAATCAAGTCACATCCCAAGACTGTAGTAACCATAAAATAAAAACTGGGGGAAAGATCCATATAGATGCAGAAACTGGCCTGATTTCCAATTACAGCAGGAAGATCTTGGCTTTTCTATGGGTACAATTGCAGTATATTACATTGGACAATTGTTGTTGCTCTGCTCTGTCTTGCATGGAGTATGTACTATGATAACAATGCATTTTGACCTTCCATGTGCCTGAAGGCCATCCACTACTTTTTGAAGAGCCTTGTTCAACCCCTTGAGTTGCTCATTTGACTGTTTTGTTGATGGATGGAATTAAGGAGCATCTCTCCCTGTAATTTATCAACAGGTTAATTTAAGCAGGAGAGTCTGAGGACCACGTAGAAGGGCAAATAATGATGTCAACACTTCAGAAAGGGTGGGGTTATTTTATATAAATGGGTAGAAGAAAGAGGCAATTAAGTTATTAACGTTGTGGAAGTTGGATAATTATGTCAGTGTATAGCTGATTACAATAAATTATTTAATGATTAAATAAGTAGTGGGGGAGAATCATATGAGCTGTCCTGGGGAAGCAGCATTTTCTTTTTTAAGAGCAGTTACTGAAATTAAGCAATGGAGTTATGTCAGATTAGAATATTGGTTAAGCAACTAGGTTTGTGTCTTCACTACTGGTTTCACGTCCTCTCCATCTGTTTGATACAGTATTATATTATATATATATATATATATATATATATATATATATATATATATATATATATATATATATATTTGTGTGGCCATTTGTGATACCCCCTCTCATACTTGAATATTCTAATTCTTTATTCACAGTATCTGTGTCTCTTGCACCCTTTGGTGTTGCAATTTTAGGTCTGTAAAAGTAGATGTTAGCAGGGTTTTTATTTCCCTATTCAACCTTTTACAAATACAAAAAAAAAAAGATTGCTCAGCATGAAATTGCTTTCTGTAACATCTCAAAATGTGTCCCTGTTTTAGTGCCAGATGCGAGTCTCTTCTGTGATACTAGAAAAAGTACTTCTTTCTTTCTCCCTATCTTCATTTGTTTTCTTTGCCATTACTGACTTTATGGGTCTGATATTGCTTATTTCTCCTTCCTCCCTCCCTTCCTCCCTCTCTCCCTCCTTCTCCAAAATGATAGTTTTGAATTCTACATTTTAAAAATGTCATTTAGAATAATGATTTTGTTCTACCTTGAAAAAACCTGAAGTAAGAGTGACATTTTTAAATTATTTATTTTTTCTTTTGCTAAAGTTGAAATTCCAAGAAAAACAGGGAGTTTTATCAGAAGTTATTCCATTTCTATAAATTGCATCTTTGCATTGATGTACTTGGGCACCTCAGGAGAACAAGGCTCTAGAGAGTTGCATCCATAATATATATTGATTACTGATATATAAGCTCCCTATGTAGCATAACTGAGATGATAGACTGATAATCTGCAGAAACAATATAAAAAGTATATGAGAGGGTTTCTAATAAGAGAAAAGGCACTTAACCTGGAGTCTATGGGATTTCTACCATTACTTCATGGAAATTAAAAGGATATACAAGATGGTCTGGTAATGTGACACATAAGTGGACCACTGTCTACTCATGTAATATATGCTAGTTTTGACTACATGATAATTGTTACCTATTTTACCCTGCATATTTATGGCATTTTCCTTAAAAATCACCTATATTACATTTGCATGTTCTCAAGCTGACCTGTATGTAAATGGTTCATTAGGATGGCTTTGTGTGTTGGAAGCTGTTGGACAAGGGCTACCTCTTAAACGTTTTAATTTACCTGGCGTGTCTCAAGAATGATGCTTCAATTGTTTTCAGAGGAAAACACCAACAATGCAAACAAACAAGAAGCTTGTGGTATCATAAAAGCTAACAAATGTATCACTGCATACACTCCCATAAGATGCATGGAGCTGGCTCTCATTAGATGAATTTATTAGATGCACAGATGTGATTCTTTGGACTTCTCCAGAATTGTTTTGTAACAGCCATAGAGTTAAATTGGATCCTAATTTAAAAACAGATTCATAAATGACAGGCTATTATTTGTAAATGGATGGGAACAACGGAATGTACTGTGTACTTGATCAGATGATATGAGGATAAACTAATGCATAAATAGCCTGACATGTTACGTCTCAGAAGCTGCCTCATGTTAAGATCCTACTGCTTATAATGCAGTCACGTAGTTTTTTTTCTTAAGAGTTAGCCTGCAGTCAAGAGGACTGTTTCGCTCTGTGATTACTATGATATTTAGAATAACTATGAAGTTCAAACACAACATTGATTAAGGACATAAGAATAGCCCTGCTGGATCAGACCAAGAGAGCTCGTCTTGCTGTAGGCTCCGTGCCACTGCTTCAAAAGAATTTAAAAAACAAAAAGAGCAGCATTTTTAATGAAATGTTGTCACTCTGACTCTGGGCTGTTGGTTCTTGGAGACAGCCTCTCTGTGTTTTTATGTCTTTTTTCCACTCTTAGAGCAAGAGAGGGTCCAAGGCTCTACTGAACCTGACATGGACAGTGCTAAGTGTCAGCCAGTCAGAACAGTGTTTAATCTGTGACTATTTTGTAATCTGCTTTTTTGAGATATGAACACAATCTAGATGATAACGTTGCTTACCAACCATACGTGTCCAAAGTCATTAATTCCATGCTGCCATTTTACCTTTCTTATCTTGAAGCTAAGTCCTTGTAATCATAACTGTCTTTCCATAGAAAGAATAGCAGAAGTTGATGAACTTATACAAGCTGAAGAACCAGAACGTGACCATGCTGTAATACAAGGAATGCACGTGCTATGTTACAGGACTCTAGATTTTCACTGGGTACGGGGTGGGCATGGGCTGGCTGGTAAATCCACAGAAACTTTACTTGCCAACTCTAGGCTTGGTTTAAAAGCTAAGGACACAATGTGCTAACAGCCCTGAAAGGGACATGGTCGCACAAGAACATCAGATCATCTCTACAGAATTTCTTCTTTGTTTGTTCCCTATTAAAATAGCTGGATAGCATATCCTTGAGAGGCCTGTTAAACCACAACCCAGTAACACTGACTAGTAAGCTTTATGATCAAGTATAATAATCTAATACACATTTAGGAATTCACAGCAAAGATGGGGGGAAAGTCTATAACCAAACCATGACTAAATCTGTCCTGTTAGAAGGTAGGGTCCTCTCTCCTCTCTGCCTACAATACTGTAGTGTTTACTTCTGCGTGAGCCTAGGCATGAAGGCAGTGGTGTGCTGGAGCTGGCTTCTACCAGCCCACAAGAGCTGATTGTAAAATTATCTGGCATTTTGCAAGCAGTTGAGAGCAGAACTGGACTGCAATGCCTAGCACACTGGTCAGCTGTTTGGAGGCTTGCAGCACAGCACAGTGGTGGCAACAGAGCCAGCAGAGCCGGTTGTCACACATTTATGAGCATATCACTGCATGAAGGGTACAGAAAGGTACAGAAGCTATTGCCTGTCAACACTGATCCAAACCAGCAGCCACCTTGCTTGCTGGACGGTACGGAAGGAAGGAAGGAAGGAAGGAAGGAAGGAAGGAAGGAAGGAAGGAAGGAAGCTTGTGTGTGTATGTGTGTATGTGATTACACCTAACATGATGTACATCTATAATTACAACCTTGCCCTTCTTTGTGGCTGTTTGCAAATGAGTCTGTTTGCCAAGAGCATATCCAAGAAGGATCCCAAAATGTGGACTTGCATGTCACAATAGACATACTAAGGGTTTTTCTATTTTACTAGGCCCTAAAATCCCTTCCAAAAGATACTAAGTGTGAAATAGTAAACCAAATTATCAGCTTAATCCAGACTTGTGATTTCTGATAGTAAACAATGCAGCCCACCAGAAATTGAGTACAGTATTGCTGCTCCCTAGAATGGGAAAAATAGGGGAGTTGCTGGGCCCCAAGAAGACTGCTGTGCATAGTTGGTTTGCTGTGGTCAGCTTGTTGTTTAGATCTAGGTAATTACTGAAATGCTTCCTGGAAAAAAAAATAGTGGCAAATTGCTTCTATACTGTTGCCAAAAAACAGGAAATCACCAGGAGCATAACGTAGAGGAGACTTTATTGCTCACTAGTAATAGAAAAATCAAGCAAATTCCCTTATATATAGGATTATTATTTTGCAAATCTGGTAAGGTCAAACCTAGCAGTCACTTCAACTTTAGCAAAGAGAAATATAAAATCATTTTCTGCGTGCTGGGATATTTCCTTTATCTCTCTTATTTGTTTTTCTTTTAAGATATACTGTAGGCTGTTAGCCTGTGGAATTCTTTTCTTTCCTGGTAATTCTAGAGCCTGTTATCATAAAAGAGGCATTTCTTGAATGACTGGTGGTAGGTAGTTCATGTTTTTCAATCCAACTTGCAGTTGTATTTGTTGCTGTATAGTGATTGTTTTGCAAAATAAAATCGCTTGTCATCAACTTGCTTGCATCCCAAGTCTCTGTTTCTCCATTGTATCTTCTACTGTTCCATACTGTGTGATATTAGGATGAATTAGCCTAAAGAAAGCAGTCTCTGGAAAAGATTTATCAGGGCAATTTCTGTCACTTAGGAAGTCATCCTGATATATAACTTGTGTCTATTTGCTTCTCGAACCTAGCAGGTTCCAACCCACCAAGTTGAATATTTGTGCTTAATACATGCCTGATGTTTCAGGGGCATGTACTAATTTCCTGGTGACGTTCAAACCTTTCAAGATTTAAGCCAGTGGTGATACAAGGCAGGAAGAAGGGGGGGTCTGTTATAAAAGTAGATTGGATGCATGTGCACCAAGTATTAGAATGTATATTTTGTTTTCCTTCGAGATCGCCTTTTGCACATATATAAAATAGCTTTCATCTGGCAATGAATGACCATACCTCCCCCTTCTGCCACATAAACAGGAATATATTTATTTGGCCATGTCAGGACTGTCTACGTGTTGGAAAACAAAGTTTTCTATTAAGATGAAGCCAGCCTTGACATCTCAATCAACTGTTAGGCATTTTCCCAGAAAAAAGTTGTAATGCCACAGAGTACAGTAGCAGTGTCTTGTCACCCTGATAGCACCTTGCTGGTAATTATTTCTGTGTCTGGATCCAAAGATAGGGAATTGGCGGAAATCTGAGATGGAAGAGCAACTGTAGGTACGGGTGAGTTCTTCTGGTAACTGTTTCCTACCATTCCTCTTCACTGCATTCCAAATGGTATCAGAGAGAAAAAAAGACCTTCTTTTTTTGGATTTGGGAGCAACAGACCCCACTTTATTATGTCTTGCTGGCAACTGAGAGGCCCAGATTTAAATAGTCCGATTACATCTTCTGCCTATATATCCATCATTCTTAGGTGGAAGTCAAGTTCTTATTGAATTACAAAGGTCCAAAAAGCCATTTCAACAATTGCAAACAATTCCAGACTGGTAAATATAGGGCCTTTCCTATCAGTACATTGTGTTGGTCTTAGGGGAAGACTGGGATGAACAAAGGAGGATGTTTTTGTAGAGAAATTTTTCTTAGGCATACAGTATCTGGGCTGCCAAAATCCAGATGCCCACTAGATGGTGGCTGAGAAGGTTTTTCTGTATTCCTTTGGTGCCCTGTTGTGGTTGGCTAAATGATATGAGGAAGTAGAAGTGGATGGAGGATATTCTTCTAGGACAAGAGTTTTGCTAAAATGGCTAATTTGAACAGATACCTGAACAATTTGGATAAATTTCTAAGAAACTTTTATGTTTTCTTTTAAAGACATATAACTGACTTCCTGAAAGTTTTGAAAGTATCTGCTCCTCAGTTACAACACATTTCCTAGTCCCCATTTCTAACATGTCCCTGGGAGTCGGGTGGCATACAGCTCAGACAGCAGCAGCAGCAGCATCTCCATCCTATCACTTCTCTGGCCTTTAGCATAATGGGGTAGGACTGCAGTTTTGAAGTAAGGATTTACAGTGAAAAAAGCAAGACAAATTGCTGGTGTTTGAGACAGGTTTATTAGCAATCCAGGGCTAATAAACTGAACAGATCTTCACGCAGCCTGCCTCAAGGCAAAATTATACCATCATGGGAGATCCATGATCAGGTTATCTCACTTCATTTCTTTTTGCTTTTTCATTTTAAAAACATTAGTGTGGGGCTGCAAATTTGGTTAAAATGGTGCTGAGTAGAAGTGTGAATGTGTGTTTGCCTTGTTTCAGTCCTCCACCAGCAACAGCAACTGGGTGATTGTGTGTGTATGTGTGCATGTTTTAGAAAAGTTGGAAAACATTCAAGGACACTCGCCGCATCAATATCATTTCTTCAGTCTCATTACCAGCTCCGTACAGGCCTCTAAACTAATGCAAACATCTGAACGTCTTCCCTCTAAAATGTAGCACCATAAAAGATCCTTGATCCACCTCTAGAGTTGAGGTGCTTAGTAGTGAATCTGCATCAAATAATGTATTGAAGACATGCAACCTAGAACTTGAGTCAGTGAATTTATCAAAATCTGCTGTTGGCATCTGTTCTTGCTGCTTTACATTTACTGCATAGTAGATGTAATGTGAAGTTTTAACCACTAGGTGGTGGCATATACTGAATGGAGAAGGTCAGCTGAGCAATAGGGGAGTTATGCTCAGCATCCATTTTAACCTAGCTTAATCTCTAAAATATGAGCAGGAAAGAGGATATTTTGGATTTTTATAAAACATGTTTTATTGAAACAATATAACCTGCTTTTCTTTCCTGCACTTTGTTTCTTGCATGTAGATAGGGATCTATCTGAGATGCAATTGCCTGAGAACTACCGCTTTCTGCAGAGGGAGTAAAAAATGGTAAGATGGCAGATGTGGCTACATGAACCAAGCCATGTTCTTTTTATAGGGGTATCAATGTTGCACCCACAATATGAAGTGCTGGGCCTTTGATCATGTTGCTGCAACTACCACCTTGCCTTTTTGACACACACACACACACACACACTCCTTGCAGATGCTGGTGATAACAAGATAGCTACATTGGAGAATGCACAGTCTTATGGAATATATTTCAAGTTACTTGCTTTATTTCAAACATGGGACTCTAACAGGGAGCAGGCATCACCCAAGTTGAGACTGGCCTCTGGCTGAACATTTTTGCCTGTGGGCCAAGGTTATCCTTTTTCCAAATAGTTTGGTCTTCTTAATATTACCCAATACATTTAACTCCACCTGAAACAAATCACTTGCCAAGAAATGGGCCTCTGAAGGCTTTTCCACTGACATGATATTGATGCTGTGATACGAGCAACCCAAGCTTGCACTGGGGCAGTGGGTACTGAACATGGAAGGCCAAAATGAGCAGGCTTCCTTGCCAAGAGACCTATGTGTGAATAGCCTGTTTGTAAAATTAAAACCAGGTCAATCTCTCAATCACAACACAATTCCTCATTTTGGAGCGGCATTGACCTTAGCTAATTTTAATGCTCCTCCTACCTGAGTCCCAGAAAGAGAAGCCAAGAAAATGCTGCATGTAGGCAGATTATCCAATGCTGTCCCAGTGCCATCAAATCAACTGTTCCCATCCTCCTGTACTGTCAGCTTAATGCAGATGCTCATCTCTGGTAAGTAAGTACCAGAGAGTAAGTACCCTCTATTTGCTTACCAAGGGTACTCAGATTTATTGTACTTATCATCCCTACACTCAGATAAGAATCCATC
This sequence comes from Candoia aspera, assembly GCF_035149785.1. Taxonomy (NCBI): domain Eukaryota; kingdom Metazoa; phylum Chordata; class Lepidosauria; order Squamata; family Candoiidae; genus Candoia; species Candoia aspera. The sequence goes on along the minus strand of NC_086153.1, from coordinate 172,619,574 downwards.
CATCTCTCTATCTGTAGCAAAGTTTTGTTCTACAGTTTGCAAATTCTAGCAGGGCCTAACAAGCTAGCATCCGATTCAGTGTTGTGTTCAGTATGTGCTTCACAGTATATATGATGACCTCTGATATTTTACTACTATTTCTGTCATGCTAAATATGTTTCTGGTTTTTACTGTGGTCTAGGACTATAATAAAGTTGATTTGCTCTCATCTGATAGAGATTTATTTCTTAAGTGATGTCACTTTTGAAACAAGTCTGCCACTTTTTGGGCTGGAGATTTGTTTGTTTATTTTGTTCCCCCCCCCCCCGCTTTCCCCTTAAGTTTTGCACAATGGGACAATTCATTTATATGCTTATAACATTTCTTATTTGACCATCATTAAAAAAATCATAGGGAACAATCAATAAAACAACAGCCATTTAAAATTATACAGACACATCTAATTGCAGTTACTTTGCACTAAGGTTGTTCTTGTTAGGCATTGGCAGTAAATCGCAGACCTCCAGACACTTAACTCTAATTAGCTCTTGGCCTCATTCGGCAGACGGCTCCCAGACAAAACTCACCTTGCTTCGAATCTTTACTGCGAGCAAAAAGGGGGCCTCAAACCAGCAGCGCAAAGATTGGAGGCTTTATATGTGTGTTCTCGGTTTTTTTTTTTTCTCCTGTCCTTCCAGGTTCAAGTGTGCTTGTCAGGTCTCTTGATTGCCTGGGCAGCTGAAATATGGATACGTGGTGCTTCTTTCCAGCCTGGGAAGCATTGGTTCCTGCCTCACCACTCTCAGGCCTGCCAGTTCTCCCTTGAATATCAAGTCCCCAAACTGTTTATGTGTCCCATTAACACCTTGCACTCAGAATGAAAGCGTATTGGTTGACAGTGCAGCTCCTTCAGAATCAGCGTTGTATGATTTCTATACGTTGCATCTGATAAGAGTCTAGCTGCCACATTTTGCACTAGCTGCAGCTTCTGCCTCATCTTGAAAACAACCCCATGTGGACTGCACCGCCCTGATCTCTGGAAGAAATTACCAAAGGTTGAGTACTGCACTCTGGCAATCCCTTTTTTTAGGACGGCCACAATTGGCATCCCAAATCCACCCTGTGCCAGCGAGGCAACCTCAGATTCCAAGAAGGAAACTGCATTAAAGAGCATCCCATCCCAAATAATTATTTACTCAGTTGCTGATTCCATAAAACCCCCAAAGAGCCCCCCTCTTCTTGGGATTCAGTATTACTTCACTGGTTCTCATTTGGTGGGTTGAATCATGGAGATAGCAGTCTGGTCCCAGCACAGCTGCATGTGATTCTGACAACAGAGAAATAGAATTGGCAGGGACGCCCCACTTCAGAGCCAGCAGTTTCATACATGCGTTAAACGGCATGAGGGGCATAAAAACTGTGAAGCATTTCAGAGTGGATCATGGAAGGATCCACAAGACAAAATGAGTTTCTTCAAAGCTGTTCTCTGGGACCATCTCTGCAGATAAAAGTGGAATACTCACTGAGCTGGTCCAATAAGGTCTCATGATCAGTACTATCAAAAGCCAAGGATAGATCCATAAGGATCAACAGAGTTGCTCTCCCCCTGTTTTTCCACCAGAGTTATTCATCTTTCAGCTTAACTAAACATTAAACTAAACCCTAAACTAAACTATTAAACTAAAGTTGTTTTGCTTTCAAATCTCTGTGTGAAACAGACTGAGTTGAGTCCAGATGATTTCCTCCAAGAACATCTGAGGTTGCATAGTGACTCCTTTTTTAAATATTTTGCCTGCAAAGGGAACATTTGCAATATTTTCCTTAATTACTTTATTGTGTTCTTGTTACATATTGGTTACTAGTGCAAGCTTTCCAAAAGCATCCTTTTTTGCTATGGTAAAGTGTTTCTCCAACTTGGAAGCGTTAAGATGTGTGGACTTCAACTGCCAGAATTCCCAAGCCAGCATCTGTACAGTGACATCTCAATTAGATGCAAAATTAACTAATTGCCAAAGATATTTAGCTAATGAATTTGGACACCCAGGCCAGAAGCACAGAGTTTATACATGTGAGAACACTCTCTCTCTCTCTCACTCTCTTGCTTGCTGTGTGCATCTGTGAGAAAGAGGAAGAGAGAGCCATGGCAGATACTCATCCTGATATGCTCTGCATTCGATATATCTATCCTTTTGTCTTGTGCTGCTTGGCTATGTGCCGCACAGTATGGAAGCAGTCATAAAACATAATATGAAATGAGTGTCATAGCAACCACAGAACTATCTCTGGTATGCAAAGTTACTTGCTAAAACTGCCTTTCCTTTGAAAACGGAGACATCTTTCTTCCTGGTGGTTAACTAAGTAGTAGGATGGATTCTTTCTCTTTATGGACTTGGATGGTAACAAACTGACAGGTACAGATGCATCCAGGCAGAATCCTTATAGCCAGCGCCGTGTCTTCCTGACATCCTTAGGTCACAGTATCTGTGGCTGTTCTTTCTCTGAGTATCCATGTCTCGCTGCATCTCCAGGGTTCAGATTAAGAGTCCTCTAAATTTAAGGTTGCTGAGAGATTAGTGTATCTATGATAGTCTCTGCACTTTCTCACAATGAATTGGTTCACTCAGTTTTGACTTTTGTTGAGTCAAAGTTTTCATATGAAGGACACACCTTCAACATGAGGATTCAACTCCTGTTGAATATATCTGCAATTCTGCTGGCCCTCCGTTAAAGAAACTCTGTCCTCTCCAGTGCTGTCATATATCTTAGCAGCGAAGTAAAAAATGAGTGACTTCTCAACATGGCCTTAATGACATTTTCTGTGGATGACTTAGCTCAAACGTGATATTTCTTCTCAAGAGAAGGGCTCCTTCCCTGCACTCTCATATCTTCAAACATCCTCCATAAATCCTGCCAAGGGTTATATTTTGTATCAACAGTTGAGACTGCTCTTTAAGTTGAGGCTAGTCCCTTTCTTGTTTTCATTTAGGTGGAGAGGTAAAAGAGGTTCCCCCGGCCAAGGCCTTTTAAAGTATCTTAAAACTAATAATGCTGCTGGTTGTTAATGATAGCAATGTCTTCACAGCGTGCAATATTTTGATATGGGCTATCAGGCCAAATATTTCAGAAACTGCTTTAATATTATAATATTTTAATAATAAGCTTATAATAATTCTGTGCTGATAGTTGTCAGAATACACCAGCAAAAGAGTTCGAAGAGTGCAGGGAAGCATTAATGATAATGATAATATATTAAACATATGCTGCCTGATTCTCAATGACTCTGGGTAGTTTACAAAAAATTAGAATAACATCAATAAAAATGAGGCACTGGGTGAGAGTGGAAAATCATTTGGGCATCTACATGTTATACTTTATAGATTTAAAATTACAATTAATTCAACAAAAGAATATTATGGGTTCAGCTACTTGATAAAACTGTAGTGCTCAAAAGTAATTGTGGTTCATACCATGTGATCTCATGCTATTTTGGCTCTCTTTTTGATGTAAGTCATTTCATATGCTAATTGGTCTTTTGAATTATATACCAATGATTTGGAAATTAGCAGTAAGGCAATGGAAATAGATATCGGGCACTTTTGTGGTTTCAAAACCAAACAAACATTACTACAAGGTTGGGATTGGCCACAGCCACCCTCAACAATTATATAATATTCTGAAGAATGTATATGTACAAGACTGGAGATTGTGATTGGAGGACTGTTTAGAAAAATGGTAAATTGACTTAAAGGCTAATAATTTATTGGTGTAATATGGGATGAATACACTATATATGTAAGACTGACTATTTTATAAGAGTTATAAATTTTTATTGTGAGGTTCCTTCTTTCTTTTTGTTGGTATTATTGCTGTTATTATTTGCTTATAGAATAATAAATAATAATACATTGTGTTATTCTATATAGAGGTTGTAGACCACTTAGAGTGACATAATGGAAATGCAAATACAAACACACATATTTAGAAGGTAATTTTTTAGCAAAATGCTAACTTCAGGCATATGGTTAAGTCCCAGATGTCTGTTTGTTTATTGTTTCTAAGCCTTGCTCAGAAGACATTCAATAAATCAGTGGTGGCAGGAGAGAGAGCAAGATTCTGCCCTGCTTTTACCTTCTTTCACTTGTTGTCAGCCCTTCAAGGTAGTCCAGACAAGAAGCACCAACCATGAGTTCTAATATGACCTTTATTGTAAGGCTACAGTAACAAAATCTTGCAAGTCTGAAAGCACCTCTCCCCTCCCTTACTTTTACTCTCCTGAAAACAGGGAGGGTCCCTTCTAAGATGCTTTCTCCACCCCCACCCCTCCTTTGGACTCAGAATCCATTTATCAGGTTGATGTCTAGGCTGTGGCTCTTCTTCCTGTGTCCCAAGGTCATTCCTACATACCATTACACTTGTCCATCTGATCATGTTTACAATTTATTGAGTAGGAGTTTAATCTATATTAAGTTTTAGTTTATATTATATAGTCCATGATTCATTGCTTGAGGATTTTATCAGAAGTAGAAAGATATTGTCTGGATCCCAGGTTTAACCACTAAAAAAGAGGGGTTAGATGTAACATGTAAATTGCTATTATTGTGGCAACTGAGCAGAATACTATGGTCCTACAAATGTCCATTCCAAAGACATTTGTTCAAGTACCTACAGTCGTGGGAAAAAGTAAGTACACCCTCTTTGAGTTCTATGGCTTTCCGTATCAGGACATAATAAAAATAATCTGGTCCTTAACAGGTCTTACAATTAGGTAAAGACAACCTCAGATGAACAACAACACATGACATATTACACCATGTCATTATTTATTTTACAAAAATAAAGCCAGAATGGAGAAGCCATGTGTGGAAAAGTAAATACACCCTTACTGCTTCCATAGGTATTAAGAGGCTAAGTAGCAGCCAGGTGCTGCTAATCAAATGCCCTTGATTAACTGACCATCAGCAAGTGTGACCACCTCTATAAAAGCCGAAGTTTTAGGGGTGTGCTGGTCTCAAGAATTCAGGTGTTGTTAACACAATGCCAAAGAGTAAAGACATCAGCAATGATCTTAGAGAAGCAATTGTTGCTGCCCGTCAATCTGGGAAGGGTTATAAGGCCACTTCCAAACAATGTAAAGTCCATCATTCTACACTGAGGACACTTATTCACAAGTGGAAAACATTCAAGACAGTTGCCAATCTTCCCGGGATTGGACGTCCCAGCAAATTCACCCCAAGGTCAGACCATGCAATGCTCAGAGAAATTGCAAAAAATCCAGGAGTTACATCTCAGACACTGCAGGCCTCAGTGGGCATGCTAAATGTTAAAGTTCATGACAGTACAATTAGAAAAAGACTGTACAGGTATGGTTTGTTTGGAAGGGTTGCCAGGAGAAAGGCTCTTCTCTCGAAAAAGAACATGGCAGCATGGCTTCAGTTTGCAAAGTTGCATCTGAACAAATTGCAAGACTTCTGGAACAATGTCCTTTGGACAGACGAGACCAAAGTGGAGATGCTTGGCCATAATGCACAGCACCACATTTGGCGAAAACCAAACACAGCACATCAGCACAAACATCCCATACCAACTGTCAAGCACGGTGGTGGAGGGGTGATGATTTGGCTTATTTTGCAGCCACAGGACCTGGGCACCTCGCACTCATTGAGTTGACCATGAACTCCTCTGTATACCAAAGTATTCTAGAGTCAAATCTGAGGCCAACTCTCCGACAGCTAAAGCTTGGCCGAAATTGGGTCATGCAACAGGACAGTGATCCCAAGCTCACCAGCAAATCTACAACAGAATGGCTGAAAAAGAAAAGAATCAAGGTGTTGCAATGGCCCAGTCAAAGTCAGACCTCAACCTGATTGAAATGCTGTGGCGGGACCCTAAAAGAGCTGTGCATAAGCAAATGCCCACAAACCTCAATGAACTGAAGCAATGTTGTAAAGGAGAGTGTGCCAAAATTCCTCCACAACGATGTGAGGGACTGATAAAGTCATACGGAAAACAATTACTTCAAGTTATTGCTGCTAAAGGTGGTTCTACAAGCTACTGAATCATAGGGTGTTCTTACTTTTTCACACACGGCATCTCCATTTTGGCTTTATTTTTGTAAAAATAAATAATGACACGGTGTAATATGTCATGTGTTGTTGTTCATCTGAGGTTGTCTTTACCTAATTGTACGACCTGCTCAGGACCAGATGATTTTTATTATGTTCCGATACATAAAACCATAGAACACAAAGAGGGTGTACTTACTTTTTCCCACGACTGTATAATGCACATGTATTTATGAATGAAAAAAAAAGCAGATGAACACCATGTAACTAAATTGAGCTCCAAATTCTGGGTAAATAAATCCATTTCTCCAAACCCCACTGCAGAAGACATTCTTCCCAGACTCCAATGTTACCCTTTACAAAGCATTAATGCTTCCACGATGAAGGAAGGGCCAGAGGTCTGTGGTAGAGCCTCTGTGTGCATACAGAAAATTGCAGTTTTAATCCCCAACCCAAGATCCCGAAACCTCTTGACCATGTTACGGTCATTCCCCCAAAAGGACTGCCCTAGGGGTGGCTATGTCAATGTCAAAAAGCAAGCTGGTACAGTTGTTCCTTGCCACTTCCTCTACCCTTCCAAGATATTACCTGCCCTCTCTAGATTACTTTTGTTTTTTTCTGAATAAATAACACGATAGTCTTGGACAGCAGTGCATTGCTTCTTTCCAACTCAACAGAATGTTGGAAAGAAATTAAGCAAAGGTGATGCGGCTCTGTCTATCGGTCTGCCTGTCTGTTAGCACAATAATTCTATGAAAAGTGAACAGAATAGGATGTAATTGGCTATTGGGAAGAATCTGGCAAAAGGATGATTGGGCTGGATCAGTCAAGGGTTTAAAAAGAAAGGAAGAAAAAAATCCTCACAAAGGTTCTCAATGCATCCTTATGGGAGAGGGGGTTGGGAAGTGGCTCGGAATGTTGGCAACTGCTCCCTTCTAAGGCCCCCTCCCTCCCAGTCACATGATCCGGAAAAGAGTGTAGGTAACCCTTCCCTTGTGCTTTGCAGTTTAGCCAACCCCCCACAGAGACACACTATGGAGGAAGGCTGAAACACAGAGGGACATGGCTTATCACTTGTTAACCCAAAATACAAATGCCTCCCATGGCAACTGCTGCTAAAAGATTTGGGAAGAATTCTAGAATGCTTCTGAGGTGGTTTGGGTCCACAGGAATTGTTGAAAATGCCAATTATGCTTGAAGCAGGTTCTTTGTGCTTCATAGCTGTATAATAATTAATAATAATAATAATAATGCATTTGTTTAAAAATGACATAATTAAGTTAGATTGAGGAGAAAGTCTGATGGATGCCAGGAGACTGTGTTGCTGGTTACACTGGTACTTCTGGGTGCCATTTTGGGGTCCTATGCCCGAGGCCGGAGTTTTCAAACTTTTTCAGGCTGCAGAACCTGTTAGTTTTAAAAAAATATCCTCTAAACCCCTAATCAAGAGGCAAAGCTCTAGAGACAGAAAATTGGCTGTGTTTGAAACACGTTGGTTTGTTTGTTTGTTTGCCAGTTGTCTCTCACGGAACCCCCTCATCTTCCTGTGGATCCCTGGGGCTCCACGGGGCACCATTTGAAACACTCCTGCTCCAGGTGGACCAGGAAAAACCTCCTGTCTGAGGCCTGGAGAGCTGCTGCCAGTCACTGCAGACACTACTCACTTGGACAGCCTTAAGGCCAGGAAAGCCCCCAAAATGAGCAGCTCTCCAGCCTCACAGGGTTGTTGTGGGAATGAAATAGGAAGAGAAATATTGTGAAAGCTTCCTAGATCTGTTCCTGTGACTGTGAAACAGGTTCCCTTCACTTCCTAACCAAATAATGCTTTTGATTAAGCAGGGGTTTTCAGCATTTACTTTCTTTAACTTTCCCCTTGCAGAAATAAATTGTAGGACTCCATCAGCAAGTTAGTTGTTACTTTATAACCCCCTCGAGCCAAGAGTGGAAATACTACTGCATAAAGATGAAAATGCAGCGGCTCTGTCCCTGAGTCCCTTAAAGGATCCGTTCTAGGGAATGAATCAGAGTTTATGGCCGTAAGGAGGAAGCTGGAAATTCGGGAAGCCTTTGCGGCTCCCCAAACTTTCCACTTCAGACCGGGGAGTTTGATCTCCGTGGGAGGCGCCGCTCCTCCCCACCATCGCCTCCCGCCCGCCCCCCGCGTTGGTGTCCCCTGGACACATAACGCGCAGGTCCCTTCGCGCTGGTTGCTGTCCACAGAAGGAGGTTCTGAAGGAAGGGAGTCATGCGGGGCGGGGGGCGACTATCCCCTCGTCCTTGGCTGCCGCCGCCGCCTCCCCGCAAGCTGCGCTGATTTTTCCCCGCTTGGCTGCGGCCGCTGTTTTTGCAGCCATTTTGCACCAGCGGAGCCGGAGGCAGAGAGGGCTGCTGCGGCGAAGCAGAGCGATGGGCTAACAGCTGTTGCGGCCCAGGAACCGGCACCATGGTGAAAAGGAAAAGCTCGGAAGGGCACGACCAGGAGAGCGGCCGAGGGGTTCCGCTGCCTATCCAGACCTTCCTGTGGCGGCAAACCAGGTAAGGGAGAATAGGGGGCGCTGCCCGCTAAGCCTCGCTGGGATTCAAAGGGCCGGCAGCCTGAGAAATGGTGCGCCTCTTCGTCCGGCTGTATGTTCTTGGTTTCCAGGAGATCGAAGTCGGAGCAATGAGAAGCTACCTTTTCCCTAAATGGTCCGGTGTGCTCTAGGGGGACCCTAGAGGGGTTGTCACTACTGTAGGTAACAGCAGAGATACAGAAACCTCGGACTCCCTGCTGCCCTCTAGTGGTGGTCCCTATTTGGGGGCTCCAGTTATGATACATCCATGCTCTCTCCCTTCCCTCAGCCTCCAGCCTGATGTCTCTGCTGGCTGTGTGCCAGCGCTGCATGCCATGAAACCACCTCCTCAGTGCCCTCTGCTGAGTCAGCAGGTGTCAGGGTATGTGGTGCTGTCCATCCGAAGAAACATTAGAAAATCCATTTTTTGATTTGGAGCCCGTTGCCAGCATTGCCCAGGAAGATGCTTCTGGGAAGACTGTGTTTGAGGAAGGGAACATTGGGCGGCCTCTGGAAAATCATCTCAAGTCCCATGAATAACCTCCCACCTCCCACCTTACTCCCCCGTTAGGTGTGCTTGGAATTGCAGCTCCAGTCCCCCATCTTCACAATGGATATATTGAAGCATATTGAGAGGAGCTCTACTGTCACCATTGCTAAAATGGTTCAGCACAAGGAATTTAACTTCTTTTATTGGCTTTAACACTGTCTGTGTGTATGTTGTTGATGTATGAACATCCCTTCTTTCCAGTTAAAACTGAACACTAACATCTTATGGAAACTTGCCCCCAACTATTTAAAACTATGTTTACCAGTAATGACACAATAATATTTCCATCTGTACATCTATCAATTTACACACAGATTTACACTTTTTTAGCACAGTCTAAATAATTGTGCCAATGATTTAGAGTACTTAACTGTATACTATACCTATAATTATTCTTTTAACAAAAATCTATGTCTTTTCTCAGTGCATTTTTGAGACCCAAACTGGGAAAACAATATGAAGCTTCATGTGTGGTACGTGATTTTTGGTGTTCTTGATTTACTGATGTACATGAATTGCTTGCTTTTAACATGGAAACCCAGGAAGCCTATGCTCAACACAATTGGACAAACATAGTACTTGTTTTACTACCAATAGCTAAATGCATGATTCAGGCAGGCTGGATCTATGGTTTCCCCTTTGAATAGTGTACTCTTTACTAAATGTAGATTATATGGTTTTCACAGCAATACTTGCAGGGAAAATATATATGTAATAAACCTGATCAGATTGGATTTCTCCCAAAGAAATACATGAGAGACAACATTAGACATAGACTGAATGTTACTGACAAGATAAATCCAAACAATAAAACATTGGCTAGGATTTTTTTTGAAACAGAAAAAGCCTTTGATCATCTAGAATGGTCTGTTATGCTTGAAGTTTTGAAAAAGATGAGTTGTGGCTCTAATTTTTTTCACATGGATACAGAGCATTTAAAAAGGAAACAAAATCATAAGAAAATAGTAAAATACATTTTTACTAAATGAAATAAAAAGTAGGCTTTTTATCACAACAATGCACCATACCAAAAAGGACAAAACAAAGTTGCCCCATTTCCTTCATTATTTTACTAACATTAGAACAATTGGCAATGAAAATATGTCAAGTATATAAAATTTGAGAAGTTAAACTAGGAATTCTAAAACATAAACTGAAATTATATGCCATAATCACTCAACCATAATCATTCAACCAAAAGACTCCTTATTAGTGTTAAAGGAATATATATATATAAATAAATAAATATAAATAATATGGTTTTATATCAGTTAAAAAAACCTCAGATGTTGACCTGGAATCTAAGAAAAGCAATATCATATCTGCATCTAGTAACAGATTTAACACTTCTGCAAAAAAAAAAAAAAAAGGTTAAAAACTTAGGAATGTACTTGATAAAAATAATGATTTGTTTCAAAACATTTTTATAGAGCTGGAAAAATATAACAGCATATATTTTCAGATTGAAAAAATTGGACTTCTCTTGCTTATTGCTACTATCAAAATGAATATTTTACTAAAATTTAACTTTTTTTTTTTACAAAGGATTGAAAATAAGTGGCATAAACAGGGAAAGAACTACATATATTACAGTAAGAGACCAAAGATTACATTTAAGATTTTACAGGATTTGAAATAGTGATTGGTGGCTCCAACTTTTAAATTGTACTAAAATGCCAGTTGCTTAATATGAGTTACAGAGTGGATTGTATCTCCTTATGATCCAGCTACCTCCATGGAAGGGGGAGGACTTCTATATGCTCTGCCTCAATATCTCTCTGAGAGACCCAGTTTGGTGCAGTGGTTAAGGCACCAGGCTAGGAACTAGGAGACCCGGAGTTCTAGTCCCGCCTTAGGTACGAAGCCAGCTGGGTGACCTCTGGCCAGTCCCTCTCTCTCAGCCCTAGGAAGCAGACCGTGGCTAACCACTTTCAAAAAACCTTGCCAAGAAAACTGCAGGGACTTGTCCAGGCAGTCATCAGGCATCAGGAGTCAACACTGATTCAAAGGCGCCCCCCCCTCAAAAACCTCTAGATGGATACAAACAGAAACAAACAATTTATAAGGGATCATGCAATAATATTGAATCGCTTGGTTAAATAAGCCCAGACTTTTGCCCTCTTGCTTTGTTATTAAATGCTTATTTTTATTAAGAGGAAAACACAAAGAAATTTGCTCAGTTAAGAGATAATGGGTTTAGACTGCAAGGTTATTAATAAGACAAAAGATAAAATCTTTAAGGTTTTTTATCTCAATGGTCTTGTGCACTATCTTTCAGTATCTTCAAATTAGTGGCAGAAACAATTGTAGAAAGAAGGGGAACATTTAGGGGCCTGACTGAATTTGAAAATCTTACAATTTGAGATAATTCAGAACTCCTGCTGGATCTTATTTATAAATTGTTGGCAAAGTACAATTCAGAAACCAAACAAATCAAAGATCAAATGGATACAGAATTTAGATATGGTAAACAGATATGTGACAATAGGAATTTCAATTCAAGAAGATTATTAAATTCACCCTGAAAATTATACTTATTAAGATGCTTTACTGTTGGTATATTACTCCAGTTTTGATAGCTAAAATGATAGCAATTTTAATCTTTTAAAATGATATAATATATTCAGTTACTCATTGTTAACTAAGAAACTAAAGATATATAAGAAAACTGTAAGCTCCATGTAGTTTGTAAATCCCTTATTTATTCATTTGTATTTTATTATTTTATCCCTTTTCCTGTTTGTTTCTTTGTTTCTTTGTTTATATATCATTAAAAAATAAGAAAAAATAGTTTAAGTGAAAAATATCCTCCACCAAAATCTACCAAATAAATTGAATGTAAACGTGGTTAAAAAAAACCCCCAAAATATTGCCTTTATAATATTTTTTTTCACATGTTTCCCATTACAAGCTAAATGTTCTCAGTAGAGATTACATTAGTTTTTGGAAGATTTCAGTTCATAGCATGTATATAATCCCTGAGTTGCTCTGGTTAATCTCATGGCTGAACAATTCCTTACAAGGAAAAAAAGTCTTCAAACTAGTGTTTGAGGATCACCTATGAGGGAGAACTAGCAAATGGGGGATTTTCAAAAGGATGTCTTCTGGGGGTTGGACTAGAAGACCTCCAAGGTCCCTTCCAATCCTATGATTCTATGATTCTTTTCCTGCCATTTCTTGAAAATGTCCTTTTCGCTCCCCACAGGCTCCCAAACCAAACTTGGCTGGGTGGTGGGGAACATAAGGAGTAGTGCTCATTAGCAGGAGATGATCTATGAATGTTTCCATGACTGTCATAAACCCTACAGAATACCAGCATCCCATAAGGGACTGGTACCCAAAAGTCCTATCTCTGGAAGGCCATGTTTATCTTGCCTCATTTCTTCAAGTCTGAAACTAACGTGAAACTATCACAGCTACTCACTCTAAATAACAGTGGTCTTAAGGTCCTTGATAATTTGAATGGTTAAGGGAGAGATGCTCTTCAGTACTGTATATGCTTCAAGCATAGCCTCTTACAACATTTACCAAGAACCCAACAATTCAACCCTGGGCTATATATATTTTCCAATATTGCCTTTTCCATCCTTCTCTGTCCTGTCCCCTACTTCTTAGGTAGACCTAAGGGAGAAGTAAATTGTTGCATTCAGCATTTTATTCTTCATACTTTTATAAGCAGTTTATTGCTTAGTGTAAGCTGTTCAATGAAATCTTGCTCTTGAATGCACTCATTCTTGAAACCTGTTTAATGTCTTGTATCAACTGACTTATCTATAAATGCTTCCTTTAAAAAATATGATCCTTCTCTTTTCAAACAACCAGCAGCTTATTTTCGTTTATTTGGTAATATAAACAGATTCATTATTTTGCTGCTCATTCTCTCTCTTTTTATAATTTTCAAAAATATTCTCGTATATGCTGGTAAAAGGTGCATAAAGTTGCATAAAAATAAGCATATATTTGGAAACATTGGACTAAAAAGCATGTTAGGGCTAAATTGTATTTAAATATATAGGGGAGTAGGAAAAAAAGTGTATATTTGAGGTATTGATATGTTGTGAATAATTTGCAAATTGCAGAATAACATGAAGGTTGTAGGAAAATTGATACAAAATCCATAAACCAGTAACTGGGTTTTCTGTTGATTTTTTTAAAAAGAGAAAAATCATATACTGTAAAAACCTTCCTCTTAAGATTTTGTTTGTCTCTCAGAGTCTTTTATATTATTGTTCTTTGAACAGTCTAGTAACACAGTTTCTCCATGTTTATTTAGCTTTCAGCTGTTGTCATATTTAGCATCAAAGGTTTTTTTAAAAAAGGATTTGCTAAATTACAATTCATTCAGCATAATTTAGCCAAGAACAAGAAGTCTAGGAGTAATTCGAAGGATTTAGTTCCTTTGGACAAGAACTCGTTGTCCAGTCACTGGGTATAATCCTTATTTCATTTCTATTTCCAAATATGGAACCAGAAACATCTGCCATCCCCATAGATCCCTGGGTGTCTTTATTCCAGTGAAGTGGGAGGCAGCTTCAGGTACTGACTGAAAAAAGGCACAAAGGGGGACATGTGAAGGCAGTGGCTGGTCAATTGACAGAGGACTTGAACTGGGGACTAAAGGAAGGAGGGTTGAGGAAAGAGCAAACCCTCCAATTAAAAAGGAAAGTCTCTGAGCAAGAAGCTGTGCTTCCAGGTATGATCAAGCTTCTAGCAAGCCAAAGTCCACAGGGCTTTAAGCAGAGATCTCACTAGAGGGAACTCCAGCAAGAATTCAGTGAAACCCCTGAGCAATCCTAGAAACCTGAAGAATAGGAGGCAGAAGAAAGTGGCATTTATTCCTAGTTGTGAAGATTGACTGGTCTGAGGTACTCTGGATCAAACGTGCTTCTGAACAGAATATTTAACAGGGTTCTGTAGCCTGAAAAATGATGCAATTGCTTTAAGAAGTAAATTTATTAAAGTAAGATGCTTCTTAAACCAGCCATGCTCTTTTGGAAACCTGAAAAAAGAGGGACTGCTTTAATGACTAGCAGAGAGATGCTACATTTGGGTGAGATACAAAACATGACTTTCTAGACATTTTCAAAGTGTCGGCCTTCTGAAGTAGGCCAGATCAGGAAACAGATTCCACAAGAAATACTGGAACCTGACTATATTGGTATAGGCTATAGTAACAAAATCTTGAAAACCTGATAGTGGGATCCTTCCCCTCCCTCTTATACTAAAGAGAGTTAAGGCAGGGCCAGATTATGTCTCTTTCTAATATTCTCACATTTTCTCACATTTTCTCAGGCTTACATCATGTTTTGATAGCCATCACATTCCTTCCCAAGGTGATCTTTGTGGTTCTCCACACAAAGCTTGCCCGGTGCTAGAATTTAGGCTTTTTTAGATCCGTCCCCCTCAAAAAACACCACACCAATAGTAAAGGCTTTGACTTTGTTTCTTGCTAAAAGTTATATCCCATTTAAGGGGGATATGTAGATTGATTGATTGATTTGCAATGTTTGTAACCCATCTTAACCTGAAGGCTCTGGATGATATACAAGAAGAAAGGGTCAAAAAAACAGAAGGCAACCCACTCCAAAACAATCCCAACAGGTGAATGCTGAAGACAACCAAATAGGGAGTTAAGAACATGTAGAATAACATTGTTCTGGCAGCTTTACAAAAAGCCGGGTGGGGGTGCTACACAGACACCAAGGGGAAGTGAAGTCCACAACGTGGGGGCCTCTGCAGAAAAGACCTGCTGTTTTGCACAAGGATCATGGGTGCCAAGTGGGAGGGACTTTCAGCAGATGTTTATACCTGATGGGTACATTCAGTCTTGCTGAGTGAGTTCTTTTGCTTCATTTCAACTCTTTTATTATCTAATTAAATTATTAAGAATAAATTCACTGGAAAAAACAAGTCCATAGACAAAGAAATGTGATGAATTGCACAATCGTTCCCATAAAGTCTCCTCACTCATGTAGTACCCTAATGCAGAATTTACAGAAACTCCTTTCTGTATAATAGTATGTTCTCTGTAATAGCAGATGAACAAAAAAACAAAGTTCACTTTCCCCCCATCTCGTATCCCTCTCTCTTTGTTTCTTCATCAAAAAGCCAGTTCAACCCACTTATCTTCCAACAGCTGGGTTTATTTTATTCTGGAATGCAGGTTTTCTGTTAGGATTAAACAGGGCCAGTTTCTCAGGGGCCAACACAGATTAGGCTCCAGTTTGTACAGTAATTGGCCTTGATGCGGTTAGCCTTTTCCAGTGGTATAAGCATGTCATGACAGACAATGGATGACCAGGATGATCTCCAGATGGGTAGACTTCAACTCCTAGAATATGTATTAACAAGCTGAGGATCCTAAGGGCTAGACTCTGTCCACCGTTTTAAATGTTGGCACATCTTCTCAGATTGTTCATGGAGTTAATTTCATCTCTTTCAGCTTCTGTTCAAAGGTGATTGATAATCACTAGGTGGATTTAATGTCCTTGATGCATAGGAAACTATTAAGTAATCATTTAGCTGGGAAGAAGTTCATATTATGAACTGTAGTCAAGTACAGTTTAAGAACTGTATTTATAAGCAAATATATATATAAAGCTGACCATTTGTGAAAGTAATATGGTATAAACCCTTTGAATTTGTTGGCTAGTGAAATGTGGTCATTTTGCTGCCAAGTTTTGCTGGCATGACATTGAGCCAATGGGGGATGGTGGTGGGGTTTAAGTCCTCCAATTCCTGCAAACAGTTTTTAAAATGAGCCAAAAATAGGCCTTTTCTGATGAGGTCACCACATTACTAGAAGGTAAAGGTAAAGGTAAAGGTTTCCCTTGACATTAAGTCCAGTTGTGTCTGACTCTAGGGGGTGGTGCTCATCTCCATTTCAAAGCTGAAGAGCCGGCGTCTGTCCGTAGACACTTCCATGGTCATGTGGCCGGCATGACTAAATGGAACGCCGTTGCCTGCCCATCAAAGTGGTACCTATTAATCTACTCACATTTGCATGTTTTCGAACTGCTAGGTTGGCAGGAGCTGGGACTAGCAACGGGAGCTCACCCCATCATGCAGATTTGAACCGCCGACCTTCTGATTGGCAAGCTCAGCAGCTCAGCGGTTTAACCGACAGCGCCACCACGTCCCAATACTAGAAGGTTACCTTCTAGCTAATTAGGAAAGTAAGTTGTGATCCACAACCCAGATGGAAAGAATACAGCTAGTTTTCCACAAATGCAGAGCATTACAGCAGTTGCTTTTCATATTTTTGTACTTCTTATTGTTATAGCTTTCTCCTGTTTCATCCTCTCACAGATGGGGCATATCTCCTGGTCCCAACTTCTGCTGCACTGCTGGCAGAGAGAAACTTACAAACTCTGTCCATGGTCATGCCCATCTCTCTGAGTTCAGTGGGTCTTTTTATTTAAAAACCTAACACCTATTGCCTGATCTACCTAGCTGTTTATCATCACACATTAAACCCCTTTAGGCTCTGTCAGGATGATCTGCCTCGCTTTCCGAGTCTGTTGTTCTTGTAATTTTTCCAAAGGCCAGGGAGACATAACCATAATTATAATTATATCACTTTCTTTACAATTGAGTGTATCCTGTGTAGTCTTATGAGTTGCCCAGCTAAAGCCACTGAAGTGTGTGATGGTGCACTATTTTTAGAATGTCCCTTTTATATTTCTCCTATTTGTTACTATACTTACATCATTTAAAGGTCAATTGTACTTCTCCAACAAGACAGGCTGCTGTACAGAACTGAGCCAGTTGCAAGGCGAGTGGCAATAGACCAAGAGCAGTGTAATCAGGGCTGCAGTCTTCAGAGCTATGTAAACAAAAGATGATTAACTGAAGCTTTAGATAATGGTGGTAGATAAATTTAATTGAATAGATGGGCCTTTGAATCAAATGCAGAATTTCTTAATTTGCAGTATAGGCTGCAGCATCATTGTGTATGGAACTTTATAAAAATATGAAATAGACCTGCCTTTGTCTCTGAAAATTTGCAGTTAGCTAAGTCTTGAATTATTCTTCTGTCATTTTTTCTTAAGATGGGAACAGGGGTCTAAAGTGACGTATAGAATGTCCAAGCCATTGCTAAGGAGTTTTCTGGAAAAGATGTGTAAAATTGGTTCTTGTAGTTCTTACATCACTAAAACATGCAATCAGCCATCTCTGCTCAGTGCTTATAAGTAGATGAGAAGGTATTCTCTAGCAGTAGATAGTCTGCCTACCAATGAGGAAGTCATCGTGCACTGAAAACAACATACCCTGATCACACAAGGTTCAGGCTGCCAACTTTCCAGCTGGATTAGGAACACATTTAGTCAAGGGGAGCCCACCATTTCGCTGGGTAACTGGTTCTGCTGTTAAACTTAGACAGGATTCCGCCCCCCCACCCCCGCCCCAGCATTTAGTCAGAATTTGCCTTCCTGTAATTTAAATGTCTTTCTACATACATTGGTTCTTCACTCTGGATGAGAGAGAATGGATTTTGACTTTCTTATGGGTGACATCTTTTCTGCAATTTGAAGAATGCTATCAATATCAACAACAATCTGTTACCAAGCCAGTATCCTCCATTCTGTCCTTGTGCATTTGCTGATCAGCATGTCATAAGGTACCTTGTTAAACAGTTTGCTGAAATCAAGATATATTATGTTTACAGCATTCCTATGATGCCTGATACAAAAAGATACAAGATTAAGTCTGGCAAGAGTTTGTTTACCAAAAAATGCCTGCTGACTTATGATAATTATTGCATTTTCAAGGTGCCATTTCTTTATTATCTGCTCTAAAACCTTCCTAATTATTGATGTCAAACTGACTGGTCTGTTAACCAGACTTTCCATTTTCCTGACTTGGAAGATAGGGACAGCACCCACTCTCCTCTAATTATCTGACACTCCACCAGTTATCCAGGATTTTTCAAGAGAAATACATAAAGGTTCAGCCAGATTATCAGCTAGTTCCTGCAGTGTTCAAGGTTCATCTGATCCTGAAGATTTAAACTTGTTCAAGTTATCAAGGTTATCACATTATCCATCAGTCTCAGTTGTCAGTTCTTCTCCTTCATCCTGCTTTTCACAGTTTCCTGGTAGAACACTTTTTTGAGTGGGCTGGAGAAGACCAAAACAAAATAGGAGCTGAATGGTTCTTGTTTAGCATTTTTTCACACTTACTTAGCAACTAGTATACTGATTCTTTTCTTTTTCTTTTCTTTCCAGTGCATCTAAATAAACTCTGTCTGCATCCTTCATTAATCTCAGCTCATTGTAGACATTTGTTTTCTTGACACCAGAGTTACAGTTCTGAGCTGTCTGTTTGTACTTTTGCTTTGTCACTTGGCGTATGTTACTGGAATTGTTTGCAATTGTGCTTATAATACCAATACCTTTTTCTTTAAGAAATCCCACTTATTTTGAGCTCCTTCTCCCATTAATGTTTCTTGCCATAGCGAATAGCCAGTTTGCATTCACAATGCCAAACAGCATTTATATCTCAACATGCACCTTCTCTCAGATACGAGTTTTAGCATCTAGACTCAGGAGGTTCCCTCACAGGTTCCCTGTCTAGAGAGAAAAAAAGGATTTGTTCTTTTAAAAGACAAAAGCACAACTCTGGGGAAACAGAGCAAGAAGTTACTGTGCCAGAGCTGGGGAAAGAAATGAGATGTACCATCTCACCAACTGTTCTGAAGTATCTCCCAAAGTCAAGGGAGCTAGAGGGAAAAGAAATAGAGGACATTGCTTCATTACTCAGTTTTTGTCTTAGGAAATTACCTTAATCCAAAGTTTAAATTTTAACTTCTTTTACCTATGTGTATCAGTTAAACCTTATGGTCTATTACTCTGCACAAGGAGGGCATTCTGTGTAATTGCAGATAGGTTTCCAAAATATTTTTTAATTTGAACTGTTTGTGAGCTGAAGTTATTTGGAAGTGGAGACCATGCCATAGATCGGTGATCAGCACCACCTTGTGGTGTGCTGGGAACACTGCATGCATTTTTGCAAATGAGGTTTAATATCTTGTATTTTTTACTTTCTTTTCTTTTTTAAAAAATAAAGTTCGATTTTATTTATCTCTTGCAAGATTGATTTATCTCCAAAGGCAGGGAAGGGCTGAAACCTCTAGCTACACACCTCTGTGCTAGAGGGCCAGGAGCTTGCTATAGAAGATAATAATAATAATAATAATAATAATAATAATAATAATAATAATAATACCACCTTTACCATCTTTTTATTCACCAGAAGAGCAGTACAGGTACAGAGAACTCTACCATTTTTTTACAGCTGAGGGTTAACAGGAGGACTTCAGGAAAGTGATGCATCCCATAAAAAATAGGTGGTGGCAGCAATAACTACCAAGGCAGGAAACTAGGGTCAGAACGTATAGACACATAGTGCTTTAGGTAATGAAGATTTGAGATCTCTTGCCTTTTAGTTTACAGGCCTATTAATCATTGCTTTGTGTTTATTAAAACCCACTCTTTGAAGTTTTATATTTAACTAACTAAAACTGATGGTTTCTCAGTTTCTTGCCCAGTACCTTAACTAAGACAGCCTCATGTGGTGCAGAGTTAGGATGACCATATTTCTTTGAGACAAAAATGGGACATTGGGATGGCAAAACGGGACGGGTTTAAACTTATGTAATATTCTGTATTCATGAAAAAGATGATAAAAAAATTATCGACAATAAGCTGGGAAGGTGCAGGAGGGGGAGGTGCGGCAATGGTTGGGTCCGGAGAGGCTGGTGCAGGGGTGGCGTTGGGCGGAGAGGTTGCAGGAGGGCTGACGGCGGTGGTGGGCTGGGACAGAGGAAAGGAACGAGGCGGCAGGAGGCTGGAGAAGGGGAGGGCTGAGGGTGGCGGCGAGCTGGGACTGGAGGAGGACTGGGAATGGAGGAGTCTAGTGAACGGTTGTCCCTAACAACCTGTTCCTCTCTGGCGCACCCTTTTACTTTATTTTCTTCCCACCGTTTTGGCCTGAGAGCCAATTGGCTTCCTTTCTGCTGGGCGTGTTTTTCTGGCTGTCTTCCACTGCACTGATTGGCAGCAGCGACTCTTCCTCTTGCTCACCGCCAATCAGCTGTTCCTGAGGTTCTACTCTAGGTTTCCCGCTGGATTGAGAACTACTGCCAAGTCAGCCTCCTTTTCAATTTCAATTTTTTCCTGCTTTTCCCAATAACAGCTCCAACGTTTTTAAAAAACAGGACAAAATTGACATTTATATTAAAATGACAGGACGGTCAGGAAATGTTAAAAAAATGGGACTGTCCCATTCAAAACAGGATGTATTGTCAGCCTGCACAGAGTGGTAGATGGCAGTATTGCAACCAAAACTCCCCCCGCGACCTGAGTTTGATCCCAGTGGAAGCTGGATTCTCGGGTGGCCAGCTCAGGTCGACTCAGCCTTCCATCCTTCCCAGGTCAGTAAAGTGAGTACCCGGCTTGCTGGGGAAGGTGACGAGTGGGGAAGGCAATGGCAAACCACCCCGCTATTGTCTGCCAAGAAAATGTCATGAAAGCAGCGTCCCCCCAAAGGGTCAGACATGACTCAGTGTTTGCACAGGGGACCTTTCACCATCACACCTTAACTAAGTCTTACCTATTGATTAATATCAAATCAAGGATAGCTGATCTTGTTGTGCCTTCTTCCAAATTCTGAAGGAGAAAGAAAGTCAGAAATTTCCTGGAAAAACCATTAGACTTTAACTCCCAAGAGATGTTAGAGTAACTACAGTCTCCCATGACTACAATCTCACTTTGAAAGAACTGCAAATTGCTTTTAAAAGGCATCATCTACATCTTTTTTTTATTGGTTGGGAGGGAAATAACAGACAGCAGCAACAGTGCTACTTTTATTTTTTCCTTGATTTATCTTAACCAAAATGCTCTTGAAATACTGCCAAGTTCATTCATCTGGATGTCTGGTCAGGAATGCGTATTTTTAACATACAGTGCACTTCCCCCTTAATGGCTACTGATTCTGTTTCTTTGGAACAAACTGTATACTTCAACTACTATATTCTACTCATGAGAGTCATCCCACCAGGTCTCTATTATACCTATTAAATTATATTTTCCCTTTTGTGCTAAAAGCTCAAGTTCATCTTGTTTATTTCCCGTGCTCTGAGTATTTGCATGAATTTTCAGCATCCTTTCCACTTTCCACAGTGCATATTTTTTTTTATCTGATGTCCTTAACACGGAGATTTTATTTTCATTTCCTACAAGATTCGGTTTAAAACCCCCTAATCAAGCTCATTGTGCAAAGCACATTTTTATCCCTCCTTTAGGATGCAACCAATCTTTTGTCAGTAGTTTGTCAGTTAGATGACATAAGCCATGGTCCCAGAAAGCAAATCTCTTCCATCAACCCCATTTGCATAGACAATTGTTGACTTTCAGCATTCCTTTTCCCCTTTCTGATCCTCTTTCATGGATTGGAAAAATGGATGAGAATATAATCCAAGCCCCCAAGCTCTTCAGAGATTTTTCAGAGATCATGGTGATATGGTCATAGCTATTCAGTATCATTTGTTCCCACATGTATTACTGTAGAATAAGAGGATAGTTGTCAGTGGACTTAATAAATCATGGAAGTTGGGGGAGATGGGCAGTAATTAAATTTGAATAATAAAGTTGTTATGAGGGCAGAACTAGCAAGGTGGGAAATGAAGAGCCTGGGATTAGACAGCAACATTTTGTAAACACTGGCCAGATGCAGCATGAGAAACGGGCTGCACCAATTCATTACAGAAGAAAAGAGAAGAAAGTTATAGATTTAAAACCTTGAATATACACATATAAGGCACCAGCTTCTTCGCCTGTCAGAAACCATTCTGCCTCTTACTAAGTTTTGCTTGTAAGTGCCATGAGACCACCAAGTTGCAGAGAAAGATTACTGTAAGGGCCTGGGGGGAACTGTATTCTGTCACGTTCCTATTCCTTGCCCTTGGCAGACAGTGCAGCTCATATCAGTGTCTCGTTTCCTAGCAGCCATGAGTCATCAGCTACCACAACTCTTCTGTCTTATAAGGCATAGTTGCATCTTTTCTGTCCTACAGGGATCCACCACCCTCTTCCCCATTCTGCATCGTCTGTTTGTCTTCCCCAGAATGCTCAGAACCTGTTTCATTTGCAAGCCTTTGCAAGACTCACAATCGTTTCTGAGTTTCAGCATTGCAGAATATCTTCATATCCCTGGTTTTTGGCTATTACTCTCATCCACTGGATTCACTGTTAGGTCAGACTGGCTTCTTGATCAAGAGGAGCTGCTACTATCAATTTTTGCTGTAGAACTTTCTTCCCTTGAATTGATTAACGCCCATCCTTTAGCATCAAGTGAAAGGTGGTTATTTACAGCTTCAATACTTCTGATTTTTTTTTTCTGTTCCAGGTCTGGTACAAGCTTGCATTTGCTGTAAATTTTATGCCATGTTGTTTTCAGGCAGGAAGAGGAACACGGCACAAACTTTGCAGGTCACAATTGTAGACTCCTGTTTCTCTACATTCACATTTGCGTCTTAGGATACTATCAGGAGATATGATTTCTTCTTGTTTCGTTCTTAAGCAATCAGGTTAGCCAAGTAAAAACCCTTAGTTTAAAGGGAAAGCTTGTTAGGGGTTCCCCATAAAATGCCTCATCAAACACCTCTAGCAAAAGAAGTGTTTTTGTAATTGACATGAGACCACCAGGTTGCAGGGAAAGATTACTGTAAGGGTCTGGGGGCAACTGTAATTGGTCATGTTCCTATACCTTGCCCTTGAAAGACAGTGCAGATCTGTCTAATATGACTAAACTTTTTAGTTCTCCCTATTTGCTCACTCAAACCCTGTCAATTAGGATGATATCTTCACATCATTGTCTCCTTCACTGTTGTGCTCTACTGTCCCCCAAAGTTTGTTTGTCTCTACGGTATTCTACCATAGAACAACTCATAATTTTAATATATGCCCTGCTCCAGTTTACTTAATTGTCTGAGATCATTTTGTCAAATTCCCAATCCATAATCATTTTAAGTAAGTTAACATAGATATCAAGCTATTTCTGAAAAATTATGAAACTTGTTGGGTGTGAATTAACAACAGATTAGATACTGGCCACTGTTTCCTTGAATATTTATTTATTTATTTATTTAATTCAATTTGTATAGCTGCCCATCTCAAACCAGTGACTCTGGGCAGTGAACATAGAATCATAAAAATATAGCAGCCCATGTGTGTTTTTCACTTGGCAATTTGGTCACACTGAATAACATCAAAGATATAGTTTTACAAATCATATTTATTGGAAAGTTATATTTTTCAACTATACTGCTTCTTCCACTAGCTTCCCAGCATTGTTGCTAAGCTCCATTTTGAGAGTCATCTATGTTTATTGTTAATATCGCTTTTAGGTTTTTTTCTACCCAGTCTTCATAATCACATTACTGATCCTGTTGCTCTAATACCAGAAGTTTGGAGACAAGAAAGTGAGAAAAAGTAGCACTGAAAAATACTCTAGTCAGATTTGCCTAATCTTATGTTCTCAGAAGGACTCGGGTAGCCTCTTTTCCTACTAATAAATTATATTAAATGGCATAAGTTTTTGTGCAGCTTTCAATAAAATTTGTTAGTCAGAAAAGATGCTACCAGATTCCTACTGATTTTTTGCCTTCATAGACTAACATGACTGTCCTTTTACTATGTATCTCAGTTAACACTTTAAAACTCTCTAGCAACTTGGGGCTGAGCAAAATAAGAGAAAGTTAGTTGATCTAGGGGATAAAAATAGATATCTTGGTGAACATGTAGGAATGTTTGGAGGTCAGTTACAATGGATTGGCTAACAAATGCTCAACTGCTGTTAAAGATTTCTCTGTGTTAATTACAAGCCATTATGAGCCAGTATGGTGAAGTGGTTCAGGCACCAGGCTAGAAAGCAGGAGACCAAGAGTTCTAGTCCCACCTTGGGCACAAAGCCAGCTGGGTGACCTTGGGCTAGTCACTCTCCCTCAGCCCTAGGAAGGAGACAATGGCAAACCACTTCTGAAACCTTGCCAAGAAAACTGCAGGGACTAGTCCAGGCAGTTGCTAGGAGTCAAAAACTGTCTTGAAGGCCAAGAAAAAAAAATGCTGTCAGATATGAAGACATCAACATATGAACACTAGTAAATCATAGCCTTGTTTTTATATCCCTGTGAAAGAAATATGATTAATATTTCTGGGAAGATGTGGAACTGTTGCTTAGAGTCCATTTTCCTACTTGCAAGCACTTCTTTATACTCATGGAAAGATCTTTTAAAAGGATATTTTGTTAAGGATTGCTTCATACCAAAGATGAATAAAATTGTTAGCACAATCTCACTCAATTTCAAGTACATGTCAGTTCCACTGATTCCAATGGAAGGCTTAAGTGCATTTTTAATTCTGTTTCATTAGAGCTTCTTTTAAAGTTGACTAGACTATTGCCATTCTCAGTGTGAAGGGAGGCTAATACATTGCATGCAAACAGAATAGCTTGACCTTCCTCAGCCTGGTACAATCCAGATGTACTGGAATGGTCTTGGCCATGCTCCTTGGAAATTTTGGGAGTTGTAATCCCAACATTTTAGGAGTTCATCAGCTTAGGGAGAACTCTTGTGGTGCCGAAGCATGTTATTTTAAAAAATAGTACTATGTCCTTTGATATTTTATTTTTTTAAAGTTTCATGATGATATGATAAAGATATATGGCTTAAAATATGCTGCAAGTCTTTTAACAGTTCTGTTTATTGTACAAAGATTCTGCAAAACTGGAAACAAGTAAGATATTGCACTTGTTCACACGTTCTTGTCCATTTTTACTTTGCT
This sequence comes from Candoia aspera, assembly GCF_035149785.1. NCBI lineage: Eukaryota > Metazoa > Chordata > Lepidosauria > Squamata > Candoiidae > Candoia > Candoia aspera. Next base: position 172,594,589 of record NC_086153.1, on the reverse strand, counting down.
TGGTGGCCACAAACAGACAAGAACTGATTCTTTTCAAAATATTGAATCAAGAACATAAGGAAGTGCTCCCTCCCCCACTTTATTTTGAACTATAGCCAGACTTTTTTTTTTTAATCCTTTATGTTTTTATAAACCCCTCAAGGTCCTCCTCAATGACCTTCTGTATCTCAGACATTTTCTGTCTGGGACTTCCCAACTACACTCCCCCCCCCCCCCCACACACACACTTTCCCCCAAACACTCCCCAGAAATTCTCTAAAGGTGGCTGCTGAATTGCAAGTTTCAGTGGGATGAAGGGAGAATTATTAAATGCTCCAAATTAAATGGAGAATAAATATTGTAATTGTTTAATTACAGTAATTTTAAATCAATTAAAATTAAACAAGAGATCGACTTTTGTCCCATCCCTACCCATTTCTTTGTCCTAGCTCCATCTAGTAATTGGAAATTAGTCTCCCACATGTCTCCCTCTCAGCCTGAAAATAGATGCAAACCTGTATTGCAGCTGAATGAGTTGTCTTCCGATTCCTGCCAATCACAATTTTAACAGTGTCCAATAAGTCTTCAAGTAAAATTTAAACCTACTGTACAAGAAATATTCCCTGATAACAGAATTAGTCTGGAGGATTGCACATATCCATACATATTATTAAGGGCTTCAAGAACCATCACCCAATATGAGCTGCTTGCTATGAAGAAAAGGGAAAAGCAAACACACTTGTATTGGAAAGATATGGAATCTGCTGGATTATATCCAGAAGAGGCTATTTAGATATGCAAACTATTACTTGGTGCTCTTAATCAGATGATGAACAGGTACAGTGATGCTTAAAAGTTTGTGAACCCTTTTGTATTTTCAATATTTCTGCATAAATATGACCTAAAATACCATCTGTTCTCCAAACAAGTCCTAAAATGAGGCAAACAGAACCTAATTAAACAAATGAGTCAAAACATTATATCTGTTCATTGATTTATTGAGGAAAATGATCCAAAGCTACATATTTGTGTGTGGCAAAAGTGTGTGAACCTCTAGGATTATCAGTTCATTTGAAGGGGAAAGCAGCACTCGATTGATTTGTGAGTCCATCATGATAGCAATGCCACCATTAAAATCTTTCCTGCTTAGCAGAGACTTTATCCTTTAGAAATATCCATGACCAAAGAATAAAGTCATGAATTTTAGCATTAGACAAAATACAGCGAGCATAAGACAAGCTACTCAAGCATGGATAGTAAACATGTACCATTGAGCACATAGAGCCATGGGTCCAAAAGCCATGGTCCAACCAGTTCCCTGATACATTTTCATGAAATTTAAAAGATAAATGCATGCTGTCTATTCTTTGCTGATATTTGCTACAAGAAACAGCAGGGCAAAACGTCACATGAAAGATCTGCCTTTAGTAGAACATACTTAATTATTGTGGAATGTTTATTGGAGAGCATGGAGAGCAGCAAAGTGCATAAAAAGGGAATATAGTAAAAGTTTCAAAAACCTAAACTAAGGGTTTTTTTTCCCCTCATTTCATTTTAGTCCTTTGAAAGAGTTTTGGTTGAAAACAAGCTGCATGGTCTTTCACCAGCTCTTTCTGAAGCCATCCAGAGCATTTCACGCTGGGAATTGGTTCAAGCTGCCTTACCACATGTCCTTCACTGCACAGCCACTCTGCTTTCCAACCGGAACAAGTTAGGTCAGTGCACATCTGAGATTTTAAAAACAACTGTGGTTAGACATTATGTTATCAATTTATTATCAAAACTGACTAAATACAGTTCAGATTAAAGTTCTATGACTTGCACTTTAGCTCCATTAGAAAAAGAATGGAAGGAAGGAAGGAAGGAAGGAAGGAAGGAAGGAAGGAGAAAGAAATCCTTTCATGCACATTTGTTTTTGTGCAAATTATGGCATAGTAAACTGTGAGGGCAAGATGAACTGATGGTTGTATAGGAAAGAGATTGCAGATGATGATCCAAGAAGAATAGAGAGTTAAAAGGATTTGATAATGGAGAGCCTTGTCATAGGGAGCAGCTTGGTGGATCATGGAAGGATGCAATCAATTACAAAAATGTCAGCTGGATTTTAAAACCTACATGGATAACAGTAAGAATATCATAAGCAGTAAAAATCCTCAGGAAGGGGATAATTGCTTATATTTTTACAGGAGAGATTAAAATATAATTAAAAGCATGTTTCCAGTAGAAAAACATTCTTATCCATTCATCCATCAATACAATATAATACAATGTAAATACAAGAAAAAGTCCAAGAACTTACATAGTTCTTGCTTGCATAGATACCTTTTGAAACATTAATGAAGTTTTTCAGAGCATAGAAGAAATGGAGATGTCTATATTTTAGAAGCAGCCTTAAAAACTATTTAAAGTAGAACAGTTCATATATTACCAAGTCAAATAAAACATAGTAGCCATGTACAGTGTCTTTCTAGATGCTCAAAGTGGGCAGCAAATAAGGAGATTCATTTAGCTGACTGCTAGATATACAGTATATGGTAGGATGTGCTTGGCATTATGGAGAACAAGTTGGGCAGAGCTTCTTTTTAAGCTGCACCATCTAATCATGGTCCCCACAATCTTTTTCCACCTAGGACATCAGGACAAACTTGGTGTTGCTGAGACAAAACTCCTTCACACTCTCCATTGGATGTTGCTAGAAGCACCCCAAGACTGTAGCAATGACCACTTTGGAGGATCAGGAGACAGAGGATCAAGCTGGAGAGGAAGCAGCAGTGCTTTTATCCACCAGATTGAAAACCAAGGATCTCCAGGGCAATCGAGATGTGACAGTACCAATGAGGAAGAAGAGAACAGCAGAAGGAAGTTTTTTCAGAATTCAATGGCTACTGTGGAGCTTTTTGTATTTTTGTTTGCTCCTCTGGTTCATAGGATAAAAGTAAGTGCCTAAAGTCAGACAAATGGCAGCTGTAAAGGAGGTGGCATGATTTGCTATCATAATGAACTACTGCCTTGCATATCTGCTGCCTTGGTGTTTCTTGGATGTAGCATATGACATACAAGAAACCTTAGTCTGATTTTTTTTTTTTTGCTATCATGTCTCCACCCATGTTGCATTTATTAGGGAATTTATTGATTTATTTGATTTATATATGGAAGGGGGTGAGGTGGTTGCAGGATTGGTCCCCTTTAGTGCAAAGAGTCAACCATCTAGCGTCAAACTCATCCAGCTTCCAGGTTTTCTGCCTGCCATGAATAGAATATCTTTAGAAAAAGATGGTAATCTTACTGGACATATGATCTTGTTTTCCACAAACACGATGTCTTGATATTCTTGCATTGTCTCTATAACTGAGTAGTGACTACTGTGCTTCTTCCCTATTATCCCAACTAGTGTGGGGCATTGAGAGTCTTCTGCCTCTAGTCCATCTTCATACATGACCCTCCTTTATTTCTCCTTAGGCTCATTCATACTACTCACATGAAGACTGGCAAGCTTAAGTCCAAGACTTCAATACATGCTGAGGATTATGAAAGAGCCATGTATTGTTCTCTTTTTTCCCCCCAAAGATGACTCATTCTTTTTCCTACTGAGCCTTAGTCATAGTTGTTGGGGTATTTAAAATGACAAAATACACTTAGAGGTTCTGATCATGTTTTCTGTTTCTGCTTTGGAAGGTGAAGGCTATCCAACATGGTCTTGTTCACATGACACAATTAGCAGTGTCAGGATATTCTGTAAACTCTCAAATGCAAGTGATCCAGCCAATTAACCCTTAAGGGGTTCATTTTAGTTCCAAACAGACTGAGACTTGTTTGAGATTAAAATAATGCCTTCCAGGTTTTGCAAACTACTTCTCTGTCTCTTCTGAGTCCTAAAGAAGTTCACCAAAGTGGGTCTTTTATAGCTATTCTATCTCTGTTATTGTTCCAGTTTCCTCTCCTTCAATGGGGCTACACAGGAGATGAAAAAGGACAGAAAAGAGTGTGGGTGAATACTGCTTCCCTGAACCTCTCTGTGGTAGTACTGGCCCCACACCTCCATTCATTTTTAATTGAAAAAGTGTTGCCTTCCAGAGGATGCATTGCATTGCCTATATTGAAAAGATTTTACCAATCATGGGTTATAGCATCCACAACTTTTTTGATTGGATAATATAATTAACTAGGGGGGGGGAAAGAAACGGTGGAATAATCTTGCTTCATCTTAAGGTTTAATTTTTGCTGTAGTTAGGAAATCCAACTCACTTATTAGTTGTACCTTCTTTGATCCATCAACTTACTCTACTTAAAATCAGTAAATTAAATTGATTCCCACACATACCCTTATCTGAGTGCTAATTTGGAACCAGGGATAGTTTACATGTGGAAAAAAAAATCAGCTTTGGAACTGGAAAATTCTACACATACAGTATATAGATATCCTTTTTCCTTAGAATAATCCAACAACTTGCTGTATTCTTGTATGTTTTTAGGAATCTGATCTGACTTTTCGTCTTGCCAGTGGTCTGGTTATTTGGCAGCCAATGTGGGAACATAGGCAGCCAGAAGTCACTGCCTTTACTGCACTGGTTAAGCCCATCAGGAATATAATCACAGGTTTGTTTGTGTGTGTGTGTGTGTGTGTATCCGTGTGCATGTGCATGTCTGTGTGCACATGGGAGTGCATGCTAAATCAAGGTCTTTTCCATCTATGTATACACGGCAATTATTATGATTGTTAGGGACGCGGTGGCGCTGCGGGTTAAACCGCTGAGCTGCCGATCGGAAGGTCGGCGGTTCGAAACCGCGCGGCGGGGTGAGCTCCTGTTGTTAATCCCAGCTCCTGCTCACCTAGCAGTTCGAAAACATGCAAATGTGAGTAGATCAATAGGTACCACTTCGGCGGGAAGGTAACGGCGTTCCGTGTCGTCATGCTGGCCACATGACCCGGAAGTGTCTATGACAACGCCGGCTCCAAGGCTTAGAAACAGAGATGAGCACCGCCCCCTAGAGTCGGACACGACTGGACTTTACGTCGAGGGAAACCTTTACCTTTACCTTTATTATGATTGTTGGATCAGCATAGATTTACAGTATTATCTGCATGCCTTTTTTTTGAAAGGATGGCAGTGAAAAGAGGCTTTCTATTGCCTACATTGTTTTTACAAACAGAATTCCTAGCACTAATGGTTAAGATACTGTGCTTCTCCATCCTTAATAGATTTCTTTCCTGGCAAGAAGAAAGAAGGAAAAAGTGTTGAGAAAACCTGAGCAGTTTAATCACTAGTGGCAGATATCATCATTTGGGCCCTCTGTAGAACTCTGTGAAATCCAGCCATGAAAATTGCACAATAAATGCTCTACATGGAAACAACCTAATTTCAGGAACTATTTTAGGAAATATGTAGAAGACTTTGCACTTGCTCAGATGACTTGGAGGAGCAAGACTGAATTGGGGATGGAGCAGCAAAAGAGAGTGGAAATATGTTCTTAAGACTATTGTTGGCTTCAATTTCCTACTAGAATATGCAAGAAATTATTCATGTTTTGCATTACTACATTTTCAGGAGATATTATCTCCTTGTTTTTTAAAAAATAAGGCTAAGGATAGAAGTGGGTTGTGATAAGAGGATAGATTTGTGTGATTTTAAAATAGAAGTGTTCTCCACATATGCTTGAGTCAGATTTTGAGGGCTACATGTGACTACAGTACTAAATTATATACTTGACATGTTGCCCCATACCTAGAATTTTACAAGGATCTTGTTTAAATTCTTTAAGATAAAGTACTGATGGCTTGAGTATAACTTTGTTGAGAACCTTGACAGAATGCAGTATTGCACATGAAATAGAATTCATTTGACTTAATGGTGTGGCAAGGTAATTTGATTCTATAATTCATTGCTTATAGCAGTAACATGGAGCCTCCCTGGCATGGCTACTTCATGTATTTCCAGAAATACAGGGGGGAGCTGAAATACTGTCATGGTTAGCTACAATTGATGTTGGAAGTGAACCAAAAGGGGCCCCTCGTTTCATGTAAGCAATTCTTTGTCTTCAGATCTGAAATAGTAGGTAGCAGGTTAGCTTAAAGAACACAGGGCAAATTGAGGCACACAAGCTCTGCCAACCTCTTACATGTTGCAGCTATTCTCTACCTTGTACAGTATCTTCCATCTGAAGTAGTTATCTCATTTAGCCTAATGGTAGAAAAATATATGAAAGACCAAAAATGGGAAATATTAGGATGCTATCAGCTTCTGCCAATGATTATGTCCCAAACCCTCAAATACAGTATTAATGATGTGGTGTAACTGATAATCGTAATAAAGGTATTTCCTAGCTTCACCCAAAAGACAGAGGCCAGCTTCATATGCAGTGAACAACTTTTTTTTGCTATTGTAATACTAATGAGGCCCAGAACTTATATCCAACAACCCCTATCCTCAAACAACCCAGTTACCATAAACCACTTCTTATAGTCCCTTCAGAAGCTGAGAATTGTACAGTATGTCCCAATTTTAACTCTGAGCTCACCGTTCTGTGTGCCCAATGTTTACAGTTACATACAATTAAGATTATGGGATCTGTAATTCTAGATTCTCCAACATATAGTGCTGTATTGATTAAAAAGGATAATGTTTTTAGTTACTCATGTATAATTACGAAGGGTGGGTCATTTAATGTATAGTCTTCTATCAGAATTGCTAAAGTTTGATTCACGTAGCTTCAGTACTAACAAGCTGTTGAATTTGCCAGCAAAGAGGAGTTCTCCAATCAAAAACCGGGGTCTTACATGTGAATCTCCTAATCTGGATGCTGAGCATACAGAGGTAATCACTGGGGCTGCTCTGTTTGCGGGGAGTAATGGGAATCAATGGTGCGGGCAGGGTAAGCAGACAGAACAAGATTAGTGAAATTTTACATAGGGTGTTTCTGGACATACACCTACTAGTGCTAGCAATCAAAAACTAATATGAAAATATCCATCCTTTCTTCCTCATGGAAGACAAAAGAAAAGGTTGAAGAACTACAGGAAAAGCATGGAAAGCTTCCAGACAAAAGAAGTTGCCACCTGGACCCTTGATTAAGTACACATTAAAAAATTGTGATCTGTTAGAAATTGGCAGCAAATTCAATAAAATCTCCCTGTGTAAATATTTGTTGAAATTGGAACAGCAATATCTACCAAAAAGGTGGGGGGGGGCATTTGTGTACATAGACCATCTGCGTGGTCCCTTGGTTTTCTGCATGAGCCACCTTTTGCCCCTGGCTCACTTACAGGACCTCCTGACGCCAGGAAATTTGAAGTAGACTAAGCAAGTCTGTCCTCCCTGCTGCCAAGTTCTAAAGATTTAGGGAAAGCTGCACACAATTCATGCTGAGGTGCCTTTTTGTGAAGAGCCCATAAACAATTTCATTCAGTGCCTGAAGGTCTCCAGGGCTTTGTGTATTTGCTTTGTTCTTGCTTTCCATCTTGTGTTTTGTTGCAGCTGGGATGGCAATTCTTCATCTAGGATATATTACCTCAGAGTGAAGGGCTCATAGCACAGAATGCCCTGCTATCATAGGGGTAGGAAACATGGCACTCATGGGCACCAGTGCCCCTGCAGCAATTCCTTTGAGCCTCCCAGGCTCTGTATCTGACATTAAAACAAACAAATAAATAAATGGGAAGCTGGCATGCTGTAAAACAGTGCCAGCCTCCAGCATCATCTCAAGCATTCTTAGAAAATAAGCATTCTTATCAATAAAAGAATGATTGGCTGCAACCCAATGTGTGGCCTGCACCTAGCCAGAAAAAAGGAACAAGTTATCCTGGACTGTTAGGGAACATCTTGTGAGGCTGGAGGGGATGACAGAGGGCAAGCTTAACGCCCGGCCTTCTGGCAAGTAAGTACTTGTGACTTGTCATGCCCAGAATGGGCAGGTCATACCTGCTGCCACTTTGTATGAGTAGGCTGTCCTCCCTCAACAGCCATTGTATGAGCATGCCTACAATATGTCCCCAAAAGAAAATGAGTAGGACTTTGAATTTTTTATTTAAAAATGGCTTTCTCTCGGTGGTTTTGTTTTTTAAGTGAATGGTGACCATCCCAGGGAGAACTGGGACTTGATGTACAGTACCCACAAATTATTCTCTTCCCAGGTCTCATCATGTCCATTTGTTTTCATACAGCAAGCTCTAAAAATAATTACATTTCAGTTTATGTCTAAGACTGGGGAATGTCATTTTTCCTCCATCCTAAGTTAGAGGAACTTTCAGGACAATATCTGATGGTTCTCTCCCTTGAATTAGCAGTCACAGTGGTGTTGACTCCATGGTGGATCTATATGATATACATTTTAACGTTGTTTCTTCCTGGCCTGCAGATAGTGTGTGAATCAACCGAATTGGACTCCATTCCACCAAGGCGGGCCTTCCTAGGCTGCCACCGTGGAAATTCCACTGATGGGAGCATCTCATCCCAAGCATCCCAAGAGAAAGGACCCCCCTACCCTAGGTACGCATTCTTCTACAAGGTTAAAATTTGTCAGTTTTCTATTTGTTACACAGAATGACTTAAGAAATCAGAAAGATACTTCTGCTAAGGAGAGCCAGTTTGGTGCAGTCGTTAAGGCCTCAAGCTAGGAACCGGGAGACTGTGAGTTCTGGTCCTGCCTCAGGCCCAAAGCCAGCTGGGAGACCTTGGGCCAGTCCTTCTCCCTCAGCCCTAGGGAGCAGGCAAGGGCTGCACTTCTGAAAAAACTTGCCCTGCAGGGATTTGTCCAGGCAGTTGCCAAGAGTCAACGCTAACTCAAAGGCACAAAAACAACAACTTCTGCTAAAAGGAAAACTCCCACTTCTATGGCTGAATTTAAAAGATGCTCTGCTATACTGCATATATATAACAATGAAATGTGGTGGTACTGCATATACAAATGATTGATATTAAAGCTTTCCCTTTTAGGATCACTGAGACATGTGAAAATCCAGTGAAAAATTCAGTGCTACTTTGCTTTCCTTTATTCTATATCATCTTTCTCTCCAAAAGTCCCACTGGAGACCTTGAGGTTGTAACACATTCCAGTTTCAATTTTTCACAGCCATTTTTTATTTTGAGCACGGGTTGATGTAGTATAGTAATAGGGCCGTGTCCAACCAGATGCCCTATGAGGGGCATTGGACTACAACCCTTAGAATCCTCACTCCCATGGCCATTGTGGAATTGTACAGAGATCATTTTGCTCTTAAACACTCAAAAAATAAAGACAATGGTTTATCTTGAGGGAACTACAGTAGGGAACTGCATTATCCCTGAGAAAAATATAGAACCTGAAACAAAACACATCTGTTTATATCTCCTGCCCTGATCTAGCCAGTTGACGCCTTATTTGATAGGACAAATGTGTGAGCAATGCTGATCATTTGGTTCCAGGACCCATAGTTAAAACTATGTTGTTGAAGAAACTATGGAAATGTAGCCCTTAAATTTTACCTGCGAGAAGTTGAAAGACAGATTCATTGTGCCTTACATACATAGAGAAGAACAGCATGTGCACATACACATGCCTGGACAGATGGTTAAAAAGAAGCAGGAAATCCAACTGGTATTTCTTATTTATTGGGTCCTTTCCTCCCTCAAATATGCAAGTTCAAAATACAGCAAGGCATGCAGTGTCTGAAACTAAGCTGGGTGGTCACTATGGCAATGGAGCTGCAGGCCGGGTCTCTAGCCTGCGTCATTAATTTCTCTTCATTTGCTGAACTCATTGATCACTCCAAACGGAACTGGAGAGGGTGTTGCCTAGCAACAAGCAGGAACAGAATAAACGTGGTTTGCTCTACTTACCCATCCAGCTTTTATACAATTATTTCTGTCCTTGAAGATAGAATTCCAACAATCGTTACATCCTGGCCTTGGGGGAAACTGTGCAATCACTGACTCAGTGAGCTTAGAGTGCAATTAAAATTAAGCAGACTTAGGAAAATTTGCACATTTTAAAAATTGCTTTGAGAGAGAGAGGGACAGTGAAACAGAAGTGGGAGGGGGGGAGGGGGAGAACAAAAATACAAAAAAACCCCAACCCAAAAAACAAAAAAAAAACAACAACCCCACACCACCAACTCAAACCAAACGTTTTCCAGACATGCTTTGTGGTGTTTAATGCAGGAGACAGAACAGAGCTGTTGCTAAAAATGAAGCCAAGACCCTGCCATAATATCAGAGGAATTACATAACAACATGCTAATTGTGCTAACAGAGGTGTGTTATCTAATCACGTGTGTTCCATAGGGAGAGTGAAGCCAAAATTTATGCCAACTATAAAGCTGAAAGTCCAGAAAATTAAAACTCCCATCATCATGTAACAGCCTAATTTAGATAAAGAAATTGTAAGAGGTTGTTCTTCCCATTTACAATTTTTTAATATCTTATATCTCTCTCTAAAATCTTAAAGGTATTCACCTAGGAACACTGCTAAGTAAATATATGAATCTTGAAGTCATATAAATGTTTACAAAATGTATTTTTTCCCATAATCAGTTGAATTTTTACCCATCAATTTATGCTAATTTTTATTTGAGATAAGGAATCTAATATATGTACAAGAACACATGAAAACATCCTTAATAGTAGAGATAATATGACATTGTTGTAACCTGTGTCCTCTCTACGGTGTGCATGGGTGCACGCTACTCATCAAATCATGTGGTAAAAATTAGATTACCCCGAAATAATTATAGTAAATGTAGGCACCATAAAACTCTGGGCTTGCGACTCATGAAGAGTCCCGAACAAGCTCACCACCTCAACTCCATTGCAGCAGTGAGGGTCACTCAGGGTTGCCACTGAAGCAGAGATCCTGGGCGTCTTTTGCTTGGAACAGCAGGCAGGTAGCCCTTTCCCAGCCTTGCAACTGCAGCTGGCCTGCTCCCGACTGGGCTGAGGTAGATACAGGCTGCAGAGAGCCAGTTTGGCATAGTGGCTAAGGCACCAGGCTAGAAACTGGGAGACCAGGAGTTCTAGTCTCACCTTAGGCTCAAAGCCAGCTGGGTGACCTTGGGCCACCACATTGTCTCAGCCCTAGGAAGGAGGCAATGGCAAACCACTTCTGAAAAACCTTGTCACGAAGACTGCAAGTGGCAGTTCCCAGGAGTAAAAGTGATCTGAATGTACAACTTTTAAGCATGTATGTGACATCCTAGTATACTTTCTAGTTTCTATACTTTAACTAAGAAATAGGTAAACATTTTAACATATTGCTATTACATATATTTGCAATTTACTTGTATACTCGTATTGTGGAGCACAAATTTGTACTGTGCTTGGGAAAAGCTGCACAAAACAGTGTTTTTTTTCCTGCACAAGGCATGTCAGAAATTAGAGGGAACATTGGATGTAACTGTTTCAGCCAAGAGTAATTTATATGGTCTTTCAACTTGCTCTTAATATCTTTGCTGTACAATTCATTGGATATTCTGTTTCAGGGGCATAGAAGGAATAGTTCTTATTTAGCACAGCTAAAAGCTTTGTGTAATTCTGATGTAGGTAATTTGGAATAACTGCTTAAAAGTTCCTTAATTTTCCCCCCAAATGGTCTTACTATTACATTTTTCTTACATTTATGTTTTTCCATGAAACATAATATGACTGTATATTTATCTTACATCCTATTTAAAAGAAAAAATAATCTTCAAACTCTTCTTTCATCTGTACATCAGTCTGCATGTCTTTCATAAAAGTGGATCCTTTAATGAATTATATATTTATATACCATTCAGAAAAAATGGGAAAAAATGGGATGACTGTTTCTTACAGTAGTCTTCAATACTTATATTTCTTAGTCCATTCAACTAAGCTTTGAGATATCAATAAATAAGCTAGTTGAAAACAAGGTAGTCTCTAAAGTAGACATCCTAGCTTGCATAGAATAGCATATTCAGGGTAAAATTGGGCTCTGGCTGCTTGTGGCATACTGGCTCAAATGTACCAAAATTGACTGGTGGTATCCTTACCATTATCAGGGAATATTATATATGACAAGCCTGGTAACCTAGTTTGTACCTTTTCTATCTTACTAAAAAGCATCACTAAAGCATTACTTACTAAAAAGCTCTGATTTATCAAATCCATGATGAGAGCAGAGGTCAATATCTATGGACTTAACTGATGATAACCAAGCCATATAGATGATTAAAACTTGGAATATAAGAGGAGTAAATTGTAAACAGCATTAATGAAATGAAATGAAATAATGAAATGAAATATGTTGAGCATCTGTGAAACTAAGAAAAAAGGGAAGGTGTAATAGATCTGAACGAAGTAGCATTCATGAATACATGCTAGGAAGTGAAGATGTAGGTGTAATTATAGGGGGAAAGTCTTAAAATCTATGTCAGGAAGCATGAATTGCTGTCATCTAAGTTGTTATGGGAGCATATGAAAGTAGGAATCCATATGTTGGTGATACTTGCACAATACATTCCAACAAATTGTGATAATAGAAGGACCAGAGCTGGGCAATATTGTGAATGAATGTGTTCCATTGAGGGGTGGGGGTGGGGATATTCTGCTAGGTGACATGAATGAGTGGGCAGGAACAAGATGACAGTATTTGTTTAATTTCAAATACATGGTTTAAACATGTTTAACTACATGCAGAAACAGAATGGATATAAAACTAGAAGAATTATTGTTTTAATTGTTTGTGATGAATGACTAAGAGAATTAGTGAAGAATTCAAAGGTCCTGAGAGGTCTGGAATGTGTAAAAGACAATTTTATTGCAGCAAATTGATTTTGGAGGGAAATGAAGAAGAAAGTAAAGGAAAAATCTGAAATAAACAGAGGTGAAAGGAAAATAACCACAGGGAGCTCTGTATGCTATGGTCTGTGGTTACAACAATATAATTTATTCATTTGTATAAAAGTATTACAAGATAGATTTGTCTCCTGACAGAATGACTGGAAAGTAGACGATAAGGAAAGAGGATGTGGAAGCTACTTGGAATGGAGTGCAAAAACAATTGAAACCAGGTGCCACAGAAGTATGTGGAGCTAATGGGAAGGATGAACATGCCTGGTGGCATAGTGAAATGAAAGAAGCTGTGAATCAGGAAAAAAAATCTATATCAGAGAAGGACTGCTGCAAAAAACAGAATTAGAAAAAGAAATTGTATAGAAAAAGAGAAAAGGGAAGTAGCCGAAAATGTAGGCAGAGAAAAGGATGGTTAAGGCTGAATGAGACATATATATGAAAGAATGTTTGTGGTGTGATGTTAGAAGTGTGTTGGTTTGGGACATGAATGTATGAATACTTTTACAGCATATGCAAATGATACTGTATTGTTGACTAAGAATTCAAATTATTTGCAATGAATGTCAGCTAGCTTTTCTGATGCTTTTTTTTTTTTGGATGCCTTCGAGTCAATCTTGACGCCTGGCAACTGCCTGGACAAATCACTGCAGTTTTCTTGACAATGTTTTCAGAAGTGGCTTGCCATTGCCTGCTTCCTAGGGCTGAGAGAGAGTGACTAGCCCAAAGTCACTCAGTTGGCTTCATGCCTAAGATAGGACTAGAACTCACGGTCTCCCAGTTTCTAGCCTGATACCGTAACCACTACACCAAACTAGCTGTCTGTCTGATGCAATAAGGAATTTATATATGAATATTAATATATCAAAGCAAAGGGTTGATTTACATGACCTCTGAACTCTCTTCCAAACCTATACTTTTATGGTATTCTTCAGTTCATATTCAGTTCATGAAACTGACAAAACCAGACTAGATTATGGCAGTACTTGAAGGATCCTTGTTAAAGTATAAATGCTCTTGAAAGTGTATTTTTATGCTCAGCAAGGCTTTTGTAGAAAATTCATTAGATATATTTTGTCATACAAACAGTGCTGAAAGCAGTCATCAATTAATTGGTAGGAGAAGCACTGATGTACCAATGAAGCATCACCTGAATTGATGAAACACTTTATAAAGATGTGGATGGTTAATCAGTTTTCAAACATACATGCCTAGAAGAAGGAATGTCTAGAATTAATGGCACTAATACAAATGTATGTCTCTTGCTTCAGGCAATATGATTGTAGAATAGAGTCCTACAGTGGAAGGCCATAGACTTTAGCCTCCTATTCACTGCAGGGAAAGCACTCCTGCGAGTTGGTTGTCCAGCCTCTGCTCTTGAACATGCAGTAAACATTCTGACTGCAACTGAGCCAGTTTTATTTTCACTGGCTGCCAGTTTGTTTCCTATCCGAGATTAAGGAACAGGTTTTAATCTATAAAGCTCTTCTCAGTTTGGGACTGTGATATCCAAAGGAACACCTTTTCCCAAATATTCTTCAATGAATCTTAGGATAAACTTCTGAGCCCTATTCTGGCACCCTCCAATGAGGAGATGTGACAACCAGCTATGCAGAAGTGGCCCTATTCAGTGGTTGTCCTCCACCTCTGAAATGATCTTCCTAGTACAACCTTATTCTCTTTTTGGCACTGACCAAAGACATTTTTATTTGTCCATATTTTATTCAATTACTGATTTAACTTTAACTATATGTATTGTTTAGAATCTTCTAAAATACTCTGATGGCTGCTGCTTCTATTATTGTATCAGTTCAGTGTAAAGTGCTTCAATTCTTATATTTTGTGCATTGTATATTTTAAAAAACTGTGAGCTTAGGGTGTTATACAGTACAGTCTGTATCATCCTGTTTATATTCAGTAATAACCCAATCTTATGAATCATGTTTTAGTGGGAATTTAGCCCCAAAGAATGGCCCATGACTACCATTTGTAGTCCTAAAAAGCAAATAAATTAAAATAAATTAAAAATAAATGGCAATCTAAGATATGAGTAGAGAATATTCATGTGTAAATTTAAGATCAGTCCTTTGACTGTGAGTGGTTTTCAAGGAATCCAGAGACCGGCTGCTTCTTCCTTCTGAACCCTTCCCAACAATGCTGAGTTCTTCAACCCATGCTCAGTAACAGCTGGGCCCCTTTCATTCTTCGTCACTCTCCTATGTCTTGCAATAAAAGCAAGATTTCATATTAAACAATTTGTGTTCCCTTTTTCTAAATAAGAATTTTTTTAAGGATTGTGGAATTATACTTTTCTGGTCGCGTAATACACTATATTTGGGGCTTGTCTGTTAAGATCGTGCTGACAGTAACAACCCTATCCAGGATGAAGAAACAGATTGCAAGCTGCAGGCCCCCATCTGGATCGTCTTTTGACTCGTCAGTTGATAATCATACAGATTATTAATCTCTGTGTGATCTACTCTCCCTAGTGCCTTTTTTTCACTCTTTGTAACAGGATGTCCTTGGTGATCCCACCGTGCCAAAAGTCCCGCTATGCCACTTACTTTGATGTTGCTGTATTACGATGCCTGCTTCAGCCACACTGGTCCGAGGAAGGCACCCAGTGGTCCTTGATGTATTATCTCCAGAGGCTGCGCCACATGTTAGAAGAAAAGCCAGAGAAATCACTTGACCCAGACGTCCCCCCATTGCCAAGGCCGCGCAGTAGTTCCATGGTGGCTGCTGCTCCCTCACTAGTCAATACCCACAAAACACAGGTAAAATCAGGCAATTGGGTGGCTCATATTTTCAGCTGTAAATCTTAGGGCCTGGTCAAAAGCTCAGTTGCAAGCTAAGATTGTAGTTCAGTTTTAATTCAGAATTACTGAACAAGGTACTCATTTTTTATGGTTGAAGTTCTAGATAGAGGAGAACTTTATGCATTCAGTAGTTTTATTTGTCATTTTAGGTTGTGTATGTCTCTTTACTTCTCTTTTACTTCTGAAGTATTTCTATACATGGGTGTTTATGCTAAAAGAACCTAAATGAAGCGAGCAACAAAGGATGATGGGAGACATTATAATCAGAAGGACCTCTTGATATTTGTAGGGGAGCAGAGGAAGTATTGGTTAGTTTTTTTTCTATGCTTTCCATCATGAGAAATCAATGACGAACGTTTCATCAGATAAGAGAGAGAGAAAGAGAGAGGGAGGTGCAGATAAGCAGATAGTTAGGAACCATAGCCAGCTTGGCTAAGCCTTGAAGTCTGCAGAAGTACAAGTCTTTTAAGAAAAAAAAAATCTGACGTAGGGACTCCAAAGTAGCCAGTGAAAACTGTTCTGTACTTTCTATAGAACACTAATAGACTGTAGAGAAAAAATTTGGAATATGGACAGAGAGAAGTCTGGAAAGGTAGGAAACTGGTACAAGAAGCATTCAGCACTGCACATTTTGAATACGAATAAAATGAATTAAAATATATTATTCATATCCAAAACGTTACAG
This sequence comes from Candoia aspera, assembly GCF_035149785.1. NCBI lineage: Eukaryota > Metazoa > Chordata > Lepidosauria > Squamata > Candoiidae > Candoia > Candoia aspera. Next base: position 172,578,330 of record NC_086153.1, on the reverse strand, counting down.
TCCAGGCACCACCACAAGGTTGCAATTCTCTATCATCCAAAGGAAACAAACACCGTTTGCAGGAAGGAAAAATAGTAGCTGCTTTCCTAGTCGTTCTACAGGCTTCTGTGTTTCTTGTCTTTCTTGTGGAGCGTAGGATCTCACAATGAAATGCAACGAGGAAGAAAAATCATTAAGTACCGAAGCTTTTGCTAAAGTATCCCTAACTAACCTGAGGAGGCCAGCAGTTCCAGATCTCTCCTCTGATTTGGGAATGAATATATTTAAAAAGGTAAATTAAACTATGATGCTTTAAATTCCATGTGTGATCCCTTAATAACATATTGATTGCATTTTACTAGATGGGGGAGGCCTAGTACTGCAATTGGATTTAGTTTTATCCTCGTTGTTGCTCCTTTGGTTATGGGGTACAATTAAGATCTACGGCCTGGTACGGTCTGTGGGCAGGAAGGGGTAGTAGGCTTCTTGCTAAAACTCAGGAGGACCCCTATGCTGGGTCTGAGTAGAGCTAGATGAGAGTATACACACCACGGAACAATCTTCCATTTAAAGAAACAAACCAAAGCAAAAGCAACTGCAAGGAAATTGTGAATTTTTCTGAACAAAATCGCCTTCAAGATTCCGTTCCTGCAGCTGGTAGGAAGGAAGAGCAACCTGGGGAGAAAGGTTTTAAAATAGCAAAATAAAATGGCCTGCAGTGAGAGGGGACCCTCCTTTTTCTTGAGGCTGCTGCTTTTTATTAAGAAAAAGTTGGAAGATTGTTAAGTGTAACTGCTGTGTTTTGTCTAGCTTGTCACACAGTCTTCTGAGTGTTCTCAAGCATATTTTGATAATTATTTGTGACAGTGCAAAGAGGCCAAAGTGGAACTGGATATTTAAGATTACTCCATAGGAAGAAATTACCTTGAGACACAGTGGAATTATTCTCACACATCCATGCAATATAAAGAAAATCACAATATTTTCTTAGGCGATAAAAGGTTCTGTGTATTCATTTTGCACATACATAACCAGTTACCAGTTATTGAATCAAACTCCTGATGCACCTAGCCTAATATTTTCCAGTATTATTGGCACCAGCTCTGTCTTGGTCAGATCTGGAACTAGGTATACCAGGCCCATATTCCACTGCAATGCCATGGTCACTTCTTTATACCACAATACCATCTGTATCCCAAACCCACTCTCCATCAGTCTATCAAACTAAAACCCAACTACTTCTAATGAGCTAAAGTTCACTATTATTAATGCAACATACACCTGCTCCTAGTTGGGTCACTTTAAATCAGAATTGGGCAAATTGTGGCCTCAGACCTACCTGCAGCCCCATATCCCCCGATTATCATCGTATCCAGCCCTTTTGAAGTAGCGAAATACATGAAAATAAAAGAGAGTTCTGTAATTAAAAAATGACAAGTACCAAACCCTCCAGAGAAACCCAAAACAGTTAATAGCTGTGATGTAGCCTATTGCTTTGGGAGCTTCAGCCTTCTGGGGGGGAAAAATAAAACATTGTGTCTCTTGGCCCCCTAAATGTTGCCTACCCCTACTCTGGTTAGATAAAACAGTATAAGCCCAAAGGAAAAGGGAATGAATTCCAGGCTAGTTTCAAGAATCCGAGCCTAAGAGAAGAGTTACCCCCTGAATTCTTCTTCATGTTTTCTGCAATTACCTTATGGGTTGTCCCGCATAGATTTCTTCCTACATTTTTCCTGCAGTTCAAGAGCCGCAAGGAGGATCGTGAACGCAAGGGCTCCATTCCCTTCCACCACACAGGGAAGAAAAGACAACGACGAACAGGGGTGCCCTTCCTGCTCCATGAAGACCATTTGGATGTATCACCGACTCGGAGCACATTCTCTTTTGGCAGCTTCTCTGGGATTGGTGAAGACAGGCGTGGCATTGAGAGAGGAGGGTGGCAAACCACTATCCTAGGTGAATGAGAGGATCCTACTGAGAACAAGTAACTTTCCTGATAAACCAGTTTTCTACTGGTTGTGGTCTTCACCAGATTGATTGATCAGTTGGATCATGGAGTGCACACAGTGGTGTCCATCTACTGATAACAACATTGGACAGTGAAATGAATTCTTCTTTCCTATTTGTGCTGGTCACACATCCTCCAATCTCCTCTGGAGAGTTAAGGGATCACCAGACCAGATTGGAGGAAGAACGAGGAATAAAGGAGTGAAGAAGGGAGAAGATTGAGGGAAAATCTCATTATGCAGTTAGAAGTCCATTCACAGCATTTAATGCCGCCCAATGGAACATCCTATTAATCTAATCTTGTAGGAATGGCATTTGTTATATGTTATTACTTATGCAAATTTCTCTTTTAATCTTACATATCTGTTGTTTGCTTAGTCTGGATAATTATGCAAGCATTAATTATTTTCTGCCCACTGGAAGCAGATTGTTTTCATCTCATTGATCCATTCTAATCCAATTCCTAAAGCTCTTAAGTCACCTAATGATCACTGTGTATTACAAATAAGATACTCATTTTCCCGGTCTCTTCATCTTACTCAAAAGGGGGGAGGCATTTTCAAATCTTTTGTGATAGCACTTTCCCACTGATTCATACTCTTTGAATGCAGTGGCTATGCTCCTTACTGCAGTTTCATTGCCACTTCTTGGGCCTCTCTGATCTGGAGATGCCCAGTCATTTCCAGCTTTTGATGCTGCTCGCTCCAGTATTTTTAAGAACCATGATCGATAAAAAGGAAACAAGGCATACAACCTCCCACCAAACAAACAAACAAACCCTACACCCTGTGAGCCATGAAATTGATGTTAGAATAAAAAATCAGCTGATGTTTGAGCAAGGCTCCGAGGCCAAGTAACCTTCCCTAGCCTCCACCATTACCCACTGATTGGTGCTGGACACTTCAAGGACTGAACAAGGGGGGAAAAAAACATAGTATTTATAACTGGCCCCTGTTGAATTCAGTTCACGGTAAATGATTTTGCCATCTTTGTTTACCCCTCTCTTCAACCAACTGACTGCTGACCTGATCTGTTTTAAAAAAAGAACCATGCCTCATTCAAAGCCTCTGTAGTCAGTGGGCATTTTCATGACTTGAAATTTGTTTTGTGACAGTCCACAAAGATACAGCCCCTGTGAATCCTAATGCTACTTTTTTTTTAAAAAAAAATGCCATTAATATGCAGTTTGCAAATGATTCCTCAGTAAACGATGTTGCAGCACCAACAGCGCAATGCATGTCTTTTCTCTACTCCAGGGAGATTTACTAGGCGGGGAAGCTCCGATACGGCAACTGAGATGGGGGGTCTGAGTGCTCGGCATTCCCATTCCCATCATACGTTGGTTACGGACCTGCCAGACCACTCCAACAGCCACGGTGAGGTGATACTCAGAAGCACTGAGCAAGTGACTTTCCAGCGCAGGGTTCTTGAAGAAGCCCAGACGACAACTTGTTCGCATTAGAATTAGGGTACATTAAGTCACCTTTCTCCTATGAGAAGTCACAAATGTTTGAGCTGCCCAGGACTTTTTTCAAGACTCGTACTTATATCAGCTATCCAGCTACGTATATGTGAGCCTTCTTAGGATGTACATCAGAACAGAGCAGAGTTGGTAAAGGAGGAATTGGGTAAAGATGACATGTTGTTGAATTCTTCAGTTTTTATGAACACCTAATATTTCCCCGGTTGGAACGCGGTGGCGCTGCGGGTTAAACCGCTGAGCTGTCGATCGGAAGGTCGGTGGTTCGAAACCGCGCGGCGGGGTGAGCTCCCGTTGCTCGTCCCAGCTCCTGCACACCAAGCAGTTCGAAAACATGCAAATGTGAGTAGATTAATTGGTACCACTTCAGCGGGAATGTAACGGCGTTCCGTGAGTCATGCTGGCCACATGACCCAGAAGTGTTCCTAGGGACAACGGCGGCTCTAAGGCTTAGAAACGGAGATGAGCACCGCCCCCTAAAGTCGGACATGACTGGACTTTACGTCAAGGGAAACCTTTACCTTTACCTAATATTTCCCCAAACGTTGCCAGCTCTTACAAGGTTTCCAGAATGGAGCAGTAGATTTCTCTTTCCTCTATTTAGTTCTACCTGCAGATGGCGACACACATAATTAGTTGCCAGTAGTAGTTGTAACATTCCGAAGCAGAATACGCATGTTTAAATTAATCCGCTTACACGTGCATATTACGTGCTCCGCCCAATGAACTAATAATATCTGTGATACTTTCTTGCAGTACGTTCCCAAATTTCTACCATCACAGTGGCCACCTTCAATACCACTCTGGCCTCTTTCAATGTGGGCTATGCCGACTTCTTCAGTGAGCACATGCGCAAGCTGTGCAACCAGGTGCCCATACCAGAAATGCCCCATGAGCCCCTGGCATGTGCCAATCTCCCTCGAAGTCTGACAGATTCGTGCATCAACTATAGTTGCCTAGAAGATACAGATCACATAGATGGGACCAGCAACTTTGTCCACAAGAATGGCATGTTGGATCTTTCGGTAATTATCAAGAAAAAATAATATTCCTTTTTGTGCTAGTTGTTGTACAATGGAAATCAAAGTCCCCTGAGTATACAGTCTTGTTCCATTTCAGCCCTGCATAAAGGTCATTCCAGTCAATTAATGGTAAAGTAAAATATATAACCAATTCTCAGTGAAAAGAACTTAGTAGAGCATTACACTGAAATCAGGTTCCTATACAGGTAGTCCTTGTTTAATGACCACAATTGAGATCAGAATTTTGGTTGCTAAGCAAAGCAGTCATTAAGTGAATCTGACCCAATTTTACGACCTTTTTTGCATGGTCATTAAATAAATCACCACAGTCATTAAGTGAACCATATAGTCGTTAAGTGAATCATGCAGTTCCCCATTGATTTTGCTTGCCAGAAGCCAGCCAGGAAGGTCAAAAATGGCGATCACATGACCATGGGATGCTGCAATGGTCATAAATGCGAACCTGTTGCCAAGTGCCCAAATCGTGATCACATGACCGTGGGGATGCTGTGACGGTTGTAAATGTGAGACCAGTTGTAAGTCAGTTTTTTCAGCACTGTCTTAAGTCTGAACCATCACTAAATGAATGGTCATTAAGTGAGGACTACCTGTACTAAGTTCTGGTTAAAAATAGAAAGATGATTATTTGGAAAACATGATCTTCCTTTAGTGTAAGTACCATAACTTTCTTTTGTCCTGTGTTATGTCTTACATTTTTTCCCACAAAATTTCTGTTACCTACTCTGTACCTCTAGGATGAAGTAGGTTAAAACTGCCAACCAAGAAGCTCATTTTCCTACTTCTCAGTGAGCTTGGAAGTATAAGATTTAGTGCCACACTGACTGACCAGCAGGCTCAAATCTTGTTAGGTTGTTTTCAAACTCTATAAAGTGCTTATATGAAATTGCTGTCTTAAGGGGAGGGCTGATTTTTAAACTTCTATGCATGAAGAACCTTCACTTACATTGGAAGGATACTCAAACAATCTGTTCCCTTTCAGTGGGGGAGACTTTATGTTAAAATGTTGGCATCCCTTAGGTATCAGCTACAAAATGCTAGGAGGAAGATCTTGATCTTTTTGCAGGGTATTGAAAAAGAAGGAGAGGTGAAATACTTAGGACAGAGGTAAATACCTGTTAAACCTGGAGGATTTTAATTATGCCAACGTATGTTCAGAGACAAACTCTGCCAAACTACTACTACTACTGCTGCCAAACATGGATATTTCAGGAACTTCTTGTCTTGAAGACGTTCTCCTTCAGAAGGTAGAGGAAAACATAAGAAGATAGCTATACTTGACTTGATTGTAACCTATTAGGAAGACTGAATAGATGGAATAGACATAGTAGGAACCCTGGGGTGTCTATGGAATGCGGGCATTCTTGACTTTAAGAACACTAAAGCTCAGCATAGTCAAGCAATTATCAAACAATGATAACTAGGATCCCGCAGCAGGGGAAGCTAATGGGAAAAGGAGCCAAAGATGGGTGGACATTCCCAAAAAATTACAGTAGCAAACAATTCCAACTGGGAAAAAATGTGGAAGGCAGCAGCAGAAACCAAAGCAGACCATTATAAAGGAGGTGCAGAATTTCAATTCAGAGGAGCAGAATTTCAATTCAGCATTGATGGAGAAACCTAATCAGGGAATGAATGCTTGTATGAGTTCAAACTCAGGTTTACAAGGAGATTGAAGGAACTGCTATTAGAGTTGTGCAATGCTTTGAATTCAGTCTCCAGAAGGTACTTCAGAGTGGATGAGAACACAAATATAGCACCTACGGTATGTTCTGTACTCTTTCCTGGGATGGCACTAACTACAGTTTTATGGAGATCTCAAGAAAAGAGCTGCTTTAAACTGTTGTAGACGTGTGCTACGTTGGGACTCCCGTGACTTCTGAAGCACCTTTTGGAGACTGGATCCAAAGTGCTGGATCCAAAGTCCTACTAGACATGTTCAGCCTTGACAAAAGCCAACTATGTGGGAATATGAGAAATATCTGAAAGGGGGTCTATTGTCCCAGAATGTATGTCCCACAATAATAGTCTCAAAACACAGGAAGGCAAATACTGTGAGGGTTTGACAGTGGAAACAGTGACCAAGGGAGTGGATGTGTTCAGATAACCATCTATCAGAGCAGGGACTTGATGGCCTAAATGACCTTTGAAAATCTGTGATTCTATGAAACCACTTGTCTTTCTGATTCCAGACAACCTTTACATTCTTTCAGCAACTGCTGCAAGACGCCACTTTCTATCAAAGGCAGATCTGTTTCAGATCAGCTAAAAAGCACTGCTACCAGAAAATTGATCTGGATCATGCTTAGGGTAGCTTATATAAATGGTATGCACATATTTTGGTTCACCTGATATTATGCTGTAACTGAATAAGTCACCTTGTTGTAGGATATCACACTCAGACCATTTCTCTAGTGAGCTGCAGTCAGTTTTGCAAACCATACCTGAGTATAGAGCTGCCTGCAATATCTAACTTTTCCTTTTTCAAGGTGGTTCTTAAAGCAGTTTACTTGGTCCTGAATCATGACATCAGCTCCCGAATCTGTGATGTGGCCCTCAATATTGTGGAATGCCTGCTTCAGCTTGGTGTGGTGCCCTGTGTGGAGAAGGTCAGAAGGAAAAGTGAGAATAAAGAGAACGAGACCAGTGAGAAGAGGCAAAGCGAGACCTCCTTTCAACTCAAGGGGGTTCTGACTACCTCCGCATCTGGATTTGGGACTGCTCCAGTCATGGGAACAGGAGATGGTGGTGGAGAAGGAGGAGGAGGAGTTGGAAGTGCTGCTGGAGGAGGAGGAGGTGGTGGAGGAGGAGGAGGAGGAGATGGAGGAGGAGGAGGAGGAGGAGGGGGAGAAGGTGGAGGAAGATCTTCTGAAAAGAATGATAAAAAGGAAGACAAGGTATGTCGAAGCTCCTTATGAGCACATTATTTGCCAATCGGTACTATTATGTTAAACCATTTCTGAAAAGCATTTTTACAGAAGCGTCCATGCTGATGTGATAATCCATTGCCTGATTTAACTTCCGATGCTGTGCTTTGCAAACTGCTAGAATCCAAAGGACTCTGAATTCTGATTTATTTTCATTTCTCAGTTTGCCTTCAGAGGTGTTGTCATATGATATCCCTGTTGAGGTATTCACATGAATGTGTGAAAGTTTAAAGGTTTGGGGGAAAAACTGCATATTCTTCTGATTTCTGCCAGATGAGCAATCATTCAGAATAAAAGTTTCAGCAAGCTGATGTATGTTGAATTTGTATTATTCGATGTCAAGCTTATTTCTATGTTCATAGCCCCATGCATTCTGATACACTCTTTTGGAATTATATCCAAAGTCCTGTGCAGTCTTAATACTTCTGTTAAGTCTGGATGGCTTGCTGCCTAAATCTTCTGCACCCCTTTTTTATTTTGTTGTTAATTAATTTAGAATTCTCTGACCCTTTCCTCATAGCCATGATACTAGGTTTTTGAACGTGCTGTTTTTCTTTTTTTGTTTGTTTTTCCTACATAGTATGTCATAAAAAGTATAAATGTTAATTTGGGCCAGGACCAAAAAAAAAGTAAAATTTGTGATGTTCAGTTTCTGCACAAACACTATTTCTAACTCCTGTTTAAAAGAGTAAATTTGTATAAACCTTTGCTTTGGTGTGGTGGTTAAACCTTTGGGTTCAAAAGGAATGGTTGGAGACACCAGCATTAATTGTTAGTCATGGGGTGAGCATCTTGGGGCCAAGCTTTAGGTTACCACATGCGTGCTCTGAATTGCGGATGGTGGAATAGCCATTAGATGTAATGGTCAGTTGTGATATAAACTCTGTTGAGTAAGTAGACATAGACTTACTATGTGGCAACACTAGCAGTAGATAATCACAGTAGGTAAAGGTAAAGGTTTCCCTTGACGTAAAGTCCAGTCGTGTCCGACTCTAGGGGGCGGTGCTCATCTCCGTTTCTAAGCCTTGGAGCCGGCGTTGTCCCTAAGGACCCGTCCGTGGTCATGTGGCCGGCATGACTCACGGAACGCCGTTAGCTTCCCGCCGAAGCGGTACCAATTAATCTACTCACATTTGCATGTTTTCGAACTGCTTGGTGTGCAGGAGAGATAATCACAGTAGCATGAGGGAAATGTACTGACTTAACCAAAACGCTACATATAGTCAAGGATAGTGTTGTGAACAGGCGAGCTCTGCTCCAGTACCAGGTGGAAGTGGAAGCATGTACTCTAGGCAGGTGTAGCAGCAAACTGTATATAATGGTGGAGATGAAATACATTCATATTGCACCAATAGTCAGAAGGGGGAAAAATCTTCAATGAAAGTCCAGTTGCAAAGTAAGGCAAACTTTTTTTTTAACCCATTCAGTTGTGTCTGATTCTCGGAGACTGCCTGGATTAGCCCCTGCAGTTTTTTGGCAAGGGTTTTCAGAAGTGGCTTGCCCTTGCCTCCTTCCTAGGGGTGAGAGAGAGTGACTGGCCCAAGGTCACCCAGCTGGCTCCATGCCTAAGGTGGGACTAGAACTCACAGTCTCCCGGTTTCTAGCCCAGTGCCTTGACCACAAGACCAAACTTAAGTGAACAATAAAAATGATAGTCTGAACATCCAACCCTGCCCCACCATATGATCAGGAGCTGTTTGGTGTTGGTTCTCCCTCCAGTAGTTGATGCTGGATAATAGGGGAAAGGAATTGTTACCTTAAAAATGCCCTGTGCTCTATTGGGTGAGGGTAGCAACACTTAGCAGTCTCATTGCTGTCTTGGGGGTAAAGATAGGTTATGGAGGCAGCACTTTTTGTATCAGCATATTTTCCTCCTGTCTCAGGCATGGGAAGAAAGCACATTAACATGATTGTGAAAAAGAATCCTCTGTAATAAAATGGGCTTGAGGTTCTCCACCCATTAAAATGCCATTTTGACTCTTGATTCATCAGTGGGCTGTTGGTAGACTTACATTGATTTTTACCTGGAAGTAGAAGAAAGTCAGACTAGAATACCTGGGCTATAAAATTCCAGATGACTACCAGGTAGTTGTGAAAAGACCATTCTGTCTATTTTTGCTGCCATCTAATGGCTGGCTGGATTTTTGCAGCCCAGATAGGGTTAGCCCTAAATTAGCACATGGCATAACTCTCAGTTTGTAACGTGCCATGGTTTAACCAAATCTTTAAAAATTACAGCAAATTTGTGATGTTTCTGAAGATGACCCCTTATTTTATGTGTATCAGATTTCATGAACCTGAAATATATAGCTTTTTAAAAAAGTTTATGAGCAATAGGGAAAATTGGGTGACCGGCTGGGTGACCCTGGGCCAGTCCCCTCTCTCAGCCCAATTCACCTCACAGGGTGGTGGTTGTGGGGAAAATAGGAGGAGGAAGGAGTGTTAGGTATGTTCGCCACCTTGAGTTATTTATAAAAATAATAAAGGCAGGATAGAAAATAAATAAATAAATAATAATAAAAAATGAGTGGTAGGATGTTAATTTTCAACACTAACACCAAGAGCAGGATTTGGGCCCTTAATGAGGGCCCACTGAGGTCTGGGTGGTTCCCACTTGGTTGGTGTTCCAGAAGGCTTTAAAGAAGGCCTTGGCTGTTCTCCCACACCTTGGAGTAGGGTGGTTGGAACCCCTTGTTAGACATGCTTGACATATTACATGTTTGGGTGTTAATTGTCTGGCTTTTCTGCCTTGTTTATTTCTGTTGTATTTTTATTTATCTTATCTTACTGTATTTGTATTTTTTAATACTGTGAGTTGCCCAGAGTTGGTTTGGAGATCAGCAGTGATGAAATAGAATCAAAGGACGGATGGACGGAAGGAAGGAAGGAAGGAAGGAAGGAAGGAAGGAAGGAAGACCAGGTTAGGCAGCGTAGAGAGCCAGTTTGGTGGTTAAGGCATCAGGCTAGAAACTGGGAGACCAGCTGAATGACCCTGGGCCAGTCACTCTCAGCCCTGGAAAGGAGGCAAGAGCAAATTACTTCCAAAATCTTGCCAAGAAAACTGCAGGGACGTGTCCAGGCGGTCACCAGGAGTCAACACTGACTTGAATGCACCCAAAAAAAAAAAAAGGCAGCATAATACCATCTCCTTGGGCACCAAAAATCTTGTGCAAGAATAAGGTTGTGTCAAATGACTGAAGAATTGGCTAGGTTTTTCTGCTTTACCAAGCAAACCTGGTTTGCTAGAAGAAGGAAAGTTTTGTTCACTGATTCCTTCTTTCCCCAGTATTTCTATAGCAACAGTTCTGTCTTAGGAAGCTGCCATATGTCACCATGTGTCAGGACAGACTACTTGTTTGTACATGTGTTCCTCTAAGTCTAGTTTTGTCTACTATGCCTGGCAATGTTCTTCTGTGGTTACAGGAAAAAATCTTTTCCATCCTACTTGATCCTGGTTGTCAAGAATTTAACCTGAGATTTTTTTTAACACAAACCATATATGGTTTGCCATAAACTAACATTCCTGCCTGATTATTTCCTTTTTTCCTATTTTGTTTGGGTGGATTTTGGCTAGAAATCTCCTTTGGCAGTGGCAGGAAGAAAGGTGGGGACTACTGAAAGAGAACAAATAGGAGCATTGAGCTATATGGAAGATGGAACCAGGGAAAGAGAGCCATACTGTGAGAGAAGGGGAGGTGCAACCAGGATCAATGTCAGCCCCTGTTTATCTTAGCAGTTGTTAAGGTCTGTATACTCTTGTAGAAACTACAAAAACTAAGCTCCACTTTTTCAGATGACTAGAAAGTGGCTAACATAACAACAATTAAAAAAACACAAATCCCATGGAGAAATCATGAAATTACCAGATAGGTTGTTTAATGTCTGCTTATGTTAAATTGGTGGGAAGTGTTAATAAAGTCAATGTTGCCAGCTATAGAGAACTCTTGGTAATGAAGAACTAGCATAGCTCCTGCAAAAATACATCCTTCTCATGAATCCTTTCACATTCTTTGAAAATTTCATCATGTATGAGGATAAGAGTGACTGATAAATAAAATTTACTTGGATTTTCAAAGGCTTTTGATGAATTCCTTCATCATAGATCCTAGGCAAACTTAGCCATCATGGGATAAGAGAAAAGGTCCTCTTGTGAATTGGTAAACAAGTGAAAGAACAAAGCTGAGAATTTCAACAAGGATGAATGGATGGAGATCTCATAAACTGGGGATAACGTGTTTTATTTGTTCATAAGTGATCTGGAGTTGGGCCAAATAAGGAAATGAAAGAAAAATTAAAGAAAGCCAGTTTGGTCTAGTGGTTAAGGTGCTGGGCTAGGAACCAGGAGGCTGTGAGTCCTAGTCCTGATTTAGGCATGAAAGCCAGCTGGGTGTCCTGTTTGATGGACCAACACAGGTTTTGTAATTGAAAACTTTATTTACAACAGAAGATACAATGGTTTATTAGCAGCAAGGATCCAAGAAAAGTTTAGATACGAAGAAGAAGTGGCCAGATCCACAGTGGTGTGGCAGCCAGGCGGGATTGTAGAGGCTGTAAATGCTACAAGACAGGAATCACTGGAGGTTGGCTCAGTGGTCAGGCTGAGGATCCAGGGAACTGGAGACGTGGCAGCAAGGTGGAGGTGGTGAAGACACGATGACAAGGTGGAGATTGTGAAGAATGGAGGCGCGACAGTGAAGCAGGAGTTCTTGGAGGCTAGAAGAGCAGAAGCGTTTCTGGGGGTTGGAGATGCAGTGGTGAGACAGACGGTTTGGAAGGTTAGGGGCTCTGTGGTGAGGCAGGAGGTTCTGGAGGGTGGAGATGCAGTGGTGAGGTGGAAGGTTCAGATTGGCGGAGTGGTGGTGAGGCAGGAGTTTCCAGAGGTTGAGGGTGTGATGTGAGGGTAGAGGCCAAATCGAAGGTTAGTACAGTGTCAGAAGGGAGTGGAGGTTCAGCAATGGGATAAGGCTCGAAGTCTGGCTGTGGTGGAGGCAAGAGTTCCGGCGTGGCGTCAGATTCTGGCTGTGAGGCATCCTCAGTACTACTGAGAGTCGAAGGCTACAGATAGGAGCGGTTGTCTCTGGCGACCCACTCTGTCTTTCGGCGCCTTTTATACGCTGGGTTTTCGCACCATTGGTGTTTGGAAGCCAATCGGGCCTCCCATTGCGCGGCCCTCCTGTCAGCGCGTTGATCTTGGATGCTGACTGGTGGTGATGAACCCGACTCTTGCCCTTGGCCAATCAGCTGTTCTCCTTTCTCTTTGTTTTCCACGGTTTGGGTCAGCAGTTCTAATGGACTGTCCTCTTCGTCCTCCAACTCAGCCTCCATCCTATGTCAGGCTCTGCCTGCGATCCAGTAAAGACACAGACGCTAGTGTAGGCTTAGGTTCTGGCTTTATTGAGGAACAGAGTGCATGCCTTTAAAAAGCTGAGAGTGAGGGGAGCACGCCGGAACGGGATTTAAATAGCCCGCGCCGGTCAGCACTCCACCCCACCTTATTCCAGGTGCGTTCCACGAGTCCCACCGGTTTCGTCCCTGTCAGGTGAGAGGTCGTTCAGCCCCCCTGCGCCCCGGGTGTCACCTTGATCGCCTTCCTGAACGATAATGATTCATTGCTGGGCGATCAGGCTCTTAATCCTTTTGACAGCTCGGGCGCACCTCTCTTGTTGTTTAGTCAATTGCTTGTTGGCAACTTTGTATCGCTGTCTTCCGCGCCGCCGGTCTCGGTTGTTACTTAGTTTCCTGCACCTGTTGCTTTGCCTTAATCCGCCAGGGACCCATTTCCCTGTATTGTCATGCGAGCCGTTGCGATGTCACAAGCATCGCTACGGTGATCATGACATCCTAACACTGGGTGACCTTGGACCAGTCATGCTGTCTCAGCCCAACTCACCTCACAGGGTTGTTGTTATGGGGAAAATAGGAGGAAGGAGTATTAAGTCTGTTTGCTGCCTTGAATTATTTATAAAAATAATAAAGGCGGGATTTAAATAAATAGATAGATAGATAGATGGATGGATGGATGGATGGATGGATGGATGGATGGATGGATGGATAGCCAAGTTTGCTGGTGAGACAAATTAATAAGGATGGTTAATTTTAAAAAAAGTAGAGTGAAAGGCTCTAAGAGTTATCTCTAAACGGACGGGGAGGGGGATGTCAAATAGGAGTCAATGTAAAGTAATGCAAATTGGGGGGAAATGTCCTGGTTTCACCTATCTGCACCTGACTAGGAAAGACTTTTTTGATGTGGCGAATAGTTAATAATTAAATAAATAGTAATTAATTAATTGCTATGAAGAAGACAAATTCCATTTTGGGATTCATTAGGAGAGGAACCGAAAATAAAGCTGTAAGTATTATAGTATCCTTATAAAATCTAATATGCAGTCATATATGGGATACTGTATTCATTTCAAAGTACTAGAATCCAGAGTTATCCGATTAAGCCCAGGGTGAGAAAATCAGATTAGACAACATCTGTGTGCGCATAGCATGCTGTTACTCAATTCTCCAAGGTGTCATGATGGCCACCAACATAGACAGCTTTAAGTGGGGATAAGACAACTTCATATAGGATCAGGCCATCAGTGACAGTGTTACATCCAGGATCAGAGGCAGTGCACCTTGCAGTGCTAGCTGGTGGAGAGAACAAGTGTGCTTTGCGAGGTTACTATGCTTATGTCCTCTTGGTGGTCTTCCCAGAGGCATCTGGTTGACAACTGTGAGAAGGGAATGCTGTATCTGGGACATTCTCGTACTGTGTGTTCTTACTTCTTCCAAGATTGTAAACAATAAAGGGAATTGGTCCACTCTGTGTTTCCAAGTTCTTTGCTTAGACAGAGGCAGCCAATCTATCTAAAACTGGTCATTTTCTTTCCCAATATTGAAGCTACTTCCTTTAAATATTCCTTTAAGCCTTAATGGTCTCATGTTATCATTTGTAGAAAAATATTCCTGTGTAAGACTTATTCTGTTAATAGATAAATTGGCATGCACAATTTACCAGTTTGGTATTGTTGTTCTTTTTTCATCATTGAATAGCTTTCTCTCTTGTCTTTTTGGTTTCTCTAAATGTTGTGCTGCTCAGGATGAAAATACTCCAGTAAGCACGCATAGGCTGGCTCTGACAATGCTGATAAAAATTGTGAAGTCTCTCGGCTGTGCATACGGCTGTGGAGAAGGTCACCGAGGACTCTCTGGAGATCGTCTGAGGCATCAGGTATGCAAATACGGAAGGATGTGAAAGAAGTTGTTTCCAAATCTCTCCCTTTGTAAATCCGTGTTTGGTCCTCTGGATTTCAGCGGCTCTCCAGTTATTAACTGTGGAGTCTGTGCTTAGGCTGCGGTGTTTGGCTGTATACCAACATACTGATTATTATGGTGTGTGTGGACTTTTGATAATAGACAGACAGATATGGAAGAAATTTTTAGCGTTTAAAGCATATCTGCTTTAGAGAAACACTTGAACATAAGTAAAGAATTGTTTTATAGCAGCTTTTAGCTTCAGAGCAACCATAAATGTTTAGAGTAACGTAAATAGTGATATGGCAAAAGAGGGGTCCTTTTGATCGAGGCAGAAAGGCCAGGTTACCAAGGAGACCTGGCACTGCAAAGGCAAGTGAGTATCCCAGCACACTCTTATCAGAACAGCTCCTACCATAACGAAGAAGTGAAACATACAAACTTTTTTTGTGTACTGTAGTGACCAGTCATTAAAAATATAGCAGTCTCACCTCATTTCTTATCTCCACCCTTATTGTTAAGTAACTGCCTATGTAATTGTCTTCTAAATTGCACTGTACAGGTATTCAATTTTAAATGCTTGTAGCCCTATATATTTTCCTGAAACCTTTATTCCCCTAGAGGCTTTGGGTCCAGTGAGTCAGTGTATCAAGAAACATAGGAAGGCAACGGTTGGAATCTTCTCTAGTTGTTTTGTGAATTTCATTGGGTGCTGTTCCTAACCACACAGGGACTAGCAGGTTGGATTCAGTGTGATCCTCTGTGTGGAAGCTCTGTCTGGCATTCTTAAAACCTTTCTTAACAGGCTCAGAATTGCCTTACAAAGCTATATAAGCTGGATAAGATGCAGTTTCGTCAGACAATGAGAGATTATGTGAACAAGGATTCACTGAACAACGTGGTGGATTTTTTACATGCTTTGCTAGGATTCTGCATGGAGCCAGTCACTGACAGTAAGTATAGGTTGTCATCCTAAGCATTCAGGTTTCCTGCAGACATGTCCCTGAATGTATTAATTTGTGAAAGTGTATGTGTGTGTTTATTTCTATTGTTTATTTTACTTTCTATTGTTTATTTTACTTGAGTGACACATGGGCACTTTGTCTTCACACCGTTCTTATACTGCCATGCTCATTTTGGGAATACTCCTTCCCCCCATGTGGTTTTCCAAAGTAACACATCCCTACTCTGGATGAAGAACGCTACTGCATATCAGGAATTGCTGAGTTCAGGTCTATACATTTGTTTCTTATTGTTTTTCTGAAATTTAACCGTGCAGTTTAACTGTTTTACTTTGCATTTTGTAGACAAGGCTGGTTTTGGAAATAACTTTACCACCATGGACAACAAGTCTACAGCCCAAAGTATTGAAGGCATTATTGTCAGTGCCATGTTCAAATCTCTGATCACCCGCTGTGCCTCTACTACACATGAGCTCCATAGTCCTGAGAATCTGGTAAGGGCAATTTTCCTTTTCATCCAATTATTACATAGGTTTTTAGTTAATATCCGTATCTATTCTCAATATAAGTTGTTGAGTTGTGCCACCTTCTTTCAAAAAGGGGCAGAAAGGCAAAATATAAATTGTTTAAAATTAATTTTTAAAATGAATAATGTTGGCAGGTGCATTTTGGAAACTGTCATGCAGTTCATGATGAGAGAATAAAATTCCCTTTTGAATTTGCATCTAGTCATTAGTATGTTGTTTAAGATGGCAACTCTTAGCACTTTCCTTTCAAAGACATTTTCAGGCAGTTTCCATTAAATTCATTGCTGAAATGTATTTCATGGTAATAGCAGGCCTGAAACTTGGACCGATTTTGTTCAGAAAACAAGAACAGAGAAAGAAAGTGTCTGTATGTTGGCAGCCTAACATACTGGCCTTTTTTCAAAAAATGATACCCTGCTCTCTTTAGGGTTTGTACTGTGACATCCGACAGCTGGTCCAGTTTATCAAGGAGGCTCATGGAAATGTTTTCAGAAGGGTAGCTCTCAGTGCACTTTTGGACAGTGCAGAAAAGTTGATTCCAGGCAGAAAAACAGAAGAAAATACTGAACAAGAGCCCAAACCATCAGGGAGTAAAAAGTACGTATCTGGACTGGAACAGGCATTAAGATGCTTGAATGATATAGTAAAGTCAGCCTTACTCAGACTTGTGAGCCTCAGTTTTGGGAAGAAGATGAATAATCCTAATACTATTTGCTCTCAAAATCCTCCCTTCTCCAAGAATAGTCTTACGTCATTCATATACTGTAGATAGCAGTGAAGCGTGCTTTAATTCGATTCAAATGCACAGGATTAGAGCACAGTTAAGCACTGTATACTCAGCTGAAAAGCTGTCCTATAGAATATAGTTTTTATACAACATAGGAGAATAGGAATGCCGGATTACGTAGATATCTCAGTCATTTATCTGTGAGGAGGGATGATCTGGTCCATGTCAGTATGGCAGATGCTCAGGTTATCAATCCATTTTCTCATTTTTTTTCCAATTAAACATGGAAAATGTATTTTTTTCTAACAACTGTGTTTTGTACACAGCTTTTCCTAACATACCCATTATTGTATGGAGTTGGCCCTAATATACTGTGTTTTCTTAAGTATTTACAAATCCGTAGTTTTTATACAAATTTTTCCATGTGTATCATGGAAATACAACTTCCCCAAGGATACACTACTTTGTACACTTTTTTAAAGCCAAGGCATGTTTATAGCAGCACACCCTTTTTACCATATATCTGTCCATGTGGAGAAAGGTTCTAGTCTGGTAGAACATATGATTTTTCTTGAAAAGAACCTGCTTGAAAATTGTGGTTTAACTCTATCCTGTTTTTATAATGAAATCCTATACATATTTATAAGCTAGTTAAGTCCTATTTATTTTAATGAGAGGCATTTCTGAATTTACATTAAACAGACAAGCTTACAAATTAGATGATCAGTTCGGTGTATGTTCATGCCCTTGACTGCTGTATCCATTCATGATTGATATATGAAATACTGATGGGAACCTGCAGGAAGAAAATTCACCTCATCTTTCTGTTTTAGAAATACTTTTACAAAATAATGTTCAGCTGATAAACGTGAATAAATACCATATGTTACTATTCCTCTGACTAGTTGCTTTGTCTTCATAGATCTGAAGTAGGAAGTGTTGTTATTGATAAAGGACAGCTATCTTCTGCTCCTGATGAATGTCGTAGCTATACCTCAGGCCGCCCAATGCAAAATCCTGAGCAGTAAGTAAATTGATCATTATATTTTATTTTAACCAACAATCAGAAGGTTACATAAAGACGTAACTAAAAAAGCAAAAGCAACACAGTTTAGACTTGCATCAGCTGGTTGCCTCGTTTTCATTGTAGCAATGTAAAATTTAGCTATCATAGCTGAGAGAAAAAGGTTCGCATAATAATTATCTGGAAATTGTTTCTCAACAGTCTACTTTCTGTGCACTGCAAGCAGTGAAGAATATTCTGCCTAGCCTTAGGCAAACCATACTCACCATCTCAGCATCTTCCTAATTTACCACATGAAGATTATTTCTTTATTTAAAAACATTGTATGCTTCCCTCCTAGTGCTTACTGTCCTACCTTACAAGGGTCACAAAATCAGATACTTGACATTTTTCAGTATATCGCTTTATGATGATAAGCTTATGGCTTATTCACCAGTCTAAAATTGGCCAAGCGACTTCCAGTGTCCAGGGCACAGGACAAGATTAGAAGAGAGAAAGATGCTGTCCTGCTTTTTTGCATTCTGCTAAGTTTTATCAGCCACGTCATTTATTCCTTCACAGTGATGAACAAATGCAAGGAGCAGCTTTAGGCCGCAAGGATTTCTGGCGAAAAATGTTTAAATCTCAGAGTGCAGCAAGCGATACCAGCAGCCAGTCGGAGCCAGACACCTCCGAATGCACAACTGCACACTCAGGAACGACCACTGAGAGGCGCTCCCGCTCCCGCTCTAGACGGATCTCCCTGAGAAAGAAACTCAAACTCCCGCTAGGTTGTTCAATTATTGGTTTGTTAGCTGTCCTGCCTGCGCTCCAGGAGCAAAAGTCAGTGCATGTGGGGAATCCCCCTTCCTTTTTAGTCCCACAACATCAGCCCTGAAGGAGACAGTGATTGGCCCAAAGTCACCCAGCAGGATTCCATGACTGAGGGTGGACTTCAACCCCGGTCTCCACTGATTCTGTCTGTACAGGAAGCCTTATGCATGAAGACTCCTTGTCGTGCTATTCTGTACCTTTGAGTTTTTCCCCACTTTCCTTCCTATGCCTTCAAATATTTTGTTCAGATGTTAGGAATTGATGGTCCCAGTTTTACCTTGTTCATTACCTATTCCTCCTTAGTACCAGTAATGAGAGATGTACATTATTCAACTAGTTGAGTCAGAAATATACTCACATCTACGCTCTCCATATCACAGGGAACTGGCTGAAACGTTCATCAATTTCTGGTCTGGCAGATGGTGTAGAAGATCTTCTGGATATCAGCTCTGTAGATCGTCTCTCTTTCATCAGGCAGAGCTCCAGGGTAAATAAGCAACCCTTCCTACCCCCACTCTTTTAAAAGAAAGATACATAGTAATATATGTGCATGTTTATCTTTCTGTGTGCCTATACCTATATCTTCTACATCTCTCCTTCTCTCTTCCTGGGTTGAAATTGTTCCTGCATCTTGTTTCTCAATCTGTGTATCCGTCCAAGTATTACCAGTCTTTCATCGTAAAGAAATGACTAAGACCAGGCCAGTTGTTACTTTCATTTCTTGATTCAGAGTCTTGCTTTCACACACATATACACACTCATCAGTACAAGGAGAACATAAGAATCTTTTCCAGCCTTGTGTCACACTCTCAGCAGATCTACCCAGTACATTTCAACAAAGCAGAGAACACTTACTTCTGAAGAGGGGAAAAATACCTCAATCAACCAGCCAACTGCCGACTTTCGTTTTTAACATACATACATACAAACCTATTAATAAGCACCTAAGTGTAACAGAAGAAAAACAATTCAGTGAGGATGTCAAGCCCCTGCCTCCCCATCCCCAGCATTATTTTAATTATCCTGTATAAGAGATTTGGAAAAGCCACAGACTGGGAAATTTGTTTTCCAATAGGAAGTAGAAAAGAGCAATAGGTTGCTGTATGTCTGTGATGTTTGTGTGCAAATAAAAACTGGGCCATGGGGAGAAAGTAGTGGATTGGAAAAGGAAAAATATATAGCCCAATTGATTATATACTAAAGAATAATATGGACACAAACAACCTCTCTTCCCAACTTGCCAGGCCTAATTGGAAAAAGACTGTGGACACAAATTTGATTTTTCTGCTTTTAGTTACCAATTCAAAATGTGTGAAAGCCTCAAGGTATTGAGCACCAGACAGCATGCCACTAAGTACTGTGCAGTCCAGGAAAAAACGAATAATGGACATATCTGAAGTTAACTGGACTTCTGGTACTCATCAGCAGGCGGAGGTTTACTTGCTGTAGGTCCTAGGACTAAAGGAATTTGGTAGAAGAACAGATAATTTTAAAACAATTTCTCCTTCAAACAAAGCTGCAGAAAATAACAAATGTGGAGAATGAGGAGGGTTGAAAAAAGAAGAGGGATAGGAACTACCTAAAAAGTTATCCATAAGACTTCAAACATGGCTAAATGATTGGGCTTGAGGTATACCTTCAGTTGCATTTCTCAAAGCATTTTAGATTCCCATCATTATTCTCCACACTAGCAGCTCATTGGTAAGCTGTAAGGTACCCAAATATGGAAATAAGGACTTTATAGATTTCATTGTGTCATATATGGACCTAAGCTTTACACCTAAAATTGCTTTACTAGAAGCTAAAATTTTATTTCTGGATGTGGATCTTTCTGAACAAACAAAGCACTAGAGTGATTCCAAAAACTAATGGTGAAGAAGGAAGGAAGGAAGGAAGGAAGGAAGGAAGGAAGGAAGGAAGGAAGGAAGGAAGGAAGGAAGGAAGGAAGGAAGGAAGGAAGGATCTTTTTTGCTCCTCTTTCCTACTTATTCAGCTGTGATGCCCTCAGCATGGTTCTCCTTGTGGAGATGTGGGCTTTCAAAATGTTATGTTAACATCAGAAATTAAAACAGAGCATCTTAACAATGAAATTATGCTTCTTCTATCATTTAGGTGAAATTTACTAGTGCAGTGAAGCTATCAGAAGGCGGGCCTGGAAGTGGCATGGAGAATGGGCGTGAAGAAGAGGAGAATTTTTTCAAGCGTCTTGGTAAATGGCGCACCTGCCGAAGACATCCATCCAGGCTTCATCACACAGAAGAAAAAGATGGTTAGAAATCAGGGTTCTGTTTCTTCAGTCCTTTTTTAAAGAACTTTTATCTTTTTCTTTGTTCTTCCTTTGTTCTTTTTTTTTGGGTTATCCTCTTTCTTTAATTCATACTTTACCTTTAAAAACATGTTTTCTGGACCCTTTTTGTTTTCTTTGGCTTTATATATTTTGTAGCCACCACTTCCTTCTTTTCTTCTTATGTCATTTCTATTCTAATTCAATTCTAGCCAAGAAGGAAAATCAAGTATGGGCCAATGCATTTAGATAAGGTAAAATTGATCTTCCAAGAAATCAAATCCACCATTTGGAAAATATGAAATTTGGAAACAGATATCTGGGTTCAAACTTATTATGCTAATATTTAGTTACTTAGTTCCTTGATGTGAAATCTTGGATGTGCCCATCAGCTTTTATTCCCCATTATTGATCATCTACCATTTTCCATAAAGTTTAGCACTGATGAAATGGAAAACCCTGTACAAATGTGTTTTAATTATCTCTTTTCTTCTGTGTTTGCTTGTCTTGTGTCTTCATGCCATTTCTTAGAGAGATGCTGTCCTTCATTCTTAGCAAAATTATGAATGACATTGAGAAACATTATATGACAAACTCAATTGATTATTTTGTTATTTTTAAGGGAAAAAGTTCTTTCCTGTAAACAAGGTTAGGACTTAACTGCTTTCAAGTGTTTCGGATATGCATATGTGAGCATCTTGTTACCAAAGAAACAGCCTTGCATCTTGATATTTTCCTGTTTTTGCACTGAAAAAGGGACACAGCATCCCCTCTTGATGGATTTAGTTCTTCGTCTTTTCCACAGAACTTTACATGACCTGACATTACATATTGCATCATTAAACATTTAGCCATTGCTCCATCATAAAATGCCTTTCTATATAAAGAGGGGTGGCGTTTCAGATAAAGACATATGACACGATTATTGGTATATCTTGCTGTGTTAACAGAAGTATTTGGGCTCTTTCTGACTGCAGTTATTTCTGGGTGTCCTTCCATACAGGTACCCAGTAGAATAATTTACTTTTTTTTCCACATTTGAACAGCAGAGCCTAATGCCATTGTCAGCCACAGGTTTGAATGTCTTTGCAGTTTCAAAGAAAAAAATTAGGTGGGTATTAGGCAGGGAATGAATGCATGTTATAATTCATAATGTGATTACTTTGTTAAAGTCAAGCATGACTGTAGGATGTGGTGTGACATATCTCGGCAACTAAACTCAAATTTCAATTTGAGATATATCAATTTCAAGTGGAAATATTTTTATTTCAACATCCAGTTTTTAAAACTACAAAATTTTTCAATTTTTAAAATGGAGCAGCTTATCCAATAGTAATGGAAATACCATCTTGTTTGGCTTTTGAGATCAATATGTGACAGTAGGAGCCAATGGATAGTTTTAGTCCACAACTTAGTAGCATGTAGTGTAAAGATCTTACTGATGTGCCAAGGAGTAACTTAAATGTTAAAATAAAATGTAGAGACAATATACATAATATGCAACAGTTCTTAGGTCAGGTTCAGTTCAGAATGGCAGAACATGGGTAACCCTCGACTTCAGCCTTAATTATGGCAATGTAATTAATCTTACTCATACGTCACCTCATAGGTATTTATGGTACAGAAAACTGAAGTCAACCAAGCAACCACAGGAACAGATTGTCACATCACTCTCTGAGTGAGCAACAGGTAGAACTGATAGAAATTGAACTGAAATTGAATTTCACCTGTATGTTCCAAGCAGTTTTGTTGCTGAGCTGTGACAGGTGAAAAAGTCATCTCCTGATTCACTACCATTGTGGGTGATTGGTTGACGTCTTCCTTTGAGTAAGAGGCTGTAAGGGAAGTATAAGGCAGGCTGATTCCAAGGAGTCAGCTCTTTGAGGAAGTTAAGCTAGGGAGCAGGGGTGTCTGCAGGCTATGGTCAAATTCAAGATGGCGGCCACAGCAGTGCAACTGAAGCTCTGCCTTTTTTTTTGAAGTGTGTTGCATGTACAAAACAGGTGCAGCTTCTGTTGTAACATTGTGGCTGCCATCTTGACGTTTTCGAGCCTACCCTGCAGACATCCTTGTTAGGGAGTTTACCTGGAGAAGTTTGAGGGGGGTCCCTAAATAAATTTTCTCTCAAATTAAGATTCAACTTGAACTTGGCTAACATGAAAGCCTGAGAATGAGAAAGAAGCAAGCAAGGAAGCAAGCAAGCAATTTCTAGTAGTACTCTAAGTGAAGATGAATGGGCAGGTTGGAGCAGTGGGTAGCCACACTAACTGATCAGAAAGAACGAGGATTTATCAGTTCAAAGAAAAAGGATCTACCAGAAAAAGAGATAGTGGAAGAATTCTCCATAAGACAGACAGACAAGAGGAACAAGCCTAGTGGATGAGAGTAACAATCAGAAGCCAGGGAAGATATTCTATGCTGCTGGAACTCAGAAATGGATTTCAAGCCTTTGCTGATGAAGCAGACTATGACCTTTCAGGGGAAGGAAAAGAGACACTATAGAATATATAGAACAAAGATAGAGAGGTTGTCATTGGGCCATATAAGAAGACAGAATTGAAACAAATATATATCAGCTGGCCCCATTAACTTGTGAGGTGTGCTGTCTGCCAGGAGCAAAGATCAAGCACATGACAGCACTTCCAAGATTTATCATGTCCAATGACAACTGAACCACCTGCAAATTGATATGGGGACAAATGATATTGCAAAGAACAATTCTAATTGTATCACCAAGTCTTTGAACATCTCAGAAAGAAGCTCAAGACCCTGTGGATTCAGGTGCTTCATCCTTTCTTCCAGTTCACTGGAAAGGACTAGAAAGGGAAAGAACAATAAAGTAAGTTCAGAGTTGGCTTCCAGACTGATAGAGATTCAAGAGACCATTATATTAAAAAAAACAGCTGCAAATTTAGCCTTTATCAGTTAAGAGACCTGCCTCATTGCCTGTAAGAAAGTGCATCAGGAAGTCCCCACCCCCATGTAAATGGAGATATATTGACTGTGAGCTGCAGATGGTTCAGTTGGTGGAATTCTTGTAACCCCTACTAGGCATCTTGTAAAATCTAGCTAAAGACAACTCTGTGAGAACGGTGCTCCTCATTTTCAATTAAGGCCGTTGCCAAAGAGCCTGACAATGATGAGCTATGCAAATGGTGTTGATGGAAAGGAGTTTCTGGGACCATGGTCTAAGTTATCTAGATGATGGATTGCCAGCACAGCCTCAGAAGGAGTGGCAAAGTGTTTGCCCAAGTTGCAAGAGATAGTTCTGGCAAGTCACAAGCAAACAGATTAGTCAGTTACTATAACAAGATACAGATAGCAACCATTCCTCCTCTTCAAAAATGTGAAGTCTCCTACCTTTTGCACTATGATGGTGAAAGAAAAAGGTGCAAAAATTGAACCTTGACAGAGCTTGCATTTTATAGAATCTGCATGTATCCTTGAATCATTGCCTGTACAATATTAAATTCTAGTATTAACCAAAAGACGCCTGACACAAAGTATGGCTAACTTCATTTAATTTTAATTTTAAATTCATTTAAACTGATTTGTGGGGGGGCGAATGGGTAACTTCTACTTAATGGATATTGGAAATGTTGCTGAAATAGGACCTCTTAAATCAATCAAAGAAAAACCAGAATGAACATTGGGTCATCATGATGCTGGAGTCTTGATTTAAGGGAATCGAAAACTGAGTTTAGTCAATTATCTTGATGTTCAAAAAAGTGGATTTTAATAAACTCAGAGCAATCACATGTAAGATACTATGGCAGGAGAAGCTAATGGGAAAAGTTGCTCAGCGTGAGTGGGAATTCCTAAAAAAAAGAAGATACCAAAAGTCCAATTGCAAACTGTTCCAATGAGCAGAAAAAAATGAAAGACAGCAGAAGACACAAATGGGGCTACTGAAGAAAGCTAAGTGAAGATCTGAAAACAGCAGCAAAGACACACCCAGGAAATGGAAGGAAGATCACAAAATAAGAGTATCAGCAGGTTATCCAGGATGGCGGAGCTGGGGTCAGGAAAGCAAAAATGGAGAATGAGTGGAGGCTAGTGAAAGATGCTAAGAATAATAAAAAGGATGAGTACTTAAGAAACGTTCAACGTAACAAGAAAAGGAGAATTGGTGTAGCACGTGCTCGGCTAAGAAGACAAAGTGTTAACAAGAAGTATAGAAAAGCCGGAGTTGTTCAATTCCTACTTTTTTAGCTTTTTGCCTGCATTTGTCTTCCTTTTTGGTTATCTTTGGCAAAATATTATGTGTCCTACCAGTAACCAAGAAGGGCAGGATGAAAGGGCAGAACTGAATCTTGAGATTGATAGAAACACGATCTCTTCATTTTGAATGAGTTTAAATTTACAGAACCAGATTAATTGCTGATGATTTGGCCAAACTTTGAGAAATTCTGGAGAACTGATGAACTGCTAGATGACTGTAGAAAAGCAGATGTTGTCCACACTTTCACACACAAACACAAAGGGGGGGGGGCGTACCACAAACTACAAAGCAGTCTATCATGAAAAAAATGAAAGACATCAGAAGACACAAATGGGGCTACTGAAGAAAGCTAAGTGAAGATCTGAAAACAGCAGCAAAGACACACCCTGGGAAGATTCTAGAGCAGATCAATCTGCAAGCATCTTGAAACCAATGCAGTAATTACCAGAAAACAGCACATGTTTGTCAAGAGCAGATCTTGCCATACTAATCTTATCTCATTTTTTTAAAAAAATTGGGCAGCTTCCTTAAAAGATGGTGGGAATGTGTAGGTATAATTTACCTTGACTTCAGCAGAGCATTTGACAAAGTACCTGAGGATATACCACTTTGCAAGCTAGTTAAGCATGGCCTGAATAACATGATGATTAAGTGGCAACATAGCTATCTTGAAAACTACTCAGAGAGTACTTATCTATGGTCCTTCGTCAAATTAGAGAGTGGTATCAAATGGGCTGACAGAAGAATCAGTCCTCTGCTCTTTAAACTTTTGTTAATGATTTGGATAAAGGAGAGGAAGGAGCGTTTATCGGATCTGGATTGGATGGGATTAAGAACGATTCAGAGAAATTGTAACAAGTTAGAGAGGGCAACGAAGTTGATCAGGGACTAGAAATTAAGCCACATGAAGAAAGATTGAAGGAGTTGGGTGTGTTTAGCCTTGAGAAAAGATGGTTGAGGAGATATGATAGCATTTCATTCACTGTGTTTAGGTAGAGAACAGCTATCTGCCTGGAATGCTTTCATTTCAATTCCTGCACTGAGCAGGGGGGTTGCCTCTTCCAATTTTATGATTCTATGAATCAATTATGCAGGGAATGTCACAGAAAACAGGACTTATCCAAATGAAGTTTTTTTATAGATTAAAAATTTTGACTCATAGCTAAACATGGAGATTATCTTTTGTTAATATTTTTTCTTTCCTTTCCTTTTTATATCTGTGATAGTTTGCTGTGACCTTGTGCTATTTTCTCACTTTTCCTGAGATGGAGCTTTCTGTTTTAAAATGTTCAGACTAGTCAACAAAACTTAATTTAATAAATGCTATGTTTTATATAAAGTTAAGCTATTTTCTCAAACATGGAATGATGCAGTGGGCCATTTCCACATTATGAATCAGTTATGGTTGTGCCTTTCTGATATATTTATTAATTACACATGTCTTCTGTCTCTCCATTAAGGATCTTAGGTTTGGTATGTGTGACATTTTAATACCAGCCATGCAATCTAGGTTATCTTCAAAGCTGACATAATGGATTGACATAATATATTGTAATGACATAATATAATGAACATTCATAAATCCATAGAATGTGGTCTCAGGTTTCAAGTTGGCTCCTGACCTAAACATGCAACTTCTTCTTTGGAACATCCCCATAATACCTGCTATGGACAACCTGTGAACTACCTGCACATTTAGTAGAACATCTCTCCCATTCCCTCTCCCAAGGGAATGCTGAGTACAATTCTGTTATGAAAATGTTTTAGAATCAGTATCTTCACCTACCTTTGGGCCAATCCAGTGACAATCTTGCACAAACCTGAAGAACCAATTCCACTACAGACTCTAGATCCTCTAATTTGAAGAAAACCAGTGTAGGTTCTGTGGTAGCCCCCGTTATGCAGTGGTATTGAATTTAGCTGTAATAACTAATGTAGTCCTTTTGTTTAGTGAGATTTAGTCATGGCTATTGACTTTTGCTGGTTTGTGCTTGGGAACGCTATGCAGTGAAATTCTTCTTTAGATTACCTTTTTGCTTGCTTATTTAAGAACTTGCAACCATTGGAAATAGTATGCCTTAGGAGTTTCAGATATATATATATCTCAAAATCTAAAGGTATAGATAGATAGATAGATAGATAGATAGATAGATAGATAGAAAGATAGAAAGATAGAAAGATAGAAAGATAGATGATAGATAGATAGATAGATAGATAGATAGATAGATAGATAGATAGATAGATATGTATCTCAAAATCTAAAGGTGCAGGGAACTGGAAATACCTGTCTGCTAGGTGAAATGAAACCTGTCCTAAAATACCTCACTGGTGCTAGGTGAAATGAAACCTGTCCTAAAATACCTCACTGGTGCTAGGTGAAATGAAACCTGTCCTAAAGACTTCACAGAGCTTGGATGCTCTGAATGGATGCCTCTCTCCTTCTGTCACGCTTGATAATCATGGACAGGGCAGATCAATAGGAGACACGTGTTCCAGGATTGTCAGTAGGCCCAACAAATGTTTAAACTTCTGTGGGGGCTTTCTCTTTCCCCTCTCTCCCACCTTCCCTTCTGGATTTTCTTTTAAGGTTGCCAGACTTATGAGGATCATCTGGCTTCTAACCAAGAGGGAAACAAATCCAAGAATGTGGTGAACCTGGGAGCCATACGGCAAGGCATGAAGCGGTTTCAGTTTCTCTTAAACTGCTGTGAACCAGGAACAATCCCTGATGCTTCTATCCTTGCAGCTGCTCTTGATCTTGTAAGTCCCTATATACTCCTTTACAGGTTCTGTTTGCAATAGTAAGTCAATGCTGAAGACTCTGGTTTCTGCTGAAGTATGGTAACTGCTGGAAGGGGAGAGAGAAAATAGTAACTAAGAAAGGATAGGAATACTAATACTAAGCACAATGTCTAATAAATAATTTTTTATCCATCTGTAACTATGTCTTTCATTTTATTAGATTTATGCTGCGCCTAATGAAAACAGTCTTTTCTTATTCAAGCTCCACATGACATGACTCCACTTGCTAAGCCTTTGTAAATGTCTGATACATTTATGTCATTTATAACTCTGACTACAGTAATTCCACAGAAGAGTTAAGTTGATGCTATCAATAATTAATGCAAACCATAGCTATGAGTCTCAAGTTATTCCCTGGGAGGTAAAGGGATAGCGATGTGAGGAAGTCTTCCCTGTATTCTGCTGTATGAGTTATTTATAGCCTGGGATTTGCGGATCCAAGGGCTAAAGAACCCTGCCCAGCGTAGACTGGGATCCAGAGTGTCATTGCGCAAGCTACTTGGTCGTTTTTGCTTTCCTCTCATCTCATCCACCATTGAATGTTCCTCACCTATTGCTGAATTTACAGTGATTGCCATTTAACACAGTATTTTTATATTTAAAACCTTTTGTGATGCATGATATATTTTTGCAAGTACTTCTACCTATGCATACATGTTCCCAATCACTAGGATCCTCATGTCAGTAACTCCTTGGGAAATTTTTTGACCTATTGCTCAAGTTCTGTTAGGAAGCAGCTAGATTTAGTTCCTTTGGGAAGACATTGGGAAAATGATGTATGGATTTTCCCTTTTGTACCTCCATGCCTCCCAACTCTGCTTTTATTGCCTTCTGTGTAACTGTTACCATTATTTTCACATCTCAACACATTACAGTAAGAAATATAGGGGGAGAAGAATAAATGCTCCCTGGAAGGATACCTTTTGCTTCTTCTCTCTAATATTTCCCACCAAAGGGAATACTTTTTGTGTGCTAAGCTTTATTTTGAAGGACACATGTACCAGCACCACAGTTCCAAAGCTTCCCCCACATAAGAACAAAGCAATGAGATTAAGTTAATATGAGTGCTCAGACAAACACTTTTCTGGGACTGGTACAAGCTTGCCTTCCTTGCCCCATGAAAGGCCTTAACTGTTTTGAAAAGTTAGAAGATTAATGGGTATCCTTAGCTTCTTAAATTTCCTGACTCATATTTATAGTTAGGCAAATACCTCAATAATAGATGCTTTTTAAGAACAATTCCCTGCCTGCGTGATCTGGAGCTACTGCTTTCCCCAGACATATTGTCTGGGCATTTGTGTGTCAGTCCCTGTATCTAAGGAGGGGGACTGGAGTTCCCTCCCTCCCTCTCTCTCTGTCTTAATCTTGTTGCCTTCTACATGTGGATGGCAGTGGGAAAAAAAAAAATCCAGTATCTGTAGAAGAGTTTCCAGCAGATTCACCATGGAAACCTTCTGGAAATCACCTGGTATAAAAAAAAACAACCCACCACATTTCTGATTATTTAATATTTCTCCTAGAGAGGCCTTTTTAGTTATTTAGGACCTTGTTTTTTCAGTGTGTTACTGCCTAGGAGGGTGTCCATCAAGGTAGGAGCCTCATTGATGCAACCACCCACCCTATGGAGAGATGACTACACTTATTTTGTGAGGGGCTGGGGGAGATCAAGCACCCACATGCCTAATCCCTCTCCTTGCATGTACAGATGACATTTTTCAAATGTCTGAAGTGGGCTAGTGCTTAAGTGAAATCCTTATGAACAACACTAGTTCTCACCACTTCTGGGATATTGATATCCTTGATCACATGGTGCTTGTCCTTTCTTCCTGCAATGAAGAGTAAGAGATTCCATATCCTGTAAGCTTCTTATGCATATACATAGGAAATACTAGCAGGATCTATGACCTCTGGCTTTAGGTTTTCAAGGGAACATGTTACATAGGGAGGTAAACATCTGTTTCCCAAAGTACAAGTCCTTGAGTTTTCAAGACCTTGAGTTTTCTTGACAAGCACTTTCTGTGGAATGCCTACATCCACCTAGAAGGCTGCTTGTTTCATTCCAGCACTGATTCTCATTGACTCCAATGAATGCGGCAACTTTCTCAAAGTTTTATAATAAGTCCACATATTCTGAAGCATGAATTACAAACTAACCTTAACTTTCCTCATGATAATCAACCCCTCCCCCTCCCTCCCCTAATTCTAGGGTTTACTCTGCCCTTTGACCTAAGTGTTGGATTCATCATTCGGAAGCCTTTTAGGATTATATGAAACTGTGAAAGAAAATGGCGATTCTTATGTTGCTATTGTTGTTTTCACCATTAAGTTACATTGTACAAATACTGTAATAGGAGCAGAAGGCGGCTGTATAAGCAAAATTATGAGGAAAATGTCCATCTTATTTGAATTTTGCAGCCGTGTTTTGCTTTGTTTTCTGTGGACAATGAAAGTGGTAACTTGTGGTTCTTTTCAGCTATGCATCTTGTGGCTAATTCATTTCTCTTCATTTGTGATGTGTTTCTCTGTGGTGTGAATTCATCCTTATCCATTCTGTCAAACATCTTCATCTTTCTCTTGCTGCTTCTTCAGATTGCTCTGGGCACAAGGTAAGCTACTGCATCGCATTTGCATAATGCTCTGAGATTCAGCATGTTGATTCTAAGGGTAATGTGTATAACATAGTTTCATTTTTAGTTAGGCCAACAGAAACCTACATCACCAATCCTTGTCTGAGATAAGGCTTGAGGCATAAGATGGAGCTGAAATAAATTAGGCAATGAAGAACCGAGGGTTGATGTTGCTGAGCAACCAGCACCTTTAGAGCAAAAGAGACCAGCTAGACATTCCAGTCGAAACAATGTTCAATTGAACAGAGCTGCCTCCCTCTCTTTTGGGCCACTTCTGATCTGTGGGAGGTGGATTTGCATTCAGAGTTCAGATTCATTTTCCCCATTTAATTTTCTTAAAAATTAAGCACCTTTCTTAAACTTTTAAATAGATAAAGTTCGTAGTTGCAGATTCTCTTGGTAAACTAATATGGGCTGGCTCAACATAGAATTGTGGGCAAAGTGGCCTCTTCTGGTTTCATAACATGATGGAACATTAATTTAAACTAGCTCTTGGTCTTACTGCACACAAGGAGGTATAAGAAAAAAGGATCTTTTCTATTTGCCCTTGTTTGCAGCAATGAAATTAGTTAACCTAAAACAAGAACAACCACCATCTCTGGAAAGAAAAATCAGCTTCTTTTTGGAGGCAAGGAATAAATTCATATATTAATCAGGGAAGCTTAGAGAAAAAAAAAAGAACTATAGTGATTATATACAGTGTGAGTTCATGTACTAATTAAAGAACACTTATTCCCATTAAGGACTAATTTGAATATATGTATGAAAGCAGATATAAATCTGGTATCATGTTACCTGGATTAAGTAACAAAGAGTTGCAGCACAACGAGTACATGCATAAAATGGATTATGTAGTTGTTTGCTGTGATATGAATAAACCCTAGATCCCTCTTCTCCTCATGTGTGCTGTGTAGTTCCTGGTCTGTGCCATAGCTTGAAATGAGCTCTACTCATTTGCTAGTATAGATTGATTTGCAAATTTGATTTGTGCAAATTTTGAAATAACTACCTGTATGGATTATAGAGATGGGAGAGATATCCTTCAGTTTACATTTTAATTTGTACTTTCATTGAAGTTACTGAATTTGCATTTCCCAGAACTATACACAAAACAGAACGTATAATTCTTTGGTATCAACACTTTTCCAGATTGCTTTTTGCTTTTTGAACAGGAACAAAAAAATCATACTGAAATGTGTACAGTGATAGAAATAATGTTCCAAAGTGGATTATAACTGAAGTGTTATTTGAAAATGCATATGTTTTGGAAAGCATGTACAAAAATGTATGTATTTGTTGAAATGCATAGGAAAATGCAAATTAATTTTCACGTAACCTTTAATAAGTTAATAAACAAATGCAGACATGAGATGTTACAACTTAAATATCAATAGACAGATTGGTCTCTCCCTAATAAAAGAGGGAAGGGAGAATAACCAATGTACTTTTTGTTGTGCTGACAAATCATGAATTGGTATTACATAGGAATGAGCTGGAAATGGTAGCCCAATGGTGAGTCTGAAGTACTACATATATTAGAACTAAATCCCTACAGAAAGTTTTAAATGACTTAGACATAATTTGTGAAATTCTCATTATTTAGAGACTCGTGTGCCTTATAACCATATGTATTAAAATTTGAATTATTTATTTATAGTATTCTATTTGTTTTTAGTATAAATATAGTATAAAATTTTAGTATACTTTTAGTATCCTACATTTAGAGAAATGATTCCCCTGGGACTTAATTATTGTCCTAGAAAATGTTTTGTCCTTGGAAAAGCTTTGTCATATAATACATTCTCTTATACTGTTTAGATGAAGCCATTATTGTATATCTCATATCACCAGTAAATTTGGAAAGAATTCATCAGGTGTCAAAAGGGCCTCCCCTCATTAACAGGTGAAAGGCCTGATAGGTCCAAGTCATCTGTGATATTTGCTTCATTGAAGCATTGTATATTTGAAAAAAAAAAGTAAAACCGGACCCACTGAGTCTTTGGCACTGTTCTCTTCAGCTTGCCAGCTTTCAACTTCTTACGGACATTCTGGTAATGCATTTTAGGAGGCACCGGTGGTGGCAAGGGCAGCCCTTTTCTTGGAATGTGCTCGCTTTGTGCACCGCTGCAACCGAGGCAACTGGCCAGAATGGATGAAGGGGCATCATGTGAACATTACTAAGAAAGGCCTTTCTCGTGGGCGCTCTCCGATTGTGGGGAATAAACGAAACCAGAAGTTACAGTGGCATGCGGCCAAGCTCTTCTACCAGTGGGGGGAAGTAAGTTTCAGTCCTTCCTCTCACCTTGCCTCCCTCCTTTTCTTACCATTCAGCAGCATTTATGTTCTGTACTGAATAATCCATGGGCTCTCTGATTTATACTAATCTATCTTCTTGTAGTTTCGTTAGACACAAATTTTACATATTCTGAACAAGGTTATTTAAATGATTCCGTTTTTCTATGAGAATTTAGTCATCAGTTAAGATCAGCGGCTCAGGTCCTTTTCCAAGTTCCTCTACTATTAGAAAGAAATTAGATTTGATGGATCATCTACGCCAGTTGGAATGGAGGGAAACACAGCCCCACAGATCAGGTTGGACTAACCGGGTTTGGGCTTGGCTCTGTACTTGTTCAAGTTGGCTTTGTGGTTCTAAATGTTTTGCTTTTACTCCCTCTCCACATCAATGAAACAAACTCAATATTCTGTTTTATTTAATAAGATATTCAGAGATTTACAAGTTGCTGTCACAAAAACTCACTGATCGGAGTTAATTAAAAATGCAAAAAAAAGTTTGATTGTTGCTTTTGCCTTAGGCAAGCCACTTTCCTTTCGGTATGGGGATAATAACATTTATCTAACATACAGGGCTGTGGACAGGATTACAGCAAGATGCTAGATGTTGAAGCACTTTGAATATTCTAAAGTATTATATAACAGCTATGTTTTGTTGTGGTATTTTTTCTGGATCTTTTTGTTATGATATAGTATAATCAACATGAATGCAAAAGAAGTCTTTATCTACAAACTTCAGCAACGCAGTTGAGATTTTCTCCTTTAAGAAACCTTTATGACCCTCTGTTAATCCATTCTTTTTGCAGGCAATTGGAGTCCGTCTCAACGAGCTTTGCCATTGTGAGAGTGAGAGCCCAGCCAACCTGCTAGGCCTCATTTATGATGAGGAGACCAAGAGGAGGCTGAGAAAGGAGGATGAGGAAGAAGACTTTTTAGATGACAGTAAGGAGACTCCCTTTACTACAAGAACCCCCACTTGTAAGAACCTCTCCTTTAGGAACACTTGTTCTTTTTTGTTCTTTTTCTTTTGAAATTTTATTTCTTTGCTTCCCTTTCCACCCACCAGTGTTTCACCACATTTTCTCTTTTCTTCCTCTTCAACTATCCAAAACTAGCTATAATGCATTATGTAGTAGTAAATACATAAAAAAAATGAGGGGGACAAAATTAACCAGATATGCTGCATTGTATGCAAATAAAACTTTAGCCACATGCAGGATCTTGTGGACCTAGTTGGGTGCATCTTCTCATCTGCATCCAGTAATTACTTCCAGTAGCTCACGGGAGCCTAGCCAAGTTTATAACGCAGATAGGTGCAGACATCTATCTGAATCTTCATTGACTGTTTGCTGGGGACTACAAATGCAGACTTGAAACTTCAGTTTTGATACGATCTATATTTATTTTTTAAAATTTATTTCTAAAAATTCTGTGATCACAGAAGTATACACAGAAAAACCAGAAGATTGCTGGATTGAGGCAACTGGCCATGAATATTCTTAATTGATCTCTTTACTCTTTTACTATTAGAATATTTTTATGTTCCTCCTTTCAAAAACATGGATCATATTTTATATGTTGAAACCACTGACTAAGACATATAGTCACTTAGTCAGTGACTAAGACATAGAGCTAATTGGCCTAGATATAATTGTCCATTCATAACAGATTTAAAAAAAAGAATATTAGTGAACCATAGTGCAGTAGGCTGTGACGGAAAACCTTTACTCAGCCTAGGGACCACATGTCCTTCTGCACTACCTCAGGGCTGCAGCTGGCAGAACTGGCGACCAGAATGGGCACAGCAGGATTTCTGGAAGCCAATTTTTATTTTGTTTTTGTTTTGTAGGGAAATGAAAAGGTGGAATGGGTGCCACAAGCCTTAAACTGCCCATTTTCCCCCTTAAATGTCTACCTGCCCTGAGAAAAATTGCCCCAAGTTTGTGGGGGTTTCAGTCTCTTTAAAAAAGTGCTATGCATGACTTATGCTTCTGCTGGGCATCCTTTTGTCCTGTAACTCCACCAAACCTTGTAAAATAAAATAAAAAAAGCTTTCTTGTAAAACAGTATCTATCTGTTAAGAACTGAAAACAAGAAAGCAGGGTAAATGAAAAGTTTTAAGTTAGTGGTCAACTATTCATGTGTTGATTTTTTAAAGAAATGGTAAACAGTATCCTAGAAAAACCTTTCCCAGTCAACTACCCTTCAGATATGGGGGATTACAACTCACAATAAGAAGTTAATTGGCTCTCCTGATTGGTAACTGTGGGAGTTGCAGACTAACACATCTGCAGATCGTGGGCTTAAGGAAAACTATGCTTTAATATTATGCAACGTAGCAAATAGTATCAGACTTACAATTATTTATAATGTCAAGAAGACTGGGGGTTACCACTTTTAAAAATCAGCATGGACAAGTAGAACATGACACTATAATTGTGGCAACATAAAATGTAGGTTAGTCTAATGTACAGAACAATACTGTTTCCAAATACCATCTACATGTATGTAATACATTGATTTGTATGTGTGTGTATTTGTACTGTTTTTTTTCTCTAAGCATGTTATCCATTAGAGTTTCTTGTAATTTTGTTGGATTTACTCTGCAAATGCGAGTCCTAAGGACATCTAAGCTAGCTAATATTTGGATAGAAGAGATTGTGGGCATCAGATTTCATTTAGCAAGGCCTGGCAATATATTGACTCTTTCCTTGCTCAGATACAGTCTGAACCTTTTTATCTGTAGGAACCCCTGTTTTATCTTATATATGTATGAGTATAAAGGACTTTTTACACCTTGCTGCAGAGTAGGGTTAGCGGGATTAGGAAAGTCTGCTTCCCAGTGAAGGAATGTAGAGAATAAAGAAGCATCTGTAAATCAGAGAGGAATGGGACTCCAGTATATGACATCTCACCGCACGGTATTTTAATTCTGTCCTTCACAAGTTCTGTAACATTTCATAATTTTATTATGATAGTTAAACCAGGGTGTAGAGAATTGGCTCACTCAACGGTTAAGGCACACAATGTCATCATGTCCTGTTGCACTTCTTGTAAAGCAGTAAGGCACATAGAGAGACTTACTAGGTACTTAGTAACAGTTTAGTAAAACTTTTATCTAGGATGAATTACAGTTTCTTCTAGTCCTTTATACATCTCTAGGATGACTTCGAAGGAGTGGTGAAGAAATGTAACTCTGTACTATCTAGATCATCTGAATATGAAGAACTTGAAATCCCCCCCCCCATTTCTTTCTTGGTTTCAAACTTGCAGTTGGAGCAAATCTGGTGAAACCTACTATTGCTGTTTCCTTTCATATTTCTTTATGGAGAAAACATTTATAGTGAGTGGTACTATAGTGCATTTACTGAGGAAAGAATAGTAAGAAATAAGCATATGTGCAACTAATCAGCTAATCCTGATACTCTATACTCCATCTTTTCCTCTTCTCTATTTCTTAATATGTTTTCTAGAGAAGTGTTTTCTTCTAGCCACTTCCCACTTTAGACTTACAGTCAGTTATAAATATTAGTGAGAATCAAGTTAGTAAGAAATTCTAATGACATGCTTATATTGGTTCTATTTTCCTGTAGACTAGATGTCGCTGGGATTTGTGGGGCTTCTAGAATACTTGGGTTTACATACTGAGTTTAGATGCAGAGAGACACTACAGAGCCCCTAAAAACTGCAAGAACAGCCCAGCAGATTTCAAGAAAAACACCTAACACATACTGATGGCTTCAGTTTACTCTTACAGTCCAAGAGAAGTCCAACTCCCTGTGTAGGCCATTCATCAAGGTGACCAAAGCAGTTTCGCTCCTATACTCCAGTTGAAAGCCTTACAGGAAAGGGTTTAGATTATCAGATATGTCTTCAATTGTGCAACTTTCATCTTCTGAATTATGAGGTGAAGAGGTCCTAAGGGTATTAAGTTCATAAAAGTCATATCTTTGAGATCATTGCAAGAGTGCTGCTAGAGGTAACATAAACCACAGTGAATAGGAGACAATAGATAAATATGACAGCGATATTTCTGGAAAAAATAGAATAATCATACAACATATTGTTCCATATGCAGTTTGCATTGTGTACCATGTCTGGTGATGTCCATTTTTTTTATAATGATCTTTTTTCTTTGCTGCTCTTTTTTTGTAACAGAATGTATGTATATTTTCTTTTTTAGGTACTGTGAATCCTACCAAATGTTGTTGTCCTTTTGCCTTGAAGATGGCAGCATGTCAGCTTCTCCTGGAGATCACCACTTTTCTTCGAGAGACCTTTCCATACATGCCCAGGCCACGTACTGAACCTCTTGTGGTAAGAGATGAAGCCAGTTTAGTGGCCTGCTAGAACCACTGAAATGGAGCAGAGCTTATAACACAGCTGAGAATCTGGCACAGAAAAAGAAAATTATCTGGGACACAAAAGGATAAAGTTGCAGAAGGAGGGGAAGGTATGGGTAGGGTGGGAGACCAAAAACCAACCGTGTAGCTAAAGAAATTTATTGATGAAACAGAGGCAGAGTTAAAAATATGGTATCCAAGATGCCCGGTGATTTATTCATAGGCCTTGAAAAACATGATTTCTCAAAATTGATGAATGGCAATTTAGTCCAACCGTTCTTGACATTCTGAGTTTAGCTTAGATCCTCTTCAGGGCAACAAGTGGTGGCAAGCAAAATATAAAAGCAGCTTCTCATTGCTGCTCTGAAAGCTCTGCCTATTTGTATGTGCTTTGTGATGTGTCATGCATGTACAAAAGGAGCAAAACTTATGTCACAATGATGTAATACTGTTTTTGTAATATTGACAAAAGTTTTGGATCCTACTTGGTAATATTTATTCCAGCCTGAAAATCATTGAGGCCAAATTGGGGTTTTTTGGTTGTTGTTGATTATTTCTACTTTAACCTTCAGAGCAACTTCCCCAGAAAACATTCTGTTATAGAATTATAAGAGCAGCCAACAATAATATGGTGCAACATAATTAACATTAAATAATAAAATAAACATCTACTCAAACTAATATAGGGAACCAGTTACAAAATCAATTGTTTTCAGTCTAACCTACCTACTTCTTGGGGTCATTACCAAATGGCAGGATAAAATCTAACGCAACATTTACATTTCCTTCTCAGTTTTAAGTCTTTCTTGCTTCAGAAGAAAACCTGAAGGTCTGTTTTATTTATACGTTTGCTCTTCATACATTTCTATGGTTATGTGATATTACAGGATCTGGAGAGTTGCAGGTTGCGTTTGGACCCTGAGATGGACCGACACAGGTATGAGAGGAAGATCAGCTTTGCTGGGGTTTTGGATGAAAATGAAGATTCAAAAGATTCCTTACACAGCAGCAGTCATACCTTGAAGTCTGACACAGGTTGTGAAGAGAAGAAAGGTTTGTTGCCTACTGAAGCTTCTGTTTTACTGCAAACTCTGATGTGGCTGTGGGCAGCATGTCCTTATTTCCCAAAAAATAGTATTAGAGAACAGCAAGCTGAATCAAATCTATCCATATTTAGATGCGTTTTTTGGCACTTCAGTCCCAAGCGTATCTAAATAGTGGTTACGACTCTTATTTTGGTGGAATTGTTGGGACTAGGTGTAGTCTGTTAGCCAAATTAAGTCTTCTTCTTCTTCTTCCTCTTCCTCCTCTTCCTCCTCTTCCTCTTCCCCTTCCTCTTTAGTTGTTATTTTTAATTCTCCAGTGCAAATTGCTGTAAAAGAATCACTGCCATGAGATTAAATCATTTAAATAAATCAAACACCCCTGTCAGTTTTTTAAGCACTTAAAATCATATTTGTCTGCACTGGATTATAGGCAAATTTAATAACTAGACATTGCATCAATATCTTAGTGTGCTTAAATATTTTGTTTTATATATGAAACAGCTAGAAGTTCATGTATATGCACCTTAAAATAATGTATTATCTTGCTCCCTCTAACTTAAACAAAAATTAGAACATGCTTAAAACTAATCTGCTATGTGGCTCTTGTTTGCTAACTCCAAAATGTGGTAGGTAACTTCAAAGCCTAAATTACTGTGGTTACTACAGGTAGTAGAATGTCTATCATTATAATGCCATCTCATGCATAAAAACAAATCTGTACAAATCTCATTCTATCTTAATGTTCAAGTGTTGCGATGCAAAATAGAGCCAGTAGCTACTTAACTTGCTGTTGCATATTGTAAATAATAGCCCGACCTATCGATATGACAGAGTATAACTGGTAAAATACACAGTTTTCTTTTTGTAGTTACAAAATGTAAAAAATATGTAATAGTAGTTTTAAAGAGATAAGATACTATGATTTATGATACCATGTTAGTTAAACTATGAAGAAACAAATTGTATTACCTTGTTGAGTCCTGAGTCCTGGCTGATTCCCTTAGATGGGAAATCACTCTTTTTGATGCAGATTTGATTTTCCATTTTTTGGTATTGCATCGGTTCCTTTTCTGAATATTTAAGTATAGTTGCCTGGTGTATAGGATTGTTCTGACAGTTGTACTTCCTGTGAGGAGATTGGACTCCACCTTGGAATACACAGCTAGTTCTAAAACCACATCCTTAGCACACAAAAATGGTAATGGGATATGTTCAGTGTCTGGACATTTAAGTTGCATAAGCCTGCTGAAGCACCACAATTCTCAATAGAGTTATGTGAAAATAGGAATCAAGTGTATATGAAAGTGGTTGGGGAAGACGGGGGATGATTTTAGGAAGGTACAAAGTTCATCAACAGAACTGGTTGGTGGAAACTCTCCATGCTGAATATTCCCCTTGGGAGTAGCTGTATTGGAAAGTAACATCTGACCTGGTACTTCCATACCAGGGAGGTGCCTCTGGTGATGTGTGTGAACAGGGCAGCCCTTTTTTACTGGCTGTACTTTGCACTAGCAATGCCTGACAAATACATTCAAGCTGGACCAAATATTACCTCCTCCACTTAACTGTGTCCATACGAATGTATCTCTGGTTGCCCATTCTCAAGCATAGATTTAAATAAGATAGGGTTTGCCCAAACAGCTTATTGACACTGAGAAGGGAATAATTTTTTTAGGTGGATTATAAATTCATCTCACTTTTAATTTCTGTTTTATGTCACTCTGTTCATTTGTTAGTGGGTTAAAAGTATCATGTTGTGTAAAATTGGCTCCTGATTTACAGAAGAAATTGTTTCCTGATCTCTGTGAAGTGTTAACAAAATTGTATATATATATGTTTTATCTCTGTGTTCCATTTTCATAGATATTGGTGATACCCTCAGTTAAAGCAGTGACAGAAATCAAAGCAAACCCTGGGTGCTTCCCCCTATATATATATATATATATATATATATATATATATATATATGTATATGTATATGTATATGTATATGTATATGTATATGTATATGTATATGTATATATGTATATATTCTTTGCTTAATATAACTCACAACATTTAATTATTGATATTGATTAAGGTTTAGGTTTATTACACTAATTAACTAAAAGTATCCAAGAAGATGTGAACATTAAAAATGAATAGCAGTTAAACTGTAAAGAATGCAATACAATACAATCAGCCAGTGAAAACATAATAAAAATACATTAAAATGCAGTAACAATCACAGTCCAGTAAAAGCAGTGTTAATGGTTTTGAAGAAAGTGTTAGCCCGGTTCCCCTTATAAAAACTTCATTCAAAAGTTATTTTTATATTGCATATAGCACAAGGGATTTTTCTGTTCAACACTAGACTGTAAAGGTTGGAATACTATTATGTCTAGGATGCTATGGAATGTGACAAAATAAACTTTCTTAATGAAATATTTTCTAATTTGGCCAAAGTCATTTTGGGTGGGATTTGTTAGTATCAAAACTACAGATATGGATACAAATACTGATTCAGGAGCAAAGGTTCCTTTTGTTACTTCTACAAAACCAGTATCTGATTTTTCTGACAAGTTAGACTTCAAATTGCTTTGGAAACAATGAACATTTTCCCCTTTTATTTATTTATCATTATATTTAATAATAAGCTGCTTTAAAAAGTATGCAAAACCTTTGATTTTGCAGTCACTGAACATTAGGTTGAAACTATTGATTGGACTCAAAATCTATTACTGATTGCATACATTCACTGTTGTAGCTGACTATAGCTTGAACCGCAGTACTGAGGTTTTAACAGAACATGGAATTAAAATTCTGTATTCAGAAGATAACTGTACCCTACAGATTTAAATAGGTTAAATAATGATTCCCTCTTATTGGGAAATTATAATTGATATAGCAGCTACACCTAAAGTGGAGAAAATCCTTACCAATGGCCAGTATTATTACCTATTATTGAGAAGAAGAAATCTTCTTTATGGTCATAGAGCAGTACATAATTAAACTCAACAGTATAAAGCAGGATATATATATCCTATATATATGAACAAATCATAAAATTAACTGTTTTCAATAATTATACGTTATTGAAAGTGTGACCATGGAATTAGTATTTGGCATTACTAAAATGAGGTTTTCAGTCTCTCTTTTTTAGGGGGGTCAGGAACAACAACAAAAATGTATTTTAAGGAATTGTTAGAATTGGTGAAATACAGACCATAAAACAATATAAACTCTTTATTTCCCAGTCAAAATATTGTACACTTTAGTGAAATTTGTAGTGGAATACAGCCTTAATGTTATTGTTGCTGTGTTACTTAATAATAAATTCTTCTCCTTTCTTCTTTTCCTTCTTCCTCTGTTCCTTTTTCTCTTTCTCCTTCCTCTCCTTCCTGATTCTGTTCCTGATTCTAACAAAATGTATTTTAGAAATAGTTTTCTATTACAGGAATCCTTTGCCTACATTTAGCTTATAATTTATCATAGAAACAGCAACAACATGCTTGTAGCATGTTAAAAAGTTACAAGATGCATTGAAATGTAAGTTTTTTATATCAGGTAG
This sequence comes from Candoia aspera, assembly GCF_035149785.1. NCBI lineage: Eukaryota > Metazoa > Chordata > Lepidosauria > Squamata > Candoiidae > Candoia > Candoia aspera. The sequence continues at coordinate 172,536,436 of NC_086153.1, read as the reverse complement.
ATAAAAAAAGTTATTTTAATTCATACATCCGATAAATTTGCTCTAGTTTCCAGAAACTTGTTCCACAATTTATCTCTTATCATTTAAGACACTGTGCAAGATCCTTCACTGATCTTGCCAGAGGAGTAATACGATATTTCTCTGAAAGCTTGTTACACAATGTGCCATTTTCAACTAGTCAACAAAACTACAAAGCCAAGTAAATGCAAATAAAATTTCAGGTTAATCATATGCTAAAGGTAATAACTTGTAAAGAAAATTGTGCATTCACCACGGTGGCATGCAAATCTGTAAAAATCAGGATTTCTTCCCTCCCCAGCTGTTTAAAAGCCCAGATCTTAACAAGTATAGATAATTCTTCTTTCATCATTGCCCTTTCTTCTGGCCCCAAGTGACAACTATCATTTATTTGTATTGTGACCTGTGCCGTGTGTTCACTTTTAAGTAGATGTACAGCTGAGTGTTGCAACATTTGGACATGCATATTGCCCATGTACTGCCTTAGAGCTGAGTGGAGAACAACATGCCAGTGACTGGTGCTTCAAACCATTCCATATATTCGTGCTCATTACACACACACACACACTCACACGTGCACACACACACACACATTGCATCCACAGATGTCTTTAATGCCTGAAAACTTCTGAACTATCTGAAGAGTGGGACCACATGTTGTTGCTTTCTCTGTAGAATTCTGGTGAAGTTTAATGTGCAAAGAAGACAATTTATACAAAGGTAACATTCAGAGTGGATAAGCAAAGGATGCGCCTAGCTTCAACAAGCAGGCCGCCTATGTACGACTACGCTTGCTGCATGATTGAGAGTTACGATTCTGTCACAAAATTTAATCCGCCTGGGGCTGGCCGGAGAACAGCTCTGCTCTGAGGCCTTGACAGCACTTGCAATACAGTCACTGATCGCCAGTGACGGGTGTAGTGTCGATGGGACGGCAAAGGCCTTACTAGCAAACATGAAACGATAACTGTTCTCCTGTGTCAATGAGAGCAAATTATTTGGCACTAACCATAGCTTTTGTGGCTTAGCCCTGGGATTTCCAACAATGCTGACTGTAAAGTATTTGAATAACACAAATGGCTGGATTGAGATGCAATATAACCTGAGTAATAGACCTGTCTTACCTTTCACTGAGGCATCCCGGCCAGGATGATTTCTAGAACTGCCTTGGTGTTGCTTTGGAGGGAGCCTCTTGCTGGTCTTCCTTGAGAAAAGGGAAAAGGCACCGCAATGCCAAAGGAGGAGGGGGGAGGGTGAACAGTATAACTTTATACAAAATATACATCATTATATTATATTTAAAATGGAGGGAAATAAGGGGGAAAAAGTCCTCTTTTATTCTTTTAATGCAGTTCCCAGCAGGAAGATCAGGATAGGAGGCTCCCGCTTGCTCCAGATTAAAGGAACCCGCAGTTTCCGGGTGAAGAGAGGGGGTTCCCTGTCCAGCATTCGCCGGGCCGGCAGCCTAAAGAGCACCAAGTTGTCCCGTCAGGACTCAGAGTCTGAGAATGAGGAGCTGCAGCTGTCCCACAGCAGGGACACTGTCACTGACATAGGTAACACAGATGAGCGTGGCTCAAAAAAGGGAGAGGGATCACGAGGCGGCGGCGGCAGCAGCAGCAGCACCCGTAGCGTAGGAGAGCCAGGAAAGGGCTGGGAGGCGAGGCAGACCTCCCAGGGCCGAGCTTGAACCAGGAGTTCCCCTGTCTTGCATGGACGTAACGTTTGGCAAGGACAGAGCTTGAACCCTGCCAGTACCTCGTGAGGTAGTCAGTGCTGCTCCACTCAAAGGGCTCCCGATTTTAAAAATGGAAATGTTTGATGCGTGGACTCAGTGTACAGGCATTTTCCTGACCGCCAAACAAATGCATGCCATGATTAGGAAGGTATATATAAAAACATCATATATTATATATCGGTGGCATATATAATATATATGGTATTGTATATATACACTCACTCTTTCTCTCTTTCTCTCACACACATACACATCTCATATCAATAGTATGTACTATGCATATACTTATATATACAATATGCATATATTTTGCTTTCTATGAGATAAATATATGTGTACTCGTCAGCTTCCAAAATACTTGTTTCCAGAGATTTATTTTAGAGAAGAACTCAGGGACAGATACATCCTAAACCTGAATCTCCTTTCCCCTTGTGGGTCTCAGTGGTATTGTCCGTGCTCTTTCTCTTTTGTGTGCAAATCCAAGTTAAGTCAAGTGCATATTCACTTTAAGGGGCAGGGGAAGGATGTAATTGGAGATACTGCATCTTTTAATAGTCTCAGTACAATCCTATGCATAACTTCTCAGAAGTAACTCCCATTGAATTCAGTGGTGCTAACTCCCAGGCAAGTGGATATGGGGTTGCAGCCATAATATTACAATACAGTAAGCAAATTGTGTGCTAAAGATCTATCTGATTGGAAAGCCTATTGGCAATAAATGCATGCAGGAAACTCAGGGATCTGAGAGAGCATTCACTTGCCTTTGTTCTCAAATGTTCATCAGGATTTTTCCTCTTTTCTCCCCAAGTGTTCTATAATCCCCCAATGGGACCTAACAAGGCAGTAGTTGTAGTAAACTGCTGCCACTGCAGGACTGTATGTATTATCTTTCTTGAACATGGAGCCCAGTCAATGCAGATCACTGAAACCAACAATTGGCAGCAGCATGATTATGAAAGAATTTTGTTTCCACTTATTCACCCTCCCCTCCTCCAGAAAAGGGAACAATGTTTATCCCTGATTAGTGGTCATTTCCATGGTGACTATGAATTATGCTTGTAATGATCAGTCTAGCTAATCATCAGGGACATGGAAGAAGGGTTGGGGGTGACATTTCTTTAATCTAACTCACATTCCTTGATGAAGGGCTTGGCCTATTGGGAATGGTATGCTTCTGGCATATTATTCTGTTCTCTCTAAAAAAGTACAAGGGAAGAAAATCAATTGGTTTCAAAACCCTGGTCTGGTTTACAAGCATATATATTAGATTAAAAATATGTAGGAAGCATCAGAAGACAACTACTTCTGGGTGTATTTTTTTTTTTTTAAGAAGGAAGCCCTTGGAGTGCAAGTGAACCTAGTATAGAACCTGAAGTGCTCAGCAGCACTGGAACAGAAGATAACTATCACCGGAATATGTCTTGGCTGCATGTAAGTAGAGATTATTTGTGGTGCATAGAGTTTCCCTTGAGACACATAATGTTCACGGTTTGTCATCTGAGCAACGGTGAATTAAGGCTGTTCATTTTTATGAATAACGGAGCTTCAACTACTCCAGAATTTAATTGTCCCATCTCCCCAGAAACATTCAGAAGCTCCATTAAGGAAAGTTAGGAATGGAAGCTGCTATATATTCCAAAGAACAATTTGCAAAGGCCCTACTTCTGCCAGGGCTCCCACTGCAAGGTATTTAAAGTCCTGAAGAAAAAGTCCACCAACTGAGGCACTAGAGTCATGAGTTTCTTCATACAGCTATGTGAACACAAAATGTTGTCCTCTTTTAAGTAGTGACTTGGTTAATTGCAGGGCATTTGGCAGATTTTCACCTGGAGGATGATTGGTGGACTTTGAAGATCAATGAGGATGGATAGATCAGGATGGATCAGAATAAGTAATGTGATTAAAAACAGTTCATTTCCAATGTGTCAAAATCCTATATCCTGAACCAAATTAAGATGACTTAGACTTAACTTAATGTCCAAGTTAAAGTGGATTTCCTTGAAGTGAATCTAAATCCTTTCATGGTCTCATAGTTGTTTCCTTGGTTAGTAGTAACAACATGCCCCAGAGTCTTTCAAACACAAGTCCAGAAGCAAAGGGAAGAAATGTGGACAGGTCTTTGAACTCCTGGGGCAAAGCACAACCAACTCAGTCTAGCTATATTTCTAAATCTCCATGATGCTGTGGTCCAGATCTGTATCTCTAGAGCTTTGGGATGGTAGTGCTGTTATTAAAGCTCTTTCTTGGATGTCTGGAGGCAAAGTGAGGGAAGAAGGATTCAGAAACTGGCAAGTGTTCCTTCAGTTCAAGGTGTGCTTTGTGATCAAGCAAGTTGAACCAATCAAATATCAAGTTATGCTTTTTGCCACTTAAATAGTGAGTTGGTATATTAGTAAAGAATAAAATCAAACTTATTAGAAAATGAAATGTGGAAAACTGGTTACTTGTAGTTTTTCTTCAGTTGGCATTTCATGCCCTCTGCAATCAGAGGATAGGGTCAAGCAGAGCTTCAGTTTTCAAAATACTGGCTATTTAAGCACACATGGTTTAAACGTGAGCTTACTATAGGACAAGCCAAAGATTTTGCCTTAGGGTGCCATGACTTATGAATAAATTTGTCATTATAATTTTATATTAGTACTCTTTAGTTACTCAGCTCTGAGGTCTGGGTGCAACTACATGATAAAAATAAGGAACTGCAAAATGAATAAACAAATAAGAAAATGGAGAGGAGAGGAAGAGAAAATGTAGATACTGTTTTCCCTCTCCACCACTATCACACCATGCTTCCTGATCCTTCAGTTGTTTCCTATGTCCCATGAATAAAATCAACCCAGAAGAAGCAACCACAGCTACCCTGCCAAGAAAAATTGGGCTGTAGGAGGAGGATTGCTGAAGTGATGACTATCTCCGGAAATGAAATTTGGCACACCCATCTGGCAGGGAGCAATTCTTGTGTTTAAGCTAGGCAGCTCTGAGCAAAGTGGCAGCAATGGTAGATACTCAAACTCTGCCATGGCCTCTGGAACAAAGGAAAAGGATATTGCTTGCTCTCACTTTGTCCTGGAGCATTACTTTGAGTAACTGAACAAAAATGTTCAGGTGTTGAGGTTAATGAGTATGAGGCATTTGCTTGATCTGTCATCTATGAGTTAATTGTCAGAGTTAGTGAAATATTAAATTGAAGAGGATGGGGAAGGAGAAAAATGGTTTGAAAACATTTCAAAGATTTTGCTATCCATGGCTTTTGCTACCTAAAAAAGGATAGTCATATAATCCTCTCTTGGCACAAAGACAGCACTGCAATTCTACAATTCATACTTCATGTTTCCAGGTGATGATCCTGCTATGCAACCAGCAGAGTTTCATCTGTACCCATATTGATTATTGCCACCCTCACTGCTACCTCCACCACAGCCGTTCTTGTGCACGCCTTGTCCGGGCCATCAAACTTTTATACGGAGACACTGTGGATTCACTCAAAGAAAATACCTTACTAAACAGTGTGGCCAGAGGCAAAAAACAAAAAGAGGTAAGCAAGTTAATCAGTCAGTCAATCAATTACTCATTTCTCAGCTGCCTAGACATTTATTTCAGACTGTCAAACTTGGCTGCCAAACCCTTGCAGGTGAACAGATGTGGGGGGAGTTTCTAAGAACTATGTTTAATATAGAATCCTTCTTTAGTTTGATGCAGGAAGCAAGGGGGCAAATGAATGATGAGACAAGCATCATGACACAGGATCCATCCCTTTTGTGCATGAGTCATAATATCATACAGATGTTTGAGAGGTGGAGCTGGCCTTGCAATATTTGCTTCCTCATTCTGATGAAACTGTCTGATTCTGTGAAACCTGCATCATTTTGGAAACAGATTGGGCAAAGAAGGAAATTTCAGCTTCTCTCATTATCAGTGGTTTTGGTCAACAGGAGAAAGCTGCATTATTTAAGTGTACTATTGTCAGATTTAGAGACGTAATGGGACCCCCAGCTTCCACCAATGAGCTAACTTCTGAAAGCCCTCAGCATTGTTTAGATCCAATTGTCTTTCAGTGTTCAGACAAGTCATGCCTCAGAACACCGTCCCTGAAGAAAAGAGTGATGGATTCTAATCTTGAAGGAAAAAAAGACTCTGGAATGCTGAAATATATAAGGCATCAGGTAATGTGAGTTTCTGTTACTTACATGAATATTGCACCAGTGGAACATTATGTTTAGTCTTTAATGTATGTGTCCCTGGTAGGGAAACCCTAAGGAATCTTAAACCTGTGAATTGCTCCATTGGCTTCTAGTTAATTATCTGTGGTGTCTGGTAATACTGTACATATGGTAGAATGTTGCCTGTGCACAGTTTGCATTGTCTATGTAACATGTGATGGAAACATGACACAGCTGCCTTACTGCCTTGCACTGAGTCACTACAAGCCTAGTAGTATAGGTCTCTGTGAGGTCTTTCTCAGCACTATAGGAATGTCACATTTACCTGACGTGCATGAATTTGCTGTAGTTTTAGTAGATAATTCAGATTATCTCATTTATCTACTATAGATGCTATCTAGATAAGAATATCCCCCGATTCTCACTTGCATTGTCTTGGGTCATTTTTTACAGTCACGTTAAATAACAGATTGTCTGGCACCACCAGGGCTCTGTGAAGAAGCTGCAGTCTTCTGCACTCTTACTGTGTGTGCTGCATTGCCCTCAGCAGAACATGAATACGTTTGCGAGGGCCATATTTTTCACTACTTGGTGCATGGTTTCCTTTCGCAGGTGATGAGCCTGTCTCCAGCACCACTTTCACTGTTAATCAAGGCAGCTCCCATCCTCACCGAAGAGATGTACGGGGACATCCAGCCTGCAGCATGGGAGTTGTTGCTCAGTATGGATGAGCACATGGCTGGTGCAGCAGGTAAGAGGCACATTTCACATTCCAAGAATGCCCTCAAGAGCGCATGAAATCAGTCCTACGGAATTGGAGCTATAGCAGTTTCGCCCAGCTTTGGATTTTGAGGATTTTCAATCTAATGCTACAGAAATCTTCCGTGGCATTTTGAGAGCCCTGCCTGTGCAGCCTACATTTATATGCATTGCCACCTTGTCTTCCTCTTCATGACCTTTCCTTGCTTGAAATTCAAAGACATGGAGGCCCAGTACCTGCTCCTTTTGTTACCAGGTCTGCTCATCAGCTTAAGGTGTGCTTCCACCTCTCAGTTTCAAGTACATCTGTAAATAATGTTTCCAGGTTGTAAAAAAATGATGTTTCATGGAATATTTGCTTCCTGCAGCTGCTATGTTCCTTCTCTGTGCTGTGAAAGTACCAGAGGCAGTTTCAGATATGCTGATGTCTGAATTTCATCACTCGGAAGCAGTGCAGAGATTGAATGCCATTCTGAAGTTCCACACTCTCTGGAGATTTAGATATCAAGTATGGCCTCGCATGGAGGAAGGTGCTCAACAAATCTTTAAGGTAAACTATGTACCACCCGATATACTGTATTTCCTTGTTTTAAGTGTTATGCACACAGAAATATCACCACAGAACTTGAGTTCAGTGACACTTAGGTCAGGTAGTTGATATGTGTCGCAGCCTAAACTTTCACAATCTGTTATGCTAATTCAAAATTTACAAAATAGCATGCTGGCTTTCACGTTTCCAAGAACTTTTCATCAGGTAAAATGGCTAAACTAACAAAAACAAGAACAACAAAAAATCCCCTCAACAGTTAAGAACAAAAACAAAAACAAAAGAATGAGAGATGAAAATTTGAGCTCTGGGCCCCCCGCTGTCTTCCACGGAATGAGGGAATAGCTTCTGCAAACTGGATCCTTTGAGATATAGAAGTGATATTAGCCTATATCAAGGATTCACAGAGCAATGCTCTTAATTTTTTTTCTCACCAAATAAAAATGGTCTGATACTCCATCTCCCTACATTGAAAATCCATATGAAAGAAGGTCTACAAAGTCTTTATGGTTTTATCACAAACCATGTGATCTGCCATAATTGATATTACAGCCAACTTGACTGTGGCACTTATGGCTGCCCTTTTCACCCATTGCCCAGCACTTAGCATGTTGACCAGACACTACCAATTAAATAATTGTTTGCCAGTTATGGAATGATATGAGAAAAGGGTGTAAGAGCAGGTTCCCTGAGCATCTAAAACTTAGACCCAAAGATATATTCTAACTGAATTTTGGATCTCCCATTAGTTGGATTCCTCCTCATGCCAAACAAGAACTAAATTATTGGTTATTTACTATCAAAATTGTTCCTGGTTTGGTATGACAGGAGCATCTACATCTACTAGCTGATATGGTTCAATTTTGCCATCAACTCTGAATAGAATTTTATCTTGTTCAGTAGGACACACCTCTCATAGATATGAGAGGGTTCTTCCAGATTCTCGGTTCTTCTCCTTGATTTCTTCCGGTGACTGATTTAACTCTTCTTTTGCCTTTGTGGAGATCCATGGGGATCTAAACTTTCCCTGGATAGTAATGCTAAAATTATAAATAACTAATTTCGATCTTGCTCAGTCTGTGGGAAGGGTAAAGCAGTATTTTGTAAGCTGTGGAAAGGAATGTTGCAGAGTTTAAACCTTGGAGGGTGTAAGATTTATCAGAAGCCTTAACTATCAGAAAACAGTCAATTGTTTAAAGCAGGTTCTGTCATAGTGAACTATACAGATTCTCTACTAGCTATGCCATATTGAGTTTCTGAGAAGATTTAACCTAGTTGGAGCCAGATGTTAGGCAGAGCTCTAGTTTTTAGAAGTAGTGATGGTTAAATTCTGGTATTACACACTGTAATTCAAAAATAGCCTTGTTCTTTATATTTGTTGAAGTGTGAATGAAGCCATTTAGAGGGTCTTGCCATAGCCCTTTCAGGTAGGCAGGAACAACATGGATTCCAGGAATGCACTTTATTTTTGTAGGGTAAAATAATGGAATCTTGAAAGCCTGTCAGAGTTTCTCTCTACTCCACCTTATACCAAAGAAAATCAAGGTGGGGTTATTTTGAGTTTCTTTCTCACCCTTTCCTCTTTCTCAGGGCTGAGTCATCTTTTCTTCAACTCCCCTGTTAAAAATTCCTTCTATATTCCATAGGCTAGGTCTACATTCCTTCACATTTGCAGATCCATCGTTCTCCTATATAAATGGCTATTTAAAACCTGTAAATTATAAATGGAAGGAAATACATATCAGCACTATGTTTGTCAAGGCATATAGTAAGATAATATAATGAAAGAAAAATAACCAAGTTCTTTGGCCTTCAAAGCTCTGTTTCCTAGTACTGGTACCTTTTCTGGATGCTCTGTAATGAGAAAAAAAAAGGAAAAACAGTACACAACTTTCTGGATATATTCCAAGGCCTGAGAAAATTGTCCTCCTTTCTGGATGAAAGCTAATTTTTCTGTTATTTCAGGCAGTTTTGACAGTGGCTTGGCCAAACAGTTTGTCTGCCTAGATAAAAACAATTTGCTCTGTATCTTATGTATTTATTGCAGTTACGTTAAAAAATACAAAGGAACCCCAACTCAACCACAAAAAACTAAAGAAGGAATTATTTGCATTGCCATTGTATTATGTGAGAAAAATTATATTTTCTAATTCCATCTTTATCTCAGCATAGAATTAAATAAATTGACATATTTTGACTCTGAAACATTTCCTTGTTCCTTGAAAAACTTATCTTCAGGAGAGATGTACAAGAGCTATTGCTATGATATTGCACCTTCTGGACTTATTTTTGTAGATTCCTCCACCAAGCATTAACTTCACCCTGCCCTCTCCAGTGCTTGGAATGCCATCTGTCCCCATGTTTGACCCTCCATGGGTTCCCCAGTGCAGTGGGAGTGTGCAGGACCCCATCAATGAGGATCAATCTGTAAGTAGAACATTCCTTGAAGCAGGCACCTTTATTTTATAAATGAGAAGCTAACTGTGGCAGAGTGCGAAGGCAGGGAGAAAAAAAATCTATAAAGCCACTTAATAAATTCTTAAGGCATCTCTTAGAAATAATGTTTAGTCTTTACAGTTAGATAAATGATCTGTGTAACCTAGAATAGCTGTAGAAGGCTGGTAACAAAACAGCTCTACGAACATGTATTAGAAGTTATTAAACTGCATATTAAGAAACAGAACCCAAAGGCTAAGTCCAGCCATAACAATCTAGAATACCATAGGATTTATTTTTTCCTCATACAGAGAAAAATACTGCAAAATCAGCCAAAACTGGTTAAACCAATTTTTACATTTAGGAATGTCCCCATGTTTGACCCTCCATGGGTTCCCCAGTGCAGTGGGAGTGTGCAGGACCCCATCAATGAGGATCAATCTGTAAGTGGAACATTCCTTGAAGCAGGCACCTTTATTTTATAAATGAGAAGCTAACTGTGGCAGAGTGCGAAGGCAGGGAGAAAAAAAATCTATAAAGCCACTTAATAAATTCTTAAGGCATCTCTTAGAAATAATGTTTAGTCTTTACAGTTAGATAAATGATCTGTGTAACCTAGAATAGCTGTAGAAGGCTGGTAACAAAACAGCTCTACGAACATGTATTAGAAGTTATTAAACTGCATATTAAGAAACAGAACCCAAAGGCTAAGTCCAGCCATAACAATCTAGAATACCATAGGATTTATTTTTTCCTCATACAGAGAAAAATACTGCAAAATCAGCCAAAACTGGTTAAACCAATTTTTACATTTAGGAATTCTATGGCTCCTTTTCATACGTCTGTGTGATAAGTGGGGTCTGGAAACAAAAATAAATTAAATGTTACTCTCTGCTCAGGAAGACTGAAAGTCTAATTATTTATTAAGGGGGGTTTCACATGATGTTATAAAGAAGATAGCAATTGCTTGCATATTGTTTACGTATCTGGATGCATTGCACTTCTATATACTTTATCTGAGAAAATATTTGCCATCTCCATTTATTTTGTGACATTGTCTAAATTATTACTCAATATGTTCCAAGTTCAGCAGAGGATTGTTACCTTGTCGTGGTGCTGGAGCTTGAGCACCTCAGTGATGCCATGAGCTAAACTGTGAAGGGCCACCCAAGACGGGAAGGTCATGACAGAGAGGTCAGACTAAATGCGATCCCTGGGGAAGGTAATGGCAACCCACCCCAGTATTCTTGCCGTGAAAACTAAATGGATCAGTAGAACCAGAGATATGTTGGTATACCATCGGAAGATGAGACCCCCAGGTCGGAAGATGGTCAAAATGCTACTGGGGAGGAACAGAGGATGAGTTCAACTAGCCCCAGACGTGATGACGCAGCTAGCTCAAAGCTGAAAGGACAGCTAGCAGCCGACGGTGCTGGTGGTGAACGGCGAATCCGATGTTCTAAGGATCAACACACCATTGGAACCTGGAATGTAAGATCTATGAGCCAGGGCAAATTGGATGTGGTTATTGGTGAGATGTCAAGATTAAAGATAGACATTTTGGGCATCAGTGAACTGAAATGGACTGGAATGGGCCACTTCACATCAAATGACCACCAGATCTACTACTGTGGACAAGAGGACCACAGAAGTATGGAGTAGCCTTCATAATTAATAGTAAAGTGGCTAAAGCAGTGCTTGGATACAATCCAAAAAACGATAGAATGATCTCAATTCGAATTCAGGGCAAGCCATCTAACATCACAGTGATCCAAATATACGCCCCAACCACAGATGCTGAAGAAGCTGAAGTAGAGCAGTTCTGTGAGGATCTGCAGCACCTACTGGACGACACACCAAAAAGAGATGTTATTTTCATCACGGGAGACTGGAATGCTAAGGTGGGCAGTCAAATGACACCTGGAATTACAGGTAAGCGTGGCCTGGGAGAACAAAATGAAGCAGGACATAGGCTGATAGAATTTTGCCAAGACAACTCACTCTGCATAACAAACACTCTCTTCCAACAACCTAAGAGACGGCTTTATACATGGACTTCACCAGATGGACAACACCGAAATCAGATTGACTACATCCTTTGCAGCCAAAGGTGGTGGACATCTATACAGTCGGTAAAAACAAGACCTGGAGCTGACTGTAGTTCAGATCACGAACTTCTTACTGCACAATTTAGGATCAGACTAAAGAGATTAGGGAAGACCCACAGATCAGCTAGGTATGAGCTCACTAATATTCCTAAGGAATATGCAGTGGAGGTGAAGAATAGATTTAAGGGACTGGACTTAGTAGTCCCGGAAGAACTATGGACAGAAGTTCGCAACATTGTTCAGGAGGCGGCAACAAAGTACATCCCAAAGAAAGAGAAAACCAAGAAGGCAAAATGGCTGTCTGCTGAGACACTAGAAGTAGCCCAAGAAAGAAGGAAAGCAAAAGGCAACAGTGATAGGGGGAGATATGCCCAATTAAATGCAAATTCCAGAGGTTAGCCAGAAGAGATCAGGAATTATTTTTAAACAAGCAATGCACAGAAGTGGAAGAAGACAATAGAATAGCAAGGACAAGAGACCTCTTCCAGAAAATTAGAAACATCGGCGATAAATTCCTGGCAAAAATGGGTATGATCAAAAACAAAGATGGCAAGGACCTAACAGAAGAAGAAGAGATCAAGAAAAGGTGGCAAGAATATACAGAAGACCTGTATAGGAAGGATAACAATATCAGGGATAGCTTTGACGGTGTGGTCAGTGAGCTAGAGCCAGACATTCTGAAGAGTGAGGTTGAATGGGCCTTAAGAAGCATTGCTAATAACAAGGCAGCAGGAGATGATGGCATCCCAGCTGAACTGTTCAAAATCTTGCAAGATGATGCTGTCAAGGTAATGCATGCTATATGCCAGCAAATTTGGAAAACACAAGAATGGCCATCAGATTGGAAAAAATCAACTTATATCCCCATACCAAAAAAAGAGAAACACTAAAGAATGTTCAAACTATCGAACAGTGGCACTTATTTCACATGCCAGTAAGGTAATGCTCAAGATCCTGCAAGGTAGACTTCAGCAATTCATGGAGTGAGAATTGCCAGATGTACAAGCTGGGTTTAGAAAAGGCAGAGGAACTGGGGACCAAATTGCCAATATCCGCTGGATAATGGAAAAAGCCAGGGAGTTTCAGAAAAACATCTATTTCTGTTTTATTGACTATTCTAAAGCCTTTGACTGTGTGGACGCGGTGGCGCTGCGGGTTAAACCGCTGAGCTGCCGATCGGAAGGTCGGTGGTTCGAAACCGCGCGGCGGGGTGAGCTCCCGTTGCTCGTCCCAGCTCCTGCACACCAAGCAGTTCGAAAACATGCAAATGTGAGTAGATTAATTGGTACCGCTTCGGCGGGAAGGTAACGGCGTTCCGTGAGTCATGCTGGCCACATGACCACGGACGGGTCCTTAGGGACAACGCCGGCTCCAAGGCTTAGAAACGGAGATGAGCACCGCCCCCTAGAGTCGGACACGACTGGACTTTACGTCAAGGGAAACCTTTACCTTTACCTTTTACTAAAGCCTTTGACTGTGTGGACCATAACAAACTGTGGCAAGTTCTTAGCGGTATGGGGATACCAAGTCATCTTGTATGCTTCCTGAAGACTCTGTATAACGACCAAGTAGCAACAGTAAGAACAGACCACGGAACAACGGACTGTTTTAAGATTGGGAAAGGAGTACGGCAGGGCTGTATACTCTCACCCTACCTATTCAACTTGTACGCAGAACACATCATGCGACAAGCTGGGCTTGAGGAATCCAAGGCTGGAGTTAAAATTGCTGGAAGAAACATTAACAATCTCAGATATGCAGATGATACCACTTTGATGGCTGAAAGCGAAGAGGAACTGAGGAGCCTTATGATGAAGGTGAAAGAAGAAAGTGCAAAAACTGTCTTGCAGCTAAACCTCAAAATAACCAAGATTATGGCAACCAGCTTGATTGATAACTGGCAAATAGAGGGAGAAAATGTAGAAGCAGTGAAAGACTTTGTATTTCTAGGTGCGAAGATTACTGCAGATGCTGACTGCAGTCAGGAATTCAGAAAATGTTTAATCCTTGGGAGAAGAGCAATGACAAATCTCGATAAAATAGTTAAGAGCAGAGTCATCACACTGACAACAAAGGCCCGCATAGTTAAAGCAATGGTGTTCCCTGTAGTGACGTATGGCTGCGAGAGCTGGACCATAAGGAAGGCTGAGAGAAGGAAGATCGATGCTTTTGAACTGTGGTGTTGGAGGAAAATTCTGAGAGTGCCTTGGACTGCAAAAAGATCCAACCAGTCCATCCTCCAGGAAATAAAGCCAGACTGCTCACTTGAGGGAATGATATTAAAGGCAAAACTGAAATACTTTGGCCACATAATGAGAAGACAGGACACCCTGGAGAAGATGCTGATGCTAGGGAGAGTGGAGGGCAAAAGGAAGAGGGGCCGACCAAGGGCAAGGTGGATGGATGATATTCTAGAGGTGACGGACTCATCCCTGGGGGAGCTGGGGGTGTTGACGATTGACAGGAAGCTCTGGCGTGGGCTGGTCCATGAAGTCACGAAGAGTTGGAAGTGACTAAACGAATAAACAACATGTTCCAAGTGATTTCTCTCCATCCCGGCACTGAGCTAATAAGGAAGTGTTGGACACATTTTTGGCCAACCTCAGCTGCACCCATTAAAATAATCATTTTTTTCTCTCTTAATTTCTGTGAATAGCTGCCAGTTTCATACTTCAGACATTTAAAAATAGCTTGTCAAAGTGAACCAGGAAGCAGCTTACCTTAATTAATGTAAAGGGTCTGCCTAAATTTTCTGTCTCTGTCTCTCCTTCACTCCCATAGCACATTCCAGTCTCCCCATTCCATTTAATTGCCCAATTAGCTGTCAGTATTCCTCTCCCCTCATCCCCAGTCATTCAACATTTGGTGCCACTGAGTTCACATGTGGCTGTTTTGGCAGCTCTTCATTTTTTTTCGAAAATGAAGATCAGATAACCTACAAATCTCAAGGTTACCCAACATTAAAAAAAAAAATCCCTTTAAATGTTTTCATTCTTTCTTTTGGAGTGATGGGTGATGAATTCTGAGAGTTGATAAATTATTGATAAAAATAATCCTGGGGTGAGTTTGGTGAAGTAGTACTCTTTTGCTATTGCTAACATGAGTTTCTTTATAAAAGCGAAAGCAATTTTTTTACTATGTCTTTTTTAATGGTTTGCTTGCAGAAGTCGTTTTCAGCCCGGGCAGTGTCACGTTCTCATCAACGAGCGGAACACATTCTGAAAAACCTGCAGCAGGAAGAGGAGAAGAAACGTCTGGGCCGAGAAGCTAGTCTCATCACTGCCATCCCCATCACCCAGGAAGCTTGCTACGAGCCCAGCTGTTCCCCAAGCTCAGAGCAGGAGGAAGAAGGTGCACTCACTTTGTACACTGGAATATGTCCATTGGCCTGGAGACTCGTATAGCAAGGGATAAAGTCCCCCCCCCACAGCCTAGGAAGGGCAGAAATGGTGATTTTTATATTTCTATTACCAGTTATTTCTGCTTCCAAGAGCTACAAAGGGCCATTACTGGTGACATCACTAGAAGATGCAGAGCTGCAATATTTATCTCTGGTTTGTTCCTTGGGGAAGCAGCTTAATATACCTATCTTCTATGTTGAAAGAAGAAAAAATGATGGCACTGAAATTTAGCAGTGAAATTTTGGGGCAAGGAGGTTAAGGCAGCAAAAATAAGGCACCTACAGACTGCAGCTCAGGAAATGCCCATCCATATCTTAAATCATTGGTGGTGTGACTGCTTCAGACTTCCTTGATTGGTTTCTGCTGCTGAAATGGCCATTGGACACATGATACTGTTTTATTATATGACAAGCCCAGGAAGAGCTTCAGAAGCCTCTGCAAATTTGTTAGCCTCTCTGCAGATTTTTATTTTTTAGGGAAGGACAAATGCTAGCTGTTTGTCAACAACCACTGATTCTGCTGTTGGCAGACCTCCTGAAAATAGAGCTTGGAGGAACTGATGCAAAATCCTTTTATATCCCCATATGGGTACCATAAAATTAAGTGTATTATTCATTATTATATAATGAAATGGTTTCATTGTTGCAGCTGATCAACAGACTACATAAATAAAAATTTAAACATCTTCTATTGATTTTATCAGTAGAAGAAGTCACCAACCTGGCATCACGCCGTCTGTCTGTGAGTCCATCATGTACTTCCAGTACATCACATAGAAACTATTCTTTTCGACGTGGCTCAGTTTGGTCAGTGCGTTCAGCAGTCAGTGCTGAAGGTAAGGGAACTTTAGATTGGAGGTTAATTGTCTTATGAATGATTTGTTGCCTCTTCCTTGATTTTATTTCTGTGTTAAAATGTGTTAGTTGGAAAAGGTGCTACCAGAGTCCTGATTTTTTGCCACCATAGAGTAACATCTCTCCTCCTACAATACTTGAAATGTGTTTATGTGATCTCCAGTGTGGGGTGTCCTAGATCTCATCATGATGAAATCTTTATTGTCTAGGGAGTCATCTCAAGTTAAATCAACAATTCTTAATGTGGATATTATTTTAGGCTTTATTATTCTGAGTGTGCCATTTAATGTGGCAGATGATCTTTACGTTAAAACAGTGCCTATGTTGCTTGTGCCAAATCTGCT
Source organism: Candoia aspera (assembly GCF_035149785.1). Taxonomy (NCBI): domain Eukaryota; kingdom Metazoa; phylum Chordata; class Lepidosauria; order Squamata; family Candoiidae; genus Candoia; species Candoia aspera. The sequence goes on along the minus strand of NC_086153.1, from coordinate 172,520,074 downwards.
CACAGTTCATTTTCAGTTGGCTTCTCCCACACAGTTAAACTTGATAAAGCTGATATATGCACATTATATAAGCAGCTAATCACACAGAAGGGTTTCTGGCTTTGGTAGCAAGGACATCTTTGGGATGATATATGGATCAGGCCTTAGAATCAAACATTACGAAGAGTGACTCATGCTTTGACACTTCTATTCCTTTCTGAATGCTTACTTTTTTTTTGTCAGTAGACTGACAGTTGGTATTCATTTGATGAGTGGACCTGAGGTGATCTGTCCCTTATTCAGAATGGATTTCCTTTCAGCTGGACAATTGTTATATAGATAAATAGGAATAACTATAGATGTAATGTCATAATTACGTTGGGACTTTACTTCCACCATCTTTTTTTAGATGAAGAGCATACAACAGAGCACACACCAAATCATCACGTGCCGCAGCCCCCACAGGCAGTGTTCCCTGCATGCATTTGTGCCGCTGTGCTTCCAATTGTTCACTTGATGGAAGATGGAGAAGTCCGTGAAGACGGAGTAGCAGGTACTGTTTTAGTTTAAAAAATTGGTAAACAATTAAAAATATCTGTACTTCTTTTAGCAGCAAACAGTGTCAGCCAATAGCGAAATCTTTGCCTTATACACACACACATACCCTACTTAAGTTTTAGATTCCATTTGAAAATGGTGCTTCAGCACACTTTTCAGCAATTCTTTAAGGCAACTATGTCTGTTCTTGGGATCACACAGCAGCTGCAGAGGGCAGGTGCAACTTTCACATGACTGTGCTTGAATGAAATACCTTTCCCAAATTATTCCCCAAATGCTGCCCAGCTCTTATGTACGTACACCAAGGGGTGTGCACACATAGTATAATATTGTGTATGTGAGAGAGTTTGTATGACTGATCAAATCATTGACAAAAATCAGATGTGGATTTTTAACAGAGAATTCAAATTTAAAAGTCAGATGCTTGCATTTGCACTACCTGGCAGTCTATTAAATCATAGTAAAATTGTGAAATCGTTTAATATTCTCCATCAGTCTGTAGTGTGGCTTTCCATCTCCTTCCATGTTCTGCATAAGCTTTTTCTTTAACTGCAAAACTCTACATCGTTTACCTCTTTCCCAGATATGGAATGGGAAAGTTTAGCTTACCGCTCCCAAGTTATGGTGCTGATGAAAATACACTGACAATTTTTGCTTTATTGCCCTTGTTGGCTGTATATTGAAAAGCGCCTTTAGCACAGTAAGCAGGCAAATACAGCAGTGCTAAGAGCGGTTCCACAACACTGAAGATCCTAAGCAATCCCGCCCAAGATTTCATGTAGGAATATCTCAGGTTAAGAGCTTCTACTGTTTCACTCTACTGCAAGGTTTCTCAGCCAGCGTTCCGTGGAGCCCTAAGGTTCTGTGAGAGGTCCCTAGGGGTTCCCTGCGAGATCACAATTTATTTTAAACATTATTTCAAATTAAGGCAACTTCACATTAAAGAGGTAAGTTTCTTTATTTTTAGGTTAAGAAGACTGTTAATACATATATACATGAAGCAAGGGTAGTGATTTTATAGCTTGTGGCCGGTATTTGAGCCTGAATGTGCCAGGGTTCCCCGAGGCCTGAAAAATATTTCAAGGGTTCGTCCAGGGTGAAAAGGTTGAGAAAGGCTGCTGTATTGTATGTCAGAGCCTGAGTAGGCCTTCCTAGAGAGCCATATGGATATGGAGGAAGAATGGCTTTGGCTTCTTTTTGAGAAGCATACATTCCATGTGGATTCTGATTCAATGTGGATCCTGATGTGACCTTGGCACTGAAGTATGGACTGGTTTCCCTGGAGTAAGTATGGGAGATGATGGTGGAGACCATTGAATTCTATCAGAAATTGCAGATGCTGGCTTATTCCATTCTGGATCATCTCTTTCTTCTCTGAAGAAGTTTTTCCATGAATCTGGAATGAATTTTCACATTGGCTTGAGATCGGAGATTCCAGCTGACTCTTCATTGTCACCTGGATAAAATTCAGGCCCAAAAGGTTGCTGCAACAGAAGAGGTGATGGCAGCAAAGGATCTGAATTCAATATCTCAATAGCATTATTTGGTGAAGGGGAATCCAAATATATGTATGTTGTCATAATGGACAGAACAAGTCTGCTGTCCTGCTCTGTGCTCCAGTGATGTATTCCTTGAAGGCATTTGTGCCCTTTTCCCTCTTTTAGACAAAAGGGCAGACAAAAATATTCCCCACAATAAGCAGTGTGAATTTATAAAAAGTTATGCTTTCCATCATTTCTCTGTTACCAGAAATACACTAAGTTCATATCCTGTTCTAAGCCATAAAGTAGCATGTTTGCATTTAGTTAGGTACCCACTGTCACATGTAAAAAGGTTCTTTCCATATCAAGTACTATTACTGACTTTAATGGGAGTTTAAGACCAAGCTGAATATTACTGGCATCCCCAAACCATGTTGTGTCAAATTCAGACTGGTTTAGGTTTTGGCAAGAACAGATTTCTGTGCTGTGAAGTCTGGAAGTTTAACTAATCGAACAGTTGTTGTATTTGGAGGCATTGATTTATTCAGTCAGATCCAAACAACAAGCTCTCTCCTTTTGTCTCATACAGTGAGTGCAGTGGCTCAACAAGTCTTGTGGAACTGTCTCATTGAAGATCCCTCCACAGTTCTTCGACATTTTCTGGAGAAACTCACTATCAGTAACCGACAGGTAGAGGTTCTGCTTTCCATAAACACACATGAAAGAACTCAGTTAATACTCTCTTCCGGAGGAGAGTAACTTGTGTTCCCAGGATATTGTTTGTTCGCTTGTTTGACTTATATCCCAATCACAATCTAATGACGGTCAGTGGCTTCCATAGTATGTAACAATCAAAACATCCATAATATAACTCAAAGATAACATCATAAAACCCAGAATAAATCAATAACAACAAATGAAAAAATGAGAATAAATAAAAGATGGCATAATTCTTAGACTAGGAGAAATACCTTCCGAAATAACCTTTTTCAACGTCTTCCTGAAGGTCAACAAAAATGGACCAGCCTGATATCCACAGGGAAGCTATTTCAAAGCACTGCCTTCTAGCTTCAGCCTCCCTCACCTCTCAGAAGGGTGGGACCAAAAGTAGCTTCTCCCTAAAGGAACTAATGGGTCAGGTTCATTCCAGCTAGAGCAGGCAGTCTTGAAGATACCCAAGTGCCAAGCCATGAAGGGCTTTATAGGTCAACACCAGCACTTTAAATTTAAATTCTTGTAGAACCAAGACAGGACATTGACGATATCTCTCTCACAGCCCAGAGTGGCAGTAGAAGGCAGAGAGATGACCGAACCCTGTGACATCCACAAGGCAGAGGCCACCAGTGTTTGAGTGTATGTGTCTTCCCAAAGTCCTAGAGACCTCCCAGAAGTTGTCACCCAGTTGTAACTTTTAATGTAACAAAAGGTAAAATTATTAAAAAGGTGAGAAGCAATCCTGTACTAAATAAATTAAATCAAATTTTATTCTAGTCCTGCCCACATTGAAGCATGGCTTCTAACAGACGGATCGAAGATGAAATCTGGCCCCTTGGTTGAAAAAAAAAAGCAACGTGTTCCTATCCTAGTTAGACCTAATGATAAAGTGTGATTTATGAAGACATGAACAGGCCTCAGATTTGTACTCTCTCCCTTCCTTCTGCTTCATCAGCATAGCTGTAAGGAAGAGATGGGGAAAACACCTTTCTGAAATTCACTTCATGTTAACTTAACTGAATCCAAATAAATAGTAGTGTATTTTTACTATGTTTTATTGAAATACTGTAAGCCAACTTCAAATTTATGACTTGTTTCAATAAATCATATTTAAGATTTAATACAATGTGAGACACTTGTACAAGAATACAGCGCATTCAATTTAAAATGAAGGCAAAACTCTCCAATCTCCTGCCAATGCCAGAGAACAGGGCTCAAGGTTCATTCAAGTTAAGGATAAACTAGTTAGCATCTAATACAATCAAAGAACATGAGTTCAAACATTTGAAGGCAAGATTAGGCACTTATCAGACTAGGATTCTGTTTAGACATTCTGATCCGGTTTTACAGCTCTCATGTAAGAAAAGTTCCCTTGTCATTTATGGGAAGACATTCATAAAGCTGCAACTTGTAAGGATTTAATTGATCCCAGTGCAAGTAGTGAAATTGACTGCTATGCTGTAACAAAACTGAAAAATTCTGCTCTAACTGCAGGATGAATTGATGTATATGCTGAGAAAACTTTTATTGAACATTGGAGACTTTCCTGCTCAGACATCCCATATCCTCTTCAATTACTTGGTAAGTTCTTCTGAGCCCTGGGCAGAACCCAAACTGTAAGCATTAATTATACCCTTATCCAAAGTGGAGACAATTTGTGATTTTTAAATTAGGCATTCACAATTAGTGTCACATTCAAGAAAGTAATGTCTTCTGTACAATTTCTCTTACAATCAATAGTTTTGCTGATTATTTGGCTTCAATTTTTTGAAGATCAAAAGCATGATTGAATTGTTCTTTTTTTCAGTTGTCCAAAATCTCCTCTGATTTACTAAAGTTTTTCTCCCAAAAGAGCAGAATTAGAGAATTGTGGACCAATAAACTAAATTCTTAGGTCACTGGTTATTATACTAATAGTGTTTAGTGTTCTGAACTTAGAAACTTTGGAGTGTTTAGGGAGCTTAATGCACAACATCTTATTGTAACCTTTACAACAACTCTTAAAGAAGTATTTTATCCTCTTTTTTATGAGAGAGAGAAGTGCCACCTATTTGGCGTCTAGACAAAATTCAAACTAGAGCCCTCTAAATTCACAGCTCACCCTTTAGCCATGATCTTCTACTAACTCATAACATACCTTTTAAGAAAACAATTATTGTCAGTCTCCTCTTGATGGGGTTGCAGTTTCTTAAATGCCTGGTCTTCAGCCTAGGGTGGGGGTTCGCCTGGATCCTGCATCGATCCAGTGCCTAGTGCCAAGGAGGATATTTTATCAATTTCAGCTAATAAACTAGGTGGATCCCTATTGTGGGAAAGTGATCTGGCTTTGGTGACTCATGTGCTGCTTGGTTTATTGTAATGCACTCTTTGTGGGTGCCCCTTGTAGGTAGCCTAGAAACTGCAGCATGGGTGATGTGGTGCCTCTTGAATGTCTCAAGTAATCCTTATCTGAAACAGCTTCAGTAGCTGCCAGTTGCCTTGAGAGACCCATTCAGGGGTCTCATGTTGATATATAAAGCCTTATACAGCTTAGACTCAAGCTTCTTACAGATGTGCTGATTGCTCTGTAGCTCATCTATCTTCAGTCATTACTGGGTACCTGGTGTGAGCCCTACCATGAATGTATCTTCTGGGGGGAGATAGGCAGTGGCAAAATCTGAAAAATAAATAAATAAATTAATTAATTAATTCTCTTTTTTGGTAGTGGGGTTCAGGTTATAGAAGAAGTTGCTACTGGAGTTGAATTTAGGAGTGGGCTAATAGCATACTTACTCACCAAGGCCAGATTGCCTATCTTGCTTTCTCCACTCTTCTTTGCAAAACTTAGCAGTGGACACTGTGAAACTGGGTAAGGTTCCTACTCTTCATGGAGTTCCATTTGATTGATTGAAAAAATATATTAATTTTCTCATTCTGCTGAGCCAAGCAAAGTGGTTTTCACGAATGTTCATGCAGAAGCCACTGGGAGGAGGCTCTGAAGCTATATGTAAGAGTTACATATGTACATACAGCCTTATTAACCTGGGAAAAGATGTGGTTGCTTTAATGATTTGAAGACAGGTTCTTTGTTCCCATGCCCTGCAGAGCACCTCTTTCAAAGGATTTGCACAAGCCTTAAGGTTTATCTTGCCATAACATTCCCTTGGAAACTTTTTCGGTGGGTTTGCTTTGGTATATCCCTGCTTGTAGAATGAAGCTTTAGAAAGGTGGTCATTTGAGCTTTCTGGAAAAGAAAAAAGTGAGGTTATAGAAGTCTTCTGTTTTTTATTCAATCCTGTTATTTTAAGTAAGTTTGTAAATTATTCCATACTTTCCTTTGGTAGAAATCGCCACTCAGATATTCAGTGCACAAGTTATACTTATTGACAGAGAAAGACTGGCTCAGTCTTAGATATTTTCACATACATCACTGGCCATCTACTTAGCTTCTGCTACAGGCTGGAATAAAGAGTGTGTACCTTGTGATTCATAGGTGGGACTGATCATGTATTTTGTGCGCACACCATGTGAATGGGGCATGGATGCCATTTCAGCCACTCTGACCTTTCTTTGGGAAGTGGTGGGCTATGTAGAAGGACTGTTCTTCAAGGATCTCAAACAAACTATGAAGAAGGAACAATGTGAAGTGAAGCTGCTGGTTACTGCCTCAATGCCAGGTACGGAAGGCACTATTTTTATTTGCCTGAGGGCTTTTTGCTGGCCTGTGCTCTTTACTTTTGGAACTATAATAGCGATATACAGTATTTCTGCCCGATCGTTTTCTAAATTCACTAATATAGGCTGAATAAAAGGGGAGAGGGGAGAGAACCTGTGGAATGTCAATCCTAGATATCCATTGCTGCCTGTCATTGACCTTCCTATATGAAAGGGAGAGTCTGCAAGGGATTTTTAAATGCGAGTAAAACCGTTACTTGAATAAGAGTCCTGTTTTACTCTTGGCTTTAAGTCCTTACATCAGCAGGCTAACTCTTACAGATAGCTTTTATTTAAAAAATGTTTAGCTTTAAAATACTTTTTAAAAAAACCTTAGCAATTGAAACATACATCAAATGTTCGGTGAGACAGTGATGGGCAACTTCTTTGGCTGCCCTTTGCTCCTTCTCCAACGCTGCTGAGCAAGGATCAGCTGGATTGCTCAGCTGTACTATGCTGTGGTCTGTGCTTGTATATGGAACTGGCATTATAGTTCACCATCCCTGCATAATAGTCTTTGAGCTACAATGAGACACCAGTAGTCAGAACTCTAGGACAGTGGTTTGTGTTAATGGATATAATTTTGTAATCAGCCAGTACGATGAGTGGTGGATCATCCCCAAGAAGCGTTTTACATAAAAAGCTCCATGAGTTGCAATACATACTGTATCTTGCATAGGTTCCATAGAGTGGACAAAAGAACATTGATCTAGAAAGGTCTTCCTTTTGATCTGAAGGTGCAAGCAAAACAAACGAACAAACAACTTGGGTTCTTGAAAATCATATCCTGCACTAAGTTCCCATAGTTATTTTCAGAATCCCCTCTATATTAATAATAGCAAAGACTGCTGTAAATTTAACAATAACAGCCTGAATTGGATTGCCTTCTCTTCCTAGCTGTATCCACATGTTTGAAAAAAGAGCTTTGCACATGCATGAAAGCCAGCATGGCATATTACAGTGATGGACATGATAAGAGAGAGAGAAAGATGCCTCCCAGTGAGGCATGAGCCTGCCTGAATATCCCCGTACAGTACAGTCACTCCCTTTCAGCTGAGTTGTACTGTACAGAAGCAAAAATGGTGAGAGGATGAGAACCATCTAAAATGTCCCGAGCAACTCGGAGGAAGACTAAGACATAAAGTAATTTACTTTTATTTCTGTAGACAAACACAGGGTTCCAAAAGTACATTATATCTTCTTGTAAACAAACATTTGTTCTATTATATTATTGCTTTTAAAGGCACCAAGACCCTAGTAGTTCATGGGCAGAATGAATGTGATATCCCAACCCAGCTACCAGTCCATGAAGACACTCAGTTTGAAGCTCTCTTAAAGGTTTGCAGATTATTAAAATAATTCTGAAAAATGTTTTGTTGGCTCTATTTTCCAGTCCTCCCGTATTAAAGCTCCTTCATGAACCTCCTCGTGTTGTGGGAGAGGGAATGACTTAGCATAATATACAGGTCTGACCTCCAGTACATATCTATGCATTAGGTGTTTCACAAGGAGAAATTATTTATTGAAAGCCTGATTTAGTAGCTTCTTTACACCTTATTATGTGAATAGGGTCATCATACATGTACTTCTCCTGTAACATTCATCTTATAAATTACTTCAGATACACAGTAAACAGGACAGTTACATGGCTGACCTGTCATCAGTGACTTCGATTGCTGGACATTTAAGAGTTAGTTAGCTAGTAAGTTATTGCACTTTTAATTATCCAGCAGCCTCATTTCCACAGACCTACTATATCACATTAGCCTATTATATCACTTTCAGTTGTGATTTGGGAAATTAATTAAAGATGACAGTGGACTTAAACAAACCTGTAATGATCATAACTGGTATCGCTAATTAACAAAGAGTTGCCTTAGTAGCAATGCAAGTCTTGACAGCCTATTTCTATTAAGATTCCATCTTTATGGGCGGGGGACAGAGATATAGCCACAATTGCCTGAGGAAAATACTTTTAAAATTAATAACTTTCTGAAGTGAAGAACACGTGATCAACCAATATTAGCTTATGCTTATGTCTTTATGTGCTAGGAGTGTCTGGAATTTTTTAACATACCTGAATCCCAGTCTTCCAACTATTTTTTAATGGATAAGCGGTGGAACCTTATTCATTATAATAAGGTGAGATAGTTTTGTATTCTAATGTGATGTGTTCATTGTAACTGAAAATCTCATGCCTGAGTAACATTTTGAATACACTAACATGAAACTTTAATAGAATAATAATATGTATGGGCCCTGAAAGTCTACTGGAAGTAAGCTCCACTGGGCTGATTGGTGGTTATTTCTGATTTGATGCATAAAACACTCTGAAAATACACTTATTTTATTTATTTTCACATATTTACAAAATTCTTATGTTATTTCATTCATAGACTCAAGTACTACAATAAAACAACCACAGTAGAATAAGAAACAATAATTACCAAACCGGCAGATCAGTTATTAATATTAGAAAAGATAACAATTTAACATAAACCCTCTCATAAAAACTTAACAGATAGCCTACGTACAGCTTGGACACAACACTTATTCCCTAAAGGACTTGTGGAAGAGCAGTGTTTCAACTGTCCTCATGAATATCAAAAGGGAGGGAGCCATCCCAGCTTCAGGGGTGGGGGCAGAGTATTTCAGAGTGGGGCTATCACAAAAAGGCTCGTTTCTGGTCCCCCACTTGCAACGTGCCCTCTCTTGTGGTTTGTAATTGGATGGGCATATTATTTATGGGTCTTGAAAGTATCCAAGCTGCAAACCATATAATCCTCTATAGGTAATAGCCAGCAGATTGTTCGTTTGTTTAAACAATTGATATAGCCTCCCATCTCATAGCAGTGACTCAGATAGCCCCATAACGGTTCTGGGACAATTTTAATAGGTCCTTCCTCTGTGCAGACTTGGTCACCAGGAACTGATCTGTCAGTGACAAAGGACTGCTAGGAATGTCATCACTCCACCACATTGTACGTTAATTGCTTTAAAATAAATGCCAGATGCATGGAGTAGGGCCCGCGATGACCTGGGAATAAGGCTATGGCTGTCAAGGCAGCTATGAAATTCCAGGTCATCTCTGTTTCCATACTCAGTCAGCTAAATGCACATTCAGAGTTCAATTAAACTGCAAGAGATCTGGCATATAAATAATACAGTTTAAACTGTTGCTGCTATAGGATCATCTTTAAAAAATGGAAAAAAGCCTTGTCCTTTGACTTCTTCCAAGTGACTTGGTCATAATCATTCCATTCCCATCCTCTTCTTCCTTCTGGTACAGTTTGCTTAGTACAGTTCTACCCTTTTGTCAACTGAGATCATCCAAGAACATAAAAAGGTATCTGCTGGATTGGGTCACAGCTCGTCTAGTCCAGCATTCTGGGTCACACAGTAGCCAACTAGGTACATTTAGGAAGCTTAAAAGTCTAGTATGGAAAGCAGTAGTCCCCTTATGCAGTCACTTCCCAGCAACCAATATTAGGGCTTGCTTGGAATTCAAGAGGCAGTAAACAGCCATCAATATTATTGGCTGTTATTGGGCCCCTGTCATCACACCTCCAGGTAGGTGGGAACTCTCAGTTCTCTCTGGCCATCTGGGTCAGATGGGCAGAAACTGTATAAGAAAGGTCATCTCTAAAATATCCAGGCCCTGAGCCATATAGACATTAGTAACCATTGATTGTCTGATATGGCATGCATGAGCCAATCCCTATTTAAAACCATCAAAATTGGCTACTGTAACCATCACTGCCAGCATCATATTCCATAGTTTAACTATGTGCTGTGTGAGAAAGAATTTTATTCTGTTTCCTCACTTCCAACACTCTGAAAGAGGGAGAAAACCATCTGTCTTTCTGCCTTCTCTATGCCATGCATTATTTTTTTTATATCTCTATTAAGTCTCCTCTTATCCTCTTTTGCTCCAAGCTAAAAAGCTCCAATTGCTACAGTCTTCACAAGAGAGTTGCTCCAGCATAAAGACTATTTTAAAAAATAAAAAAATAAATAATAGAGAGTTGCTCCAGCCCCCTAATTATTTTGATTGCATCTTTTACAGCTTTACAATATCCTTACATTAAGGTAACCAAAACCGTACACAATATTCCAAGTATGATCTCACCAGAGATTTGTATAAGGGCATTATTATATTTGCAGTTCTATTTTCAATTGCTTTCCTAATGATTCCAAGCATGAAATTGCCTTTTTCTTTTAAGAGCAGCAGCACACTGGATGAGCATTTGCACTGAGCTGTCCACTGTAACCCCAAATCCCTTTCCTGACCAATCATTGGCAGTTCAGATCCCATTCATAAGTCAGTGAAGTTTGGATATTTTGTGCTAAAGTGCATCACTTTATAATGGTTTACACTAAATTGCCTCTGTCATTTTGAAGCCTATTCACCCAGTCTGGAGAGGTTCTTGAGGGGATTCTCACAGTCCCTTTTGTATTTTACCCCTCTAAACAGTATGGTCATATTTAGTCTGACTTCTCTGTTATGATTTCTTATTGCACAATTTAGGATCAGACTAAAGAGATTAGGGAAGACCCACAGATCAGTTAGATAAGAGCTCACTAATATTCCTAATGAATATGCAGTGGAGGTGCAGAATAGATTTAAGGGACTGGACTTAGTAGATAGGATCCCGGAAGAACTCTGGACAGAAGTTGGCAGCATTGTTCAGGAGGCGGCAACAAAATACATCCCAGAGAAAAAGAAAACCAAGAAGGCAAAATGGCTGTCTGCTGAGACACTAGAAGTAGCCCAAGAAAGAAGGAAAGCAAAAGGCAACAGTGATAGGGGGAGACATGCTCAATTAAATGCAAATTCCAGAGGTTAGCCAGAAGAGATAAGGAATTATTTTTAAAGATGTGTGGAAGTGGAAGAAGACAATAGAATAGGATAGACAAGAGACCTCTTCCAGAAAATTAGAAACATTGGAGGTAAATTCCTGGCAAAAATGGGTATGATCAAAAACAAAGATGGAAAGGACCTAACAGAAGAAGAAGAGATCAAGAAAAGGTGGCAAGAATATACAGAAGACCTGTATAGGAAGGATAACAATATCGGGGATAGCTTTGACAGTGTGGTCAGGGAGCTAGAGCCAGACATCCTGAAAAGTGAGGTTGAATGGGCCTTAAGAAGCATTGCTAATAATAAGGCAGCAGGAGATGACGGCATCCCAGCTGAACTATTTAAAATCTTACAAGATGATGCTGTCAAGGTGATGCATGCCATATGCCAGCAAATTTGGAAAACACAAGAATGGCCATCAGATTGGAAAAAATCAACTTATATCCCCATACCAAAAAAAGAGAAACACTAAAGAATGTTCAAACTATCGAACAGTGGCACTTATTTCACATGCCAGTAAGGTAATGCTCAAGATCCTGCAAGGTAGACTTCAGCAGTTCATGGAGTGAGAATTGCCAGATGCACAAGCTGGGTTTAGAAAAGGCAGAGGAACTAGGGACCAAATTGCCAATATCCGCTGGATAATGGAAAAAGCCAGGGAGTTTCAGAAAAAGATCTATTTCTGTTTTATTGACTATTCTAAAGCCTTTGACTGTGTGGACCATAACAAATTGTGGCAAGTTCTTAGTGGTCTGGGGATACCAAGTCATCTTGTATGCCTCCTGAGGAATCTGTATAACGACCAAGTAGCAACAGTAAGAACAGACCACGGAACAACGGACTGTTTTAAGATTGGGAAAGGAGTACGGCAGGGCTGTATACTCTCACCCTACCTATTCAACTTGTACGCAGAACACATCATGCGACAAGCTGGGCTTGATGAATCCAAGGCTAGGGTTAAGATCTCTGGAAGAAACATTAACAATCTCAGATACACAGATGACACTGCTTTGATGGCTGAAAGCGAGGAGGAACTGAGGAGCCTCATGACGAAGGTGAAAGAAGAAAGTGCAAAAGCTGGGTTGCAGTTAAACCTCAAAAAAACCAAGATTATGGCAACCAGCTTGATTGATAACTGGCAAATAGAGGGAGGAAATGTAGAAGCAGTGAAAGACTTTGTATTTCTAGGTGCGAAGATTACTGCAGATGCTGACTGCAGTCAGGAAATCAGAAGATGCTTAATCCTTGGGAGAAGAGCAATGACAAATCTCGATAAAATAGTTAAGAGCAGAGACATCACACTGACAACAAAGGTCCGCATAGTTAAAGCAATGGTGTTCCCCATAGTAACATATGGCTGCGAGAGCTGGACCATAAAGAAGGCCAAGAGAAGGAAGATCGATGCTTTTGAACTGTGGTGTTGGAGGAAAATTCTGAGAGTGCCTTGGACTGCAAGAAGATCAAACCAGTCCATCCTCCAGGAAATAAAGCCAGACTGCTCACTTGAGGGAACGATATTAAAGGCAAAACTGAAATACTTTGGCCACATAATGAGAAGACAGGACACCCTGGAGAAGATGCTGATGCTAGGGAGAGTGGAAGGCAAGAGGGGCCGACCAAAGGCAAGATGGATGGATGATATTCTAGAGGTGACGGACTCGTCCCTGGGGGAGCTGGGGGTGTTGACGACTGACAGGAAGCTCTGGCGTGGGCTGGTCCATGAAGTCACGAAGAGTCAGAAGTGACTGAATGAATAAACAACAAAAAAACCCAGTATGGTATCATCAACACATGTAGCTCACTGCGCAGTTCTAACTCTTCATATCATTTGTATACAAGGTAAAAAAAAAATCTGTCCCAATATTGATCCTTGGGAGTTCACACTATGTATATATCGCCAGCATGAAAGTTGCCCATTTATTCTTCTTCGCTCTTTCCTGTTTCTTAACCAGTTACCCATCCATGTGAACACCTGCTTTCTTATTCCATGGCAGCTATTTGCTCAGAGCCTTTAGAGAGGAACTTCATCAAAAGTCCAAGGGAAACTAGGGAATAATAGTTAAGAACAGGAAATATCTCCCCCCCCCTTCCTCCTTCCTTTCCCTATTTTGATTTACAGGTGCCCAGAAAACAATAGCTGTTGGACTAATTAGTAAGACACAAATGGAGGCATGCCAACAGGTGACCCAACATAAACGTTAAAACCAATCATGGAATATTAACAGATTAAGGCAGCTGATACTGGAAATTGTAGCAGTTTCAATAGTTTTATAATCTCTTATGTGCACCTCTAAGGAGGGAATTCAGAACCTCAGGACCTCAAGTACATACCAGAAGGAAGCCTAATCGCTTTAGGTCCTTTTCTTAACTTCACCCCCCTGGCAAGGTCCTTTCTGTCAGTGTGGATCTGCTGAGGAGGTTTTTCCCAGGCACCTAGTGGGCTGTTCTCTCATCTCTCTGTTCTCATCTGCAGCAATTCCATAGTGACTCCTACAGTACATGGATCTCTCTCAGGCAACACCACCAATAGAGAGCAAATACTACTCCAATCTGCCAACACTTCTTCCTTTCTTGGAAACCTTCCACTCGCTGTGGAGATGGAGATGAACACCCAAAGAAGGGTTGTGTGCAAACAGAACACCAGCAAATTCCTATTTCCACTACAATTTCATTCCCTTGCTAGACCAAGGGAAGTTGGCATAAGGATGTTTGTCCATCAGTGATCAGACACCATGACAAATACCACATCTCTAAAAGAGAAGCCCAAAGCTGAGAGATCTTCCTCCTCCACTACACCATACGAGTCCATCTACTACTGAAGAGTATTGCTATTCCTGAAAATGCAATTGCTAATGTACTAGAAGTGAAATTCATTTATAAAATACGTGTCTTTTTTATTATACTGCAGACCTATGTTCGTGACATTTACCCATTTCGTAGATCAGTATCTCCCCAACTGAATCTGGTACACATGCACCCAGAAAAGGGACAAGAACTCATTCAAAAACAGGTATGTCAGCTTCCTGAGAGTTTTACAGTAAACATCACAATGATGCATTCTCAGCAGATTATCACATGGGTATATGATCTGGGATGGTCTGCTTTGTGGTGCAGAAGCCACAAGCTTACTCGTTTCTATATTTTGGGGGCAAAGATACTGTAGATATTTTATGCCTTAACAGCTATGAGCTACAAAAAGCTTCGAACCAAATAAGATAATTGTCCTATCATGAAACGAGGGTTCCTAGACCTAGGTCCCCAGGACAGTCTCTTGGATTTGTGGATGTATAATTTGGGGTAGCTCAAAGCAGTTTTGGGATGCACTGGTCCATTTACACATTAATTTCCCCCTATTACATTAAAAAATGGGCTTAGAGTTCTACTGTGGATGGATCAGTTTGGGCCAGATGAGAGTCATTCCCATCACACTAAGGAAAAAATTCTTGGATATATGTTTTGTGCTAGCCAAAAGCTATTTGTGAGATGTAGTATCTTAGATCTTTTTGCTGCAAGATACATATTTGAGACATATGTACTCTGTGTGTGTGTATGCGTGTGTGTGTATGTATGTGTGTATGTATATATGTGTGTGTGTATATATATATAGTGTGTGTGTGTTCAGTGTCTACTTTTCAAAAACTTGTAAATTACATTAACACATTCCACCTAACAGTGATAATTTCTCCATTCTGTTTTCCACTCCAGATTATTTGCTTTGGATCCTTGTTCTGCATGTGGAATATTTATTACTAATTATTTATTTATTCTGATGTGTCTTAGTGATAGAGCATGGGACTAAAGTTGGTTACTTATTCCCAGTTCCCAATTCCTTATTCCTCCAGTATGTGCCTCTCATATATCTTTGTAATATGGACACTCTCCTTGTCACGCTAAGCAATTATTGTGTATAATAATATACAACCATCCAGAGTCGCTCTTTGAGTGAGATGGGCGGTGACAAAATTTGAAATATAAATAAAATATAAATAATTTAATAATTTAAAACAACTGACAAGCATATTGCATGAAACCTTGATAACAATTATTGTTGGATTTGGATAATCAACAATAATCCAAATAATTGTCTGGCTGTTTTTTTAGGTATTTACCCGCAAGTTAGAAGAAGTGGGTCGAGTGCTGTTTCTTATTTCTCTGACTCAGAAGATTCCTGTGGCTCACAAGCAGTCCCATGTATCTCTGCTGCAAGAGGACCTTCTCCGCCTGCCCTCATTCCCCCGTAGTGCCATTGATGCAGAATTCTCACTCTTCAATGATCCACAAGGTACCATTAAGTCTCCCTCAAGTTGAGCCTGACTCCAGGTGGCTGTATAGACATTTTTTGACAATAGTATCTAATTCGTTTGCCATTATCCTCTTCTAAGATGTTTTTTTACTTTTCAGGCTAGTCTATTAGGATTTCCTGACATCATCCACTACAAGTACTAACCAGGTCTGACCATGTGGAAGACTTTTTACTGATATTCTACTGAACCACCACAAACAAGAGCATAATTTTGTTGCTCAGATACAATTAAAAGTCCATAGATACCACCGACATAATGTTTAATAGTACAAAATGAGATCAGAAAAATACGACAAGTATCTAGTAATCCTTTTGAATACCTAGAGTTAATTATTGCAGCAAGCCCTTTTTTTTCCATACATTGGTTTATGGATGCTTCTGGTGATTTTCTTAGGGAGCTCTGATACTTCTCTTTAAAATAATCCAATGCATTTTATTATGGCATTGCTCTCCTTGTTCTCCTAGCTGGCAAGGAACTCTTTGGCCTGGATACACTTCAGAAAAGCTTATGGATTAAATTGCTAGAGGAGATGTTTCTAGGGATGCCCAGTGAGTTTCCCTGGGGGGATGAAATCATGCTGTTCCTGAATGTATTCAATGGAGCCCTGATCCTACACCCGGAGGACAGTGCCTTGTTGAGGCAATATGCTGCTACTGTGATCAACACCGCTGTACATTTCAACCACCTCTTCTCTCTCAGTGGGTACCAGTGGATCCTTCCCACTATGCTGCAGGTGAGCCTCTTAGCAGAGAGAAGTGAAAGGCCTAAACTAGCCAATAGGCTATCCTGCCAGGTCAAACTTTCCAAACGGTCATTTGCTGAATTTATTGCTCCTTGCACTCACTTGCTCCTTTAATTCTTTATCATGACTGCTTTGAGATATGGTGCAGCTTTTGAAGGTGACAGTTCAGCCTGTTGTTAACAGATCAGAATTCCTGAGGGTTTTCCTGTTTCCCAGGTATACGCTGACTATGAGAGTAATCCACAGCTGCGCCAAGCAATTGAGTTTGCCTGCCGTCAGTTTTACGTTCTACATCGTAAGCCTTTTGTGCTGCAATTGTTTGCTAGTGTTGCCCCGCTTCTGGAGTTTCCTGTGAGTATCAGCCAATCTCCTGTATGAAAATCATTTGCATTGTTTTCTGACCACATTGAAATTGCAATTGAAGTATGATGATATATTTAACGAGTGCAATGTTGTGGGCAATTCCTCGACCCTTGTGCCTCTGCTCAGAAAAAGAAGCAGGTAGAAAATCAATTCATGAGTTTAGGATTATTTAAAAGACTGAGCTTGATTACCAAACTAAGACCACTGTCTGCATCGCTTGCAACCTCCTAAGGAGTTACAAGCCACAGTTTGAGAACACCCAGATAACAAATAAATAAAATAAAATAAAAATCACTCTATTGGTCAAATTTTCTTCCAGGATTAAGACCAGACAGTTCCCACCATCTGAGCCACTGCATAGAAGGAAATGTGATGCTTCCTACTTGTCAGGCTCTTCCAATGCAAGCACAAACAAGGCTGTAACTCCCCAGTGATTTGTAATAACATGACAAGGAACTCAATCCTTATTGAAATACTGGAGTGGCAGCCGTAACAGGCAGTGCACAATTAAAAGTTCTTGAGTGGGTGGGACAGACGATACACGGTTTATACCAGTTTATCCTACTTCAATCCTGCATGTTCTTTTCCCGCTGACTCCCTTTATGCAGAGAAGCTTTAGCTTTTCTTTTCTAAAGCCCCCTCATCTTATTCACTGAAGGCAAATGCTTGTTCACATGTTCAGTGTTCCTGTCTCCTGTCTAGAAAATTCTCTCCCCCGAGGCCGACATTCTTCTCCCACTAGCAGAACACTGACATTACCCACCCTGCACATTCAGCTTTTTGTATCTACATGGAGAGACACGTCTGTGCATAGGCTAAATGGTGCTAAATATATATATAAATAAAAATCTGCTAATGGTGTGATTTTTGCCTAAGTGTGCACTAGTTAAAGTGAATATTTGGACATGATGGAAAAGGCATAGTTCTCGGTAAGTGGGAATGGTGAGCCATCACCTTCAACTCCACACTCAGTTTTGAAATGTAGAAATATTTGGGCCATGAAGACTGTGTTGTGCATGATAAATGGAAGTAAAGTTAAAATGTGAACACTCTTCTGAAGATGCTTGCTTGACCTTGCGATGTATAGGTAGCATTTTAAAATTTCTAAAATTTCCTGCTGTCCTTCTTAAAACATCAACATTAATAGAATTTCTGAAACCATTAAAACTCCTAATGAAAGCCATCACTGGGAAGCATTCTCCATTATGGGAAGTAAGTTGATATTGGCACCAATAATAGCTTCATTTTTATAGCAAAGCGTATCTTCAGAGCATAAAGTCCAGGAAGATGGTGGCTGGCAATTAAATAAAGGTAAAGGTAAAGGTAAAGGTTTCCCTTGACGTAAAGTCCAGTCGTGTCCGACTCTAGGGGGCGGTGCTCATCTCCGTTTCAAAGCCTTGGAGCCGGCGTTGTCCATAGGACACTTCCGGGTCATGTGGCCAGCATGACTCACGGAACACCGTTACCTTCCCGCCGAAGCGGTACCAATTAATCTACTCACATTTGCATGTTTTCGAACTGCTTGGTGTGCAGAAGCTGGGACGAGCAACGGGAGCTCACCCTGCCGTGCGGTTTCGAACCGCCGACCTTCCGATCGACAGCTCAGCGGTTTAACCCGCAGCGCCACCGCGTCCCTAATTAAATAAAAGAACGTGTTAAAAAATACAAAATGAAATAATTTGTTTCATATACCATCTAGTTTTCCCATTCATCACCTTGATTTTACACAGCTAATTTCAGAAAATCAGACAACCTTGGGACCTTTTAGATTTTGTTATATAACCCCCTGCATATAGGGACTGAAGGTAGCAACTCTCATGTAGAATTCTCACTTATCCAAAACTGGTATTGCTTACTTCAATAGTCATAAATTTGTGAGTGGGATATAAATGGTTTTCACTGGGTGTTGATGTTCCTTTTTAAAAAATTGTGCATTCTTTTAAAAAATTTAAGCCACCCAGAGTCTCTTTGAAGTAGGGCAGCCTTGAAATCCAGTAAATAAACAACCAAATGAATAGAGCAACATTGCTTTCTTCACTGCAGGATGCTGCATACAATGGACCCAGCAAGGGAGTGTCTGCTCAGTGCCTGTTTGATCTCCTACAGTCCTTAGAAGGAGATACTCCTGACAATCTGGATATTCTAGAGTTGGTAAAAGCAGAGAAGCCTCTGAAATCACTAGGTATTTTCAAACTTTTTTAAAAAAAAAGTAGCCATTTTTCTTATGAAATAAACATATTTGTGCCATCATTTCTTCCTGCAAACATTAAAACTAAAAATGTTAAATAAAAAAACTAAATAAAGAAGTTTCTACAAATGGCCAGGATCATAATATGTTACGTATACATATGCAGGATGTTCTGGTCTTGCCACCATTCAGTAAATGATAGCCAACCATTGTTTCAAACCCTGTGCATTTCCTCTCAAAAGAAACACCTTTCATTTTGTGTTTTTAAAGAAACTAAATTCTAAAGAGGTCTGAACTGGCTTACAGTTACACTTGTTGTATCATATAAATTGTTTGTACCTATAATATACTATATTCTGGGAGCCTGAATTCTTAATATAGTAGATGTTCTTGTTCTCTCTCTATATATATATAGTCCAATGTCAAAGGTTTGCTTGGAAGTAAGTCTCACTATATTTTAATGAATGTTGTTTCCTAGTAGGTTTTATTGTGCAATCATATAACATGTTTCCCCAAACCATTGTCTTCAGTGGGGTTTACTGCCAGGTAAACTGTGATAGGACTGCAGCCTGATCAGGCAATCACATTCCTACCTATTTAGAAGTACTGCTGATTTTTCTTAGATGAATGTCTATACAAAATGCCACCTTAGATTCTAAGGTGAAAGGAATCTTAATAGAATTTATTAAGTACCACTAATGATCAATTCTACTTTGATAAAATATACAGGCTAGAGTTAAATATACAAATCATTGAGCTGAAGCCCAGTTAAAAAAAAGAGACTGAACATGAATTAGTTGCCTAAGGCAAGAGAGTTGGAAGTGTATTGATTTTTTTTCTAATGTCACAGTATTTCCATATCGTTGATACTCTGTTGTGTTCTATTTTGTCTGTTTCAGATTTCTGCTATGGCAATGAGGACCTGACTTTTTCAATCAGTGAGGCCATCAAGTTGTGTGTAACAGTTGTGGCATATGCACCTGAGTCTTTCAGAAGGTAACAACTATTTCTCACTTAATTCCCAATTGCATTTTCAAAGAACAAGTATGACTGTCAGATTCCTCCGATCAAAGGGTTCGCAGAACCCCTTATCAGAGCATCTTCCATCACTTCCTTATCAAGGGGTGAGACGCTCGGTCACCGGATGGGAGGGGGTGTTAAGTTGGAGTGTGAATTGCATTGTTATGGCTACAGATTTATGATGGTTCACATCAAGGCCAGTCGTTAGAGATACACCAGAAACACCACCTGGGTGGGAAGGGGGGTGGCATACTTTCATGGGAAAGGGAGGCAAGCAAGGGAATGTAGTTTTAAATGTATGTTTTAGCGGGAATTCTCCATTCGCAGCTTTACCTCTGTCCTAGTCATTTCGCTTCATTAAACAGTTAAAGGATCCCTGGCTCCTGACTGTCATTGTGTGAATGCTCGAATGGTCTAGTGCTGACAATGACAGATTATTGTTCAAATTGTAATAAATGTATTTACTATTATTTATTATAGTCAACCATTGTTTCAAACCCTCTTGATTCAAGGATTATTTTAGGATTTTCTTTGTCATATTCTTTCCCTGAAATTAAAGAAGTTTGTATCTGTGTCTAATGATTGGAAGAATGCCATTACTGTTCTCCAGTACAAAGGGAAAGGTAGCAAGAGTGAATGCAAAAACTACAGGGGGATTAGTTCGTTAGGTATGCCTGGGAACATCTCTGGCAGAATTTTAAGGGAAAGGGTAGGAGAGGTGACAATGAGCAAACTTTGGGAAGTGTTGTATAGTGATGTGCAGCCCAGATTTTTTCTCTACAACAGATCTCTGAGAGATGGATTAATGTGAGGAAGAAGTTTATTGAACTTCTGCTAATTTAGAAAAAGTGTATGCTAAAGTGATTGAACTGAATTATTGAATGTTTTACACAAATATGGAATATAATAGAAGCAAAAATGGCTGTCTAATGCATATGCTTCTGCCCACTTTATATATGGAAGTGAGAGTTTGGTATGTCAGGAGAAACATAAAAGTTAGAAACATAAAAGTAATCTGAATGCGGTGGGAATGGGTTGCCTGAGAAATGGCATGTTCTTGAGAGTTCATGAGTGCTGAATGAACGTGGATTAAATACAAGAACAAGTGACAATATGGTTGAGAATCAATGAGGATTAAATTGCAAAACAAAAACATGAAAAATGAATGGCCTGAGAGGAAGTGGAAGAACATGAAGATTGTTGGATGGAGTTGTCAAGACCCTCAAAAAGGGAGAAGCAAGAAGTTCGAAGAACAGGTACCCTTTGGATGTGATGGAAGCAAGGATGGCTGCAAGGATAAAAAGTTACGGAGAGACATAGTGAATGGTGTTGGTGTAAACTAGGTTTAGCTTTATCTCCATTTCTTATCATATGCCTTCAATTTCTTACTCTCTTTCTGTACATTGTATAATGAAAGGGAATAGCTTCTGGGCAGCAGACAACATCAAACAAAACAAAACAACACAATAATAATAAAAGAATTGAATCCAAATAATATCAAGAACAAAAGCTAACCACCAAAAAATTAAAATGCTATTTTAGTCAGAAATGGTAACGATGTAGAATTCAAGTGGATAATATTTAATCTCCTGAGATTCTTAGTGGCTTCAGACTGGCTGACTTTAAACAAATTACAAAAGCTCATTCCATTGTGAAACAGCTGAACTAGGATTCTTATCTATACTCTTGGGATAATTTTGTTTGGATCTGATGAGGTGGGTGGTAATCCATTAATGCTGTCATCATTTCTTAGTCTTTATGATGGCATGAAATCTTTAGCTCAGTAAAAAGGCTGAAGGAAAATAAATGAATGAATGTTAGTTTAACATCAAAATGTCCTAATGTTCACAATTATTAATAACTTTAGAGGACTGAAAAGCCCAGTTCCTGGGTGTGTTCCCCCTTGATCTCTCAAGTATCCCAAAGACATTTAGGGCTTCATAGGTAATGACCAGCACAATGAATTATCCCCAGAAACTAACTGTGCAATGCCCATAATATTGGCATAGCACCACATTGGAAGCAACCATCTCATTCCCTTTGCCTTCTCAGACAGGCTGACTTGCCCTTCAACATTTTTTTCAGTTACTTTCTGTTTCATTTTATTACATTTCTTCGAAGAAATGTATCATTTATCGTTAATAAAAACAATCAAGATTTTTTTTGCAGTTGGAAATTTGTTCTGGCAGTGGTGGTGTCTTAATATTCACAAGCACTAATCACCAAGTACTGTGCACAGTCCCATCTCCTGCAGACAAAAACGGGTTTCTCCTGAACTCAGGGGTATTGTACTTCTGGATATAACCTCACACTGACAGCATTGTTACATGATGTGCATTGTTTCAGTCTTCAGATGCTGATGGTCCTTGAAGCTCTAGTGCCCTGTTACTTGCAGAAACTTAAGAGGCAAACCTCCCAAGTGGAAACCGTGACAGCTGCTCGAGAAGAGATTGCTGCTACAGCTGCTCTTGCGACATCCTTGCAAGCACTCTTGTATAGTGTGGAAGTTCTTACTCGGTGAGCTGCACCACTTACTTGCCTATGACCTTGCAGAGCCCAAGCGGAAAGAAGATGAGAATCTCATTTTAAGTTCCTGCCCATGGTGAAAAAAAGTGTATACCATTATATGCTTGTATAATGCATGTATATCCAAGAACAAGAGTTCAAATGAGCAAAGCTCAAATCTGCATTATAAAATATGGA
Organism: Candoia aspera; assembly: GCF_035149785.1. Lineage (NCBI taxonomy): Eukaryota > Metazoa > Chordata > Lepidosauria > Squamata > Candoiidae > Candoia > Candoia aspera. The sequence continues at coordinate 172,497,468 of NC_086153.1, read as the reverse complement.
AGGTTGTATTCGTCCATTTCAAAACTAAATACCTACCAAATCTATTTCAGTGAAAATTAGGGGTGAAAATCAAATTAGGGTTTGATTGGCTTTAATCGCAGATTAATTAATGCAGATTCAGCACTTACTATCCAGAATCCCTCTTCCTGCTTTTCCAGAAAGTAACACAATAACATTTAATAGAGGTGAACGCAGATGAAGATAAAAAGCCTTTTTTAGGTTGAGCTTGACTCGGTGGCTACATGGACATGTATGAGTTTTGACATTTTGGAATTGCTTCCAAATCTGGCCTGTAGCTCCACAGTTTCCTGGAGATCTCCTATCCAGGTCTGTCCCTCTTAGATTTTCTTAGGCTGGCTAATTCCAGCTGAACCTTAGAATAAGTCCCTGACACTAAGAACAATGTGGCAGTGCAGTCAGTTAGTGAGCAAGGTGGTGAACTCCTCCTTGTTGGATGTGTTCCAGTGTAGGGTGGACAACCATCTGTCAGGAAACCTTAATTTGGATTTGAGCAGAGGGCTGAACTTGATGGCCTAAACGGACTTTCCAACCCTAAGATTCTCCTCCCTCTATTATTACTACTTCTACTAATTACTATATTACTACTACTGCTACTAACAGGCCAATGACTGCACCTCAGATGAGTCGCTGTGATCAAGGCCATAAAGGAACCACCACTGCTAACCATACTATGTCAGCTGGAACAAATACCAGGTATTTAACAGAAGCTGCCCTACAACTGGTCACTGAAATCTTCAGATACTAATGTTCTTTGCATAATCTATAGACTGTACAAAGTTGCATAGGAAAAATGAAAGTTGCCCAGATAGGAACAGAATATAGGACTTACTGTGTTGGGTCAAACCAGCAGCTGGTATGGGTTTTTGTTTTTGTTTTCAGTGGAAGCTAGTCCAAAACTCACAAGAAGTTGACAAACAATACATGATAGAGAAGACAGTCATATGTCATAATTTGTGTCTATCATTTAGTAACCTGAAGTACAATTCCTATGAAGATATCTCCCCACGAAAACATACACATATCCAGAGTTTGATAATCTCACTGCCTTGGGGTGAGAAGAGTCAGACTACTTTATAACAAATGAAGTTAGTCTGAAACTGGAACTGAGGTTGGAGCCGCTTCATATGCAGAACAAGTGTGTCAGGAGGGTGGGCTTGAGGGGGAAAGCATCCCCTCATCCCCCTATTGCTACTGCACGTATTGTATTTGACCTAGACCAAAGTGTACCTCACCTTATGGTTTCTGAATCCCCCTGTCCTTGTTTTTGTTTTCCAAATTCTAGGTACCCAGAGCAAGGAGCCAAACTGCATTTTATCAGGTACTGGAATATTGCTGCCAGCCTCTTTCTCTAGAATTTGTGATGAACTCCTTCAGTACAGTCTTTCCCATTCCCTGCCCCAAATTGGGCTTTATTTTGAATGATTTTATACCAGAGATCCATACCAGGAGAAAAGAGCCAAAGGTGCCTTAAGTAACAGCTTCTGCCTTCCCTGCAAAGGCACACCCCATCAAAGGCAGGGTTCATGACAGTGTTTTCACATATCAGCCCATTCTTGTCTCTTGATTTCCACATTCTTCATTTTTCCCGTTTTGTAATCTTCAGAGAAAATCTTCATTTGCTAGAGGAAGGCCAAGGCATCCAGCGGGAGGAGCTGGATGAACGTATTGCTAGGGAAGAATTTCGGCGACCCCGCGAGTCCCTGCTGAATATATGCACTGAGTTCTACAGACACTGTGGCCCCCGGCTGAAGATTTTACAGAACCTGGCTGGAGAGCCCAGGGTGACTTCTTTAGAGCTATTGGATGTTAAGTCTCATATGAGGTATTATTTTCTGATTGTGTGTAAATATTTGCATGTCCATTAGCAATAAGTGTGGGTGGCAAATATACAATATGATATAACATGAAACAGAATTTTAAATGTTCTTTCAGCTGCGAGTAGAATAAGATTTTTTTCCTTTTCCAAATTAGCTCCAGGTAAATATCATATAAAGAGAAAGGGAACACATAGTTTAAACATTTCAAAGACTGTAGATGCCATGAAATAAAATCCACATCACAACAATGGAAAAACACCTGCAGTGTCATCAGTTGACTGAAATTTATAATGACAGATCTAGTCATCTCTGGGTGTAGAACGTAGCTAACTATATTTTCAGAAAATCATTCAGAATGTAGTTTTATTTTTTTTTATTGCAGTGTCAGCCTAGCTGGCATTTATATTTATGACTTTTCCTATCCCTGAAGATGGATTGTTGGAAGGTTGTCAGGAACATAGAAACTGCCACTCTGAGACAGAGAGAGGTTTTTGCAGAAATATATATATAGTTCTTTGGAGATGCTTGTTGAAGAAAATAATAAAGTCAATATGGATTTTGTTTCAGCAGTGATGGCTCTTTTCCTTTCCTCCTCAGTTGTAGGAAATAGGATCCATCAGTCTTGATTCTGCCTTCTAGGAAAACCGAGGCTTCCTATTGGCTCCAGAACTCCAGGAAGTAGAGAAAGAAACTCCATGTAACCCTACTGACTTTTGTTTAGTATAAGATGGGGCAGAGAGAAACTCTGGCAGGCTTTCAAGATTCTGTTATTATAGCCTACAAGGCTACAAAGTAGCATCCTAAAATCCCTGTGGTGTTTGTTTCTTGACCCGGCCTACCTCAAGGGGCTCTTGCCTTCAGCCCAGTTTCCTATTTACTCCTATCACCCTGGAGAAATGAGGACCTCCTCCTCCCTTTTAGCCCTGAGGGGGCAGCTCCAAAGCTATTTTCTCAATCTGCTAAGAAAATTCCTGTCCAACAATGCAGACAATAAGGGACCAAATGCATTTCCAAAATAAAGAGAAGTAACTATTGCCAGGCCTGAAATTTAGGTTCTTCCCCATTCCTATTCTTACTCCTTCATCTTCATCCTCTTTTTCCTCCTCCTCTTGATCCCACCAGTGTAAGACAAAGGACAAGATTAGCAAATGCTGCCATGACCAGAAGAGCAAAAAATATATGAGGATAAAGGGAAAGCCAGAATACATTCCAGGCCAGGTTCTCCTGCCAAGTCCTCACACGGTGATAATGTCCAGAGGGCACCTCCCTCCACACTTGCCGCCAGCTCTTTGTGTTCCAAAGGCAGAACCTCAGACTAGTTTCTTTTAAAAAATGCCAAACCTCAAGGGACGTCCAAGCAATGTTGGGCTCAGACAAGCCAGAATGTGAATCATGAAGCAAAGATGTGCGCTCTGTTGCCCCATTCAACCAAAGCTATTCAACCAGGAGCTTTATCGACTCCTATTCAGCACAGCAGTCAGAATGCTGATACTAGAGCTTTTTAGCACTTCTACCCTCTAGTTCTTCAAGGGCCTTCAAGGGCCCCAATTGTAATGGTACTGGGTATAGACACATTCCTGGCAGGAATCAATACAGGGGACATGGGCCATCTCTCTATGTACTCTGATTGTTCTGTATATCTCCTCTGGGCTTTCAGGTTTCTGTCAATTTGTTCTCTCCTTGGAATATGCTTTGGTACATCTTTTTCCTGTAGGTTCATCTCTTCTGCTGACTGAGAACTGAAATTTGGACTTAACTATGAAATTTTCTTGAAGTCAGAAGGGATTGTACCTGACAAGGCCTCCTACATAACAGCTGGGGGTTGGCTATAGGTGTTTCTGTAGTGCTTGTGCAATTCTCCATTTAGATAGGGTATCCTGTTCTTATTCTAGGTTGACTCAATGCTGAACATTGTTTGGGGTGTAGAGTTTATTGCTCTGCAGCAGTAATCAAGTCCAGCAACTGATGGGCTTCCTTTCTGAGTCCACTCTCTGCTGACCATGGCAAATCCAGTTTTCTAATCAAGACACTCCTATTTGTCTTGCTGACAACTTTTACCTTCAGAGTTGAGGAGGGCATGAGTAGGTGTGCTACTCTTTCTGATTCAGTAGGGAAGATTTTGACAAGGAAGTGGAAGTAAAGGGGAAAGGGGGAAAATTGCTGATATTAAAAGCACTATTGCCAACAATTACAATGAGGGGAGAAATAATGAAAGAAGCCAGTATGGGTGCACAAAAAGATGAATGAAGATAATGAGAACAAAAAAATGGCACACATCTAAAGAGATGGTAATAGGGAAAGATCACAAGGAAGGTAAATTGGTACTGTAGAGATTATACAGAAATGTCAAATCTCAGCTAAGCAAAGAATGGTAAGAACAACAAAAGGGACTTCAGACTCAAAATGGAAGGAAACAGAACAAAAGGAAATGCATTCTAGTTACTGAAGGAACTTGCTGATTAGCCCAACCTTGGTCCATAATCTTTGAGAAAATCTGGAGAAGGGGTGAAGTGCCAAATAACTGGAAGAGGGCAAACATTGCCTCTGTCTTCACAGAGAGGGGAAAGGAAGATCCTGGGAACTATAGGTATCAGGCTGTCACTGATACTTGGGAAGACAGTAGAGCAAATTATAAAATGCATTTGCATTTCTATTATTAGAATAAACTTTCTTGAATTGAAAACTAGTAGAATATTGCAAGATATATCCTCTGATTATCATTAACTTTGTGATTCCTTTAGTTTTCCTAAGGGGGGAAATTCTTCTGTTTTAATAATAGATTAGTGAATAATATTGTGCTTGCCTTTTAATACTCAAAATATCAGAAATGTCTGAAAATTAAACATATACAGGTACTTATGCTTAAGGTAATACTAAATCACATACATATCATTAAACAAAACAGTATGAGAAAGCTAGACAGGTAGGGATCAGTACGACAGCAACACAAAAACATCCTACTTTACAACTTGTACTATTATACTGCTCTAATATTTTCCCAATCCTTTAGATAATAGTTTTATATATTATTGCATATAATATGTAAAACTAAGGAAATGAAAAATAGGGTTCCTCTGTCTAATAAATCTACTGTGTAACAAACTTATTAAGAATGTAGTATGGATACAAGAAATACCACTATTTACTTAAGCCATTATATAATTTATATGATGTATGTGCATGTATGCATTATTCATTTAGATAAGTATTTTTACATTTCAGAAAAGTATTTAAAATGTTAGATATGAGTTAAGTCAGTCTTCCCTAGCCTGGTGTGTCCTTCTGATATGCTGGATATCAAATTCCTATAGTATTTTGCCATTGCCTTTTGGTTGCCACATCTCTAGAGTGCATCAGGGTGAAAAGGCTGCATCAGACAGTGAGAATCATGAGTGTGGTGGTCAGTTCTTGGACTATGCAGCATTTCATTTAATGGGAGTGTGTTTTTCCATGACACAACATTTATCACTTTTTCAAAAGAGCTCACGTTGCAGAATCCAGATTTTCCTCTTAATGAGCAATGGTTTTAGATTGGCAGAGATTGCACATTCCCTTCTGAAGCTGGCGCCTTATGACACCCAGACGATGGAGAGCCGTGGCCTCCGGCGGTACATCATGGAAATGCTGCCCATCACCGACTGGACTGCTGAGACAGTGAGGCCTGCTCTTATCCTCATCTTGAAAAGACTGGATCGTATGTTCAATAAAATTCACAAGATGCCTACTTTGAGGTAAGCATGTGTGACAGGAATCTATTGTTTCTGATGTTGCAAGCCTTGAAGGAAGGGTATGTTGTTTTATTGAGAGTGGTTGCCACACTGAACTCTTACAGCAAATATTTAAAAATGTATTTCTTCTATTTACATATGGGCCTGTGATCATACTGGGAAACAATAGTAGCAGAAATACATCTTTTTGGAAGAGTCACAAGAATTGAGGTATCTGATATAGATATGTTTGCTGCTTTGGTAATTTCTAAAATTATATCAAATGATCCTCTGTGATTTTAAGAATTCAAAACATATATACACTAAGTTCTGTCTCTCGTAGCATGAACCCTTGTTTACAAAGACATATGTGTGTTCAGATGACAGCTAGGGAATTGCTATTTGTAGTAATGTTCTCTGCAATATACTTCTGTCTCCATAAAACAAACTTTAAATGAATTAAGGAATGCTCTTTTGCTTCCAAAAGTAAGCCCTAAAGAAGTTTTGGATAGATGTTTTTATTCTGGGCTGCTCAAATGAGGCCAGTGTCCATGAGGAGTGCAATCAGTGGCCTTCCTCATAGTCAACTGTGTGATCCAAATGCAGTGTTTCCTAGCATGTTTTAGCTACATTAGCTTACTTTAGCCTCAGATTAATCACTTGATTCTGCAGAAACACTGGCAAGTTCTTTAGGTAGTTCCTTAGATGAACAAAAGTATGCAGGAGGTACAAACTAGAATGACAAATAACTTGGAACAGGTAATGTAAAATTTAAGGTAGCTTTTGAGGTTTGTTTGAGGAAGTGGAACCAGGCCCATGAAAATGTTCATCACCATATATTATTTTAGATTTTAAAGGGTTAGAATCCTGTTTGATACTCTCTTTATGTATTTTAATTAATTATTGCTTATAAGCAAATATGCAGAGAATGCATTCTTTGATCTTTGCATATTAACATTGTTTTTTCTCATTTTATTTCCTGAAGATGTTTTCATAGGTCAAAAGACATGGTCGACAGAAATAGTTGTATATTCTGCTTGCTCCCTATCTAATTCTCAATCAGGGTTCCAACCCTTGGAAATTTTTTAATGGTTCATTCCCTCTTTACTTTTGGAAGGTACTGTCTCATTAGCAGGACAAACCCAATTTCTAATTGCCAATTCAGCATTGTAATAAGAAAAGACTGGGATACAGAGACATTGGCTGGGTGCAGGTAGTCATTCCTGGCTTCATAAAACATGGCTTAAAAATGAGCTTCAGAGGCTGAGTACACCTTCCTTCTCTCCAGCACACACAAACTCGAAGATGCATGAAGTCAGAGTTCCCTCTATGTTGCCTAGGATAATCTTGTTTGCAATTTCTGATCACTATTGCTTTTCATAGTCCAGTTCCTACTTAATGTTTCTATGAAAGATCTACATGCTCATCCTTGGAGAATTTTAGATTTGCCTGTATTTCCAAGTCCACTAGCAAACCTTTGGTTTTTTTCCTATAATTTTCTTGATCTGAAAATAGCAGCCACATGAATGAATTCTGGAAGAAATAAACAAATTTCAGGTACTCCAAATCTCCTGACTTCTTTTTAAGCATCAATATGGGAAGGAACTCGACTATGGGTGAACAAGGTCTAGAACTGCAATATAAAAGCAACTGAAAGGGTAATTATGTCTTCTCTTCATATCCCTGGATATGAAACAGCAATATTGTCTTGACATTCACCAAATGCTGAAGTATTAATTTATTTATAGAATATTGCAAATACCACATTGATCTTTAAAACTTAAGAATGTTTACAGAAATATCTTAGGTGGTTCTTGGACATCCATGAAGAAAAAAAGTTTTGCATCACAAGTATACAGTGTTGTCACTCTACTTTCCATACTAAAACTATCCTGTAAGGTGAATGCAATTGGATATATGGAATTTATATTCAAAATTCCAGAGGATATCTATTATCTTTCTCTGGATAGGCAAAATTCATAAATATTTTTTTCCAAAGAGAAAAGAATTTAGATTTGCGTTTTAGAAATCAAATGGAGGTAAAGCATTTAAGAGCTGGTATTTATATCATGCCTATTCAGACCAATTCTTGTTAATTCATTTTCATATACTACTTCTCTACAAATTATCTGCCTAACATTTAAAAAGGTTGAATTCAATAAAGCAGAAATAAATCATGGATCATTCAGTCAGATTGCCTGTCAGTATTTAATGAAGAACCGCACTATATTTTCTTGGTTGACCTACAGAGATGGAAGTGAAACATCAACTACATAACCACACGACCACTGAACCAAGAGCGGGCCATGTTTGCAATGCCTGTAAAGCATGGGTCTTTGACAACATGCAAGTAACACAGCGGAACATGAAGGATGTCCTGCTATGGCCAGTTGTAAAAGGCTGTTCTGACTCTCAAAGAGCAATGTTCAGTAGACTCCAGAGTTCAGTGATTTATTGTAAACAGTGATATTGTTGAGACTATGAAACATGTACACCTAGAATTGAATTTCTCAGAATATTTAGAGCTTGTAAACAGCTAGACATTAGAAAGTTGCTTCATTTGCTAGGACTTACCTTTATAAAAGTAAGGAGTATGATGTGCCCATGTTCATTTTTCTCACTCGTCTATGTTTGGTTGGTAACCTGAGCATTTTACCGGATTGCTTTTTCTACAATGCTTTTTATTCCACTGTCTTCTGAATAATCTGGGTAAAATGATTACATTGTGATACAGGTTGTTGCCATCTGAGATCTCCTTTATTTTGAACATTCCTTGGTGTTCCTATCTCTCAGTCACCTTTTTGCGGGCCAACCATCTAATGCCACCTACCGTTGTGTTTTAGGAGACAGGTTGAATGGGAGCCTGCCAGCAATTTGATTGAAGGGGTTTGTTTGACACTGCAGAGGCAGCCAATCATATCCTTCCTGCCTCATCTTAGGTCACTGATCAATGTCTGTGTCAATCTGGTGAGTAGATAAAATGGCAATCTCCTGCACATCTGCTAAGCTTCCTTCTACAATACAAACTCCCTGTTCAGTACTCCTAGAAAGAACTTCCTTGAAATAACACTAGAAATAATGAAGTACATTTTCAAAGTGGTGCATGGGGAGAGAATGAAAAAGAAACTGGTTTTTGCTACTTTCCATGCACCACTCTGAAAATCCACTTCTGCATGTTGCGCTGAGAGTTGAGGGCTGCAAGTTGGAGAGTGGGGTGGTGGATACTGCACACACCTGCATACACCTGGTAGAGGAGTTGGAAGGGGGTGTGGGACATTGGAGACATTATTCAGTCTCACCTTGTAAAAATAAACAATTTTTACTGCTCTGCAAAAGGGCATCAACTATTGATTAACTCAAAGAATTACTAGAAGAAATTTGTTTTACCATTTGTAATGTCCATAGTTTAAAGAAAGTTTGGGGTTTCTTTATACAATGTTCAGATCCTTCTAACTCTTAAGACTATGATGTTTCTGGATTACATTAAGGAATGCCAATTTTACCTGGTGTGTCTTGACATGTATAAAACTGCTATAATCACTGTGTATAGCTGACCTCAATGACAATTCAACAATAGACAAATCCTTCACAGGTGTGTTACTTCTTTGATTAAAAAAATCAAGCGAGCCAGAATACCCAGTGTAGTAGTAAATGTCATTTCAGTAGGAACTCCAGTAAATCATTAGATAAAAATATTGAGTTTTTATAAGGTTAAAATGAAAGCTAATAAATTGGGATAATTTCCCTATATACAGTGCTGGTTTAATTTTGCTGGCATTTTCACTGATCTGTACTATAGTTTGAAAAAGTATTGATAACAGTTTGGAGGACTGAAGAATGTAAGAAACTCAGGAAACTCAGCCTGAGTTAGCCAAACAGTAAAAACAAGATGCTGAACTATACTGACTCTTGGTCTGATACACCAGGGGCCTTATTATGTTCTGAGTCAAGAGTATAAAACTTCCATCAGCTGGAGGACCATACTGGATTTGTGGGGCATACCAAGGACTGAATTCAAGAACTGAGTGCCCCAAGACCCCAAGTTGTGGTATCTCAGGTGAAGTGATGTGTTAAAAGGCTGCAAGGGTTGTTTCCCATTTTGACCTTTAATTCCCCCAAGCCCCCAGATAAATGAAGTCAGCTTTTTCAGCCCCACCTGCTCTGGGAACTGCAAAAGGGGATGTTGGCAAGGCACAAGTTTTGCACCCCTCTAAATAGCTCTAAATATCACAAACTGCCTGCCCTCTGGAATGACCCCCCCCCCCGAGATCTGGTTGGCCCCCACCCTGCTGGTGTTTTGAAGACCTGGTTCTTGGCCTTGGCCTTTGGTGAGTCTGATTGAAGCCCCTTTTAGGTTGTGTGGGTTTTGTTTTTTCTCCTGTCCAATTTGCCATGTTTTATTCCTTTGTTCTTGTTTTTATTGTATTGTTTTATTCCTTATAATATTCTTTGCCCAGAATTGTTGGGAGTTGGGTGGGTATACAAACTTAGTAAATAATAAAGAAAGGAAATTAGTCACTGAATATCTACTCCTTCAAATGGAAGAGAGTAGTTTTCTTTTCTAAGATCTCTCCTTGTAAGATCTAGTTATTAACATACAAACAATGCTGATGGAAAACAGACTGGAGGAATGAGCACTTGCAATCCTCCTCCAATCAGTATTAATAATCCAGCATTTAAAATTTACAGGAACTTGATGCTTGTGCTGGCTGAGGTCTTGGGTGGGGAGGTGTCAAAAAGTGCCCAGGATCTTGTAATTGTGCCAGGATGATGCCCATGATTATGTAACTGGAGCCCCACCTGTTCTTACCTGTCATATGTGTGTGATTCATGTAAAAAAGGGTCAGGGCTTCAATTGTGTGGTTGTGGCTGTCTGACTTTCTGAATCCTTCTGTGCACCCCCCTGTGTGCTAGGCAAAAACTTAAGAGACTTGTAACAAATTTCAGCCACTACCAAATTCCTTAAAAAAGCCTACATTTACAGTAAGCAGGTAGGTCTCAATCACTCTGAGTAGCCATTGCACCATTGGATACTAGGGTATGTGTGTTTGTGTTTTTTTGTTTTGAGAGGGCCATTTGTCATGGCCTGAAACTATACATGGCATAAATTCTACATTAAAAGCTTCTGTACAATATATAAGAGCCTCGTGTGGCCAGAGTGGTAGGCGGCAGTATTGCAACCAAAACTCTCCCCACAACCTGAGTTCGATCCCAGCGGAAGCTGGATTCTCAGGTAGCCGGCTCAGATCGACTCAGCCCTCCATCCTTCCAGGTCGGTAAAATGAGTCCCCAGCTTGCTGGGGGAGGTGACGACTGGGGAAGGCAATGGCAAACCACCCCGCTCTATAGTCTGCCAAGAAAACGTCAGGAAAGCGGTGTCGCCCCAAAGGGTCAGGCATGACTCGGTGCTTGCGCAGGGGTCCTTTCACCTTTCACCACAATATATAAATTGAAATCCTCCCCCTGCCCACATGCAAGTTTAATTGTTGTACATGAGGAGAGTCTGAACATTGTATGAACAATCATACAAGGGAGTCTGAATATTGTGTTAAACCCAGTCTGGGTCAGACTCAGGACATTACCCTGACATAAGGAGAGAACAACTTAAGCCAACTAGTACATTGTGATTTCAAGTACATGTTTCCATTGAGTACAATAGCTACATGGCATACCCTCCAACCCTACCTATTCTGCCAGTACAGTGCTGCTTATTCAGTGCTAGTACCGGGTACATTCTTAATTGTGCCGATTTTCCCTGTGCCTTCCATCCAATCCTTCTGCTGACCCTGTAGTAGTGCCTTTTCCTTCCCATCCATCTCCTGCTAGAACCACTCCTTTCCCTTCTTGACCCCAGCTACCGCAAGGCATGTGGAGGGCCCTGAGCATCCCAGTTTTGCGCTATCTGAAGTGTGTACCTCATTAACACTGGAGGGTATGGCATGGATGTAATTGTAATAGTTGGTCAAGGCGATGTGCTGTGTTTATATTGCAGGTGATGGGAGTAGTAGGACCTTCCAGTGTGGCCGATGGATTACCCCTTCTTCATCTCAGCCCTTATCTCTCGCCACCTCTACCCTTCAGCACAGCTGTTGTCCGGCTTGTAGCATTGCAGATTCAGGTGTGACTGCCTTGCCTGTTAGACAGGCTTTGCTTCTCATGTGGTTGAGACACCGGTTCACTGGTGCTCTTTTGTTTTCTGCGAAAGCTGGGCAAAAACTGTGAGGCAAAATTCCTACTTCCCCATACATATGCTGAAGTGGTATCTCAGCATTTAGCAACTCACCAGGTCTTCGGTGGGTGTCAATTTAGCATAATTCCAGTGAGTCACTTTGGAATCGTGCAGATTGAAACCAACCAAAGGCCTGACATGAGAGAGAACTGTGCTTCTCGGGAATCTAGACAAGCATTATTCATTCTTGCTACTTAGCTGAAGAAAGCGCTGAAGCAGTAAGTCTTTTGTAGGCTGTGAATCTGAAAGGCTAAAACTAATTTCATGGAAGTGCTTTATATGAATCTGAGGATCAGGTATTTTTACGTTTTGCCCTTTGAAGTATTCTATTTAATTTCAAGTTTGCGTACCCACTCATAAACATTTATTAACTCTAGAAGATACTGCTTATCAGTTTACTATCCCAGATTTCCAGAAGTGAACTGACAGCTTTTCTTTCCTTTCATCTCTCTCTCTCTCTCTCTCTTATCCTTTTAATTACTTAATTATTAATTATTTCCATCAGATAGATGATCTGGGACTTACATCAGAGTCAAATGAAATCTGGTTAACAGAATAGATACCACATAAAGTATAAAAGCTGACGTTAATGCTTTTAAAAATATTCATTATCAAGTATACTCTTTTAATAGCCTAAACTCTGTGGAGTTCCTTGGGATTCTACACTGCATTGCTCCTACCTTGGAAAATGCAAGTTTTGTGCTTTGGGGGCAGGGGTAGTTCTTCAATGATACTAAGTTAAGGTGAGAAAGCCAAAGATATCATGTTTTTTTCAGTACAGATATAGGTTTTCTGCTCCAGTTCCCTATCTGTCCAATCTTTGGCACTTGGCAGAATCAGGATCAGAGCAAAACAATTGGTACTGTCTTCCAAATGTACATTTTCAGAGAGATGTAGTGAATTTTTTTAAATGACTAAAATGCTTTCCCTTGCATTTTTGCTAGAGTTTTTTATTTCAGACCTTTTGGCTTGTGTTGGCATAGGTAATTATCAGTAAAGATCTGCTGGGAAATCATTTAGGGTAAAACAAAGAGGTCAGTGAGCTCAAAATCTTGAATGTTTAATCAATTGATTATGTTGAAGCTAGAAGTTGCCTCTTTCAATGACTTCATCTAAGGTGGTGAACCCATCCAGAGGTGGACACAACATGTTCCTGTAGTGTATTGGGTAAACCAAGTCTCTGTGGATCCAATTTTTTAAAGCCAGTTTCCCTCTTTTAATCTGCTAATATTAATTTTTAATCTTTTTTATTATCACTGCACAGGCTTTGAAAGAAGATTTTCCCTTAAGCCATGTGATCTCCCCATTCACCAATCAGGAGAGAAGGGAAGGAATGCTTTTAAATCTACTGATTCCATTTGTGCTCACAGTAGGATCAGGAAGCAAAGGTCTGATTAACAGAAAGATTCTTTTGTTTCCCCCTCCCGCCTGCCTCTCTGAAACAGCAGTGTTTGTGCTTTGTTATACCTTCATGTTTCCTTTGATACAAGCATTCTTTCACTGGTGTGTTGTCAGTAGGGTTTGTTGGGGACTTGGATGAGAATATTGGTGTGTTGTAGTGTCCTTCTCTCATTTCAGCTGTGTTTTCTGAATTAAATCTTTGACAGAGGAGCTCCCCTTTTTGAAATCAGGAGAATGACAGAGCAGGCCGGACAAAGCAAAAATTCACCTATGTGTAAGAACAAAATGGGGACAAACAAGAAAACCACACAGCTTCTACATAGGCTACTCTTCTTGTATGGTTTAAACTCTCTTACTTAATACGACCCTGTCTGCAGTGCATCTGATTTTGTTCCAAAGGATTCATTCACACTGGTGGCCGGGCTCTGATCTGCCACGTAACAGTGTGCATGGGAGGTACAGCTTAGTCCTTGGCTGTTCAAGGGCTCATGTACTTGTCTTAGGTAGCAAGCCCAGAGAAGACATGGTGAAGTCCAGCATGAGCCCCAATTCTTAAGAGTCAAAACCACATATAAGGTAGTGTGGGAAAAGTACACCAAGAAAGACCATTATTTCTTTGTCTTGTATTGTTGTATTTGTTCTCGGATAACTTTGTCTTTTGCTTACAGAAGGAAAAGGTAGGAAGACTGATTGTGGTTGACAGAAAGTTCATGTTTCATTATGTGGTGTTGAATCTTTTCTGGGATTCAAAGACTGATCTGCTCTTTGTCTTTTCCTTTTGATATCATGCAGACAGCCCTTGGCTGGAGCAGCCTGAAGTTCTCCTGCTGCTCCAGACAGTCATTAACATTTTACTGCCACCTCGCATTATTAGCACTTCACGCAGTAAGAACTTCATGTTGGAGAGCTCCCCTGCTCACTGCTCCACTCCAGGAGATGCAGGGAAGGACCTGCGTAAGGAAGGGCTAGCTGAATCCACTAGTCAAGCGGCCTACCTGGGTGAGTGAGAATTTCCATCTGGCAATGAAATTTGGGATCAGTCTTATAGGATTGCAATGATGTTTTCCTCTCAAAAAAATTTATTCCAAATCTTGAATGTGCAAGTACACATGGGTTCTTACCTCTATACTTTAATTTTTCTTTAATTTTTCTGACTCATTTGTTTCATTTTTCAGCTTTGAAGGTGATCCTTGTTTGTTTTGAGCGGCAGCTTGGTAGCCAATGGTATTGGCTGAGTCTGCAAGTCAAAGAGATGGCTTTGCGAAAAGTTGGAGGGCTGGCCCTATGGGATTTCCTGGATTTTATTGTTCGCACTCGAATTCCTATTTTTGTACTTCTTCGCCCCTTCATTCAATGCAAGGTAATCCACAATTGATATTAGTCATAATTTCTTTATGAAATGACATTGCAAACAGGATTTATTATTGCTGGGGTACAGACAAGATAGTCTTTTGTGGTAAGACACTCTTGCAAATAGGAGCAATACACCTCAAGTTCAAAAATGCAATTTCAAAAGTAGTGGTTTGCAAATTAGTATGCCTTTTTCACTGTGGGTTTGTAAAGGAGAGTCCTCATGAAAATGGCTAAGAAGAGTTGTTCTGTATATGTATTAATAGCATGTATGATTTTTCAGTCTTCATGGCTGTCCCCTACCACTGTCATCCTCAGTTGCTAGCCCAGCCAGCTGAGAATCATGAGGAACTGACTGCCCGACAACACATCGCTGACCAGCTGGAGCGGCGCTTCATCCCCCGCCCTCTTTGTAAGAGTTCTCTCATTGCAGAATTCAATAATGAACTGAAGATCCTCAAGGAGGCTGTGCATAGTGGATCAGGTGAGGACACTGGGGGAAAAGGCAGGCTGAAGATGATGCAAACAGAACAGGAAAAATTCAGTCAGACAAGAACATGTCAATGCCAGCATCACACCAAAAACTCAAGTGTTTTTTCTTCTCATCAAACTCATATTATAAAATGGAAATTATAGAATTGAATAGAATTCAGACTGAGAAATTTGAACTTTGATAAATGATGTGGGAATCCTCATTCAAGATTACAAGCAGTTGTAAACTTGAACGATGGTGGTGGTGATTCAAGGGTCATTTAGAGTTTAATTTATGACACTGGGAGAAAAACATTGTATGATGGTTACCAGTGCTTATAATTTCTGATGAGGCATTTTTAAGGATGGTGAGATGTTTCTTGCTATTTCATAGGAACGTGGAATTAAACTAAGTACATCTCAAAGGAAAGCTTCTCCTTTCTCAAAGGAAAGTTTCTCCATTCTTTACCCACACTGTTAATCCTTCACACTCTACAGCTGATGGCTCAGAATCACATGTCCTTCCTTTGCTTTGGTAAAGGCTGTGCACCTAAATAGAATGGCTTCTTGATAACATTATTCTTTTCCACTAGCATAATTGTCATTTCCTTGACCCCAACCCTTCTTTTAGCTTACCAAGGGAAGACCTCCATCAGCACTGTGGGAACCTCCACCTCTGCCTATCGACTGAGCCTTGCCACTATGTCTCGCTCCAATACCGGCACGGGAACCGTCTGGGAGCAGGATAGTGAGCCTTCTCAGCAGGCCTCCCAGGATACTCTAAGCAGGACAGATGAAGAAGATGAAGAAAGTAAGGATTCACCAACCTAAACACCATAGTCCCCATTTTGGCCTTGCAGTCCAACCTCCTGCTCAGTCAGGAATCTTGATGCAGAGCTGGAGTGTCCCCCTTGTCCCATATATCCCTCTGTAGTAGACTTCCTGTTTATTTCCCTTTGGCTAGAACTTTTCCCACCATTGGGTGCCTGTGAATCTAGCTAAGAGGAAAGGGCTGGGGACAGTGATGGCAGGGCATTAAGGCGCAGGAAGGTGGGAATCAGAGATGCTCTTCATGCCTCTCACATACATCAATTCTTTTCCTTGACCCGACTCTTTGTTCTCTATCCGACTGGGCCAAATAAGTGTTTACACATATACCATCTGATCTCATTTGGCATCTATTCTTAAATTTCCTTAAATTACTCAAGTTAAAAAAGCATCAAATGATCAAGTTCTTCAGTTGTATTTTTAGCACTTTTTTCCTTTCTGAGCACAGGGACGCGGTGGTGCTGCGGGTTAAACCGCTGAGCTTGCCGATCAGAAGGTCGGTGGTTTGAATCCGCATGACGGGGTGAGCTCCCGTTGCTAGTCCCAGCTCCTGCCAACCTAGAAGTTCGAAAACATGCAAATGTGAGTCGATTAATAGGCACCGCTTCAGCGGGCAGGTAACGGCGTTCCATTTAGTCATGCCGGCCACATGACCACAGAAGTGTCTACGGACAAACGCCGGCTCTTTGGCTTTGAAACGGAGATGAGCACCGCCCCCTAGAGTCGGACATGACTGGACTTAATGTCAAGGGAAACCTTTACCTTTACCTTCCTTTCTGAAGTCACTTTGGACTTCATATTAACTAGGCAGGCTTTTAGAGCTATTGTAGAATAGGGATTAAGGAGTTAAGACTTCAACCAAGGAGACCCAAGTTTATGTCTCCATTCAGCAAACCTGAAAACTTGGAACTAGCCTTAACCTAGTTTAACACATAATGCTGTTGTTCTGAGGGTCAAATTAGGGGAGACCTTGTGCCTTGAGCTTGCACAGAAAAGGGGGAAGAGTCACACAGACACACACACATACTGAATAGGAGGGACCCCTCCCCCCACAAGGCTGGCAGGGCAAGCCACTATATATAAACAGAGTGCAAACCCCACACTCACTCACACTGATGATGGTACCTAGTTGGGTAATGAAATATCTGCAGGGATACAACCAGGTTCAGAGACTCCACATGCTAAATAAATGGCAAGTTATAAGTAAGGTGGTGTGTCCCTGCTTTTGCAGGCTTGAGCATTGGCAGCCATGACAGGCTTGGCATTACTAGCCAAAGGGTCATCTACAGAAGGAGTTACCATCACCTGTCAGGCTAACCTCTGAAGTCCCAAATGAAGGACTGTTCATTCTTTCATCTGGATTCCTTTCAGATGACTCAGTGAGCATGCCCAGTGTGGTAAGTGAACAGGAAGCATACCTTATGGGTACCATTGGGAGGAGGCGATTCTCCAGCCATCTCTCCAGCATGTCTGCACCTCAGGCTGAAGTGGGCATGTTACCCAGTCAAAGGTAACAAACTGGCTTGTTTCTCATTTCCTGATATTTTTCACAAGAACAGAAATTATGAAGGTATAATAGAGCTTATAATTCAGAGATGTTGGGGTGAAGACCAGACAAAATAAAGCAGGTCCAGTCTTGGCATTTTATGAGTGTTTGCAATAGGGATATGTTTAGTAATCATCCTTGTTAAAAATGCTCAGGCTTTCTTAGGTACTTCTCACCAGCTGCAAAAAGAACCATGTTAGTTAATGTTACTTTTCTATGACTGATTTTAAAGGTTCAAAACCCTAGTGCTGAATCGTATCTCTGTCTGAAGATGTTTGCAGATGCACTATTAAAAATCAAATGCAGACATGTTTGGCTTGTAGGGGAGATCCATGAATGGCTGAATTATTTCTGTAGTTGCTCATTGAACAAACTGCCTACAACGAGCAGATTTATTCTTGTAATGCACAAATCTTTGGAAGTATGTGTATGAAAGGCAGAGGCAGACAGAAATGGAGGAATACAGGAATAGTTTTACATAAACTAGTAAACCAATGACTTTAGATTGCAATGCTCTATATTCACAATCGCTTTGCAAGTATTAGAACCCTCCCCCCACCCCCGTATCCCCCTTCCCCATGCCTAATCTCGATTTATGTAGCTAGTTGGCAAGGATTTAATCTGGTGATATATACTTAACAGTACTTAGGCAGATTTTTCTTAGATGGTTCTGGACAGTGAAAACACAAGACAGGAGATGAAACTTTACAAAGCTAGGCTACAATTACCAATTGAAAAACAAATTGGTCTGAATTCACTCTGCAGGCCTCTTGTGACTGCTTTCCTCATGAGTCAAATGCAGTTTTATTAGGGGTTTTTTTAAAAAATCACAGGAGAACTAAATTAGATCTTCTATGCCTCATCTCCTCTGGAAACAGACATGGCTACTTTAATTAGTCATAGACAGCTGCTCCCCTGCATTCTGGAGGCCCTCTTCCACATCAAAACCACTGCACACTGCTAGCAGTTGTGGTCCTTAACAGGGCTGTCAGTTTCTCAAATAACTTTGGCTTTAATACAAAAAAGTCATTATTTATCTTGCCTTTAATATTTAAAAATTTCAGTAATGTTCAGCTATACATTCTACTTGTAAGCTGAAAAACATTTTTTCCTGATCATATTTGGAAAAAAAATCAATAGAATTACAAGTGTTTGTCTGTTTAATTAAAGACGTTTTGAATTCCCAACAACTGATAAGTAAGAGAGATAAGGTATGATCATTTCTGTTGTAAGGGGAAACATTTTAGCTGCAATGTGCTATTGTATTACAAACCAGAAAAAAAAAGACAGGATTGCACTTTGGGGCATAATGTTCCCAAACGTTATAGGAATAGTGTTATGAAACAATGAAGTCTTGTTTAGACTGCTGGATGGATCAACGATCCCATCATCTTAAGAGAGCGTAGACTTGTCTACTGCTGAGGATATTTTAACTATGGTGATAAATTTGATTAATAAAATAAATAAATAAATAAACTATATTTCCAAATAGATAGTTGGGAGATCAGAGGACTCGAAGTTCTCCTAAGCCCCAATGTTGGATTAGTGCCGCATTCCACGAATCCTCTCCAAATAGATCTTTTGGCATCTCCCACCCCGGTAGAGCTGTTCAGTGGCTGGGAGGTAGAGGAAGTTGGAAAGCCCTATGAAAGGAAAGAAGGTTTACTATTGTGAATTAGATTTTTCACTGAGGCTAGGTGGGAGTTAGCCTCTAAATGTATTATATAAATGTGAAGATTCGTTGCATCACATCTTCTCTGTGCAGGAAGCTCTTTAGACTCATCTTTCAATTTTTCAGTTACTTCTCTTCAGGGAATTAGTGTTGAGGCCAATTTGCTCTCCTTTATTTTCTCTACTATCCTTCTGATACTTATTTTCTTTGAACACAGAGAGAATTGCATGCTTTAAAAACATATTTTCTTCCTTAAATGCTTCACCTCCTTGCCCATCCTGCAGTGAACCCAATGTCCTCGATGACTCCCAAGGCCTGGCCGCTGAGGGCAGCCTCTCTAGGTACAGTGTTTACCCTACTGTATGTCAGTGTCTGTGCTGGGAACAATCTGCTCCCTCTCTTCACTGTCTCTCTTCCATCCTGATTCTCTTTTCCTCCATTTCAGTTTCTTGTCCTTCACGGAGGGTCAGGCCTAGAAGTCAAAGGTGTAGCCACCTGAGGGAGGTTTCAGCTCTGGCTCCATCAACCTTTATTGGCAAAATAAAACTCAAAAAGCGGTGTGGAGCAAAGCTGCCAAAAAAACATCTAGATTATCTGTTGGAGCAGTTCTCTTCTTCTGTCATTCCCTTTGTAGTTTTGACTATAGAAATATAAGAAACCTTTATCACACATTACTAAAAAAAACGTTTCAGGTATACTCTGGAGGCTTTTAAAAATAAAGCTGTTCCTTCTATTTGTTCACAATACAGTTGGGAATGTTAACCTTTCATAAGCGTTAGTTTAGTGTTCATATAGATTAATCTATGGCTGTGCAGAGTTAGCAGCTTGTGCTTGTTAGAATTACATAAGGTCTTTTCGGAAGAGGCTTGATTACAATGCTTTTTGTATTATGAAAGTGCATTATCTGAATTTTATTTTCACCTTCTAAAGAAAGCAACTATTTATTTTTGAGAGAGCCAAACAAGCAAACAAACAAACAACCCCAAGAACAACCTTATTTTCAACTCTTGTTCCTTTTTTTGCCTGTTACTAGTTATAAATATAATGTTTTTGGCTGCCAGAGAGAAACTGTGGAAATAAGTGGATGTAACTGATCACTGTGATATCCTTGTTGTGATTACAGCACCAGCCATTAATCAATAACCCTAACCTTAACCCATTTGGCAGGCAAAACAAGAAGATAAGCCTTGCTTTTCTGAAATCAGACATCCGTCAATGTTCACTTTGGAACTAAAATACCCTTACGCAAGGAGTAAGAGAGATCACTATGCCTTTAAAGTATATTTGTTTTAAGATAAAAGGGGATGACTGCACCTTTAACACTCGTCATCTGAATCATTTTTACCGTTCTGTTGTATGGATGCTTCTCAACTGACCCATCATAGCTAGGAAGGCTCCTATTTTTCCCCACGTCTCTGTGACTCACTATAGAAAACCATTACAGAAAATTGCATCAGTTGGGCTAAGGCTGCTGCTTTCTTTATCAGGCAATATTAAGAAGGATTATTGGGAATTACCTCTTTGCTTTATTCTGCCATTGTTTTTAGATATTAAGAACAGGAAATTATATATCACAGGATGTGCCATATTGATTACCCTCATGATTCATGAAGATCTATGTGTTTATGTTCATTTGCCTAGCCACATGAGTCAGTTTTGTTGGTCGTGGTGTGAAAACATACATGGGAGAGAAAAATACACTTTTGTGTGTAGAAAGGAGGAATTTAAAACATGAACCAAACATCCTGTTGTGTTTGAACAAGCATGAAATAAACAGTAAACTAAACTTATCTGAAGCCCCATTGACTTCAGTGGGATAAAGTTCTGGATAGATATATAGGATGTTCCAGAAATAATAGGGCTGTCAAAATTTGGGAGTAAATCTGGAAAAAAAGTTTTAAATATTTTTTAAAAAATTAGTAACTTTGTATAGGAGATGATGATGATGATAATAATGAATTTATTTATTTGGTAACTGCCCTATTACTTCTGGGGAACCCGTTAGATAGGATTGCATTTTAAGAAAACATATAAAGGCAGCTTAATTCAAAATAAATATGAACAAAATTTTCTATACAGTGGACAAGATCCATAGGATTAATTACGATGGAAATTTTGTTACCATCAGGCAACATTAGACATCATATAGGTGATCAGTTAATAAAAAGTGCTTAGCACTTATAAATCAGTAAAAAATTTATTATATTATTAAGTCAGTATCCTTAGGAATTGTATCCCTATTATATGCAGGTTCACCATTTACTAGCCTGCTTATTGAAATACTTATATTCTACTTTTTAATTTTTAAAATGAAATAAACAAAATGCCCTGATGAGAATTTAGAAACATTAACATTAAAATATTAAATGAAAAAAAGCAACCGATTACAAATACATTAACATTTTTCACCTGAATTTGGATACAGTTAGTTGTGGAACATTTTTCCTAGAGAAAAGATGTCTCTACCCTCTCCAAACTCATTTGAGAGCTGATTATGCTAGGGCAATAAAAAAGACAATATAAGGCACCACTATGATTCCATTGCTTGTAAAAGACACCTGGATGGAATGACTTATGTGCAGAGCAGCATCTAAGAATGTTCTCAACTGAGCATCCTTGTATTATTGTTCGTTATTCTTAGCATCACTTATTATACCATTATCTGATTAAATTCAATTTTGAAAAAATAAAACAAAACAATGGCTTGCAAAGACCACCCACTGATTGTATCTGAACAAATATCTGAATGTATGATTCTACTATAGAACACTAGCTTGATAATCTCCTAGAAGAACAGTTGTGTGGGATTTCTCACAATTGGGTGCCTGGCTGTGAAACTGCTCTCTTATAAATAATGACTTGCCTTCCTCAGAAACTGAAACTGAGGAAAATACCAAATGACTGTCAGCTGGACTGTGTACTCATAAATGTCATAAAGGGGAGTCTCCAGTCCGGTTAAGATGTTAACAGTGTGGAATAGGACCTGCTTTCCACTATTCGTACCATGCTTTCAGGTTCAGCTCTGGTGTAGAAAAAGGACTGTGCCATTTAGCCAGTCCAAGTATAAAAATAGCCATCAATATTCAGACTCTTCCTCTAGTTTCGTTGATACATCAATGACAAAAATTAGAAGTGTACACCAGATCAAACCAATACTCCCAGATGTTATCCATAATGAGTAATATAATTCTTTTCATTCTATTTCAAGCAGTTTCCATGGCCTCTCTCCATGCACTTATTTTTTACATTCATTCTGTTTGGAATGTAGCATTTTCTAAGACTTCTTCATACAAGAGTCATGCTTTATCTTCCTATAGTTCTATTTTCACTCTTGCACTTCTTTCCTTTTCTTCTGTGTCCATGTTTTCCCAAGATCCACTCTTGACAGTACCAAATAACGGTCACTCTCACATTCAGAATTCATTCATTCATTCATTCATTCATTCATTCATTCATTCATTTTCAAGGCTGCCTGACTCCACAGTGACTCTGGGTGGCTTACAATTAAAACATTAAAAAGAAAATAACTTTTAACAAAGAAAAAGAATACAGCTGACCAGAAAACAGAACTCACAACAAAAGGGGCTCAACCATCTCCTAAGCCTGGGAGAACAACCAGGTTTTTAACAATTTGCAGAAAATTTAAAGGGTGGAACAGTATGGATCTCCAGGGGGATATCATTCTACAGGACAGGAGCCATCACAGAATCTCTTATAACACTTCTCCCCTTCACTAACTCTCTCACTCTTTCACCATAAATAAGCAAATCAATCATGTGTTTCACTTTAGATTCATTCCTTTCTTATGTGTATGTATGATTAGACTTAACTACATATTTAAAACTGAACTTTTTTTAAAGCAGATAAGCATCAAGCAATAATCATCCTAATTCATTTTTGCCTCTTCAAATGGCTCAATCACTTTTTCTGTATTCTCTTCCTTGTTCCTACCCATCCATTTATGTCAATTAACTATAATTTGGAGCTTATTCATTCACTGTTGCACATTTCCCCCAAACTTATCCCTGGTTCTTCCATTATTACTATTCACTGGAGCACAATATGTAACAACCAACGATCTATGGATTCCTATATTCAGAGACACCCATAATAACCTAGATGACACCAATTCATACTTTCTGATATAATATTTTAACCCTTTCCTTTATAACTAAACCTACATTTTCACTTCGTAGCATGTATTCATCCACAAAATCAGAACACCTTTATTCAGATCTACTACATCTTTCCCATTTCCCTCAATTTCACAGATCTGCAAAAGATCAGTTTTACTTTTTTTAGTTTCATTTTTGGTTCATGCTCTTTGCTGCTTGCTCCTCTTACATTCCAAGTCATAGTCTTGGCATGATAATCACCAAATGGTCCATAGATATTGGCCACCACCATCCACCTTGGCTTTGGTCAATCAGGTTTTTCACATAAACCTTTTAGTGTTTAGACTCTTTCCAAAATAGCACTGACAATTCATATTGCCATTTCAAATCAGCTCATAATACAACTCATAATGATAATAGTGGTAGCGGATGTATCATTTTCCAAATATGAGTTCTGTCGCAGTTGTTCTTAGAAATAGACAAATAATAAACTTTGCATAGACTACTGAATAATAGTAAAAGTTTGCAATTGTACAGTAAGGGCCATTTCATTAAACTGAACAAGAGTAAAAATCATGTGGTAAAATTATGGAAACATCCTCAGTACTTTGAAGACTTTTATTTTTAGTTGAGTAATAAATGAAAACATCTGTACATCTTGCTTGCAATCAGGTAAAACAAAAGAATGCTCTGTGTAGTGGATAAAGAGGATGGCCTTGAAAGCCAGAAGGATCTGCTATCAAAGCAATGATCAGATAAACAAAACCTGAGCCCAGGCCAAGAAAATAATTTGCAAAAATGCCTCAGACACTCCCCCCCCCCCCAATTCTCATGAAGAAAGAGAGAGGAAAGGTAGCACATTCAGACTTGCAAGATTGATGTCAGCCATATCAGGTAGACCAGACTAAGAAACAGACACCATGCAGATCTAAGCTACTTTTATTATTACTTCATTACGTTTATTATATCAGCTATAGTATCAGAATCTTGCAAGTCGGAATGTGCTTACCTAATACCTGTGCATCAATTCACTTTTTCTCCACAGTATGTGCAGTATTATTACTGTGCATTTTAATCACAGGTATTATTTTCAGTAGTATAGGGTATTTTTAGCTGGCTACTACTAGATAATTTTAAAATCTTGGAAGAGTATTCTTTAAGCTGATCTGTTTGCATGTTCTGATACTCATTTGTCTTTCATAGTAATCTGTTTTCAAGTTTTCACATTTCTGTTTTGCAATTTGAAGAATTATGGTCCGTCTGATGAATTTTGTTCTAAGGCTAGCTGTCACATTCAGCCCAAATTCCTCTTAGGCTTGATTAACACTTATTATTAATAGTGTCCATCTGGAGAGGAAGTCTATCTTAAAGCAAGGAAAGATGGATTTAGAACTCCTCATCTGCCTTATATATTAACAATGGCATATTGATGGAATAGATATTGCCATAGTATTGCTAAATGGTGGCATTTTATATTCTTGTTTTCCTAAAAGCAATAAATATAATAAAATATCTGATAATAACAACCTGTTAGTTTTGTTTAACTCATAGTCCCACAGAAGGAGCAGGTAAAGCAACTTGAGTAAAGTAGAGCATAAGCCATTCTCCACATTCTTACTTGCATTACTTATTAAACTGTTACATTATAAATAGGGAGAGATAGTTTATGAGTAACTAAGGAGGCCAAAAGTATAAAAGCAATGCATGCCATCATCAAAATTTGTTGTGAAGAATGTTAAATTGTATACAGATTTATTAATGGAATATGTAAAAGTTTGAATGAAAATGGCATTTAGCCATTGAAAAGCAGCCTTCTACCTTACAACTAGGACAGAAATTGGTTGTCTTCCTTATCTCAGTGCTTTCCATTAAAATGCTGGCAGGAAAGCAAACAGATTGAGGGAACTAGTTTTTAATGTGCATCAAGTTTACAAACAATTGCTGCAGTAAGATATTCCTGCCTACTTAATTACAAAAGTATGCAAACTCCTTTCATAATTTGTGAAATCCATTCTTTCGAAAATCAAAATATGCCACTTGCTTTTTGGGCATAATTTCTGTTGGTATTGACCTGAAAGCTCTAAATAGTTTAGGGCCTGACTGTTTAAGGGACCTCTTGTCCCACTGCAAATGTGTTTGGTTATCTAGACTGGCAGGACAGGCTCCCCTGAAGAAGCCCCACTGTCAGAGGCTTGTCCTTCTGGCACATGGGAGAGAATGCATTCCCTTTGGTTCCCATTTTCTCAGTGTTTAGGAAATCAGTGCCAGGCATCTCATCATTAGATATTGGTAGTATTTATTTTATTTTTATTTTTAAATTATATTTTTGACATTTTGGAATCCGTGTTAGCTGTTTTGAACCCTTGCCAAAACTGAAAAGTGGGGTATAAATAAAATGACAAATCAATCAATCAATCCCAATTACACTTTTTCTGATATGTGCTTATCTAATGTTGACTTGAAAGTGCAAGTATGTGTTCAGTGTGGTAACTTTTTCCATAAGTCCTGTGCCAATGCTGTGAGTTAAACCTTTGTCAACTGTGTTCATCGTTCATTTTGTTCTGTACTGAACTCCAATTATTCAAAACTATGATGTACCTATCAAATCTGTTTGCAAAGAAAATATATTTCTATTTGATATTTAACATTTGCAATATAATGTTTAAAGTAAAGCTTCAAAATGGCATCTTCATCATTGTCCTCCCTTGATCTGTTATGTCAAAGGAGGGAGAACATTATGGAATGGGAGGCATTGTTCCTTGACTAAAAACAGACTTTAGACAATGATGGGATCCTCAGTGCCATTACCCGTCCTATATAATTTAAACAAATAGTCTCCCATTACCTTCAAAGACTCTATGATCTTTGAAGTGACTGTGTCATTACTGTTTAACGACATTTGCAAAGAAATGCTTTCTGTAGCCTGTGTTATTCTGTGGTCACCTTCATACTCTTGACACTTACGCAGGGTAGCAAGTGTGCAGAGTGAACCTGGACACCACAATCTCCTCCTTCAGCAACCATTAGGGAGAAAAAGAGGTCTAAGGCAGGTGAGTTCACAACAAGGTTGCTGTCCATGGTACGAAAAAAGTCTGTGTAACTTGTTTGAGGGAATTTGTCGAATAAAAAAAGAGATTTTACCTTGAAGAATCTCAGAGACCTTTGTGAAAAAAGGATGGTGATTTCTGATTTAGGGCATGATAGGAACAGATGGGAGGTACATACTGATGTAAGTATTTCTGAACCTCAGAATTTCCATGTCTAATTCAATTGTTTTCTAGCTAAGGAGGCCTCTTTTATCACGCCAGAAAACCCAAACTGAGCCTCACAGCCGTCATGGAGCACGACTTTCAACAACACGTAGAAGCATACAGCCCAAAGCAAAACCAACTGGTAAGGAAATGTTTATGTAATTTAGTATTCTAAGTTGTAAAAAGTTACTGGTTTCCACAAATATTAATGTATTCCATCAATCAATTAATTAATGGGCATGAAATATCATGACTGTAATACTGATGTTTTCAGCAAAACAAGAACATCATCAATATTTTGTAAAAGTCTAGGTCAAAAATAGTAATTCATTTTATTTTGAAAATACTTTACACTAGGAAGGAAGGTCTTCTCTGTTTCGAGTTAATGTACATCTACGTTCAGAGCATTCATGAAGTGCCAGTAGATTCAAGGGACTTCCACACATCTATATTAAGCCTCTGGGACAGTGTTTCTCAACCTTGGCCACTTGAAGATGTGTGGACTTCAACTCCCAGAATTCCCCAGCCAGCAATGAGTTGAAGTCCACACATCTTCAAGTGGCCAAGGTTGAGAAACACTGCTCTAGGAGAACCCATTTTCTGCAGGTAGTTACCACCACAAAGGCCTGATCTGCACAACAGGCCTGACCCAACAAAGTATAGGCTATTGATAATATCTCCAAGGCAGGATCATGCTCTGTTGTCTTCTTCCTGCACCCAGCCCACCAGGAAGGCAACCTCTGCTTGTCTTTTTCTGCTCTGTGTCAAAAGTAGTGTTTTCTGACTTGTGTCAGTTCAAGTGGTGTTGTCACATTCATCGTGGGGCTTTTTTTTTTTTTACAAAGTCACTGATGGAACAGTGAAACTATGAACCTACCTTTGTTTTGGGGTTGTTTTAACTAGGTGAAATTAAGAAGAGCTCTGTTACGTCCCCCTTCTAGGCCAAGCGACAGGGAAAATGGGTAAAACTGGTGTTTTGTTTTTTTCCTTTAACCTCTCCAGGAGAGGTAAAGAAACAGAAGAATCCACCAACCGGGGCTGTGGTAACCACGGTCCATATAGAACACTAGGCCTTTACTATGGCCAAAATGGAGTAAGGGGATGAAATCCGAAAAGCAGTTTCTGAAGCTGGTGTCATTTCCAGCTGGCTTATGCACAGGAGACAAGCAGATGTAAGGCTACAGTGCAGAAAAGCCCAAAGAGCGGGATCTGTCTCAGATGAGATTTATATGCCTCCCCCTCCCATCATTTTTGCAAATGAAACAAGCCTTTCCCCACATAAATTGTGGAATTTGCAGCACTGTTGGCTTCAGCCCCTGTTCTGCAGCTGATGGGGACAGTCTGGGTTCCCTTTCAAGGGAAGCCTTGCCTTGTGGTGGCTCCAGATTCCTGGGCTCATCACACAGCAGCTTCAGTGAAGCAGCCCCATTTCTCTATAGAAGTTTAAACCTTCTTCATGGGCTTTTGGTGTCCCCTTATTTGTACAGATTTCAATGCCTTTTTTCCTCCCCTCTCCTGGCTCAGCATCCACCTGGAATAGCAATACGCTGCCACACTTACAGCTGGTGAGGATGTGGTTCAAATGCAAAATTGCCAGCACTGCCCCCTTCACCAATCAGATGAGCTCAGAACCCAACCAGTGGCCAGCACCATAGCAACAAGAAAGCTTTTGAGCATTTTCTGGGTATTTATTTACATTTTTTAGAGTTGACCTTCCCTCACACTGCTTTCCCTCCTAACAACATCTTGGATTTTATAAATCACCATACATGGGTGGGGAGCTAGCATTGTATTTGATTTGATTTGGAGGAAGAGTTTAACAGGTTATTTTGTTGTTGTTGCTGCTATGACTGGTGGATGTTCAAGGGCAGGGGCAGTTCAATGAGAGAAAGAGCAAGCCTTTACTGGCTGGCAGTGTTCTCTGAAAGCTGTAAACTCAAAATGTATAGACATACGTATGTTTAGAGTATTTTAATGCTCAAATAGAACTGTAGTAGGGAAGACGATCTGGAAAATTAAATTTGCTTAAAGTGTGTTGTGGAGGATTTCATGACAGGAAAGAGATCTGTGGCCTGGAAGAGATCTCAGAATCTTCTCTGTTATTTTATCTGCAAGTATGGTGTCCACTAGAAGGTGGCTTATGCATAGAAATCTGATTTTAAAGATGGTCTGTTAAATGGGCAAGCAAATGTCAGAGAGAACTTCTCTTAGATACATTAGGCCTGCAGGACCTCCTATCCTTAATCTCTATTTTGGACTTTTGCCTTTCCTAATGGCCTATCTAGAGAGTTACCTCTGCTGTTCTCCCCCACTCTTTCCTTAAATCTGACTTGGCTGTAGCCCATCTAACTCTATGGGGCCTCTGAGCACTCTCAATTTTAGAGAAAGCAGTATGATGAAAAAAAACTGTCTATGTCACAAAAGGAGGGTCATACAGTGACAATCAAAAAATGTAATGCTCTAACCAAACATCAGTTTCATAAAGGAAAACTGATGTGGTTAGAAAACAAATCTGAATACTTTTGAGCACATTGTATTCTGCTCTTAAGCCTCTTTCCCCAAATAACTTCTAAATAAATTATTTTCAGATTAACTTCCCCAATTTTAGTTTTCTGAACTTGGAAGTTAGTCTCCAAATGTGTCCTCTTCAAACTCAGAGAAATCCACACCACCACACTGCCAGAACACAGACACCATACCCTGAAAATCCCCTACAAAAATAGTGTTCTCCCCTCCCTCTCAAGAAATTATTCGTTCTTCCTCTGGATCACCTCCAAATTCTTTCTGTCTCTTATGTACCCCCCCCCTTGCATTCCCATCCATCCATCCCACAGACTTTCTTTTCTTCCTCATAACCTCCACAGTGCCCGCCTGCTGTTCCCTGTTGGCTTCCCAGCCTTTCCTGGTCTACTCCACAGTCACTTTCCCCTACTCTTTCCTTGCTTTTTCAAGCATCTCTTTGCTCCCTCCTCTCTTTCTCTCAGTCTCCTTGTTATTCTTCATTGCTGTTCCTGGTTTTCCACTTATATCTTGTCAGAAGCATTTTTATTTGGTTCGCTTTCAATTTTATCAGGCTGGCCATCCACTGAATCATCACCTCTGCTGGCCACAGCCTCTCCTTTCTCTCTGAGAATATTCTAGGGAAGGAAAAGGGAAAGGAAAAGCTTGGGGCATCTGAAGGACTAATACTTTCCAACTATCTAAGTACAAAAATTTTTAGTGCTTTTAAAAAACTGAAAAATTCCAAAACATTTTTTTAAAATTGAAGATGGTCAGAAAACCCTGACAGGTGCCAAGCAGATTATCCCTGGTTATTTGGCTAAGTTATCTGTTTCTTTGATTGTATTTCTATTTGTAATTTCCACTCATGTGCTCTGTCTCTCATTTATTTCTTGTATTTTAAATAAATTATGTGCACAGATTGCATTCCAGCCGTAAGTATTTCCCCAATGGTTTTAAAGATAGACATAGTCATGCATAAATAAATTAATATATAGGAAGCACAGCAGCAGGGCTATATGTAGTACTGCACCCTAACCTTCTGGACCACTGGTTTTGAGCAATTGTGGAAGAAAGATACATAGAGACTTGCTGTTATGTACAGGGGTGGTCCTATAAGTTCTGGGGAAGTCCCAAGGCTCTAAATATGTCAACCTCCGCTCTAGAAGTACATATCTGTTTTAAGGAAGTTTCTAGCATCAGTTTCAATTTGGGGAGGGAGGTCTGATATAAATTTATTTAAGCAGTAGTTTCAGGAGCTCCCTTTTAAGATTAGCAACTATTTTTGTTAACACAACGATGACACATACTCAGGTTCTTTTTTGATCCTTGCGTATCCATTGCTGCTTATTACCTGCAGTGGATCAAAAACGATCTGTAACCTTCACTGAAGCTCAGTCAGAGGCATCAGCTTCAAAATCTGATCCCACACCTATTACAGCCCAGCAGCAACAATGCAGCAAAAGGAACAGCCCCACAGAAGGTACCATGCAGGAAGTTACCAATAAATCTGTTGTGACATCATCACCTACTATTATTGTTGCAGATCTCCACAGTCAAGTCTCTTCCCATCAGGTAATTTAATAGAAGAAGAAAATATGCTTGCTACTTTCTATGGAATATGCCAGCTAATGTTTGCATGTTATTGTATTATTTTTTGCATGTTAGCCATTGGTTTTCTCATATTAAACACAGCATATCTTTCTAATATCTTACTCCACTTGTAGATAACTTTATGCCATCTGGATGTTCTATCTTAATGGCTCTCACAATTCCATGGCATTAGTAATCTTTATGGAGACTAATGGGAACTGAATTGTCATCTGGGAGACTCTGATGGCAGTCTTGAGTCTCTATAAAACAGATAACTGGATGTGAGGCATTATTTGTTAAATTGGGCGCTAGGGACAAATTGGGAGTGCAGCTGCTGTACTGGCCTCCCTGCTGTCCAGTGGTAGCAGTTACTCAATCTTATTTCTGGATTGGCAGTGGAATTCCCTAGGCTTATGGTGTTGGGATTTTAACATGTTTTTATTGGGGGTGGGATCAGAGGTAGCCTGGCAGTTCATTGCCACCATTACAATCATAGGCCTGTACCCGATCATCCAGGGCCCAGCTCATGGAGGAGGCCATATGCTAGATCTGGTTTTTGACTCAGGGCAGATGTCATGTGAGCTGAGGCTTGGAGACATTGCAGTCTGTCCCATGTCATGGTCAGATCACTCTCTGCTCTGGAGCTGTCCAGTGTTATCAAACTCTGCAGGGAGGATGGACCTGTTCAATCAGTCCACTCTGAATAGGCTATCTAATAGAACTACTTGGCTTCCAGAGACACTTGAGACATTGCTTGGGGCTGTGATGGGAGTCCTGCAGAGATGTTATTTGCCTGGTGGAACAGGGAGGCAACAGCAGCTTTGGACAGAAACCTCTCCTAGTTCACAATCCAGAGGAGCTCTGGGAGATGAAGTAAATCAGGTGTCATGAGTGCCGTTGAGCTAAAGTCATCAGCGCAATGGCACTCATGACAATGACAAGGAAATAGGTGAAGGGGTACAAGTTAAGTAGCCATCAACCCACAACGACTAACGGCTAACAAACAATAGATAAACGGATCACGGAGCCACCCAAGCCATCAGCGGCAATACAACGGGGATCGCCCAGCTGAAAGCAA
This sequence comes from Candoia aspera, assembly GCF_035149785.1. Lineage (NCBI taxonomy): Eukaryota > Metazoa > Chordata > Lepidosauria > Squamata > Candoiidae > Candoia > Candoia aspera. The sequence goes on along the minus strand of NC_086153.1, from coordinate 172,465,890 downwards.
TCAGCAGAAGAATGAAAACCTGAGGATGGGCGATCCTGGAAACCCTCAACCAATGGCAGGGCAACGCATGGGACAAAGGGGGGTGACGTGACCGAGAGCGAGGGGGCGCTGACCGGCGCGGGGTATTTAAACCCCGCACCGGCGCGCTCCTGTCACTCTCAGCTTTTTTCTACCAACGTTGTACCTACCCTGAAATAAACCAGAGCCTGCTTTGCAAACCAGTGTCTGAACGTTACTCAGAGGTAGGCAGCGCATGACATAAAGCTGAGAGTCATAAACTCAGCCTCGCCGAGCCCCACCGGACGACAACGAGCCGCGGGAGGAGTAGACGGCGAGAAGACCAGCAAGATGAGGCCGGAACGACGCGGGCAAGGAGGGCGAGCCGCGCGGCAAGAGACAGAGGAGGACCGACCGAGGCCAGAGGCACCGCGGACTCCCGGAGCCATGGACGCCCACCCCACCCGACCCGAGCCTCAGCTCCAACCCCAAGGGGAGATGGCGACGGAGGCAACCCGACCGCGGGAGGGAGCAGCACGACTTCCGAAACCAGCGGAGGACCCCGCGCCCCACATCGCACCCCAGCAACGGGCGTGGAGCGACAGCCCCACGATGCTCGACACGGAGGAGGACGACGGAGACACCCATCAGACGGAGGAGGAAGCGGACCCGCGGCGGAGGGACGATGAACCCCACCGGCAACCCACCCCCGAGGACGCGCCAACGGAACCGGCCCCAGCGGCGGCGCGGGCTGTGGACGAGGAGGCACGAGCTGAACTCGCGGCCATGCGGGCTCAGCTGACGGAACTCCGGACCATGCTCCAGGCGCTCATGCCCCCCGCGCCACCCAACGACGTCCCCGCACAAGCCCACACCCCGAGCGAAGCACCGAACACACACGGGCCAGCGGAGAGCCAGCAGACGGCACAGGCGGCCGACACCACACCCCGGGAAGCGAGAGGCGGGGCCGCACAAAACGCCCGGGCCCCAAAGGACTTCCCCATCTTCTTCGATGGGACCCCCTCAAAACTCTCGTTTTTCGTGACCAACGCTAGGGAGTTCATGGGGAGGCACGGACACTCCTATGACTCCGAGGCCGACAAGATCGCCGCCGTGGCGATCAAACTCCAAGACAGGGCGGCGGACTGGTACGTCCAACTGTACGAGTCCAGCTCCCCCGCCCTCGCCACCTTCCCTGCTTTCATCAAAGAGATGAAAACCTACTTCGAAGACCCCCTAGCTAAAGTACGGGCGAAAAGCGCACTCCAGAGACTTAAACAGGGCACACGCACGGTCCCTGACTACGCCCTGGAGTTCAAAGCCCTCGCGGGAAAGGTCTGCGACTGGTCTGAGACCACCCTGCTGGAAATCTTCAAAAGGGGGCTCAACCGCGACGTTCTCCAATGGGCCCTCTACCGCGACGACCCAGAAACGTTACACGGGTGGATCCACCTCGCGGGAAAAGCCGAACACGCGCACCGCACCTTCCTGATGACAACCACGGAAGACACAAACTATGTCGGGAAAAAGGTACCCGCACCACACGGGGGGATGGCCGGCCCCATATACCCAAAAAAGAAGTTCAACCGGGAGCCCTGCGGGAGGTGTGGCAAATTAGGGCACAAGACGGCGGATTGCTTCGCCAACCGACCGCCGACCAGCGCGCCCAAGCCCGCCCCGAAAATTAGCCCCAAACCACCCAACCCGGGGCCGCCCCCTCACCGCCGAATGACCGTGGCCACAGCGACACCGGAAGAGGGCTGGGACACTTACTGGGGGGAAGAGGACAATACCGACCCCGACCAGCCGGCGGGAAATGCTCCCCGCTTGCTCTGAGACGCGTGGCGAGGCAGGCGGTGGGACAGCAACGCGGACCACCTCAACGAAACGACAAAAGCTCCGTAATATTGGCAGCAATTCAACTCTCTGCCGGCAACGGAGCCACCACGGCCGCGGCACTAGTGGACTCGGGGTGCTCAAAAAACCTCATCCACCCCGACCTAGTCGCCAAACTCGACCTCCGCTGCTTCCCCCTCCCCACGCCGCTGGCATTCCACCAGCTGGACGGCTCTACAGCGGGAGGGAAACCAGCCACGCTACAAACCGAGCCGGTCACCCTGCAAATGGGCACTCACACCGAGCGCACGTCGTTCGTAGTCACGCCCATCGGACGGCCCATTGCAGTCCTGGGGATGCCATGGCTCGCGAAAAACAACCCGCGGATCAACTGGGCGACCCGCACCTTCACATTCGGCGACGGCGAGTATCGAGCACCAGTACCAGCTGGCGAAAGCAACCCCACGGTAGGACGAGCGGAGGCGACCACACAAGACAACGCCGCTACCACAGCAGACCTACCGGAACAATACGCCGACTTCTCCGAGGTCTTCGGAGAGGCAGAGGCAGACCAACTACCCCCCCACCGCAAGACGGATTGCCGGATCGACCTACTGCCCGACGTCCCCCTACCTAGACCAAAGATCTATTCGATGACCCCGAAGGAGATGGCAACCCTCCGGGAGTTCATCGATAAAAACCTAGACAGGGGATTCATAGAGCCAGCATGCTCACCGGTCGGAGCCCCCGTCTTATTCCGGGAGAAGAAAGACGGGACCCTACGGCTCTGTACCGACTACCGGGGCCTAAACGCGGCTTCCCTGTCCAACAAATACCCCTTACCCCTGGTGAAGGACATGCTCGCCCACCTGTCCACGGGCAAAGTCTTTTCCAAATTGGACCTGCGCGAGGCGTACTATCGCATCCGAATCAGGGAGGGGGACGAATGGAAGACGGCGTTTAACTGCCCCCTAGGCGCGTTCCAGTACAAGGTACTGCCCTTCGGACTCGCGGGGGCCCCTGGGGTGTTCATGCAGCTCATCAATGAGGTACTGCATGAACATCTGTTTAAAGGGGTCCTGGTCTACATCGACGACGTCCTCATTTACACAAAAACATACGAGGAACACGTAACCTTAGTCAGGCAAGTCCTCGACAAGCTCAGAAGGGCGCAGCTCTATGCAAAGCCCACAAAGTGCGAGTTTCACAAAGAGCGCCTAGACTATTTGGGGTATCGAATCTCCGGGGACGGCATCGAAATGGACCCCGCAAAAGTCGAAGCGGTGCTAAACTGGGAGCGGCCCCGCAACAGACGGCAACTACAGAGCTTCCTGGGATTCGCGAATTTCTACAGGTCCTTCGCCCGGGGGTTCGCTGAGATAGCCCTCCCCTTAACGGACCTCCTCAAAACCAAAGGGGTGGGGGACACCCGACGCGCCAAGAACCCAGGCACAGTGCTGAATTGGACTCCCGCGTGCCAGACCGCATTCGACAAGCTGAAAGCGCTGTTCACGACGGAGCCAATCCTCGCGCACCCGGACCCAGAACGGCCGTTCGTGGTCCAAGCCGACGCCTCAGACTTCTCCCTGGGAGCCATCCTGCTACAAAAAGACTCCACGGGGCTCCTGAAACCATGCGCCTACCTGTCAAGGAAGTTCTCCGAGACAGAGAGGCGATGGCACGTCTGGGAGAAAGAAGCCTTCGCGGTGAAATCGGCACTAGAGACATGGCGTCACCTACTCGAGGGAGCCACCCAACCATTCGAGGTCTGGACGGACCACCGGAACCTCGAGGCCCTACGAACGCCTAGACGCCTTAGCCCAAAACAGGTCCGATGGGCCCAATTCTTCAGCCGCTTTGATTTCCAGCTGAAGTTCATGCCGGGAAAGAAGAACTTTCTGGCCGACGCCCTCTCCCGGCTGCCCCAAGACGAAGAGCCCGCCCCAGACACCATTGGGACGGTCCTATCCGCCTCGCAACTGGGGATGGCCGTGACCACCCGAAGCGGCGCACGGAGGCAGCTCGACGCTACGGCGCAGCCGACGGCGGGACAACCGGCGACGGAAAGAAGGCAACCGCAACTACCAGGGGGAATGCGCACGGACCTCGCCGCCGCCCTCAAAACCGACCCCTGGTTCCTGGCAAACCCCGACAAGGTAACAATGGCGCAAGACCTGGCATGGGGGGAAGGCAGAATCTACGTCCCGGACTCGCAACGCCAGGCGATCTTGCATAGGTCACACGACGCCAAGCAAGCGGGACACTTTGGGTTCCTCAAGACCCTACACCTAACGCGGCGCCAATTCTGGTGGCCCGCGCTCAGGCGAGACGTAAAAACCTACGTGGCGTCCTGCCCAACGTGCGCTAGGGCCAAACGGGCACCAGGCAAACCCGCGGGGCTACTGCAACGGGTGGCAGAACCCTCCCGCCCATGGGAGGAAATCTCTATGGATTTTATAGTGGACCTCCCACCCAGCCAGAAGAAAACGGCCATTTGGGTGGTGAAGGACTACTTCTCAAAGCAGGCCCACTTCATCCCCTGCACGTCGGTCCCATCCTCGCAACAACTAGCCAAACTCTTCCTCATCCACGTGTACAGGCTACACGGATGTCCCGCACGTGTGGTGACCGACAGGGGCACACAGTTCACCTCCAAATTCTGGCGGGCCTTCCTGAAGCTGACGGGGACCCAACAGGCCCTGTCTACGGCTTGGCATCCGCAGACGGACGGAGCCACTGAGGTTCTTAATGCCACCTTAGAGCAATTTATACGATCATATACGAACTACCACCAAGACGACTGGGCTGAACTGCTCCCGTTCGCCGAAGTCGCATACAATAACGCCGTCCACACGAGCACGGGGAAAACCCCGTTCGAAGTAGTCTCGGGGCGCGACTTCGTCCCCATCCCGGAGCTACCTCAACCCCCGGAACCCCAGGTGGACGCCAGCGACTGGGGACGGAAGATCGCGGAAGCATGGCCAGTAATCACGGCGGCGCTAAAGGAGGCACAGGCTGCTTACAAAGAGCAGGCCGACAAGCACCGGCGCCTACAACCGACGTTCCAGGCGGGGGATATGGCCTATCTCTCCACCAAGTTCCTAAAGTCAACCCAACCCTCGAAAAAACTGGGGCCTAAGTACATCGGGCCGTTCCGAGTCACGCAAATAGTGAACCCGGTAGCAATACGCCTGGACCTGCCACACAACCTCCGGAGGCTCCACCCGGTGTTCCACACCAGCCTCCTAAAACCGGCAACCACCTCCCGATGGCACCCAAGCACGCCACAGCCCGCACCGCTTATGATCGACGGGCAACACCACTTCGAGATAAGGGACATCCTCGACTCCCGCAAACAACGAGGAACCCTACACTACCTGGTCAGGTGGAAACACTTCCCCCACCCTGAATGGGTGGCGGCGCATAACGTTAACGCGCCTGACCTGACCAGAGCATTTCACCGGGCATACCCCGACAAACCGCAACCAAGGTCAGCAAAACCAAACCCCCCCCCGCAGGCCTCCCCCCGCCTCCCGTGCCCCAAGGGAAAGGGCCCCCCCCAAGCCCGCGACTTGGGTGGACCTTCCCCCCCCCGGGACTCACTCCCCCCGCCCCGGGCCCACGGGGTGGTGACAAACGATCGCCAGCACCCTCCCCCCGCCCCCCGGCCGCGGGGGAGTGGCAAGCAAGTCAACAGGGCAACCTGGGGGCAACGCCCAAGAGACACAACAAAGGCGACGCACTCTAAATAAGAAAAGAAGGGCCCTACCTGGAGCTGAGAAGCACCCGACCAGCCACGCCTCTCGCCTCGCCGAACTGAGCCAAACAAACAGGGTGTGGCTGGAGCATGCGCACGCCAGGTCAGAACCCGAGCATGCGCACCATGGACACACCCTGGGAAGGCACGTGGTAGAGGGAGGAGCAAAGGGAGGGGCGACAACTACTCCGGCGGGAACTTTAAAAAAAAAAAAAAAAAAAAAAAAAAAAAAAGTGGCATTTTGACAGCTCCATGGGGAAAACCCAGAAACCCGGGGGAGAACACTATTCGGAAAGGGGGCAGTATGTCATGAGTGCCGTTGAGCTAAAGTCATCAGCGCAATGGCACTCATGACAATGACAAGGAAATAGGTGAAGGGGTACAAGTTAAGTAGCCATCAACCCACAACGACTAACGGCTAACAAACAATAGATAAACGGATCACGGAGCCACCCAAGCCATCAGCGGCAATACAACGGGGATCGCCCAGCTGAAAGCAATCAGCAGAAGAATGAAAACCTGAGGATGGGCGATCCTGGAAACCCTCAACCAATGGCAGGGCAACGCATGGGACAAAGGGGGGTGACGTGACCGAGAGCGAGGGGGCGCTGACCGGCGCGGGGTATTTAAACCCCGCACCGGCGCGCTCCTGTCACTCTCAGCTTTTTTCTACCAACGTTGTACCTACCCTGAAATAAACCAGAGCCTGCTTTGCAAACCAGTGTCTGAACGTTACTCAGAGGTAGGCAGCGCATGACATCAGGAGACACCTAGAGCATCACTGGTGGAAGACAAAGGGTGAATCAGACTTAAAATGAGAGAGCTCATGTTCTAGCCTATAGCATGGCAATAAGATGACTCTTCCTGGAGTGGGAGGCTCTCCTCACAGTCACATATGTCACCTCCCACATGGATTATTGCAACATGCTGTTTATGGGCTGCCCTTGAAGAGTGTTAAGGGGCTACAACTGGTTCAGAATACAGGGACTCAGGTAATCATAGATGCATCTTGATTCACCCATATAACAGCACTATTTTGAGAATTACACAGGTTGCCATTTGTTTTCTGTGTATAAATCAAGGTCTTGGTTATCACCTTTAGAACTTTATATGGCGGAGAACTAGTTATCTCTGGGACCCCTTACTCTCAACTATATTTCCCAATTAAACATGATTTGAGAGACCAGGCTCCTTCTATGACCTTCTCTCAGGGAATATCATCAACAGGGATCACAGGAGTGAGTCTTTTCAGTTACTGCCCTCATTCTGTACAGCAGCGTTCCCCCAGGAATCTGGAAAGGCCCCTCCCTTATTAGTTTTAGGAAGGCCATTAAAACCTAGATGTTCCAGCAGGCCTTGGGATGCATTGTTATTCTCTCTGGCATTGCGTTCGGTTGTTACTGTTATCGTTTTGTACTTGTTTTAACCTGATTGGTGGATGTTGGATATGTATGCTGCTCAAAGCTTTCCACAACTGGAGCAGCCTGTAAACTATAGCCTATAAATAGATTACATATATACATACATCCAAAGTGTCTGTAGGGCACTAGGATAGCTCTTCTTGCCTCATTCCATCTGCAAGTGTCTTTAAACATTCCACTATGTATAATACTTTACAGAACAGGTCTCTTTCCCAAAGAGCATCAAACTAAAAGTTTAAACAAAGGAAGCAACTAAACGGATGGGAAGTAGTAAGGATTAACTAAGAAGAAATAGGTATCACATGTGACCTTAGGTATGGCCCAGTTGCAGTAGGATGTGGATATATATTGAATACCAGTTCCCAGATCTAATGTATGGGACTAAAACAGAATATATTATGTGTTCCTAGAAAAGGAAGTGAAGTTAAAAAAATATGATAGTTGCTTAGCAATTTAAGGTTATTCAGCAAATGTTGCTGGAAAGTATAGAAAATAAATGTCATTCTACTAATTTGAGGGCATTTTACTAATAGCCTAATCTGAGTGTTGTTTTGGTGTAGATATGATAAACTTATTTAGAATGTAATTTGGTATTTATGCATACCAAAGCAGATGTATGAAAACATAATTTCCCTATCTCCCACCCATATTTACATGACATAACATCACCATACTGCATATTTCCTTGCTTTTGAAATATAAGGAGTCATCTTCTTATATGGAAAAAAGAAGGGAAAACTCAAATAGGATCATTTTGTATTGTATGTTGAATGTGCCTTAATTGACTGAATGATTATATTTATAGCCCACCTTTTCTCCAGGAGCAAAAGGCAGTATACACGGCTCCATCTTATCATCACAAAAGCCCTGTGAGGTAGGTTACTGTGGACTGGGAATTTGGATCTGTATCTCCCAATACAATTACCTTTAAAAAATTGCACAAGCATGAGAAAAACGTATAAAGCCGATTGCTTCCGGGTCCAATTCAAGGTGTTGGGTATCACCTTTAATGCCCTACATGGCATGGGGCCAGATTACCTGAGGGACCATCTCATCCCCATAACATCGACCTGCCCCACCCAGTCAGGCAGAGAGGGCATGTTACGGACCCCGTCAATAAGAGAATTTCATCTGGCGGGGTCCAGGAAGCGGGCCTTCTCTGCGGTTGCCCCCGCCCTTTGGAACATCTTGCCCTCAGAGGTGAGGCAGGTGCCTTCACTTCCGACCTTCAGGAGGGCCCTGAAAACCTGGCTCTGTCATCTTGCATGGGGCGGGCAGGTGGGCAACCATCCATGGGGTTGGCTCGCTCCTTAGAGCCCTTCCCACCTGATCAGAACTTTTAACCTCTTGGATTTTATACTTATTTATATTGCATTTTATATTTGTAATTGTTTTTATAGATTTTAATTGTTATTATTATAGTCTTAATTTTATTGTAAACCGCCCAGAGTCCCCCTTTTGGGGGAGATAGGCGGTAGCAAAATTTGAATAATAAATAAATAAATAAATAATTTTTAGGTGATGAAACCCATTCTGGGCTCTTAAGCATGACTCTCCAGCATTAATTAGAAAACCTCCACCTCCACCCTGCTATTTATGTTATTTTCTCCTATGGGGCAAGTTTAATAAGTGGCTATACTTTTTGTTTTTTATCAGAACAGGTTGGAATTTGCAAAGCTATTAGAATATTATTCGTAAAGAAGCTTGCTAAATGTTATATAAAGTGATGAAAAGGCTTTTTGAACTACATGTCTTAAAAATCTATAACTTCTTTTGCTTTTTACTGTAAAAGGCTTATTGGAAGGCTAGATAACTATTAAGCGATAAAGTATGTCAAATTTAATCAAAATTGGAGGGAGGGTTAAATTATGCACCTTTAAATTCTGATATTATTAAAAATACCCTATTTTTTACATTCTGTAAAATATTACATTCTGCTTTGGAGGTAATTAAATTTGGGCAAAAAGTATTCTTATACTCAGAAATATCTGTGACAAATTTTGGGCAGATAGGGTTTTACGCAAAAGGAAGAGATGGTGGTGACAAATAATGGAACAGGAAAGGGCAGGAGAAAGCATATTTTTAAGCCAGGCAGGGAAACAAGAGAAGATAATTTTAATAATGGGAAATAGCAACGTCAGCTGATGTTTAAAGGAAGGATTCTCTTACAAGTACTCTCCACCCTGTCCCTGAAGAAGTTTTGGAAGTCTAATGATGACGACTCTGAGTTGAAGAATCATTATATCCAGCATTCCCCCCTCCCCCCGTTGCCTTTTATCCCACCAAAACAGCAAGTGCCAAAAAGGAGCATTTTAAAGTCCCAATCTTCTTGTCAGATGGGAATGCCATGAAGGATTCAGAATCGGGAATAGGACAAGTTAGACATCTCTGGCCTGAGGGAATTTACAGTTGTAATTGAAATTATTCAACCCCCATTACAAATCAGGTTGATTGTCAAAATGTACAGACTTTCAGCTGTTTGCAATGAACAAATCAAACAAAAGCAATTGAAATAGCTCAACACAACGAATGCTTCAAGTGGTGTCCGCAAATTCAACTGAAAATGCAACTTATACTGACTTCTCCGGTCTCAAAATTATTCAACCCCCTGAATAGAATCCGTCACAACAGCACACATACAGTATGCAAAACAGGTGTTGTCTCAAGCACACCTGATGCAACTAATCAAGGGCTTCATTAGCTGCGCCAGGTGTGCTTGAGCTGGAACACATGAAATACCTGAAGTGGCCAGGGGTTTGTTGAGTGTCACGTTTGACTGCATATTAGAAATGCAGTATGGCTAAGTCAAAAGAATGGTCCGAAAAGGTAAGAGAAGAGATCGTCGCCCTTCACAAACAAGGAACAGGATACAAAAAGATAGCGAGGGCACTGAATGTTCCTAGAGACACCACTGGAAGCATAGTTTGCAAGTTCAAAGTTAAAGGAACAGTGGTGACGTTACCTGGACGGGGCAGAAAAAGGAAGGTGTCAATGGCTGCAAGCAGATTTCTGAGAAGGCAGGTGGAGAGAAACCCTCGAGTGACTGCAAAAGACCTGCAGCAAGACTTGGTGGCAGCAGGCACTGAGGTTTCAGTGAGCACAGTAAGGTGCGTACTAAACACAGAAGGTTTCCATGCCAGAACTCCAAGACATACACCACTGTTGACCCAAAAGCACAAGAAAAGCCGGCTCCAATATGCTCCAAATCATATAAATAAGCCACAGAAGTTTTGGGATTCTGTTCTGTGGAGCAGTGAAACAAAACTGGAACTTTTCAGCCCGATGGATCAGCGGTACTGTATGTCTGGAGGAAGAAGAATGAAGCATACGCTCAGCCTACAGTTAAGCATGGTTGTGGCTTGGTGATGCTCTGGGGCTGCTTTGCATCCTCTGGCACTGGAAGCCTGCAGCGTGTGGACAGCAAGATGGATTCATTGAAGTATCAGGAAATCCTAGGAGAAAACGTCATGCTGTCTGTAAGGAAGCTGAAGCTTGGGCGTCATTGGACCTTCCAACAAGACAATGATCCCAAGCATACCTCAAATTCCACTAAGAGTTGGATGTAGAAGAAGTCCTGGAAGATTCTACAGTGGCCATCACAGTCAGCTGACTTGAACCCCATAGCAAATCTCTTGTGGGATTTGAAGAAGGCAGTTGCAGCACGCAAACCCAAGAATATTACTGAACTGGGAGCCATTGCTCATGAGGAATGGGCTACGATTCCTCAGGAACGCTGCCAGAAGCTGGTGTCTGGCCATGCATCTCGTTTGCAGCAGGTCATAACAGCAAAAGGATGCTCTACTAAGTACCGAAGATGCTTGCCATGAAGGGGTTGAATAATTTTGAGACTGGAGAAGTCATTATAAGTTGCATTTTCAGTTGACTTTGGGGACACCACTTGGAGCATTTGTTGTGTTGAGCTATTTCAATTGCTTTTGTTTGATTTGTTCATTGCAAACAGCTGAAAGTCTGTACATTTTGACAATCAACCTGATTTGCAATGGGGGTTGAATAATTTTGATTACGACGGTAAATACGTCCCAAAAGGCCACATTGTCCTCTGGGTTCAAGACTCATGCCACGTTGGAGCAGATTTCTCAATACAGGACACGTTTGACAGCAGCTGCATGTTATAAACATTTCTGTTTGTTCTATATTGTTAATAACCATGTTAACTAATTACACAGCATCAAGCTCCCATACAATGCATAGCCTTTTTCCATTGTTGATAACATGACTTTATTGTCTACCCTTTCTCCTATAGAGAATTCTTCCTATCATATCTAACACTATTATTGCAGAAAAGGAGAGCCTATTTTCTTTTAAATGAATATGCAATGTTCATGTTTCATTACTATAATTTTAGGATAACATAGATATAATCAGTTTTGTGCAAAACCTGGTTTGGAACATGGGAGAAACGGTTGTGGTGTTCTAGCGCCAGACCGTGTCTGGAACCCTGTGAATCACTTCCTGTTCCAGAGGATTCACTTTCAGAAAATAAAAAAATCACTCCCACAAGGAATGGAGGTTCAGCAGGTTCCAGAAGAAAAACAGAAGAGTCCAAGGAATGCCACATTTTCTGACTAGAACACAGGGTTTTACACACAACAAATTATTATACTTGAATCATGATTAGCCCATATTTTTCTTTATCTAGAATGGCAATAATCAAGTACAATAATTCTGCATATAAAGAAAGATGCAAAGTACAAATCTCTGAAAATGTAGCTGTTCTATAGTGGTTCATTCTCATAGGGTCTGGGGGCTGGAGAAGGAAGGAGAGAGACTTCAACACCAACTGTGATGCTCATCCCCCTTCTCCTGTTTCCTTTCCGGAAGGTTTGAGTCGTAAGCATGCAAGTTAAAAGGAGGAAAATGTGGCTCTGATTACTAAAAAGCAGTGATGTTGTGGTAATGTTCTGTAGAATTATCATAATGAACCTGATACATTATTATATATGTATCTTTGGTACACTGGATTGTTAATTTAACCGAAACAGTTTCAGTTAAATTGATTCCAGTAAGGCTTAGAGCAGCTCTTCTCAAAACTGGGACCCACTCTTGCTCCAGCACTCCGCTGCTGATAGGCACCTGCAGCTCCTGATAGGGGAATGGGAGTTGGTTAGACAGCAGGCTTGTAACATTCAGGATGGAGGGAAGAAAAAGGAGGAAATATGACAGGCAGAGCAAGTAGCAGGCAGCGTGAGTGAAAGAAGTTATAGTTCTTTGCTTCCCCCCACCCCCAGAACTGTATTTTTAAACTATTTTGAGTGGATTTCACTTTGAAGATAATATAATAATGCAGATCAGAACCCATTTGTTATAAATAAAGTAGCTAAGTTCTTATTGGCTACTATCTCACTCAGAAGAAAAATACTGGTTTTGTCTTAATGCTATTGATATCCTGTTACCAGTTCTGTTATTCTCCAGTTTGATCTCTCTTTCCCTCTCTCTCAGGCTTTTATTCTCCTTTAGTCTTTACTTGTATGATATTTTCATTGTATTTTATTTTATTTTCATTGTTTTTTTTTAATTGCTGGTAGCTGACCATATTTTATTAATAAACTTACAATAAATATAATTGTATTTTCAATAAAAAAAAAGGACAAAGACTGAGGAGAAGGAAAAGAGGAAATGCACTTAGAGTTGCAGCTGTACTTTGGGAGCACTCCCATTGCCCCCTGCTCGGGTCCAGAGCAGTCATCTGCCAAGAGTAAGGGCACTGCGAAATGGAGAGCTTCTGAGTGTGAATTTGCACGGTAAAACGAAGATAAGAGAAGGCACAATGGAAAAAAGGGGATTGACCAATAGAGGAGGGCAGGGGGCAGGGAACAAAAGTGGCCAAATGTACCTCTGCAGGAAGTTACAGGGATAAAACAACCACAATAATATCTGAGAACAGAGGGGAAGGTGCTAAGAAAAGGAAAGTAAGGTACTATAAATGCAGAAACAGTAGAAGGGAGGATAATTAGGGGAGTTAGAACAGGTTAAGCCCTATAAAAGGAAAAAGACAGGAGATAAAATAGCTTAAAAGGCAAATAAAAGCTTAGAGGTTCCGGATCAGCTAATACCTTTTAAACTGGGAAGGAAGTTCGTGATGTAGCTAAGTTCCATAACTTATCTCTGGTGGCTAGACCTATCACACCTGGTAGAGGTGGAGGACAAGCAAGGGCCTCAGCAATGCACTATGCAGTGTTCCAGCAGTGTTTGACCATCCAACACAATAGAGGTAAGTATTGGTGCTGCAGTGCCTGCTTGTCTCTTCCTCCCATTTCAAATAGATGCCAATGATGCTCCCTCTCATCATTCTTCCTGCCCTTAAGTGCAAGTCAACGATGCCTGTATTTAACTTGAAGAAAGATGAACTATGGAATGTCCTATTACTAGGAAGTTATGTCAAACTTTTTAACAATTTCCAAAAGGAATTTGCTATGCATGGAATAATTACAACAAAGTCCATCTCTATCTGCCACTCTATTGTGACTGGTTTTGCCACATGCTACCACTGTCCCAAGGGAACTCTTGAAGAATTCTAGATATATAGGACAACATTTCAGTGTGGTACATTAACTTCTATTCCTTGCAGGTTGAGACACTTGCTGCTGGAAAGGATAAAAAAAAGGAGGAGGATTCAGAGCAAAAGTCAGCACCTGCTCATAGTACCTCTCCAACCACACAGCTTTCTGACACTGAGGACTTTACAGGCCTGGAAACAACCAGCTTACTGCAGCATGAAGATACTGTGCTTCACATAAGTGAAGACAATGGGATGGAGAATCCCCTTCTTTCCAGCCAGTTCAATTTCACACACGTTGAAATGGGGCCAACTGATGTTGGCCTGGATGAGTCACATGTTTGACTTGAAACTGTAGTACAGTAGAGGAAGCAAAGACTTTCCTCTAATCTTCATAGCTCTCCATAAGTAATTGAAAGAGCACTTTATACACAATGAGAGGTATCTCATATCCTGTTTGGTAGAGGCGGGTCAATCTATTTCATAAACTAAGCTATGCCTTTGGAAGATCTAGTTGGACTCAGGACACACTGTAAGATCAAACAACAACTTGGAATGTTCTTAGACATAGAACTTACTCACGACATATCAATCCTCTGCTTCTTAGCCTCTTCAATAAAATATTACATTAAACACAACAGGCAGAAAATGAGAATGATCTTTTTGAAGGCAGGCCACCTTAATATAGTACTTTAAAGTTTATTTTTGTAATCTCAGAAGGGAGAGACAGATATGCAGAGTATATTTATCACAAACATCATTAGTAGAAATTATGCTACAGGAAGATTTCATGACTATGTTTCAATCAGGATAGGACACAAAAAAGTTTATTTCCACACCTATATAAGTCTGCAGGTGTTTGTGAATCTGTGAAAAAATATAACATTTATGCATTATACCTCTATTTGAAATGTGTAACTGATAGATGATTTGCAATCTAAATGAAATATGAATGTAATCATTAATGTTCATGTTTAAAGGGTTCTAAATTGGATGTAGTGTCAGCCATACACATAGCCTATTATAAGAAGCAAAACTTAAATTGTATATATTTCATAATTAGCTGGGAGTGGTTTTTTGAAGCTATGCAGCAAAAAAAAAATAATTGGCAAAATTAAAGTGTTTTACTGTTCTCATTAGTAACTCCCATCACTTTAAACCAATCCAACCTCTACATGCTGGGGCATGCTGTCATTATTGTTCTTGTTGTGGTTAAAGATAATATAACTGTACACCACTTTTTAAATGTTGCTAAATCTATATTTTGATTTACTTCTATGATGGTTTTCTCATTAGTTTTAGGGAGAATGAGGAATGATACTGTTCAGAAAACATACTTTTTTTTTGCAAATTCATACCCTTTATACTTAGCAAATGGTTATATATAAGGTCTTAGTGAACAAGGGTATGATGGTAGTCAAAAAGACTTTTATGTTTAAATGCATTATGCAAATGGATATATATTTTTAAAGAGGTTTAATGCACTCTTCCCTAACTTGGGGCCACCTAAAGATATTGGGACAAGTCCCAGAATTTCCCAGTCCACAAAACATTGCTGGGCTGGGGAAGACTGGTTTAAATACATCAATACAATGATAGAATGAAATAGGTTTCATTCATGAAATAGGTTTCATTTATTCAAACTCACAGTAGTACTCCCTGCTTGTAATAGAAGTATGTTGGATTCACTTGTCCTTTGGGAAACTGTGAGAATCTTTTTTTTTTCCCTAAAAAGGATGCAACTTAAAGTTTTTTGTCTCAGGTTCTGGTTTTCTCGGTCTATGGTAAAAGTTTCAGATTAACTGGTGGACACTGAACAACTATAGTAAGGATATGACATTGCATCTAACAAGTGTGTGTGTATACTAATATTTTACATAAATATTTTTCAGTAACAAATTTCTACTTAAAGAAAAGAAGCATTTACTACTGTATGTGCATTTATACATATGTTGATGTAGCTGCACAGAGCCCATGTTGAAAACTTCTAGAGTTGTGGGAGAGGTTTTTTTAGGGAGGGCATGCACTTTCTAGCATGCATTCTCCTAGATGCGGTTCTCTGTCCTCTCTGAAATGAGTCTGGAGGCCCCTCCTTCTGACTGAAAACAAATAAATATGGAATGGTGGAAAGAAGGAGTTTGATCCATGTAAAGCCAAAGTTCTACGTGCACTGAACATGCAGAGACAGGTCCTAATGTCATTGATGGAGCTGGGCAGAACATAGGCAATACTATAAATTGATTGACATGAAATTCTGAAAGTTTTTGAGAAAGTTGTATCAGATCATTATACAACTTTGTCTATGTGAAATGTGGGGAAAGAATGGTTAGCTCTAAGAATTTTGTTGTTTATTCGTTTAGTCGCTTCCGACTCTTCGTGACTTCATGGACCAGCCCACGCCAGAGCTTCCTGTCGGTCGTCGACACCCCCAGCTCCCCCAGGGACAAGTCCGTCACCTCTAGAATATCATCCATCCATCTTGCCTTTGGTCGGCCCCTCTTCCTTTTGCCTTCCACTCTCCCTAGCATCAGCATCTTCTCCAGGGTGTCCTGTCTTCTCATTATGTGGCCAAAGTATTTCAGTTTTGCCTTTAATATCATTCCCTCAAGTGAGCAGTCTAGCTTTATTTCCTGGAGGATGGACTGGTTTGATCTTCTTGCAGTCCAAGGCACTCTCAGAATTTTCCTCCAACACCACAGTTCAAAAGCATCAATCTTCCTTCTCTCAGCCTTCCTTATGGTCCAGCTCTCACAGCCATATGTTACTACGGGGAACACCATTGCTTTAACTATGCGGGCCTTTGTTGTCAGTGTGATGTCTCTGCTCTTAACTATTTTATCGAGATTTGTCATTGCTCTTCTCCCAAGGATTAAGCGTCTTCTGATTTCCTGACTGCAGTCAGCATCTGCAGTAATCTTTGCACCTAGGAATACAAAGTCTTTCACTGCTTCTACATTTTCTCCCTCTATTTGCCAGTTATCAATCAAGCTGGTTGCCATAATCTTGGTTTTTTTGAGGTTTAGCTGCAAGCCAGCTTTTGCACTTTCTTCTTTCACCTTCATCATACGGCTCCTCAGTTCCTCTTCACTTTCAGCCATCAAAGTGGTATCATCTGCATATCTGAGATTGTTAATGTTTCTTCCAGCAGTTTTAACTCCAGCCTTGGATTCCTCAAGCCCAGCATGTCGCATGATGTGTTCTGCATACAAGTTGAATAGGTAGGGTGAGAGTATACAGCCCTGCCGTACTCCTTTCCCAATCTTAAACTAGTCCGTTGTTCCATGGTCTGTTCTTACTGTTGCTACTTGGTCGTTATACAGATTCTTCAGGAGGCATACAAGATGACTTGGTGTCCCCATACCACTAAGAACTTGCCACAATTTGTTCTGGTCCACACAGTCAAAGGCTTTAGAATAGTCAATAAAACAGAAATAGATGTTTTTCTGAAACTCCCTGGCTTTTTCCATTATCCAGCGGATATTGGCAATTTGGTCTCTAGTTCCTCTGCCTTTTCTAAAGCCAGCTTGTACATCTGGCAATTCTCGCTCCATGAACTGCTGAAGTCTACCTTGAAGGATCTTGAGCATTACCTTACTGGCATGTGAAATGAGTGCCACTGTTCGATAGTTTGAACATTCTTTAGTGTTTCCCTTTTTTGGTATGGGGATATAAGTTGATTTTTTCCAATCTGATGGCCATTCTTGTGTTTTCCAAATTTGCTGTCATATAGCATGCATTACCTTGACAGCATCATCTTGCAAGATTTTGAACAGTTCAGCTGGGATGCCATCATCTCCTGCTGCCTTGTTATTAGCAATGCTTCTTAAGGCCCACTCAACCTCACTCTTCAGGATGTCTGGCTCTAGCTCACTGACCACACCGTCAAAGCTATCCCCGATATTGTTATCCTTCCTATACAGGTCTTCTGTATATTCTTGCCACCTTTTCTTGATCTCTTCTTCTTCTGTTAGGTCCTTTCCATCTTTGTTTTTGATCATACCCATTTTGGCCTGGAATTTACCTCCGATGGTTCTAATTTTCTGGAAGAGGTCTCTTGTCCTTCCTATTCTATTGTCTTCTTCCACTTCCACGCATTGCTTGTTTAAAAATAATTCCTTATCTCTTCTGGCTAACCTCTGGAATTTTGCATTTAATTGGGCATATCTCCCCCTATCACTGTTGCCTTTTGCTTTCCTTCTTTCTTGGGCTACTTCTAGTGTCTCAGCAGACAGCCATTTTGCCTTCTTGGTTTTCTCTTTCTTTGGGATGTATTTTGTTGCCGCCTCCTGAACAATGCTGCCAACTTCTGTCCATAGTTCTTCCGGGACCCTATCTACTAAGTCCAGTCCCTTAAATCTATTCTTCACCTCCACTGCATATTCCTTAGGAATATTAGTGAGCTCATATCTAGCTGATCTGTGGGTCTTCCCTAATCTCTTATGTCTGATCCTCAATTGTGCAATAAGAAGTTCGTGATCTGAACTACAGTCAGCTCCAGGTCTTGTTTTTACCGACTGTATAGATGTCCGCCACCTTTGGCTGCAAAGGATGTAGTCAATCTGATTTCGGTGTTGTCCATCTGGTGAAGTCCATGTATAAAGCTGTCTCTTAGGTTGTTGGAAGAGAGTGTTTGTTATGCAGAGTGAATTGTCTTGGCAAAATTCTATCAGCCTATGTCCTGCTTCGTTTTGTTCTCCCAGGCCATACTTACCTGTAATTCCAGGTGTCATTTGACTGCCCACCTTAGCATTCCAGTCTCCTGTGATGAAAATAACATCTCTTTTAGGTGTGTTGTCCAGTAGGTGCTGCAGATCCTCATAGAACTGCTCTACTTCAGCTTCTTCAGCATTTGTGGTTGGGGCGTATATTTGGATCACTGTGATGTTAGATGGCTTGCCCTGAATTCGAATTGAGATCATTCTGTCGTTTTTTGGATTGTATCCAAGCACTGCTTTAGCTACTTTACTATTAATTATGAAGGCTACTCCATTTCTTCTGTGGTCCTCTTGTCCACAGTAGTAGATCTGGTGGTCATCTGATGTGAAGTGGCCCATTCCAGTCCATTTCAGTTCACTGACGCCCAAAATGTCTATCTTTAATCTTGACATCTCACCAATAACCACATCCAATTTGCCCTGGCTCATAGCTCTTACATTCCAGGTTCCAATGGTGTGTTGATCCTTAGAACATCAGATTCGCCGTTCACCACCAGCACCGTCGGCCGCTAGCCTTCCTTTCGGCTTTGAGCTAGCTGCATCATCACGTCTGGGGCTAGTTGAACTCATCCTCTGTTCCTCCCCAGTAGCATTTTGACCATCTTCCGACCTGGGGGGTCTCATCTTCTGATGGTATACCGACATATCTCTGGTTGTACTGATCCATTTAGTTTTCACGGCAAGAATACTGGGGTGGGTTGCCATTACCTTCCCCAGGGATTGCATTTAGTCTGACCGCTCTGTCATGACCTTCCCGTCTTGGGTGGCCCTTCACGGTTTAGCTCATGACATCATTGAGGTGCTCAAGCTCCAGCATCACAACAAGGTAACGATCCTTTGCTGAAGAGCTCTAAGAATAGAGCTGAGAATCTAAACTGAACAGTCATTTTAGCATGAGGTGCTAGAAAACAGAAGAATGATAACATGACATACGAAAGGAAGAAATTGTTGCTAAATGTACCCGGGAAAAAATATAGTTCATGTGAGCTAACTGAAAGGAAATCTATTGTAACATACAGTGAAATACTAAAGGCTTACACATTATTTTCAGTGTATATTATCACCCCAGGTGAGAAGGAATCAGTGAAATAAACCATGCTGTTAACTGAAGTGACCCTAAGGGGGAATAGTAAACTCAGCCTTGCATTTGAGTACAGCAATCCAGTTGCTGAGGTAATTATAAGTGATTGCCTCTGGAAATTCAAAGAAGGCTTGAAAACCAGGATTGTCTTGGCTATCAGAAGTCAATCAAGATGCACTCTGAGTCCACCTGTGACAGGCTGTAAACCCTGCTTGTTAATGGAGTGGGAAAAGACATGAAGAAGTGATTTGATCCAATATAAGAGAAGGGCAACCTCCTTCAAATGATCCAAAGCCACAGCCCATGCTGTTCCTGAAACAGCAGCAATGAGGGTTCCTCATGGATGCAAAAGAAATTGGCTGAGAGGGTTCCTCAATGGTCAAATAAGTCCCTCACTACTGATGGATGTAAAATCTAGTACATGAGGTGTGGCTGTCCTATACTCTAAAGAGCTTGCTATGACCCACCCAGGAAAGTGGATATATAATTACGGATGCAACAGTTCCAAAGCTGAATCATAAGCCGAAAGAAGCACAAAGTGTGCATATTGTCTTTGGAAAAAAGAATCATACTGAGGCACTTTGAACCATTTGCTTCCAAAGGTTGAGCTTGAACACTTGAAAAGCCTGGAAAATGGTCAGGAGCTTTAGATAATTCATATGGGTTTTTTTTTAAATGGGAACACGCTGCATTTACTCAGAAGATAGTGGTATTCAGAGGTGGAAAGAATGGTCTGTCTTGGCTTGCTAGTAAATTTTTGACAATGGGAGTGCCTTTACTAAGTTGTGATCCAGAAGCAAGCTAAACAAAGAGGATGTGTGTCAGTCTTTGGCAGGCCATTTAACAAACTAAGAATATGTAGTACCTCAGATTTGATTCAGAACACAAAGAAGCACGAGTACGTGGGAGCATGAATATAGCAGCTGTCAATGATTCATTGAAGCAGCTGCATGTTTTTTTGTGGAAACAGCTACATGGGTGCTTTAATAGACAGGCGCCATATTTATGTTCTCACATATTCTGAAACACCTCTTCTGTACTGAATCTGAAACTCCACACAGCCTTAATAGTGCTCTGGAGACCACAGGCCCTCCTGCCAGATGATAGAATGAAACATGTCATGTTCCAGTAGAATGGGCTTTTTTCCTGCCTTTTCAAATAATTGATTTCCACTAAGAAAAATGGGAATATACTATATTAAATGAAACTTGTGCAAATGAAAACTGAAGAGATGGATTCTGATTCTACTATTAACACAGCCAAAAGGAAAAGGGCAGGGGATATACTGTACCGAGGGGCAAGCACACTAAAAGGCTTTTCACTAGAACATCCTCCAAAGCTCTGGAAACATCTCTTCTGGATTCTGCACAAGGTACATCTCATATATGTATGAATGCACAGAACACAAATAAGACCTATCGAAACCCTGAAACCCAATCACATTTTAGGAACAAAAATGACTGTGAATCTCTGTATCAAAGTCAGTTATTACATTTCATCTTTAGTATGACCCAGAGTAAAGTACTGAATCCATTTTAGCAAGCCATAATAAAACCTCAAAAATACGCCTATTGTGAATCCGTTGAAGTTGCAATTTAAAATTACATGTGTGATTTTTTTAAAAAAAATCAGTCTGGCAGCCTAAAATAGCTGACTGCTGAAGCAACTTACTGTGATACAAGCATGTGCTTTTCTTGTGTTTTCTTTTCACATTAGTTGCACTGTACTAACTAAAGGCGCATAGAATTGTACTCTTAACAGGAATTTATTGCTTTCTTCCAGTATACTGATAAGTGACAAGTATGTAGCTGCTGTGAAGAAACTTAATTTTGCTTACCTAGTGTTAGAGGCCTTATGTGAGAATAGTGTTGCTTTTTAAAAAAAAGTCTGTGTTGTTTTAGATTTTTCCATTAACATATTATTGGTATTGTTAAAATTATATGATGTCCCTTTCTAAAAGAGCTGTGATACCAAGTTATGAAATGACAGCCATACTCCCAAGTTTCCTTAAGTTCCTCCTTCAACATGTGCCTCCCAATATTTTTCAAGCAGTGCCCAATCCTTGTCCAGTTTTATAGAAAGGGAACATTATTGTATTGCTAATCTATAGTATGATCACAGCGTATATATGTGTGTCTTTCTTAATGTGACCATAGCTGTGTTGAATGTTGCAGTATTCATGTTTATATGTACATGTATATGTAAAGGAATGCCATCAGATGTATTTTTGAAGAATGCTGCTGCAAGATTTTCAAGAAATGTCAAAACTTGATTTGATTTTAATTTCTCTAGAATTTTACATATTTTTGAAAGGAAGGATTGGCATTCAAAAGTATAATTAGTACTGTCTTCAGAAACAAACTCTAAATTTCCAAAACAGGGCTTTCTCTGCAAAGATTTCAATGTAGTGAATACTTTCATTGCCAAAGAAATACTGTATTTCAAAATATTTATCAAGGGAAAATAATCTGTGCAAAATGTTTCAATTATTTATAGCAGCAGTGAATATGGTTAATAAATGATCTCAGGATAATCAGAGGAATGTTATCTTCTCACTGATATATGATACATTTAAGAAGTGAAAGAAGGGCTATTTTGCCATGCTAACTATTGAAAGAGTATCTGAAATGGAGAGGGTTTTATGAAAATGTTTGTTTATATGATCCTTGAAGTTAATCTGTACCCATTAAAGCTCATTTTTAATTTAAAAAAATGGAAATGAGACCCCACTTAAACGTTAAAATAAAACTATGTTTAAAACTATGGGATCAAAGGATATAGAATTAAAATGTTATAGATCTGTAATGCGCACGAGATGACCAAAGATGAAGGGTGAAATAAACTAAAGAAATGTCTGAATTATGTTTATGAAAAAGATTATAATAGTTTAATGTTTGAATATGCATAAATAAATTGTCTACAAATAGTCATTATGCCTGAAGATGTTTATGTTCTTAAGATAATGGTGATGATTTTAAGAGAATGAATGTTTTCTATTTTACTTACAAATAGTTCTAGTACCATATATGGTCAACTTGTACAATCTATCAAGCAGAACTCAGGCATTAAAGGGACTTTCTTTTTTTAGCAGTCATTTTGCCATATTCTGTTTGTGAGTTGATTGTGCAAAATTTTACACATATCTAACAAACCAACTAGTAGCCATTGCCTACCAAATATTTCTTTATTCTCATACTCTATCACACATTCTGTTTTCTAAGACACAAAACCAGGTTTATTACCTTAGTCTAGCATATTAAATAACAGGCCTCACCTTAGGTTGGTGGAGTCATCTATTTTATTAGCTACATTGACTACCAGGAGGCACCACATGATTGGTTTCATCCTTATTGGACTCCTCAGATGTGGGTAGCCCAATATTATTCTGTGGGGTTCAAACTCTCTACAAGTACCAAGAATTGGACCCATAGATCTCTGCAGTTAAAATCACTTTAACCGGTGCATTAACTTTAGGGGCTATCCAGAACGGTATATACAGTCCACCTTCTTTATGCGCTCAAATTAGAGAAGTACTGTCATGAGTACTGATGGCGAGCAGGAGGGGGCCCCTGTCCAGGGGGGAAAACGCACGCGTAGTACTGAGGAATTAAGCAGCCATTCAAAGAGACACAGATCAGACCCACCTTGACTTTAGAGGTTTATCCGTCTGGGTTTTTACCACGCTTCTTCAGTTTGTTAGGATTTTCTGTCTTACGTAGCAGTAATAAACACTAGAGGCCTACCCCACGTCTCAGCGTGGCTCCTGACTGTTAGGACAAGTACAGATATTATATATCATTCCCCCATCTATGGAGTTTTATATGACTTCCACCCCAGTTTTACATGTCTCCCACATATGGGGCTTTACATGACCTGACTGCTCTGAGAGCTTAAGGGAAGGTGTTTTGGGTATACCATTCAGACAGTTTGTTTTATTGGACTAATTCAGAAAAAATAAATTTTTATATATATCATAAGCTTAAGAGAACAAAAGAATGAAGAATGAAAATACAAAAGGCAGAAGGAAAAGCAGAATATAAATAAAAACATTGTGAAGAATTTGGTGACACATTCTCCGCTTTCCTTCTTTTTCTCCAACCACTAACCACTAATTAAATATTTATGCTATGCTTTTAATATTTAATATTAGAGATCTTTAAGTCATTTAATCTGTTGTTTTTAATTAGTTTCTTGCCTCTTTTCCTAAAGCCGTATTCCAAATGTTTAAAACTGCCTTGCTGTGTAGTCTGTTCTGCATAGGGGAGCCATTTCTGCTTAAATTTGGTTAAACTTCTTTTATGACTATGCACTGTCAGTTTTGTCATTGCTGCATATTCACCAGTTTTGGTCTCCCAATCTTGTACTGTCATCACAGTTTCACTTTTCGGATGTTGGGCCATCTATCAGCATCTGTCTTAATGAGTTGTGATACTTTTCATTTATGCTTTCTGGAATTATTCCCAATACAAATAATTTGTGGTTTCAGGTCAATTTTTTTTTAAAAAAATTTCTGAAGATGATGATGTATTTCAATACTTTTTTGAGTTTTTATGGAACAAATCATTTTGACAAACACATCCCCCTTAATGATGTGGGCTGATTTGGCCTACTGGTGATGCCTGAGACAGAGCATTTTGATGTTGATGTAAGTGCTTCATCTGTTTTCCATATTCAGATGCTGGAAACAGAGTTTGCAACTGTATAGAAGACCATCTTGGAACCAGATGAAGCCTTTTGGTTGTTAATTTTGGAATCTATGCATAACATAGTCCATCAAAACCTCAAATTTTGCCCAGTAGGTTTCTTGGAACAGGTACAATTAGTAGTGATTACTTAACTATATATACATAAATATATATGTATGATACTCAGCGTGTGTGCACATAAACTAGCAAGATATCCATTATATCCCATCGCAGACCAGATCTCTTTGTACTTGCTACCTTTCTCTCTCGAGACAAATCCTGACACGCTCGCCATGGATTTTCTGTACACATACTTTTCAGGCAAAAGAACACTTAATTTTGAAATCTAAAGCACAGGATGCGCCAGAACCCACCAGTCTTTTTAGTTCTATTTGACCGACTATATATTATTCGGCTGGATGTCCGTAACGCAGTTAACCGAAGCCCGATTCCTCTCTCGGTCTCGCACGATTCGTATAGAGATTATATATATTCTATATAGATTAAGATGGGAAAAGCAGGACGCCCTTCGTCCTCCCTTCCGGGGCTTCCCGAGTTCTACACTTTTTGGATGACCGGAGAGCTGGGACTGGCTCCACATAAGACGCTGAACCACACATCAAGCTTATTAATTTTCGGGGCTTAGTTTCTGACCGCTCAGCACGTACTCGGAATCCGCACAAGTAAGCCTAATTCGCTGTTAGCATTAAGTAGGCAAGATCGCTTCGCGCAGGGCGGCCCGTTTCGAAGCCGCGCCTTCAACGAACAGGAAAACTACGTTTCCCACCAAGCTCCCTTCCGCTGACGCAATCTCGTGGCCTGGCGAGGCCAGAGATGCTTCCGGCCGGGGAGAGTTCGCCTTCTAGGCCTCCGAGGGATAGTTATGGCGTCCGGGTGCCGGATAGGTCCTTCCATTCTCAACAGCAACCTGGCGGCTCTGGGAGCCGAATGCAGGCGCATGATGGACTGCGGCGCAGACTACCTGCACCTGGATGTAATGGACGGGTAACTTGCGGGGGCGGCCAAGGAGGGGAGCGGCCGGTCTCCCCCAACGCCCGTCATTTCGCTCTCTAGAAGATGACGGTCGCGGCGGGGGGGGGAGGGGGAAAGTGGGCGCACTTCTGATTGGTTCTGGGCGACTTCCCTATTTTTGAATGAAGCCTTTCCTGGAATAGAATGGACGGAGGGAAGTGCAATGTTCTTGTGCAATGCTATATTTGATCGATCAGTCAGTCAGCGTAACCTTTGCTGTTCTGTGAAACTGCCGGTTTTCTGGCATTTTAAGTGCTAACAGGTTTCTGCTGGGATGGGCGGCTGCGTGAACTGTATAGCTTAGTCACGTGGAGAGCGCAGATAGCAGGGGATCTTGCCAAATGGCCTTTGCCCATGACAGTCGACACTACCATCAATGTGTTAGACTTTGGCTAATTTTGCTTCCAGTGAAACAGTGTTTCGTTAGCAACGCTTTGTTATGGTGCCTGGGACTTGAGGGAAGATGTTGCAAGGGCTCTTTCTAAGAAACATTTTTTCCTTAGGAATACAGGTAGTACTTGGGCTACAACCATTCATTCAGCAATCGTTCAAAGTTATAACAGCGCTGAACAAGGGGGACTTACAACCAGGTCATGAAGTTGTGGTCATCACAGCATCCCGTAGTCACAAGGTTGTGATTTGTGACCTTCCCTGCCAGCTTCTGACAAGCAGAGTCAGTGGGGAAGCTGGCAGGAGGTCACAAGTCGCTCCGGTTTCGGCCGCTTTTTTGCCTGCCCACTCCAGGGCCTGCCTGCGGCACCCGCCCACAGCTTCACCACTGGCCTGCTTGCCTGGGACTCCCGCCTCTTCCCACATAATGCTCACATGAGGTCCTTGGTTAACAAAATGCACAGTCCTGGGAAACCAGAACTGCCAGGATTGCTGTCGCTAAGCGGTGCAGTCACGTGATGCGACGCTTTATGACTACATCACTTAGATGGAAATTCCAATCCCAACTGGCATCATAACATGAGGAGTGCCTGTAACGCCTCCACACTTGCTCCCAATTATTATCTCTTACAGAACCTGGTTTAAGTCCTAATTCTAATAATTCATTGTAAAGAATCATCTTAGTTTGATTTTTTTTTAAAAAAATCAGTTACTATCTTCCGTTGGCATTCTTCTTCAATTTGAGGTTAGGAACTTCCTTTTGAGTTCAGAGATCTTTTGGAAGACTTTCCTTATTTCTCTGCATCTGTTTCTCTCTTTGATGTCTTTACAGATGTTGCTGCAATACTGCTTCCTATCTCTTTTAACAGCTCTCTGAACTTCTTTGTTAAGTTCCTTCCTGAGATCTTTGTTTTTTGTGTCCTCAGTAGTAAACAGCCGTCTTCTGACTGAAGTGGTCAATTTCATCCATTCCAATTCACTGATGCCTAAGGGGACATGGTAGTCAGTTCATTTTAACTTTCACTGTGTTGAGCTTTCCCAAGTTCATGTTTCGTACATTCCATGTCCCCACCATAAACCTGTATTTGCAGCTTTGGATTTTCTTTTCAGGTATGGCTGCATCAGCAGCTAGATATCCCAGAGGCCTTAATCTAGCCATCATAGACACCATTAGAACTCCAAAAGTTCCTTTGCTCTTCCCCATAGCATGTTGAAATGCTGTCTGATCTCAGGGGCCCAACATCCAGCACTATATCATAGATCACTTTATACTATCTGTCCATGTGGTTTTCTTGGTAAAATATAGGAGTGGTTTACCATTGCCTTCCCCCATACGATATGAAATGATGCCTTTGCCGTTGCCACTGACTTGATTGTCCAGCTCCAGCATTTTCCTTGTTGCTGCTGGCAAATAAGGAAGGTGTCGACTTGCTTTACCTGGGCAGCTGGGATGGCTTTCACATCTTGGGTGGACCTGCTGGAGTATATAGTCTTGGCATACACTCCCAACATTTTTCAGGCATCCTTTCCAGGAACAACCCCAGCCAGATTGTGATGAGGCAGCACTGCTAGATTTGGGGTGGGGTGGGGGTGGAGTGGGGAAATGAAATAATAACATTTATTTAACCTATACATACAGTATTCCAAACTATGCTTCTGTCTGAAAATGCAGTTCAGTCCAAAAGTTTCATACTTTTTTCTTGCTTTCCATATTTCATAAAGGTGAATTGGGCAGTTTCCATCATGTATCTTCATCCCCATTACCAATCTTTATATGTGAAAGCTGGGGAAGGAATTGTTGTATGTAGTGTAGAACTCCATTCTCACTTAACTGAAGGTGTGGAGGTTCGGTGATAAGGGGCAGGGTCACCTGTTGTACAAAAATTGAAATGGCATTCCTTTTCTCAGTCAAGGTAATTGATCATGTAAAAGGGAGTGTGTGAATAGGACCATAGTACAGCTTTCTGTTCAAATGAACAGTAATAAATAAAACAGAAGAACCTTTACTTTTGAAATACCTAGAAAGCAAGTTGAGTTACTTCATATTTAGCCTTGTCCTTTATTTTTATTTTTTTATTTATTATTGCATCATATGAAGTCCTCAGCCCGGGAAAATCTATGTTTTTATTGCTTTAGTTCAGAGAAGGGAACAAAAAGAAAAAATACACAAAAGCACAAGGCAATTAAAACAACTCCTAGTTTTTAAACAAAGCATTTAAGTCAGATCTTTATTAGTCAAATATCAGAAGTTGAAACAATGCATTAGACTACATGATATTGACCATATTGATTGCACTCTTTACATTGATAAAGAGTTGTTTCATAATCAGTGAACAGATACTTTTTCAATCCAAGCCTGTAAATCTGGGGTGGCGCAGATTTTAAAAGAGTTATCTTTTGCTATGTCCCATGCTGAGTAAATCTGTGTATTTATAAAGTCCACATTGTTGTTATACAGTTCAAATTCACATCTTTGAATTACATTACTCTTCCCAGAACCATATTAATAAACGTATGGATATTAAACCACAACTAGAAATAGGGGCCAAGCCTATATCATATGTGTATCACCACCATCAGTTTACATTTTCAGCATAATGGAGTTGACTGGCAGCATTCTCTCCAATAAACACGAAAAATATTTTGTTGAATTATTCTCTCTGTAAGATAAGAAACATACTTAATATCCTTTAGGACCTATAACCATTGATTTGTTAATATATGATATTACAACTCTTTATTTCAAATAACTGAAAATATTCTGTCTGGAAAAAACACTAGATTTATGATCAACCAAAACATATTTCAGTGTTGATAACATCTTAGGAGTTTTAGATGCTGCTGATGCATCTGAATTAAACTGTGAAATCAGAAGATGTTTTAAATGTATGTACTACCTTTCCTCAGTTTTAGATAGTACAGATTTCTCTTGCAGTAACGCAAATGGTTAAAAATGTAATTGGGAAAAAGCTGATATAAAGTATTAATAATCCTATTAGCCATGAATTACAAAGGAGGGAGGTCTGTTAAAGTTTGGGAACTGGGTATATGTATCTTGCATACAAGTTGCAAAAAATCCCATTAACAGTCAGTGGGATAGGAGGCTGTCTGATGATATGTAGAATTAAAGCTGTAGATTGTAGCTGTATGATATGGTGGGCATGAGACTACTGAAAATAGGAGACTGGGGGGTTGCGTTTGTTAACTTCTTTGTCTATGTTGAATAAATGAATGAATATCTTTATTATGGTCTTTGACCAGCCTTTACAATAAAAGAAAATAGTTTAATTCAACAATTCATTGTCAAGAAAAAGGGAAACAATACTTTGTCAATATTTATTTTAGAATAAAATTCAAATATAGGCAGATCTTTCATTCTGCACGCCCTGTTGCACAGGGTGGTTGTGAGGGTTTCTAGATCTTGAGTGATATAAGTGGCTTCTGAGGGAAGTTGGGGATAATGTATTTCTTTCCACAGTCTTAAATGAGCTTTAGTTTCTAAACAGTAGTCCTATTAAAATTTAGGTGAGATATTATGAATACAATATAGTTTGCACTAAATAAAAAAGAAAATTCCTTCCATTGGCTGAAGGTCCTTTCTGTGCTAAGGATCTTTGCTCTTCTGTCGTTACAGGCATTTTACTAATATTTAATTAGCAAATTAATTACTAGTTAATTAGTTAAAATTGTGCATATACTGAAAATCCAGCAAATATTATTTCACAGTGGGTTTATATTATTTTTTTTCCATTTGGATAGGCATTTTGTCCCAAACATCACTTTTGGCCATCCTGTTGTAGAGAGCCTTCGGAAGCAGCTGGGTCAGCAAGCCTTTTTTGGTAAGCTGTTATTCTTTAAACTGGTTAATTCTGGGGTTGGAATGAGTGATGTTTGAGTTATCCCCTTTTTGCTCCAGCACTGTTTTGAGCTGGAGAATTGTACCTAAGTCATTGAAGAAGTGCCATCTGAAGGTGGTTTAAAGCTTCCCAAGGGCCGCGTTGCTGATTGTGTTAGCGTGGCTGAAGAGCTTCTCCTTGAGGTCTTAAAGGAGCCGTGTCCTTTGGAAGACTCTCGCAGCTGTGTCAGAGGTCACCTCTGCCTTTTCCCATGTGTGGCGCTGCTTCATGGTCGCCCAGCAGTGCTCTTCCCCAGACAGCCACACAAGCACACACATATGGGGCTGCCTTTAAAGAGCCTTGCAGCAGATGGACCTCCTTTTAATACTTTGAGAATAGGTGATTCGCTCACTCCAGCATCCTTTTGAATGTTTTGCAAGTAAGAGAAATGATAAGATGTTACAATCTATTCCATTGGAACACATGTATGTATGTATGTATGTATGTATGTATGTATATTTCAAATTTCTATCACCGCCCATCTCTCCCGAAAAGGGGACTCTGGGCGATTTACAATCAGAATTAAAACACATAAATTACAATATAAATAACTCTATAAAATAAAATAAATATAAAATATAAAATCCAAGCAGTGCAGATCTTGTTTGCTGCAGAGAGAGCTATGATACTAGCCGCCCTTCCCACCCCAAGCGAGGCGGCAGAACCAGGTTTTTAGGTTCTTCCGGAAGTCCAGGAGCGAATGGGCCTGTCTCAGCTCCAGGGGCAGAATGTTCCAGAGGGCGGGTGCCACTGCAGAGAAGGCCCGCCTCCTGGACCCCGCCAGGTAGAATTCCTTTACCGGCGGGGTTCGTAGCATGGCCTCTCTGCCTGACCGGGTGGGGTGGGTCGATGTTATGGGGATGAGGCGGTCCCTCAGGTAGCCTGGCCCCGTGCCATGTAGGGCTTTAAAGGTGATAACCAACACCTTGAATTGGACCCGGAAGCAAACCTTTATATTAGAGGACCTCAGCTAATATGTGCTACATATTTAATTTAAAACTGGTGGACACATTAGAGTTTTCTGTGTTACTGTGAGATTGTACATACAGTACGTGACAAAGGGAAGGGCTCAAACAATGTACATTGTTCTTGGGGTGATTTTTGTTGCTTTTTTTTTTTTGCAAGAAAGCCACATGATTTGGATTTAGGAGTTTGCTATTTTATAATCAGTATTGTATTTAATATTTTGTCTATTCTATTAAGTATTAATCCAGGGTGAGACACATGGTACCAGTGGGCACAACAGCACACATGAATGCCCTTTTTTATACCAAGACCTCCTGCCCCTTATTTATATACATGCATGAACACGTATGTAGATATTTATTTTAAAACTGGATTGTAGGAAAGCAGCAGAGCTGCAGCTTCTGGCATCCCAATCTTTTGCCTTTCTCTCTCCTAGGTTATTTCTGGAGTCCATTTTAGAACAGATTTAAAGGAGGGGCAGGTAACCTTTTTTCAAGTAGATTTTTACGATTTTTTAAAACTGTGGGCTGCTTTCAGCTCTGTTTTCACCTCCTATTAGTGTGCAGAAATGAAATGAGGATACTAATATGGTGATTGAAGCTCAGCCTTTCCTCATCTCAGGCATAGTGACCACAACATCAATGAGATCATGACTTATCACATGATTTCATTTAAAATCTGCACATTAAAACCAAGAACAGGAATCAGTGGTGCCCAGCCACTGCATTATGTCTCTCCTACCATCATGACCCAATTTAGCTGTAGAACTGGTTCTTCCTTTTCTTCAGTATCCAAGCCTTAGAAAATGAAACTTACTTTAAACAAACACTGAAGAACCAAGAATAATGTATTTCTGAATGAGGTACAGATCATGGAGTCAACTTAAGAGGTAGCATTCTGTTGAGTTAGACTACATATGATTTCCTTTGCAGTTTGCTACTCCTATACACTACATGTGCCTATGTGTGTCTCAATTCTCCTGTTAATGATTATGCAAGCATCATGCTGCCAAAACCATGCTATGGTTCTTCAGAATTATGCTATTTGAGATATTCTAGCTATTTATACTTTGACAGACAAGCCTGGGCTTCTTCCAGGGAAGGAATTTCCAGCCATCACTACCTATACTTCCCGTCTGTGGAATGGGATTGGAACTTTTCAAAATGCTGACACTGACCTTTTTCATAAAATTCTTATAGGGAGATCCCCGGTATTACAGTATCTATCTTCATTAAGATTAGGACGAATCAATCCAGTACTGGCAATCTCAGTTGCTTGGCCAAGACAACTTCTGTCTTAGATTTCTTGCCTTATTTATTATCTGCTTCTATGCAGGCTTTCTTTTGTAGTCCATCAACATCATTTTCCATTCTGTCAATGTGAGATGTCTCTCTTGGTTCTTTTGTAACTGTTTTATTCTGAACTACCTACCTCCCCGGTTTCAACTTCAGTACTAACCTCCTTATGGTTGAGATAGTACCACAGATGGCTTTTATGTAAACAGAATTTCTACTGTGCTGTCATCATCTTCAACTTGGAAAGAGCCTTTCTCCAAATCTAGCTGACCATCCTATACCTTGTCCTTCAAAATACCTTGAACGTTACCAGTTCTGTTCTGCCTTGATATCTTTGGAGTTGTTTTCCTTGTCTTCTCTGAATGCCATTCTGGGCGAACAATCAAACTCATTGATGGAAAATAACAGTAGGTTTTCTATGGTAGAATAATTGGAAATGAAAATTTGCTACTCTCCACTGTTAATTCAAGGTTATGTTTTCTAGCTTATAATACCAAGTCATCTTTCCCAATCATTATCTCAATGCTACTGGTGTTACTACAGAAGTCTGAATACAGCTGCAATAAGTCCCTATATGTAGTTTTCACCCTGAAGAGACTGGAAAATTAATCCAGAAGAAAGATAGCACATTTTTATTTCAAGAAAAAGGTCATGAGTTTTGCTATAAATTTAAAACATGTAACACTACATGACAGGGTAGGAATCTACTGGGCTGAAAAATGTATTTCACCTCAGCTTTTTCTTTATGTATAAACAAATAAAAGACCCATGTCACTAAATACCAGTACTTCTTTTGGAAGGAGGTAAAAGTGCTCCTAGATCATTTGCTTGAAGATAAAAGGGAGTTTGCTGAAATGCTCCAGAATAAAGCAAAGACATTCCTGTGCGCATTCTAACTCAGTGGTTTTCAACCCTTTATATTTTAAATCCCTCCTATCGCTCTGTCAAAGTCATTGGTTCCTGCAGTATGAAACCAGTATGGTTGTTTTAACTTGTTTTTAATGGTTTTTTGTTGTCATTGTTTTTGATTCTTTATTTATATGGGTTTTATTTTTTGTTATTTTAACTCTGTGAGTCACCCAGAGTCACGTATGTGAGATGGGCAGCTATATAAATTGAATAAATAAATAAACCAAAATCTTCACTTTGTGTTCTGTAGACTTACAGAAATTCTGTTACTGTATTTAAAACTCATTAATATATTGAGTTTTAATAACATTAAATAGAAGTAATTTTGTTGTTATAACTGTAAAATAATAAGGGCTGAGATTGAATGTTTTCCATAATGGGAAAAATTGTCTCCTAAACCTAGACCAAAAATACATCTAAATCATGAGATACATCCAAACATACCTTACATATTACTTAATTTTATTTCCTAAACCCAAAGCTTTCAGAGGCTGTTCTAGCCCAAACTCCCAGTAGTGCTTTGCTTTGATTCAACTACAGTCTTGGCCTGCTTGCTCTGCTCTGCTCTCTCTCACAGGCTTTTTCCTGATTTGGGGAGGGGAATCATATCTCAGCTAGACTATTCCTGCTCTAAACTACATCTGAGTCACCTCTTACAATTGGGTACTGCTGACTTGAATCATTTCACACCTTTTCAATCTTTTGGAAAACCTTATTGGACTATTCTTTTTGTCATAGTTTTATGTTATCATTTCTCAGAGCAGCTCCTCTTTCACTGGAGATGTATTTATGACCTTTTCCCTGTTCTCCAAGAAAGTGCAGCTAATGCAAAACACAGGGCTTATTCATCCAGCCTTTTTGCCCCATCCTTGAGATTATCCACTTACCTTTTTTTGAGAATAGTCCTCTCAATAGAGCCTGTGTTTTGGGGATAGCCTGCTGCTGAGGCATGATAAAGCAGTATCAAAGCAATTTGCCAGGACAGTGTTTACAATTAGAAAATGGAAGACCACCACCAAGGTAGACCTTCTGGATAACACAGAAGAAGAATCTTTTGCTGGATGCCAACTGTCCTGCTGCAGGACTGCCCCTTCCCATCTGGCTGTGCCTCTATGACCACTAGTTGTTGGGTTGCCAGGGAGAATAGATTCTTTCCCAGTGACTGTGTGAAAAAGCATCTTGCCAACAAGGCAACATTGGGAGCCCACTAGGCAACGGTGAGCAATTACCGTGACCTGTCAAGGCAGTGCCTCTTGTCAGAAGCCAACCAGACCATGCTGCTGCCTGGGCACTGCAAGCTGCTAGACAAGGTCTGGGGTGGGGGTGGCAAGAAAAGAGCAGCAGGGAGGACTGGCTCCAGCAGCAAGCCCATCTCCACCTCTCTGGGAGCCAGCCTTGCTGGGGCTACAGCTCTAGTGGGCTCTGGGCTCTTTTTTGGCCAGGGCTGCCTGGGCAAGAGGAAGAGGGTATCAGCTGAGGTGGTGAGAGATCCCCTCACTAGTTGGCATGACAGTGGCACCAGCAAGGGGTTATGAGCAGCTCCATTAGCAGGACAGCATACCCAGTTGTACAGCTGCTTTGAGGGTCAGCGTGATCCAGCTCAGGCCAATCATTGCCCTGTCAGAAACTTCTCAAGAATCGGGCAGCAACACTTGAGAGGACAGGCAAAAGGCACATTAACAAGTTTTTTCTTGAATTTAAGGTATTAGTGATACGATATCACTCCCCAAATAGATTGATATGTTGGTATTTGAGGGAGAGTGCCTACTGATACATATATAGCTGGGTATTGACTGCTAAGAGCTTACCTTTGGGTCCTATCCTAATTACAGTTGTAATCGAAATTATTCAACCCCCATTGCAAATCAGGTTGATCGTCAAAATGTACAGACTTTCAGCTGTTTGCAATGAACAAATCAAAAGCAATTGAAATAGCTCAACACAACGAATGCTTCAAGTGGTGTCCGCAAATTCAACTGAAAATGCAACTTATACTGACTTCTCCGGTCTCAAAATTATTCAACCCCCTGAATAGAATCCGTCACAACAGCACACATACAGTATGCAAAACAGGTGTTGTCTCAAGCACACCTGATGCAACTAATCAAGGGCTTCATTAGCTGCGCCAGGTGTGCTTGAGCTGGAACACATGAAATACCTGAAGTGGCCAGGGGTTTGTTGAGTGTCACGTTTGACTGCATATTAGAAATGCAGTATGGCTAAGTCAAAAGAATGGTCCGAAAAGGTAAGAGATCGTCGCCCTTCACAAACAAGGAACAGGATACAAAAAGATAGCGAGGGCACTGAATGTTCCTAGAGACACCACTGGAAGCATAGTTTGCAAGTTCAAAGTTAAAGGAACAGTGGTGACGTTACCTGGACGGGGCAGAAAAAGGAAGGTGTCAATGGCTGCAAGCAGATTTCTGAGAAGGCAGGTGGAGAGAAACCCTCGAGTGACTGCAAAAGACCTGCAGCAAGACTTGGTGGCAGCAGGCACTGAGGTTTCAGTGAGCACAGTAAGGTGCGTACTAAACACAGAAGGTTTCCATGCCAGAACTCCAAGACATACACCACTATTGACCCAAAAGCACAAGAAAAGCTGGCTCCAATATGCTCCAAATCATATAAATAAGCCAGAGAAGTTTTGGGATTCTGTTCTGTGGAGCAGTGAAACAAAACTGGAACTTTTCAGCCCGATGGATCAGCGGTACTGTACGTCTGGAGGAAGAAGAATGAAGCATACGCTCAGCCTACAGTTAAGCATGGTTGTGGCTCGGTGATGCTCTGGGGCTGCTTTGCATCCTCTGGCACTGGAAGCCTGCAGCGTGTGGACGGCAAGATGGATTCATTGAAGTATCAGGAAATCCTAGGAGAAAACGTCATGCTGTCTGTAAGGAAGCTGAAGCTTGGGCGTCATTGGACCTTCCAACAAGACAATGATCCCAAGCATACCTCAAATTCCACTAAGGCTTCCTTTGTTTGATTTATTCATTGCAAACAGCTGAAAGTCTGTACATTTTGATAACCTGATTTGCAATGGGGGTTGAATAATTTCAATTACAACTGTATCTCTGCATTCTAATACCAATCCAGGCAGTATTTTATCTTATAAATTAGGACTGCCCTCTGGGTTAGTGAGTCAGAAAATATGCAGTCTAGTAATTTGTGTCTCTGATTTATGTTGTTCTTTCTAGATATGCATATGATGGTCGCTAAACCAGAACAGTGGGTAAAACCTATGGCTGTAGCTGGTGCAAATCAGTATACTTTTCATATAGAAGCTACAGACAATCCAGGAACCCTCATCAAAGATATAAGAGAAAATGGAATGAAGGTGAGAAGTCTGGAATTGTTAGAATTTAGAAACTCCTCCAGATGCAAATTATGATTATTGTTTCTCTACACTCATTCTTTTAAGAAACCCAAAGAAATATGCATTGTATTGCAAAAATCTGTAAGCTGTTTTACTTGCAGTAAAATAATCCTTAACCCCATATAGTTCTGTAGGTTACATAAGAGAGTTAGGTCTTCTATTCTATATGCTAGGACAATGTTTCTTATATCTCCGATAGATGAGGCACACTTTATTTTTCTAGTTGCCTTCATTATGTCAATGTAGGAATTACTGTTCTCAACATTTTTTCTAATTGATAGGAATCAAAACTCAGAGTAGGACCTATGCAGAAAGAAATACTACGTTCAGCCTCAGGAAAGTAATTCAGCATTTCTGTATTTGGTGTGATTGAGTTCTCCATGTATATCTGATGGCAAACACGGGGCAGAATCACTTGAATCTTAGAGGCCGTGCTTTGAAAGAGACATGGCAGAGCTATGATGTTGGGTGCCTTGTACTGACAGGTGCTTTCAAGTGTTTTTCTGGTAGCACAGTAGGAATTCTTGTGTTACTTCGTTTAGAAAGTACTGTTATAAAGAATATATTGAGTATAGCTTAGGATATGGGCAAGCACGGTCTCATTTATGCATGGGCGGTTATGCATCCACACGTACTCTCTTCCCCTACTTCTAGTACTCTCAGTTCAAATAATTTGATAAGCAAGTAATGTATCTCCTACATTCATTGTGCTATTTACTTGCTTGTTTCTGACTTGCCAGTATTTTGTTCTCTTTGGAACAAAATAGCTCCATTCAAAATGTTCCATTAAACAGTTTTAACTGCCATTATTCCCGCAGAAAATTCATCAAAACGTTTTGAGTGTTTTCTGTTTTGATGGAACAAAAACTTGAAACTTTTGAATGTCCCACCATTCACAGTAACTCAAACAAGTTGTTTCCTTTTGCCCCTTAGTTGGTTATCTTAAAGGTAAAGGTAAAGGTTTCCCTTGACGTAAAGTCCAGTCGTGTCCGACTCTAGGGGGCGGTGCTCATCTCCGTTTCTAAGCCTTGGAGCCGGCGTTGTCCCTAAGGACCCGTCCGTGGTCATGTGGCTGGCATGACTCACGGAACGCCGTTACCTTCCCGCTGAAGCGGTACCAATTAATCTACTCACATTTGCATGTTTTCGAACTGCTTGGTGTGCAGGAGCTGGGACGAGCAACGGGAGCTCACCCCGCCGCGCGGTTTCGAACCGCCGACCTTCCGATCGGCAGCTCAGCGGTTTAACCCGCAGCGCCACCGCGTCCCTAAGATAACCTAAGTTGGTTATCTTAGGCCACAAGTATAAGTGGAATAGTAATCCCTGCTTGCTGCTGCTTACCATCCAACCTATAAAAAAGTTGGAAGACAGTGATAGTGCATGCCTCATAAGAAGGATTCACAGAACTAAATCCAGCAGAGAAGCAGACAGCACTAGAGTCACTTGAACACAGCTCAGAATAACTTGGCAACTGCAAAAGTACACTGCTCTGCATATGAAAATTATACATCAGTATAATTTTGCATTTGTACCATGAAATCTCAAAATCATAGTACTACCTGCAAATGCACATACTTTATGTATTGCATACTTCTGAAAAGGAAGCTCAACAGAGAGTACTCTAGAATGTTACATCTGCTTATCCAACACATTCTCATCCTGGTTCCTGTTATAGTCTTAGCTAGCTCCAGCCCATAGGATGGAAAGATGAAGCCTGTCCCTATTTATTCCAAGTTTGGCTTGAACAGCTTAAAAGGACACCCCCCCACCCCCCAGATGTCAGGGCACTCAAAGCAAATGTGATTGACAACACCACCACCCATTTCGTCCTAAACACTGGTTTTTCTTGAGCCTAAACACTAAAATACTTTGAATTCAGATCGCTTTGCACACACATACTGATCACTATAGTAGGTGCTTAATGAATACTGTTTAATCACAAGTTTAAGACCAATGCGTCCGAACAATTTTGAATTCATGAGCACTTTAGGCAGAAAATTAGTTTAGTTGTTGCACTTTGGAAATAATCTGTCCTTTTCTTTTTCTACCATTGGAAAATGTTAATTTGGCAATGTTAATTTTATTAATAGCTGGTGGGAATCACTTTAAATCTTTTTGTTTCTTTTCTAAAAGAAAGATTCAGGAAACAAGTTGTTTAATATTTTGGTGCTTTTCTTCTTTAGGCTGGTTTGGCTATCAAACCAGGAACTACAGTTGAATATTTAGCACCGTGGGCCAATCAGATAGACATGGCTTTAGTTATGACAGTGGAACCTGGTTTTGGTGGACAAAAGTTCATGGAAGATATGATGCCAAAGGTAAGTTTGACATTTATTATTTCAAAAAATGCCAGCGATGTGATAGAGTAATGGAAACAGCCTTAAACATTTCAATTGAGAATGTTCATACTAAACATGGATGCCTAATTTTTGCATATTATAGGAAAAATAATTACTGCTCCTTTTAATTGAATATGTTTTTTCTACATTGCTAATTAGGTTCACTGGCTGAGAACCCAGTTTCCTTCTTTGGATATTGAAGTAGATGGTGGTGTAGGGCCAGATACTATACATAAATGTGCAGAGGTAAGACTAAAACACAGTCCATATTAAAATGAAAAATGGTAATTCAATGGAACTTGTTACGTCTGTGTAATCCAGTTTTTAAATCTCAGTTTAGTACTTGACCTTTGTTTCTTCATTCTGATTACATGTAGAAACAATTTTTCTGCAAAGCATTTGAGCATTTTGTACCTTTGACAAACCTTGGTGCTCTTGTCTGATTATGAGTAACAAGGAAAGTTTAATTAGAAGTTCTGACCTGGCCAGTTGCTGCTTGTTTTCTGTTAAACTGTATGAATTATATTTCACAATTTTCAGTAACCAGAAACTTGTTATTGCATGTTTAATTCTAACAATTCTTATGCAGCGTTATGGGATTTGTTTTCAGGCAGGTGCAAATATGATTGTGTCTGGGAGTGCTGTAATGAAGAGTGACGACCCTAGAGCTGTGATTAACCTTCTGAGGAATGTGTGTTGTGAAGCTGCTCAAAAGCGTTCTCTTGATCGGTAAAATCAGGTTACAGCCAAATGGGTTGCATTTTACTGTTCTCATTACGGGTGGGCTGGGACACCATTGTATAATAAGCAGGACAGCAACTCTGAAGGCTCGTTCTGTGACAGAAAAGCAAACACGGCACTTCGTAAGTGTCTTGTTTGCTTGGAGAAAACGTTTTCTGCTTGGGAATTCATGCAGCGGGTTTGTCATGGAAAAGTTTTTTTTTAAATTTTAAATACAAATGTGGTAATTCCTTAAAATAAAATGCTAGAAAATAAACACTTGAACTAGGAAAGTTTGAAGGGTGACTTGACCTTGATCAACAATTTTAGGTCCAGTCCACTTTAAGAATAAAAAATGGAAGGATAAAAATGAGAAATGGATGGATGGAAATATTGGAGTAGGAATTCTGCTTCAATGTTCTCAATATGAAAATAACAAAAACACAAAAGTTGCAAACCACGAAAAACAATAAGATGATGGGTATATGATCTGTAAAACTGAGGCCTTTCAAAAATTGCCGCCAATTTAAGTTTTAATATGATAGAAGGAAAAACTATGAAATACTTTGAAAGTAATTACATTAAATGTTTTAATTTAAATGTTTTTTTTTCCTGAATCCACCCAATTCTTAGATTGTACCCTCAGCCTGAAAAACAATGCATACCTGGGCTTTAAAGCAATGTGAATTATTCTTTCAGCTTATACAAGTTACTTGTAAATTGAAAGTGATTTATGTACACACACACAGACGCACACACACACACACACACTCTTTTGGCTCATCAATTGATACAGATGTTTCTGAGAAATTACATTGTAGAAATACAGTTCTTACTGTGAAAGTAGTAAAAGGAAATGAAGATACATTTGGTGCCATGTAGAATGCCTTTTGAACGAAAAATAGTCTTCAAGTCAAAATTGGCACATCTAATTACAATATTTCTAACCATTTTAAAAGAGAAATATGGTAATGAAGACAAACATTGCAGTTCTCCTTTCAGTGGAATGTTTGACACTAATTTCTTTAATTGGCTTTATTAAGAATATATTTTGAAATTTAAAAAAAAACTGGATCCATTTCCTGCCTTCTTCAGGCTGAAAAAACAAGGGGAGACAGCATTAAAGAACGGGGATGTACAGTTTTTGTTGGTCCCCGTATTTTGAGTTGCATGAAGAGTAAACTGCAGAATATAAAAGCAAGAATATATACAGAGCCTTTTTCTGTTGTTCAATTGTATTAAAATAAATATTTTTGACTCCAGGTCTGGGCAGATGAGGTAGCTAAATGGGTAAATTTTTGTTGTTGTTGGGATTGATAGGAAACGTTTAGGGGCCTAACTTTGGCTCTGGACCTCTTTTTATCTCATCTGCAAAGGGTGCAATCCTGTGCAGATCTGACAAGAAGTAAGCCCCATTAAATTCAACAGAATGTTTGATTAAACATAAATAGGATTGGACTATGAAGAATTAAAGTTTCATATATGGAAAGAACAATGCAATAGTTGTTTAGATAGGTCTTTAAATTCATTTAAAATAACTAACTGGAATTTAGCACACATACAACAGCGCATCTCTGTTAGGCCAAAGCAATGTATAATGTGTTAAGAATTGCATCTCCTTCACTTGTCAGCAACTGGAAGAACAGAAGATACAAGAAATTTATTACTACAAAAAAAAAAATAACTTACTAGAAAGAATTCCATCTTTCAAATGATCAAAACCCACCTTTTGGCTAATTTTAATAAAGATGTAAATCAGACCTGGCTCTGTTTTAAGAGTGAGAATCAAATCAACAAGAAAAAAATCCTTTTTTAAAGCATGCATGTTTTTGTTTTTCCAAGTTCTGGCTGGATGCTCAATGTATTAGAAGTCATAGCAATTTATGTATTAAGAAGAATTATGAGGAAGATTATCAAACCAAAAGTCGGGTTGACTGACAAAAATACAGACTTCAGTTTCAGAAAGCAAATCAGAGGGAAAAAATGTCATTTCATATTCATAATTATGTAAAACATTTGATGCCAAGCCAACAGTATCTCCCAGTCATGATTTGTGATAGTTATATACAAAATACTTAAGGGACACTATATTTATGTTCATTTTTTGTTACACATCTCAATCCATTAACATCACACTGTAGTATAGAGAAATAAC
Source organism: Candoia aspera (assembly GCF_035149785.1). Classification (NCBI taxonomy): domain Eukaryota; kingdom Metazoa; phylum Chordata; class Lepidosauria; order Squamata; family Candoiidae; genus Candoia; species Candoia aspera. The sequence continues at coordinate 172,424,806 of NC_086153.1, read as the reverse complement.
TTTTAATTTTAAAACCTTGCATTGGAAATTGGTGTATCAGAGGCAAGATTCAAAGTTAATTTTCTGGACAAAATATTAAAAAGCTAAAACCAAAATATGCAGCAAACTACAATCTAACATAGGCTGTAGTGTGGAAATGCAACTTAACATTTTTATATTAGCCAGTGTACTTCTAATCCACTGGGGACAATGGAACACTAAAATTTGGCCATCTACCCATTAGAGCTTACTTTGGGAAACGGCAGTTTAAAAAAGCATACTTAATAATGGTATATTCATAAAAGCCACCAGTAGTTCCTCACAGAAGAGCTACCCTCTTGAATTGGCATCGGTGAACGTACATGGCAGTCCTGTGCATTATCTATTCACCTAGCATCCCTGGCAGATGCAGATAACATTCCAATGCAGCATTTCGGAATCTGAATATGAAAACTGTTTTCCTCTGTTTTCTTGTTACCTAAAAGAGCTACTGCCTTGCTCATAATGCTAACATTTGAATGTCCTTTTTTTCCAATATATTTTAAAGTACTGTAAGATACAAAAATGGATGCTCATAATCTGCTCATTGTAACACAGTACATAGTGTTCATAGGGATACAAAACAGCTAAATAAGTTGCGGTAAAAAAAAAACCAAGTAGATTCCCCTACTTCAGAAACCTGAATTTCTCAGATATTTCTAGTACTTACATTTAAAATAATGGGGGTGGGGGTGGGGGGAGAGATCCATTGAAATACAGAAAATTAAATCACTTAAACTGACTTTATCTCGTGTAGTTTTAACTTGCCTAGACTAAATGAACTCAAATATGTGTTCTGTTTATAAATTTATAGATTGTTGATTTTTCACTGGATAAAATGTTTTCCTTACAAGGCCCAGCACACTTGTCTATTGTGTCAATCTCACACACAAGAGGCTTGTTTAGTAGTTCTCGACCTTCAGTTGTAATCATTGCACTGCTAAATGCAAAGGTGTATATTTTGCTGCACTGCAATAACTAGATACTTCAAATATTTCATCAAGATGGGGCAGTGATTTGCAGGTGCAGTTTAAGAGCATCCACTTTTCACATCAAGGATGTTAGTCTGCCAGACAGAAAACATTCTTCTTGGGGTTCCGATAAATATAAATGGCCCTTGCATTCTCATCCTGCCTGTAAAAAAAAGTCAGAAATTTATATTGTAAATATTAATATTATGAAGCAAATTATTGCTTGTATGAGCATCAAAATATTTTACCTTCCATCTTCCTTCAGCGTGATTTACTTTCTTAAACAAGCAACTTTACTATGTGTCACGTCTGTTTTCTTCCCAAGTAAATTTGGTGGTGGTCTTCCACTTTGGAGACCGAACTTTTCTTTTGTGGCTGGTTATTCAGAAAACTAAAGGCAGCATATGGGTTTTGGTCAGAGTCTCTAAGAACAGACATATTGGAACTTTCTTGGTGAACTGCTGGCTGACACTGGCATATTAAAGCTTCTACTTCTTCATTTTTTAGTGGAAAAGCCCGACGTTCCCAGAGAATAGTCTGACAGGGATGAAAGATAAAAAGGCATTGAAAATATGTCCTGCCAATAAAATGTCCTATCCTGCACAGTAATAAGTCTCTTAATTTTTTTTTTTAACTTTTAGCAAAGTGTGTCTTTACCACTAGTTTTAAGAAGATTAGTCACCCCCCTCCATTGCTGGCAAATGGGAAGGGGGATCCTTTTACATTAATTTTCCAACAGATGTTGGAAAAGAAATGAGGAAGCAAAATATGCAAATAGCTGCAGATATCTCTGCTGCACAAAGTGGATGCCTCTGAAGAGAATCAACTACTATGGTGAGATGTTGCCTGTAAGGCTTTTATAATGACTAAAGAAGAGGTTTTACTGCCTGCCTTTCCTTCCCTATCACAGACTTGCTGGGAGTTGGGCAGCATATAAATTCGATAAAGTTGTTATTATTCAATTGCTTCTTTCTCTTACCTCATCTCCTTCCAATTTTGTCATCTCCTCTCTTCCCTAAACAAAAACAAAAAAACCCCCTTTCCATCCTGTTGTCCCCACCAACCCCCTTTTTCCTGTATCCGCCAGAATGGAAAGCAAGATTGTGTGCAAGAAGTGGGGGGGAAATGGTTACTGTACATACATACACTGGAGATCAATTCATTTTGCAAGTGGGATACTTTTTGTACAGGCCATTAATTTAATTAGAAACAAATTCTCATTCTCTCATTAGTTCTGACCCTGACTTCCTTGGGGGTTGTGGCTTCCAGCACACATTCATATACAGGTTTTTCACATATGCACATTATGAGGGAGAGGAGGCGGCTCCAATTTCAACTGGAATTGGTAACTAGCTGACAAGGTGCAAAGCTGGGCACTGAGGAGGCTTAAAAAAAACAAAAACAAAAAAAACCTAGTCTTTTTTTGGGTGGGATTCAGGGTTATCTTTCTTTGGAGTAAATATACTATATATCTTGTACAAAATGTTTTAAACTATTCTTAATTCTGATACTGGGAGCTCTAAAATATATAACACATCATCTGTGAAAACTTTACACCATGACAAAACAGGCCAGTTTTATTTTAAGGTGTAATCAAACAGCTTGGGGAAGCCTCATATGATACAGTCTAACACACTATCCCTAAATAAGTCCCACTGTGTTCCAATGAAATAAATACATCTTGAGTTGCTTCTCCAATACAATACTTACGTTGTCTACTCAAAAATAATCTCATTGAATTCAACCAAGTGGGTTGTGTATATGTGTGTATGTTCTCTCAACTAAGTCTGTTTAAAATTATAGCTAAGAAGAAGTGTGATTAGGAAACTTCCGTAGAAAGCTAAATAAAAGTGCTCTGGTATATTAAGCAGAAAAAAAATGTTTTAATGAAAGACAACGCAAACATTTTATAAAGCAAAAGATCTAAACAGGACTTTTTTTTAAAAAAGTTGCTAAATAGCTCACTTTGGTCCCTCTTTTAGCTGTTGTTCAATAAATTCAATAAATTCAACAGTAATTAAATGCTTATATTTAAATTGCATATTCAGTAATGTATGTATTACCTTTGATTGTTTCTTTCCTGAAGACTCTGACATTCCCAAGTACAGAGAATTGTAGGCCTCCGAAGTTATGTCGGCAGTGTTTTCAGAAATATAGGGTGTTAAATTAGAGTCTTGTTTTTCTTTCAGTGATGCATCTTGTTCCTCAAAATTTCTGCTATATGATCTATAATGAAATAAAATAAGCTCTAGTTTCTTTCAGTAGAAATGATCTGATGAAAAATAAGTTATGATGGAAAAAGCTGCATTTCTTGGAATTCTCCAAAGATAAATGTAATGCTGAAGGGAGCTTTTCGGAAACAAAAACATACACTTCCCACTGGATACAAAAACTTCCATTTTTTATCAGTCTTTTTAATATTTTCATTTGAAGAACAGTCCATAATCTTTCTGTGATTCTACCTGTCATACCTCTTTTAAAAATACTATTAAAGTAAAATTATATTTTTTGTGATTTCTCGGAACCACAATATGAGAAAGGTGCCAAAAAAATCCAGCATTACAAAGTTAATACTCATGTGATCAAATCTGTGGAGCATATTTTTCTAGGTTATACCTTTTATTCCATTTTACTTTGTTTTAATTTATTCCATTGACTATATTATTACTAAAAGGAGGTGGCAGAGCTCAATTACAGCATCAAAGACTATAGTTTGGAACCAAGTGCTGACTGTGGAACAGATCACAACTGTTCATGAGCTTAAATATAGGGTGTTAAATTCTAATTTAACACCCTATATTTAAGCTAAAGAAGAATAAAGCCAGTCAGTTTCCACAATTCGACCTTGAACGTATACCCACCATTTTCAAGGAGAACATCAGAAATCACTTTGAAGTCCTGAACCTCATTGATAGAGAACCAGAGGAATTATGGAATGAACTTAACAAAGTCGTTAAGGTTGAATGTGAAAAGAGACTGCCAAAAATGAAGAAAGAGAAGAAAGCAAACTGGATGTCAGAACAAACTCCAGAAATTTGTTTGTTTGCTTATTTATCAAATTTATCACCGCCCATCTCCCCCACAAGGAGGGACTCTTTGCAAAGGAGAGAAGCCAAAGCCAAGAAAGACAAAAATCCCAGAGAGGAACTTAACTGTTTCAAAGCGTGGTCAGAAGAGACAAGACTTCTGTTTACAACAACATCTGTAAAGACACTGAAGATGCAAACAAACACAGAAAAACAAGGAAAACCTTTCAAAAGATCTCTGAACTCAGAAGGAGCTTCCAACCTTGAATTGGTACGCTAAAGGACGCCAATGGACAGTAACCAATTCAAAGGAGATTGAAGGAAGATGGAAGGAATATACTGAAACACTATACCAAGGAATATGAGACATCATTGCTGATGCACGCTGAATAATTGAAAAAGCCAAAGAATACCAAAAAGTCAGTAATGTGCTTCATCAATTATAGAAAAGCCCTCGGTTGTGTTGATCACTTCAAGTTGTGGAATGTGCTCAGAAAAATGGGAATCCCAGAACATCTCATTGTCCTCATGAAAAACTTGTATACAGGTCAGGAAGCCACAGTCTGGAAAGAACATGGTGAAACAGACCACGAGGAGTGTGACAAGGCTGTATACTTTCCCCTTATTTATTCAACCTATATGCAGAATATATATTACAGGAAGCTGGATTGGAAGATAATGAGCGTGGTTATAAAATTGGAGGAAGAAACATCAGTAACCTGTGCTATGCTGATGGCACTACCTTGGTAGTCAAAATTGCAAAGGATCAAGTCCTAATACTAAAAGTCAAAGTGCACAGTGAAAAAATGGGACTATGTATATGTTTGTGTGTGTGTGTGTGTGTGTGTGTGTATGTATATGTCTGTGTGTGTATGCACCATTTAATCATGTCCGATTCTCAGAGACTGTCTGGACAAGTCCCTGCAGTTTTCTTGGCCAGGTTTTTCAGAAGTGGTTTGCCATTGCTTCCTTCCTAGGGCTGAGAGAAAGTGACTGGCCCAAGGTCACCCAGATGGGGTGGGTGGGACTAGAACTCACAGTCTCCGGGTTTGTGGCCTGATGCCTTAGCCACTACACCAAACAAGCTCTCATAAAATTAAATACAAAGACGACCAAATTTTGCTAGAAGTCGGAAACAACTTGATGGCACATAATCAATTTTTTTTTTTAATTCTGCTTAAAGACAACTACTCCAGCCATTATTAAAACATTTACCCAGTCACATAGAAGAATCTTATTTAAAGTACCTTAAATAAATATTTAAGTGGACAGAAATCCTAAAATCACCTATTCTGTTAACATTTTGCCACTTAGCAACATGGATGAGTCATGAGGTCGTCATCATGAGTCAGAATGACCATCTGTGGTAGTAACCTAGTTTATATATAAAAATTGTTTGTTATGTATCAGATTTTATTTATTATATTGGATTTTTGGTCAACAACCATAATCAAATTTTTGGTTTGATTTGTCCCTGTAGAGGCCCACATCAGAATTTCAGTTTCAGGACTTTTGATGAGAAGATTACTCTCCAGTCCACACATTCCTGATGTAGTTTTTGCCTACACCCTCACTTTCCATAGGACTACTAAAGTAGCACAGCACTTGGATTCTTCTCTTTTGTCTTAGTTTTGATAAAAGAGATCAAATTTCCCAGGCTTGTGTTTCCTCCTAATAACCCTGGCTTCAGAATTTAACTGGACTTTCTCTTATCCCTCAGCTGTGGGGGATCAGTTGATTTCTTCACCCTCAGAAAACAATTATTCTTACTTGGAAGTTATTTGGAATGCAAGCATAGTAATGTTTGGATTCAGTGTTTCTTCATGCTTAAATTGTTTGTTGACAACTCAATTTTTCAGTTCATTTATTATGAGGCATATTCTTTAGTTGCCATTTTAATCTTCTTGTACCTTCTCAAAGCTGCTAAGAATATTTTGCAACACCCACATTCATGCATCTGACTTCTGAGATCTGAAAAAAAAAACCTACACTATGTTTAAGTTGCATTTAAGAAGGCTGCTGCATTCTCTTTCAACACCCTTTGCAAAATATTTATAAATGCTTCACTGATAAAATTTCTGGCTTGTCCATTTTCAACACTTATATACCAGGATGTATACAAACTGCATGTTATAAGGGGGACTGGTTACTGCACTGTGATTCTCCTGTTCCAAATACTGAACCACCAAGCCTGTTTAGCAGCATGCCAGTATTTTCTACAGGAGAAAGCTGTTTCCCTATTCATTCATCTCCCAAGTGATAAGATGGAGCAAATATGTTCTTGCCAAAGACCTATGCTCCAGCACGTAACTAAATACGGTGCTTATAAAGCAAATACAGCTGGATCTTTTGTCCTTCAAGGTACGTTTGCAAGATGTTTTCCAAATGTATTAAGCAAGCTCCCCTTTGATAGCGATGAACTCTTCAGTGCACTAACTGATGAGCTAGGCAGCATCCAAAAAATGAAAACTAATGCTATTAAGGACAGGGATTGTCCTGTATCAACAGCAACCTATCACTGGAACAGAAAATGGTCCCCCAGCATCACTTCCAAATGGTTTACTTGTTATTCCCTGCCTCTCTACATAATAAACCCTTTGGTTCTTCCACTAACTACCTACCTACCTACCTAACCAACTAACTAACTGATCTTGTCCATTTTCCTGATTTTCAGCCCAGTTTAAGAAATGCCAGGAGCTAAACCAAAAGCAAACTCTCTTGACTTCTTGACTTTTTCCTGCCTTATGGAATTGTATTCAGCATCTCACTTTTGGTTAGCATAAAATTTATGCTAAATATAGTAAAAAAGTTTTTACTATATTCTACCTAGATTATACTATTGAGTCCACTGCCAAATTTCCTTTGGGACTCACCTATCATTGCTTTTTAATTCCTATGCTTTGAACTAAAATTTCAGAACTTGGTCAAAAAGATGTGATACAACCAGTCCCCTCTCATACTGTGCTGTTAAGGATTATATTTCAAATCCTTTTTGTGGAAATGACAGGTGAAGATGAGGCTTCTTTTAGATGACAAAATTTGAATACTTTCATAATGGCCAGGAAATTCTGTATGGTGGCCCTTTGGAATATTTCATATTGGAAATACACCCTCTCCTCATTTAATGATTGCAATCCGGTCCTTAAATCAGAAGAGAAATGGTCGCTAAGAGAAATGGTCACTAAGCAAATGAGAGAGAGAGATGTTGCAAAGATCACTGGTTGCTGCCATCTCATTTACATGAAATTCTCTTATACAGTTACACCAGCGTTACTCTCACTCTGGCATGGGTTGTTGTCAGGTGCATGAAATTTGGCATAAGTTTGCGCGTTGGTCAGAAAATGGTTTTTTTAAAATTACTGTCGTATTTGCAAATGGTCACTACACGAGGTAGCCACTAAAAGAGGAGTGGCTGTACTTTTCTGCTACAGTCAATGGTGATGTGGGAATATCACTCCCTTTCAGCTATTATACTGCACCAAGAGTTTTTACAACATGTACAACAGTCCTGCTTATTCGCCTTCATATATACAAATATATGAAATCCATATATAGACAAATGGCTACTAATTGTTCCATCCTTGGGATTATGTCCATGATGCTCTTCATTATTTGTTCAAGTTACCTGGCCTTTGGGTCAGCTGCAGAGTCTCACCTGTAACCTTCAAATATCCTGCCTATTGTAAGAGATCTTTTGAACTCCTAGCAGGCCAAGGCATTCCTTCCATGGGCCAAAGCTGTATGCCTTTCATGGCTAGCTAGAGAAATTTAGTGCTAAAGCTGCATCTCCTTGTTCATCACCTAGAAACTATTCTATTTTCTGTATTTCCCCCACTCTTTGCAATTGCCTCTTTTGGAAAGAGAGATTGCAAGTCTGGGAGTTTCCTTGTCTTCCCAAAAATGTCTACAATCACGTTCACAAATCAATCTCAATTGGGAATACCTAATACCACGGTGACTATAGCAGAGCAGAATGAAACCCTGGATTCCTAGGTGATGCTTTTGTTCATGTTCAGGACAGAAACCTTACTATGTTTTCACCAAACCTTTTACTCAGCAGAGATTTCAATCACTTCCTTCAAGTCACTGTACCCTGAATTTTGACCACCGCATAATGTCTGAGGCAACCATGTTTTGGGATTCTTCTCTTTTGCCAAGAACAACATACTGCTTTCTGCTCCAGTAGTCACATTGCCTTTCTCAGGACAGAGGTCTGATCAGTGTATTTGGCTGCATGGCTTAGGCTATCTTGCAGAGCTTGTTATGAAGGATAATCTGATTTCAGTAGTAAATACAGTAGTCAACTAGAAAGTACTATGCATCTCAGTGGATTTGACTGGCTTTATTTCAACCCTCAGAACAGATCTCTTTCATTTTTCTTTGCAGGATGTTGTCCAATACCTCCTTTCTTTAAAATCAAATGAACTCTCTCATCTTTACTTAGATACCTGGTGACCGTTTCTGCCTATCACTTCCAGGTAGACTGTTATTCTGTCTTCTCCCATCCCTTCATAAAATAGACCATGGAACAATGTTTTGTACTTTGCAGTATTTATCTCTTGTTTAACTTTGAAAAGTCTGACACTCTAGCTATTTTTGACATTTGTTTTCCTACATTTAAAATCACTTTCCTGATTTCAATTGCTTCGGCTCAGTATGACCAATGTGCCCTACGGGATGACCAGCCCTAATTAAGCGTTTATTACGATAAAAGAATGTTAAACCCAGAAATGGCCTTCCTCCCAAAATGGTCTCAGATCATCATATCAAGCAATCAACTGTCTTGCCAACTTTTTTCTGCATTCAATCCCCATCAACTACTGTTAAAAATATTCACTTAATGAACATACAAGGGCTCTGGCATTCTACATTGCACAGCCTGTTTCATTTTGGCGCGCTCCTTATTTCTTTGTAAGAATGAATGAATGAACATGTGTGTGTGTGTATACACACACACACACACTGTATATATAGTATTTGTATAAGGTAGTCCTCACTTAGCAACCACAATTGGTACTGGCAATTCCGTATGGCGTCACTTCCACTGTGGTCATTAAGCGAGTCAATGTGGGTCATTAAGTGAGACGTCACGTGACCACGACTTGGGATTTTACTGGCGGCTTCTCAATTGACTCTGCTTGAGGGAACTGGTTGTGAAGCGCACAAATGGGAATGATCGTGGGATGCTGCAATGGTTGTAAATGTGTGCTGGTTGCAAAACGCCCAAATGGTGATCACATGGCCGTAGGGATCCTGCAACAGTTGCAAATGTGAGGACTGGTTGTAAAGTTACTTTTTCAATGCCATTGTAACTTCAAGCAGTCGCTAAACAGAGCAGTTGTTAAACAAGGTCTACCTGTATTACAAAATCCCGAAGGGGATGTCAATATCCACTCAGTGCTCCACAAAATTGTTTTACCAACTGACCAACAAGGAATGTCGTAATCTCATCAAATCTCATTTGAGTATAGTCACATCTTTCTTTGGAACCTTCCTGACAGTCTACCTGCCTGGCATTTGCAAAGCTGCAATTTAATTGCAGTCATTTACTTTTCCCACACATTATTGACTAGACGTCATGAGATGGACAGGATTATCATTCGTCATTATATTGCACTTGCCCCCTCCACCACTCAAATAAGCTTGTCATTTATTCATACAAGTATTGTATAGGGAACTCAAAGAAGACTGTGGTTTATCTGTGCATTCACACAATCCAGTCACCTCCTTTTGGCAAAATGATGCCTTTAGCCTTAATCCCTTCAAAACCACCTCCCAAAATGGATCCAGCCATTACAAAAGCCAAGACATGGGGAAATCACACCCAAAAACATGCATGTTGGAGGGGGTGATTCATTTAAAAAAATCCTCCACAGTTCTTCAAGATTCTGACATGGAGCTCTGCCCAGGAACATCAATCTTTTGTGGAAGCACAGATGACCAATTCAGTGATTACTTGTACAGATTAACAGCCTATTAACCACACTGTTAAAGCTTTATTCTTAATTATTCAGCACTCTGTAAACTACAGTTGCATTCTTTGTGTTTACACATACTGTGTTCACACATATTGCAATTCACACCTATCAGTGAGCTTGTAATATTCCAGGGTTTACATTCAAATAGGAGGCCTGCCCTTTCCCTCCAGTATACATCACCTGGCTCAGCTTCAGCTAATCCTATAGTTCTTTGATTGCCAGCATTAGTACACTGAGAACTTCTGAGTTCTTCCTACTGTGTTTTATTCATAGTGCTTTGTGATTATATATTATAATATTACACTACCATATAATACTATCTCATCATACATTTTTATTTTCAAAGATCAGAAAGCAAAGAACTTTGTAGTCTTATAATAACAGGATTGCATTGGTTATGTGAATGTTGCATTTTCTTTTCTTTCTGAAATAGTTCTTGGGTCATTATCTCACCAAATGCTTTCAAACCCCAGTTCCCAGTTAAAAAACTATTTTGCCATACAAAATGAAAGCATGCTGCGGAAAAAAAATGTCTGTTGAGAACCAAAACTACAGTTCTGTGGATCTTAAAAACCCACTTAGTTAATTTTTGTTTTCAGATAAAAATAAAGCAACAAATTATACCACCCATACTTTCAGTATTAAAAACATTCAAGTCTTTTCAAAATCCAAATTCTGAATACTTTTGCATAGATGAAAGTTTTCTATCTAACTATGCAGGAAAATCAGCACATACTTTTTAGTTCATGTGCAGCTGCACTCAGTACTAAGTCAAGCAGATGCCTATGTAAGAATTAGGTGCAAATGCTGACACAAGCATTATATTTTCAATAGTACATTTTCATTTGAGTAATAGGAAAGCAAGTTTCAGATAGCTCCAATAACATGATAACTAATTTTGTAGGAGACAGCTGGCTGAAGAATCTGAGCAATAAACAAAAACGTAATTCCAAATCAATTCAATATCTTTGAATTTCAACCTGCCTATTCCTTCTAGGACATCGACATTGTTCCCACAGGGACCACCGTGCTTTCTCTTTGTCTTCATATTTTGAATGACGTGCAGCATAGACATCATCAGATAGTTCTTCTGCCTAAGTATTAGAATACTCAGATGGTAAATGTTTAATAAATGAGAACAGTCTTCCCCACTCCCACAAAATATTGTTGTAATGGATTTCAGCACTATAAAAATACATTGTACAAACTTAGAATGCAATTCAATTTTACTAAGCATGGATAAAAACAGAATAATCCTAAAATAACATAAATGTAGAAATGGCTCTTAAGAACTTTATTATAGTTAACCCAGGGGCAGGAAACCATTTTAGGGTTGAGGATTGGTGGGAATCTGAGCCAAAGACAAAAGTGAGCAATGTGTACTTTGTCTTGCCTTTCTCCCCATCAATTCATCCACCATCACAGCCTCTCTCTTCAGACACTCCATCAGTTTACATGAATGAAAACATACCTAGCCTGCTCCATTCTTGTTTTTAAAGATCTAAATGCACTGGATCTTTTTCTGTTAGTCTGACAAGGTGGCAAAATAAAAATAATAAAATGTTGCTGTTTCTTTTCCATGTCTTTAGCTTCAATACAGCTAAAGAAAACTGGAGAGGAAACGAGAAAACAAACAGAAGAGATGAATATGATGGGTAGAAAAAAAATAGGAAACAAGCCAAGTATTATTTTTAAAGACTTATACAGATTGGGCTTTTAGGAACTCTAGATGAATTCACTTGCTCTGCTTGCTAGGCAGTACGGCCAGTATGGTAGAACAGCTCCTCCCTCTGGAGCGGAATTTGAAGTGTTAAACTTGCTCCAGGAATAGTGCTACCCCAAAGTGTGGCATGCCGTTTATTAGACCCAGGAGAATACAGTGCTGAAGTATAAAGTTATGTCTCCTTCTGTTACATTGTATTAGTTTCCACTATTAGAGGAACACACTGCAGATTCATATGGAGGTAACTTTGCTCTTTGGCAGAAAGACTAACAAGAAAATATTTTCATTGGCATATGGTTCTCCTCTATAGACTCTTCTACAATTATATTCGGTTTTTAAAATATATTTACACAGTATGTACTGGCTTTATACCTTCTAACCAGTAATAGTTTGCAACATAAACTCAGAGCCAAAGAACAGAAAAAAAATCAGATCTGCTAAATTTTCAATACTGAGCTTTAAACTGGGCAGACACTTAAGGAGCTTCATTTTGCATCTCCTAGCAATGGGAGATTTGTATGGGAGATTACCAGAAAATATATCCCTATATCAGGAAATCAAAATTACATCTGAGAGAGCAATGGCAAACTACTTCTGCATCTCCCCATGTGGAGGAGATGGGCGGTGATAAAAATACGATTAAATAAATAAATAAATACCAAGAAACTTACATGGCTATGTCCAGGAAGTTACCAAGAGTCAAGCCTGAGATTTTTTATCCTTTTTTTTTTTTTAGCCCACAAAAGATTGTATCTGTACCTCTACAGACTTGCACAAACTGAATGCATATTAAACTTGTGAGTTACAGTATATACAGAATGAATTTATGTGTCATCGATTTTTCAATTCCAGATTGTGCTACATATTGTACAGCAGCCCTATCTAAACAGACAAATCATTAAATTACTGTTCTTCAGCAAAATCAGGAACACAATAATCCTATACTTCAAACATAATTTAGACAAATAACTGACAATCTTATTTATTTCAGGCTGTTCTCCCTTATCCTTGCCTCAGAAGTCAGAAGCAGACCATATATTTTCCCTGATGAGAAAAACACTTCAGCTTGAGCAATTGTTCTGCATATATATTTCAACTAGATTTTCATAGCCTTTGTAAGAAGTGTACCTGAAAATGTTTTCTGGAAAGCATGTTCCAGGTAAAGGTTTCCCTTGACATTAAGTCCAGTCGTGTCCGACTCTAGGGGGCGGTGCTCATCTTCGTTTCAAAGCCGAAGAGCTGGCGTTTGTCCGTAGACACTTCCGTGGTCATGTGGCCAGCATGACTACATGGAACGCCGTTACCTGCCCGTCGAAGTGGTACCTATTAATCTACTCACATTTGCATGTTTTCGAACTGCTAGGTTGGCAGGAGCTGGGACTAGCAACGGGAGCTCACCCCACCACGCGGATTCGAACCACCGACCTTCTGATTGGCAAGCTCAGCGGTTTAACCCGCAGCGCCACTGCGTCCCTCTTCTATAATGCTAATTAAGCATATATTCAAATGTGGCTTTGAAGCCCCCTTTTCCTAACGTTTGAGAAAATTAATCAGCCAATATGGTACTATGTATTGCTGGAAATGTGTCCCAGTCTTTTGAAGTCTGAGTGATAGATCTTCAGTTTTAAAAAAAATGAAATCATCATCTATATTCTTTCTAGAATAATTTGTTTGAAGCTGGCGCTCTGGAAATATATTTAGTAGACTCAGTTAGAAAGCAGCAAGTTGGCTGAAGTGTTCAGGCTCAAAACAGCTTATCTCAGTAATCTTTACATCTGGAACACAATTCTAAAGAAAATGATTATGCCACATAAAGCAACACAAATGGGAAAGGAGGCGGTAAGGTTTCCGTCCATCCAACTTTTATCTTTATCTGTAATAATCAAAAATAGAATTAAAGAAAAGTGTGATGAACTGCAATCCTTGCCTTTTCCACCTCTTGCTTCTTACCCAAAGTCACAAATTCCAGTAGAATTAATAGTACTTTGAGCAGGACAGAAAAAAAATGAATGTGCTTACTGCCTTAGTCTACTTAGTCTATGTGCTTACTGTCTTACTGTCTATGGTGCAAAAAATCAGGAGTCTGTTAGCACCTTTTCCAAATGACACGTTTTATTAAAAGACGTTAAGTCCAGCCATTCTATGCATCTGATGAAATGAGCTGCAAATCATGAAAGCTTATGCCTTTTAATAAATTGTGTCAGTCAGAAAAGGTGCTACCAGACTCCTGGTTTTTGCCCCTTCTTATTACCTAATGTAAGCCATTCCTAGAGCCTCATAACTGAAGGGTAACTGTTTCAACCAAGAAATACATTCAGGAATTGGCAGCAAAAAGTTAGAACTCATAGCTGTTCTGACTCTTTTATTTTATTACAACATAAACAGATGTAAATGAAATGAAATAGAGCACTGAACATATTATTCCCTCTAATTCATACTGGATGGGTCAATGTCAATTAGTAAAAATAGGACCACCCACAAGTATGAACTCTCTGTCTTCATTCCCCAAGGGACAAATTCATTCACAAGTAGGGAGCCTAGAATGCCCACAACCTTTTTATTTGACTAAACATTAGCCTTGTGTGGATAATTCCATCTTGGTTTTTAAACTGAAACTAAAATAAAGATATGCTTCATAGTGAGTTACACCTCCCTGCTGCTGTCAGATTCCAACCCTGCTACAACATACAATGTTGCCAGGTTCTGCACAGCAGCTCTTACAATTGTCAGATGATGACCAGTGCCATAAACTAGTTTTAATGAGCATCTAATTCATTACATTAGAGTGTTCTGTACTGATAGACATACTAACCTTTATGTTCCCCTACACCCCTTTTAGATTTTTTTTCTTTTCTTTTAGGCTTTTGTGAGACACACACACACGCACTTTTAAATTATTCTTTAGATTTTAATGTATTTTCTCCTCCTTATGCTGGTCTTTGACCATAATAAAGTTTTGATTGATTGAGCTCCAATGAAACCTGGAAATCTCTGATTTCTATTTCTGTTTCTTTATTTTAATTTCCCTTTTTAGGAACTGTTGAGGAGATGGTGGCGTATCAGCCCACAGAGGATCCTAGAGGATTCTTTCCAGGGACTGAAATAGAATTGGTCATGCTTGTCAGATGACCTTCATCTGGACCTAGATGGAGATGGGAAGTGTGCCCCTCTAAGTCCTATTAGCCCCCTTCGCAGTGGTCAATGCCACAACCATAGTATCCTTCTGGACTGACTGCAAGGGTGGAGAATTGGTGGTACCATATCATGGTGGTTCCAGGTGGTGACTGGAGGAGGGAGAAGCACTCCAATATGGTGTCCCATAAGCTCAGGGCTCTCCCCTACATGAAACCCCTGGGAAAGTTCATCCATCAGTCTGGGGTAAGGTATCTTTAAGATGCCATGGAAGTCCTGGCCTGTTACCTGCAGGCTGTAAGTATCTGGATGGGTGAAACATGTTCAGATTAAATCCTACCAAGCTGGAGTTGCTATTTGTTAGTACACAACTTAATACAATAAAAATCGCCCTAGACTGAGTAAAGGAAGGGGTTGTGACTTAAGGGTCTTTCTGGGGTCTAAGCTCCTGCTTAAATAACAAGTGGAAGTCTAGGCTGGGGGCCTTTGTCCACCTCTGGCTGGTGTGCCAGTTACAACCCAATCTAAGCCAGGACGCCCTGGGGATGGAACTCTCATCCTGCTTACTATGTGCTTGGACTATTTCATTACACTATGTGGGACCACCATTAGAAAAGACCCCAAAGCTGCAGCTGGTACAAAATGCAGAAGCTAAATGACAACTCTGCCAGTGTAGAATACCACCAATTTTAAAGTCATTGTATTGATTACCAGTACACTTCTGGGACAATTCAAAGTGCTGATCATTACTTTAAAGCCTTTTATGGCACAGAATACATCCAGCCTTGTCATCTAGACATGCCTGTTGAGAGTACTCCCTCTTGAGAAGTACATGGGTTATAGATCAGACATACTGCATTCTCAATAAAAGTTCCACTTTTTGGAATGCTCTTCCCCAAGTGGTCTGTTTTCCCATTCCACGGAAGAGCAATATCAGTATTTTCTAACACGCCTTTGGGCCTATTTGAATATGGGTGGTCATCACAGGAAATCTTAATATGTTGATGTTTGCCCTTTTTACTGTGTAGTATCCATATCCTTACTTGTTCACCGTGCATCACGATTGGGCAGGTTACAAATACTGATAAACAAACAGGGCCTACTGAAAACTGCAGGGAGTTCTTGCTAGCCAAAACTCTGTACAATTCATTGCTATCTGCTGATCCAATTTTAGTAAAAACTCTCAAAATATTCTTTCCCAAACTGTCCCCTACCCATCCTAACACAAGAATAATTACACGATCCCCCCCTCCTCCACCTTTGTGTGTGTGTGTGTGCGTGTGTGTGTGTGTGTGTGCGCATATGTGCCGTTGAGTCAGTGTTGACTCCTGGTGACTGCCTGGACAAGTCCCTGTATTCTTATTGGCAGTATTTTTGCAAGTGGTTTGCCATTGCCTTTTTCCTAGGGCTGAGGGAGAGGAACTGTCCCAAGGTCACCCAGCTGGCTCTGTGCCTAAGGCAGGACTAGAAGTCATGGTCTCCCAGTTTCTAGCCTGA
Source organism: Candoia aspera (assembly GCF_035149785.1). Classification (NCBI taxonomy): domain Eukaryota; kingdom Metazoa; phylum Chordata; class Lepidosauria; order Squamata; family Candoiidae; genus Candoia; species Candoia aspera. The sequence continues at coordinate 172,408,461 of NC_086153.1, read as the reverse complement.
GGCCTTAACCACTACGCCACACTGGCTCTCTTCTCCCCAATAGTCATAAATAAAAAAATACTTATTTATATTTTATTCTTCATATACAGTAAGTTTGTACAAAGTGTGGTAGCATGAGGGAAACACTACTCCTTGAAATGTTAATTATGATAATGATAATAATTATGAAAATGATAATAATATCCTTTGGAGGGTTTTTGTGTTAGCTTCAAGGACTGTTCCCAGGTCTCTGAATATGCAGTTGTGCATGCATAGCTGCTGCTTCACTCATGGCTCCAGTATTGCATGTTGACAACTGAAGCAGCCAGCCAAACCTCCCAAGGATATGGCTACTTTCACACTTCGAGAATGTTTTGCTCACACTAACATGCTTTGTAAAGTGCTCTTTCAATGCTTTCCACAATCCTGATATATAATAAGAATTTATCTGCTAATGGAAATACAAAACTCCTCACTACAAAACAGCAGCAAACCAGAACATAAATAGAGCTTACCTTCTCTTCATCCTCATGCAGTTTTTCTAAAGGCTTTAGGGTTATGATTCTCCAGCTGTTGATAAAAAAGATTCCTCCTTGAAAATTATTCAGATAAAACTTGTATCTAATTCATTATGAAAAGTCATTTTCACCCTAGACGCTGCAAATGCACTTGTTGATTAAATTACATAATTGAATTCTTTCCCACAGTTAAAGTTTATCCATTTCAAAGTCACTGGCATCCATTTAACATAAGCTTCTCTTTTTATCTTATCAAGTCATTTGTACAAAAGCACCAATGTACTGTTTCTCTGAACACATGACTATGCCTTCCCATATAACTTTAAAATTGGAGGCTCAACTTATATTTAGTGAGAACATGGTTAAGGGAGGCCACTAATATTTTTCTGTAATCTTTTGTTTATGGAAAAGGTTGTCTTAAATTCAAGGTACTCTTGCTTTTGGGTGAACGTGGTATCTGTGCTTTTATGGGATTCTTCCTAGTGCTACATGTATACAAGTTTATGGACAATATATTCTCCTGTTTTAAATAAGTATTTCTAATATTTGTTTTCTGCTTTCTTGGTATTCTTCCATCAGAAATCTTATATTAACCAAACAGCTACCTTAATAATTGGTTCATTTTCTTTCCTCTTTTTGCTATTCTACGGTAGCAAAAGTAGCAAAGTCCTGATAGACTAGATAGACTTTTACTGACTTGCAATGAATGTCAGTAATGACAAAGAGATGTAACGTATGTCTGAAAGCAAAGACACACTGATTGTTCCTCATACCTGCTTAAATGTAGTCATCATAATTCACTGGTATACAGCTGAAAAGTGTGGAAATATCTAGGGTTGCATGCAAAATAACTAGGGTTTAGGCATTTCTGGTCAAACTGTAAAGTAAAGGTAAAGGTTTCCCTTGACGTAAAGTCCAGTCGTGTCCGACTCTAGGGGGCGGTGCTCATCTCCGTTTCAAAGCCTTGGAGCCGGCGTTGTCCATAGGACACTTCCGGGTCATGTGGCCAGCATGACTCACGGAACGCCGTTATGTCTTAGCAAATCCCTAAATGAACGGGCATGTTTTTTTGCTCTACCCTTTTTCTTCCAAATGTATTGTGTGATTGTGACCAAACAGTTTAATAAAACAGTTTCATTAGTCCAAAGCATCTTGTTCCAAAACATTTCAGGCTTAACAAAGTTTACTAAAGTTATGACTTTTGAAACTAGGTCAGATAAAAGGTTTCCTTCCGATAACTCTCCTTTGTAGATCATTGTTGGAAAAGCAGTGCTATAGTGGTCCTGTGACCAACTACTCCTATATCAGTTCACCTTTTTAACAGGATATTTGCAGTGATCTGTAGATTTTATTTTGCAGTTCTGAACAATTTACTAGCAGTTTTAGTAGAGGTTTATCTATGTCTTCTGGATCTTGTCTTAACTTCAGTTTCCATTTAATTTCCATTTCTTAATAATATTTCTTTCAGTTGAAATAACTGTAAATGTTCAGATATTTTTATAGACCTCCACTGCTTTGGAAAACTGAATTATTTTCACTTTAAAATGCTCAGATATTTGTTTAGAGGAGCCCATGGTTGTTGAAAATAAAAAAAAATATTTTCCCCTAGGTAATTGTAGGTCTGATTCAATCACCATTAACAACTTAATCCTACTAACAACTTTACAGAAAGGAGGAGAAGGGCTGAATCAACTTTAAGGGTGTCCAAACTTTTGCATTTGCCAAAATAATTATTTTCTTATTTTGAATCTATAAACTGCACATAAATTGTGTGTGTGTGTGTGTGTGTGTTCAGATTTGCAAAAATATGTTTTGCTTGACTTTGTACCATATCAGCTTCTGTTCACTTAGGGATTTTTAAAAACAGGTTGACCAGGAATGCCTAAACTATTACACGTAACTGGATTTTCAAGGATTTATAACATTAATATAACATATGAACATACGTAGTATGATGGTGCCATACAAATTCTGGACTTACACAGTAACAGTAAGACATAAACATTTTACTTTAAACATGTACAATTTAAACAATACCTGTAAAACATTTAAGAATTTCCATCTAAATCAAGAATCTTAATCTCCTGTGGCTAATGCAATACTGTAATATATACACTGAAAATACATTAATCTCACTGAACTCTGTTCATTCATTTGAATGATGTATGACTTGATCAACAATAAACAGAATGGGTTTATTATCTTTAGCAGTACAAAATGAAAGCAAATCTTACAATTCTTCTGAATTAGCTTTGCTACAAATCCATGAGGTAAGTCTCTAATATATTCATTTTACAGGTAAGAAATTTAGATTTACGGAAACTTTGATCTTCCATTAACCAAAATAAGACAGCTGTAGCAAGAATCAGACACAATATTTATTGAAAGTGCTCAGATTAAATCCTAAGAGCTATATTGTGGGCATTGCATCTGTTTCTCTTATAAGAAGCAGCATGAGTAGATCTTTCCACAATTTCCTCAAATATGCTTTCTATCAGACCAAAGGTTTTATATAGTTATTTATATATAAAATTCATTAAAATAAATTAAAATTACCTTGGAGTAAGAATTTCTTTATACTGAAGCTTCTCCAGCTTTGATGGTGCAACTAATGACATGGGAATAACAATATTGTCTATGTCATAGGAGCTCTCACTTCTCAGTCTCCGCCTTGAATTGAGCTATTTAAAAATTGTTTCAGTAAATGATATTAAAAAGCGGTATGAAATCACAAATAAACTTCAGCGCACATACTAGTAACAATACTGAGCTTTCAAACTCAAGGTATATGCCATCATTTTCTACATGATACGTTTTTTTGAAGCTGGCAATCTTTCTTTGTTGTTTTTATAAAGTCTTACTTACTTTGGATCTATATGATTGTGGAGAAATAACATTCAATTGTTGAAACACTAATTATTAGAACAATAAATCTGATACTGAATTTTTATCTAAACTAGCCTAAACCATGAAAAATGAAATTACACAAAATGATGAAAGCAACCATAAAAACCAGAACCAGTTTTAAAATGTGGTTGTGGTTATGGTTGTAGTGCTTAGATAACCACTGTAGTGTCCATGTCCCAGCATACTTCCATCAATAACCACCACACTACACTTCCTCAAGCAAGGGCAATCCCTTCAGGACAAAGCACAGGTTTCTAGATATAACATCTTTATTTTTCCCTAGAAATGACAGGAAAAGAAGATAATAGGTGACTATAAACTAAGGCTTTTCTCTGGTAGATAGCAGGCCAAAGCACTACAAAAAAGGAAGAATTAAAAAAGAATTTCCATTCCTGGTAAAGATGGTTGGAACACTTGGTGGGAAAGTTGTGAAGGGGCTGGATGAACAAAAGCACAGAGTTTAAGAAGACCATTCAGGGGAGGCTTAGAAAGGGATGCAGATAAAATCAGGAAATGAGAAAAAGAAGAGAAATTGAAGAGAAAAGCAGGCAAGCAGAGAGTGGCTAGGGTGGTTTTAGAGAAAAGAAGAGGCAGAGAGAACACCTAAAGTTTTTGTGCATGTGCACAAAGACCCATACAAGCATTTTCAACATTTTGTGAGCTTGGAAACATGCCTCAGATCAGTTTAATGATGCTCAGGGTACTTTTTAAAAAACCTAATGGACTTGCATTCTCAGTAAGGTTATAGACTCCTTTTATAGTTGAAGGCCAAAATTCAGACTCTGAATCAGACTCTGTGTGTTTCTATATATTCTGTTACAAAGGCTTTAGGAACCACAACAAATCCTAATTCATCTTGCTATTAAATGATAGCATGATATAAATTAAAAAGTCGCCTGAGCAGACACATCCACAAATCCATCCTATATTTAATATTTTATTTTTGGGAAATATGCTGAAGCATGAGATATGATTTAAAGTTCATTAGAACAGAACTAGAAAACTTCAGTTCCTGCTTTTTGTTTTAAAAAGCTAACTAAAAATTGCCTTCAAGATTTGTCATTACAGAAAAATGCCACTGCTTCATACAAGCTATTTAAAAGACTTATTCAAGTATTCATTAATTTAAGAAAATAATGTGTAGTGTGTTAATATTATCATACCTGTGATGAGATACTGTGACTTGATCTAGATAACATGTCAACATTGGATACTGCTGTAAAATTACTATGAGACTCATGCTGATAAGAAAATGCTTCACAACTACTATTTTCTCCTGCCATGAAAAGATTAAAAACATCAATTAATGAATGAAATTCTAAATAATAAATATACAACATAGATGTTTCACAGGAAATTATGAAAAGCATATCCAGGGTAGAAATTAGGCTAGCAATGTAGTTATTAACGAGTTCTTCATCTTAGATGCATAAATATGGAAATATTCCACTTGTTATTACAGAATTGGTTGTCCACATTACCATCGTTTTTAGAGCTTGGCTCATACCCTTAAAAGAAAACATCCTTTTGATTAACTTACTCTGAACCTTTAAGTAAGATGTTAAGGATTTTATGTAGATACCATAAAAAAGAGAGAGTTCCAACAGACAGTAAAGCTAGATTGTTCAAGTGTTTTCTTTAAATTCAATCTTCAGTTCATTGTGCTCTTCTCACACTTCTGATTTCAGAAACTAGTGGGACAGCATGGTTCAGAACTTAATAAACTTGAAATAACTAAATTTTTCTGTGCAGTCACTTACATAAAATTCTGTGCAGAACACACCTTTCATCTTTGGAAAGGTTCTGGAAGATTAGGAATGCTACCCCCCACCCCAGTACTGGCTTTTACATGTAAGACTGAGTAAATATAATGAGATTTTCTGCTCGTTCCACTTCTAAGAACCTCCTCCTGAGCTCAATGTACACTCCAGTTTAGGGATATCGGTCAGGAGATGTGAATTCAGACTACCTTGCTTCTTGAAAAACAACAAGCAAGCAATGGTTTTCTTTATAATACTAATACTTTATTGAACTTGTATGCCTCCTCCTGACTCTCAACAACCCTTTTTTTAATGGGATCCTATTAGTGGCAGTTTAGGAAGTTTACTTATCAGAACCTATCAGTGTCACAGAAAAGTGAGTGAAGGATGCTTTCCCAAAACATTATTAGGTCTGTCAGAAACCTAATATTATTAACATTTTAATAGATGTAATAGCTTTAGCTTGAAAATAGCAGGATTCAAGTATTACTGTCACTGGCCATAGAGAAAACTTTTGATTTGAACCACAGGGTGTGGGGGATATATTTAGGATTTATTATGGTATTTCTCAAAGTGTTGCATCTTGGACAAAGGTGTTACATATCCTAATCAATGTTGCACAGCCTCATCAATCACATAATATAAATGAGTACTATGGCATGTATCAAGGGAGCCCTTTATTCACTTATAATTGGACATAAATCTTAGCTTTGGACATAGGCTGAAATAAACAGACAAGAGTTCCCCTTTGTGTTCAACCAGAGAATTATTATTTCACCCTGCTGAAAGTTTGATTTGCAGTAGTGGCTTGTTGTTAAAAGTTTTTATTAATTCTCTTTAACAGAGACACACACACACACCCCTGGAATGAGTCCAGTCCAAACTCTTCTGGGCAGGATTTTAGGTGCCTATTCTGTCTCCAATGTGCCTTATGCCTTGAATCAGTTACAAAAGTAGAGATCAGAGTCTGGCTCTTAATGTTTATATACTGGTTAAAACATGTCTTCTTACATGAGGGTCTTGCCCCCTTGAGGCTGTCAGATAATTAAGTCTTGCTAAATGAGTTCCCTTGTAAGCAAATTACAGACATACAATCTTCCTCCACAAGAAGTACTAAAAAGAGGCTATGATCAGGAGATGATGCTCATTAAAGAATGTATTATGGATGTGGATCTAGGTAGAGCTCTTAAATTTTCTGTGGACCAATGCTTATGCATTGGTACCTTCTAAAATTTGCCTCACATCTCTCAGAATTGGATTACTCAGGGTATAGAACTTATAACCTGGCAAGGTGTGGTGCTCTTCTTTCAGCGGTGCTGGAAGGGACATACGAAAAAATCCTCTATCCAGAATGATTTTATGCATTTCTCATTATATTGCTTATCCCCAAAAGGAATGGTGTGATGGGTGTTATGTATGTATGTACTTACCAGACAATGTCTCGCTTAAATGTCTTTTCTTCCTTCCCTCTGAAAACTGTTCAGATACTTTTGACACACTCTGATGTTTAGAATTGGATCCATATTTATGGCTCAACTGTTGAAAAGGAGCTTTAATCTGACTAAAAACTAGGATAAAACAAACATAACTTTACTATTGTTCTTTCTCTATTTAAAACATAAAGGAAATGTTTAAGTTCTGATAGTATATTTTTATGACACTGAATTACTTAAAGCTGAAAATTTATCAAAAGTGATCAATGTTCTATGACTGGCCACCATTTATAAGCATTTACCTTACTGTAAAACTCATTGAATTCAGAGGGGCTTACAGGGTAGATTTTTTTAAATCAAATTGATTTAAGTAACTAGCCATAATCAATTTATTTAAAACATGATTTGTTCATTAATCAGGAAGATTCTTTAATAGTAATTTCTAGTAAATAAAAATCTGGTTTGATGTAACTTAAATACATATTTTTTAGTAAAGAGTGAGTGAGAAAGAGATGGATAAATTTCATTTTCAGAAGGTGCATACCATATAAAGCAATTATTTGGTCAGATCCTTTTCAGATCAATTTTCATCATAAAAATGGAATGATGATCTCAGTACAAAGCAAGCAGATATATATTTCTTGGAATCATATTAAATACTAGTTCTTATCAATCAAGAATATATAAACAAAGGAGGACAATCAACAAACTATGTTAGAGCCTGAATAAAAATAGATTTTTTTGTATTGCATACCATTTAATGGAGACATTTTGTACTCTAAATCAAGAGCAGCACCTTCAAAAGCATCACCTCTGATTTCATATTTCTTGAGTAATGTTTTAAAATGAACATGAAGAGGAACATCTGCAAAAAATATTTAAATAGGTAACTTCACATCTATGAGAAATTCTCCTTTTCAAATTTTCCTTGTATGTGTATTATATATGTATTTCCAAAAGCTAATTCACTGAATCCAGTCCATTCTCCAGTGTAGATCTGTATACTTAAGGAGAAAACCAAATTAGGATACAGATTAATCAGCCTCTTTTAAATAGTGTTGACCCTTTAAAAGGTTGTTTACTCTTGAAGAAAGTAACTTGTTGCTACTTTTCCAGTCATTCCTAAACCTGATTTCAGTAATGCACAGGTGTTTGCTTAGCAAAGATTGCTACATCCAGAATCACAGCTCCTCAAGGTTCTCATCTGGCGATGACAGAATATATCTTGATTATTTTTATGCAGTTACGCAATACTCTCTATGCTGAGCTGTCTCTGAAGACTGTTCAGAAACTTCAGAGGGTTCAGCATGCTATAGCCATATTAATGTGAAAGGTGAAAGGTCCCCTGTGCAAGTACCGAGTCATGTCTGACCCTTTGGGGGGATGCTGCTTTCGCGACGTTTTCTTGGCAGACTATAGAGCGGGGTGGTTTGCCATTGCCTTCCCCAGTCATCACCTTCCCCAGCAAGCTGGGTGTTCATTTTACCGACCTCGGAAGGATGGAAGGCTGAGTCGACCTGAGCCGGCTATCCGAGATTCCAGCTTTCGCTGGGATCGAACTCGGATCGTGGGGAGTATTTTGGTTGCAATACTGCCGCCTACCACTCTGCGCCACACAAGGTTCTTAGCCATATTAATACTTGCAGCTAATTATAATCAACAGGTTGGAAGGGACCATTTAGCCTAAGTCCTGCTCAGTGCAAAAGTCAAAGTAATCCAGACAGATTGCTATTTAGCCTCCACTTGAATACATTCAGTGAGGAGGAGCCCACCACCTCACTACTGTTGAATGGCTATTAATTTTAGGAAGTTTTTTTAAAAAAAATATTCAATCAGAATTTGCTTTCCTCTAATTTACATCCATTATTCTGTGATTGCACTCTGGAATGAAAGACATTGTGATCTTTTGGTCATATCCTTTCAGAGTGCAATGATACCCCCTTTCCCCTCGTCTTCTTTTCTCAAAGCTTAAGATTCCCAGTTCTTTCAATTTCTCTTCATGGGACTTAGTTTCTAAATTCCCGGATCATCCTTGCTGCACTTCAATTGTTCCAGCTTGAAGATTCCTTAATATGCCCACCATCAGACATTGTGCTCAAGGTGGAAACTGACTAATGCAGAATAAAGCAGAACTATTATTTCCCTTATATTTTGGCCAAAATATAAAGCAACTGAAAGAAGCTGTACAAGATTGGAAATCATGGAGAGAGCTGGCTTATGGAATCGCCATGGGTTGAATACGGCTGAACGGATAAATCGATTCCATTATTTCCCTTGCATTTGGAAAGTGTAATTCTGTTGGTATGGTCAAATGTACTTTCATTTGACTTTTTTGCAGCCATTATCTCACTGATGATTTATATTCACTTTGTGATCAATTACTGTTGAAATATTCTTCTCACAAATATTATTGCCAAGCCATCCTTTGGATAAGAGAGCAAGTTTGGTCTAGTGATTAAGGCAACGGGCTAGAAACCAAGAGACTAAGAGTTCTAGTCCCACCTTAGGCATGAAAGCTGGCTGGGTGACTTTGGGCCAGTCCCTCTCTCTCAGCCCAACTCACCTCACAGGGTTGTTGTGGGGAAAATAGGAGGAGGAAGGAGGATTAGGTATGTTTGCTGCCTTGAGTTATTTATAAAAATAATGAAGGCGGAATAGAAAATAAAATAAAAATAAATAAAAAATAAAATACATTTATGAGAAGTAGTAAGTAAAATCAATGAAAAACTTTCTACCAAGACTTGAAAACATTTTAAATTTAACTATTAGCACTATAATTTAACTTGATAGCTAACTACAATTTTTGTGCATGCAGTTCATAAAAGAAAAGTTTTATGCAACCTTGTTGGTTATTTAAAAGTAGAGTAAGTTTTTTTTAAATGTTGTGGTCACAATAGTGAACACAAGCACAGATAATTACATCTCTGGTTAAAGAAGAGACAAAGCAACCAGAGTTATCTATTCCTCTGTTAAAACTTACAGGGGATATGACGGAAATCTGCAATACCACATAGATAAAGGCCACAACTCTCTTAGCATTTCTTCAAGAGACTGTTTCTCCAAGGAGAAAATTAAGTGAGTACTGTGGCTTCTCCAGAAGGACACTATGATCAGCAACAGGAAATGGTTCTAAGAGGTTAAGAAGATCCAGCAGAGTTGAGTATTTTCCTCAGCCAGGGAGAGAAATGCTGTTTCTTTCCCATACCCACCTGAAATCTGATTAGAATGGACCGAACTAATGCTGCTTGGAGTTGAGAAATTGCCTCAAAATGGCAATCACCTAAAACCATAAGATTCAATCTAATTTCTTCATAACTGCTTTATCAATGCTTCATCCATCCCTCTGTAATGCTAAGAAGATCAGCTGAGAAGCAACTAACATTGTTGAAATCAGTCAACACATTGTTCAGTAAATATGGTTTTTGCTTATGCATCAGAATTACATTTTTATTTCACACAATGGAATCCATAAAGTACAATTGCTAGTATTCACTTATTTATAAAATTATGGCCAGTTCTGTGCTTGCTTTAAAAAGGAATCAGACCAACCGGAACAGGTTCAAAGAATAGCAGTAAGAATGACTAAAACCTATGCAAAGAAATTGTGGAAACTGTTTAGCTTTGAGAAGACTGAGAAGGATATGATAGCATTCTTCTAGTGCTGGAGGGATGGCACACGGGAAAAGGCAAGACCCATTCTCTATCATCCCAGTGACTGAGACACAGAGTAAGGTACAAAAAGTGAAATTCTCTTTGAATATTAGGAAAAATAACTCCTAACAATAAAAACAATTCTATAATGGAACCAATTACTGTACCTAAAAAAATGACATGAGCCTCTTTATTGGATGTGTTCAAATAGAAACCATACTTTGAACACATCAAACACATTACTTTGGATTCCTCAATGGAATAGACAATTGCTTTCCAACTCCGTAATTCTATGAAATGTCAGATAATAAATTCTGGTTGCCCTATAACTTTCCAATACATGGACATAAGTAATTAAAGATTTGATTATCATAACTATGGGCTTTAAGAAAAGGTTCTTTCATGAAGATTTTTTACACTATATTACACTTCTTCGAATAACTGTCCACACAATAGCAGGTAATTACTTACCTGAAGGAAATGATAAGACGGGATGGAATGATGTGTCCAGTTCCAACATGAGTTGTTTGGGTATACCAGAATTGGCGCTAAACTCATAACTACTCCATGTGCTGCCTGCAATCTCTTCTGTATTGAACAAGGTACTGCCCTGTTGTAAAGCCTATAAAATGACATACAGATTTGAAAAATCACAGTTTGACCAAATCCTAAAACAAACCAGGCTAACAAACTGAAACCAAATCCAAACAAAATAAATCACTTGTTCAGAGATGGAGTTCTACCAGATTTTGATAGGGCTTTATTTCCTCTGAAAAGAAAATCAGTTCACTGTTTTGGTACTTACTTGGGCTCAGCTTTTTTCTTAAATGATCACATTACAATGAGACTCGATTGTGTTTGCTCAGGTTAAGTTGGTTTGCCAGTTGTATCTGTTTTCTAGAGACAATGGATCTGGCCTCAATTACCAAGCCATACATCTAAACTGAATTAATGTAATACATATTATGTTGGGTTGCCTTTGGAAGCTTCAGCTAGTAAGAACTGTAGAAGGGAGAGTTTTTACCAGAGGAAGCATTCTAGATCATGTAGCTCCACTGCTGTATCATAATCTGTTTTCAAACCCAATGCAAAGTGCTCATTTTCACCTCTTAAATGTTATAATGCCAAAAGCAACAATTAATACAGTATATTGATTAGTCATTTGACCATATTAAGAAACTATAAAAACAGTACTAAGAAAAAAGTAGAACACCGTAATAATATATTGTCACCCCTGCAATCAACCCTAATCTATTCTACATGATCCATCCTCTCCTGGATGGTTTTTGATATAAAAGACACAGTCCCCTAGTAATGTGCAAGTTCATTCCCTGCAAAAAGTACAACAATTTATTCTGACTGTCCCAGTATGCCATAGATCAGGGTTTCTCAAGCAGGGTTTCACGAGAGGTCACTAGGGGTTCCCTGGGAGCTCACGTTTTATTTAAAAAATTATTTCAAATTTGGGCAACTTCACATTAAAGGAATAAGTTTCATTCTTTATTTTTAGTTTAAGAGCACTGTGCATATAAACACATGAAATGAATATAATAATTTTGTAACTTCTGGCCTATATTTGAGCCTCAATATGCAGGGGTTCTCCCAGGCCTGAAAAATATTTCAAGGGTTCCTCCAGGGTCAAAAGGTTGAGAAAGGCTGCCTTAGATTATTGGAAAGGATTTGGGCAATCAGCTCTTGCTACAGAGTATAGTTTATAATCAAACAGAATATATGCAACGTCTTCAACAGCAGTATTTCATTTGGGGCGAAAAGGGCCTTCAGCTTTGAATGATATACCAGTTTTGTCCTTATCCAGACAACAGAGATCTGAAACTGGGGGCACAGGTGTCGGTAACCTCAAGATTGTTTTACTGCAATTAGCTTTTTCTAGGCAGGATATTGAAGATAGTCTGGAAATGCAGCCAGCACAGAATGTGGTAGAGCAGGTGTGAGTGATACCTTTTGGAAGCATCTTATCACTTGCCTACTGCTACATGGACTGCTGATTGCTTTCTAAACCCAAATCAAAGTGCTAAATTTGGTATACAAAGTCTTAAACATGCTACTTATTCCCATACAATCTGCTTTATACTCTCAAGATATCAAAAGGACATCATCTGCAAGTCCCAGAAAAGGTATGCTTAAACTGTCCCTCAATATTACTGTTTAGCAGGGAACTCAAATGATTTCTTTTTACCCAGGTATTGTAGTTTAAAAATATTTTATAGTGACTGAATAGCCTGTATTTTAAAGTCTATATTTTTGTAAGGTGCACAGAATCTTTTCAGAGTAGCTATATATACATTTCTAAAACAAAGTAAATATCTAAGAAGAAATGTGAAAAAGTGTGAAAATATTCACACTTTAGCTGCATTTTCATGTAACAATAAGCCAAGATTCTTAATTTATGTCCTCCCAAATTATTTCTTCCAATAGGAAGAGAAAACTTATTTTGATCACTAATTCTGAGATCTTTGTTTGTTGATCCCTATGGAACAGTGTTCATCCTCTCTTACGGTGTTTAATCTCTGGTGAATGGGGATCACGGCTTAGGGCAGGGCTATTTGCAGGACCACTCTCTCCCACTGTTTCTGCCCACACCACCACATCTAGTAGTTAGGGCATGTTCTGGGTCCCTTCCATTAAACAATGTCATCTTGTTGGACTGAGGAATCATGCCTTTTTTGTGGCAGCACCTGCCCTGTGGAACAGCATTTCTCCAGCAATCTGGATCACCCCAATCCTGTTAGCTTTTCATAAGACACTGAAGACCTGGCTGTTCCCCCAGATGTTGGGTCAGAGGGTTAATGCTGTTTTTTGTAAATTGGGATGATTGTTTTAACTTTAGACATTGTGGTTATTGTGGGATTGTTGCTGTTTTAATTTTGTATGCCACCCAGAATCACTGTTGTGAGATAGGCAGCAAAATAAATCTCATATCTATATATCTATATCTATATAAATATAAATAAATAAAATAGTTGGAAGTCATCATTTCTGCAGTTTAGAGTCAATGGAGCTATGACAAGTAGGATTAATACTAACAAAGTATTACTCCTTTGCAAGTCAGGGGTGAATACTTGCACCAGTATTATGCAGCCTATGTATCAATGATATCCCAGAGCTGATGAAAGATCCTGAAGCTCATGTACCTAAGTACTTAACACACATTGCAATACTTTGCTCTGTGTTAAAGACATGATTTTGTTGTTACATTTGCAAGTTGGACTGGGTCGACAATTAAGTCAATTTGGCTCTATTAACATGGTTAACATACTGACTATAAGTCAAATGTTGGGGTCTTTGGAAAAATACATAACAGACATAGATGGCTTTTAGATAGTGAGCCAAAAGAGCAACTTAGCACCTTTCCTTACTTAGGGTTAGTCTTTTCTGAGACTGCATCATGGCTCCCTCATCACTGTAGCAGCTCTCTTACAGCAATGCTACCTATGAATTTGCTGTTAAAATGAATGAAGCCTATATTCTTATATGGGGCTGAAGTATGGTATTTAAAACATGTACTACTTTTAGAACAAACACAGTCATGTCACTTGAGGAGAACACTGGGTATGGATAAAAGGACTCCAGCTGCCACAGAGCTGAGTTGGTAATATATACGCTTTGTACTCACTCAAAAATTAGAGTGTATAATTCTTAGAGGAAAATTACTTCTATGGAAATTGACAGAACCCCAAAATTGTACCTGATAGAACAGAATAAACTTCAATTAGTATAACTTACAAATTGCATTAGGAGCTGTGGGCTTCTTGTCTTGTTTAGCTATACTTGGGCAAGTTAAGAAAACTGATGCACAAAGATGCTCAGTAAGCCTGATAAACCAAGATGGATGAGCCACAACAAATGTAATTTTTAAATTGAAAAATTTGTAATCACCAAAATGCCCAAGTATCCTAGAAGCATACTTACCCATATGAGATTTGAATAACTAGATACAATGGTAAAATATGGAAGGGTTAATTGAATCCCCCATCATGATTGTACATGTATCTGAGGTATACCCAAGACTGAGGATGTAGCACTTATATTATTTGAATGTCAGTTATCTTCCTGGGACCTATATCTCAGAACATATTTTATGTGCAGTCAGAACACAAATATTACAAATAAAATGGCCTCCTTTTTGAATAAAACAGTGCAACTGAGAGCCGCATATGTAGATATAATTGAGGTAAATTGTGAGGTAATAAAATCATATGAGTCAAGTTTTTGTTTTTAGTTGTTTTGTTATGGACAGTCTTATTCAATTTTTTTTGTATTGTGATATGGCCTTATGGCTAATCAATAAAGTGTTGTTATTGAATAGATTTTTCTGTTTCCTGCATAACAATCATCCTAAGAACCAAGCTGTTTCTAAGGAAGTTAACAGAATCTGAGAAGTGACAAAATGCTTCTAGGGTGATAAATAAGACTGCTTGAAGAATTTATGCAGAAATAAACTTTTTTCTGGCTTTTAATTTAAAAAAATGAAATTAGAAGTTAGGAACACTGAACTGTAAAACAGCTGATGGTCTCTGAGACCATTTTTATTTATAAGAATGCCCCTGTACCACATATATGCTCAATAAGCTTTCTTGAAAAAATTTTTTGAACATACAGTAACTGCATTTATTAATCTGCAATATATGCCTAATTTTTGTTTCGCATGTTTGTTTCTTATTTTAAGGAAGTACAGGACAATATGAATAACATTTGTGCTAATACTGAAGCTAATTAAAAAAATGAAATTTGCAAGATTTATGGAAGTCCTGTGTATCGCCAGCTTCGCATTTATCTTATATATTCAAGGTTGTCACAAAACGGAAATAGGGATATCTTGGTAATATATAATATATACACACACAAACATATTGGGATTGACATACTGATATACATATTGGCTGGAATCTTAACACTGTATTTAAAGGAAATAGGGAAACGTTTGCACCTGGTTATTCAAACTGAAAGCAGCGTTCATCCTGTATAGCTTTCTCCTCTGGAAACTCAGAAGTGGTCTAGTGCGAGCAGATGTGCTCGTCAGAGCAAGAGGTGGTGATTTCAGTTTCATCTTGTCTTTCCTTCTTCTCTTCAGGTGTTGCTGATCAGCCAGGCAACTACTAGAAGATGAAATTTCTTCTTTGTTCTCTGACTCTCTGAAATATACCTAACTATTATCCCAGGATGTCAAGAATATTCAAATAACTCATACTATGTAATATTAACTTGAATATTTACTTCATATAATAACTTAAAGATCCATAGTTGTACAGAGAATTAAGTAATTGACTTTTATGAACTGTATCAGTTATGTTACCACATGTATTAAAGTAATATAAAGAAAGGAGTGGACTTGTTTTCTTTTGTCCTGAAGGACAGGACAAGAAACTACAGGTAAGTGGATTCAGGTTGGGTATTAGTAGGAATTTCCTGATGGTGAGAGTTATCAGACATTGCAATAGGTTGCCTCATTAGGTGCTAAGTTCCTCTTCACAGGAAGTCTTCAAACAAATTTTGGATAACCAAATGTTCAAAATATTTTAGCAGATACACTGAGCAGGTTGTTGGACTATATGACCTCTGAGGTAATTTCCAACTCTAAGATTCTATGATAGTTGTTTGTTCCTTTGTTCATACATTCTTCCCTTTCTTTTACTTAGTTTAATTAATATATGTAGGTGGCATTTGTTATTCACCAACATTGCACTACATTCCAGCATGAAACTGTAAATAATGAGATCTTAAATCTGTGAGTATTGGGGAGTTAGATTCTAGAGCCTCTAGTTGTTTCTTTCTCCCATGAACAATTCCTCCATCTTCCACCCACAGTCATTGTCTCCACAATGTATATGCTCTTTCTTCCTTTTGCTCAGTCATTTGACTCAAAGTGGCTTCCCCACTCCCCACAGTTCTTGGCACCATTAAAAGGTCCCTCCACTTAAATTGTGAAAAAGCCAGAGGAGAGAAGCCTGTCTGAGCTTCTTCACTCTGCAGTGTGAATGAGGTGACTCCACCTGCAGGTCAGTGAATTACTCTGCAGGTGAGGAAGCAAGATCCACCATGACTCAGAGAGGGGAGAAGGAACAAATTTAGGTACATTGCATGACCTAAACTTTAAAAATATAGTTTAAGCATGCACAAGAGTCCACCATTCTGTACAGTTAATTCTCACACAGTCAGTGAAAAGCAAGATGATAGCAAATATCTCAATATCTCAAACCCTCCCCCCTATAAATCCCCCGATGGGGATAAATCAGTTGACTCAAAAGAGGGGGCCACATAGTCTGTTAGGTCTGGAAGAAAAACTAAATGCAAGAAAGTTTGAAAAGTGTTTCTCTCTCTCTGTAGGGATCATTCTTGAATCTTGGCAGCCACTGAAATTGTTTGGTATCTAATTTACTTCAGTAAATATTACTTATTTGAAGTTTTTGGATTTCTTCTAAGTTTTCCTGAGTAGCTAATTCTGCTTAAGGAATGAAACCTGACTTGTGTAAAGTAATAAGAAACAAGGCCCAAACCATGGATATATGAAAAGCTTGAAGTCTGTTCTCTAATTATCAATCACTGCTAACAGGACTGCACATACTAAGGGCTATCTATAATCTATAGTAAGAGTAGGCAATGCACCAATGCCCAGAGAAGCCTTTTGCACCTGACAGGCTTCCTGTACCACTGACTTTATTTTTTTTTATTTACTAAAAATAAATTTATAAGTTGGCATGATGCAAATTTAAACTGCAAGACCCTAGTACCATCATTATTTACAGTAACCCCAAGACTTTGGATTGTTACACTGCTCATTTTGGAAGCGTGCCCAATGCATAGATAATAGAGAAAAAGGTAAGTTGTGATGACAGAGAGCATACTGGGAGAGGTGGTAGCAAGTAACAAGCTCACAGATTTGTCTTCTGATAAATAGGTATTTTGTGCCTGGTTGTCTTGTGCCATGGCAGCTATTATGTCAGAATGCTTATATGTTCTCAATATTGCAAATGTGCCCACCAGCCCCAGTGAGGTGCCTATCCTGATTTAGGATGGTTAGTTTTGGACTGAAATTGAGATATCTAGATTTCAGCCTCCGCTTGACCATGGAGTTCAGTGAACGACTTTGGGACCAGTCATTCTCTCTCAGCCCAACTTCTCTTTGAGGGTTTTTTACATGGAGATAAAATTCCGTATCTCCATTCCTTGAAATACTGGAAGGATTACTAATTGTAGTATTTGTTAATACTTCCCTTATCTTGGAAACAGCAAATCGTGAGAGTAAAAGTGAACCTTTCAGTATCTTTTTTGGGGGGGGTCTCTGATGATAGTCAAAGTAATTCTGTCATTTTATATATACACCTATATATGCTGAACTTGGAAAGTTATCCTTTTGTTTTTTGGAAGTGCTGCCTACCTTAAAGAAATGCCATTAACCAATTCATTCTGTTTATAGGTTTTTGAGGAAAGTGGAGATGATGTTGGAGACAGATTAAGGGGAGCAATCAGACTGCTGATTATTTCACTCAGCTGAGCACTCTAAAAGGAACAGGGAGAAAAAAAGACATTCAATTTAATATATTATAAGTACATATCTAAAGAACTCAGTTTTGCCCGTATTATATATAAACTCCATGCTTTATAACTGAACCTTACCAGTCTCAAGTGAAGAATTAATTTGAATTTTTAAAATACCTTCAAAATAATAATCAAGACTATATCAAATTCATGTCTTAAAAAGATCTATGAAAATTTAGAAGACACTGACACATGCAGAAACCAAAACGAATTATAACAGCAGTGCCCACATTACTTACTCAGAAATAAGATTTGCCAAAGCCAAATGGCCACTGCATAACAGCAAATGTTATACTAGATACTTCATTGCCTAGATCCATAGAACCTTACACAGCCAAATTGATTTAAGGTTAGTTTCTGACATAATAATATTTAATTATAGTTCAACTCATATATGCCATATCTAAATACCTATAATGCATAATACCATCTTCTAAAGGATTGATGAATTCTTAGTCATTTTTAAGAAAACTATTCCATATGGATAAAATAATTGAAATTATGAAAAAACAAGTGACTTGTGAACCAAAATGCTAAATACATCCATAAACTGAACAAAATTAAAGAGGAATTGTTTCTGAATTGCTACAAATGCTGTCAGTGAGAAGTTACAAGATACTGTCTGAATATATGACAGTTTAGTCTGGTCTTGTGGGTTAGTGGCCTAAGGAGGTACAAAAAATTATGGGATGGGATACTCTATTTTTGTATGGCTTAATTAATGGTTAACCATTTTTCTTTGTGCAATATAAATATCCTGAAATATTAGGTAATTTCCCATTCTCTGGCAAAACTAATCTGTTCATCAGTGAATGTTAGATATTGTACTTGGAGGTAAATTAGCATAGGCAGAAAGGCAGAATAAACATTAAATAAATAATATTGCAATAAAGGGTATACACAAAAAATCATTATGACTTGCAAGACCCATACAACTATCTAAATCTTGTCAGGCTCTCCATCTTAGGAAGAACTCCAGATTTTTCTGAAATTCGGGATTTCCAAATGCTCCTTTTGCTAAGAGGCATTTCTTTATTCCAAAAACATGTACCAGGAAGGGTTTTAATGGAGACCTGATCCACATTGTGGTCCTCTAAATCTGACTTTGGAAGTGGACTATTATAAACTAAGTAGCAATCCTGTAAATCATCAATAGCAAAAGTGATGGGCTGTGTGCCTAATGGTTCCAGACTTGTTTAGGGGCAGAATGTGGAAGGAAAGGCCAGGGGAAAAAAATAGGCTACTTAAACAACCCTGAATATTTAGACTCTAAACTGAGTGCTGTGGGCTTTCATGCTTGTGGGCTACTTAACCCCCAAATGATACTGAATGCCTTTTACGGTACTTATTCCAGGTCTATGTTAGTTACCCTTTTTGAAGTGCAGTGAGGAACTGCAATATAAATTGACTGCTATTAGTCAGGTTGCTACATTGCTCTGCTGTCATTTAAACTTAGAAATATTTAAGTTCTTAGTTGTAGTCCTGGCTTTACCTTGTTTCAGCTTTCTTACATCTAACACTCTTTTTATTACTTCATTTTATAATCTTATTATTCCATCATTATTTTACTGTATTTTATGCTATGCTACATTGTGCTTACAAAAATAAACTTATTTACTTCCTGTTACTATCCATTTATATCAGGTTACTACTATATTGGTAGTTTTATTTCCTGTCCCTTTCCTAATGATTCAAAGCATGGAATTTACCTTTTGCATTTTTGGACTTCACTATTTTTTAAATGGTCATACTAATAAAGAAAAATACATGGAAGTTAGGATGCTCCAAAGTATAGAACCAGCTTTTGGAAAAAACCCACCCCATACATCTCCTACCCTGTCAATGTAACTTTTTAAGCAGCAGTTTGGACCATTCTTTAAAGTTTTCTGGTGTTTTCTCATAAGTGAAAATAATAAATGCTATATTTATTAAACACAGCGGAGGTTTAACACATCTGCTGTAGCCCTTATTCTCTTTTTAAAAATATAGAAAATTATGGCACCAAAAACTGGTGATTTGCCATCATATTTCAGAGGCATAATGGGGAAGGATGGCTGTTGGAAGAACCATATGTGGCCACAGGTTTCAAAATGTGCTTTATAATTGTCAGTCTTATGAGGTAGACCTGATGTCCTGGTTTAAGCAAAGACCACACCGAGACAAGGAGAAAGTCTCTAGTGTTTTATTTAACTGCTATAGTAGACAGAAAATCCTACCAAACTGAAGAAGCATGGGAAAATCCAGACAGGTAAACCTCAAAACTCAAGGCAGGTCTGTTCTGGGTTTCTTTGAATGACAGCTCAAAGTCTCTAAACTATGCATTCATTTTCCCCCCTGGATAGGGGCCTCCTCCTGCTCACCATCCGTACTCATGACACCAAACAAGAAGCACACCTAGGAATACTAGCTCTAACTTTATTGTAAGGTTACATTAACAGAATCTTGCAAGTCTGAAAGTACATCTCTCCTTTATTACCTTTACAGTCCAAAAAACTAGGGAGGGTCCCTTCTGAGTTATTTGCCTCATCCACATTCCTTCTGTGGGCTCAGCTGCTGTTTGTCTGACCATTGCTAGTCTGCAGCTCTTCCACCTGTCTCCCAAGGTCATTCCCACATACTATTACAATAGTTTAGGAAGTGGTATAAAATGTGACTGAGCCCTAGCCCAATTTAAGATTTGTCCACCAAGTATCAGTACCCTACTAATTAAGGCACAAGGCACATTTATTCATATATGTTATGAATATGCTTTATATTCTGATTTGGTAGTGATTCTAAAATTATGGATATAAAGCTCAAGGAAAAGTCAAGGTCAAGGAGTATAATTCTCCTCCATAAAATCTGAAATATTCCTCTTTTTGTACTGATAAGCGAATTATATTTACTAACAAGGACCTTCAAGATGGTATAACCGGAAGTTGTATTTTATTCTTACAGCAGATTAATGAAGACATAGTGACTAGTCTAAGGAGAAACTGACAAGTACAAATTCAAATCGAGAATCCCCCTTAAACTCCCCTCCCCATGAGTAAGTCTAATGGTCTACCTGCTAACTATATTGTCACCACTTTTTCACCTGGGAGAAATACTTACAAATTAAAAATACGTTTATGGATTATGAGTTAAAACATTACTTAAATTAATTTTAAAGTATTTTAACTACTGTATACTATGTTCAGTTTCACTTGAATACCTGTTTTTCAATGTTACGGAGAAGCAAAGTTGGACTGCTGGGTGACATTTCAAAATCATGTTCTGGCCAAACATCCTGCTTCTGAAAGAAAGCTTGAGAATTCCCTGTAGAATTCAATGCCTCTTGATCTGGTAACTGTGTTCGTTTCTTCAAGATGTCTTTTGGGACTGGACATTCTTCTAAAATCACCATTCCCTAGACAATAGCAAATAAGCACAATTTTAAATTGCCTAATTTGCTGTTCAGTGACTGATACTCTGAAGCATAACACTTCAACTCCCCAAAATATTATTGAAAGCTCCACAGAAAAACTGGGACATTACTGGGAGCAAAAGGAGGGATACCAAATAGTATCTTAACTCATTTTATTAACTAAAATAGTAGGAAATAATTATAATGTACCCTACATAATTAATTGCATTTTAACATTTCTTAGTTTTGTTTAAACTTCAAATACAATCAGTCTTAAATATGGACCTGATCAACCTGTTCCTTACATAGAGGTCTTATATTCTAAATTACTTTGCATAGGATTGCTTATATTTAAATGATAAGAGAATTCTCCATTGCGTTTCTCACTGTTTTACATGCATATTTATACCTCTTTCTATTGTCACTGTCCTCAGTGATCAGTATACACGCGTTCAAGATACGCCTTCATTATTGCACCTTTTTCTGGGACAATAGATGCTGAAACAGCCCTGCACTGCAGCAAGCCTTCTTTAGTTGGGCAACCACACAATTCTAGTTAAAAGGAAAGCCTCCTTTCAGTGGAGCTCAACTCCTGGTTTATGGATACATCCATGCGGTTTTCTTGGCAACAGAAGTGGTTTGCCATTGCCTTCTTCCAAGATGTTTTTCCACTTCTCAGTCTAGCATACAGCCCTGATATACACTGGAGGTCTCCCACCACAGAACTAATTAGGCCTGACCCTCCTTAACTTCTGAGCCCAGATCAAGTCAGCCAGGGAAGGCCACACAGTTCTAGCTGGGGTTTATTTGTTTTTATTTTATTATTTTGTTTTGCTGGTATACAGTAATGTTCAAATTTCTTCTCTCACTGGCAGAAAAAGATGGAAATCCTGGCAAGAAGTCTTTCTCCTTACTTCTCCTCTGGACAAAGAACATTAACACATATAGTAGACTACATAAATATTGTTAATACAACTTTTATTATAAATACCAGAAATTAAATGACTTGATTTTTTAAAAAAATTCCCATATGAATCATATTAAGTTACAATGAATTAAAAACTGAAAATCCAAATTCACTATATATAGTAGTTAGGAAGTGAAAAATAGTGGAAGGTGTTTTGGCATTTTGTAATCAAGCTGCTAAGTATACAAAGCTGTGTTTCTATTCTTCCACATTTGTTTCCATTATTTCCCATCAAGTGCTCCAGAAAAAAAAAATCTTATAACCAATACAAATAGAGCAACTAAACTAATAATAAAACCTAAAAATTTATAGGGTCATATTACTATAGAAGTTGTTCCTTACTCAGGCTATAAGAATGTACCTAAGGACTTCCATTAAGCTTTGAATAGGAGGGGAGATTGTGAATAATGTTTACTACCATCAGATCCAATATATAGATCTCAGACAACTCTTTTATTTGCCATTTTAGATTTTGCATAATATTTCTGTATAGACCTCAGAGCTCATGGAATACAGAGAAAATACTTAACAAAATATACTGTGTGCGTGTATATACATATACATATATATACTGTATGTGTGTGTGTGTGTATATATATATATATACACATACACTGTGTATGTGTATGTATGTGTGTATATAATTAATTAATTAATTAATAATACCTTGGTGGCACGAATCTGCCTCTGAAGGTCAGTAAGTTGTTGGATTTTATATTCCAGCTCTGAAATCTGATCTTGAAGCCATGTCCACTGACAGCCAACTTTAGCTCTTTCTGCCAACCATTTCCAGTCAGACCTATAGTTACTAAGATTGAACATTGATTAGTCAACAAGAGATAATAATAATAATTTTATAAAAAATAATTTATATATTTTGAATCTTTATTTAAAAAGTGCCACAAATGTTTTAATAAATTGTGCCAGCTGATTGTTTTTTAAAATGCTGTAAGACTCATGAGCTTGCACATTTAAGAGCAACACATCTATCTCTTTGGAATTTAAATATATTTGATGGTTTATGCTACAACAGTCTAGATCTGAGACCACACACATTTTCTGCATTATTATAATTATTATTTTGATGTCTATCCCATCTTTCTGACCCTAGCGCATTCATGAAGTGCTTATCTCTGGGTAAAACTTTCAGCGGTAGCCAGAGGTTAGTATACAAGTATCTCTTATTAAAGGTAAATTAGTATTTGTGGTATAATTCTTTTAAATATGAGGATCAGCTAAAAATGAGCAGTTGATAACAGTAACATTGATTTCTATAATATCATGCTTCAGGCCATTATTCATGGTTTGGTTTGCTGCAATAGATAACTTCTAACTTCTTTTCATTTAATTAATGTTTAATTATTGTTCAAGCAGTAAATTTCTACTTTTCCTCATTGAAAAAATATGAACAATCTCTAATTTGAATAGTATCTGTTGAACATTAAAGGGACAAGTCTCATGTTATACAAAATGATATTTTTACAAACAACTTAGTGAGCTTTTCAATCTTATGGTTCTCAATATAAAACTGGAATTTTTAAGTGAAAATCATTATTGGACCATAATAAACCACAGACTCTGTAAATTATAAATTACTGTGGAATCCTTGGTGCTCTCTGAACTTGGTTGTTTGATTGCAGACATTTCATTACCTGACTAGCTAATACCATCAGGGCTAGTGAGTCTGAGGCTTGTTTATACAGTCCTCAACTCATGACTATTCGTTTAATGACTGTTCAAAGTTATGATGGTGCTGAAAAAAGTGACTTCCGACCAGTCCTCATAGTGCATCCGTGAACACCAACTAGCAGTCAGAAAACATGTTGAAAAACTCCTTAATCTTACAACACATGGACAGACTCAACCATAGTTTCAACTGGGAAACTGAGCATCCTAGACCAAGCTAAATCCAAAAACGTGAGGGAATTCCTGGAAGCCTCCCATCAATAGACAGACAGAGATAAACCACATTTTACACACCATTCAAGAGAGACAATCAAAAAGCTAAGAAGGAAACAAAAAGACCAGAACACATCCTCTCCAGCAACCAACACCCAGATAAACAGGGATCAACCGTAGACAAAGGATCAAGCAGAAGACAGTACCCTAATCAAGGAACTACCAAGGATAAAACCACACCCCCACCAACACAGGCAGGGCAAACTACCATATATAAACAGGGAGTAAACATCAGACTCACTAGCACTGATGATGTTACCTAGTCAGGTAATGAAATATCTGCAAGCAAATAACCAAGCTCAGAGACCACCAAGAACTCCACAGTTCAACCCTGAGCTACACATATTCTCTTCTAATGGAATTACTGTTTAAAACATGTCTGTCTGTTAATAGAAAAAAATATTTTACAACAATTAATCTAGCAATTGCCATTTGGAAAGCATTTTGGACTTTATTACAGATGCCAAAATGTCATTTGGAGAGAAAATAACTAAGTGTGATATAGGGGCTAAAGTCCCTCATTCTAATCCATCCTCAATTATGGAAGCTCAGGGTGTAGTATTGACTAGGTAGTTTCAGCCAAACCTACTTCACAGGGTTATTGTATGGAAAATTAGAACAGAGTACAATATATACTGCCTTGAGTTCCCGTATAAAAGTGGGATATAATTCTGACAAATAAATTTAACAAATAAGCTTGTTACTTGATTTTTAATTAGCAGTGTGCAGTCTAGAGTTTGTTAAATCTCATACGTTCCTGAAAGCTTACATCTTCATTAAAACAAATAAGCCTTGAAAACATATGACTTTATCCTTGCCAGCTTACATGACAAGCTGAAAAACATGCAGATAGCAGTAAAGAGAATGCGGACTCAAAAAGACCAATATATTCCAGGCTACAAAATGTAGTGCCTCTTATATGGCTCTAAATTCTGCCTGTGTACAGTGGTAGCTCAAACCTTAAATAGTTCCAGCCTGTGACAAATAAAAAATTAAGCAAAGCAAAACACCAAATTAAACCCATTTAGGAAACTCTATACAGCCATAGTAGAATATCCAATTTAGGCCATATACAGCTCCCCAAGTACCTGGCTTCCAAAAAAAACTTTCAGAAATTACCAAATCGTAATTTTTGACACTAAAGAATATTGTTAAATATGTGACTAGGAGAATAATTACATTAACTGTATTTAATTTCAACTAATATGATTATTCTCCTACTCATATTAGTTATGAAATCAAAATTTTATTTCTACTGGGGGGAATAAAACATGGCCTGAAGCACACTACTGAAAGACAGTCTAAAAAAGTTGATCATTCATAGTACAGACTATAATATTTAGGAGCTGAAGAATTTACTTTGCTGGAAAACAGAGTATGTGACAACTTAATATAGTCCTCGAACCATCAAGTTAATGATTTTCATGCAGTTCTTTGGCTTTGGTATGCATGGGTAGGTGCCTTAGCTGGCGTCTGTAGAAAGATCATTTCCTTGTGCACTAATGCGAAATGTGTTGCTCTGACAGAGCAATACAGATCCTAATCCTGGCTAAACCCACCAATTTATCTCTTGATTTAACTATTGGTGGTAATGCACACAAAAGAAGTGTTGACCTTATATCTACCATTGGCTGAAATCATCCCACATGATAAACAAATAAGAGTGGCTCCTGTAGTTTATTTTAGTTCCTCTATTTTAAGAACTGGAGAAAGGGCCATTCTTCTTAATCCAGTGGACTTTCAATTTGTATTTTAGGAGGCTTTCAGCAAGAGAACCTTTAGGGTGACATTACTCTAGGAAGTTTAGACACTATAACAACTCCAACCACTTTCTTGGGAGTAGGCCTGAATAACAAAGATAAAGGTGTCCTGAATTGGATTGAGGTTCCCAAAGGAAGGCAAGGAGTGTGTAGGATATTTACCATTAGAGATTCAGATTTGAACAGCAATCTCTAATTTGAAGTGTGGAAGCATGTTGGCACAGACATAGCACCTACTAGGAACACTTTAAACTTTATGTGGTTTTTCCAAGGATTATGGATTAGCTGAAAATAGCAGAAACATGAGCCTAGGAAGAGATTAACTGTATTTAATTGCTTCAGTTGCATATTCCTAACAGATGCAACATGTGCATTCTGAATCATATTTTGCCCTTTGAACATGGGTACTTGCAAAGTACTTGCCTCCACTAGTAAATCATGAAGCAGAAGACCCTACAGCATTCTTGTGTGTGGCAGGGGGCATACTGAGATACTATGAAGTTATTTTCTATTACAATGTGTGTATTCCCTCCTTTTATACATGGCTCATACAAAGACATCAGCATACTAGTCCATATCTAGTATGGGTTGTAGGAAAAATCCTTAACTTTAAATAATGTTGTTAAACACTTGCAGTATAGTCTAAAGGACCAATGTAGTTACATCTAATTTTTATATATTTTGGTAAAATGCCAAAATTTACTCAGCCTAAAGAATCTTAGAACTAGACAATGATTTGTCACCACCTGCATAATGTTTGGGAGGGGTGTGCTTTTAATATGCCTCCAAAGAGCTCATCTATCTTCTACTTAACTAGTTACCATCTACTTCTGTTCTATCTATTGCAATGATCAACTTTCACTTTGTGCTTGAGACAAATTATCTATTGGATGTTTAGGTTTTCAAAACTTGAGGAACAGTCATTATTATGTCTTTGTTTCAGAAGCTCTTACTGTAAACTGAAATTTTGGCACAGGGCAGATTAATTCAATCTGTCTATTAACCAGTTGAAAAATTTAGGAGGCAATGCCATGTCCTGAATTTTCCTCTCTCTATCTCGGAGTCTTAGAAACTCCTCTCCAGATGACATTGGATTACAACTTCCATAATTCCTTGGCATATGCCACCAATGCAACAGAAAAGGAAGCCAGTAATACAGGTAGTCCTCAATTTACAACCACAGTTGGGGCTGGAAGTTGTTGCTAAGCGAGGTGGTCATTAAGTGAGTCCTACCCAATTCTACCACCTTTTTTGCCATGGTCCTTAAGTGAATCCAGCTTCCCCCATTAACTTTGCTTGTCAGAAGCCAGCTGGGGAGATCCCAAATGGTGATCACATGACCCTGGGATGCTGCAACCTTCATAAATACATGCAGTTGCCAAGTGCCTGAAATTTGATCATGTGACCATGGGGACAGGTAATGGCTGTAAGTGTGAGGACTGGTCGCAAGTCATTTTTTTCAGCGCTGTCCTAACTTTGAACAGTCACTAAATAAATGGTTGTAAGTTGAGGACTACCTGTATATGAAAGGTCACAAATTCTGTACCCTATACTTCAGTCTTTCTTATACTC
This sequence comes from Candoia aspera, assembly GCF_035149785.1. Classification (NCBI taxonomy): domain Eukaryota; kingdom Metazoa; phylum Chordata; class Lepidosauria; order Squamata; family Candoiidae; genus Candoia; species Candoia aspera. Next base: position 172,381,013 of record NC_086153.1, on the reverse strand, counting down.
ACAAGTATTTAAAAATGGCTAACAAAACTAATCCCTGCAGTTTTCTTGGCAAGATTTTGGAAGTGGTTTGCCATTGGCTTCTTCCCAGGGCTGAGAGAGAGTAACTGGCCCAAAGTCACCCAGCTAGCTTCATGCCTAAGGCAGGACTAGAACTCACGATCTCCCAGTTTCTGGTCTGGTGCCTTAACCACTACACCAAACTGGCTCTCAACAAAACAAAAGGGTAAAATGTCTTTTGGGGGTGAAGTACATACTAATTTGAATAGCTAGTACAAAATTAGATCCTTGGGTCAACTATATACATGTTGGCATGAAATCAGAACCAGATTGTGTACAAAATACCTATTTATTGGACAAAACCAAACACTTACCTAACAGAAAACGTTAACATTCCCAACATTGGATATGATTTTTACATTAAAGCATTTTAGTAGCTAAGTAAATATACATAGGTTAAATAGAGAATTGGCAGCTATACTTTGCTCCACGTGATATGCTTAATCCTAAACCAAAATTAAGAAAACATAATTGTTATGCTTACACAATACACTATGTAACATTAAAATAACTTGCTTTTCTAGTGATCCGCTAGGTTTCTCTTACATACATCACAGACTGGAAAGGGTCATTTAGATTATCAAATCTAACTCTGTATAGAAATCAAAATTAAAGCATCCCCAACAGATGGTGTCCAGGCTTTGCTTGAACGCTTCCACCGCAGGGGAGCTCCTTACTTCTTAGGATATTTTCCTTATATTAAATCAGTATCTGACTTTCTGTAATTGAAATACATTGTTTCATACCCTATGCTCTGAAACAATGGAAAACAGATCTTGATAATCTTGTGTGTATCATTTTTCTAGTATCTGAAGAGTGCTTATTACATTTCCCCTCAGTCTCCATTTCTCAAGGCTAAACAATCCCTTTAAATTACCCTGATAGGACTGAAGTTTTAGTCCCTTGATCATCCTTCTTGGTTTTTTCTGAACCTGTTATAGTTGGTCTTCTTAATGTGTGATGGCCTGACTTAATTCTTAAGGTGACTCACACAATTCTCTGTGATACAACTTAACAAAATCATTGCCAGCAAGTTAGCTCAACATGTTTTTCCCAATGGTTCTTTTAAAACCATCTGGGGACATGAATTAGCAAAAGTTATTTATACTCTGTATGCATCCTTCTAAAGGGGAAAATGAATTTGTTTTCACTACAACTACTGGGGGGACAAAATGGGCATCTGAGAAGAATAAGCTATTTGAAAGCTAAATAGTGAAACTCAATTAGGCAGAACCACAAAATCCCTCCATGCTCATCTACCCCATTGAGAAAGACTGGTGCAAGCTGTCTTCCAAGTTTTCAGTCATTGGATATAACTTTACCATATTAGTAAAATTAACTCAAAAGATCTGCAGATCTTGGCCTTAAGGTTCATTAACATATTAACTTATCCTTAACACAGATACCTAAGTATGAAAGATAGACATGGAATTTGGGTATATAAAACTGTCTGCCAATATGTAGCACTGAAATTTTGAAATGCTTTAATGCTTACATTGGCACAATTGTTTTGGAAATCTGCTCATCATCATCTTCACTTGAGCTGCTACAAGTTGCTTCAGAATCCAAACTTTCTTCCACTTGAGACAGCAGCTCTGCTGTAGAACATGCGAACACCTTGATTTCATCAGGTGCAGTACCCAAATCAGACCATGTATCTTTACTCCTATTAGCTTCTACGCTGTTTTCAACTTTAACTGTAGTACATTTTTCATAGTTTCCATCCAAAAGATTGTTTGGATCATGAAAAGCTTTCATTCTCTGTAGCTGATGTTTCACAAAGCATTTCATCTGCTGGTCACAATGTTTGACAATATGCTTTGCCAACAAAATTTGCAAGTGTTTCTGACTTCTTTTGGCCCGGTTTAACAAAGCCTGTTGTCTGTTTACACACTGAAGTAAACGAAAATTCAATTCCTGTTCTTTACTACTAGGATTGCAATTTATTGTTACTTCTGGGGCATCATGGAACATTTGATGGAACAAGTCTCCTTTTTTTGTATCAGGATTAACAAATAAAGCCTTGCCACAAAAGCCATTTCTCCGGTACCACTTACAGTTTGGAAACTGCCTTTCTTCTGTGCTCCTCAATTCAGTTAAATGCAAATCCAGTAGCCTCTCTGTTTCCAGAAAGCTTTTCATAGTTTCTGATAAAGCTTCCCCTCTAACCTGTTCCCCAGATTCTGAATTAATACTCTGACTGAAATGTGTATTAGTGCTGTTACATAAAGGATTTCTCAACTTGGTGCAATTATGCTCTTCTAAGTTCTTCTGAATACAATTGTTGTTATTTACACTGAATGTTAAATTAGGACTCATTAATAAAGAGCAATGTTTAGACGATTGGGGATCAAAGTATTTTAAGTTAAAGCAATCAATATTGCGGTTGACTTGAGAAGCAGGAAACCCCAAAACAGAACAAGAAAAACTTGTGGCAGAACCATCATTTATCTTCTCTTTTACTGGTCTAGTACTTTCCATGCCTAGTGTTTCACTGGACTCCATCTCTCTTGAAGGTAAAGAAGATGATAAATAGACACCATGACTTTTCATTTCTTTCTCTTGGACAGCAGGTGTCATAGCTGTTTTAAACTGCTTACAGCAAACCTGTAATAAAAAGAAACAATAAGATTGTGGAATAAAGCTGGTGGAAGTGTGTCCATAGCAAAAAAAAAAAAAAAGTGAATAGTACTAGATAGAAGTTCAGTAAATCCAGCTTTTGCCAAATTGGGCACCCTCTACATTTTGGGACTTCAGTTCCACAATTATCAGCAATAGCCATGCTGATTGGGTAATTCTGAGAATTTAAGGTCTCATTTTGGAAAGTATCTTTGTAGGAGCAAGCCTACAAATGCCTCTTCCATGCCATATCCTGATGTTCACTTTTCTATCTTGATTTCCTTATGATATATTATTTAGGATTAGGGCTGCATGCATTTGTAAACTGAATTCTGTATTACCCCAAATTAAATGCTGCTAACTGTGAAAAGTCAAAATTATTTCAGAATGTTAATACTTTGCAGTCCTAAACACACTTATTAATGAAATGAATGTAGATATACTTATTTCTAAGTAAATTTGAATATAATTGCACTGTAATACTACGGTATTAAATTTATTTTCTTGGAAGGAAGTCCAACTGAAATAAATTATTTTTTTCTGAATAAATTTGGATGAGGTTGAAAAATAATATTCTATGACATACATGTCATACTGTAAACTATGAGACGTCTTATTTAGAAAACTATTACAGCTTACAAAAAATTTTTAAAGCTCCACTTTAATGTTACTGGAATTCTGAGAAAGGGAACTGTCTCAAAGTGGGAAGTTTGCAATATTTGTTGACTACTGGACCCACAAACCAAGGTTAGCATGTGGTTACTACGAGAGAACTGCTATTGTTGGCATGCCTTCGCAGGTGGTAGCACCTAGCTGACTTACCCTGAAAGCTAATCATGATAAATTCTGGTTACTATTTGGGTGAGGGACTGATCAGGAAATTAAAAGAAAAAGAAAAATCTGAGAAAAATCAAACTTTGCTTAAGAGTATTTTAATATTTTTTACTGTTTGCATGGATCATGGTTATTATGACAGGGAGAGGAAAAGAAGAAAGATGTAAAATAGGATTCCCTGTCAATGGATGAGAAAAGCATTGCCTAGAGCTTGGAAATCTGATGCATTTCTCAAGCAGTATCAGTGACGTTCAGCAGTCTGTCAGTTTGTAAATATGTCTACAGGCATATTTCCAACTAATTAAAAAAAAAATAAAGAGCATGCCTGAGGGGAGTCTCCAGTCATGCTGGTACATAATAGCCTTTTTTTGCAACAATCCAAGCATGATATATCTAAAATTCTTCATAAATAAATTCCAAATTCCATAGCAACAAAGGGAAGTGGAAGCTCCAGCACTGAGCACCAATGGCATGAAACAAACAGGAACCCTGATGCATATTTTTACACAAGTGCAAAATGGCAGATGGACATTTTTACACAAGCACAAAAGTATCTTTCAGATTTAACAAACGTAAGGGTTTTTAACAGAACCTCTTCCCCTTGTAAAATATAGGTTTTACATATTCAAAGACTTGGGGTATCTATAGAAGTGTACATATTGGTGAAGTTTAGCATCTTTATCTAAAAATGACTAGTCTACCAGTGCTTATAAAGAAAGTATACAGTTAAGAAAGTGTGATTATGGTTATATATATATATATTTCTGCAAGTTATATATTTATATCTTGCCCCATCCTTTTTTTTTTTATCCATTCAATCATGTCTGATTCTCGGAGACTGCTTGGACAAGTCCCTGCAGTTTTCTTGGCAAGATTTTTCAGAAGTGGTTTGCCACTGCCTCCTTCCTATGGCTGAGAGAAAGTGGCTGTCCCAAGGTCACCCAGCTAGCTTCATGCCTAAGGCAGGACTAGAACTCACGATCTCCCGGTTTCTGGTCTGGCGCCTTAACCACTACACCAAACTGGCCCTCTGCCCCATCCTGTTATGAAATCATTAGTTTTATTTATAAGGGAAGTCACACAAATTCATTTATTATTTTGGAGGATATCACAAACCTTGAGTGTTCCCACGCTAAAGCATGTATTTAAGGTTGAATTATTGCATACACTTTTTTATAATAAGAAGGAACAGTTGGCTAAAGTTGTGGTTCCCAAACTATGTGCTAACATGGCACCATGGGATATTTTAAATTTTTGAGGGAAACTCAGCAATACTCAACATGGGTTGGATACCATGCAAACTACTAGTTTGAAGAAGTTCATAGTTTTGGTCTAGGGGTGCCTTGAAAAAATTACTGAGACAGTAAGGGCACCGTGAACTGAGAAAGTTTGGGAACCTCTCAGCTGAAGTTAAATTCTTAGATGAGAAAGTTAACTTCTTATGGATCCCAGCCACCTCCTGGCCAATACAAATACTTGGTCTCTTCATCTCTGCTAAATAGGAATTTAACAAGGTTTATGTTTCAAACAATATATTTTATTACATTACACCAGGCAATTACATCGGAAAGATGATGAGAACTCTAGTTTGTTATTAGCTGTTAGACTCAAACAAATTAAACAATGTAATATTGAACTATCTATTTGGGGAAAAGGTTCCAGATTTTTTAATTAAATGTATATTTCAATTCTTCATCATTAGATGAGATTAATTCTTTTTGAGAAAGCCAGATTGTCACATTTAACACAGAACCAGGTTACTAACCTTACCTTATTTCTTTTGCTTCAAGGAACTGTCACTACAATTTATTTATTTTATAGATTTATGTCAAATATATCACCCTGGGCAGCTTACAAGATTAAAATGATAAAAACATAAATAGCATAAAACCCATAGCAGCCGAGAAATTATAAACAACAATAAGCAATTAACAAAACCAGGAGACTGGTTCCCTTGCACATCTGGGGCCCCAGGCTCAAGCACAAAGCCAAGTCTTGCAAAATGCGAGCAAGAACAGGCCCAGTCTGTTCTCCAGAGGGATGAGGGTGGGTACTATAATAGCACTGCTTCATTCTCCACCAGCTGTAGCTTCTGATTGCTCTTCAAGAGCAGGCCCATACAGAATGCATTGCGGTAGTCCAATCTAGAGGTCACTAGGGCATGAGTGACCATGAGTCCTGATCAGGAACAGGTGCAACTGGTGCACACCCAAAGGTGTGGAAAGGCCCTCTTAGTCACAGCTGCCACCTGCTCCTTGAGCAGGTGGCAGTGAGTGCAGGAGGACCCCCAGATTGCACACTGGTTCTGTCTGAGGCAGTGCAACCCCGGCCCTCCCTAAATGTGAAGGCTAAGATTTTAATTCCTATTTTGACCCATAGATTAAGTGCTTGTTCCTCCAACTACTATGCACCCACTCATGGTGGATTTATACAGAACAATAATAATGGATTGTTAATCTATCTTTTTATGCTAACACATAATAGCAGGACCTAGCAACTGTCATTTATCTGGATATTAAGAAAGTGTTGGAATGGTTTCTTGGACGTTTGAGACAGGCTATGACTTATATGGGTTCCCTCAAAGTTGTATATCTTGGATTGATATGGTTTATTCTGCCTCTAAATCTTGTTTAATTATCAAGAGGTATACCCTTTCCTTTATGTCCACATACATGCTTCTTTCTTTCTTCCTTCCTTCTTAATTTGGATTTAGAACCTTTGAAAATGTACAAATAACAACTTTGGAAAACAAACATTAATGGAATGATAAGAACGATATCAGATTTTACTATGTCCTGGTAATATATATGTTTTACAGATAGGGCAGAAACCTATTAACCTGAACTCTTTAATATATGAATTTGGTATCCTGTCTAATTATTCAATAAACTGGAATAAACCAGACTTGATATTAAGTTACAGCATTGGCTTTCAGCAATATATTTACTTGATAAATATAAAGACTGGGGTTCTAATAGTGAAGTTTATTGTTGTAACTACACATCATAATGTAAGAATGCAATAAAATACAATAAAATATAACATTAAAACAATAAAATAATGAAATAATGAAATAATAAAAGCATTAAATATAAAAAAGGTTACAACAAAACAGAGCCAGAGCTACAACTAAGAACTTAAATATTTCTTCCTAAGTTTAAGTGAGAGCAGAGCAAAAGTAGCAACTTGGTTGCTAATAGTTGGAAACACATCTGCAAGAAGATAAATCAGTTTTTCAACATCAGAGCCCTTGAGTTCATCTGCCATTAATAATTTGGCCCTGATCTCTTTGTAAATGGGGCAGTGGAGGACATAATGGATAACACCCTCCACGTGACCAATGCCACAAGGACAGAGGCGTTGTTTGACGGAGCTTACAAAACTTCCCTTTGAGATATGCAGAGGGCATGGTCTGCAGGTGAAGGGATGTTAAAGCCCTTCTCAGTGACACACTGGTTATGTTAACCAGGTACTGGGAGATTGGCTTCTATGTTTTTTATAATGATGGTACCAAGATGAAAATTTGGATGACTGTACCGCAATTGCATCTTTATTAGCATCGATAAAGACTGGGGTTCTAATTCCTCTTCTGAGTTTGGTATGAGAATTCCTAGCAAACTTTCTCAACTGGTAAATCTGAACCTATCTTCCATTTTTATCCAAATTAAAGAAGATTTAAATGGCCTAGAATTCCTGAATATTTGGGGTAAAAAATATGATCAATATGAATTTAATTGCAAAGTTGATTGATATTTTAAGAGTATTTGTATATTTATTTGACCACATTATTTTAAATGAATTTATAGTATAGTAAATGCATTTCCATGGCAAGGGCAACCTATGAGACTTTCACTGCAGAAAATTAGTTACCTGTTGGGAAAGGTTGATTTCCCACATGTTCAGGTTTATCACTGGGCATTTATCCAAGCTTTGGTCACTGGCTGGAATAAGGAAGTTCAGAATTCAGCTGTTTAGGGAATTGATTTGACTGTTATTATTTCACCCCATTAAAATCATGGCATGTATTGGGAACCTTCTAATTTGGGTAGGGATCCATTTTAAAACCTGCAATCAATGCCTGTACTTAATATTTGGAATATATTACCTTGCAGATCTAATTTTGACCTTTTCATCCATGAAAAGTTTAGTAGGCTTAGACTACTATCCAAAACAAAACCAGTAACGAAATAGATTTGTTTTAGGTATTATGGATCCAATAATAGTACAATAGCACATGCCTATAAAATGAAAATTGGTTCTATATTAGTAGTTGCATAGTCATTAAACAGAGAAACATACAGTAGAAATAGTTTCATCAGGTATATGGACAGTTGCTGTCCAATCAGCAAAGTTACTTTAAATTTCGTGCTTTACAAAAAATTCATACCATTAAACTAGATTTAGGGGAACATGTGACTAATAGGGGTTTGGGGAGAGTGTTTTGAAGAGATAAAGAAGAAATTGGTGTTTGGAAATTAAATAATGCAGACATATACTAGCTTTAACTTTTTTAAAAAATGTCCTCAGCATCTGGTATTTAGAGACAGTATACTACATTCAGCTATCCTTCATTATGAAAAACTTCCACTGACACTTTATGAGTAAGAACAGAACAGGTAAGTGGATAAGAGACAAGAGGAAGTTATGTAAGAAATTATTAGACATAATAAAGACTTGTAGATGCCCATACCACAGTATGCATGTCATAAATCAAGACTCATCAACTGAGTTATACAGATGCGGCTAAAAGTATTGGTACCCCTCCACATTTCCCCCAAAATAAGTTGAAACTAACCCAAGTAAATGAGATCTGCCATTCTTTATTCCATAATCCATAGAGCAGGCACTTCACTTTTTTATGTATGGCAACATATTGTTTTAAATAATAAAACAAATGAAAATGGCATGGACATTAACTATTGGTACCTCTAACCTAATATTTTGTAACACACCCTTTTGAGGCAATAACTGCAATCAAGCACTTTCTGAAGTTCTGAGTAAGACTTGTACATTTCTCAACTGGCAATCTGTCCCACTCCTCTTGAGCAAACTGTTTTAGTTGTATTAGGTTTGATGGGTTCTTTCTCCCAACTATGAGTTTCAAATCTTTCCATAGATGTTCTATTGGATTCAGATCAGGACTCACAGCAGGCCACTTCAGAAAAGTCCAATATTTGCTTTTCAACCATTCTTGGGTTCTCTTAGAAGTATGTTTGGTTCGTTATTCTGCTGGAGGACCTATGACCTATGAGAGCTTTCTAACATTGGGCATTATGTTTTGCCCCTGAATGCCTTGATAATCTTCTGATTTTATTATGCCCTGCACAGATTCAAGGCACCCAGTGCTGGAGGCAACAAAGCAACCACGTAACATTACGGAACTCCTCCATGTTTCACAGTAGGTGTTCTTTATTTTAAAAGCATCATTTTTTCTTCTGTGAACACAGAGCTGCTGTGACTTACCCAAGAGCTCTAATTTTATTTCATTTGTTCAAAGGACATTCTCCCAGAAGGACTGTGGCTTGTCAACATGCATTTTAGCAAACTCTAGGCTTTTTTGTGTCTGTCTTCCAGAAGTGGGGTTTTCCTGAGTCTTCTACCATGGAAGCCACTTTCTGTCAGACAGTGACAGATGGTATGACTTGAAATTGTTGTATCTTCATTTTGGAGGTCAGCCAGGATCTGTTTTAAAGTTTTTCTGGGTTCTTTCTCTAACAGAACTATCCTTCTGGGGTCAATTTTCCTCTTGCAGCTACATCCAGGAATGTTGGCCATAGTCCCATGGACCTTAAACTTCTTGATAATATTAGCAACATTAGTCACAGGTACATGAAGCTCTTTGGAAAAGGTTTTATAGCCTTTACCTTTACCATGCTTGGCTATTACCTTCTTTCTTTCCTCCTCAGACTTTTTTTCCTCTTGTCCATGTTCACTATGCTGCACACGATACAAAATGTGTGAGTGAGCACTTTTCTCCATTCAAATAGGCTAAGTGACCGAATATGAGATTGAAGACACCTGTGATACCAATTAAAATAGTCTGCTTGAGAGATCATTAAAATCCAATAATGTCTTTTAACTAATAAGACGTACCAATAATTATGCATGCCATTTTCATTTATTATTTATAAGAATATGTTAAGTCATACATCAAAAGCAAAGTGTCTGCTCTATGGACTTTGGAATAAAGAATGGTGAATGCCATTTACTTGTGTCAGTTTCAACTAATTTCATGGCAAATTGGGCTTCTTTGGGAAAAAGTGGAGGGGTACCAATACTTTTGGCTGTGTCTGTCTGCATTTTTTCTCATTCCCTTTTATCTTCTAAAAGCATCTTTCTCCCTCCTCTATATATTTAAACACCCCCAGCACTAAACAAGAAGTAAAATGCTACTCCTTGTTAAGAAATCTCTTCCATTTGGTATGTGCTTGCTTGCCTGCATTTCTAAGTAACTTGAATGGGAGGGATGGTTATGTCACTCTTCCCCCACCTGGAGAAATTAACTAAGAGTAGTAGAGATTAGAATGCATGATTAAAGGATGAAATTCTCCTCTCAATATAATATTCCTAAGCAAGCTCATATTGTCTATCCCTCACTAAACCTATGATATGATATATGATATGATATATATGATATGATATGATATATATGATATGATATATGATATATGATATGATGTGATATACTATGGGATTGAGGAATGAGTTACAATCTTTCATCCATCAAGAACAAGCTTCCAACAATTTGAACAGCTTGCTAACCAGAAGTCATCACAAAGACTGAGATTTATACTCTCTGCCAATACCAAAGTACATTTTGTTTCAGTCATCTAAAAGATCTATGAAAACAGGGGACTAACTAGTCCCCCGTTTTCATAGAAACTGAAACTGATAGGTTTCAGTTAATTGGGTTACAAATACCCAGAAATTTGATAAGAAACCTGTAATTTGAAAGATTGATGAAAATAATCTCACTAAAGGGGATGGTACATAATTTTTAATATTCAAGGGAAAGTAGTTTCACTCAAATAATTCCTTTAAAAAATATAGATAACTATTAGTTCAGGGTTTTTCAAACCATGTTTTATGGAATGCTAGGGGGTTGCATGAAAGACTAATGACCAAAAAGGAAAAACAAAAAAACCCTCACTCAAACACAGCCAATTTTTTATCACTAAAGCTTTAGCTCTTGATCAGCAATTCTGGAATTTTTTTTTAATTAACGGATTCCAGAGCCTGAAAAAGTTTGACAACCCCTGTACTACCTGACTCACAATTTTTGAATGGGTTGAATCACAAATTACATCAATCACACCAAAGGCGAACAAGACTATGAGTCATTCTTGGAAGAATATTCAGATAGTATCACAACCATGTACTAAAAAAATCTTGTCTACTTTATGGAGGCCATCATAAACTTATCCAACTATTTCAACATTTATGAAGATAATATAAATACTATTATTTATTACTATTTATTCTGTCTGTAATTTGGAGTTAACTGGCTTAATTTATCCCATGTAAATTCATGCACATTAACACATTCCAGAATAGGAATACAAACATAAGTATTCCCATACCATGTCACCTTTACTTTCAAAATAATTTTCACTTTTTAAAAGACAAAACCAAGTAGAAAGGCAGGATATAAATAAAATATAATTAATTTACAATTCTATCATACTGTTTTAGTACTTCCTACATATATTTGACAAAAGCCACCTGACATGTTAAGGGCAGTTTTGCAGGTAGATATTCTTCTGATCAATCTTTGGCATTTCTACTTAAGGAAATTAGGTAGTAAATTGATAGATACCTATTTTAACCCTTTTTGGGGTGCTGCCATTTAGCACAGTATTGTAACAAATTGTTGCATAAATAAAAATACTAGTTCAAGACGACATTATCACACTGGATGATTAACAAGTCACATATTTTAAGGCAAATTCAAGTCACAAACCCAGCAAGTTACCCATTGAAATACAGTAACACATAGGCAGATCAATTCATTCAACAAGTAATCACATATCAGCATATGATACAAGCTTTTATTATTTTCATTGTATTTGCTAAATGTGGTAGCATAAAATATATGTATATTCAACAACAATTTCCAGAATAATAGAATTTCCCATTTGGGAAGATACAAAAGATGAAATTCAAACCTGACAGTATATTGACTTATTAGCAGTATGACTTTAATAAATGATAGAATCCAATTGAACACTGATTTACTTCCATAAAATTAATATTTTTCTCTCTTACACCACACTTTTAGATTTATTATATTTGCAGAATATTTATTGCCATTGTTAACCTTAGTTGGCTGAATTTGTTTTTGGATATACACCTACAGAGTACTATATAGGACAATATTTCATGTCAGTATACTGAAAACACACATAAATGCAAAATATATTTCACTCTTTCATCTTAAGAACCTTCAAGTTCTGAGGAAAACTCCTACACCAGGATCACTCTATTCCTCCCACCTGGTCAAATAAACAATTTCTAATTTTTTAAAAAATGATTTAAATGGTAAGAGAACTGGAGGCAGACAATCTGGTCTCAGATTTTAAAAGTATTCTCAAACAGACCAAAGTCTAAAACTTGCATATATATGAAATAATTCAGTCACATTTTCTGACAGTCATATTTTCTATGCTATGTCCCTAATGCTTTACTCAGACGAGGTTGGATTGCCTAGAATAGAAACTAGAGCTTGGCAACTAATACCATCTTACTGCTGAAAATCAACCTAGCTCCTGTAGGGCTTCTGCTGTTCTTAGTGTGGGACATCTTCCAATCCCAATGGCGCAGAACTGTAGCCAAGAATCTGCTCCATTTGGGTATGCCTCCTGATTTCCTTTTTACGATGGGAATTGATAAAGCAAAGGAGGCTATTAAACAAAGACTAGAAGATACGGAATTCCAGAACTACTTGCAGCTACCCCAGGCTATACTGACTGTAACGAAACAAGGAAACTGCAACCAACATAAAACTTATGCAAGTTATCCTACTCCAAATATAGCTGGGACTTCTCTATAGCAAGCTTCAATGCCCTTCCCTCTGCAATCATGGATGGTAAATAAAATCAGACACCCTTTTCACATAGAAGATGCCCCCATGTCTCTGATGAAATTGAAACCTTAGATCATGTCTTCCTGAGGCATAGATTTTATACTCCCAATCAATCCAATCCTTAAGAGATAAGATTGCCTGGTCATCCAGATCAATGGTATTTAGAATTCCTAAAAGATAGGCATCCTGAAATCACTATAAAATAGTTAAATTCTGTGCCCAAATCATAAGTCTTCACTATGTTCAGACTCAATAACAGAAGTAGGTGATTTACTTCATTAATAAGATTTTATCCCAGCTTCTGCACACCAAGCAGTTCGAAAACATGCAAATGTGAGTAGATTAATTGGTACCGCTTCGGCGGGAAGGTAACGGCGTTCCGAGTCGTCATGCTGGCCACATGACCCGGAAGTGTCTATGACAACGCCGGCTCCAAGGCTTTGAAATGGAGATGAGCACCGCCCCCTAGAGTCGGACACGACTGGACTTTACGTCAAGGGAAACCTTTACCTTTACCTTTACCTATATTGTCTTTGGTTTTTTTAACTTTTAGGACCTGGTCTTAGACTGTAATAACAAATGTTCATTCAACCTAGGTCTGAATACAGGAGATAACAACTTGACATTATTAGATATTCATTTCGATATCCCATTATCTGTATCTTAATACAGTTATGGCTTTTTACAACCCAGGAAAATATTACTGTGTTCAAATGAAGAACGGAAAAAATAGTATATCCCATTCAGAGTATAATGAAAAAGTGGCTGCTTCTGGGACTTAATAGAAATGCACAATTTAATCTAAATGTGAATTGTCATTTTCAGAATATCCATGATCCACTTGCATCTATCCATGGTCCAAATATGCCACAGCAACCTCTTTTTTCTGCTGTGTCTTCATGACACTGTCTTCATCTGACTCCCAGTCTATGCCTGTGGAAGCCTTAAATCACCCTTAGTTATAATGGTGTCAAAAGTAGTGTTTTCCCCTATCCTGACATTAGTTTGGTTGTTATTCTGGCACACTTCATCAATCATTCTGCTAGTGGCAAGTCATGTGATCCTTTGGGGGTGGGATCAGCACTTGCTGGCCAATAAGGCTAGTTTGGAAACACCCCCTCTCTTCTGGTTCCTGGTGCTGTGTTCCAAAACCACCCTTTGAGCACTAGGACAGTCTAGTTCAAACTAGGCTCTCTCCCTATACCCACAAGGTCCCTGAACCAATCCCCAGTTTGGAGACCTAGACTGGCCCAAATAGCAGCTGGTCAGCAATGGTGGCAAAGGTATTGTGCACTGAATAAGGAGAGAGTAGACTTTTTCTTGCTGCTTTATGGTGCAACTCTCTTTGCACACTTAACCAACATCCAAAAGGAACCTAACTATCAGCTGATAGGCTCCCTTTCAACCATCCCACCTGAAAATAACTGGAGTTTTGACAGTTGGTTAATCAACCAATTTAGCAATCTTTCAAATCTTACCTCCGCTAACAACCCCAACTCAATCTCACATTAAGGAGATGGAATGGGGGATGTTTTCCCACCAGTTCGTGACATTTGGGGGAGGGGGACAAAGCTGGGATGAATCCACCAATTTCTGTTCATAAATGAGGGCAACATTGTCATATGGCAGGATGGGGATTACTAGTGGGGACAGCATATTATGTGCAAGTATTTTACTAGCTGAAGACCTGGTGGGTAGCACTTTAATTAGGCTGTGTGTAAAAGCCCACCGAATCTATTTTAAAACAGCAGCAAAACATCCAATTTTATACATCCCATGTTGCTACTTAAGAGTTGAAGCTAGAGGAGATATAACTTCAGTCAAATAGAAGTAAGCGTCGGCTGACCATCACCTGAACTGTTAAGCTTCCCTCTCCTCAGTTAGAGTTGAAACCGACCCCACCCCACCCCGCAGACTTCTAAATTACGAAACCTAACACTGGTTCCCAAATCTGAGGTGCATTCTTCCCAGGCTGCCTCCACATCTCCTTCTGCCTCATCGTAAAAAACGGCCCCCTCCCTCGCGCCCCCTGAATCCCGGCTCTTCCTCCGTCCCGCCTCCGCCGCACCCCGGGGCGCGAGGCGGCAGCTCTCCCTCCCCCATCGGACCCCTCCCCTCCCACATTCCACGGGCGCCGCCACGCCCTTCCCCCTTGGCGCCCTCCCCAATCCCGCCTTCCGCTCCTCGCATCCCTACCGCCTCCGTCCTCTCCTCGCTTCAGTGCCGTTACGGCGCTGCTCAGAACTCTACGGCTGCCCTGGGGGGTCGTTTGCTCTTGCCCGCGCGCGCCCCAGCGAAGGGGGGTGGAAAGGAGAGCGCCGCCGGGAATCAACCGTCTCTTCTCAAATTCCTGAGGGAACCGTGAAAGGCAACAACCCCCGCCCCCACTCTCCCCAAGCATCGACTTGCCTGCCAACTCCGTCTGTCTCGTCGCGGGCTGCTTCTCTTCCTCCTCTTCCCTCAGTTTCTCACACATTCCAGTTCACTTCCCCAAAACAAAAGCAGCGGCTCCTTCCCTCCCACCCCACTTGGCGAGTCCCCTCAACTCTCGCTCTTCCAACAGCCGCTCCGCTCCAAGTAAGTTGCCTCAGCAGCCAAACAAGCAGGAGCGGGCGGGAGTTTGGGCGGGGCAACCGAGGCCTCTGCTTGGAGTCGGCCGCCTAATCCAACCAATGGAAAGCCAAGGAGGGCGGCCCTATGCAAATCACACCGCGGTGGGTCGTCAGGATTCCGTCGGGGAGCCAAGCCGGTCTCTTTTGGGTCACCTTTGAACTTGAGCTCCGGCCCGCCCTGCTCCCAACTGCTCCCCTCCCGGTGCGATTATACACTGGAGTTGTGCATTTGTGGATTAGGGTATCGAGCAGACATTCTTAAACGCTTCTTAACACCGTACCCTAATCTATCCCAAGCACGAGGCAGAGATTGGTCCATTGCTCTTCCCTCGTGCCAAACTTTTTTTTTTTAAATCCGTGGACAAGTCCCTGCAGTCTTTGTGGCAAGATTTCACAAGTGGCTTGCCATTGCCTTCCTCCTAGGGCTGAGAGAGCGCAACTGGCCCAAGGTCGCCCAGCTGGCTTTGTGCCTAAGGCAGGACTAGAACTCACAGGCTCTGGTTTCTAGCCTGATGCCTTAACCTCTAGAGCAAACTAGCAAGGTGTTTTTGGACACCCTTTAATGCTACTGACTGAACACTTTCCTGGCTGCTTCAAAAAGGCTGGAGGGGTAACAGGGACGAAAGGTCCGTTACCAACATACTTTATCACTAGCTTTGATAATGTGCTGTTCAGGAACATGCAGGTTGTACCACCACGATTTCCAGATAAAAATATGTCGTTCTCATAAGAGTACTTTGTCCTTAACTTTAAGAGCCTATCTATCTGATGAAACAGAATGAGGGGACATGGCAGTTCCTCAAGAAATAATTGCAGAATCTGTAGGAATGGTATTAGGAAACAGACTAGCAAATAATGTTGAAGGCAATAGTCCTGCAACATTTTAAAATCTGAAAAAGGCCATCATGATATCCATAAAAGCTTATGCCACATTAAATGTGTCAGTCTTTTAAGTACTATTGTGAGCGTATGATGCATTCAAAAAGTACATTGTAAATCTTTCAAAGAGGCATGAAATTGTGCTGCAAGACTTTAGCTACCCCGACATATTTTCAGAAATCAACTCTATCGAGCATGGTTTTTGTGAAAAAATCCCAACTTGGCAATTTTCTCCTTCAGAGGGTAGAGGAAAGCACAAGAGAATGAGCCATCCTTGGCTTGATATTAGTCAATAGAGAAGGCTTAGTTGAGGAAGTGGAAGTAACAGAAACTTGGAGGACAGCAAGTAGGTAATCCTGGAGTTCTTGATTTTGAGGGAATCTAAAACTGCATATCATATATGCTGCATTTTTAAAAAATGGATTTTTTTAATGGAGCCAAGGTTAGAAAAGGCTAAACTTAACCAAAACAGCTTCTTCAGATATCTTCAGAATAAAAAGAATCTGTATACCAGCTGCTCAGTGAAGACAGCAAACTGCTAATGTGTAATAAAGAAAAAACAGATTACTCAACTCTTTATTTTTTCAGTCTTCTCCTCCCCTCCTCCCAAAATGTGTATGTTCCAACAGGAAATTATGAAGGGGTAGGATTGACATCCAAGATAGACTGAAGCAGGTAATATCACTTTTATTTTTTTTCCAGGCTGAAATGAATAGCATTCCAGAGTGCTGAAGGTCTGGCTGAGCCCCTACATAGTATCTTTGAGAAATCCTAAAGAACTGAAATGCCAAATAATGGAGAACAAACATTCCCTTCCAACTTTTATTGGAAGGCATGTCACCTGCAACTGGAAAATAACCTTGTTTGCAAGATTAGTTGACCTTCACAGATCTATCCTCCATGAGTTTATCCAATCCCCTTTAAAGCCAAGCAAATTAGTGGCTATTGCCATGTTTTGTGGCAATTAAATACACAGCTTAATTATACACTTTGTGAAGGTTTTTTTTTGGGGGGGGTCTTCCAATCAGCTTTACTGGATGAATCCTTTTCTTAGGGTTTCCAGAGATAAAAACTTTTCCCTACTTTCCTCATGCCATACATGGTGTAATGGTTGCCTATTCTAAAACACTATCAGACTTATGAGCAGGAATTCAAAGATATCTGATTTATTAAAGAATAGCATGCAGGATCACAGCAGCTCCCTCCCAAACAGAAATGCGCGTCAGCGCCATGGCATGTGAAACGTTACGATGTATACTGTACATTGAAACAGTGAACATGACATACTGCCCCCCCAAAAGAAAGAAAAGACTAAGCAGCAGGCTTCAAAGTGTAAGCAAGGTGGAAACAGCAAACTAAATCAGGAGCATTAACATGGCGGGCAGACACCTATTCAGGATGAGGAAAGTGTTTCCATCGGACCAGATACTGGAGGGTGCCTCAAAGCTTGTGAGAATCAACAACCTCCTTGACCTCAAAGTGCTGTTGGCCGTCAATCATGATCGGAGCAGGAGGAGGAGGTTGAGGAAGCCAGTGGGAGGAGTGGTGGACAGGCTTGAGCAAGCTGTAATGGAAAACAGGGTGCAAGCATTTCAAATTGTGAGGCAGGTCCAATTTAACAGTAACTGGATTGATAAGACCAACAATAGGGAAAGGACCAATGAACTTGGGAGCAAATTTTTTAGAGGGTTGTGGTGACTTGATAAATTGGTAGATAGATACACCTGATCCCCAATCTTGAAGTCGTGTTGCAAGGAACGATGCTTATTGGCTTGAAACTTGTAAGCAGCCTGGGCATCAGCCAAAGCTTGTTGAATCACCGGCCAGGAATCAGACAGCTTAACAGCCCAGTCCGATGCAGAACATGTTTGGGAAGGGGGTTGTGGCAGTTCAGGGATGGGAACAAAGTCATGACCAGAAACCACACGAAAAGGTGTTTGCCCGGTACTTTGATGGACAGCATTGTTGTAAGCCACTTCAGCAAAAGGTAGTAACTCCACCCAATCGTCCTGATGGTAGTTAATGTATGCTCTAAGAAACTGTTCAAGAGTGAAGTTTAAAATCTCAGTAGAACCGTCAGTCTCAGGATGGGAAGACGTGGACAGAGCTTGTTTGGTGCCAATTTTAAAAATGATTTCCAAAACTGGGAAGTAAACTGTGTCCCGCAGTCACTGACCAAATGGGAGGGGCTACCGTGGAGGCGGTAGATGTGGATGAGAAATAGGCGCGCCAATTGCGGGGCTGATGGGGTGGATGCACAGGGAACGAAATGTGCTTGTTTGGAAAAAAAATCTTTTACAACCCAAATGACCATTTTCTTCTGACTGGAAGATCCACAATAAAATCCATAGAAATCTCGTCCCAGGGATGGGACGGGCTGGCCACTGGCTGTAGAAGCCCCTGTGGTTTCCCCCCCCTACGTTTTGACATGGCACAAACAGGACAGGAAGCAACATAGTCTTTTACATCACGTCTCAAGGTAGGCCACCAGAATTGATGACGAACCAAATGCAATGTTTTGACAAAACCAAAGTGTCCAGCAAGTTTATCATCATGGGAACGCTGTAAAATCTCAGCTCTTAAAGTTTCGGGCACATAAAGGTGGTGTTCCACCCACGCCAGACCGTTTTCAAAAGAAACAGTGTCTTTATTAGCTAGCAACCAAGTGTCAGATTTCAGCACCTGGAGAAAGTCCTTCTGTAACTGACAAGGAACTTGCACTTTCTGCTTCCCAGACTGGGCTGGGGGCGGGGTTCCCCGCGCTCGGGTCTGGCTTCGAGTGACAGCAACCAAACCCAGTTGTGGTTCAGTGAGAACAGTCCCAACCACATCTGCCCCCTGGTCAAAATCCTGAGGTAAATGCAACAAAGCATCGGCCAGAAAGTTTTTCTTTCCTGGGATAAATTTTAACTGGAAGTTGAAATGACTGAAAAGCTGAGCCCAGCGAATTTGTTTAGGACTGAGATGCCAGGGGGTGCGGAAGGCTTCCAAATTCCTGTGATCGGTCCAAACCTCGAAAGGGCATTTAGCGCCTTCAAGGAGGTGACACCAGGCTTCCAAAGCGGCTTTTACAGCAAATGCCTCCTTTTCCCAAACATGCCACCGGCGTTCGGTTTCAGAAAATTTCCTGGACAGATAAGCGCAGGGTTTTAAGTGATTTTTAGAATCTCTCTGTAACAAAATAGCCCCAACTGAGGAATCAGAAGCATCAACTTGGACCACAAAGGGGCATTCAGGATCGGGGTGCTGTAGAATAGGCTCAGCAGTGAAAAGGGATTTCAGTTTTTCGAATGCTGCCTGGCATTCAGGTGTCCAATTCAGCACTGCTCCAGGATGTTTTACCTTGTGTGTCTCCCCCAAGCCCTTGGTATGGAGTAAATCAGTGAGGGGCAAGGCAATCTCAGCGCACCCCTGGATAAATTGGCGATAGTAATTACTGAACCCGAGGAAACTTTGCAATTGCCTCCGGGTGCAGGAACATTCTCAGCTTAAAATCGCCTGAATTTTTGCAGGGTCCATTTCAATGCCCTTGTCAGACACCCTATAGCCCATAGTCAAGTTGGGTCTTGTGAAACTCACATTTGGAAAGCTTGGCATAGAGTTTGGCATTTCTAAGCTTGCGTAACACCTGTTTGAGGAGGCGTTCGTGTTCCTCCTCGGTTTCAGTGTAAATGAGAACATCATCTAAATAAACCAGGACCCCTTTAAACAAATGATCATGTAATACTTCATTAATCAATTGCATGAAGACTCCTGGCGCCTTTGCCAACCCAAAAGGGAGGACTTTGTACTGA
Organism: Candoia aspera; assembly: GCF_035149785.1. Lineage (NCBI taxonomy): Eukaryota > Metazoa > Chordata > Lepidosauria > Squamata > Candoiidae > Candoia > Candoia aspera. The sequence continues at coordinate 172,361,136 of NC_086153.1, read as the reverse complement.
AATGAACCCAGTGGGCAATTAAAAGCAGTTTTCCACTCATCCCCAGCTCGTATGTGGATGCGGAAATAGGCTTCGCGAAGATTGAGCTTGGAGAAAATCTTGCCCTTAGACAAATGAGCTAACATGTCCTTTATGAGCGGAAGAGGGTACTTGTTGAGAATTGAGATGGAATTTAACCCTCGATAGTCTGCACAGAGTCGAAGCATGCCATCTTTCTTTTCCCGGAATAGCACAGGGGCCCCAACTGGGGAATTTGCAGGTTCAATAAACCCCCTTGACAGATTTTTGTCAGTAAAGTCCCGTAATGCCTCAAGCTCCTTCTGAGTCATTGGATAAATTTTTGGCTCGGGCAAGTTTGCATTTGGCGTGCTTTTATCATTCTCAGCTTTATGTAATGGTTGCCTATTCTAAAACACTATCAGACTCATGAGCAGGAATTCAAAGATATCTGATTTATTAAAGAATAGTATGCAGGATCACAAAGAAAGCTGAGAATGATAAAAGCGCGCCAAATGCAAACTAAAAACCCTCGGTGCAAATGAAATCCCCCCCCCATAGAATCTTCCCAAGTTCACAATCCCAGGTGCTCCTAATGGTTTCTAATGGTCTGCGGGAAAAGTCCTTGAACAGAGAACATAACCCAAACACATTCCATTGTAATGAACACAGATACAGAGCTTGGTACAAGGTTTCACAGCAGCTCCCTCCCAAACAGAAACGCGCATCAGCGCCATGGCATGTGAAACGTTACGATGTATAAACTACATTGAATCAGTGAACATGACACATGGTTTTATACACCTTGATTATGTCCTCCCTCCAACTAAAGAGTGCCAAACATTCTAGCATGTTTTTAAAAAGATGTTTGAACCCTCCAATCATTTGGGTTACACTCTTCTGCATCTATCTTTATTATAACTTATTTTCAGATCTGGACATTAGAACTGTACATAGTATTCCATATTCAGACACATAATATGTTTGTACAAGGGCATTAGAGTTTTGGCAGTTTTATTTTCAGTCCCTTGCTTAATGATTCCTAGCATGAAATTTGCCTTTTTCATGGCTGTGTCAGACACAACATCTTCACTGAGCTATACACTATGACTCCAATGACTTTTTCTTGGTACAGACAACTTGGATCCTGTCAGTGTAAATATGACTTTTTATTTGCCTCAGTGCATCATCTTACACTTAATTATTTAATACAATTATCAAAACTGCAGTGAGAATTCAAAGTTCTTCACTTAGGAAATACAAATCAACTATATGGTTACAGTACACAAGGATACCTGGCTTGGTAATAGTACTTGTGAAAAACAATATTAGAATAGCAGTTGATTGCCAGCTGATTATGAATCAGCAGCATAAACTGGCTACAAAAAGGGCAAATACAATTATTTGGCTTCATCAATAGGAGTATAATTGTATTTTGTGTCAGTTCAGAAATACATCAGGAAGATTACAATATATGCAATATTTTAAAAGGAAAAAATGCATTGGAAGTAAATTCATATTCCATTATTTTTTTTAAAAAAATCCATTATATAAGTTTCCACAGTTAGTATTTCTTTTTCCTTCTGCCACCCCAAAATTTCTCCAATATGAAATCTGTTAATTCTGAGCATAAGGCTACAATGCATTGCATCCAGTTTCCAAGAATTTAACTTCAGAACACTGAGGTTAAAAATACAAGATAGTGTCTCACATTGTTCTATGTGTTTGAATTTATATCACCAAAGACAGACAGTGATTTAATATTAAACATTAAAGGTCAGCCTAAGAAACACATAGTCTTTGTTATTAATGTTTTACAGCTTTTAAAAGATTATTTCACTTCTTCAGTTAGATATATGCTGTCCTTCCTAATTTTCTTTTTGCAAGATTTAATTTTCTGTAGGGTAAAATGGAACTGCATCTACTTGTTGCTTACAATATCTCTTGCAATGAGCTCTTTCATTATTTCATTAGTACCACCATAGATTGGCTGAACACGAGAATCCACAAAAGCTCTGGAAAAAAAGTTAATGAAGCATGTGAAGTAAAGCATACTAATACTAATAAATATAAATATCCATGTCACAGGATCTTTTCCTACCAAGAATTACTGTTAACTATGACCTTGTTAATGGTGATTTGATAGCTTCTGAGACAGCTTCAAATATTGAGTTTCTGCAACCTTGTTTCCCAGAATGTTCCTAAGACCCATATGACCCGAAGCTTCTTGGGAATAAAGATGACAAGTATAACTGTTAAAGCTCAGAATGGGGAAAAAGGAAGAAAAAAGAAGATAGGCTTCACATTTGCTGCTTAGTAAAAAGACAAAATGGAGGAGAGTTTGGATGAACCAAAACAAGAGAAGGAAAGAAAGGGAAATAGCTGTAGCAAAGCAGCTAACGCTGAGAACACAAACACAGGTTTGGGGATGAATTGCACTCAGACATGGTGGTGCTGATGGTGGTAGTGATGAGGTAATGTGTACAAAATCAGAGAAATGAGAAGTGAGGCTAAAACAAGTAGTATGAAAAACATATTCAGGTATTTAAAATATTTATATACTACCTATCATACCATGTACAACATTAAATAGTTTCTATTCTTTTAAAATTATAATAAAACATAAAATAATCTATTTTCTGTCAAGACTGGGAAGGAAGTGCAGGGAAAGAGCTGTGTGTTTGTGGGTTTTTGTGTCTGCAAAGTGATCGAACCAGTTTCCCTTCCTGTAAAATGGATGCATTGTAACTGATCACACCAACTACAGGAGTCATTTTGTGAATGGGCACATTCCCCATGTCAGATATTTTGTGATGGTAATCACAACACCCAAAATTCTACTGATCTCAAGGAATTCACAGTATTTAATTATAGGACATTAACACAGACATTATAGAACTACTTAAAACAGCTAACATATAATAAAATTAAAATGGACACACCCAAAATAACAAAGGGGCCATAAGGTTGTAGATGAATGGAAATTCAAACTATCTGAAAATTTAACAGTTATAAAAACCTGTGCTTGTTGCTCACACCTTATACAGTAAGCTGACTGGAAAAATAAAAGATTCCTTTTATAGATAAAAGATATCTGTTTATGCTCAGTTTGTTCAACTAAACTGCATGAATGGCAGAAAAAAAAAAAGAGTAACTTACTTTGCAATAGGGTACTCCCACATATATCCCCATGCTCCATGAAGCTGCACACACTGAGTAGCCACATTGTTTTGGAGATCAGAAGCCCTTAGAGGATAGACAGACAAGTCTGTTTCTAAACTATTTGAATTGTTATACTCCAAAAGCTAGTTGAAATTATCACTGAATTATAATTATCTAGCTACATTATTTTTCTAAAAAACCACACTGCAAGTTTTAACAGATAAGAAAAATATCTAAGCAATCACACAATAACAACATTCAAAATCCCATTTTGGCAATGGCAATTTTACAAAGGAAATGTTTTAAATGCAGGTTTACATTCAACAAGATATTCATTATACATAAATGTTCAATATGAACAGTTTAACTGGTATAGCTTCTACCAGCTAACTGAAAATGTTTTCTACATCAGTTTAAAGTACACAAAAATTATCTGTACCAGGAGAATTTTCTATTCAGTAGTAAAACCTCCACAGTGCTATACGAATATAGCTAAAACCAAATTCAACAAGTAAAAGAGAAACAACTTTAAGAAGGGTGCTTTAAAGATTACATTGGAGAGTAAGGTAAGAACATGATGGGTTGCAATACACAAAATATGTAGGTACAACTATCATCATACATTCTACACGTTGCTGGAAATGCTACCAAACAGGTATAGACAACTGAAGATAGATGAATGGTAATTTCCTTTTATTACAGCTAAGTAAATTGCTTCTCTATCAGATATTTCAGTCCAACATTATTTTATGATTCCTGGAAATCTCTTATCTGGACTTTTATCTTTGGGGTTCTTTTACCAATTTTTTTCTTGAGACAAACATCTCAAGAAAAATGTGTTCTGCTCTTTCTCTTAATCTTATATCTCACTTCTTTTACTCATGTAGTTAATTTAGTCTGGCATCGGTACACAGTATTCCCTTGGATGTTTTCACTTGTCTAGCTTTGGTAAAACATACGTTAATATGTAACAGCAAAAATTCCAAGGCCCATTGCTGGCCAGTAAAAAATGGAGCTGCAAAAAGGAGTCCAGATAAAGCTATCTTATACAGCAATGGGCTGCTTTTCCAGTCAGATTTAGAAAAAAAATAGAAAACCCTATGTATTTAATACACTGTTAAAGAACAATTTATTTCATTCATTTTAAATTACCTGTAATGGATCCAAGAGATTTTTAGTTCTTTCATTTTGCATTCTTATAGAATTCAAAGTTTTACTATGCTACTCATTTTTCTCCCAAGAATCATTTAGAATGTTGACTCTTTTGTCCACCTCAGAAAAGTATAATAAAATCTCTCCTAGGAAATCAGCCAATAATTCAGTTCAACAGAAAGCCCACCAATTAATCATCCTTCTTTCAAATCAATGCAGTACACTAAATCAATGCAGTATCCTATATTTAAATAACCTAATCATTTACAATAGAGGCCCCCCAAATTTTTTATCTTAAAGTTAATTCATAACTTTGCATTGCATTCTGAGCATGCAGCCTGAACCTTTCCTGCTTTTTGAGTTTATAATATAATAAATGCATTTATTCAGGATAAATCCTTAATCGTTGTATCAAATTATTCTTAAGGATAATGCACTTCTCCAGTCAAACTAATGTCACAGAAACTGATATTCATCTAATGCAGTATTTTTAGATATTACAAGTACTGTTCTGAATGGTATTACGTAGGTGTCAAAATGCCTATGTATACAATAACCTGAAAAAATTCCTCCTCTGTATTTTTGTTATCTTGCAGTTTTAATCCCCCCAGCCTGCTGATCTTTTTTGTTCTCCTGCAGTGAAACTAAAGAAATTCACAAGCTGGAAGGTGCCACTGAGGTCTTCCCTCCTGTTCTGTGCAGGAATCTAAATTCAAGCATCCAAAACAAATGACTGTTGAGTTTTAGCCTGAACACAACCAATATATAGAAACAACAACCCAGTTAGCAATTTTTTCTTAACATTCCATGGGAATCTACTGGCATGTAACTTAAATCCATTAATCCATGCTGTGCCACCTCAAACGATAAGCAACAGGTTCTGGTCTTTCCTATATGACATCCTTTCAGGTATCCAAAAAACACTATCACAGTCTCAGTTTCTTCTTCTTTAAGACTAAGCATCCCCCACTCCTTCAACCAGTGTGGGTCGGGGAGGGTGCGAGGGGGTGCACAAGAGGTCCAGTGTGGGTTGGGGAGGAGGTGCGAAGGGGTAAGCAAGAGGTGTGCCACGAGTTGGCTTGGAGAGGGTGCGCAAGGAGCACAGCACAAGTTGGGGAGGGTGCAAGGGGGTGCACAAGGACGGAAGGGGAATGTGCGAGAGGCAAGGCGCAGGTCAGCGAGGGTTGGAGAGAGTGTACGAGGGGCAAGGCGCAGGTCGGGGAAGGTGTAAGGGGAGTGCAAGAGGTGCTGCACAGGTCAGGAAGGGTCAGGGAGGGTGTACAAGGATACACAAGAAGCGCCATGCAGATTGGGGAGGGTGCACAGATGCGCAGGTCAGGGAGGGTGCGCAGAAGCACCACATGGATCCGGGAAGGTCAGGGAGGGTGCGCAAGGGTGTGTGAGAGGCACCACATAGGTCAGGGTGTGCAGGGATGCAGTGCAGGTCAGGGAGGGTGCACAGGGGTGCATGGGGTGGGTGAGGGTGGTGCGGAGGGTGCGCAAGTGGCCAGTGCAACAGCAGAAGGGCTGGGGGAGGGTGTGTGGGTGGGTAAGTAAAGACTTACCCCAGCAACTTGCCACCTTCCCTGCCAGCTTTCCCATTGACTTCTGGGGAAGCCTGCATGAAAGGTTGCAAATGGTGATTATGTGATTGTGGGGCACTTGACAACATGTTGTAAGCGTGAACGGGTTGCCAAGCACCCAGATCGTGAGTACTTGACTGCGGGGGTGCTGGAATGGCCAGAACTCCAGGGACTGGTTATAAACACCATTTGTTCCACGCTGTCGTAACTTCAAACTGTCGCTGAACGAATGGTCGTAGGTTGAGGACTACCTGTATTCCAAAGAACCTGATGTGCCTCAGTGTTCAGTTGAAAGTGATTTGTGTCTGTCCCTAATTATTTCTCGACTGTTGACCAGGGCTGTGTGTCTTGCTTTAGCTGCACCTATCTGGAAAACCCAAGTAGAAAGCAAGAGGAGCTTTCAAGATCTGCATGCCTCAACAAGCTGTGTGTCTGAGTGACAATAAGCCAAACCTGGGAGTGCATGTAACACACTCCGCTTTAAAATTTCATGTGTTTACATGTCAGCAAATCTAAATTTTCATATTCCATTTCCTTAGTAATTTGTCTATTTAGTAAGTCTATTTCAATTTTTACAAAGGTGTCAAGTTAAACATGGGCTAGGAGTGTGATATAGCTGCTTAAAAAAGCAAATGCTATGTTGGGGTACACAGAGTCTAGTTCCACTCTACTCTGCTCTGATTGGACCCATTTGGAGTACTGAGAGCAATTCTGGATGCCACAGCTTCAAAAGGACAATGACAAATCGGAGCAGGTTCAGAGGAGGGCTGCCAAGAAGGTGAAGGGTCTAGAAACCAAAACCTATGAGAAACAGTTCAAGAATCTGGGTACATTTCATGGATAGAAAAGACAGCCAAGGGGGAGATGATAGTAGTCTTCAGATATCTGAAGTGTCATCATACAGAAAAGGGAATGGACTTATTGCACATTGCCCCAGAGGGCAAGACCAGAACCAATGGGTAAAAAACAAGGAAGGAGTTTCAGGCTAGTCATCAGGAGGAACTTCCTCAGTGGACAAGCTGTCAGCCAGTGGAACGGGCTGCCACATGACACAGTGAGATCTCTTTCACTAGAGGTCTTCTAACAGAGGCTGTGATGCTCTGATAGATTCTGTTACTGAGGAGGGAGTTGGACTAGATTATTTCAATAGCCACTTCAACTATGATTAAAGCCAAACCAAGAGTGCTCATTTAAGGCCATTTATACATACATATAGACATACATTGTGAATGAAAGCAATACAACAGAACTGAAAAAAGGGTAACCCATTTGAATTTTCTGCAGAAAATGTCTGTGCCTGTAATTCTTGAGTACCATATGAGATTATATTCATTGTCACTATTCAGATTTAGAGCACTTATATATGAAATTAAGTTCTTGTTTAATAGACATACCAATATTTAGCCATTGAAGCCGTAATGGAATCCAGGCATTTCCGTGAATGAAGGTCAATACTATTATCCAAAAATGTCCGACCTATACAAATCTGTGTTTTCAGTTCTGCTAACTTATGTTGCACGGTCTTCCAATTAGAAAAGAAAAGGTACAATGTGTTATCTTCTGGTATTTGCAACACATGATGCACATCACAATTATATCCCCATGATAGTTTGTAATACTTTTTATGCTCAAAGACAGTGCCCACAGAATTTCTTCAAAATTTAAAATGTATTCACTGTCCCAAAGCAAATTGGCACCTTAACCACACTGAAACTATGTAAAAACATTTTAAGCCTTGGTATTTATTTGGTGGGCAGTGGAACCCCACCACAATTCTTTCTGACTTCAGTAGATACAGTATTAGTTATATATTAGATTGTGAAAGGAAGTTATTCATTTATTTATACTTTTATTTATACTTCAGATTTAGTCACCACCCATCTCACCCAGAGAGTGACTCTGGGTGGTTTACAATAAAAACAAGAATAAAAAATCATTAAAATACAATAAAAACAATATTCTTAGATAAAAATACAATCCGAGATGGAGGTATTAAAAGATCTTAATTTATGGGAGCATCTTCAGGGTGCTAACCACCCCCAAGATTGGTTCCTCCTCCTCACACCCCACGTGAGCTGGCAGAGCCAGGTCTTCACTCCTTTCCGGAAGGCCAGGAGAGTGGGGGCCTGCCTCACCTCTGGGGGGAGAAGGTTCCACAGGGCGGGGGCAACGGCAGAGAAGGCCCACCTCCTGGGCCCCACCAAACAACATTCTTTTATGGATGGGGTCTGTAACATGCCCTCTCTGCCTGACCAGGTGGGACAGGTCGATGTGATGGGGATGAGATGGTTATCTCTATGAGGACTGCAGTATTGTTCAGTCTCACCAATGGTAATAATAAACAATGCATCTTTCTCAAACATCCTAGTTTAACTGCACGACACAAAATTTTTACAAGTGTAAATTTTAGTCAGGCCAGTCAAACTTATATCTTATTAATCCTGACAGTACATTAGCTCTGTACCTGAAAAGAACACCAATATTTTTTTCCTAGTAGACTCAGAAAATTGGGTTAATCTCATATGAAAGGCAATGTTCAATCATTTTTTCCCTATCTCTGCTCCTGTCTGCCACCCGACTCGCCTCTACCACTGTTTTCTCATGCTACTCTCTGTTCAGTCCCACCTCCTCTCCCAAGTTGTCCTGACCAGCAATTCCCACTGTCTCCCAATCTGTCTCCTATTCAAAATGCATTCTTCCCTCCAGTGAGTTCACCAAGAAGTGGCAATCCATTTTTCTTTTTAAAAATATTTTTACTAGGCATGTTTCAAAAGAAAGTGCAGCTGCCTCCCATATTCATTTCCCCAAAGACTACCTCAGGAGTGTCTGAAAACTACCCATTATTTCTGAAACTGGATTTCTTCTGCTTTTCTGAGCCAGGAATTTGTAAAAGGAAGCAAGTCCACACACATATTGATATTATAAACTGGCTTAAAAATTTTTTCCCATCCCTAAGAAATCCTGGAAATGAACATTTTATCATGCAGAATTCTAAACACAGAATTCCACCCTCAGCAATTATAATTCCCAGCACCAGGCTGTATTTGTTTAAGACATGCTTCCAAAAAAAGGATATTATTCTGGCTTCCAACATCCTTTCAAAATGTCAGCAGCCCATCTATTTATTTTTAATTTTTAGTCTAAAGCATAAGGATCAGATACAATTATGCACTTCATAGGGAACGTTTCCATTTTTAACTGAGAAACTGAGAAACCTCAGTCTCCAAGTCATTTTCTGAAAAAAGAAAAAGCTGGGTAAAATCCGCAAGTGCAACAAAATAAAGCCGCAGGAGTCCTAGAAACCGCAAGGCCAAATAGCAGTCCTCAGCCAGAATTCAGCAGAATTAGAGCCACAGCAACCCTTCCAGGCAAATGTTTCAGAAATACACAAGGGCTGATTTTCCTCATTGAGTTCTGGGCATAGATTGTTCATCAGGTAACCAGACCTGTTTCCATTTCAAAACCAGGTCTGAACCCAAAATGGACATAACGCAAGGATTTTAGATTAAAAGATATCACTGAGGAAGCAAATGTCCTTAAATTCTCACCTGTAAATGTGAAATTGTTTTCCCAAAAGCTTTTCGTTGTTTAACATAGGTTCTTGTTTCTTCAAACATGAATTCACAGCTAGCAATTGCCATATCACCAATCAAGAGCCTTTCCTTGGGAGATAAGAGGGAAAGGACATTCTCAGCCCTGCTCATTATTAAATGGAAAAAAAAAGATTTCCCTACACATTCTTATGTTTGATTCCTCCTTGTCCTTGCATCACTGGCTTTAAAAACCTTTCCGGTTTATAAAGATGAATGTGGATCTAAATCAGCCTGGTAATTATTTCAACTGTAGATCTTAATTTCAGCTTTGCAGTACACTTTTGAGTCTGGTATATTAAATGCAGGACTGGGGGAAGGAGAGCTCTCAAATAATTTAACTTGCCCCAGATGCAAATTGTAATGTTCAATATTCTGGCCTGTAATATCAACATAAGATTTCTGGTGAGTAAAAATATGTTATCTTTATACATGGCAGGGGAGTTCAAAATTGCACTCCACTGGCTCTACTCTTTTGACTGAGTTACCAATCTGAGATTCAGTCTGTACAGCAGTGTTTCTCAACCTCAGCAACTTTAAGATGTCTAGACTTCAACTTCCAGAATTCCCCAGTCCAGACATCTTAAAGATGGTAAGGTTGAAAAACACTGCTGTACAGGGACTAATGGATGTATAGCACAATATTCTGAGTATGTGCTACATTCCTGGAATAATTAGATGAATCTGTGATTATGATATGCAGAAGTTTTGATCAGCACATAGAAGTCAGGAGTGAAAAAGGGCCAACCCATTTCAGGTATACATAATATGTATAAGCTTTGTGCTTTGACTCTGCCCAGTACTACTGTGTAAAGGTATATGAATCTCTTCAACTGTTGGTATTCTACATGAAGGCATAAATCACATTGGGGAAATAACATTCCCAAAAGAAAGACTCAGATGGAAACACTCAAAAGCACTTCCAGTATTACGCCCCTCCCCTGCACAAATATAATGAGACAGGGGAACAAAAACAATGTAAGACAAATGCCTACCTAAAGAGAACTGAGTGAAGTGAAAGATTTTGAAGCATTAATTCTATTTTTGTGTGCACTAAGAGAAGAAGGTCCTTCTTAACACAGTTTTCGGGTAATAACTTGGTATTTTAAATTGGTGACAGAAAGTGTGACCCGTTGGGGGAAAACATTCTATGGGAGAGAAAATGCTAAAACAAATCAGCACCTCCTTCGGAGCTTTAAAATGCTTTACTAGGGGCAAAATATGTCTCACTTTGGACTCAAGACAGGCCTAGCCGTGGTCTCCTGAAGCTTCAATTTCCTCCCCTTTGAGAGTTAATGACAGGGAGATAGCTTTTCCTGACACTATACAGACTTCATGTTTCCATTACTCAAGTCCACAAAAACAGTACTAACACAGTGATTCACATAGAAAGAAAAAAATATGGGGGAAGGCCCCAGGAAAACTGTTTTGCTTCCAAAACTATCTATTCCACAGCTATAGAACAGGAATAAGAACTGATACTTATTTTAATATTAAAATATTAACATTTGCCAGGTATAGTTCCCAAACCCTTTCCTCATATACTGCAATGTGTTATATGAAAGCTCAGGTCTATAACACAAGAGAAAACAGCAGCATAATTTTGGATGCAAGGTTTCCACAATGAAATCAGCAGGTGGTAGCTGTCAACATCTTGCGTAGGAGATCAAATGTCATCTAGCATAATCTGTTGCTGGCAGATAGTTGCAATGACAAATAATGCCTTTGTGTTATTCTTCAGTATGGTTTTATATCTCAGCGTGGTTTCATGTCTGTCTTACCTGAGGAAGCTCTGACATTAGATAATAGAAGCCTTTGTTCTCCTGGCCAAGTAGCGCACTGGCAGGCAAGCGAACATCTTCAAAAAATAGCTCAGCCGTGTCCTAATTTTAAATAACAAAGCCATGTATTTCCCTGTGTTCCTTGAACCCTGTATCATAATGCTTCTCTCTTAAAGAGGTGCTGTGGGCCCCAAGGGCTGTGAAATGGTGGGAAGAAACTGTCACAGTGACTACCTACCATAGCCAAATTCTGAGGCCCAAAGAACATACAACAGTGGAAATCAGGTTTGTGTCACCCTGTATTTAGTCTATTGGCTTGTGATGAGGGATGGAAACAATCTCATTTTAACATAGGTAAGACATGGACAGTGGAAGGCAATTCTTTCTGTAACTCTGCTTTCTTTCCCCAGAAGGTATCAGCCCAAGCCCTTGCTCCCTATCTCTGAGCGATATGTAAGCCCTGCACTCCTTTTTGAGGTTGCAATCAGGCTTCTCCTCACTCCCTACTCTGTACTTGAATAAGGCAAAGCCATGAGCAGCCAACTCTTCCTGCCATTGGACCCAGATGAGCAGAATGTCCCCTCGGGCTCCATAACTTATCAAGAGAAAGCTCACAGGCATGTGTGAAAAACTCAGCTATGGGAACTGTAAGACTGGGATGCAGGCCTCTGTAGCCATCTGCCAAATACAACTGGCTTGCTGTCTAATGTAATGATAACTGAAATACATTTTATCTGAGTTTACTACACACATTTATTAGAACAACTACCTGGGACTCACCTGGGCTTTAAGTCCTATTTTTTCAAGCTTACACCCTTTGACAAAGCCTTTCATACCATTTTCTACTAGGAAGAGGCTAATGCCATGAGCAGGGGAACGGGCCTCACGGTTTGTAACAGCCACAACAATAACCAAATCAGATAACCAGCCATTAGAAATGAATACCTGCAACAAAGCAAGGAGATATACTGGAATTGTTTTATTGTAATTTTTTTTTGCCTATTAAGAGACTTAGTCCCTCATAGTCAGCCATTCCTTATTTTATAGTACTTGGATTCATTTGTTACTTTGTGGTGAATTTTCCAGTTTAATAAATAACACTGTGAATTCACAGAAAGTCAGAATCCAAAGAACACTCAAAGATAATCAAATCCCACCCTCTACCTTCAGGCAGAATCCTTCTAAGATTATCTGATTGCCGCAGATAACTACACTGTAGAAACCAAAGCAGGTGTACATAAAAAAGTAGTGTGTGGTGTTTTGAATGCATGCAAGAACTGAGTGTGGCAAAAGTTACAACTGAGGCAAACTAGTATTGCAGTGGTCAACAAGACTTGCTTCTCAGTGGGCTTCCAGTGGGAGAATAGTGGCTTGAACTGTGTCTTTTGCAATCTCCGCGGTAGCCCAGTCAGCATGGCAACTTTTCTGGGCTCAGGCAGGCTTCCTTAGAGCCCAGAAGTCTTCTCTGGAGCAAGGAGAACCCCAGGAATCACCCCATGTACTCTCCGAATGGCTGGTCACAGCCAGAAGACAAAACAGTGTTTTGCGATCAACTGGTGAGTGATCAGCTGGGAGGCGGGGCTGTCATCTTTTCCCAAGCCACAATGAAGCCAAAAACGGATTCTAAAGCTCCCCATCCCATTTCTATAACACCTAGGGTTTTTTTTTACTTATTTGTTACCAAAGAGAGGCTTTTCATAGCAAAGAGAATGAGGAATCTCTTGGTGACTTTCATTATTTTTGGAATTTATTAATTTGGTAATTTGGCTTTTTTAAATATATAATTTGTAATGCTGAGAAGTAAAGATTATTTTTTTTTAACAAAGTGAGTTTTGAAGAATATAAAAGATTTTTCCTACTTTGTTGAATCTGTGGACTGCGATTGCAACCTATTTGCTTTTACTTTCCTGTGGGGATTCTTTTTGCTATTACTTTCTATTTCCTTGATTGGTCCCTTTGATGACAAGGAATTGAGGAAGTATTCAATTTCAGTCTTAGTGGGCTTTACCTTCCTGAGGCACTAGAGGGAGCCATAATTTACTGTGGAGAGCTGTGGAGGAAATTAAAGTGATCTTTAAATTCTACCATGAAGTCATTCACCTTCTGGACCATCTCTCACAACTTGGTGGAGTCCAAACTGTCCCAATGACTGAGAGAAGCTGACCAAGTTGAAAATTATCCTAGCTATAAAGTGGCTCCCCCAAAGAAGAAGATGAGAATGGGCGACTAGGACTCAAAAAGTGAAGGAGGGATGCGAAGGGCTGTGATGCTGCCACATCAAGGCCAAGAAAGAGAATTAGGCTTCAAAGGCTGGAAGGTTTCTGAAGAATCTTTGGGCTTTTCAAGGCAGGCTATAAAATTTGAGTGTGACAAGGAGAAAGCTGTGTGTGTAATACTGAGTCATGTAAATACCTTGGTTTACTTCGAAGTGGGATAATTGTTTAAATGTGTTTATCAGGATGGTCTTTTAAGGGTTAGACAAACATTTCTGCCGTTTGGATAACACTTATATTTTTGGTAAAAGGGTATTAATAAATTTACTTTTCTAAATATATAATAGCAACAAGATGTTGGCAGGTTATTTTGCTTTAGTTTAAATGCTCTGGTTTACCTTGATAATTGTTTAAGTACGTTTATCAGGAGAATTGCCAGATGTACAAGCTGGGTTTAGAAAAGGCAGAGGAACTAGAGACCAAATTGCCAATACCTGCTGGATAATGGAAAAAGCCAGGGAGTTTCAGAAAAACATCTATTTCTGTTTTATTGACTATTCTAAAGCCTTTGACTGTGTGGACCATAAGAAATTGTGGCAAGTTCTTAGTGGTATGGGGATACCAAGTCATCTTGTCTGCCTCCTGAAGAATCTGTATAACGACCAGGTAGCGACAGTAAGAACAGACCACGGAACAACGGACTGGTTTAAGATTGGGAAAGGAGTACGGCAGGGCTGTATACTCTCACCCTACCTATTCAACTTGTATGCAGAACACATCATGCGACATGCTGGGCTTGAGGAATCCAAGGCTGGAGTTAAAACCGCTGGAAGAAACATGAACAATCTCAGATATGCAGATGATACCACTTTGAGGGCTGAAAGTGAAGATGTCATGACCTTGTTGCAAGGCACAAAGAGCCTCACAACGTGGATCATGATCATTAAGGAAAAGAGGAAGGAGATAATCAAACCAGGGATTAACACAAGCACCCAAAGGCACTCACACCCATGGGCCCATAAGCAGCTGAAAAGAAAGACGTCAGAAGAATGAAGATAAGACGCACATGGTGCCCCGGAGGACGCAACCGTCGCAGGGAGACAAAAGAAGACACCGGGGAAAACGCCCAGGCAGCAATCAAGGGTCCCATCAAGAGGGATCGGGGCAATGAGGGGTGGGGAAGCCCGGGGCAATACAGGAGGGTATAAAAGGGGTACCCCCACACTACCTACCCCGTTCCCGTTTTTCGTTCTGTCAGCTATCATTCCAATAAACCAGAAATCCTTAATACCCATTAAGTGAGTCTGTGTCTTATTGCGAAGCGAGGCTGGCCCTGACATAAAAACGGGAACCCAAAATTTTTTTTTTCACCTGGTACCTATCCAACAAGCTTGTGAGGGACCCAGCCAGGCATGGGAAACCAGGAACCGAGGAGGCGCAACCCTTCGGCGCCCGGCGACGAAGCCCCGCTCTCGCAGGGCGGGATGCAGCTGAGGTCTGGGCGATGCAACGCCCCGGTAAGTATGGGACCCAGCTGGGGGGAAGCGGCGGGGGAGGGACCCACCCCGGCGCCCCGGAGCCCGCGAGGCACCGGGGGCGAGACGAGGGGACCCTCTCCAGGCCCGCAGGCAACCCCGGAGGAAGCGCGAGACGAACCGCCACCCTGGGCGCCTGAAGGCGAGGGCGCGCCTGGCGCCGCGGAGGGACCAAGGGACGATCCGTCCTCCACCACGGCCAACGGCGAGGGCGAGCGGAGCGGCGAACACCTCGGTGGGAAGCCGGGGACGGCGGAGAGGCTCGACGCGCTGGAGGAAGGGATGCAGGCGATGCGGCTGATGCTCCAACAGCTGACGGTGGCGCAGGGACCCCACAGCGGAGGCGGCGCAGAGGCACCCCCGGACGAATGGCGGCGGGGCGAGCGGGGCGGTGGTGACGGCGGAACCCGGCCCAAGGAGCCCACCCGACAATCGGAGGCGCACCGGGACGAGAGACGGGGCGGAGACCCAGCGGACGGCGGCGACCACGGCGGAACCCGACCCCAGGAGGCCACCCACCGATCGGAGGTGCGCCTGGACGTGAGACGGCGGGACAACCTCGGCGGCGGCGGCGCCCGGTCCCAGGAACCCACCCCACGACGGGAGACGCGCCAGGCTGAGAGGCGGAGGGACGACCCGGCGGGCGGCGACGGCAACGGTGGAGCCTGGATCCAGGAGCCCGACCGAGGGAGAACACCCCGCCCTCCCCCCCGAGCGACGGGACGACGACCTTGCGAGGAGACCCAGAGAGAGGCACCAATGCCGCAAGAAAACTGGAGACAACCCGACCCGCAGCAGCTCCCGCAGAGCCCAAGGCATGACTCAGAGGGCGCCAGGAGCCAGACCAGGACACCTGCCAAGGACTTTGGCATAAAGTTTGACGGGGACCCCTCTAAACTCTCCTTTTTCTTGACTAACGCGAGGTACTACCTTGAAGAATGGGGTCCCTGCTTCAGAACCGAAAGGGGCAAAGTCAATGCCCTGGCCATAAAACTAAAAGGGCAGGCTGCCGATTGGTACATCCAATTGTGCCAATCAGGTGCCCGGGCGCTGCAGGACAGCACAGAATTCCTGCAGGCGCTGGAACGGCACTTCAGGGACCCCCTGGAGCAAGAAAAGGCGAAAAGGGCGCTAGAAACACTCAGACAAAGCCCGCGCTCCGTGGCAGAGTATGCCATGGAGTTCCAAGCCCTAGCCGGAAAAGTGGACACTTGGTCTCAATCGACACTGATTGAGAAGTTCAAACACGGACTCAACTTAAACGTCCTCCGGTGGGCACTCGGCCGCGACAACCCCAGCTCCCTGATGGGTTGGATCCGGCTGGCAGCGGAAGCGGAGAACGCTCACGACATGTTCCTCCATGCAAGGAGGGAAACGCAGCAGATGGAGGCAGCGAGACCCCCACGCACCAGCGCAAGGCAGGTGAGGGTGAGACCCCAACCCTGGAAGGAGGAATGGGACAGACGCTTCGCTAAAGGGCAATGTTTCACGTGCGGCAGGGAAGATCAGAAAGCAGCCGCATGCCCCAAAACGACACCCAGAGAGAGCCCGAGGAGGGCACAAACCGCACCAACCCCAGCGCCAAGAAAGCGACCAGCGGCGAAGGGGGAGTACCGACGCAGGCACGTCCCCTACAGTTCAGAGGAGGAGGAAAGCAACCCCGACGTGCCGACGGGAAACGACAACCACCTGGCCTAAGGGGCGCCGAAAGACAGGTGGAGGACAGTGACAGGCGCTACAACAAAGGGGTGAGTGAGGAATGCCCCACCCTCTACGTCCGTGTTACCCTCACCCATCGAAATAAAACTGAAAAGGTCTGGGCACTCATTGATTCGGGTTGCTCCAAAAGCCTAATGCACCCTGACCTGGCAGCCGCACTCGACCTCCGCTGCTATCCACTTCAGCACCAACTGGTGTTCTCGCAGCTCGATGGATCTGCAGCGGGAGGGGGCCCGGTCACCCAATACACCGGAGAAACCGTGCTACGGCTCGGCAGCCACGAGGAAAAATTGGCTTTCATCGTGGCACCGGTGGGGCAACCCCGACTCATACTGGGGATCCCATGGCTCGTGCAGCAAAACCCAGTCATCAACTGGAGAACCAGAGAGATTAAGTTTGCTGACGGGCGTTACCAAGCACCTTCAGGGAACAGGGTTCCCCGAGCAGCCATGGTGGGGGCGACGACGACTGCGGAACACAGAGAGACAGCACTGCCAGAGGGACTGCCAACCAAATACGGGAATTTCGCCGTTTTCGGCGAGAAAGAGGCGGACAAACTCCCCCCCCACAGAAAAATGGACTACACCATTGAACTGGTCCCGGGGGTACCCCTACCCAAACCAAAAATATATGCTATGACCCAGCGAGAGCTAGCAGCATTAAGGGACTTCGTAGACAAAAACTTGGCAAGAGGTTTTATCGAGCCAGCAAACTCTCCAGTGGGAGCGCCAGTCCTCTTTCGCGAGAAAAAGGACAGGTCATTGCGGCTCTGTACAGACTACCGCGGATTAAACGCAGCAAGCATTTCAAATAAATACCCCTTACCCTTAATAAAGGACATCTTGTCCCACCTGGTAAAGGGTAAGGTATTCTCCAAACTGGACATAAGGGAAGCCTACTACCGCATATGGATATGGGAGGGGGATGAGTGGAAGACTGCTTTCAACTGCCCATTGGGGGCATTTCAATATAAAGTACTCCCATTCGGACTGGCAGGAGCACCGGGGGTATTCATGCAGTTAATGAGGTCCTGCGTGACCACCTTTTTAAGGGGGTTTTGGTTTACCTCGACGATGTATTGATCTACACAGAAACAGAACGTGAGCACGAACGCTTGGTAAAAGAAGTGCTCAAGAAACTTCGCAAGGCAGAGCTGTTTGTTAAGCTCTCCAAGTGCGAGTTTCATAAAAAACAAATTGACTACCTAGGGTATAGGATTTCAGCTAAAGGGATAGAAATGGACCCCAGCAAGGTCCAAGCCATCCTGGCGTGGGAGCGCCCACGCATGAGGAGACAACTGCAAAGCCTCCTTGGATTCACTAATTTCTACAGGGGGTTCACGCCCAGGCTGGCAGAGACTATTTTGCCCCTAACTAACCTGCTAAAGACTAAGGGCTTGGGGGACACGCGCAAATCGAGAAACCCGGGGGCGCTACTGAATTGGACAGCTGACTGTCAAATGGCATTCGAGAGACTGAAAACCCTCTTCACAGCTGAGCCAGTGCTACAACACCCCGACCCCACCAAGCCTTTTGTGGTGCAGGCAGATGCCTCCGACTTTTCCATCGGAGCCATCCTGCTTCAAAAGGACTCAGACAACCACCTAAAACCCTGCGCCTACCTTTCCCGCAAATTCTCCGAAACAGAGCGGAGATGGCACGTATGGGAAAAGGAGGCGTTTGCAGTAAAGACAGCCTTGGAAACATGGCGGCACCTGCTGGAAGGGGCCACCTGCCCCTTCGAGGTCTGGACGGACCACAAGAACCTGGAGGCACTCAGCACGCCAAAACGGCTCAGCCCGAAGCAGGTGCGATGGGCTCAGTTCTTCAGCCGGTTCAATTTCACGCTGAAATTCATACCGGGCAAGAAAAACTTCTTGGCTGACGCCCTTTCCTGACGGCCACAGGACGACACGCAAGCCTCCGACATCGTGGGGACAGTATGGACCGAGAAACAGCTCGGCTGCCCAGCTGTCACGCGTAGCCAGACAAGGAATCAGCGCACGCCAGCACGAACGGCGGGGAGCGATCGGAGCCGGCGCTCAATTTCACCGAACTGGCAACAAAGACTCACACAAGCACTACAGCAAGATACATGGTTGTAAAACAACCGACAACATGTATCTTTTAAAGACAACATCGCCTGGAAAGGGACAGCCTTGTACGTGCCCGAATCACTGCGGGGGGAGATCTTACATAGATCGCACGATGACAAATCTGCAGGGCATTTTGGGTTTGTAAAAACCCTCCACCTAACGAGGAGGCAATTTTGGTGGCCAAACCTCAGAAAGGACGTAAAAGACTACGTGGCCAACTGCCCCATATGTGCCACCACCAAACGGAAAGGAGGGAAACCCCACGGGCTGCTACAGCCGGTAGCCAGCCCCTCCCGCCCATGGGAAGAAATTTCCATGGATTTCATTGTGGACCTCCCACCCAGCCAAAGAAAAACTGTGATTTGGGTGGTAAAAGACTATTTCTCGAAACAGGCACACTTCATCCCGTGCGCAACTATCCCCTCCGCACAACAGCTGGCACGTTTGTTCCTAACACACATATACAGGATCCACGGTGCCCCCTACAGGTTGGTGACCGACAGAGGCACACAATTCACGTCAAAGTTTTGGCGGGAATTTTTAAAACTAATCGGAACCAAGCAAGCACTGTCCACTGTGTGGCATCCACACACGGACGGATCCACAGAGATCCTAAACTCAACACTTGAACAGTTCCTGAGGACATTCATAAATTATCAACAGGACAACTGGGTAGACCTACTACCTTTTGCAGAGGTGGCCTATAATAATGCGGTACACCAGAGCACTGGCCACACCCCATTTAAGGTGGTCTACGGAAGGGACTTTGTACCGATACCAGAATTGCCGCAACCTGAAACCCTGCCCTGCTCACCAGACGATTGGGCGGCACAGCTGGCAACAACCTGGCCAATCATCCAAACGGCCCTAGCAGACGCACAAACAACGTACAAAAAATATGCGGACAACCACAGGGCGGAGGCACCGAACTACAAAGTGGGAGATAGGGTCTACCTCTCCACTAAGTTCATAAAGACCTCGCAACCCTCAAAGAAATTGGCACCGAAATTCATTGGACCTTTTAAAATCATACAGGTAATCAACCCAGTTACCTTCAAACTGGAACTGCCTTACAATTTGAGACGGGTCCACCCAGTGTTTCACTGTGCACTACTGAAGCCAACGAGCACATCCAAATGGCATACGGAAGAACCTCCGCCCCCACCCATAATGATAGACAACCAACAACATTTTGAAGTAAAAGAAATACTGGACTCAAGAAAGCAAAGAGGAACACTACAATACCTCGTGAAATGGAAACATTTTTCACACCCAGAGTGGGTCCAGGCACGACACGTCATGGCTAGACAACTAACAAGACAGTTCCACAAGGCATACCCGGAGAAACCAGCACCATAAGAACATCTTTGGGGGGGCAGCATGTCATGACCTCGTTGCAAGGCACAAAGAGCCTCACAACGTGGATCATGATCATTAAGGAAAAGAGGAAGGAGATAATCAAACCAGGGATTAACACAAGCACCCAAAGGCACTCACACCCATGGGCCCATAAGCAGCTGAAAAGAAAGACGTCAGAGGAATGAAGATAAGACGCACATGGTGCCCCGGAGGACGCAACCGTCGCAGGGAGACAAAAGAAGACACCGGGGAAAACGCCCAGGCAGCCATCAAGGGTCCCATCAAGAGGGATCGGGGCAATGAGGGGTGGGGAAGCCTGGGGCAATACAGGAGGGTATAAAAGGGGCACCCCCACACTACCTACCCCGTTCCCGTTTTTCGTTCTGTCAGCTATCATTCCAATAAACCAGAAATCCTTAATACCCATTAAGTGAGTCTGTGTCTTATTGCGAAGCGAGGCTGGCCCTGACAGAAGAGGAACTGAGGAGCCTTATGATGAAGGTGAAAGAAGAAAGTGCAAAAGCTGGCTTGCAGCTAAACCTCAAAAAAACCAAGATTATGGCAACCAGCTTGATTGATAACTGGCAAATAGAGGGAGAAAATGTAGAAGCAGTGAAAAACTTTGTATTCCTAGGTGCAAAGATTACTGCAGATGCTGACTGCAGTCAGGAAATCAGAAGACGCTTAATCCTTGGGAGAAGAGCAATGACAAATCTCGATAAAATAGTTAAGAGCAGAGACATCACACTGACAACAAAGGCCCGCATAGTTAAAGCAATGGTGTTCCCCGTAGTAACATATGGCTGCGAGAGCTGGACCATAAGGAAGGCTGAGAGAAGGAAGATCGATGCTTTGGAACTGTGGTGTTGGAGGAAAATTCTGAGAGTGCCTTGGACTGCAAGAAGATCAAACCAGTCCATACTCCAGGAAATAAAGCCAGACTGCTCACTTGAGGGAACGATATTAAAGGCAAAACTGAAATACTTTGGCCACATAATGAGAAGACAGGACAGCCTGGAGAAGATGTTGATGCTAGGGAGAGTGGAAGACAAAAGGAAGAGGGGCCGACCAAGGGCAAGATGGATGGATGATATTCTAGAGGTGACGGACTTGTCCCTGGGGGAGCTGGGGGTGTTGACGACCGACAGGAAGCTCTGGCGTGGGCTGGTCCATGAAGTCACGAAGAGTCGGAAACGACTAAACGAATAAACAACAAATGAGGAGAATTTTTTTTAAGGGTTGAGATGGACGTTTTGGGGGGGTTTTTTTGGATATGACTTGTATAAATAAACAATAGTAATAAGATGTAGTTAGGTTATTGTTTTTAGCTTAGTCGGAAGACAGGAGTAAATTATAGTGAAGAAGGACAATCTTTATTAGTTGAATAGGTGAAAAATTACGTCTGAAGGGGTTTCTTATCTTCTCTAACTGGGAGGGAAAATGTGTTTTAGAAGGGGATGCTATACTGGGAATTGAAATGTTTTATAGAAATAATGCTTACTATAACCTAAATTGGAGTAAGAGGTTGATATTGATTTACGTATATATCTGCTGTAGAAAGTCAGAAGTTATTCTATAGTAGTTTTGTTTGTATTTCTGCACTTTTTAGTTTTTTCTCTTTTCTTTGTAGGTCTCTTTATTTCATTTTTGTTAGTTTTTATATGTTGAAGAAAGTTCTTTTAAAAAAAAGACTTGCTTCTCAGTATACTTACAACTTAAGCTGGCAATGCAAAATAGTTACACTAAATTAGTCATAAGTATGGACTGCCACAATGGATTTCAGTTGATTGAGTAATAAATAACGAAGTAAAACAATAATAAACAAAAAAATCTCCGTTTTTATCACAAACATTTGCCATACAACCCACTCTAGTTTTCCTGATGAAATTTCACCTACAGTATATTCAATAATCTCAGAATGTGATTCTCCTTTAGTTAAGCAATTAACAACAATAACCAGACACATTTAGATTATTTGAAGTACATTGTCAAACTGCACTGGGACATACATCCTCCTGAGGTTTTAGCCATGCCATATTTATCTTTAAATAATTCTCTGAAGAAAAAGTGTCCCCTTTTCTGCTAAAACACAATCTTATTACATGTTCAAACAAAGCAAAATATTGATTTATATCCCACATTTCCAGCAGGAGCTCAAGGCAGCATACATAGCAGTCCCTTCTCCCTTTTCCCCCACATTGACCCTTTGAGGCAGGTTGGGCTGGGAGAGTGTAAATGGCCTGAAGTCATCCATGGAACTTCTGTGGCTGAGGGTGGACCAGAACCAGGATCTCCACATTCCTAGTCCAACACCTAAACCACTACAGGCTACAAACTTAAGATTTATTTTAGTTATTTATTTATTTTGGTGCCTTTGAGTCAGTCTTAACTCCTAGTGACTGCCTGAACAAGTCCCTGCAGTTTTCTTGCCAAAATTTTGGAAGTGGCTTGCCCTTGACTGCTTCTCAGGGCTGAGAGAGAGGGACAGGCCCAAGTCACCCCATTGACTTTGTGCCTAAGTTGGAACTAGAACTGACGGTCTCCCAGTTTTTAACCTGGTGCCTTATCCACTGCACAAAACTGGCTCTACAAACTTAGCACAACATTCATTCAATCAAATCACTAACTTTTATACATCACAGCTTAACTGTTTTCCAGGGCACTCCAAATGACACAATAATCAAAGGCAATTCTCTACCCTTAGTTGTACATTTATATAGCTAGCATTCTGATCTCCTACTCATATTTTTACACTGAACTGATGGAAGAAATCATTATGGAAAAAAGGGTGAAATAACTATATAATTTATTAAATTTTAGAATAGGATATGATAGGAAACAGATTGGAGATGAGCCCTTGTTTCACTGTTTTCTTTAGGATTTGGTTGTAACTTTGGAGCATACCATGTTGAAATGTCTCATGAAAAGTCAGCCAGCTAATTTTCCATGTTGCTTTCATCTTCCTAGCCATTCTAAATTACATGTATTATGAAAGGATGACACAGGAATATGATTCAAATTAAATATTTTTATCCCATTTTGTGTGACTTGGATGGGAATTTGTAAACATTTGCAAAAATCTTTATATTGTAAAAAAAACTAAACATTTTACAAAAGACCAGCCATGTCCCACAAACTGGTACAAGTTATCATATGCAAATGCATGCATACTTGTGCCCTATCAGCTTCCAATCACTTAAGTTCTAGCCAGATCTCTGAATCCCAAATACATAATACAATCTATTTTATTTTTGCAATGCCACTGCAATATTGGTAATTTTCCTTCGTGCTCCCCTGAAAAATCTTATCAAAGAAAAATAAAAGCTATTTTAACAAACTATCCAGTAAAGCCTATAAAGCAATAGCAACCAGTTTGCATTTGGCAGTATCCACTTTGACATTTTCTCTGAATCCTAAACAATGCACTCACCAGGAAACGAAGTCTTTTTTTCCCCTTTTGTATATGCCATTACAGTCAAGTTTTTATTGGCTTCTTTGTTCCCCCCAGGCAATTCCATACCAGGGAGGCCATTCTCCTGCCAACTCTTTTAAGCTGTGAAATATCTGAGCATTGGTTACCTTTTGCAGACCAGCCATGTTACAGCATTAAAAGGCCAAATTCTTCAGATGTTTTTTCTAACTTTCCCCAACAAAAGGAGGACAGAAAAGCACCTGCTAAGTTGATTGAGTTTTCAAGTCATCAGCTGCAGTCACCATGTTACTCTGGCAGCAGGAGTCCTTGTACAAAATGGAAAAGGTGGTGACCTGGCATTGCTTGATTGAAAAGTTGTAGAAAGCCAAGCCCATAATTCCCTGCACTGATCTCAAACGGCTGCACAATATATTCACTAAGACTAAAAGAATGTATCTTCCTTACACATACCTTACTGCCATTTAGAATCCAATCACTGCCATCCTTTTTTGCAAATGTTCTCACACCCTGCAAATCACTAAGAGGAAAATAGTTCTTAATAACGCAACAGAGCAAATGCACAATGTATAAAGTCTCCCAGCCTAAAGAGAAACAGCAGATGATCTCCTGCAGTGGTTCTTAACTTCTTCTTTTATGCAGGTCTTTACACGGTTACCAAGTTTCTGAAGACAATCACATAACCCAGGGATTGACCACAGTGCCCACAAGCACCATCACACATATGACATCCCCCCAGATGGCATCTATAAGTCTCCAAAATTTAAAAAAAAATTCATATACATTTTTGATTCATTGTAATCTTCTGAGATCATCAAATCTTTTACAGTGTTGGTGTCCTCATCTGAAATCCTGCAAGATTTCAGGAACATGAGATTTGGCCATTTTAAACTATTTCTGGGTAAGTGACTGTGGATATAATACATACAAAAGAACAAATTTCACAACCTACAAGAAACTACCAAACTCAGGATTGAGTTTGACATATAAAGGTGCACATTTGATTCCATGTAGCTCCAGTTACCAGGAGCAAATCTGGGCTCCATCCAATGTTTCCTACTGTGAAAATATGAAATATGAAAAATGTTGCCTTCCTGGTTCACAGTTCCATCTTCTGAGAACTTTGTTCTGACCAAAATGCCTACCAACTTTATATAGGGAGGGAAGGCAACATTTTCCAGCTGAGGGCAGTCCCTCATCTTCTAGCCTTACTAGAAGACAGTAGGAAGCCTGCTACGAACATCTCTAGAGAGGGTGGAACCAAAGCAAGCTGTTTTCAATGGTTTTGTATTTTTGAAAGTTCTGAGGGTTTTAGGGCTGGAAATTACATACATCCAGCCTTGCAGAGGCTTAGCACACCAATCTCCAGCATTATTTTGGTGTTTTTGTGCCAGAAATTACACCACTGAAAGCAGCCAGCTTGTTGCAAAATCTGGGAGTCCAATCTTGGCTCATTCTCAGGGTATGGAGAGTTGGAGGATATAAAAGGGAGTATAATTCCACACATTTTGATATTTTTGCATTTATGCTCCGTCATTTTGTAATCTTGTGGTGCTCTGGGGACTGCAATGTGGTGGTGGGGAGGGGCACAGGCAACGCATCAAATGTGCACCCTGCTAGGCAAATACATTAGGAATCTTATTAATGCTCACAGGGCATACTTCAAGTGAGAATTAATAACTGCAAAAGGCTGCATTCTTAAGACCATGCTTACCTTCCAGCTCCAGGTTCTGTCATAGCTATTGCACCAATACATCTGCCTGCTGCCATTTCTGGAATGAACTTTTTAATCTGCTCTTTTGATCCATAGTTTGCTATATAAGGCATGACAATATCAGAGTGAAGACTAAATCCTGGGCCTGAACAGTTAACATACATCCTGGGAAAGAAAGAATTAAAAACCCAAGGATTCGTCAAATACAAAGAAAAAAATTATTATCACGTTACTTTTACAATGTTGTAAGATGTTTTACATCAGCCTTTTTCAAACTTTTTACCCTGGCGGAACCCTTGAAATAAAGTTTAGGTCTTAGGGAATCCTTGCATAAAAATCACAAAAAATATGAAAACTTCACAACACAGTTCACCACACAATCCACATTTTACAATGTTTATAACAGCAAAGTGGCAGACTGGCAGGTGAATCATAGTGTTTAAAAATTCCCACCACTGCCACTGCTTGCATTGCATAGTGTGCAAAGTTCAGAAAATGGTGTTTATTTTATTTTCAATCATGATATTTCTCAGAACCGCATACAACCTCTCACAGAACCCTGAGAAAGGCTGTTTTAGTTAGTTACACAACTGAGGGAATACACAAAACAAGAGTGTAATATTTCTTAATAAGGAATATTTTTGAATGTTGCTCATTCATTATTGCAGTTTGAGGTCTGCCAGATAGTTGGGGGTTTGGAGTGTTATAGCTTGGAATTCACCTTCTTCAAAGACCACGTCATGAGAACAAGCAAGTACAAAACCAAACCCCCAACTATCTGGCAGACCTCAAACTGCAAAAATACCATCCTAGCTAAATTGAGCAGCCCTTTACTAGGTTTTTCCTGTACATAAAATATGCATTTGTCGTCAATGAATTCTGTCACCATGAAGATGAAATCTTAAGATATAGCTATCAGAGAAAATAAGGAGGAAAAAGGAGTATTTACAGAATAATCTTGCAAAGCAAACGAAGAACAGAAAAAATATATCTAGGGCTTACTGCTCTTCCCAAACGATTGCTGAAGAGAACAGATCCCCTCCAATGCCTCCATGTTCTTCTGATATATTGATACCAAGCAACCCCTGCTGTCCAGCTTTTTCCCAGAGCTCTCTGCTTACTTGGCCAGCTTTTTCCCATCTACAAGTTTAAAAAAATGAAATCGTGGAATTCTCACAGAAACATAAATGGGTGCAAGATGGATAATTTACTTAGTAAAAATGCAAGCTTGATCATTTTTGGGGGGGGGAGATATTTAGTATATATACAGAGAACACTATGTATATGGGCCAGGTTTACCCATTGTGCTAAGCCAAGCCATATCATGATTTGTTAAATTCACAGTTGCTTGGTTCAAGCATAAAATTAAGCCAGAATAGGTAAGTTCATTTTGTGTTGAGCAAAAACAAATGATTTTAGCTTAATCATTAAGTCTGACAATTTCAGTCAGCTGAACAATTTCCAGAGATTAAGCATACAATTTACTACATTAGGTTTATGGTACATACGTATAGTCCTTGCTTAATGACAACTCATTCAGTGACTGTTCAAACTTACGACGGAGCTGAATGAGTGGTAGTTATGACGGGTCCTTGAAGTTCTGCCTGTCACAGCCCTGCCCCCCAGTGTCACATGATTGCAATCTGGGCGCTTGGCAACCAGCCTGGATTTCTGACCGTCACAGCGACCCCACATCACGTGATTGTGATTTGCAACCTTTCCTGCTGGGTTGCCACAAGCAAAGTCAATGGGAAGCTAGCAGGAAGTTGGAAGCGGCAGTCATGTGACATCCTCACTTAACAATGGCAACCGGGGACTGACAGGATTGCTGTCACTAAGTGGTGTGGTCATGTGACATTGCGCTTTATGACATCACTTAGCGACAGAAATTCCAGTCCTAATTACTGTCATTAAGCAAAGATTACCTGTAATTTAAATAGGCGATGATCTAAAAGACAGTAGATTTTTAAAACTGCCAGTTATGATGACTTCTATGTTTACATTAGCAGAAACAGCAGTTTTGAGCTAAAATACATCCCAGTTACACAGTCACTTCACTTTGCTGACCTTAAAACACTGAGAATACACAAAAAACTCCACCAGCCAATCAGGGCTCACCTCTATCCGAGCAAGAGATCAATGAAAACAAGATAAGGAAAGTCTTCTGGAATTCCTTCCAACCCCTTTGTCAGATGTGCCCATTGGAAGCATTACAGAAAAGGTCCCAAATTCCTGCTGAGCCATCACTGGAGAAGCAGAATGTGTTTCTGTGCACCATTATCTCTCTATCCATATTGAAAAACATTTGGTAAGAAGCACCATCTTGATCAAGTGTATAAAGACAGTCATAAAAAGTAATAGGAAAGCAGATGACTAATCAGCAGTTTGGACTTTTATCCAAAAGCATGTTCCGCTGAGCAAAATGGACTTTACTCCCAGTTAAGAATATTGTAATTTTCATGAGGCCATCTTTGTGACATACATGTCATTTATTAAGGCCAACTATAGTGCAAACTATTTTTTAAAAAATCAATGCAGCTCTAGTTACAGGTCTGCTCAGATACACAAATTGTTAATTCAGTGAGGCTTATTTTCATGTAATTGAAAAGATAAGTTAGCTTGCCTTATATCATCTAATTAAATCTGATGCAACATTAAATGTGAATATATTTACCATTTTTTCCCCTATTTTCAAGACAGCAGCCACAATGAAATTAATTGGGTCTACAGTGCATGGGTGCACAGGGAAAAATGAATCTCTTCTTTCAGACTGTATGTTCAGTGAAAACAACTAATAACTCCAAAGCTGCTACTGACCCTACAGAAAAGCTTACATCAGTGCCAGTTATAGTTCTCGACCAGAGCAAGTGGCACAAATTCTAGGATTATTTGTAACATGAGAGAGACAGAATGAGAAATAACATTTTGTGCATTTAACTTACTCTCCATGATATGGTACCACAGCTTCCTGGAAGAATTTTCTCACACTTTGCCGGAAGACATCATGGTCTGAAGAGAAGATCCTTCTAGTTCCTATGTCCATTAACGTTTTAGCTGAGGAGGTTTCAAGGCGTGTTGAATCATGATTTTCAGTCTGAAGGTTTCTTTAAAAATTAAAAATACTACCTAAAAAAGTCCGTTTTTAAAAAAAATCTTTATATATACTCCCAAACTATAAACATTTTAAAGTTTGCTTTTGCAAGGTTTTTTTTAATGTTTTGGTTTTTTACCTTTC
Organism: Candoia aspera; assembly: GCF_035149785.1. NCBI lineage: Eukaryota > Metazoa > Chordata > Lepidosauria > Squamata > Candoiidae > Candoia > Candoia aspera. The sequence goes on along the minus strand of NC_086153.1, from coordinate 172,332,571 downwards.
AGTTATTTTTATTTTCATGTTTTAGTGAGGCACTACCAAAAAATATTGCAAGATATGGTTGACAAACTTGTCCTTTTCCAGCTTTCTCCCACCACCTACCACAGGACAAAAGTGTAGTCTTGCATAGCATATCAATTTTTTAAAAAACAACTGGCAAATAAAAGCCATATTTTATCACCATGTTCCTGCACTATCTTGAGTGATAGAACATGACAACTCAAATCAGCTTCAACTGTTCAGAAGCTTTAGCTACCATTCATTTTTTAAAAAACAAACAAACCATAAACATTTGTATTATCCACATATCTAGTGAAATGAACTGTATTATACAGAAGCTTATACTCTAATAAAAGTTATTACAGGTAGTCCTCAGTTGACAACCACTCATTCAGCAACCATTCAAAATTACAAAGACGCTGAACGAGTGGTACTTATGACCAGTCCTCGAACTTCTGGCTGTCCCAGCACCTCCGCAGTCACATGGTTGTGATCTGGGTGCTTGACAACCGATTTGCACTTATGACAGTTGCAGCGCCCCGCGGTCACATGATCGCCATTTGCAACCTTCCCTGCCAGCTCCCCACAAGCAAAGGCAATGGGGAAGCCGGCAGGGAAGGTCGCAAGTTGCTCGTCTAAGTCTCCCCTCCCCCTGCAGCAGCCATCCCAAACCCCTCTGTGCTTGCGCCATTCCGGCCCCTCCCACACCCTGCAGCAGCCACCCTAAGCCCTGCCGCACTTGCGCCACACCAGCCCCTCCCACACCTTCCCACATCCTCTTCTGCCACTAATGTTCTCTTCTTCACTGATCTTGCATTAAAGGACTTCTGACCCATCACAGTAGTATGCTTGAGTTTTCTACAACTAAAACGGTCATGACTTCAAAGAAATAGGTTCATTAACTAGGCTGAAAAATAACACAAAGCCTTCTCCCAAATATGCCATAAAAGGAGAACATTACTTCTGCATTAGTTAGTATCACTCACAAAGGGAGAAACACATAGGAAAATCATCTAATTATAACTGGATCATAAAGAGGCCAGTTCCAGTGGACCAGCCCTATCACACATTATCTAAAAATTATCACATAGTATTCACAACCGGCAGGTTTCTCCGGATTTACGTGACATAGAGTTTCATTATTAATATTAATAAAGACCGTCTCAAACATTGCACAGTGGTCACTGGCTACAGTAAAAGTCACTAGTCATAAAGCAGCCAATGCCCATAAACAAATCCAAATCTAAGACCCTTAACAAAAACTGTGCACGCTGGATTGTCAAATCATGAGATTCTACTTGCATGTCAATTCATTTTGCAAAGCACATCGGCAAATGTTAAGGTTACCTGCTCCAGGCTGCAAGAATCCGACCACCATTAACTGACAGCAGAGTGTTAAATCTGCGGCCCTTTAATGGCCGTCCGGAATCTTGCAGCGCAATTCTCCTCTCTTCTCGTGTTTGCCCGTAGACGTTAATACTCTAAAACTCCCTCTCTTCTTCCTAACTCTGCCGTTAGGAAGAGAGGGGCAGAGGGGGGGTGTCAGGCCTGTCATTATAATCGGGGCAGCCTTAAAAGTTAGAACGATGTACTGAGAGGTTGGAGGGCTTCTTCCACGCAGCCTCGGGCAGACAACTCACCTGCCCTCCCTTCCGCTCGGAAGAAACTTTTCGCTCGGGCTGCCCCCGCCCTCAGACAGCTCGTTCGGCCCTTCTAAGGCTGCTGCCACGTTCTTGTGAAGCTATTCCCAGGCGAGCAGAGCCCTTACCTGACCAGGATCCTCCTCCCTCCGGGAGAGCAGAGAGGCCTCAGCGCCTGGCTGGCCAGCACCCTGGAGACGGACCCTGCCATGTTGCCTCCAGTTGCTTCCTCTCGAAGCAATTACAGTTGTTTTGTTCGGGGTCCTGGAGCCTCGTAAACCAGCCGGGAGAGACCCCCAACGGGCAAGCGACGCGTTGCAACTTTTACGGGTGGGCGGAGAGATGTAGTTGACGGAAGGGACAATTTCTCGGAAGAAGAATGCGCGGACCGCTGTAGTAAGTCTTCGCTTTGCTACTATACCCCAGGCAGTTCGCTGTCGGGGTGGAAAAAAAATCCGTCGGGCATAAATAAGACCCGAGCCGTTCAGCGATACTGCTGCGGAGCGTCAATCACTTGGTATTGCGTTGCTCTTAATTTATGTTCACTGTTGTTCTTCCCACTCTAAAATCAGGATTGCTGAACCCGGTGAATAGCGCAGCGCTGCAGCTGGGGTGTGGGAAGGAATACTCAGCAATTCACTATCAAATGCTTAGCTGCGTGGCGATGTCCCGGTAAGAACTATTTCCACAGAGAATCGGAAACCAGGAATACTTGGCCGTGGGATCTCATAACACTCTTCAGACATCCATGTTCTGCATTGGCAATATTGGGTGCCTTCAAAGGCACAGAAGCCATAGCCTTGAGAAGCACTGTCAACCATTCTGATAGGAGCCACTTCTAGAGCAGTTCACAGAACCCAGTTGGATTCCTAGCACCCAAGCCTACATCTCAAAGTCTGACAGCCCTCCAACAGGAAGGTCCAGAGTAAAGATAGGAATGTTTGTGCAACATGCTAACCAAAACTCTTGCATGAGTAGGAGGTGTCAAGGAGTTCCCTGAGGCTTAATTTGTAGCTTCTGTAACTCCTTTTGTCAGTATCAAGATGAATTCCTTGAGACAGAGATCTCGTACCGTCCAGAGTCCCTCCGGTGGGAGGAGATGGGTGGGGACAAATTTGACAGGGACAGACGGACAGACAAATAAATATAATTGTGTTATTCTAAACAAAAGCCACAAAAATAACGCAAATCAAAATTTGCTTATTATAATTATAATTGTAATAAATGGTCTTTTAATTTTAGTTGGTGAAAATGACATAGTAAATTGGCCCAGGGTGCCCATTGTTGTCTTTCAGGTGCTGAGTCTAGGCAAGTGGCCCTGTGGGCCCAAGTCGGGTTCAGCAGGGATTGAAGCACCAGAACAAAGACAGTCTAAGCAGGAACTGAACGCAGATGGGCCTCCTTGGGGGCTACCTTCAGCCCTCACCAACCTTGTACTTAGAGTCCCAGGCTGGGAATACCAACAACCCAGGAAGGTGGTAGTCTCAAAGCTTGCTCTTGCCTACAAATGACCAGTCCTTAGAGGGTTTTATCTTGCAGGGTCATGCTGAAGAGATGCATTATTAGCCACCGACTGGATTCACACAGTGCACTAGGCCATATTGGGATCAGTTAACCCAGCCGTTGTGGTCCACAGCCCATGCTTTATGATTTAGCCATCTGTGACTCTGTAACCCATTTCTCCATCAGTTCGATTTCGCCAACCACCACCACTTGTACATGACTCTGGGCAGTTTACAAGGCTTAAACCAGCAGAATAACAATTTAAAACGACACAAACGTGACCTTGTAGAGGAGAGAGGGAGAAACACAACGATTAATAACCAAAGTGGGCTCATGTGATGTCCTGCCAGTGCATGAGGAAAGAACCAGGTTTTCAGGACTGTTTTAAAGAGCAACAGGGTTGGGCATTACTAAATCAGTCAGCTGGGTTCATATAATACACTAAACCATAAACTAATCCTGGCTTGCAAGGGGACAAGTGACAATATGATGCATACATCATCATTTTGATGTCATTCTGGCTTCTACTAGCTGGGTTTGCAAATTGCACAGTCCCAATATTAGGCAACCATATTTTAGTTTGGCATGTTGTCCAAACTTATCTGGAGGGGCCTGCTCAACAACGCATGGTTAAAGCAAATCATGATTTGGCACAGGGTGTGAGTCTTTTTCTCAAAATGCTTGGTAGGTTAAATTGTATTTAGTTTGTTGCATCAGCCCAGGCAGGATGGTTAGTTTATTAGTAACGGGGTTACTTCAGTAAACCTTGGGTCACTTAGACATGGCAAATACGTTGTATACACACAGCCTCTGATTTCTTAGCCAGAGCTAGACAAATGGAACCACCAGATGGCAGTGAAGGAATACACATCTGTGTACAATTGTTGAGGGTTGGAGCCTGACAGACATGTTTCCTCCAAAGGCAAAGATGTTTTGAAAGGAGATATATACACACTTTCCAACAGAAAAATTACTTTTGCAGCTTTTAGATTGTGTTTAAAACCTTGTACACTATGTTTGACCTGAAGTGACATAACACACTGAACCACAAACTGCCCAAACACGTTTTAGCCAAGCATACTGTAAGAACCCAAGCCTTCTGGTTAGTTTATAATTCAGTATGCCATATAATCCAGTCAACTAGGTTAATATTGAATAAACCATGGTAAGCCAGTACATCAGAAGAAATATGTGTGAAATCTGTCCTATATTCCTTTGAAGCAAAACTTCTTTCCTAATGTTTTCAACTCTCTTAAACCTATGGCTGTAACCAGCTGTTTGTAGTTCCTCCTGGATAAAACACCCTTCCAATATATTGCAGCTGAGTATTCAGAGTCCTTAGACAAGACAGGTTCTTCCTTGGGAATTGAGGTATCACATTGTGACAGCCAGCCAGCACTATCTGGAAAGATACCTATTGACCGCCCAGAGTCGTGGTGGAGATGGGTGGTGAAGAAATGTGACAAATAAATAGAACTTGCAACCATACATCCTGAATACTGTAACTACACCCTAAATTTTGAAACAGGACAAGCAATGTCGCTATGATTAATTCCTTTGTGCAATCCCAAGGTGATTTTGTTATTCTGCCTTTCATGTAAGGCGCTCGTGGCTGTACAGGTAGGCCTTGATTGGTAGCACTCTTTGAATAGTGCGAATTCAAATAATGTGCCTATTTTGTGGAATTAATTAACCAATTAATTTCATGAAATGGGCACATTATTCAAATTCGCACTATTCAAAGTAATATTTCTCTGTAGTAGTTTATTAGTCCTGTGACCTTATCGATAAAATTGAATTAACTAAAATACAGTATCTTGTCTAATTCCAAAAATAAATAAGAGAAAATATGGTAATACAATACATATGCGATAATACAAGGAGCCAGTAATCAGATGTATGAATCTCCCTTACAGGATACCCCAATTTGTTCAATGTATTGGGTTCTTATGACCGCTGCCTTAGTTATAAACTTAGCGGTTCTACGTACGATATGCACATTAGAACCCAGAAGGAAGTAAGACAGTCTGTGGCTTGGATCCCAGTGTACTGTCCTTTCTAATAGGGGTGATAGATATTTAAGCCCAATGGGTACATATAATTGGCAATTGAACAAAATATGAAAAATATTTTCAATGGCTGGTAAACCTCATATGCAGGTTCTCATGATATGGCAAGTGGTGGAAGCGCCCATATTTGTCCATGGAGTCCAACAACTCAAATCTAGCTCTAGAATAGGCCCTTCTTAAAAATTGTGGCAAGCTCATTAATAGATATTTTTCGAGTTGAAAAGTAATTTTGTTCTTAGCCAACCATCTTAAAGATCTATTTTTAGTCAATAATTCCGTGTCAGTTTGTTGGGGCTAGTATACAACCCTGTCTGACGCCATTGAAGGTGGGTATACTCTTAGAGAGCCATTTATACCTATATGAACTTTCAGAGGTGTGTTTGAATAAAGGACCTGATATTTCTGTAGAAAATAGAGTGATTGGTTCCAGCTCGGCGGAAGTAGGAAATTACAATTTTTAAACATATATTTTAATATGTTTATTAATGAAATACTATATAACATTAAAAGAAGATTAAACCCATATCCCAAGTGTACTTGCTGTCTCCTGTATTCTGCTGTAGTTCTTCAAAATGAGCTTTTTTGAGCTTTCCTTGGATGGAACCTTCTGTCCTGTTCAGACTATGAAGCAGCCAGACAGAATTAGTATCAAAACTCTTTATTTAAAACAACTATTTACAGCAGTAAAGTCCTGGTGAATAAATAAGGCAAAACAATTTCAATCAAGACCGCCTAGGCAATGATGGATGAACAGGTGAGGCTGCAGGGTCAGACTGTGGCAGAACAGCAAGGCAGAATTCAGCTAGCTTTCTAATAGAAGCTGTCAGGCTTGGTTGATCCATCAGTATAAACTATTCTCCCGCTGGAAGTATTCAGGAAGTTTTATTCCCTAATAACTATTAGATAAAAATTTCTATCATAGCAAGCTGCTGGTTGGCAAACTAAACTGAGTATTTGTAAATAATAATTTATTGCTTGATGTCCTGTGCAAATGCATTACTTAATACAACATACTAATAGCCTATGGTGTTCTGCTGGTTTCTGCTGGACTTAGTTATAATGGTCAAATTTGGTACAGCCTGGTCTTTCACTACTAAGGCTCTATTTACACAGCACACTAAACCAACTCATTGTCAACCTTAGTGTTTTTTCCCCTGATCTTGGGTCAGACTATAATGGAAGAGTTAATCTGTGGCTAACCCTCCTTTTGGTCTTTGGATTGGGAGTTGGAAGGAGAGAGTAACAGTAGACTGGGGAGTCTTTCTGGAGGCAACTTTTCCTCCCCCCCCCCTTTTTTTTGGTACCCTGTGCAAAGTTGAATAGGGACACAAAAAGATTGGAGAGACTAAGCCTTCCCACACTTTATCAACCCTCATGACTGGGCTTAGGCAGCATACTAAACAAATCACACCCTGGTTTTGTAGGGTAGCAAGCCCAGCCTCTTCTGAAGCTAAGAAAACAAACTGTTTCTTTCTGATTTCAAGCATGCTTGAGAGGGTTTGCCTTTTCTTCCACTCATGAGGTATTTAAATTGTTGGCAGATTGTCTGAGAAAAAGACAGATGTGGAGATGAATCCGGATCTGTTTGCCCACCTGCCAGGGTTATAAATAGGAGCAGGGGTGGGCTCCTTATGGCATAGAAAGACATGGAAACCAGACACCTGTCCCATCTCTAGTGACTTGCATATAAGGATTATCATCGTTTCTCAAACTCCACTTGCCTTCGCAGCTGTCTGCACTTGAGTTATGGCCATTTCATACGAAGATATTAAATAAGGTTAAGCCAGACTGGTAGAGAACAAACTGACTCTTGACTAGGGAATTAAGGCATTTTTTAATGTGCCCACTGGGGGAAAGAAGGGTTATTACTGAGACCAAGGGAACACCAATAATTATGTAGCCGTAGTTAATTCTTCTATTGATTAGGCCTATGGCAGATCTGCACAAACATTTTACTATCTTTGACCCCCAGGTCCAACACCTTACATTCTCCATGTACCATTCTAATGCCTCAGTATTCATGCTTTTTCTGTTCTACTTTCATCACTTGGTTTTTGGTAATTACAGGCTTCTATTCAATTATGTCTTTTCACAACACTTACTGCCAAGAGTATTCTGGAAGAATATTATAGTATCTGGAAGAGCAGGTGGCAGCCATGACCAAGAGGGCCTTTGCACAGATTCATCTTATATCACTACTGCATTCATTCCTAGATCAGAGGAGCCTGTTTATGGTCATTCATGCTCTGGTGACCTCCCATTTGGACTATTGCAATGCACTGTATGTATGACTGCCCTTGAAAATCACCTAGAAGTTGCAGTTGGTCCAGAATGCAGTAGCGAGACTAGTTATGGGCAAATGTTGATAACATCACTGCTTTGCGAGCTGCGCTGGCTCCCTAAATACTTCCAAATGCAATTCAAGGTGCTATACACTTACGGTAAAGCCTTTTGTGGCACAGGGCTGTGTCTCCAACTGTTTTGTCTTGTCCCACGAGATTCAGTAGGGTGGACATGCTTCAAGTCCCTTCAATAAAATAAGGTTACCTGGCTGGACCCAGAAAGTGTGCCTTCTGCTGCTGCCCTGTGGAACATCATTCCTGCCAATATTTGGATGCCCTGATCCTTCTGTTGGGCCCTGAAAACCTGGTTCTTTCCCTGGTCATTGGGCCAAAGTATGAACTGAACTTGACCAGAATGAAAGGTTTTTGAATGGTCTATGCAATGGTTGGCCTGTTATTCAGCTATCCTTTTTGTTTTATTATTCCATTATTCTAGGGTTTGGTGTTTATTTTTTCCTAGATGTTTGTTGGGGATTGTTTTTAGTTTTTTAAAATGTTTTTATCCAGTTGTAAGTTGCCCAGATTTGCTTTTGTGAGTTGAGAGGCCATATAAACCAACCAACCAACCAAACAAACAAACAAACAAATTTCCTTAAAAAAAAAAGAACTGCAGGAGACAGTGTAATCCTTGTTTGCATGCATATTGAACACACCTATAGTTTTCAGGTGGGTATGAACACACTTTATTATTTTCTGAGATTCATATATCGTGGTATTTCTGAGTGTACTGTATGGCCAACTCCAAAAAGAAAGCCAAATATTTGAGGGGTGAAGTAATACAAAACAAATGAATTCTGCTTCAACATATTTATGGAATAGAATATATTTTCTCTTTATCACCTTCCTTCATTTGTCTATTGATGCAGAACTGCAAAAAAAAAAAAGGCTTAGTACTACACATTTTGATATAGGACTGCCCGTTAGGAAAAGCCCTTGCATAGTAATGCTTAGTAGTGAGAGAGCTTTAAATTTGTAGAATAGGAGTGGACAGTCCAGAGCCTACAAGCAACATTTTTCTCACAATCCAGTTATTGTTCCCAACATCCCAAGATCTTACCGTCAAAATACAGTGGTGAAAGAATTTGTATTTCTGGATCTCATTTGCAGTGGCCAAAATTTTGATATTACAATTTTTTTTCCAAATGAGGGTAGATATGGAAGTAGGAGGCTTCTGAAAGGTGTACCCTTCCCATAACCACTTTAAAGAAATCAAATCTTTCTCCTCAAAAGGCTTGAAGTCGTCCCACTGAACTTGAGCTATTTTTGTCACAATTTCAGCTTTTGCTGCCTATAGATTTGTAATGGTGGAAGTGGGAGGGTTTAACTCCCAGAGGGTTCCTGTGCTAATCACCACCCTTAAAAACCTTAAAAAACAGCTGAAAAGGTTAGAACTTTTGACATCTCCTACAGCTTTCCAGTTGGTCATGAGAGCACATAATGTCTCCTCTTTGAGAAAGTTGTCCACCCTATTGTAGAAGATGTTTTGTAGCATTTTGCCAGGATTCACACAACAAAGTGATCCCTAAACCCAGGTTAACCAAACCCTTACCAAATACATGATGTATCAAAGCAATTCATATTATGGCTTAAGGTGAAAGCATAGTCTACACATCATATTAACATAATTTTAGATTTGTATGTTGTGCAAACTCTGCCTTTATTTCTCCTTGTTCAACCTCAGGTGGAACAGAGAGAAATCTGGCAAGAGGAAGATTCTTTCTTGTTGCAGGTGGAGGGAGAAACTATTATTTAACGGCATTTACCTAAGTGCATAGTTTAAAATAATCACACAAACATTATTTATAAATCTATATTCCTGCATATTTGATCAAGTGCATATATCGTTAGTAGGTTTTCAAACAACCTCAAATAGCAGCATAATCTCTCCTTTCACAGTCACAGCAACGGTGTACTGTGGCACGTGCTCATGCTATGAACACCGCCGGTAACACAGAAGAGTCTTCAGTTCTGTCTAGTGCTTCTCTTCCGTTGCAATACCAAGCACCGTTATGTGTGAACTTAATCATGGTAAAATGCAGCAGACCCATATACGTGCAGAGCAGCTGTGTTTGAAAGTAAGTAGTGGCTCAGCTGTAAGTTGTTTCACCGTCCAATTTAAAAGTGAAATTATGAATTTGAAAATGGAGTTCATGATTACCTGTTTTATGATGTGCAGTTTAACTTATAAACCCCCAACTTCTTAGTACAACTCTTAAAATATGCTGTTTAACATGCTTTTGTATCCGTTGCTATTTGTCAGTTTTTGTTGGTGGTGGATCCTATTGCTTCTGATTTTTGGAATTCCCTTTAGTAGGAACAGTTTTCTGTGGAACTGTTTCCATTAGCTTTCCCCTTCCATTTCTGTGAACCACACGAGCCCACGCTTACGCTGAAGAGAAAATGTAATTGCTGTTCATCAGTTGTCAGCCACCTGCCCTTCCATGATGACTAAAGAATACCTCCAGATCAAAGTTACTAATGGATCATACTTCAGAAGCATTCTTGGATAAGAATTCAGTGTTTCCAAATGGGAAATTGAAACCATCGTAGTATAAAAAATTCTTACAGAAACCCCTTTTTGATTCACATTCATCAAACTATTCAAGATAATTTTTCTCATAAAACTTTATTGTATGGAATAAACGTAGAGAAAATAAATTAAGACTTCAATTATGCTTTAATTGGGATTTGCAGAACTGAAAGTTTCCAGCCATACACTGACCACAGGGATTTATTATTAGATTTCCCCTCCCAAAAGAATGCACGCCGCCTTCATGGCAGACAATATGGAAAAAAGATTATTGGGCTTGACAGTTGGCAGAGAAGTCCTTTGCAGTTGCCTCAGCAAGTGTTTTATTGGTCAAGTGTAACAATTTTGGGATTCAGCAGGTTTTCTTGCTGATGATTTCAAAAGGGAAGGTTAAGAGGCATAAATTATTGTCCATTTAGGTTCCAGGGTGACATTACTGAATGGAGCAATGGTTTCCTAGATACACAGATTTCAACTGCCTGACGATCTTGTTCTGTCAAAAAGCAAATATAATCATAATTATAGGACAGGACAAACACAGTATTTATATTTTTAACAGTAAAGAAAGTAATTGCATTTTTGCTCTTCTCCCCAACTCTTTGATTAAGGGAGAGTCCTCTTTTAAAGGTGTAAGAACTGAGGTTGATAATAACTTATTCAAGGCCACCTGTAACAAGGTGGGGATCATCAAGGTGTCCATGGAGTAAAGAAATGTGTGATGGACTAAAGCTGTAGAATTTGTATTATAGGAAGCTCTTCACAGTATACAGTATATCTCCTGGCAGCCATTCCTTCAGGCTGAAATAGAGGAGATGGTTTCCGGCTGTAGGAACAGCTTCTTCTGTTGTTTCCTTTCCCCGAACCCATCAGTTATCATAAGAATTTGGTAACTAGTGCCTATGTTTGATTTCCCTCCCTCCCTCATCCTTTGTTTCATGTTATCTCTCTTAGGCTATAAGCCTGAGGAAAGGATTGTCTTGATCCTTGTTGACTTATCAGACACTCTGAGAGCATTCTCAGCTGGAGAGCAGAGTGAAAAGAGTACCAGAGACTGAACATAAGAGACTTTACGTCATCCTGACTTTAGTGAGAGACTTAAGAACTGCCACCAGTGGAACGTCACTTTGGCTGCCTTGTGACCTGTCCATTTACTTGCTGCGTTTCTGTTACACCTTTCTTCCAAAAATCATCACCTGATCCAAGAAGAGCATGTGCAGAAAAGGAACTTACCGAATTAGGTGTCTTGAAAACTCCATTTAGACAGACATGATGTGCCTCACAAATGCTGTTGAATAACACAGAATTGGCATACTGTTAGGGAACTCTCTGTGACAAAATGGGCATGGATCCATCATTCTGTTCTGTTTTCTTCTTGTTTGCATTTTTCTCCCTACTCCCCCACTCATTAGGAATTCTATACCCAAACTCTGTGAGATGTGCTTGAGTTGTTACATCGCTTTTTTAATAGTGGCAAACTTTGTGCATGAATAGTGTTGCTGTAGCTACTTTATTATCTGTGATAAAACTAACAGTTCCAGGTGGATCAGAACAATTCTAACTAAAAACACTCACTCCAATAATGAGCTGCCAATATTTTAGAGTAATAAGGTTACCCAGGTAAAAAGATTTGTTCTCCCTCATTATCAAACTGGCAATTCTAGCTGTATGATGGTATATGAAGCTTGGTGTTTGGGATATATTTTAGTCTAGGAAAAAGGTTAGGACAATCCTAGCCTCTCTCCAGGAATCAGAATGCTCTTATAGTTGGTGTGGACATGCCAGCAAAAGATTTACCAATGTCCTGGGTATTTATTCATGTGGTTTCTAGTCACCTTCATTCTTTGCCATCTTCATCTCACTCACTGAAACCTTCCAATGCATTTGTCAAAATTAGTTGTCCTTCCCTAACACATTTTTCTCATTCTAATGATCTGGTCAGTCCCCATGGCTGTTTTCCTCCTGGAAGCTACCTGCATGGTGTTTTTCCTTGATCGTTGCCTACTGCTTTTAGCTGAAGGGAAGATGGTTCTCAAGGTTTCTCCACATGATCCCAGCAAGTCATAAACCCATGACTGGTATGATACTGACAGGAAATTTGCCAATGTCTCATGTGAAGACTTCATGCAATTGTAGGGAGGTGTTTCAGGTGCACAAGGAACGGTCCTGAGCACAAAGTAAGATAGCAGGCCAACCTTTAGAATCTAGATCTGTACTGAATCTGGCTCACTACCATTTTTCTCCCGCTGTAACATCCTTGTTATCTCTACTTTGGTCACTAATTATTTTTTCCTCAGTAGCAAACTTGTCTGTACAAGTACTACTAGTTTGCCTGAAGGGTGGATGCAGTTATAACACCCTGTGTTTAGCACACATTCAGAAGACTACCTGACAAGTAGGATAGTTCCAAGTCTGAGGGATTTGGTTTGTTATCACCAGAACCAACTGTAAAATAATGGCCAGGGTTGGAGTTAATGTACTGCTCTGTAGGTGATCTAATCTGTATATTACACACAGATACAGCTGAATTACTACAGTTGCAGGGTTTATAAAATAAATATGTATAAAACTGGTCAAAGGCAGCAAATTCATACCATTCATTGCAAATTGGGAATACTGAGGCTGAGGTAGGAACAAATAATACAAGGCTAGTCATAGCCAAAACAATTCTTTCTTTTAAAAAAGAGGTACTTCTTGCCAATCTCCAGGTATTTTTTAATTACTGGGAATCAAAGATCCTTGCTAGTCTACTGCAAATCTCCCTGAAGTATCTGATCTGCTTTATGTTCACTTCCAGCTTGTTAAACTTCTAACACTTTTTAATCAGTCAGAGAATAAAGACACTTGATTTAGAATTAAGTGAGTTGCTGTTTTGTTTTGGTTTTCTGTTTTTTGCTTGTCTTTCAGTGGTATTGGCTGAACAATGTTTTAGCATTTGCATTGTCTTGTCAGGGTGAAAACAAATGGGATACTAGAGAAACCCACTATCAGATGTACCAACTAAGCAGAAAACAAATAATGTTGGGGGCTGGGAAAGGGGGCAGCAGTGATGCAGCTTGGTAGATCCACAACAGTCAAGTGTTGTGAAAGACACATTGAAATTTGTTCTTCAGCCACCACCACCCACCACCCACCACCAGTACTCCATGTTTACAATTGCTTATATCTTCCTGATATAGTACTGCAAAGAACAAATAAGGAAAGGGCAGTTTGTGAAAAAAATTCTCAGAGCAAGCATGATTTCATACTTTAAACTCAGAAAATAGTGCCACCATCATGACTGGAATAAAATGGAGTCTGCTTTTGCTTTCCTTATACTAAATACACGTTGAGGTACAGATCTGGATAGATCTGGATTTGTTCTGGATGTTGATAGGGATCTGAAGATATCCATATTCAGAAGAAACAATGGTGTGATAAAAGCATCCATCTTCAGCTTGTCCACTGTGGCTAAGATGCAAACTGGAGCCCTGTTTGCTCCTTGTCTCATCCCGTGCTAGTCACAGAGAATATACTAAAGGTCTGTACCATCCTACATCCAGTCTTAGTTGCACTATAGAATATCTGATAATGTTAGCAACAGTGGAGGAGATATGTGCTCTCTCTCTATCTCTCTCTCTCTCTCTCTCTCTCTCTCTCACAACACACACACACACACACACACACATGGATTAGCCCTCTAGTGCAGTATGCTGCCTATCTTCCCTGGCCCAATGGAACACATCATGACAATTTTGGGGAGGCCATAACTTGAAAGGAAAAGACACTTGAATATTTCTTCTGGAAACACCACTACCACTGGCCTGTTCCAGCCACAACCATCTATCTTCTGCATAGTTGCCCTTACCTTCATAGTTGATGCAGCCATTGGAGTCTTCCTGCCCTTTCATCAGTTCTTCTACTTCTTCTTCCTTCATCTTCTCACCTAAATATATAGGGAAAAGAGTATTAATAATGCAACTTCTCTTCCAGCTTGTCACCTCATAATGAAGTCCCTTTACTCACAAAAAGAATATAATTAAGTAGATGACCTTTCCTCTGTTGTATTGTATAATAAAATGAGCCAGTCCTGATTTTAGCACCTGGAATTAAATGGTGGGAGAAATACTGAGGGTCTCAAGAGACCATCATTACTGATTCCTTAAAAAAAAAATACTATCTTCATTTCAGTGGGCTCCACATTGACTAAGGCCACACTGACTACAGTGATCTGAAGGCCATCTTGAAGGGATATGCAGGAAGAAACAACCAGAAATAGTCTAAGCATGGAGAGATGTGACCAGAGGTACAGCTGGAAGGTTAACCAAGATATAAATGCTTGCATTAAATCTCAACAAAGCATTTGTTGGCAGCAAACAGCAGTTTCCATCCTAGCTTCAAATTCAAGGAATCATAGAGCTTCATTTACTCACAGGATGGAAGTCTGCATGCCAACATCCATCCCTGCCTCTGCTGCCCACACCTGTGCCCCGTGACAATATTGGGGCGGTGGGGGAGGACATCCCTGATAGTGCTGCCTAGAACAATTAACAGTAGAAAAACATAATTCATCTTTAAGACATGTATTTTGCATGTCTTACTATGAACTGAGTTACCATTTTAATAACAGGATCACTGATATCCTGCTGACCTGGACAATTCCACATCATTCTGCCCTTCAGTAATTACTGGAGTATTTTGAGATCCTCACTTAGGGAAACAATAGCCATGCTGTGAGTCAGCCTCAATTTAGAAATATTTCCCTACATTTAAGCTGAGTGTTTGTTTATATAGGTGGGGAACTGAATTCTCGAACAGCCACATTCTAATTATGTTGGCCCTTTCCAAAGCAGCATTAATTTTCCTCAAAAATCAATTCCATCTGTATCCCTAAGGCAATTACAAGTGCTTGTATAGTGAATCTATTTTCATAAAACTCTTAAGGAAATATCCTTTTTTCCCATTGAAACTAACAGTTGGACATCAGTCAAATGATGATCTTTTTTGCATCAGTCTGATGCTCCTCCCAAGTGAATGATTTTCCCAGCAGCAAGTAACAGACAAAAATTGCAGCTATCCCCTTTATATCAGGAACACCCGGATAGATTGGTATCCCAGTTGTCTTTGTACCTGACAGGTTCAGCATTCGTTTGTCATTACCAAAATATTTATTTATTTATAGGTGCATTTATTTATGTCCACAGCAGCCTGCTCAGGGTTAGAGCCACCAGGGATGGAGTGGGAGAAGGAAATGGAAAAGATAGATTCATGGAGAATATTGTATTCTGCTCCTGACTCAGCTAGGATCTCCTTTTAATTTAATGAAAGCTATGACATTTAATTTTTAATGAAATTCGTGTAAATTTCTGTTACAGAAATGATTCCTCTCCCAGCACTTACCAAGAGTGGCGAGGACATGGCGGAGTTCAGCCCCCATGACCGTTCCATTGCCCTCCTTGTCAAAGACACGAAGACCTTCAACGAAGTCTTCAAAGCCACCTTGATCTTTATTATTGGCAGCTGCTTGCAACATGGGCAGGAACTCTTCAAACCCAATTTTCTTTGCATTCATCTCTGTAGAGACACAACATTATCACTGTGTTGGATGGTGTGGAACTCTTCTTCTGAAGTAGCAAGTAGAGATTTAGATTAGCTCCCCCCCCCCCCCCGCCAGCATTATCTTGCTTTTGAAAATTAATTCCGTTCAGAATACCAAAGCTCTTGAGGAAAGAGAAACATCCAAGTATTTGCTCATGGCTGTGTCTATCGCCCCAGGAAGCTACCTTCACAAGAAGACGATAGGTTTGCAAGCAATTAAAGTAGACAATTTTTACAAAAATCTTAATTTAATGGTTGTCACCCACAGCTCTGTCTCTAGGTAAACAAAATAGACGACAATTGCATTGCTAGCACAGAGGACAAGTAATTTGATTGAAACACACTGTGGAGAGGAGTGAATTGTGTAGGGCTGGGTAGTGGGTATTTTATTTGATTAGTATTTATGTATTCAGCAGGTCTGTGCTGGGGTTGTATATTTTCTTTTCTTTTCTTTTTGTATTTTTGTGCAGCACCGCCAAGCAGATAAAACTAGCTTCTTTACGTGACTGACTCTTCCACAGTGATATTCTTATTTCCTTGTGTTAATAGTTCCGTGTAATGTATTTCCTTTTATGTTACCTTTATAACTTGCTTGGGACTCAAAACAGCATGCAGAGGATTATCTACCCAACTACAGCTCAGAGCCTGACCTACTTAATTTAAAAAAGGCAACCATATCCTGTGTATAGCATGTGTATATATGCAACTGTATATATGCAACTGTGTGTATATGCAACTATATCCTGTGTATCTGACAAAGACAAATCTGCCTTTGTCAGATGCTTCACTCTTTATCATTAAAGGTATATAAATTAAAAATATGCAGATCTGGCTGGATAATGCTCACTTAGTGATAGTTGAAGGTAGGGAGTAGACTTGTTGAGCTGAAAGAGTTAACAGCAGTTTTTACATCCTTCAACATAAATACACTTAACAAGGAAATAATCATTTATGTGCTGTTTAAAGGATAATTTAAACTTATATACAAACTCAACACTGCAGTACTTTTACATGTCAATTAATTGCATTTAAAGCCTGTCCCACTAACTTTCCTAGGCTTTCTCCAAAATTAGTATGCAGAAGAACTCAACTCTAGGTTTTAGACTGCCGAATACAGGAAAGATCTCTAAGCAACCTCTTCTACGTTTTTTAGTTCCCTAGTTTGGAGGGACGGATGGAGGGGTAGATAGCTGAAAGGAAAGAAATGAGGGCATGTGTGTATTTGCTTGTGTGATCAAGTTAGACTTTCAGAAACCAAGACACCAAATTTGAGACATTCATCTAACGGGAAAAACATTTGGAGGGTATCTTCAGATTAGGGGCTAGATCACAAAGGAGACCTTACCCTCATTGCTGGGGTTGCCCAGGATCTTCTTGATTTCAGCATTCGTTGGGTTCTGTCCAAGAGCGCGGATGACATCTCCAACCTGGCTTAGGGTGATTTTGCTTTCCCCGGTCCTGTCGAAAAGGAGGAAAGCCTCCTTAAAGTCTACAAGAATGGAATGCAGGAGTTACTAGAGGCAAACATCTAATCCATAAAGTAGCGATAAGCAGTGCTTGTAAAAAAATCCAGATTCTCTGCCACTACTTCCAATGGAATAATTTTTCAAGAATTTTACCTGCAATCTTAATGTTTTGTTCTGTGTGGGTTTTTTTTTTTTGCCATTCCCCCCTCCTCCCCCCTCTTCACCTCCAACTTTTTTCTTTAGGAGCTATTAATATCTGCTAGCTGAGACAAGAAGTTCAGAAGGTTCTCGTGTTCAAGAGAAATGGAATATATACTTGCACTAATATTGCCAGTAAGACATTAAACTACAGCATATGTATGTTAGTTCTGTATCAGTGTTTCTGTACAACATTTTATAACTTCTCCTTACTGCTCCCTATAAGCAATTCTGTGATTTGAAGTCCCTTTGAACTCATAAAGTAGTATTTAAATAATTCCATGCATAACCTCAATCAATTTAATTAACCACTACTTAAAGCAATCTTTGTTGATAGGTATCTGAGACTTCTAGACTAATGCCACTGTAAAACTCCGAGCTCTGTGGCGAACTGTGCCTTGGTGTGGAAATGCTTTGCACCCATTAGTCATGTAAATAATATTGAGAGCTGAATTTTAGAATAAGATGTCCAAGAGGATTCGGGATTTGGTTCATGGATATCTCTGAGAAGTATTGCCTTCTAAAAAGAATTGTTTCTATGTTGAGGTCTTTGGGTTATTGATGTTTTTTTTCATGACCTAAGAATGCTGTGTTCTACATCACCTACAGTATATAGTGACTTCCTTAGCCTAGAAATTAAATCTGTAGATGATTCAAGATCTGAATCCAATTTTGAGTAACTCAGGAGTCATTTCCCCATCAAGTAAGTTACTATTGCCATCATCAACAAATTTATCAGGGTTATGATACCCCAGCTATCACTTTGTGTTAAATTTACTTATCTTAATGGGGAAGCTTCCTGATGTTTAGTGTGGTCATTTCTAGATTAATACAGTGCTGTACAGTATTTGATTTTTGGGATAATAATAACATACCCCATTAACTATGGCATTGTTGCATATGCATTACTTTTCAAATTTGCTAAATCTAACATTTTTGTAAATTCATTGTAAAACTGAACATAACTCCCATTTCTGCCATGGTCTTTGAACATCAGAGTGCTTCTGTGTGAAAGTATAAAATCATTTGTGTCTGCTCCAGTTCTGAATGACATGGTGAATGGCAAATCTCAGTAGAAGACTTGTGTATGACGAGAGTTGTTGATAACACAGTTGCACTTAAATCCTTGCAAACCAAACTTTGCTATTAGTGTGTTATGTGGATCCAGCCAAAGATTTTCAGCTGAGGTGGTGCATATATTTATTGGATATTTAAAGAGCAAGACATTAAACCACTTTCTAAATCACATGTGTAATCAGGGAGGGAGGAGAGAGGATTATTGATGTAATGGAGACAGAAGAAATGAAATACTAGTGTATCCTTATAATTCACAAATCCAAAGACCGATTGTTTTCCAATATGTATGTTGTCTGTTAGAGAGGTGAGAACATTCTTCATGTAGAGCAGCTGCATTGCCACAGCCACATGACCTGGGACATCCACTCTGACACCTGATTCCTGAGAGACTACTCATCTTCTACCCATCTCCTTTTTCTAAGGGAGACAAACTTCCAAATGGGACTCCAGAGAAATAGGTATGGCCATGGCCAGGTATCCAGCCCTCCTGCATGCAACTGGAACAGCTTCACCCATGAATTTCTTAATCCTATGAAGGGGGCAAAGTCTTTCTGATCTGGTGCCAGATAGCTCATTAAATTATTCTAACAGTTAATGACTTGTAATACAACTGCCAGCTGGAAACACCAGGCACTGAATATTGATTGTAAAAATAACAAGAACCAGTGAAGCAAAAATAGAGGGTTCATATGGATTCAGTTGCATTAGATTGGCCATATGATCATGTATGCAGCCTTCATTAATTTTTTCCTAGATGCTTTGTGCTGCTGTCCTATTTTAGTGCTTACTCCAGCCCTTCTTATTACACTCTGCAGAGGAGCTTCTTTGCCCTCTTCTAAATTGCTCAGACAGGACACATGGCTTCTAGGCTGTAACTCAATATATTTGATATTAATCCCATCACTATCTGATGTGTGGGACCTATGAAGTCTTCTGTTGCCAGAGCCTCTCTCCTTACAGCTCATAAAATGTTGGCCTTTTAGAGATGCAGAAGGGAAGCTGCTACATACTTCAAGGTTTATAGTTCTTCAGTGGATACCAAGAACAGAACATCCCTCATTACCATCACTGGAAAATCTAATCACCAGCATCCATCTGTCTAGCAAATGTATGCATCATTGTAACTATTTGGTTTATTAACAATAGCTGGTAAACATACATAGCGAGAAACAGATTTGAAAGTGTCTGCAAAAACTACCAGCACACTTATTGTGCATTTAGGGGGTATAGCAGGCAGAGTAAATAATGTTTAAGCATGTTCTTAAATTCTTTAAAGTGATTTTGCTGTTGCTGTAGTTTGATATCAGCATAGTCATCACAGCAAAACAGGTGGCCATTGCTAAAACATCTGTCCAGTGTTTTCTTCTCTGCTTTACACAAAGACGTTGTGACAGAATTTGTTCTCCCTTTTCTCTGTGCTCAGTTTCCATGAAGCTAAAATGTTGCTTTTATAGGAGGCAGAATTCATGTTGTTTAGAAACAGAACTAAATTCTAATTTATTTTATGATGAGCAATGCTGTTAGCAATAAAAGTAAAACGTGGTCCAGAAGTAAATATTCTTAGGGTTTCTCCACTTTTTTTAATATATAATTTTTCTTAGGAGTGAGAAATTGATCACAGCTATAGCAAGTTATTTTTTATATTAATATTATCTGATTGGGGATAGTAATCTATTGTAAAAGCTAACTTACTAAATTATGTTCCTAAAAATCCTAATTCATCATACTTCACTTATTACTGACTTAAAGTTAATGCAAATTGGTCTAGTAAATTCGTGCTAATAAACTAAAGAGAGAGATTTTAAATAGAGTATACTTTCTAGCCAGTATAGATTTTCCATCAATCTACAGATGAAGCAAATGCATGTGTATGTATTAATTGCAATACAGGCATATGAAATAATTAATTTTGCAATAATTTCAGTAATAAGTAAACCACGTATATGCATTATTATTATTGTTATTATTATTATTATTATATATCTAAGCATTATGTTAAATAATTTATTTGGCAAAGAATTTCCACAGAGCTACATTTGATGCAAGAGTAATGTTGCAATATTATATTGAAAGGATATTAGGATTGTACCCAACATGTATGCTTGAGCAAAAATGGTATTAATGGTAAAAAAAAAATAAAAAAGAGATATTTTGTTTTGACTGGATATTATATGCATGAATTCAGATAAGTCTGCTCTAGAGCTAGTGATTAAATTTAAGCTTTAAACAAATGTTCTTTCATAAAACAGAACAAAAATGTTATTCTGAGAAAAAGAATTACCAGAATTAGAAAATTATACAACAGCTATGTTACATGAAAGAAAAAAAAATCCTTATTCATGACACATCATGTTACATACAGAATTAAAAATTAGATGGTGAGGGGAGGTTATACTTTTTTCTCCAGCAATATACACTGCTTTCTTCTGAATATTCACAAGTAAGAAATTATGTACATCTTTCATCTATTCAATAGATAACATTAAAAATATATTTCTCTGCCTTTCTTGGTTTTGATGACTTTAAACTTTGGGGCATTCACTATCTCACCTTTGGTAGAACCATGAGCGAGAGTCAAATGCAAAATGTTTGGTGAGCTTTGCTTTCATGGATTGAATGGCAAAACTTAAACATGTTAAGAAATTACTTGGAATCCATTTACATTTATGTAATTGAATCCAACTCAATAAAAATATCCCTGTTTATACCAGTACACACTTTTGAAAAGTACTTTATGTGCAAATGCTTCTGCATGTGTTACATAAACGTGTTCTGCATCCATAGATTTTTCCTGAAAACTCACCATCCTGTTGATCCCTGGAGAACTGGATCTGTCAGAAAAAAATCAATCATATAAAAGCCCTTGTAAAATACTTGTTGGAATTCACAGCATCCTGCTTGCTCCATGAAACATTTTCCCAAGATGCAAAGAAAAGGACAGTTTTCTCCTACAATAGCTGAGATGCTATTAAGCTGCTAATGAAATAATGCATCCATAAACCAATGAACATCCAACATTTGATATCTTAATATTTACTCACATAGTCAATAATGTTCCACTTACCAGCAATTTGATCAGCACTGAAAGACTACATTTGGCAAAGGAGAGAGAAAAAAAAGGAAAATACTAGTATCATTGGAAAAAATTGCATTGACAGACAAAAACTATAGATATCCTATAGCTAATAACTATATCCAAGAATTAACTAGGCCAAGGATGTGCTCTACTAATGATAAAAAGATCAGGGTGATATCTTTCTATATGCAGTGAGAAATATGGAAAAGTAATATAAGAAAGTTATGATACATATTACAGATCAAATATATTGCTGCTTTCCATTAGCAAACCCAAGTTAAGCAGCAGCAGCATTACTTTTAAAAGAGCTATGAAAGTAATAGACTTAGGGAGGTACAAACTTACACTTACTTATGGGAATAAGTCCCATTTAACTGAGATTTACCTTTGTGCAGATATGCACAGGACTTTTTAGTTAAAGATTTATCTGCCCTTTAAGTTCTGAGTGAAATAATTTGCTTTTGGGATGGTTCACATAAAGGTGGTCCATTGGGATTCCTGTGCACAAAAATTTTCATAAACATGAGTTATTAATAGCAACTTGCTATAAAGTTGTGGTAAATGTACAAGCTAATGAGTGAGTCAAGATTTCCCAAGTAATCACAACACATTAATGTAACTGTAATGTACACACAATTTGTATGTTACACATCTACACAGTCCAGCCTGATTTGGTTGGACATTGCCCCATTAAAATCTCACTAAATTGGTTTCTGGACTGCCTTATTAAAACTAGCACAGCACTGGAAATTACATTACATTAAGCCAGTAACTAAGCAGAACTTAATTTTCTTGCAAACCCACCATGACTGAGAAAGCTGGAAGGGAAGAGAGGAGCAGGAGCAGAGCAGCAAGGCCGACAGACTTAGCCACGAGGCGTCTGAATCCCTGGGAGTGGTCCTTACTCCCTGTCCTTAGACCTTTTTATTGAACTGAAGGCAGTGACATCAGTGGCAGGATTAGGTGCCAAACAGGAGCAGCCACTCCCCCTAGGAGAGTTCTTTAGCTTTCTTAGGGCAAAGAGAAGGAAGGATCCATTTCTTGATGGACCTCCGGCATAGGCTATTTTTAGGAGGCTGGAGAGAAGATAGGGCTCTGTTCACTGCTTTGCAGGGCTGGCATCTTGTCAGCACTTTATCACTCCACAGCATAAATGGGGAATACTCCTTAGGTAGTCTACCTGTTTACTTAAGAGGATATTGAGTGAACCAGAGAATTAATGGGGTGGCAGTTTGGTTTGGCTTTTAACATTTTCACTCAAGTTTGAACTGGGTATGTTTATTCTGGGGAATGGGAGACTGACTGGGACCATGACAGCACTCTTCAGTGCCCAGAGGGCTGCGACTTAGTTGTTTTCTGCTTCCTTAGAGGAGAAGACTAGATCTAGTGGATTTAAAGGAATGAACATGAGGAAACATGTTTAGACTGAACACGGAGAATGAGCAGTTTGATAGTGGACACCATTTCCTTGACTGCTACAAGACTGAAGGTCTGTCAATCCTGCCCAGCATGGACCAGAGCTATGGGTATAGGGCCTTATAAAGACTTCCCACATCTTGCTGCCTTCCCCCTACCCCCCACTCCCAAACAGGAAACAGAATGCCAGGGGACAAGAAGATTCCACCTCCGGAAAGCACAGGAGGTTTCTTGATGGATTATTCTGAAGTCTAGTCACTGTGGTTGGGGTTTGGGCCAACCACTGGGGGCTCTCAGGCCTTCTCTGCAGAAACATGAGGTTGGAGGGAGTTTTCAAGGCAGAACCCCCCCCCCCCAATGAATCTGTGGGCTAAATTTGAACACAATAGGAGTACTGCATGCTTACTTTATCACTCATGAGACGGAGATATTTATGGGTGACAAGAGCTGGTATTTATTCCGAGAGCAAACCCTAGCCTTCAAAAGTTTATCCTAGTATGGTAATACCATACCAAATGAGGTTTTGTTCAAAACATATTACAGGTAGGAGCTTTTGAGTGATGCTCAGCTTAATTTTAACCGTAGATGGGAAGTTTACAGTTGGTAGATGTAAATCAGATCTTTGCAACGGCTTGCTAGTTTAGGAAGGCAACGTGAACAGATTGGTTCCTAGTGAGTTAGGCCACATTAGAACCACCACATGTACAGAAATCTAATCTTTCCTTCAAGTCCTTTTGTTTCAAAAACAAACTTCTCACGTATTCACAGGGATTAAGCAAAACAGGAACAGCACTTTGCTGCATCACTCCTACAGCCCATCTCTGAATCTAAGTACACATTCACATTCAGACATAATGCCAACCTCCAGTACCAGTGATAAACATACAGCAAATGTTGGTTATACATTGGATTTAGCGCCCTGCAATTTAATCCTTTCTCACTCAGGTGTCTGAATGCACACACAGTGCGTGCCATTAACCGGGAAACTATGTTGTGGCTTCCCATGTAATACGAATGTGCCTATAATTTTTATATGTATCCCCAAGCAATGTAAGACTTGGCTTAATGGATTTATATTAAAGCTATCTATTTTTCCTAGGATCAGGCTGTAAAAACACACATTAATGGTGTATATGTTATTTATAAAATCAGAGACGCAAGTTAAATAATTATTTCCGGTCTCAAAATATGTAGTCTCCCTAGATAATTCTAGAGGACCTAGGTAAGCAAACATCAGGGATATGCTTTAGACTTGGCCAGATTTATGGTTCCACAAAATGAAACAGGTTCCTGACAAAGAAACCCAAATCAAACCAAGAGCACCATGACACTCCAAGAACAATTTGGTGAAAGGTAGGTACTGTTTCTGCAGCACCCCTCAAGCTTTGAGTTCTCCAAGACAGGTCTGGGAGGAATATGTCAGGTGATTGACAGGTCTATCTTTCTAATCCCAGGGAGTGGTTTCAGTAGGAGTTCTCCAATCAGTGCTTGGAGGAAGGAATGCAGAATTCTTTACCTACAAACTCTGTCCAAAATCAAACTTTTAAAAAGGCACAGGAACAGACCGCTTTAAAAAATAATGGTTATAATTTAAAGGAGGCAGGCTTCCTCACCTTCTATTTATTTCTCCAACACTGATGAGGCCTCACCCTCTCACTGAAGTTCACTGAACCTCCAGACTTCAGCCCTTTCCATGAAAACTAAACAAACTTCTGACAGGTGAACTGGCAGACACGTGTCATTTAAGGTGAAAAGTAAAAGATAAACAGAAGCAGTGGCAAAGGTCCCCAAGTCTGATTTTCTAGGCAGACCGTCTCTCAATAAAAATACTGTATTTCAAAATATGGTAAGTCCAATTGACTACTTGTCATACTCCTCTTGCAGATTCTGCCACATGGGATTTGCAGTACTTGTGGCTCCAAGTATTCTGCCAGAAAGAAATCAGGGATAGGAACTGGAGGCAGAACATTTCCTTTTTGACAATTTAGTTACATTGCTTTTGTCATTCTTGAATATTTCCAGAAGCTATAAATTAATAGCTGGTATGTCTAGTATTAAAACATGGAAAGGCAGAACAAGCATTAAAGAAACCAATTTTCACTAATGTTCCATTTTGTTAATAATCATTTAAAAGCATGGTTCAGATTTGATTTAGTTCAAATAACAAACCCTAGCTTAAACGGATTCTTTTACTTTTTACAAAACCATTTATACTTGTCACACTAACAGAGGTAACAGAATGTTAAACAGAAAGTATCTAAAAATAAACCAAAAAGAGGCTTTTGCTTTCTCTAATGCACACTTCAGCAAAGGATCATTACCTTGTTGTGGTGCTGGAGCTTGAGCACCTCAATGATGCCAAGAGCTAAACTGTGAAGGGCCACCCAAGACGGGAAGGTCATGACAGAGAGGTCAGACTAAATGCGATCCCTGGGGAAGGTAATGGCAACCCACCCCAGTATTCTTGCCGTGAAAACTAAATGGATCAGTACAACCAGAGATATGTCAGTATACCATCGGAAGATGAGACCCCCAGGTCGGAAGATGGTCAAAATGCTACTGGGGAGGAACAGAGGATGAGTTCAACTAGCCCCAGATGTGATGACGCAGCTAGCTCAAAGCCGAAAGGACGGCTAGCGGCCGACGGTGCTGGTGGTGAACGGCGAATCCGATGTTCTAAGGATCAACACACCATTGGAACCTGGAATGTAAGATCTATGAGCCAGGGCAAATTGGATGTGGTTATTGGTGAGATGTCAAGATTAAAGATAGACATTCTGGGCATCAGTGAACTGAAATGGACTGGAATGGGCCACTTCACATCAAATGACCACCAGATCTACTACTGTGGACAAGAGGACCACAGAAGAAATGGAGTAGCCTTCATAATTAATAGCAAAGTGGCTAAAGCAGTGCTTGGATACAATGCAAAAAACGATAGAATGGTCTCAATTCGAATTCAGGGCAAGCCATCTAACATCACAGTGATCCAAATATACGCCCCTACCACAGATGCTGAACAAGCTGAAGTAGAGCAGTTCTATGAGGATCTGCAGCACCTACTGGACAACACGCCTAAAAGAGATGTTATTTTCATCACGGGAGACTGGAATGCTAAGGTGGGCTGTCAAATGACACCTGGAATTACAGGTAAGCATGGCCTGGGAGAACAAAACGAAGCAGGACATAGACTGATAGAATTTTGCCAAGACAATTCAATGTGCATAACAAACACTCTCTTCCAACAACCTAAGAGACGGCTTTATACATGGACTTCACCAGATGGACAACACCAAAGTCAGATTGACTACATCCTTTGCAGCCAAAGGTGGCGGACATCTATACAGTCGGTAAAAACAAGACCTGGAGCTGACTGTAGTTCAGATCACGAACTTCTTATTGCACAATTTAGGATCAGACTAAAGAGATTAGGGAAGACCCACAGATCAGCTAGATATGAGCTCACTAATATTCCTAAGGAATATGCAGTGGAGGTGAAGAATAGATTTAAGGGACTGGACTTAGTAGGTAGAGTCCCAGAAGAACTATGGACAGAAGTCCACAACATTGTTCAAGAGGCGGCAACAAAATACATCCCAAAGAAAGAGAAAACCAAGAAGGTAAAATGGCTGTCTGCTGAGACATTAGAAGTAGCCCAAGAAAGAAGGAAAGCAAAAGGCAACAGTGATAAGGGGAGATATGCCCAATTAAATGCAAAATTCCAGAGGTTAGCCAGAAGAGATAAGGAATTATTTTTAAACAAGCAATGCGTGGAAGTGGAAGAAGACAATAGAATAGGAAGGACAAGAGACCTCTTCCAGAAAATTAGAACCATCGGAGGTAAATTCCAGGCAAAAATGGGTATGATCAAAAAAGATGGCAAGGACCTAATAGAAGAAGAAGAGATCAAGAAAAGGTGGCAAGAATATATAGAAGACCTGTATAGGAAGGATAACAATATCAGGGATAGCTTTGACGGTGTGGTCAGTGAGCTAGAGCCAGACATCCTGAAGAGTGAGGTTGAATGGGCCTTAAGAAGCATTGCTAATAACAAGGCAGCAGGAAACGACGGCATCCCAGCTGAACTGTTCAAAATCTTGCAAGATGATGCTGTCAAGGTAATGCATGCTATATGCCAGCAAATTTGGAAAACACAAGAATGGCCATCAGACGGGAAAAAATCAACTTATATCCCCATACCAAAAAAGGGAAACACTACAGAATGTTCAAACTATCGAACAGTGGCACTCATTTCACATGCCAGTAAGGTAATGCTCAAGATTCTGCAAGGTAGACTTCAGCAACTCATGGAGCGAGAATTGCCAGATGTACAAGCTGGGTTTAGAAAAGGCAGAGGAACTAGGGACCAAATTGCCAATATCCGATGGATAATGGAAAAAGCCAGGGAGTTTCAGAAAAAGATCTATTTCTGTTTTATTGACTATTCTAAAGCCTTTGACTGTGTGGACCAGAACAAATTGTGGCAAGTTCTTAGTGGTATGGGGATACCAAGTCATCTTGTCTGCCTCCTGAACAATCTGTATAACGACCAAGTAGCAACAGTAAGAACAACGGACTGGTTTAAGATTGGGAAAGGAGTACGGCAGGGCTGTATACTCTCACCCTACCTATTCAACTCGTATGCAGAACACATCATGCGACAAGCTGGGCTTGAGGAATCCAAGGCTGGAGTTAAAATCGCTGGAAGAAACATTAACAATCTCAGATATGCAGATGATACCACTTTGATGGCTGAAAGCGAAGAGGAACTGAGGAGCCTTGTGATGAAGGTGAAAGAAGAAAGTGCAAAAGCTGGCTTGCAGCTAAACCTCAAAAAAAACAAGATTATGGCAACCAGCTTGATTGATAACTGGCAAATAGAGGGAGGAAATGTAGAAGCAGTGAAAGACTTTGTATTTCTAGGTGCAAAGATTACTGCAGATGCTGACTGCAGTCAGGAAATCAGAAGACGCTTAATCCTTGGGAGAAGAGCAATGACCAATCTCGATAAAATAGTTAAGAGCAGAGACTTCACACTGACAACAAAGGTCCGCATAGTTAAAGCAATGGTGTTCCCTGTAGTAACATATGGCTGCGAGAGCTGGACCATAAGGAAGGCTGAGCGAAGGAAGATCGATGCTTTTGAACTGTGGTGTTGGAGGAAAATTCTGAGAGTGCCTTGGACTGCAAGAAGATCAAACCAGTCCATCCTCCAGGAAATAAAGCCAGACTGCTCACTTGAGGGAATGATATTAAAGGCAAAACTGAAATACTTTGGCCACATAATGAGAAGACAGGACACCCTGGAGAAGATGCTGATGCTAGGGGGAGTGGAGGGCAAAAGGAAGAGGGGCCGACCAAGGGCAAGGTGGATGGATGATATTCTAGAGGTGACGGACTCATCCCTGGGGGAGCTGGGGGTGTTGACAACTGACAGGAAGCTCTGGCGTGGGCTGGTCCATGAAGTCACGAAGAGTCGGAAGTGACTAAATGAATAAACAACAAATGCACACTGACTTATTATCATAAAATGTTTATAGAGAAATAATAGAGTGTTTGTCCCTATTCTAGCTAGCATATTATATAATTATAATATAAAATAAAATAATTATAGATATAATTATTTTCTATCCCACCTTTATTATTTTTATAAATAACTCAAGGTGGTGAACATCCCTAATACACCTTCCTCCTCCTAATTTCCCCACAACAACAACCCTGTGAGGTGGGTTGGGCTGAGGGAGTGTGACTGGCCCAAGGTCACCCAGCCGGCTCTTATGTCTAAGGAGGGACTAGAACTCTCAGTCTCCTGGTTTCTAGCCCAGCACCTTAACCACTAGGCCAAACCGGCATATTTTATTTATTTATTTATTTGTTTGTCAAATTTTATCACTGCCCATCTCCCCCCACAAGGGGAAGAATTGAAATATTGCAATTCTGACTATTCCACCATGCGTTAATTAATGAATTCAGCAACAAGAAACTGCTACTAATTAATGGGTGAGGAGCGATGTTTGGAGAATTCTGTGCCAAGCAAATAATTGATTAGGAAGTCTTTTATTTGCTGAGATGCAGGAGAAGAACTCTATCATGGGCAAGAAAGGTGGAAAGATCCTAGAAGGAATGCTATCGGAATGGAACCCATGGCACAGAGTGGCTCTTAAGAAAGAGCATTGCACAACCAGGCCACGCCACCACTATAAAAAAGAGCCTCTCCCTGTATCTGAAAGGGCCTGTGGCTGAGCCTCAGCAAATCAAAAGGCATGATAGCTCTGGCTCATCACTCCTCTTGCCCTGCCTTGCTCTGTGACTGATGCTACCTGCTGAAAAGCTGCTTGGAAAATCCTGCTGAGTTGCCTTGAAAAGCAAGCACGTTGACCTCTGCTGGCGATAACAGCCAGTTGCAGGCAGATCTTGCTGTCTGCATGTCCAGTTTTGCGCCGTTGAGGAAAAGTGAATGCTTGTTGGAGACAGTTATTGAAGAGATTGCTATTCAAATGAATCTACAAACGAATCATCATCAAATCAGCACTTCTGAAACTAATAAAAGGGAGTCGACTTTGAGCCTGGACTGTTTTAAAGGAAAAAGGGTGAGCGTCTTTTTGCTGTCTTTACAGCAGCAGTTGGGAGTGAACCCTGATGCATGTGGCTCAGGTTCTCTCTCAAATAAAGTTCCTTGTTAGGCAACAAATAAAGTCCAGTTCACACCCACCTGTGCTGATTTCCTATTTTTGGATGCTATATTTATTCCCAATGTGGGCTGCATTTGCATGGCAGGGTTCATGTAACATATAGAACCATGCGTTAACTAAACTGGCTAGGTTTCTATAACACATAGAGCAGCACACATGTACCCAAACTAATAGCACCCTTTCTAGTCTACAGGAGGATGAGAGGAACATGATAAGGTGGCTATCCACTTTGAAATGTTAGCACAATTGCTACTGTTTCATGCCACTTAAAGCACTAGTACTCTTGTTCAATAGTTAAAAAGCCAAATATCCCACCTAGCAGCATGTCTAAAGTCCACCGTTAAGTTTGTCCTTGTATCAAAGGTTGGCAACAGAGGCAGCATGGTCTAATGCAATTTCCACAAAAGCCCAGTTTTTATTTTGCAAAGGGACCAGTTGTTACTGCCCTGCATTGGGCTGGTCAGAGCTGAGCAAATTGTGCAAAGGGATGAGAGGAAGATCCATCTTTTCTCTGACCAAGACTTGCTGACTTGAACATTCACACAGTTGCCACTGAAAATGGATTACTCATGATTGGGGACTTGATCATGCTGTATTTTTTATCAGCACTGCCAACATCACAAAAAGTATAGCATGAGTTTTTATGTAGGAGCTCCACATGGGTATCTGCTTCAAAAACTACACAACCATAAAAAGCTCAGTCACAAGGAAATAATTTGGGGGAGTGACCACTACAACTGTGAACATTAGACATTTCCTGCAGCTAGCCATCCATATTGGGGAATGAATGCAATTCCACAATAAAGTTCTAACTGGAAACAGATTTTTAAACTCACTTCCCTTTTTTCATTTTTGCAGCAGGGGTAGAAAGACATTTAATCATCAGAGGCTAATTTAATTTTGGTTCTTTGGGTATTTCATCTACCCAGTTTGGTGTTTAACCAGGATGAAGATATGGAAGCAAATGTTCTACCTTCTAATGGTTTGTATATCTTCAGTAGCTCAGCCCATAGTCAGGTAGCACAGTAAGAAAAAATAAAATCTAGAATGTTCTACTTATTGGCAATAGTTGTATATCAGTAAAATAGATTTTAAACTAAATCAAGTATAGCCATCTAATGCTATGCACAAAAGGATCCCACATGCCCATATCATTCTGGATAAAATACCTGTTCAGTCTTACCTCAAATCCTCATCACTGAAAAGAGATTCCATTGCCTTCATAGGAAGATCTTATTTAAGGTTGGTTCTTCAGCAATATCCTGAATGGATGGCCCTTTTTGTTCCACCCATGATATATTTTTGACTCTTAGAAACCTCAGTTTCAAGCATCAGAGGTGCAAATGTATTGTCATTGTCAGCTTGAGAGAAAAAGTGATAAGAGTGGTTGATTTTTATAGTCCCCATAGCTTATTTAGAATTTGTGATCAGACTTCATGCAATGATTCCTTCCAGCCATCCTAGCTGTAGAGAAGTGGTTACTGAATCCTCAGATCAGTTTCACAAGTCTTGGATTAAGATGCTACCCAGGTTAGAAAGCTTCAGTTTCTTTTCTTCTCTTTTTATCAGGTAGATACAAAAGTACAATGTCTGATCTTTGATGCTATGCAAAATGATATGATGTGATATTCAATAATGATATTACAATCTTGTGGTGTTAGTACCATATGAATTAATAATTCATGTATTCATCAATTCAATATACAGAATCAATAATTCTACATTATATTATTCTGGTAGATTCTCTTATAGTCACTTGAGTATCTTCTTGAGTATCTTCTAGTGTGTCTTAGCGTGATTGGGTTTTCAGGACTGGAAATATTATTTTGTTGTTAGGCTATCCTTTTTCCTCTTCTTTGCTATTATGAATTGTCTGTCAATGCAATTTACTTCCTTACCTTCTCTCCTTACGCCACTTGCTACTCATTCAGCAATGACCTGGCTGAGTCATAAATGCAACATATGAGAGAATGATCACAACAAACAAAGATCCATTGGTACAATCACATGCATATCTAATTATCCGCTTCAACCCATGCAGTTTATCATGTATCATGCAAAAGCTAATGCAGTGTTTGCTTTAGCAGAGCCTTCCCCAACCAAGTATATTCCAATAGTGTCCCAGTTTATATGGAGGACATGAGTTTAGGGAAGACTATTTTAACATGTAAAATTGTGCAGGTACCTATTTGCTAAAATCCGTCTAGAGCAGCCTTCTCCACTCCGTGCCTTCTGAAGATATTAGACTATAATGTCCATATTCCACAAGCAAACCGCCGTTAGCTGACGTCGGTGAATTGTAGGCCAACATATCTGGAGGCTGCTAGATTAGAACAGCTGACTTAGAGGTTCAGATTCAGTTGTGGGCTTTCACATTAAATAATGTATATCCAGATGTTATTTTATCTAATGAGAAAAATGCTCCCAAAGAGTCTTTCTTTGTTTTGCGGTGTTCATCTATGCATGGCATGCTTATTTTAACAGTAGATCTCACAGTAATCCTATCCATACTCTTCATGGGACAAATACGATCTAACACAACAATCCAAAGCCATCTCATCTGTCAGGATTTAGAAAGTGTGCCTTCTCTGTGGCAGTGCCTGTTTTCTGGAACAGCATCCCCCAGCGGTCCATATGGCTCCCACCCTGATGAAGTTCAAAAAAGTCACTGAAAACCTGGCTATTCTTCCAGGCCTTGGGGTAGGGCGGGGGCCAAGATCCTGTAGGATTTTTTATCCATTATGTACCTATTTTCTTCAGGACCTGTATGATTTATGTTCTTCTTACGATTGATTGTTTCTTGCTTGAAAAGTTGCAAGGTACCCAGAGGCTTGTAGAATCAGACAGCCTCTAAATTCTATGTATGTATGTATGTATGTATGTATGTATGTATGTATGTATGTATAAATAAGGAAATCACATTATTTCCTGTAAAGAAATCCATTTTCTGAGCTAATTTGAACCACCAACTTTTCAAAGGCTACTTCATGGGTTCATTGCATTCAAAACTGTTCCAAAAGGCCCCTCCAAAGTCCAAGAAGGAAAGATAGGACACTGTTTTAGGTGCTGCAGCTGTAAAGAATTCTGAGCTTCCAACACTTTTGATGTATGTGCATTTGTATCCTGTTTTATCCCACCAAGGAAACTGAGTGACATACAGTAGTTTGCCCAAAGGCATCCTGTAAGTTCACAGCTGAACTGAATTCTGAAATCTGAACTTTCAGTCTATCACCCTGGCCCTCTTAGCAAAGCATATCTCAATCCCCAAGTGAAATATCTATGGCATAGTGCTGATTCACTTTTGAATGTCTTTCAAAAATCTCAAGTCACTTTGTGGGTTCAACAGGAAGTATGAATTATCACCAGTACTAGTCCCAGATCAGATATCCTTATAGCAACCTATGTATATATAAAAAAAGTTCTCTTTGAATTATGTTGATTTGTCTTTGATCTCACTCTTTTTTTTTAGGGATGGGGGAAGAGAAGGCAAAGTTCAAAAAAAGATAGCACCTAGAAACAACTACTTAATCATTTATATTGATTCAGTAGTTAAATATGAGTTTCCCCCTGTGAGTCATAGTCTTAATCTTACGTAGTCTATATGAAGACACTTTTTTTGGCTTTTGACTTTTTTGTGGATATCATGCATCTGATGAGAAGCAGGATATATAAAATCTTGTGCAATTATATATTTTTAATCTTTAATGTGCTACAAGTCTCATTGTTTAATCAAATGAATATACATTATATTCAGAAAGACAATTTGCATGTAAACTAATTCTTCTAAATATTTCGCAATTTTTTGATCAGGAAAATTGTATGTGAGATGCCGTTAGTGATCTGAAAGTCTGCTTCTGGGATGTCCTGCTTTTTCATATATCCAGCTCCCCACTGATTCTGCCCTTGAGAATGTCTGTCTGAATTTGACTTTGCAGCCTCTAGTAATGTACTATCTACCTTTAGAGGGCATGGTTCCTGTGCTTCTAAAGTCTGATTAAATATTTAATGACATCAATAACTGCCATATTTTATTATGCTTTAAGTATTTTTAGGACCTTGTAGCATTATCGTCTCAATTAATTAAAGCTCTCCTTAGATTCTCTGAGTTGTTTCTCCAGTGAAATATAGATATCCATAAAGCAAAGGCTGTTTGCTATCAATAAATGTATATGTATTTTCTCAACTAGCACTCTTCACACTCAGCAGACCTTAGAAGTCCAAACCCTGCCAAAATTGAGATCTGAATATTTGGAGATGATATAAAGATGCTTTTAGGGACCAAGGCTTCCATGAGTGTCCCCCAGCCTCTTTTGGCTCTGAAACAATTCTCTCCAGAAAGGTTGCCCATCTTTGCTTTATGCCAGGTAAAGGACAGATTCTTGGCTTAGTATTTTCTCTTGCCCAGGGTGCACAAAAATCCCATAAAAGAGAGAGAGAGAGAGAGAGCGTGCGGAAATGTCCAGCAGAACCTTGTGGCTAGTAGTAGAATCAAAATGGTTTCTAAGGGTCAATTTGTGCAGGTCTCGGTATTTGGCTATATTGTAAAAACCCACCTCTGGTCAGAACATACCATGAGATTCTGCATTTAACAGATGAAGAGTCCCAACTCTGCCACGTTCCACAGGCAGGATTGTCCAAAATATTATTCTACTTAAATTCTTGTTGGTATCTGTGAATGATCTGATCATTTCAGTTCATGAAACAATCTTGGTTTTAAAAATAACCGAATAAGGTATCCTCTTTATTTGGTTAAATTCTGTCAAATATTTATTGCCTATGTTTTGTATCTGTCCTAAAATACTCTTCTTTCCTGGCTGTATTTGGGTTTTGCTTGTTTACATTTTAACTACATTTCCTGGTGTGCAATACGGTAAGGTATATTTTTGCAGCAGCAGTTTCAGAGATGTGCAAAAAGTAAAAAGCCAGCGAGGTACAGGCCTGAATAAAATCACTCCATGCGTATAAGCTATAATCACACAACAATGACTGACATACAATTTTGCCTGGAGAAGAAATATTACAAAACTTCCCTGTTGAGAAGTAATTGCTTTTCCCAACCCTCAGTCCAAAAATTCAGGCATTTGGTGTAGCTGAGACTGGTGAGTAATGCAGGCAAAGTCTACCACAGTCATCTTTATCTTGTAAAAAGCAGAATAGTTGAAAGAGGTGCACTATGCCAGGCCTGTATCGTTGTGCCCACGTGTGGGGTCATACAGTACAGAGAGAGGATGAGTTGATTGTAGTAACACTGTAATTTATTAAAGACTGGACAGGTTTTTAGTGCAGGTACATGTACAGTACTAAGCATGCCTGCACATTTTTCATCCTCTGACTTCCTGGGTAGACTGTCTTACAAAAAGCAATTTGTAAAAAACAAGCAAACAAACAAACACCTTTATCGTGAAGAGGCCCAATCTCTTACGTGTTACCAAGAAAGCTGAACAAAGGATAAATTGCAAATTGTATTACTTAGCCGTTCTTTGATCTGCCTTTTGGCTGATCAGGGATATCTCTTTTTAATCTTTGTGTGTGTGTGTGTGTGTGTGTGCCTTCAAGTCAGTTGACTCCTGGCGACTGCCTGGATGAGTCCCTGCAGTTTTCTTGGCAAGGTTTTTCAGCAGTGGTTTGCCATTGCCTCCTTCCCAGGGCTGAGAGAGTGTGACTGGCTCAAGGTCACCCAACTGGCTTCATGCCTAAGGCAGGACTAGAACTCATGGTCTCTCAGTTCCTAGCCCGGTGCTTTAACCACTGCACCAAAATGGCTCTCATTTAATCTATATTAAGCAGGGATTTGTTTATTGTCATTTAGTCCAGGAATTTTCAAATGTTGCAGTTCTGTGACACCTCTCCCCCCACCCCAAATGATTATTTCACTGGTGTTAGGGTTGGGCAAGGACTAAGGTACCTCTAGATGGTAAGAATTAAATCTGAAACTATATATTAAATAAAACAATGATAGAATTTATTATAAAATAAAAAGGATAAAAGCAATGAGCTTCATTAACATATATACTTCTACCAACTCTCCAGAAAATATGGACATATTTCTACAGAGACAGCATTTTGCAGTGTTTGCACATTTGTGCACAAACGTTTCCAAGAAAAGCTGAGCCAAACTCTCGGTGATCCGTATCAACGGATTGCCAATATCCAGTTACAGTTTGTTCCCCAATCAATAGATGTCACTTGTTGCAGAAATTAGG
Source organism: Candoia aspera (assembly GCF_035149785.1). Taxonomy (NCBI): domain Eukaryota; kingdom Metazoa; phylum Chordata; class Lepidosauria; order Squamata; family Candoiidae; genus Candoia; species Candoia aspera. Next base: position 172,296,788 of record NC_086153.1, on the reverse strand, counting down.
GATTTGAGCCATCTCATTGTCCCAAAGTGTGAAGCACATGAAAAATTCTTATCCCACTTCTAAGTTCCTTGTGACCCTTCCCAGTTTGAGAAACCCTGACCTAATCCATGACTGATATCAAATATTGTTTTAGGATTTAAATACTTTCCTTGATAAAGCTGGTTAAAATATATTGTCTAAAACCAGGTTCACCCACTGTGGGGGAAAAAAGAGGGGTAGACATGGTATACTGGATTCTCAAATTTAAGCCTTTTTAACTTGGTAGACCTGTTGCTTAGGTTGCTAGATGATCAGAACTAAAGGAAACAGTAGACCTGTTCTATACCCTAACAGATGATGAAGATGATGATGATGATCATCATCATCACATGAGCAAGTATAGACAAAATCTGAGGATCCAGGAATACATATTTTCAAGGGCCTTAGTGGTATATAACATCCAAGCAATGCAAAATCATTTAACCACTGCACCAAACTGGCTCTCATTTAATCTATATTAAGCAGGGATTTGTTTATTGTCATAACTGTATTACGTTAGCTGATTAATAAAGAGAGAGGTAAGGGAGCTAGATTCTGAGCAAGTATAGCCTTTTCTCCCAGCCCCACTGCCAAAGCCATTCCCCACAAACTCTACTGCTACATTCTGCAGCATAGCCCCAAGGTTCCTAAGATGAAAAGAAAGGCTGTTCTCGGGATGGAACCTGTGCCTTACATGCAGAAGGTACTAGATTTAATTCCTCCAAATTAACCCAAGCAAGGCTCACGTCTACATTTCAAGGTCAATATTCACTGCCCTCATAGCATTCCAGTAACTGGCACTTTCCTCACCCTGACATGAAATCCAAATCTCTATCATTATGCTTGCCTTTTTCTGATAGTTTTCATATTCTCATCTGATGTCAGTTAAAGGAAGCTCTACCATGTAAAGATGATACATGTCTTTAAAATAAAACATAAATAAGTAGGTTGCTCCTGCACATGGAGGACATTTTCACTACCCTCTGGCCCTAAGCAATAAACAGAGAACCAAGATTCCTGCTCAGACAACTCCTGGTGACCACTGATTGACAGCGAAGGGTTAGTGTTCTGTATCCCTCTGCTGACATCTGAATTTTGGCAGCCCAAAGTTATCTTATCCAGGCCTTTTAAACAGAAGTGGTTTCTCTCCTGTTTGACAAATAGCAAGGAAAGATACTGCACTGAGTTGCATTTCAACTCTGCTTCATTTTCAGATGCATCTACCAGCACCAGCACCAGCACCACCACCACCGCAGTGTACCCTTGAGAGTGTCTCTGTAGGCATACAATTAAACATCCCTGAGGTTTAAGATCAGAAAAATGTGAAATATGAAATGACCTTCAATTTTATTGTCCAACAGGTGGTGCTAAAAAGCAGCACCATTCAGGAAAAGTATGCAAGTGACAAAAATGCCTGTTTTGATGGAAATGAAACTGAAGGATAAGAAAGTAGTAAGTATTATAGAAAACTCTACCAATATTTTATATAAAATATTCAAATAATTTTAGATCATTTGAAACACTTTCTTTTTATGGTGTCTGTGACCTCTTTTTAAAAAGTGAGCTGAAACTAACTTAATTTGGCTCATCACTTTTCTAAGAAAAAGTTGAATGTTTGAGAAATTAATAATGATAGTTTCTAGTGAAAGAACATTAACTGCTTATTTGAGGTTTATAGAATCATTGAGCTGTAGAGTTGGCAGGGACCAGAAGGAGCACCTCGTCCAACCCTCAGCAATGTGCAGGAAAACCAACTAAATCATTCTCAAGAGATAGCTCTCAAGTCTTTTGTTGAAAACCTCCAAAGATGCAGAACTCCTAAGTTCTGTAAGTAGACTATTCTGTTGTTGTGCAGATCTTAACATTAGGAAGTTTTTCCTTATATTTAAATGAAATATAATGACTAATTAACATGAGGATAACTTACCTAAAGAAAAGCTGCAGGAACGTGATAAAATAATGTAGAGGTTCCACTAGATCTGTCCTATCAAGCATGAAACTCTGGCAAAAGCTGTATTCCCAGCCTTCAGAACTAGGATCCATGAGATTGAGATGGTCACTCTAGCCTGACCACCTTCAGCCTCAATGGGAAGGTCTCTAGAATTCTCATCCGATTTAACCTCAGCCAGACCCTTTACTTGCAGTAATACCCTGAGAAGTGTAAGTGATGAAGGTGACAAGCATGTTATTCATTCGAGATGGTTCTTGTATTTGGAAACAATCCTCAGATTTAATCCTTGGAATTGCAGTCATCTCAGGAGGTGACCTTGGCCCAGTGAACAGATTCAAGCTTCAGTTTCAAGGATAAGAGTACTCAGCTAACTCACAGAAGTAGTGTGTGGATAGGATACGTAGAAGAAATACAGTATGAATTCTGTTATCTGTAAATGAAACTAAGGATATTCCATTTATTCACATCTAATTTTGTTGGAAGCTGATTATCTATTTAGATATTTAAGCCTGACTCTTTAAGAAGAGTGTTCATAGTTTATATAGGCTTTTTGTTTTGTAAATGGAATTGGACATTTGGATTTCCAAATTCCACTTGGATTATATGGACTTTTCTACTTGAGAAATAGATGGCTTTAGGCAAGTAATTTTCTTTCTGCCGCAGCATCACTCCTCCGTGTGTGTGTGTGTGTGTGTGTAGTAATAGTAATAATTACTAATTCACAGAATTGTCATGTCCCTGAAATAATGTATATGAAGTGCTCCCAGCACTAGAAATAAAATATAAATACCTACATTGTACAAAATGTTTGTTTAGTTTGTTTTGATGCATTTACCCCCACACTCAGCATAAATGGGAATGTATTTTTTGTAAGCATGTGTGCAACCGCATGCAATGTAATTTGGTACAAAGTAAGACTCCCTTGTTGCTGTCGCTGTAAATTCACCTATGCCCCTAGAAAAATTCACCTGAATTAGAAATGTGCTGTCAAATCTAACAGAAAACATCTGTTGGGGCTACAGTATGACTGAAATTGTAGCATTCCATTTTTCAGATGATAAGTATACTATTAAGGATATTTGTGTAAAGATAAATTAGCCAGAGTCACTAGAGTTGGAAATTCTATTTTCTTCTAATGAATTGATACATACAGCTATCAAACTAATGCAAATTACTTTTGCAAGAGATCAAGCCTGCATTCTTCTTCATAATCCAGTATGCAAGGGCTAATCTAATTGTAAATAAAGAAAAATGGCCATAGTTGGGCCAGTTGAAATTCAGTATCATTTCATTTCCATTTTGAGTGTTTTCCTTTTTAAAATGTTTAGTGGCACCATTGTCACTTACATCAAACCTGGTGTTCCATTAGATTTTGCTCTAGTATGAGTTTCCTTGTTGAACCATAAATCATTAGATCTAACAACCTTTTGGAAAAATTAATTTGCATTTAGGATTGCAATTTTAACCACTTAACATATAAAGCATACCTATCCACTTAAATTTGTTAAAATTCATTAGACAGATAGTATGGTTCAAATGAGGACCTAAGAAAATTCTTGTTACCCTTTCCAACATTTCCCAGTCTTTAGTTTTCCATATTAGGTTAGATTTCTTAGGTAGAGTGTCCTAAATTGGAGTCTGATAAAATCAAAATGCCAGTCAGTGGAGAATGACTCTCTGGACTTAGGGTCACTCAAGGAATCTGTCCAGCTAGGTTCTCTCAGGCCCTTTTCCAAAGGCAGACATTCTTGCACTCCAAATGTTGCAAGACTTGCTAGACTGTGCTAAATCAAATAATAACTACACTGTAGAAAGATTTAATTCACCATGCAAAATTCCAAAGGCAGTGCATGCTAACCTTCGGGAAAAAAAGAAGGCACACAAAAACATTAGTTAACTAGTTTCACTTCAAAGCAAACTGCAAACTGTGAACAAAGATAAAAGTTGTAGTCACTGAAACGTTTCACTGTCCATCCAGTTAGTGATGAGCATCCAAGCTTTCCCCAGTTTTAAGCATAAGGAGTATTGGATTGGATTGCTATTTTTCTTACACAAAACCATTAAGTATATATCCCGAAATAATGAATTATAAGCCGCCCATTATTGTATATAAAATGAGTTCAGAGTGAATTTTATGAATAATGAATATTCATTATTCATTAGATTTAACTTTATTAATTTAAAAAAAAACTGTGAATTTTCTTGGTAACATTTGGACTTTATCCCACAGCATAAGCACATTCACACTTAACTGAGAAAACAATAAATCACAGGCCGAATTGAAAAAGTTTAGATACCACTATTTGTAAAACCAAAACCAAAACCATACTTGGCTACTATGGGAAATTTTCTCAACGCTTAGGGAAGCTACTGGAATGTGGTATTTTGTTGTAGCTTACAAAAGACAACAAATCTAAGCTTTGAATATTTGAGAGGGGTGTGTGTGTGTCTCTGTGTGTGTGTGTGTGCCTGCAAGAGAGAGGGTGTCATGAATAGGCAATCATTACAGAGGGAGGGGTGGGACTGTTTTCCCCATTAGTTCCCTTAATGTCCGCCAGCAATAGACAAGAGTCTCCTGGCTCTGAACTGAGGCTGCCAGCCTCTCTGCTGGCTGGAGGGAGCCTTTCAGTGACCACCCGGGTTGACCTGTTTACCTTGATGCTGGAGAGATCAATTGCTGGCTCTTTAGGCTTTGGTGGGGCTGCTGGGGCAGGGGCTGGTGCAGGAGCAGCAGCAGGGGCAGCTGCGGGGGCAGCTGGCTTCTTGACGTCTTTCTTTGGTGCCATTTTCTTTCCTCTTCTTTTTTAAATTAAAAAGGTCCCACCCCAAAAGCCTGGAAGAGATTCCCGGGTGAGGAGAGAGTGGTCAGGATGACTACAGCCCAATGACTTGGAGGTAGACCCGGCGGGTTGAGCACCATAAGGGCATATATATATTTCACTTAGTGCCTAATACAATCTTGACACTTGCAGCTGGATTGGACAGCTTGTGAGTCAAGGGGGATGTCATTCTGAGACAGGCTATAAATGGAATATCAGGGGGTCAGAGCTTCGTGAGATTCAAGGGAACTTCAGTGCCCTTTAAAAAGAAAAAAAACCCCTGTGCATTTTTGCAGTAGATGAAAAGGAGGGGAAATACAACAAAACCAGTCTCAGGTCTCCCTGTGACATTCAGATTCAAGATCGATTGACACCTTTTTTGTGGTGGAATGAATGACACTTTTGCTGCAGTTAATCTTATTTTTCATGTTGCTATGTCATTGTGAGTGGGATTGAGTTTCCAGATGGAATTTTGACTTTAAGGGTTGGGAAATGATCACGGGTTTCTATCCTCCTTCCCCCTCTCCCTCCCCCGCTTTTCTCCACATCATGCCCTACCTCTCTCCTGTACTCCTCCCCTATTTTTTTTCCTTTGCAAGAAGAAAGTGTTGATCCAGCAAAGAGTTAGAGGGGGTGTTTAAAAATAAAAGTAGACGTATAAGGCAAGTCTGTTTTGGTTTAGCCACAGTGTCTTTCCTTCAGCAGTCCATGTTTCTTCCATCTGTTCTTATTCTTCACGTATTAAACACAGGCTTGACAGTAAAGCTTGATCTAAAAGCCAAAAACTCTTCCTTTTTATCCAGTGTCAGGTATTCTTGGCTGACATAACCAAGTCCAATTTATAAAGGCAGCAGATAGGCTATCTTATATGTTATTCTGAAAGAGACTGGAAACATTTTTCCTTACCTGTAAAGCAAACTAGCTCTCAATCAAGAGCAGCCTTCATGTTTATTATCTCTAATTTAACTCCCAGTCTTCCACCTCCTATTTATCTTTTCTCATTTCCAGTTTCACAGAGACATTTCCTCTTCTTTTCCTGAGTAGACAAGTCTTTAAGCTTTGATTAATCGCCTCTATTTTATTCAGAAAGGGAACTGGAATCCCATTTTCAGCGAATAAACTGAAATCCATAGCCACCCAGATGTTCATTTTACACCTTATGCTGAAAATCACTTAGGCAGATTTTACAGCCCCAGTTATTACACTTACATGAATTAAAGGTATTAAAATATAAAGGTATAAAAAAAGTATATCCTTGCATATTATAGGTTGGAGTACATTCAACATAGAACTCATCCCAGACTCAACTTACCCTACTTTGGACACGTTATGAGAAGACCCAGATCTCTGGAGAAGGCTCTAATGCTGGGAAAGGTGGAAGGGAGGAGAAGAAGAGGACGACCAGCACCAAGGTGGATGGACTCAGTTAGAGGTGATGAGTGCACCATTGGGAGATATGGAAGACCAGGTGAGGGACAGAAAGTCTATGTGGTTGCTAAGAGTCAGCACCAACTTGATGGCACATAATCAGTCATTAAATCAATCAATCAATCAATCAATCACAACTCATTCAAGGTTTAAATAATATTAAAACAGCTTCCATTCAAATCACTAAATTCTCCTTAGTAAACACCTCCGTCCCAGCATACTTTCCCCTTCCCAAGGGCCTGTGTAAAACATTTTAAGGAATGAGGAAAGTGAAATAACATTGCAGATGACAAAACAGGAGTTGTCTATATACACACAGAGTGAGTAAAATCTTACTGCGATCTTTTCAGTCATCAGCTGACTCCTGACAGCTCATTCCAAAGGTTGCATGAATAGAGATCTCTCATATGAATGAGTGATGAAACTGGCTGGTTGTCTGAGAGATCAGTGAGTGGCAGATTCTGGAGTGCAAAATTGGATGACATAGCATGATTTGTGAACTTAATGGTGGATTATTCTACCAACTATGATTATTTAATCATAATTTGTGGAATAATCCACCATTAAGTTGGCACCATTAAGTTAACAGTGGCAACGCAGGATGCATAAATCTAGCCAAAACTGTCTCTGTCTTTCTATGCCCAATGGCTAATGTTCAGCTGTCAGTCTGAGAGCCAGTTTGGTCTAGTGGTTAAGGCAATGGGCTAGAAACCAGGAGACTGAGAGTTCTAGTCCCGCCTTAGGCATGAAGCCGGCTGGGTGACCTTGGGCAAGTCCCTCTCAGCCCAACTTGGTGCAGTGTAGACTAGCCTCCTCGTGGTGCACCCTGGGCAACATGACTTGTCACGGTTAAATAGTCTAGACATCTGGCTGCTGGACCTCACAAGGATTTCTCAGCAAGAAAAGCAGCATGAATACCAAACTGCTACGCCATACGATTAAAAAAAAAAAAAAACTGTCAGTCTGTAATCTCCCTTTGCTGTCATCTAGTGATCATCTAGAGCAGCATTTTTCAAACTTGGCAACTTTAAAATGTGTGGACTTCAACTCCTAGAATCCCCCAGCCAGCATGCTGGTTGCCAGGTTTGAAAAACATTGATCTAGAGTTTTGCAGCTCAGATATGGTACCACTCACTCAGTGACCTGTTTCTCATTTCATCCTAAAACCCTGTTATTAATTACAAATCAGTTGAGGGTCATTACAACCTTAAAGCAAGGGCAAAACAGTGAGGACAGTATGGGTCAGCTTTGACCCATTTTGGCCACTATGCCACAAGCACAATCAAAGCCCATTTTTACCCCAATCAAGCTCATACTGATGCAAGCTAGGATTTGAAATCTAGGGACATTCAGCCTGCTGCCCACATCCTAGCAGTGTACCAACACACACTCAGGATTGCTACAAAACATGCATCCTTAGTTGATGATATCATCATCATCATCATCATCATCATCATCATCATCTTTTTTTAACTGAATTCATGATCATATCCCCTGAAGAGATTGGTTTTGTTTACTTTTGACAATCGGAAACTCACTTTGCAAGCCTTTTGTATTTATATTAGATACAACAAACAGAAACTCAGTGGCTATTAAATTAAGCCAGGGTTTGCTTAATTATGATTTATTGCTTTTTCTTGTAATAACCTGGTTTTACAATATCCTGGTAATCTGTGACAACATTCTGGATGTGGACTAAGCCTGAATTCTTAAGCACACGAGGATTATTTGAAACCAATTTCCATTGGCCTGCTAAGATGCAGAGGTGTTTCACCTGCCTATAGCAGTTCAACATTCCTATCTCCTGTATTTCTCTGGCATGCTGCAAATAATTACACTGCAGCAATTGCACCAGAAATGGATGGAGAAGCTTTCCCTGTTTCCCTCAAAGCAAACACTGCATTGAGAAGGGATAGTATTGGATTTAGTTGCTGACTCTCTTCATGACCTGATGTACATCATTTTGCCAGGACTGTCTGTCAGTAACGGCATCTTTGAGTTCTTGCAGACTCACACTTGTGCCATCAGTGGAAATAGCCCCCTTATCCTTTAAATGCCTTCAGTTTCCCCAAATATCAGGATCTTCTCCAGTGACTCTTGCCTCCACGTTACTTGATCAAAATTTTAAAGCTTTCACTTCATTATTAGTGCTTTCAGTGAACAGTTCAGTTTTACTTCATTTAGTGTTGAAAGATCTTGTGGCTGAAGATAATCTCAATTTTTTTTTTACTCTAAATCAGAGTGACCTTGGGATCAGACCACCACTGTGTTCTCCAATTATATTGTCTTGGATGGAGTAGACACAGCTTGGGGGGAAGAGCCCTTCATTTTCTGTGTTCCACCTCAATAGTGCCAGACCTCTCATCTTGAACAGTTGCATTATCATCTTTTAGGAGCTATTTGAGCTATCTTAGATTACTGATTTACTCAGTTTTATGGAAAAGACAGTGAGTTAATTTTTTATTTTTCTCTTTCTTTCCCTGATAATCAGCTCTACAGCATTTAGAAAGGAGCATTATAATTTCTTATATCCACTCCTTCCCTGTGCTCAAGATGTCTTCAGCCTGTCTGGAATTTGCCATAGTTGTTTCTCCCACAGGAGCTATATATGACACAGATTTCAATGTAAGTTTTCCCTTAGCAAAAGTGTTCTGGCACTTTTTAAAAAGCAAAACGAACAAAAAACAAAAAAACGAAAAAGAGTTTAAAGGACTGTGCAAAGCCTGATGCAGTAAGTTCTGTGTGTCTCAGCCGCACATGTCGAGGAAAAACATTTGGGTTTTGCTAATTCCAAGCAGTGGGAGTACAGAACTCCAGAATCAGGAAGTGAGGGCATTAACTAACCAGACTAACCCCAGAGTGGATCAGATCATTTACAGAGCTCCAGATCAAAGTGGATTGAGTAGTTTTGAGAAAAAGAGTGGATGAATCATGATGGAAGGCATACTTTATAATTCAGGTACTCATAGGACCCCTAGGGCACCAGGCTAGAAACCAGGAGACTGAGAGTTCTAGTCCCGCCTTAGGCATAAAAGCCAGCCAGGTGATCTTGGGCCAGTCACTCTCTCTCAGCCCAACTCACCTCACAGGGTTGTTGTTGTGGGGAAAATAAGAGGAGGAAGGAGTATTAGATATGTGGAGTCCTTGGTGCTCTCTGAGCCTTGTAGTTTTCTTGCAGACATTTCATTGCCAGACTAGGCAACATCTTCAGTGCGAAAAACTTTTTCACACTGAAGATGTTGCCTAGTCTGGCAATGAAACATCTGCAAGAAAACAGCCAAGCTCAGAGAGCACCAAGGACTCAACAGTTCAACCCTGAGCTACAAATATTCTCTTTGATTGGTATTAGATATGTTCCCCACCTTGAGTTATTTATAAACACAATAAAAGGCGAGATAAAAAAAACTTTTAAAAAAATTATGAATGGCTAAAATAATTAGCTGCAAGTAAAAAATTGGAAGAATGAAGGGTAAAAGAACCAAAATGGAACTTACAACAACAACAAAAGATGTAAACATAGGTATGTTTAGAACAAGCTAGTTTGGTTAAGGCACAAGTCTAGAAACTGAGTAACCATGAGTTCTAGTCCCTCCTTAGCCAGCTGGGTGACCTTGGGCCAGTCACACCCTAGGAAGCAGCCAAGGGCAAACCATGTCTGAAATCTTGCCAAGAGAACTGCATGGACTTGTCCAGGCAGTCACCAGGAATTAACACTGACTCAAAGGTGCACACGCGCACACACAGTTTAGAATGGAATTTGACAAACAAGAGAAAGAAAAAAAGCAAAAGCATTTGTGTATTCAGTATGGAAGAATTCCCAAACTCTGTTGAAACCTGTAGCATGGAGTGTGTGGGTGAAGGAGCTGTGCCCATTTGCCAAGGGGAAGAACACCAACTGCTGTGCTGCATATAGCCGAGGGCTGACTTTGCAGTTGTGCCTCATTGCCCTCTCCCTCAAGGTTTTCTAATTCTGTCTCAAAGGAGTATCAGTATCTCCAGGCGATCATCCGAGAGGAATGCAAATTATTCCTTCCAGACTTCTGAAGTAGCACCTCAGCCTTTCTCAAGGGAGAAAGTTTCAGAGTTGTTGCAGTTGCTTTCTACCGTAGAATGTAGAGTTCAGTCCAATGGCCTAGAATCAGTAACAAAGGACTAAGGTTCTACTGAATGAAATTAACAAATTTAACTTTGAAGTCAATAATAACTGTGATTTTGCTAATGGACAGTATCTGATACATTTCCAGTGACAGAGATTAGAGATTTGTTTTAAAAGATAGAGTACAGTTCAAATCCTTTTTAGACACTGGCTTAAATACTAGCCTTTCATGAGAAAAATAAACCTATGTATCATCTTGAAAGAAACACAAGTTTCTTGAGAGCCAAAAGGATGGTTTTGCTTACTTTTCAACAATTATTTCCCTTATTTCTCAAATCTTAATCTCAATTAGAAATACTGCTGGGCTGGCTGGCTGGCTTGCTTGGTTTGTTTGCCATTCTTATAGGTCACCACACTCCAACTAGACTCCTGGTAGTTTATAACTATGAGAACTGATACATTGAAATTCAACCAATAAAACCATAAGTCTTTGGGGTCAATCATCTGGCCACACTAATTAAAAGCTCTCTGAAAAAGATGTCTTGACTGTCTCCCTGAATGTCTTAACAGAAGGAACCATAAGAATCTCAAGAGGTAGACTATTCTAGAGAGATAGCGCCATCACAAAATAACATTTCTCTTGGCCCGTCCCAGACCTCACATGGGAAAGGGATCCTCAACTTTCCAACCTGGCATGGTATTTGGATCTCATTGACCAACAGCCACCTGAAGCTAAATCTTAATAAAATCAAATTGTTGGTGTTAGGCAAGAAGACGTGTCTGGGGAAAGGGTCGCAGGAGATTGGTGGTGTGTACTTGGCTGAATGTTGTGTCCAAGGATTGAAATATGGATGTCAGACCAATCACCTCCTATGCCACCTCAGGTGAATGTAGTGATTTGGAGCTTTTCCATCAACTGAAGCAACTCTATTAGGTCCATTATTTTCTATTCTATTCTATTTCTATTAGGTCCATTCTTTTCTCTTAGAAACTGACTTCACTATGTTTTAGATTTCTGGGTATTTCCAGCTTAGATGACTGTAATTCACTTTACGTGGGGCTTTCCTTGAAGCAAACCCAGAGACTTCAGATCTTAGAGAATACAGCAACATGGCTTGTCCAGGGGCTCCCAAAGTTCTCTTCGATCATCACGATCCTATAGCTTCACTGTCTCAAGATTTTATGAACGTATAGAAAGTCCTTTACGGCTTGAAACTGCACACCTTACTGACAGCCTCATGTCTGCCTCCTTCTCCCTGCAGACTCAGCTGCAGGTGAGGGAAGCTCCAGTCCTTCTGTTCCATGGGTGGGAGTGCAGCTCGGACCTTCCTGGTGGTGTATCCAGGCCATGGAATTCTCTCTCTGATAGGTATGGCAGGCTCCAACCTTTGGTCACTTCAGACATGTTTCTAAGATTCTTTTTTTAAAGAAGGTGTTTAAATTCTGAAAAGTGCCTAGATGATACATATTTTGACCTTACATGTATACTGTGCCTAAATAAACAAAAACAAATGAAGTAAATGAAGTAACCATTTATGTATGTTATGTATGTATATATATCCAAAATAAATAAAAACAAAAGCAGCATCTATTACATGTAACTAAGAAATTAGCAGCAGCAACAAAAAAGCCGGCTGGGTGACTTTGGGCCAATCACTCTCTCTCAGCCCAACTTATCCCACAGGGTTGTTGTTGTGGGGAAAATAGGAGGCAGGAATATTAGGTATGTTTGCTGCCTTGGGTTGATCAAATACAGTAGGTCTCTCTCTCTCTCTCTCTCTCTGTGTGAATATGTACAGAAGGGGGAGATGATGATGATGATGATGATGATGATGATGATAATAATATCTTTTATATCTGTTTACATTTTTGGAGAGATCACCAGTCAACAATATGTGTGTGTGTGTGTGTGTGTGTGTGTAATTCTCAATTCACTGAACTCTTCAGAGGAAAAAGTTTAGCTTGATAGCCCCGAGATAGTTCTCACTGGCTGATTCAAAATCTGAGGATTATCATGCATAATGCTAATTCTGGTAGATTTGCCCTCTCTGTATCTTTAAAAATAATAATCTGTTTTGTAATTCTTCAAGCGGTTCAGATTCTTGCAGCTGCAATGCTCCCCAGTCCATGCACTTGCTACAGAGCTTCCCTACTAGACTACTTCCACCCAGAATACAACTGAGACATAGTAAGATCTGCTTTAAACCAGCCCTCTACCACGAACAGCTTACAGCTAATAAATTCCATAGGGCTTTCACATAACTGTACCTTAAAATTTTGATATCAATTTTGACATCCACACACCAAGAGCACGCAAAGATATTTTTTGTGGAAGCTTCTCAACTTTATTTAATGTGTTGTCTTCTGTGTTCTTTAGTCTGTCTGTCTGTCTGTCTCCTCTCTGTGTGTGGATCTCTTTCATCCAGTCTGCAGAGGCTGCCTTCATCCTATTTTGGTGCTGCCTTCTTCTCTAAGATTTAGAGAGCAGGTTCCAGAAACTGGAACTCTTATATGTTCATCATTAGTTTGGGAGTGGAATGGAATGAAATGCTAACATTGGTTATTGCATGTCTTGAGATCACTGTTTTAAACTCTGTTGTACATTTCTAAGAGTTTTAATGGTATTATTATTATTGTCATTTGCTCTTTTATGCCTTGCTAAGGAAAAATGAGGTAAATGTTTGAAATGATGCACAAGTCATGAAAAGCCCTAGAACAGTGTTTCTCAACCTTGTCAACTTTTAAGATGTGTGGACTTCAGTGATGGCTGGGGAATTCTGGGAGTTGAAATCCATACGTCTTAAACTTGGCAAGCTTGAGAAACAATGCCCTAGAAACTGAAATGTAAATTAAATGGCAAGAGTAGACGGCAAAATTTGGCTACCTACTCCTCCAGGTGGCAGTGGTGGTGAGCATGAATGAGGTGGGAAGGAATAGCTACATCTTTTTAAGAGGTCTCCTCACTTTCAACAAATCACTGCCACAACAGTAGAAAAGGTAAGGAAAACTTGGCTCCCTGGCAAATGTCTATATTCTTTGTTCTAGAGAAGGGGACATTTAGTTCCCATATTCCTAAGGAAAATGCAGGATGGGAAGTAATCACTCCTTTCCCCAACAGTCTTGGCAGATGAAAGGTGCCTTAACTACTTCCCTGAATGGGATGGAGGTTAGTTCTTCTCATTATTTTATTGATGATTTGTCCTTGTTTCTGGAAAATGCATGAAATACATACATAAGCAGAACAGCTTAACAGATTTTTTAAAATGCTTTTGGAAGCCAGCTTCATGCCTTTAGTCCTATTGCATGTTGGCTTGTTAACCTTCTTGAAGTGCCCATCCCAAACACCTTATTTAGCAGTGGAGGCAAAAGGCATGTAGCTTAAGAATGTCATTCTGCTTCTCATGTATCTTATGAATTCTGAGGTCATCAGTAGAAGATGTACATCAGCTAGGACTGAAACTATAAATCTTAGAGAATAAGGCAGCACTCAAAATAGGATAAAGGCAGCCTCTGCAGACTGGACGAAAGAGATCCACACACACACACAGAGAGACAGAGACAGAGAGAGAGAGAGAAAGAGAAAGAGAGAGAGACTAAAGAACACAGAAGACAACACATTAAATAAAGTTGAGAAGCTTCCACAAAAAATATCTTTGCATGCTCTTGGTTGTATGGATGAAACACGAGAATTCTCTATTAAGGAATTCTGAGACCATTCTTAAACTTGCACTTTTCATCCCATTTTCATCCACTGCTTCTCAAGGTACCTCTTATTTAGCGATCTGGCTTTAGTGATTCCATTAAAATTTTTGCAGCCTTAAAGCTATTATTATAATAAACTCAAATTAGATTGCTCTTGATAACAAATTGCCATGCTGAATCAGATCAATATATAACTTTGTATTTTTATACAATGCTATACAAATGAAGTTGCACGAGCTGAGTGCTATAAATTAAATAAAGATAAAATAAAATAAAAATTATTTTCCATAAGCATGGTTGGTGAGACAACAACAGCAAAACTCTGTATAAAATCAGTTTTTCTCCTTCCTATAGATTATTTAATGCACCTCTAAAGACATTTATAAAATGGAACATGTAAAACAGTGCAAAGCAATCCTTGAAAATATCCCTGGGCAAAATTAGGCAGCCATTTATATGAGCTACAGGTATTGGTAAAATAAAGCATTTGCTGAACTGTGATGAAGAGAAAAGAAAGCAGCAGCAAAACCTTAAGATGACATTAGATTTTTTTTTTATCAACAAATAAGGAACCTTACAAAAGAAAAGTTATTTTGGCCAGTGAGAACCTTCTTCATAGGCAAAAGAATAAGATTCTCCTGATAAAGTAAAAGACATTTGGCTTTTCACTGTTTTACAATATCCATTTCTATTACTTTGCAATTGCTTTTAATTATGAAAAAATAGGATTGAAATTTTAACAACAAATACTGCATATGTCTAAACCACTTATTTTTAGAGCCTAATCAAGTCTTAACTCTCATAATCTTCCAGGAGTTTGTAAGTCTTATTACAAATTCCTTATTCATGTTTTAATTTTTTAATAAACTGGTTTAAGCTACTTTAATAGTAATAATAATAATTTATTAAATTTATATGCCACCCGACTCCAAGCAGCTCTGGGCAGTTTACAATAGTTTGAAGGTAAACAGGAATTAATTTAAAATTTCAGATTTTTAATTGTTCTTCATTCTGTACAAATTCTGTACATTCTGCACAGGTACTAAATCTACTAAACATTTATGAAACAGGGCACATTTTTATATTTTAGTTGTTTTAGAAGCTGTTAGCTTTTCTGAGATTATGAAGTAAGTTAGGAAACTGGCACCTTGAGTTCAATAAGGCTTATTTCCTGATAAATGTACATGACATTGTAGTCAAAGCCATTCATTTTCTGATGCAGGAGTTGTTGCTGTGATTAGGACCTTGAGAATAAGGCGTAGAAAAGATATGCAGTACATGAAATAAATCCTAGGTGATGTATGCACAGTTTTGACAAGCTTTCTACTTCTCAGAAACGCCTGTCCAATTCAGAAACTGTATACCAGTGTACCCATACAACTGGGACTCATTAAGGAGATTACCTAACCTGCTATCTATAGATATTAATTTCAAAGTGGGAACAACTGAGGTCACACTGACTTGTTCAGACATAAAACTTCCAAGCAGGTTGTCCTCTCGCCAGGAGTCTGATACTACCTAATCTATAGAGAAAGGGATGTACCAGGAGCTCCAGGAGGTCTGGGACAACCACTGTTTAATGCCCGA
The DNA here is from genome assembly GCF_035149785.1 of Candoia aspera. Taxonomy (NCBI): domain Eukaryota; kingdom Metazoa; phylum Chordata; class Lepidosauria; order Squamata; family Candoiidae; genus Candoia; species Candoia aspera. The sequence continues at coordinate 172,281,187 of NC_086153.1, read as the reverse complement.
ACTCTTGTCCCATACTCTTAGAAGTGTGGGCATTGGACTGACACTAGACATAGCACTACAGGTACTTTCTTATTGATTCTACTAGTATGTAACCGCCCAGAGTCCCTCTTTTGGGGGAAGATGGGCAGTAATTAAATTTGAATAATGAATATAAATAAATAAATAAATAAAATGTTGCTGGATCCATACAGACTCATGGTGGCTTATAAAACAATCCACAAAAACAGACATAACATTAAAAACAAACCAATAACTCATCCAAGTTACAACAATACAAGGCTAAATTATAAAACTGAAGTGATGAAAAATAAAAAAAAATCATAATAAAACCAAATAAAATAATTTTAACAAATAAAACGAAGTAAGTAATTCAAAGTGAACTTGTGACAAGCTATTCAACCAAACTCTCTTCAGAAAAGTTCCATCTTCAATGGCTTCCGGAATGTTAGGCAGAATGGAGCAAATCTTAATTTTAAGGAGAGGGGATTCCACAAGAGCAGCAATTGAGAAACAGCACCTTTTGGCTTCTGTTCCATGAAAGCATTCATTGTTTCGATGTGCATGGTACATCGTAACGGTTCGCATGCCAGAGCGCTGACGTGCATTCCTAGCTGGGAGGGAGCTGCTGAGAAACCTTGCACCGAGCGCTCGATCTCTGTTTGTTAAGCAGGAATGTGTTTGGGTTATCTTTTTGTGTCAAGGTCTTTTTGCCCGTTGATCAGCAGAACTCGTTAGGAGCACCTGGGAATGTGAATTTGAGACGTTTGAAGGGGGGGGGGGACTCTGTTTGTAACAGGGTTATTTAGTTTGATTTTAGGCGCGCTTTTCTCATTCTCAGCTTTCTTTGTGTTTGCACTCTATCCTTAATAAAATCAGAACTTAAACTTTGTTTTTGAGTCTGAGTACTTTATTGGGAAAGGCATTCATTACATAAAGCTGAGAATCACTGTAAAATACCTCGCTAGTCTCTACCAAGAAAATTTCTTGCGAAAGAAGAAGTTAGCGATGGCAGAATCGAAACCAGAGTCCACAGGGTTCGGAGACGTGACTAGACAGCTCCTCGAATTGGCATTCCTAAGCTGGGACCCGAGCCCACTCCCTTCTCACCTCGCCCACTACCTGGGAGGTTCCAGCTCCAGCCCGGAGTTGGGTGGATCGGGGGAGGGGGGAGAACTGGTACAACCCATAACAACTGGCTCCCCTCCGGAGATGATGTGGGATACGATGGGGGAACCCCGACTGGGGATGTCTCACACGTCCTGGAGACTCCGTTTTCCCCTGACTCCCGAAGTGGAGTCTACAACGGTGGCGACGGGACGACAACCCGATGCTCCGCGACAGGAAGAAGCTGTCACGCCTGAAAGGATAAGAGTGATGGAGGCGAAGCTGGAGTCGATAGAATACATGTTGAAATCAATTTCTTCGGCAATGGGTGGTCAGGTGAGAGGCGATGGGAGTCCAGGTCCCAATCAACCATCCCCCCTCCCCCCTCCCCAGCCGCAGATGCTGTGAGGCCGCGGATGGCCGTGGGACACATCTCCACCACGGAGGGGTCCACCGTCAGTATCCTGGGGGGCTCCTGTTCGACCCACTGTCGGACCCGTTCCAGCAGGAGGGGTCACGAAAGACTTTTCTGTTAAGTTTGATGGCGACCCTACCAGGTTATCCTTCTTCCTCACCAATGCCATGAGCTACATGGAACAATTCGAACATTGCTTCTCGTCGGAAAAGGCTAAAATCACGGCAGCGGCCATGAAGCTTAAGGGCAGGGCAGCCGACTGGTATGTGCAGTTAACTGAGGCGAAAGCCCCTGAACTTGGCTCTTTTGCCGATTTTTTGACCGCCTTAAAGCGATACTTTGAAGATCCGCTTGCTAAGGCTAGAGCCAAGGAAGCTCTGAAGGATCTCGTCCAGGGCCCCAGGTCAGTTGCTGACTATGCCTTAGAATTTAAAGTCTTGGTGGGAAAGGTGCCCGAGTGGTCACAGGCAAATTTAGTGGACAGGTTTAAAGATGGGCTCAACTGAGACGTTCTGAAGTGGGCGCTGGGCAGAGATGACCCGGAATCACTACATGATTGGATCTGTCTAGCTGGTAAGGCTGAATGTGCCCAGCATACCTACATGCAAGCCAGACGGCATGACAGATCACCTTCCATGGTGAAGGGACCTCGACAGGGAGCCACAGCAGCGCCATTGGGCTCCTGAGCATGGGACGATGAAAAACAACACCGGTATGCCTGTGGGCAATGCATCAGATGTGGCAAAGCAGGACACCGAGCCACAGACTGTCAGAAGAGTAAGCCCGGGGAGCGACCACCAAAGGTGCCACCAAAGTCGCCTCCCCCCCACCCCCCCGTCGACTGACTGCAGCCAAGGCAGCGGTGGATGAGGAGGATGATGTCTACATGGCGGGAGATGCACAAACTGCCTCCGAACAACCGGCGGGAAACGCCTTCCACCTGCCTTAAACGGCGCCGATAGGCAGGTGGTGGAGGATGGGCGCGAGAACGACATGGTGAGTGCTGACTGCCCCATTTTAGCTGTGAAGGTCAAGTTGGGCTCCTGTACCAGAACTGCCGAAGTTTGGGCTCTAATTGACTCAGGGTGCTCCAGATGTTTCATCCACCCTGACCTGGTGGCAGCATTGGAATTAACTTGCTTTCCCCTCCGGCAGCCACTGGTTTTTACCCAGTTGGACAGATCTATGGCGGGGGGTGGGCTGGCGACACAGTTCACTAGCTCGGTGGCATTGCACATGGGCAGCCACAAGGAGACTTTGCAATTTATTGTAGCACCAGTGGGGAACCCTCTGGTGGTACTGGGGATTCCCTGGTTGGCAAGCCGCAACCCCTACATCAATTGGGCACACCGAACTGTCACTTTTGCAGACGGATTTTATCAAGCCCCAGTACCCGAAAGGTCCATGACTGTGGGGGTGGGGCGGGCTGAAATTGTCGAACCCCAGCCCTCCAGGCTGTCTGTGGATGGTTTGCCTGCCCAATACCATGACTTTGCTGATGTGTTCGGGGAGGTGGAGGCAGACCAATCGCCCCCCCACCGAAAAACTGACTGTGCCATAGAACTACTTCCGGACACTCAATTGCCCAAACCGAAGATCTATGCAATGACCCAGAAGGAACTTGCTGCGTTACGCGATTTCATTGACAAGAATCTAGCAAGGGGTTTCATCGAACTGGCTAACTCGCTGGTTGCGGCTCCCGTGCTTTTCCACGAAAAGAAGGATGGCACGCTTAGACTTTGTACAGACTACCGCGGGTTAAATTCGGTCTCGATTTCCAACAAGTACCCTTTGCCTCTTATGAAGGACATGTTAGCCCATTTGTCCACTGGTAAAATCTTCTCCAAGCTAGACCTCCGTGAAGCGTACTTTCGCATTTGCATTCGGGAGGGGGATGAGTGGAAAATGGCATTTAACTGTCCCTTGGGTTCTTTTCAGTACAAAGTCCTCCCTTTTGGGTTGGCTGGGGCCCCAGGTGTTTTCATGCAATTGATAAATGAAGTGTTACACGATCATTTGTTCAAAGGGGTCTTGGTCTACTTAGATGATGTCCTCATTTATACTGAAACGGAGGAGAAGCACGAACGGCTCTTAAGACAAGTTTTGACCAAGCTCTGAAAAGCTAAGCTGTATGCCAAGCTTTCTAAGTGTGAATTTCATAAGACTCAGCTTGACTATCTAGGTTGCCGGGTCTCTGACAGGGGCATTGAAATGGATCCTGCCAAGGTTCGGGCTGTTCTAAGTTGGGAGCACCCCTGAACCCGGCGACAGCTTCAAAGTTTTTTGGGGTTCAGTAACTTTTATCGCAGTTTTGTCCAGGGGTTCGTGGAAATTGCATTGCCCCTCACCGATTTGCTGCGCACCAAGGGGCTGGGGGAGACGCACAAGGTAAAAAACCCAGGTGCGGTGCTTAACTGGTCTCCTGCCTGTCAAACTGCTTTTGATAAGTTGAAAGCCCTTTTCACCGCTGAGCCTATTTTGTCACATCCCAATCCTGAACGACCCCTTGTTGTCCAGGTAGATGCTTCTGATTTTTCTATTGGGGAGATTTTGCTTCAAAAAGATTCTAGTGGCCACTTAAAGCCTTGCGCTTATCTCTCCCATAAATTTTCAGACTGAGCGCCGTTGGCATGTTTGGGAAAAGGAAGCTTTCACTGTGAAGGCTGCCTTGGAGGCTTGGCGTCACATTTTGGAGGGGGCTAAGCGCCCTTTCGAGGTTTGAACTCATAGAAACCTGGAGGCTCTCCACACTCCCCGGTGTCTCAGCCCTAAGCAGATTCGCTGGGCTCAATTTTTTAGCCGCTTTGATTTCCAACTAAAATTTATCCCCGGAAAAAAGAATTTTTTGGCTGATGCTTTGTCCCATTTGCCCCAGGACTCTGGACCGGTGTCCAATGTTGTCGGCATCATCCTCACAGAACCTCAATTGGGTTTGGTCGCTGTCACTCGGAGCAGGACCCGTGCGCGAGCCCCCTCCCCCTCCCACCCTATCCCACAAATGTCTCCGCCTGGGGACCCTCCTAGACAGCGGCGACTTCAGATGCCTGGTCAGCTGCGCACTGATTTCGTCTCCGCTTTGAAATTTGATCCCTGGCTCTTGGCAAATACGGACAAGGTTTCTTTTGAGCAGGACCTGGCTTGGGTGGGATACCGGTTGTACGTCCCTGACTCTCAACAAGCTGGCGTGCTCAGCCGTTCTCATGACAGCAAGCTGGCTGGTCATTTTGGCTTCATGAAGACCCTGCATTTGATTAGGCGCCAGTTTTGGTGGCCGACCCTGCGACGTGACGTTAAAGACTATTTTGCTTCTTGTCCTGTTTGTGCCATGTCTAAGTGACAGCCTAGCAAGCCTCAGGGGCTCTTGCAGCTGGTCGCCAATCCCTCTCGCCCTTGGGAGGAGATTTCTATGGATTTCATTGTGGATCTGCCCCCCAGCCAGAGGAAGACTGTCATTTGGGTGGTCAAGGATTATTTCTCAAAGCAAGCCCATTTTGTCCCGTGTTTCCATTCCCTCCGTGCAACAGCTTGCATGTTTGTTCCTCGTGCATGTCTACTGTGCCCATGGATGCCCCTCCCGTTTGGTGACTGACAGAGGGACACAGTTTACTTCTAAGTTCTGGAAGGCTTTTTTGAAGTTGATTGGTACTGAACAGGCATTGTCCACCTCTTCGCATCCCCAGACTGACGGATCTACTGAGGTCCTTAATGCCACCCTTGAGCAATTTCTTAGGTCATACATTAACTACCATCAGGACAACTGGGTCGATTTGTTACCTTTCGCTGAGGTGGCGTACAACAATGCTGTTCATCAGAGTACTGGTCAAACCCCCTTTCAGGTTGTTTCTGGGTGGGAGTTTGTTCCCATTCCCGAGCTGCCACAGCCCCCCTCCCCTTCGGTGTCTGCCTGTGACTGGGGTGCTCAGCTGGCTGATTTGTGGCCAGTGATTAAACGGGCTCTCACTGATGCTCAGGCTTCTTATAAGCTCCATGCTGACAAGCACCGCTCGTTGCAGTGTGCTTTTCAGGTCGGGGACCTTGGTTACCTTTCCACCAGGTTTATCAAGTCCCCTCAGCCATCCAAGAAACTCGCTCCTAAATTTATTGGTCCCTTTCCTGTCACTGAAATTATTAATCCTGTGACTGTTCGTCTGGATTTGCAGCATAATTTAAAATGGTTGCAGTTTTAAATTCTTTCATTGCAGTTTACTTAAGCCTGTTCATGACTCTTCACTCTGGCATCCCCGGCCTCCCCCTCCTGCTCCTATCATGATTGACGGGCAGCAGCACTTCGATGTCAAGGAGGTTCTGGACTCTCGCAAGCTTCAAGGCGCCCTGCAGTATCTTGTTCGCTGGAAGCACTTTCCCCACCCCGAGTGGGTGCCTGCTCGCCACATTGCTGCTCCTGTTTAGTGCACTGTTTTCATGTTAATTACCCTTCCAAGCCTACTGCTTAGTTTTCTGGGGAGGGCGGTATGTCATGTTCATTGTTTCGATGTGCATGGTACATTGTAACGGTTTGCATGCCAGAGCGCTGATGTGCGTTCCTAGCTGGGAGGGAGCTGCTGAGAAACCTTGCACCGAGCGCTCGATCTCTGTTCGTTAAGCAGGAATGTGTTTGGGTTATCTTTTTGTGTCAAGGTCTTTTTGCCCGTTGATCAGCAGAACTCGTTAGGAGCACCTGGGAATGTGAATTTGAGACAGTTGAAGGGGGGGGGACTCTGTTTGTAACAGGGCTATTTAGTTTGATTTTAGGCACGCTTTTCTCATTCTCAGCTTTCTTTGTGTTTGCACTCTATCCTTAATAAAATCAGAACTTAAACTTTGTTTTTGAGTCTGAGTACTTTATTGGGAAAGGCATTCATTACACGGGGTATGCCCAAAAGTTTCTCCTGGGAAGAACATACTGGATGAGCTAATTCAGGTAAGGGAAAGTGGTCCTGCAGGTATCTGCAAGTATCTACTGTAGATGGCGAGCTCTATCGAATTTTACAGTTCAAAACTACCACTTTGAGTTGTACCCAGAAACCTACTGGTAACCAACGAAGGGTCCAATGCACAGGTGTAATGTTTTTTGTGTCTGTAATACCCACCAGGAACCAGCATTTTGCACCAACTGCAGTTTTGGGTGGTCTCCAAAGGCAGCCCTAGGTACAGTGCATTGCAATAGACTAGCTGAGAAATGATCAGGGTCACTATTATAAGATTCTCACAATCCAGCTAGGATTGTATCAGCCCCACTACCTAGACCAGACCAGGAAATCAACTCTACAGGAAGACTAGAACTACTTATATTGAGAATGGTTATTGTGGTGGATTTAGGTGGTGCTGCTGGGTCTTAGGAAGGAGGGAGCACATTGCTTCCTGAGAACCAGTGGCACCGCCGAAATCCACATCACCCTCCCTTCAGAGACCCATTCCATAACAGATATAGTAACAGAATCTTGTAAATATGATTGCATTGTACTTCCCTCCACTTCTTACAGTATATTCCAGAGAATCAGGGAGGCATCTGCCTGAGTCTCTTCCAAATGCTATCTTTTTTCTCAAGGCTTAAAAAATGTTTCAGCCCCCTTGGCCTAGGTAATGGTTATTGCATATTTCCATGAAGGTCATCTTCCTTACTCCCTATAGGTTGCAATTGGTGCCCAACAAGCTGGGCAATCTCCTCCCTCTTGCTGATGGCCTCCACCTGCCCATTCAGCAGTAGCTGTGAGTTCAGGAGGATTCCCAAGTCATGGACCTACCACCCCCACACTGAGAGTCAACACAGGTATTGACCGAGAAATTTGATGGACAAACAGCAACTTCATCTTGCTTGAGTTCAATCTCAACCTGTTTTATTCCAACCTACAACTTTTAGACATCAGGATAAGCCTTCTACCACATCATTGGTACAGCCCAGGGTAGCAACGTAGAGCTGGGTATCATCAGCATACGTAGAACACTGGTCTACAATCTGACAGATAAATTCTCCCAACAGTTTCGAACAATTAAGCAATGGAGGGAAAGACCAATATTTGGAGCACTATATGTATGAAGGGCCATGAGGCTGACATTTCTCCCAAATCACCACCGACTGAACCACCTGCTAAGGTAGGAGTGGAACCACTTTAAGTCCCCTAGGGGTGGTCCAGAAAGATTCCATGGTTGATGCTATCATGCCCTATCCCCCTAGGTCCCAACAAAAGTAATTGACCAGCACAACCAATTCAGTTTCTGTCCCATGCCAAGGCATCAGTCCTGATTGAAAGTGGTCCAGATGATTTCTCTAGGATATTTTGTCATTGATTTCCTACCACCCTCCCTCCAAGAAAAGGTGGAAACTGGATAATGGTTGTCAAATATGTCTGGATCCGTGTGTGTGTGTGTTCCTTAGATGGGGCACACCACAGCCTCTTTCAAGGCTACAGCCATCCTTCTCATAAAGGAATGCTAACAAACTTCCAGCGAACTTTGTTTCCATTCGTTCCTTGAAGGAGCCAGAAAGGGCAGAGGTCCAAAGGTGGTAGAAATTATGCCAGAGAGAACCCTACCCATTTCACAGGCCAAAAGAGTCACCTCATCACATTATGCCCACCAACGATCAAGATTTTGGTATGAGCAATTTTGTTGGCAAAATGCTGAGCAGAATGAACATAGAAACTAGGCTGGAATCTACTTGTTCATCCCTCCCTAATAGGGAGTTAATATCCTTAAAGAAGACTGAAAGTCTATTGATGAAATGAGATGCTTTCACCACAGTGAAGGCCCAAACCTGAGCATGTATGTAGACTCAGTCAGATTCATTTATCTTTCTCTACCAGCACTCCAGTATCACTACTGCTGCTTCATACCTGTTTGGTCCTGAGTATACAAGGGACTGAGATTGGTGTGCAGAGAGGCCATTCAGGGGCAATCACGTTGAGAACCTGAGTTGCTTCCTGTTGCTAATGACTTTTTGCCAGTGATGGCCAGCAATCCATCCAGATCCTTGAGGGGCCGGGGCAGACCAACTGAATTGGTCTGTTCATCCTGCAAAGGTTCCAGGTGGCAGCCAACCTCATCTAGACCAGGAAATGGCCCATGGGAAAGGGTTCAATGCTATGCCCTCTATATTCAGATCATACAACAATTGTGAGGCAAAAACATTGCTCAACACATGGCTGCCTGCATTTGGTTTCCTGGTCTGAACTTTAGTGAGACCTCAGAGAGGGATCTTATAACAAATGAGGAGGAACACCACCACAAGCTTAGAAAAGCTTCTCAGTAAAAGGAACAGGTTGCTCCATTTTGGATGGAACTCAGTTAAATGAATCTATGCAGTAGAATTCAGAGTTCTTTTGGAGCAAGAAACCATGCTACACAAATATTGTTTTCCCCCTCCATTCAACACTGCTCAAGACTAATGAAGGGAAGCACATTAACTGTTTTAAAATGAAGGCAAATGCTGGAAATATGATAGACTGAACCTGATTATGCCCAACAGTCCTCACGAGAAGCATTTGTCCCAGTTGTGGGTTCTGTTGCATGCTGAAGAGCAACTATTTATGGGCCTGACTCCAACTAGATTTGCTGAGGAGCAGCAGCAGCAGCAGCCCATCGTGGTTTCAGTTACAGTCCCTGCAAAAACTGTGACAAATTGTGGCTGCTGTGAACACAAACCCTGCCCAATCAGGACCCTAACCACTTGCTGGAAATTTCTGAGGCATGATGAAATGCTTTTCAAGAAACATTTGTTGTTGTTTATTCATTTAGTCGCTTCCGACTCTTCGTGACTTCATGGACCAGCCCACGCCAGAGCTTCCTGTCGGTTCAAGAAACATTAGGCCCTATTTATTTGCTCTGTTCAATCTCAGATCCCTTCCTTTATTTTGGTAGCAAGAGTCCCCTATATTACTATCCGTATTCCTTTATATGGTTTTTGAGATGACTGAAGATCAATATAGGCCCTCATTTTGTGGAAACTAATTCAGTGCCTTTTTAAAGGGTAAATGGCTATAAGCCTCTCACTCATGATATTTATGATGTTTAATATTTGATATTCATGGTATTTAAATATTTGTGAAGACTGTGCAATTTCTCTTCCAGTGTGTTCCAGTAATACTAAATAAATTAAATCATATATAAAGATATGGATACACAGACACAAATACCAACCTCTATAAAAATGTGCAATTATGAGGTAAAGGGTAAAACTTGACAAGTTAATATCTGAAAATACATGATAATTTTGTTTATTTTTATTACTCTTTTGGGCAAAGTCCCACCTATGTGGATTTTTCTCAGCTGCTTCATATATTATCACAGTAAAAATATTTTTGTGAGGTATAGCTTCCACTTAGTTGCTGCAGGACATACAAGGAACACAGACACTCAGAACTTTTCCTTCCAGCAGAATTCCATAAAGAAATCCAAGCACATCCTCAGTAGATACAGCAGCATTCCCCGAAGAGAGGCTGATTTTGAACAGTCTTAGTCCAGTTCCTTTATAAGCAATCAGTTACGCAAAAATTTAACCGAGAAAGATTCCATGTCACTATGTTCTTATATCCCAGGTTACTGCCAAAAGAACAGGGAGGGGTGTTTTAAAAAGCGACAACAGTAAATGATACAGAATCAAGCCAGTCTGGATGTAACATCTTGCCCTTGAAAGAAGAAGGAATACGTTTTGTCTAATTACTGAAGAGATTCGGTAATTTGCAGACCATTTTAGTACAACAGGCAAATACATACTGAGATCTGACAATATATTTATTTTAATTATCCTTCAACAGCATCCTAGTGGCCATCCACAAAACATGAACACCATCAAAACTGCAGAATGGCGGCATAATTAAAATTAAGACATCTTTTGATTTCACAGTAATAACCTATTAACATTTAAGTTAACATAACAAGTTCTTAGTAGTTAAGGGTTTTAAAGAACATTAAGTCTGTTCCTTATTATCTTAAAGTGAGACTAATTTCACACACTTTTTAATATGTAATGGACACTTCAGAGAATATTTAAAAAGCATTGGCCTCATGCCACAATTATAAAATGATGGAAACAATACTTATATATGATACTGTTTTCCTCTCTATTTAATATCCTATTCTAAAGCCTTTGACTGTGTGGACCAGAACAAATTGTGGCAAGTTCTTAGTGGTATGGGGATACCAAGTCATCTTGTCTGCCTCCTGAAGAATCTGTATAACGACCAAGTAGCAACAGTAAGAACAGACCACGGAACAACGGACTGGTTTAAGATTGGGAAAGGAGTATGGCAGGGCTGCATACTCTCACCCTACCTATTCAACTCGTACGCAGAACACATCATGCGACATGCTGGGCTTGGGGAATCCAAGGCTGGAGTTAAAATCACTGGAAGAAACATTAACAATCTCAGATATGCAGATGATACCACTTTGATGGCTGAAAGCGAAGAGGAACTGAGGAGCCTTGTGATGAAGGTGAAAGAAGAAAGTGCAAAAGCTGGCTTGCAGCTAAACCTGAAAAAAACCAAGATTATGGCAACCAGCTTGATTGATAACTGGCAAATAGAGGGAGGAAATGTAGAAGCAGTGAAAGACTTTGTATTTCTAGGTGCAAAGATTACTGCAGATGCTGACTGCAGTCAGGAAATCAGAAGACACTTAATCCTTGGGAGAAGAGCAATGACAAATCTCAATACAATAGTCAAGAGCAGACATCACACTGACAACAAAGGTCCGCATAGTTAAAGCAATGGTGTTCCCTGTAGTAACATATGGCTGCGAGAGCTGGTCCATAAGGAAGGCTGAGAGAAGGAAGATCGATGCTTTGGAACTGTGGTGTTGGAGGAAAATTCTGAGAGTGCCTTGGACTGCAAGAAGATCAAACCAGTCCATCCTCCAGGAAATAAAGCCAGACTGCTCACTTGAGGGAATGATATTAAAGGCAAAACTGAAATAGTTTGACCACATAATGAGAAGACAGGACACCCTGGAGAAGATGCTGATGCTAGGGAAAGTGGAAGGCAAAAGGAAGAGGGGCCAACCAAGGGCAAGATGGATGGATGATATTCTAGAGGTGACGGACTCGTCCCTGGGGGAGCTGGGGGTGTTGACGACCGACAGGAAGCTCTGGCGTGGGCTGGTCCATGAAGTCACGAAGAGTCGGAAGCGACTGAATGAATAAACAACATGTTTATTAATATGGTTTTAACAAGAGTAGTATGGTTTAAAGATGTGAGTATGATTTTGCGTTGTAGGACTATAGGTTTACTGAGTGGAAGGCACAGCAGAAATTATTACTGTTTTATACTAGAAAGACAGTGCCATCCCAGATTTACTATCTTTTTGCATAAGAACTAGCTCTTCATCAACATAATGATCAATATAGCTCCATGTGATTAAGGTTTAATGTGTTGTTTAAAAACGGAGGGTTTTTTTTTAATGTAAGTACTTTGTCTTTTTCATTTTTTTAATCTTTTACCTCTTTTGATCAGTATATTAGCAGTAAAAAAACCCACTGAACTTCACTGCCATCTGCTGGAGTAGAGACATACAATTATCACATAAATATTTGAGCAAGGTACTAAAACAAATTGTATTGCCTATGTAATGAATAACTGTTCTGTATAAAAGCTTTATACATTTACATTAGATATCATGCTATTAGCCTATAGACACAGTGAGAACATAAAAACTGTGCAGCTGTTAAAACAAACTATGCTACCTTTACTTTTATCAGAGTTTTACCCCAGGAACAGCAAATATTTACTATATTATAATAAATTATATTACATTGTAATAAATATATTTACCTTTTGGGGGATTGTTTTAAGATGCCAGTAACTAACATAACTACTGCCCCACAAGGGACCAACGTAAGGATCAAAGGAATTGATTTTATCAAATGTCTCACGAACTTGAAGCAATGAACTACCTCTGCGTATAGTTTTCAAGCCCATTAAACTACCTGCTGGCATAAACGTTCTAGATGAGATACTTTCTTCTAAACAAAAATTAGTCATACCAAAGACTGTTTTTATTCTATTTTGTTAGCCTCCTAGAGTCATGTATATGAGATGGGTGGCCACATAAATTTATTAAATGAATGAATGAATAGGCTGATAATCAACACCTGCCATAATTAGCCCCCAAGATAAAAAAGCCATAGCTGAAGACACAAGGATTATAGCAATTCCCTGATCAAAGGCTGCAGGCCGATTCCAGCACAATAAATCTGTTATACTAAGGGCAGCGGGAGATGCATTTTTCTCCCCTCCCCTCCCGGTCACTTGGCTTACTGTCTCTTCCTTAGGCACAAAACAGCAGCTAGAGGAGGAAGTGACCCAGCACAGCTTACTATTCTGGCCCATTGCTTTGCTCCTTTCTGATCCCATGAGGGCAGCCTGCGCCTGGCCTTAGGTGGTTCGGGCCATGCTTTCCCTCTCTTTATCTATCTCACTTATGGATCACATGCTTGTTTTTCTTCTAGTCTGTCAGCTCTTGTCCTGTTGACTCATTCCTAATTTCCAGTTCAACAAACATATATGAGTATATCTTGTTTCTCCATACACAGCTTGATTAAAATGTATTCAAGAGTGACTCCCCTATAGCTTATTGTTACAGGAACCCCTTCTTTTCTCAAGGATAAAGAGATAGCATCTTTCTTCATAGAGGGCAACTCCATGTTCTGTCATCTTTTTGAAATCAGTTAGTTTATTTATTTATTTAATTTATTTATTCAATTTGTATAGCCGCCCATCTCAAACCAATGACTCTGGGCAGCTAACAATAAAAACAGTCATAATATAAAACAATAAAAACAATAACAAAAATTAAATATGAATACAGCCGAGCAATCTTAAAAACCCTAACACAACCATGAAATGGGGCCCTTCCCACACTCAGGGCCCCAGGCCTGGGCACAAAGCCAGGTCTTCAAGGCCTTCTGGAAAGCCAACAGGGTTGGGGCCATGCTAATATCAGGAGGGAGGATGTTCCAGAGGGCAGGCGCCACAGCAGAAAAGGCATGCTTCCTGGTCTCTGCCAGCTGACATTTCTTGGCTGACAAGACCCAGAGCATGCCCATTCTGCTGGACCAGATTGGACGGGCAGAACTGACTGGGAAAAGACGGTCCCTAAGGTAACCCGGTCCCAAGCCATGAAGGGCTTTAAAGGTGACAACCAGCACCTTGAACTGCTCCCAGAAACACACCGGCAACCAAGGCACCTCCCGAAGCAGAGGTGCCGAATAGCTGACACTATCTACAATCCAGGCAGCTGCATTTTGTACCAGCTGAAGCTTCCGAATATTCTTCAAGGGCAGCCCCACGTAGAGCGCATTGCAGTAGTCCAAACAGGAGTTTGGACAGTAGTTAGATGGTGTCCACTTTTGTATGGCTGCACAGAAAACAGGATGGGCATATCCTCCTAGTCGCAAGGAGTCAAGCTTGATTCAAGGAAAACTTTACCCTGCTAAGGTAGCAATAACTACCCAACTTTGGTTTATCTCAGAAAAAGAGAAGTAGGCCACGCTTGCTTGTATCTGTACATGAGACATCTAGAAACATCAGGGAAATAGGTTAGACCGGGAAATTGGAAAAAAAATCCTAGGGTGGTATCCTGAAAGTGTCAGGACACTGCATGTACCTCCTAGCTGATCAGATATGGGCAATGGTATATTGGCTAGCAAGATCAGAGGTTCTCATTTCTAGAGAACAGTGTGAACATGCTTGGGATAAAACTGGCTTTATGGCATACTGCCCAAAATGTGCCCAAACTGACTACTTCAACTCTTAGTCAGAAATAATGCATGCAGAATGGGTACGATGGTAACAAAATGTATGAAAGGCCACAGAATTTGTCTTTGACTAGGAAAGTGGAGTGAATCATTGTGACTTATATGTAACTGGTGGCAGAGCAAGTAAATGAATTTGGGTGCCTTAATGTAATGTTTATATGATTGAGGTAGCATACAGGTTGACAATTAAACGAATAATACTGCTTATCCCAAAAGGGAGTAGTGGGATGGATATGTACATATGTTTGTATGTATGAACATGGCAATAGCAAGCCACTTCGGTACTGCTGCCAAGAAAACTACATAGCTATGTCCATATGGTTCTCAAAAATTGAGTTTTCATGTTTAATCTACACAGCACAGTTGTATTCTGGCCATTTATAGATTAATTTCCTTCCTTGAAAGGGCTATTATATTCTCTCTCTATATATATTTGACATTTACAGAGAACATAAAACAAGGTATTTGTCCAAAACAGCTTTAATTCAATGAACCTTAGCAACAAGCAGGCTAGAGTATGTTTCAAAGGCTTCAAATTAATTAGCCACATAAACAATGCTTATACTTTACCTAAAAGTCAAAGGAACAAGATATTCATACCACACAGATGATATTCACTGTACTGAATGTTGCTATCTGAAAGTTATGATGAACATCTAAGTAACACAGTCTCTTTTTTTTCGCTCCATATTGGTAAGAATTGCAACCTCGAAGTAATTTATGCCAATATAAGGTGGGAGAAACTAAGGAACAGTCTCTTTCAATAATTCATTTGGAGCTGCAAAGCAGTCAGCTACCTATCTCATTTAATTATGCGTATTACAGTACTTGCATGGCAAGGTCAGCCAAGTGCTAATCTAAATATGTGAGAAGACTCGTTTCAACATTTTCTGAAGTATAGTTGACATTTTACCTTAACTCAAGCTAACACCAGGCTACCGGTAAAGTCTGAGTGATGGGTAGCTATTTACAAAAAGATTTCAGACTCCTCCTATGCTATAGAGAATCCACATTTGTTCTAACCTGTTACAGATAAAGAAAAATGCAACAGTAAATATATCTAGATGTACCCAATTCCTGTTGAATGTGTGCTATAAAGAGCTTTAAAGCATTCATTGAAGGCATGGATATTTATCCAAGGGTTATAAGCTTGGTGACAGGTTGCTAATAAAACAATAGTACATTTGTTTCAACAACAAATGTGCACAGAAATCAGAAGGATGTATGTTTCAGAAAGGGCTTTGATAAATTCTTCTGTTAGCCATAGCCCCTGCAGTCTCTTGGAGATTCAACACAAGAAATCTTTCTTGCCAGATAGTAATTTTAAGATCTGTCCCATAGCTACTAAAGAAGCAAGGAAAAATAATTGAGCTCCAAATATATTATCCTTTTTATCTTCCGAAAACATTAGTCAAGTTGCAACCCCTTCAGTAAAACAGACAAAACTGTATTCTGAACCTAGAGTGCTTAGAAAAAAAGGCTAGCAGCTTTTAAAAGTAGATCAGACACAGAAAAGAATGTAAAACATTAATACTCCTCCTCTTAGGGTTTGAATTTATTAGCCAAGAACTGAGACGATACCCTACTTAATCTGCCTTTTCCAGAGAACTGAAGTGCAACCAACGTCTTGTCAGTATTTAGTATTGGCTGAGAAGGAATTTATAGTTCAAAAGCTGGGAATTTGGCTTTGGTTGGTATCAGCAGATCAGCAAGAAAATATATTGTTCCAGCCATTCCTGGAAAAAAAAGGCAATAAATATGCTTAAACAGAAGCATAAATACAACAGACAGCTTCTATCTGAATGCCTTTCAGATGCATGGCCTTCAGTTCCCAGAATTGTCAGCAAACAGCCAGAATTCCTATTCTGGGAACTTAAGTTCAGATGTCTGTAGGGCATCTACAGTAGGTTGGGAGAAGGCTGTTTTAGAGCAGCAGACAACATGTATTCTGCAATGATTTACTTATGGCAATAGTGAAGTAGTAAGTGTCTAGAAGCAATCATAGTCACATGATCAAACGTTCTGAGTGAAGATAGGGAGAACAGTGTAATGAAAGCTAGTGTTGCACAGTGGCTGTTGGATGGAAGTGTGAGACAGAACATTTCTAGTACAATTAATTTCAAGTCTGCCATGAACTAGTCAAAAGACAATACCAGAGGCTACTGTCTCTCCGCATCTGCAACACTAGGATAATGCAAAATATGTCAACTATTATGTAAGTGTTGGTGCTAGTTATAATAGTAGTATAATCAGATGATTCCAATATGATATAGAAGAGGGACAGACAAGTCCGTATTATATTTTTTTAATTACCAGGGGCAAAAGGAAGTGTGGCTGGAATTTGAGGGCCTTTTATTTATTTATTTTATTTTTTGGCAGTTTGACTTTGGGGTCCTCAAATGATTTCCCGTCCTGCTTCAGTTTGTCATGGATAAGCACAAAGGAGCAGCTGAACTCATTGTAGTAAGGTCAGAGATCCCCCTCCTGGAAGGAGAGACAACCCATTTGTCTGCTCTAACAGTAGCCTCACTCAACCAGGGCTCTTCTAGATATGTTGGGATGACTATACACTAGCATTCTCGACCAATAAATAATCCTTTCACATCTGGAGGGCAACAGATGCAGGAATCTGCATACAGTAGAATAGAGAAATACAATATTCAGCTGCAAAAAATTTGACCTGACCCACATGTATATTATTATTAGCTTATGCAGAACTCTGGGATTATGAGACCATATTTTGGTTATCCATCCCCAATCATTACTATCATTAAATTCACAGTTGAAAACATTAAGAGACTGAAGAGCGGAAAAGCAGAGTGACTATTACCTTCAAAAAGGGAAAAAGGAGTGTCTGGTGTCCGACATCCATGTTGCCCATAACTTAAACACCATTCTGCAAACTAAAAAAACATTACACTTTTATCTAGTATAAATACTTTTTCATGGAGGTAGTTGCTTATAGTCTGCGGTAGTTCAATTCATAGGATATGTCTCAAGATACGCTAATACTGAATAATCAATCCTGAACACAGAATATTCAAGAGCTCTACCTGCTGCTAACATAATATATTTGCAGGTGTTTTGTAAGTATGTTCTAAACTCTTTTTGCAAACATTTTAACAATCACAGTTTAACTGGGGTAAAGTCAAAAAGTGATTGGTAAAAAAAATCAGGCTGGGCTTGGGAGGGAAGAACCAGCTCTTTGGGCATATCAAGACCTTCTGGGGCAAAAAGCTGAGTAGAAGCATACTCATGGGACAGGAAAGCTTAGGGACAAAATACTTCAGTCTTGGGGTATGCAGTTCAGACAAGGCTGAGGGGAATGCTTCGCATTCAGGCTCCTAACCCTCATTGTTCAAGAGCAGTGTTTTTCACACTTGGCAATTTTAAGATGTGTGGACTTCAACTCCCAGAATTCCCCAGCCAGCATATTGGCTGGGGAATTCTGGGAGTTGAAGTCCACCTATCTTAGAGTAGCTACGGTTGAGAAGCACTGTGCTAGAGGGTCTTGTATCCTCCAGAGCATCTCTTTTAAGATGGAAGGGGCTGTAGAGAAAAGGGGAACTGGTAAAAGTCACCCCTCTCTCCTTCTACCAAGCCATGGAATACTGACAACAAATTTGAGCCACCACCACCACCACACTTCAAAGCCTGTGACTGTGTAAGGGAAAAGAAAAGAAAAACAGGTAATCTCACTTTAAGCCGTGTAACTAATAGGAGAAAGATACATTAACAGAAGCACCTTCTGTGCAGGAAATCTGCAATATATATCTCAACAACTTCCCAGTGGTTAACCGTGTTCTGCTAAATTTGGAAAAATAAAATAAAATAAAAAGATAGTTCAGAACTCAGCTGAACCCCAAGCAGCTTGCAATCTTTCTTTCCAACAGCTTCAGGGCTCTTTTAAAATCCAGATAAATAAAATAAAATCAGAATGAGAGAGACTATTCCATTAGTCCCCATTTTCCAGCCTTTTCAGACAGATAATAAATGTCATGTGTATTGTATGAAGTAACCCAACAGACAAAATGTGGATGATTAACTTTTCTGCAGGCCAAACTATTTTGAAGACAAACCTAAGGAGAACATCTTGTCCCACATAAGCATGTGCTTACCTTGCAAGCTCTGTAGAGATATTTCATGTCTTGAGTAAGGTTATACAACGCCAGGAAGGCATATGCGTTGCCTGCAGTACCGTGGCACAGCCCGTATCCTTTCTTCAGTAGCCCCAACTGCCATATCACATCAGCGCATTGCAAAGCATCACTGAAATACTTCTGTTCCCCAAACACCTGAGGAAACAAGCAGCATTTTGTTTTGACAGCTTCTTGCATCATCCAAGGATGAAACAGGAAAGTTTCAGCATACTTTTGCTAATTAATGGCCACTCGCTCTCTCTTGGACAGGAACAGAAAGACTTTGTCATTTTCCTTGAAAAAAAAATTTGAGTGATAAATGGAAGGAACGTCACTACCAGCTGTCATTATTAGACAAAAGTAAGATCATCAAAATGCATGGCAGGGACATCTAATTTCCATTTTAGTTGGGGCAGAAATATTAAACATTCTGACATGAAGGGATAAAATCTTGCTAGGTTGTCAAACTGTTACTACCTACCTTATAGGCCTGAATAAGCATGTAGATAACACCGGGTGCACCATGGCACCAATGGACCAGCAAATCTCTGTTGTCTCCGATGCAGGGGGGGTAATTGCCAGAGAGAAACTTTAACTGGCAGACATAATCCACGCTTGGCTTGACCATGTTATGCAACTTTGCTTGACTCACACCAAGACCAGGCTGAGATAAGAAAGATATGCATGCTCATAAATCAGTCATAAGATGCTGCTTCATCTGGGTTTTAAGCATGGTTTTAAAAATAAAAAAGTACTACTATCCCTCACATTGTCAGACTCTGGAGGACGGTAAAACATTCCAAACATGAAAGAAGCCGAATGTTTTTATTAAAAGTATTTATGCCCAAATTCTTAATCCCTAATAACAAATAAAGTGACAGTAAGCCTTAAATTACCTGGTATATTAAAAAGGAATATAGTAATTCAGAAGAGTACTATCAGATCATATTAAAAGCAGAAGAAAAAAGGCATCATCATCACCACCACCACCACCACCATCATCATCTACCAATTTTCTGAAGAAGCCAGCAGAAGGGGAGATTGGTGAATCAAAGCAAGGTGCTGTGGCCATGATGGCCTTTTTATTTTCTCAAGGTTTTTAATCTAAAAAAGGCTCAATTTTGAGTTTATTATACTGGTCTCATGTTTTATGCACTGCTATTTATAACTTCAAAATACCTTCATTATACTTTTGGCTTATGGCTGTAAAAAATAATTGGACTCTATTTTATGTGCAGGATATAAATTTTCACGGAAGAAGAATATTTGCCCTTCAGTACAGACATGCAAACTCACATGCTTTTATTTTACAATGTGTGCCACATTAATGGTGATGAAGTCTCTGGCCATACCTAAGCCATGTATGAGTGGCTGCACACTTCTAAATGGACCTTTTCCATACTGCAGGATGCCTCTCACCTGCATGAGGTAGTAATAAATCCCCGCTAGCCCATGGGCTGCTCCTACATAATACTCCTGGTACCATTCATACATGAGTGGGCTCTTAGCTGTGAAGTTTCGCTTTCTGGCCAGATTCTCACCAGATGCCATAACTGCCTCAGAGACCTGCAGGAAGAATCAGAAATAACAATGGCTGTTTTTAAGGCTGTGCTTCAAAATTTTACTGTTGGCATAAAGAAAATGGAAAAAGCGTGACAACAATTTATTTTAGGTATTTTATACAACAGAAGGGACTCAAGCTCTTTAAATATCCTAGCATCCCTCCATCAAATTTGCTAAGAACCTGTCTTGAAGGAGTTTCATAGATAAAGTGATTAAATGTTATGCATCTCTAATCAGTTCACAGCCAAGTAGGCTTTGAATAAACAATTTTCTTAACTTACAACTATCAAGCTTGTCTGTTTTTATATGAACAGCGTCACACCTTTAATAAATAAGAGAACTTAGTGTGGGGGCCAACAATATTTCCACCCCCCCCAAAAGACAAACTTTAGGACCTTTCCAAATCTCATGAGATTTTGGCAATTATACTCCTCAAATCTCATGGAATTTGCCAAACATGTGAGATTTGGGGATCTCATGAGATTTTGGCCATTTTGCTTTTTAAATGGGGTTAGCAGACCTTCGAAGGATCCATTATTACCCACTGAAGGAGTTTCTAGATGTTTGGGTAGCTTAGGATGCAAAAAAAAAAAAAAAGACAGAGTACCTGTTGGATATGATTTTGAGGGATCTTTTCTTCTCCAAAATGTTTGTTCACAAACAGCAGAGCAGATAAGTACCCCATACGTCCATATAGCATTTCATCAGGGACTCGTGGATCAGGTTTGGGCAGATGCAACAAGCTTGAAAAACAAAAAGGTCTATTAAACTTTCATAATTCAATGACAGAGAAAGTTCCCCCTACCCTCAATTTGAGAATCCTTTCTAAGCAGTTTTAAATAGTGTTATAGATTATTTTATTTTATTTTTATATTTTACTACGTTGTAAGCTGCCCAGAGCCATTTGGAGTTCGGCTGTGCCTAAATTAAATTAAATTAAATTAAATTGAATTGAATTACAATCAATAACATTATTTCATCCTAAGTTACAAGGTAACAAAAGAAACAAAATAACCCCTCCAACATAAAGCATTTTTTAACTTATTCCAAGCCCTTAAAGAAAGTTGCATATCCCCTTCACCTATTCACAACATGTGTTTCTAGGAAGAAAGTAACATGTAAGTTAAATTCTGTTCAGTATGTTCCAGTAAAATATATTGAGGGAGTACAGACCTAACTAAAATCAATCACTCAATCAATCAGAATAAAGTTTTTAAATTATGTGAGCACAACATGGAAGAAATGTGTGACATATTATCAACCACTTTAAATAATGGTATATTCACACAAGTATATTCCATATAGGATAGTGTATATGCAGTTGGGGAGCTTTTTCAGATACCAAGCACAGTTCTCATATATGTATATTTTTCTATTAATTTTTAATTTTTATTGTACTTAACTAATTAAAATTTTAATTAATTACTTTTATTAAATTTAATTAACAAAAATACAAGAAGAAAAATCTGAAAAAACACACTAAAGAAACAAAATAGCAGCTCTCTTGCAAAATCATTACTGGTCATCTAAAAATGCTTAGTATTGACAGGAGAATCAGACTTAGTTGGAATCTGAATTTAGATACAAGCATCACATCCTACAAGGCCCTCAGTTTCAGAATTTTTCGGTCGCTTGCAGACTATTAATGTTCAGCAGTCCTGGGAAGTTTCTACATCAACTGCAACTGACAACTCTTTAACTCTCTAAAGTTGACAATCTGACAATCATTCATGGTTTTGCTTCTTGCTAATGTTTTTTAAAAAAATAAAAGTCAAATGACCTTTGACAAAATGTGAAACAGGATGTAAAATGTTAAAAATCACAATAAACATCCTGAACCAACCCAAAGGTGTATCTGGTACAGCATTCTGCTTCTTGATGCTGGTGAACCAGGTGCCTATGTGAAGTTTCCAAGAATACAACTACCTTGGTCTTAATGCATTAAATTTCAGATCCAACTATTCATTGCATCATATGATCTATCAAACATCCACTGCAAATTATTCAGGTTCTCAGCCAACAATACATAATCATCTGCATACATTCACTAAAACACTTCTAATGTCATCACAAGCACTTGTTATACACTTATCTAGAAATACATTAAACAACCAAGTGGATATCACACATCCTTGCTTTACTGCTGATCAACATTGAATCATTCACCAAATATTCCAGTTATTCACACTTTATTATGATATACAGCACTTACTGCATTATGCAATCAACCTTGAACTCTGTATTTGCACAAATATTCCACAAAGTCTATACACTTTATTATACACCATTTCTAAATTGATAAAGATAGAATAAACTTTAAAATAAAATATTTAAAATATTTAAATATTTTTCAATGACCCACCAAAAAGCAATAATCTGTTCTGCACTCTCTCTACCTGGTAGGATGCCTCTCTGCGTTTTCCATATTTTGCTCATTGTTATCTTTCATGCCTTCTCAATCAGAATTCTACTAAGCATGTTTTATTCATTCATTCATTCTTTCTTTCTTTCAGTTTCTATCACCATCTACTTGCACATGACTAATCCCTGGCTGTTTTTGCATTCACTCTTGCTCCCTTTCCTTTTGAATAGGGAAACAATAATCAAGCACTGATGAGCATACAAACAAATCAGTTGCACAGCCAAACCCTTAGCAAAATACATCTATATTTTAACATTTCTCCAGGTACACACTCTTTGTGTGCAACCTTACAAGTTTTCAACATTTTCATAGCATTTATGACTTACCTTTTTGCCATTTTTTCCCTTGGTAGTGCCAGGGGAACATTTGTAACATTTATAACATTTCTTTCAAGTTTACTCTTCAACAGATCCACCATTACTGTGCAATAGTCTTTCCTGTGTTCCCTTGTTTCAATTTCATTCCAAGTAATTTCATACATTTATTTTTAATTCCATTCACTCTGCTGAAGAATCCTTATTTAGCTCTCTTCAAAAATATTCATATTATTTTCCATCAAAATCACTCTGTACGAACTCTGCCTTTTTTACTCTTAACTGTTCCTTGCTTTTTCTGACTATGTTTTCGTCTCACTGTGTACCCAATATCTCTTTCAACCTTATTTTCTGCAGCATTTTTTTCTCACCCACAGCCTCTTTTACTTCATCAAGCGTCCATTTCACACCTCCCCATATTCACTGATTGACTGAATTTATACACCTTCAGGATTAATTCAGTCAGGATAAATTCCCAGGGGTTTACAATATAATAATACAACGTACAATAGAATCAAGGGTAAAAACAAGGAAAAAAATAATGAACACAAAGAACCATGACACCTACCCCAAATCACCAATAACAAGCCTTAGGCTTCAAATGCCCTGTGAAAGAGTTCAGTTTCCAAGGCCTTTCTGAAAGATGCCAAAGTAGGTACTACATGAATCTCTTGTGGGAGGCTGTTGCAAAAGATGGAGGCCACCACAGAAAATCACTGTCTCCAGGTCCCTACCCCTCCCACCTAGGATGAAAATACCAGATAGGTTAGTTCTACACAGAAGGGGATATCCTGAAGATACCTGGGAACCATGCCATTCCCAGAGCAGGCAGCTAGATTTTGAACTTATTGGCATTCCTAACAGACTGCAAAGCCAGCCCTATGTACAGGGCATCGCAGTAGTCCAGACTAGTGGTAGATAAGAGTGTGAACAATTGTAGCAAGATCCTCCCACTCCCTGTAGGGTTGCAACTGGTGCACTAGCCAAAAGTGGACAAAGGCCCTTCTGGCCATGATTCCAACCTGTGCATCCAGAAGTACAGACCTATTTCCTAAGGATAATGCTTTAAGAGACAACACTGGAGCTGACAGAAGCTGCAACTCTGTCTTGCTCAAGTTTAACTTCAGTCTATTTTGGTCCATCTATACCACAACAGCTTCCAGACACTGGGACAAGACTTCAACAGCCAGTTCTGTACTTGCACTAGTGACATCTGGAGCCAGAGGGCCTCTTAAGGTTGTAGCATGCCATACCCTCCTTCAAGATTATAGGCATTACTCATTCCTGAAACAAGGCAATGAGCATGTCCCAGATCCAGCCTATTACAAGCCTTCCAGCCCCATATAGGAGCTAGGAGGGACAGAGATCTAACCCACTGGTGGCTGGGGTCATGCTACAAAGCAGCCTATCCACTTCATCAGAATCTACAAGCCAAAAGGAGTCTTAGGTAAAGCCACTGTCCTCTTCAGTGAGGAATAAAGAATGAGATTTAAAATGGGAAAAGCAGCTAGATCCAAACCATTTTGATTTGGATACAAGAATTGTAGGATCAAATTTCCTGACTGGGCCCTTTGCCCCAAAGCACTAGGAGAATGCAACCAATAGAGTAAAATTGGCAGGGGACGAATAGGCAGAAGCTTCAAGGGGTTATTCATTTGTTTTCAACGTTGCTTTGCTTAACTATATAGTTTTAGCTTTGCTCACATTTTCTGTCTATGTTTATTTGTCTATTTGCTAACAACTCTTAATGCTTGTATAAAGATCTAGGCCTCCTACAAATTGGTTAAACTACCTTATTCCCCAAGTACTCCTGTTGTTGTATTAAAATAAAAATCCTTTATTCACTGTTACTCCAGTGTTAGGTTTGTACTAGCACTATGCATTCAAAAGCTGCTGAGGCCTGCTTGGCCTGGTTAAAAGAGGGATGTGGAATCATTTCCACTTATAAGATCAGTCATAGGGAAGTTAGATCCCATATTGTTCCCCTATTCAGATTATACGGAAACCTGAGAAAAGGGAGGATCACCCCACTCAAGAATACAGGCTGACAGCTTTTTTTTCCTGTCCTGGGAGAAACTCTTTCACTTGGGGAATACCTACGCTGAGGCACCCTGGAGCTCAGCTAAGAAGATGGGTGGGTAGAAATCTCAAGGAGGGATCTGGCTTGCTCGTGTTACGTGTTTTGTGACAGACACCTTGCTACAAGTGTATGCTGAAGAAAGTGATAAAAAAAAATCCATGGAGTAGAAGAGAGGTGAACAAAAGCTCTTGGTGATTTGAAAGAATTTCTGACTCATAAGCAGCAGTAAGCAGTACTCTAATCCTTCACATTAAATTATGCACCCAAAATAAAAAAGCTTGAAATAACTAGGAGTGAATTTTCACATGGAAAAACTGTGACCTTGAGTTTGGCTTTAGAATTGAAAGCAAACTTCTGGGTTTAGATTACTTTAAATCTGAGGGTACTTCTTTTGCACCAGAGAATTGGTTGCAAAAACAAAGTAAAATCTCACAAGCCTGAGTAACACCTACAGCTACATATGTTAAAAATGCTTTATGTATGCTGTCAGCTCCAGGCAACAATGGGTATGATCAAAAACAAAGATGGCAAGGACCTAACAGAAGAAGAAGAGATCAAGAAAAGGTGGCAAGAATATACAGAAGACCTGTATAGGAAGGATAACAATATCGGGGATAGCTTTGACGGTGTGGTCAGTGAGCTAGAGCCAGACATCCTGAAGAGTGAGGTTGAATGGGCCTCAAGAAGCATTGCTAATAACAAGGCAGCAGGAGACGACGGCATCCCAGCTGAACTGTTCAAAATCTTGCAAGATGATGCTGTCAAGGTAATGCACGCTGTATGTCAGCAAATTTGGAAAACACAAGAATGGCCTTCAGACTGGAAAAAATCAACTTATATCCCCATACCAAAAAAGGGAAACACTAAAGAATGTTCAAACTATTGAACAGTGGCACTCATTTCACATGCCAGTAAGGTAATGCTCAAAATTCTGCAAGGTAGACTTCAGCAATTCATGGAGCGAGAATTGCCAGATGTACAAGCTGGGTTTAGAAAAGGCAGAGGAACTAGGGACCAAATTGCCAATATCCGATGGATAATGGAAAAAGCCAGGGAGTTTCAGAAAAACATCTATTTCTGTTTTATTGACTATTCTAAAGCCTTTGACTGTGTGGACCATAACAAATTGTGGCAAGTTCTTAGTGGTATGGGGATACCAAGTCATCTTGTCTGCCTCCTGAAGAATCTGTATAACGACCAAGTAGCAACAGTAAGAACAGACCACAGAACAACGGACTGGTTTAAGATTGGGAAAGGAGTATGGCAGGGCTGTATACTCCCACCCTACCTATTCAACTTGTACTCAGAACACATCATGCAACATGCTGGGCTTGAGGAATCCAAGGCTGGAGTTAAAATCGCTGGAAGAAACATGAACAATCTCAGATATGCAGATGATACCACTTTGATGGCTGAAAGTGAAGAGGAACTGAGGAGCCTTATGATGAAGGTGAAAGAAGAAAGTGCAAACGCTGGCTTGCAGCTAAACCTGAAAAAAACCAAGATTATGGCAACCAGCTTGATTGATAACTGGCCAATAGAGGGAGGAAATGTAGAAGCAGTGAAAGACTTTGTATTTCTAGGTGCGAAGATTACTGCAGATGCTGACTGCAGTCAGGAAATCAGAAGACGCTTAATCCTTGGGAGAAGAGCAATGACCAATCTCGATAAAATAGTTAAGAGTAGAGACATCACACTGACAACAAAGGTCCGCATAGTTAAAGCAATGTTGTTCCCAGCCGTAACATATGGCTGCGAGAGCTGGACCATAAGGAAGGCTGAGTGAAGGAAGATATATGCTTTTGAACTGTGGTGTTGGAGGAGAATTCTGAGAGTGCCTTGGACTGCAAGAAGATCAAACCAGTCCATCCTCCAGGAAATAAAGCCAGACTGCTCACTTGAGGGAATGATATTAAAGGCAAAACTGAAATAGTTTGGCCACATAATGAGAAGACAGGACACCCTGGAGAAGATGCTGATGCTAGGGGGAGTGGAGGGCAAAAGGAAGAGGGGCCGACCAAGGGCAAGGTGGATGGATGATATTCTAAAGGTGACGGACCCGTCCCTGGGGGAGCTGGGGGTGTTGACAACCGACAGGAAGCTCTGGCGTGGGCTGGTCCATGAAGTCACGAAGAGTTGGAAGCGACTAAACGAATAAACAACAATGCTGTCAGCAGTAGTTCCTATTACAGATTTCTAAAATGTAAGACAAATATGATACTTCAGTTTATAAAAAAGACCATGTTGATTTCGTACTTTGAATCAAGTAGAAATGCATTAATATCATAACTATATAATATTGCACTGGAGTACATTTAAAAGATTTCCATTAGGAATTTAGAAAAATTTTATGTTGCTAAAAAATCAAATATAAAGATACTTGACAGCTGTGTATAAATGAAATAAAATTGTGAAGAACTAGCAAAAGAACGACTGAGAAAATAAAACCTTTTCTTAATGCAGAGCTTTCAGATCTCCCCACTGACATCTCCAGTGAAGGAAATATGAAGTATCTTTTGTAGTGTATACAAACATCTTTCAGTAATAAAATAAATTCCAGGGAGACCAATGTAAAATATTAGCCCTCAAAAAGAAATACCAGAAGATACGGAAGGAAGGAAATGCAAAAGAGAAGTAATAAAAATAAAAATGCTTATTTGGATTCTAAAAACCAAAGGATTATGTGCAACACCTAAGAGGTATGTAACACTTTACGCTGCTCTGGTTAGTGGCAAAAGTATAGTAATTACTAACACTTATATCACACAGATACTAGTGTGGATTCTGGAAATGGATGACTGAAAATTGTGGGAAGATATAGAGAACTGGGCATACTTTGATTAAAAAATTCAAGGCTAAAATGAAAACATTGCTATCTTAAATATGTAAAAATCTCTGTGATTAAGAGCCTATCTTTTTAGTTGCTGGGAGATAACATCAAATTAATGCTAAATGTATCATACTTCAAGTGGAAATTAGCAAAAATGTATCAATACAAAACAGACCCAAGATTGTCATCCAAGTTTTTTTCAACTCAGTTTTTAAGGAAATGTTTGTCATGTTAGTCAAGGTAGAGTCCCTGTGAAAACTCATCCTTCAAGGACAATTATTTTACAAAACCCGTGCTTTATTCCAATAATACCATTAGAGGGCAGTATGTAATTAGACTGAATTCTCATTCTGAGAACAGGAGTTAAGTGTGGGAGAAACAAATGAAAATTTTTCCAAATGAACAAAGAGTAGAATTGTATTTATATGAATACTGTTCTGATGGAGGACGTGTGCCTGCCTCCAATCCCGTTTACAACAAGCCAGAGTCATATGAGAATATGCAAGCTGCCACAGGAACCTCTGGCTAATGTTATGATATCAAAACCTGATAAACTAAATATACTTCCAGAATTTGGGACAAGAGAGAAGGAATACCTGTCTTTTTAAAAGAAAAAAGTATATATACAACAAGAAGTACTCAGATCTTCCTGGATAACAATAGTACAGGAAATATAAATGTAACTGTATAAAAATAATGTACAATATGCTTACTACATTGAAATAAATTTAAAATAGCATCAGAATTTCTTTATAGATATAAAACAAATCTTATTTATGGTTGCCACAATCCATGAAGTGTACATAAAGCCATTTTCATACCAATGACTTTTATACAAGTCCAAATAAAATGAAGGTGCACTGGGTATCAGCTGTACCTCAGACCCGCAGTCAAATATTGCTGTTCATATACCACTGCTTTAAACAACAGAGACTTGAATATTCTAGCAGAATTTAATTAGGAAATACAAATCTAGCTGAAAAACAGTCAGCAGTGAAACTTTAAATGCAGATTATTATTCAAGGAAAGCCTATGCAACTTACCAATATTTTCCTTACATAGTCTGTCAAAATTAATAATTTTAAAAATGAATGTACAAACCCTTCCTACATATTGCAATTTAGTTAAGAATGGCAACCTTACTCATTAATCTATTATGGCTGAAATAATGGGTGCTGCACACCAAAGAGCAATCTTCTGGTGGAAATGGCTCCCCCCCCCCCCCAGAAGTAAGGCAATTTGTATCATGGCAAGTTTAAGGTGTCTGAGAATCTATTCAAATATTTTAAGACATTACCGAGCAATGCAATCTCCTGCTTGTTTGTCATTGTGTAGTTTATGATATACCACTGCAGCCACTGCCAAAGGTCCAGCATCACCACATAAGAAAGTGATTGATCGTTTTGTCAAGCAACTAAGACTCTTCTTTACATACTCTTGAGCCATCTGAAGATAGGCTGGGTCTCCATATACCTCATGCAAATGAAAATATAGCAAAGCAATGCCTGAAAAGAGAGTTAGAAAAGGTAGAATATTACCAAAATTACCCTTTGATAAGGCGTATCTTGATGCACTATCAATTATTATTTAACCATTAACAGCTAATAATTTCATTTCATTAATTATTCTATAATTAAAAATTATACTGCCTATTAAGACAAAGCCTCTTCAATTGCGCATTAATACAAAACAGAAAATCATGTAATTACTAACATTTCTATGACAATGTTTACAATCCTAAATTGTAAAATCTCTCTGGAAATAGAGAAATACATTAAAGTGACATTAAATGTACTATCTGCAGTCTAACAGTAAATATCCATTGTCATATATTTGAAAGATACTTTCCAGGTAATTTCGGGGTAACACTCTTAGAAATGACAACAGATTGTATTCCTGAGAATCATGGTGCCATATACATAAAATCCTTGTGAAGATCGTATCAAGAGGAGCTTATACTTGGGGCGTTTTTTCCCTGCATCTCAGATTCTGGTGTCATTAATAGACACCAGACACTTTGGGTCCCAGTAATGACCTGACTCACGCACAATTGAAAATGCAGAATTCAGATTTATTGAGAATAAATTAATCCTTGCAAGGAAAGGAAAGAGAAAGGTTAGTCCTTAGGTTTGTCAGGATATTTGGTATGGAATTTTTTCAGTAGCTCTGGAGCACGAACGTGTTTACTGTCCAACCATTTGTGCTCTGGAAAATAATTCCAACTGATTAGGTACTGTAATTTTCCTCTGGTCTTGAGAGCATCTAAGATCTCTTTCACTTCGTAATGTTGTTCCTCTTCAATCATTGTGGGCATTGGGGGAGGTTGTTCTGGGTGCCATCTAGATGATTCTTGTACCTGTTTCAGTAGGCTGCAATGGAAAACAGGGTAGATTCATTTCGAATTCTTATGGAGCTTTAGTTGCACCGTGACAGGGTTTACGATTTTCTCTATTTCAAACGGACCCACAGTTTTTGGTCCCAACTTTTTAGATGGCTGCAATGATGTTAAAAATTTTGTGGACAAGTATACTCTCTCTCCCACTTTAAATTCCCACTCTGGGGATCTCTTGCGATCAGCATATTTTTTGTAAACTTTCCTTAGCTTCAGCTAACGCTTTCTCTATCACTTGCCAATTAGAATGAATCTCCTCCATCCACTCACTGGATGAACAAGATTCAGATGGCCCCTGCGGCAGCTTGGGGATCGGCACGAAATCTTGGCCATACACTATTTGGAATGGAGATAATCCCATGCTCTGGTGAACCAAATTGTTATAAGCAACTTCAGCAAAAGGAATTCATCCTGTTGGTAATTTATATAGAACCATAACATTTGCTCCAGGGTGGCATTCAATTGTTCCATCCCCCCATCCGTCTGTGGATGGTTTGACGAGCTTAGGGCTTGTGAGGCGCCAATTAGTTTTAAACATGATTTCCAGGACGTAGAAGTATACTGAAAACCTTGATCGCTTATCACTCTATCAGGGACTCTGTGAAATGAATAGATATGCTGGATAAATAGCTTGGCAAGCTGGTTGGCTGTGGGCATTCCGGCGCATGGAACAAAATGAGCTTGTTTAGAAAATAAATCAATTACAACCCAAATCAGCTTTCTTTTTGCTTTCAAGTAACTATCCTATAAAGTCCATGGTAATTTCCTTCCAGAGTTGGGTTGGGTTCACTACAGGCTGGAGCAGTCCCTGAGGCTTTCCTACTTTTTTCTTTGCCGTGGCACCAATTGGGCAGCTAGCCACGTACTCCTTTACATCCTGCCTGAGACTCAGCCACCAGAATTGCCTCGCAGCAAATGTAAAGTCTTTACTAAACCAAACTGGCCAGCTGACTTAGCATCATGGCTACATTCCAGAATTTCCTTGCATAGAGTTTTTGGAATGTAAATCTTTCCTCCCGACCACCACAGTCCATCCCTTTCCCACAAGGCAGTTTTACTTTCCTGCAACCAAGTGTCATTTTGCAGTTCTCGGCTCAGCGCTTGCTTTAAATCAGCCAGAACTTCTGCTTTCTCTAACTTTTTCTGGCTCCGAGTAACAACGGCCAGTCCTAGCTGTTGCTTTGGAAACACTGTATCCACTACTTCATCTCTTTAGCTATTATGTTGCAGTAAGCGCGACAAAGCATCCGCCCAAATTTTTTTTCCCTCAGGCAAATATCTCAAGGTGAAATTGAAATGGCTAAAGAACTGAGCCCAGCGAATCTGCTTTGCATTCAATTTCCTCTGAGTTTTCAACGCCTCCAAGTTCTTATGATCAGTCCACACCTTGAAAGTCTCTGAAGCCCCTTCCAATCAATGTCTCCAAGTGAGCAAAGCCCATTGCAGGGCAAAAGCCTCCTTCTCCCACACGTGCCACCTGTGCTCAGTCTCGGTGAACTTTTGCGACAAGTAGGCACACAGCTGCAACTCGCCATTTTGACTTTTCTGCAACAACACTGCCCCAACTGCTGTATCTGAAGCATCAGCTTCATCATCACTCAGTCGGGTGTGATCTGATGTCCCCAAGTCATCTCCCAACACCAATACCGATGGAGCACTCTCTGGGGTGGGCACCTTCCAGGCTAGCTGACTAATCAACCTGTCCATGGCTTCCTTCAAGCTGGCCACCGTGTCTGCTATCAACTGCATCTCTCATTCCAGCCAGGACAGATGTCAATTGGCCATCAGATCTCGACTCCTGGCTTCTTGCTGGAATAAGCGCCACCTCACTGGTGTCCTCTCAGTTCCGTCTTCAACCCCATCTGGGTTTGAGTTTCAGAAGGAGTTCCTTCTCCAATTGGTCATCAGATCGTGGAGGAGGGGGGCAGCTCATTTTCTGTTTCTTTGTCTTCGGCTTGGCTCCCTTCTCCTTCTCCTTTCCTCCTTGAGCTTTCGCTATTTGACCTCTCTTGGTCATCGAAGTCCCTGCAGAAGGTGCTGAGATTTCTTCCTCTTCTGTCTTTATTTCTGGCTTACTTTGATCAGAACCCTCCATTCCATCCAAGCATGACTGTGGAGAGTGAAGGATTAACTTTCCTAAGAGAAAGCTTCTCCCAGTAAAGTTAAAATTGGTACAATCGCAGCTTTATGTAAGAACTGACACTTTAGTTCCCAGTAAAGACCTGACTCATGTGCAATTGAAAATGCAGAATTCAGATTTACTGAGAATGTGTACAGATCAAGAGAAAAGCTGTCATTGAAAATTCCCACCTAAACTACCTAATTAAAATGAACAGACAGCCATTCCCCCCCACCTTTACACCTCTTCCCACCTCATTCCAATGGTTAGGCATGCCAAGCACAGATGTCTCTGCTGGTACGATCTTGACGTCTTTCCTTAGTCCAAACAAAATAGTTTCTCACTCCTGGATGTTCCCCCTCCCATCTGGTTCTTGACACACGTCAGCTCATCATGGCAGATGAACATGATCAGAAGATTCATCATTCATCTGATTGTGGAATCTGACACATCACTTTTAAACTTGCAATTTTAACCTTTAACACACTGGGCAACTTTGATCACATTTCTAAGTCCATTCACCACCTAGCTCACAGGACTGGAAATTCAAGGATATACAATCAGTACTGTTAACAAGAACTAGAGTGGTATAATGCAAACACACACAAACACACACACACACACACAAACCAAAACTGAACTATGAATGACGAAGGTCCAGGAAAATAATCAGGAATGTAACCGTGCCCCAACTGGGAAAATCACAATAAAAGGACTTCAGAGAGAAATAAGAAGTTGCTTTTTCTACTGAAAAAGAACTGCATACCCAAGTTTATGTCGATGAAGATTCTCAAGTCATCCAGGTGGAATTGTCTGTAGGCCGAGTAATGGCAACTGGATTTCCAGTTGCATGACTCAACCTACAGACATACCCAAGTTTAACAATATCAAAAAGATCATTATTCAGCATTTTTAAGTTTGAGTCAGTGAGCATTTGAATGTTTGATGTAGAGCACAAGATATGTCAAAAACTAATGCCATTGTTTTACTATTTTTTTTATTTTATTTCTTATTTTTATCCTGCCTTTATTATTTTTATAATTAACTCAAGCCAGCGTACATACTTAATACTCCTTCCCCCTCCTCTTTTCCCAACAACCACCCTGTGAGGTGGGTTGGGTTGAGAGAGAGGAACTGCCCCAAGGTCACCCAGCTGGCTTTTATGCCTAAGGTGGGACTAGAACAGCCTCCTGGTTTCTAGCCCAGCACCTTAACCACCAGACCGAACTGGCTCTTCTTACATTTCCAATATTATGATTTGTGCCAATTAATTTCATAAACCAGAATAGCAATAGATTCATATCCAAATTTTGACAAAGACTTGGAGGTTTTGGAATAATGGCCTTCTTTCAGTGTAGCTAGAAATGGAATGATAACCCTCTATTGGAAAAATACTAACAGAATGAAGAACGATCAGCAGGAAATATGAATTAGCAAGTCATAAAATGTCAAAGGTCAAAAAAGAGACAGTGGTTTACTGAAAGAGGATGTCAGAAAATGGGGATTACGGGATTCCCAATAAAGACGGAGAGTTGATAAATGCGTTAAGTACAAATGGAAGCATTATTAATGTGAGTCTGAAGTCTTCAAGGAAACAGTATGCATTCTAGAGGCATCTTCAAAGAATAAGTACTGTAGGAATGAGTGACCTATAGCAGTTCCAGATTTTTCATTTTCTCAATTAATAGTGCACTTGCAAACTCATTAACCATTGCTGAGAGGATGCAGGCCTCCGTATTTAAAAATACAGCAAAAAGAGAAAAAAAAATGAAGGGGAAGTAGAGCAGCTTTCAAAATTACTTTCTCCTATTCATGGGAAACTTTTAAATTTAGATCATTTTCTCATTTTGCATAGGTAATCTCCCAAGCGTCATACCATAGTCAATTCAATTATACATGTATATTAACGACAAATCTCCATTTCCTGCCAAAGTTAATAACCTTGTCCACTCCCTAGGCAGTTTCTATGTTAGTATTATCAATGAAGACAGTGAAAATGTATTTTATCATCTGCAATGCTGTGTACCTGAAACTATTTTTAAGAAAAAGTCTTATTCTGGATATCACCATTTCTACAAACTAATTAAGTCACAGCACAGTACCAAAATCTTAATAGCAGCATGGAAAAAACCACGTTTCCATATTTCAATTTGTATGACACAGACTTTGCAGACTTTAGGGTTAGATGTCATTTTTGGTTGAAGTTTGCAGATGAAGTAAAACTTGGGCTCACATAGAAAACTAGGTAAGGAACATATATTATACAGACCTGTGGGAATGTCTAATATTCCAATACTCAAACACTAGCACCATCCAGATTTTTGCCTTTTTCTCCATCTGAAAGTAAAGACTTTTGACCTTTTCTTTCAAAATCATAAGAATTAAAACATCTTAATTTTTAAAGAATGGCTGAGACTTTTATGATTCTGCAGAAGCTGCTGAATGTTGCATGAAGATAAAACAATTACGGTTACAGTCAAATCTTACAAACATTATTGTAACTGCCTCTGCTGGTGCTGGTATGGCACTATCCATTTCTTTAATAGACCCACCAATCTTACCTGTAAAAGTTTGTTTATTTTTTTTTAAGCAGCTAATTTCTCTTGAATTGGTATAGTACAATATAGCAGTTTGGCCTGCTCCCCCACTGTGACTGGTTCACAAAAGAACCCATTTTTTGTGCACTTGTTTACAGAGAGCTTAAAACAAATGCAGAAAGCACAAGCGGTATATACAAAATATAATTTATATATTTTGCCAAAAGAGCAGCTGATAAAAGTATCCACTTAACACACTGAAGATGCAAATAGGAACTGCCACCTACAGTTTTTGGAGTTGGCAATACAGAGGAAACCACTTTATATGTAGATACTCAAATTTCTACCCTGAAGCATATATTCAATTTGCTGGTTTTTAAATACAAAGCAGAGATAGAAACTGATCACAATTTAGTTCAGGGCTCAGTTTAGAAAACAGATGACTCTACAATTGAACCAAACTATAATCAGAACTTAAGTTTCAGACATCTTACTGATTCTAATTTTTCTAATAGGAAACCTTCAAGAATTATAATTTAAAAAAGGGATACAATTTGCAGAGGTAGTAAATGCTTCTGAAAGGATAAAGTTTTTTTAAAATCTGAGGGTTTTTTAACACAAAAATCCTTTTTCTAAAATGTTGGACTTAACAAAATGATGCTTGCCAGCATAGTTGGGGGGGGGGGGACAAGCAAAGTTAACAATGAAGAGGCTAGGTAATTACTGTATCAAGGTAAAACCTGGCTGATCTGCACAGATCATGTTTCAGCTTTTTCTGCCTATAGTCAGAGAGCTTTCTATTCATTTAAAATTCTCTCTATATAGAACTCCAGCATGGTACATATTCAGGCTCTTATTGATACTACAAACTGTACATTTAACAAAGCTTCCTGCCTGGTTAGTTAAACAGCAGAGGGAAAATGGATAGTAAGCAAAACCCCCTATTGTGGACTCTGCAATCCTCTTAGCATCTACCGTAAGGGTAGAACTTTCAAAGGGTAAGAGCCATGCACAGGATTTTATAAGTGGGGGGCAACAGAGGCGGCTACAAAATAGGTAAGGCCACATCACCTCTGGGCAGGGCAAGATTTGGGGAAAAGCTTATGGGAAGTTTTTTGCTTAAAAAAAACCTACAATATGGCTTGTTTAAGGCTTATATTAGAATCCTCATCACTCTCAAAATGGAGGGAAACAGCACTGATCACTTTCAGCAATCATAATCAGAGGACATTCCAAGGGCTGCAAAATGAAAGTCTGCAGGTTGCCCACAGCACCTATGAGGAAGAAAGAGCCCCTTTTTAACATGCAGGATACAGTGGGACTGAGGACATTAATGGATACTTTTCAGGGAATCTATGAAGTTAATGGAGGGTACTATGGCTTCTCTTCAAAGGATGGTTCTATGCATGGTTCTATGCATTTTCTGCAGTTTTACAGAGAAAGTGGTAAAGATGTCTACTGCTTGGCAGCAACAATATGGAAGGAAATGTAAAGTTAAACTTGCTGTTAAAACTCAGTCCCAGCATACGTCTAAATGTTATGATGGCATCAGCACCAACAGTAGATGAACTGTGAGTGAAAGAGTCCGGGATGTTTATTAGCAATCATATGAGTGCCAATTGATTTCAGATTGCCAGGAAATTATCTACATGAGAAGATACTCAACAAGCCTTTCCTAGAGAGGCAATTAAGGGAGAAGGCTGTTACCTTGGCCCAATTAATTCCTTGTAACCTGAAACCACACTGAATAAATTAGTAAATCCAGAATATTGGAAGTGACCAGGTACAATAATGTGATGGAGAATATATTCTGTGGTGACAACACATTCCATTTCATTGTAAATGGACAAGTTTGCAAAGAAAAATCTATAAGCAGAGAATAAAGAGACAGAAGCATTGAGACAATTGCGCCCTTAACACAAATGCTTTAAGATTTTGTTATGTCATGTAGCTAAAAACAAGCACCCTAACCAATTCTTCCATTTCATCAGCTGTATTCAAGAAACTCAAAGGCTGCCTTCCAACACCGCCCCCCAATATAAGTATAAGTATAGATTTTTGTTCTTTGCATAAACTTCTCCAATCCACTTTAAACTAAACATTATGGCATATTGATTAGCTATATGAATTGATTAAAAGCCCTGTGATTGATTAAAAAGAGAATGTGCCCCTTCCTAATGATCTAAGCAGACATTATTAAAATTGATTTTCAGTATAAATCCTTGCAAATGCTCCCCCTCCCCACAGGTTTATTTACAATGGAAATGTATACAGAAGTATTGGCTGCGATATACTTAATCAAGCAGTAGTCAAAATTCATGTTTTATTAGCACCACAATGTGAGCACAGAATTAAAGGCCTTTGAAATAAGTCATAGATTGTTGGAAGGAACTATACGTGGGCACACATGGGTGTGAGAATCTAAAATCATATTTTGGCATTCTCTGCAATATAAATTTTCCCAAGATATCTCCCCTCCACAAAAGACTATTAAAGTAATCTGTAGAATGTGGGCCCCAATCCTGACTGAAACTATGCAAGGGTTTCAACTTCACTCCTTGCTCACTTGGTCTGCAGAATTTTCCTACCCCAAACCAAGAATTTTAGAAAAAAGAAGGAAAAAAACTTAACTGACAACATAGAGATTTCAATTTTGGTTGGCAATTAATGTCATCTTTAATATCTGTTTAAGCCTCTGCCTCAGCTGATACTTAAAATGTAGTATTTCATTCAAGTGTTAATCATTTAAGGAGAGTGTGTCCTGAGGTTAGAATGTAGCATAGAAGTTATTTTGCACACTCAGCTTAAAAGTCTAGGGAAGTTTCATCCAATGGGAGCA
Source organism: Candoia aspera (assembly GCF_035149785.1). Lineage (NCBI taxonomy): Eukaryota > Metazoa > Chordata > Lepidosauria > Squamata > Candoiidae > Candoia > Candoia aspera. Next base: position 172,243,682 of record NC_086153.1, on the reverse strand, counting down.
TATCCCAGAAAGTAAAGTTTGCATACATGATGGCCCTTTATGGTCCTTAACGGTCTAAGGCAGTGTTTCTCAACCTTGGCAACTTTTAAGATGTGTGGACTTCAACTCCCAGAATTCCCCAGCCAGCATTTGAAGTCCACATATCTTAAAGTTGCTAAGGTTGAGAAAAACTGGTCTAAGGAAATACCCATGCCACCAGTAAACTGAAACCAGTTGTGCCACCAACTCAGAGCAGGAGATCTGAGAATGTTTATTGTCTGAGAAGAAGACATGAAGAGGAGGACAGCAGCCTAAGAGAGGAAGAACTTAATGTATTGATATGATTCACACACTGTTATAAAGTGGAGTATTTGGTTTTGGCTTACTATGCTATTTTGTATTTGTATGGCTGTGCATCTATCCAAGAAACTCTGGGTGGTGAACAAACAAGAACAAAGGGTTACATTAAAACAAAGATCAACTAAATAGCGTCAAGGCTCAATAAAAACACAACCATTAGACACATATATCCATGCTGGAGTTCCCAACAACTTCCTGCTTCCAATGCTTGGGAGAAAAGCCTGGTCTTCATGGCCTTGTGAAAGGCCAATAGAGTAGGGACTGTCTGTATTTCAAGGGGGAGGGCTGTTCCAAACAGCCGGCATCTTGACAGAGAAGGCATGTTCCAGGAACCTGCTATTTCATTGATGATACCTGAAGCATGCCCACTCTGCCAGATCTGGTGGGGCAGGCAGAAACCAGTGGGGAGAAGCAGTCCCACAAGTAACCTGGTCCCATGCCATGTAGGGCTTTAATGGTGACAACCAGCACTTTGAATTGCACTAGGAAGCTTACCGAGAGCCAGTGTATAGCTCTCACATGAATCAAGACATGTGGGATTGAGGAAATTATAGTTTAGGATTTGGTGTTTCTGAAACTCAAGTCCACAATAGTGTATTCATTAATCATGATTAAGTGTGATGTGCAAATGCAGCCACAGTATATTTCAGAAGAACAGTAAGAAACCGGCTTTTCAACAAACAAAGCCTCGCCACAGTGAGCTGGATTAGAATTCCAGTATGATAGCATAGAGAAATCTCTGATAAGGCAGAAAGGATGGCAGTCCCCCCGTGTCTGAATTATATCTATTCTACAAAAAAACAGGAGTTGTCCAGCTGATACTGCACTCTCTGTTGTGGTGCCTGCCCTTTCAAACAACATTCCCCTGAGATTTGGATGGCCCTGACTTTGCTCGCCTTTTGCAAGGCACTAACGACCAGGATCTTCCCCTGAGAATTGGGACCGGATACTGGGTGAACCCATTTTGATATGGTGACTATTTGTTCTGTTCTATGTCCTGCTTGTCTGTGAAGTGCTGTTTTTAATTATTTAATTTTTTTAAAATATGTTTTTAATTTTGATTGCTAAGTGCCCTGAGACATATCTCGATTTGGCAGCCATATAAATCTAATGAATAAATAAATTTTGGCTGCAACATCAAAAAAAGAGAAAAAAGTATTTTTTTTATTTCTTTCTCCAAAGAATTACTATCACATTCAGGAATACTTTGGAAGTTCAGGAGATTTCAGCCCTGAAAAAAGGGATCGCTTACAAGTCCCTTGATAAAATAAATAACATTTGCAGGGTTCCCAAAGCCTTTCCTTCTTCAAGACATATCCCAGCAGTATAAGGAGACCATGTATCCTCCAGCCATTCTTTAGACATCCAGACTTTAAAACATGCTTTGGGAACATTTAACATTCACATTTTACAACTCTCCCATCCTACCTGCCCAGCCAGTATAACAAGTACAGTCCCTGGGGTCTGCAGAATTCAGGCCTCTTTCCATCTGCTGGAGAAGCTCCTTGATCTTATTGTTCAGGTGTTGAGTGAATTCAGGAGTGAGCTGTAGATGTTAATAAAAGCACAGTAGTTATGTCTCAGCAGACACACTGTCACTTATCAGGATGTGCCAAGCTAAGTACTTTGAAATGCTCCATACTTTTAAAAGAGAACAACCCTTTTAGAAATCGAAAGGAAATAAACAGCTGCCATGCTGGCAGCAGTAATTTAAAAAGGGAAAGAAGAATCCAAATTCATTTTTACAGAAAACCCTACTACTTCAGCCATGCTTTCTTCCAAGTAACTGTAATTAAGAACTGAGCCTTAAATATTTAAAATGGTATTTCTTTCCCCTGCTAATACATTGGCTATCCATGCCTATTACCTTGAGGTTATAGCAGTGCTATACTTTCCCCTGAGGGGACCTTGAAGGCTACTTAAATTTTTAAGAGTAGATTCTGCTCTGATTGCCATTAGACAAAGAGGACAGAAATAGCATATTACAGTATTACTTGACAGTCTGCGCTGACTCACCACAATTCTACTGCATGGAAAGCTTTTGTATAGGGCGCTATACAACATTTGCTGTGGCAAGCATAAAAAGCTTGAGAGATGTCCATTTCTCAATGCAGTCAAGCATTCATCAAGGCTCTAAGCCTAACAACCCTTCTGAGGCTTGAAACTTTGTGGTGAACACTGGCATGATATAGAAATACAGAATGTAACGGTTGGAAGGGAAATGGAGATCATGGACGAGTCTACTACAGCATCCCTGACAGATGGAGATCCACCTTGTTTAAAGATCTCAAGCAAAAGAGAGCCCAGAGTGGTCTGTTCCATTGTTGAACAGAGATGGCCATCAAGAAATTTTGCCTCATATACAACCAAATTCCACTTCCTTGTAATCCCCTTGTTTCTTGACCTGTACTCTGGAATAACCCTGAAGACTCCTGCCATTCTTCTACGTGACAGCCTTTTAGATACTTGAGTCACCTATTTTTGTCTCCCTACAGAAACTTGTTCTAAATATATCCAATACCTCCAGCCACACCTTACAAGTTTTCCCTCCCTGGCTCCTTATCACCATCGTTGATTTCCTCTGTACTGGCTCCAGTTTGTCAATATTCTTCCTAAAATGTCATTCTCAGAATTGGATACAGTCTAACCAATATAGAATACCAAGAAATGATTTCTCTTTGATATTCTGCTATTGTTGATGCAGCCTAGGATTGCATTTATTTATAGCTGCATCCAATTGTTGGCTCATGTACAGCTTGTGATCCATCAAGACAGCCAGATCATTTTTTGTGTGTACTATTGCCCAGCATTTCCCTCCCACCATGTAACTTTGAAATTTCCTAACCGCATAGGACTTTGCATTTATCCCTGCCGAAATTAATTCATCTGGTTTCTACACATCGTCAAAATCTTCCTGAATCCTGATTCTCTCCTCTAAGGTATTTGTTACCTCCTTCTCTTTCTGTTGTCTGCATATTTGGTGATCGTATTTTCTAACCTTCATCCAAATAATGTATGTTGAAGAGCCAAGGCTAGAACAGAGCCCTATAGTACATCACTTGAAACTTCTAGCTGAGCACCAAGTCATTGATGTACATTCATTGTGGGCAATTGTTCAAGCTGCTCTGTCTCCATTTATGGGTAACATAGTCCACATTTTGTCATCTTTCTACAAAAATATCTTGGGAGCTTGGGTTTCTGATTTAACTTTGGTATATACTGAATCACACTAACAGCATGTTGAAAGGAGCCTTTAAAGGTTAAGCAGGCAGGCCTGTAGTAGATAGTTGGAGGCATCCATACTTATTCCTCCCCTGCTTATTTTGCCTTGTTAAACAAAGAAAGTTTGAGGAGGAACTACCCTTGATATTCTAAAAGCCATACTGGAAAGCCAAGCCTTCTCTGCTTTGATTGAAGCATTACTGCTTCCTGCTGTACACCCAAACCAATCCGATTTGTGTTCATTTCTGATACTGGAACCACACTGGGTAAAAAGTGCTTGAGACTCACCACCCCAACTCCTGAAACTCATCCTTTTTATTATTTAAATGGGTATAAAGAAATATAGCTACCCCATGACAAGAATACTAGTTATGTGTTATGTAAACATAGAAAGAAGCCCAACTATGTCAAAATGTGCTAGGCCACTTTACATTCCTGTTGACTAAAGCAGGCATCAAGAGATTTTTATTTTTTCTGTGATTTTGTCAAATTGCAAGAGTTGATTATTCTATCATAAAATTTGTTAATTCCCCTATAGAAACATTTAAGTTGCTTTTCAGAAAATAAATAATAAGCCCCATAATGATGTTGGCAGCAGGAAATAAATGAATTAATAGGCCCTGGTGAGACTTCTTCAGACCATTCTGGATTTGGCTTTTAAGTTCCCAATGAAGTACTTCTAAATCTATTTCAGCCAGACTGTATAGCATTGCCAAAGACAAAGGTATAGTGTTGGCAATTACATTTCTTTGTAATGGGTTTGCTGGTTGCATTACTATATCCCATGTTCATTAGGCACCTAAGATTTCTAGTTTGTTCGACAAGAGTTATATCTTAGATAACCTCCAGAGTTAGCCTCACAATACTAGATGACCTAGCCATCGTCAGCTACTACAGGTAAAAGAAATGCTGTACTGTGTTGAGTCTGAATGGGGCTCAGATACATGCATACTGTAAAGCAGCCTTTCTCAACTTTTTGACCCTGGAGGAACCCTTGAAATATTTTTCAGGCCTTGGGGAAGCCCTGCACATTCAGGCTCAAATATAGACCAGAAGTTACAAAATCATTATATTTGTTTCATGTGTAGGCCTGTATATATGCATTAACAGTTACCTTAAACTAAAAATAATGAAAGTTACCTCTTTAGTGTGAAGTTGACTGAATTTGAAATAATTTTTAAAATAAATCGTGCTCCCAGGGAACCCTTGCGGAACCCTAGGCTTCCAAGGAACCCTGGTTGAGACACCCTGATGTAAAGAGTCAAACTCAGCTAGTATGGATTCAAAATAATTTTTGATTGAAATATAAATATTGGTAGCCCCCATTTAGTGACCATTCGCGGTTATGATGGTGATGAAAAATTAACTTTGCGGCCAATCTTTGCATTTACGACCTTCACAGGTCCATAAAGCAAATGAAAGTTGAAGTAAGATCGTAAGCACCGTTGTGGTTTCACTTACCAACCACTCCACTTAATGACCGAGTTGCCGGTTCCGATTGTGGTCACTAAACGAGGACTACCTGTAAACAGCTGAAAACAAATGTAACACAACAGATACATGTGCTTGTAATAACTGATATTTATTTATCTTGAAGCAGAATAAATACATTTTTCGTAAAATGTAAGTATATAAAAGCATGATAAAGTACAACAGTTGGAACCATTTAATCAACATATACAAATCCATAACCAACATCCATACAAGGGTAAGGATTGGGTAAGGATTCATCTCTAGGAGGCATCTGAAACAGGTCCTGGCTGTTACTGCCACAGGGCAATCTATAGAGTGTGACACCAACAGAAATGACTCTTCTCTTGAATGCTGTGATTCTTTCGAAAGGAAGGGTGATATTCCAGAGAGTCTTCTCCCAAATTAGTTAGGCCTTTATATGTCAATGCAAGATCCTCATCCCGATTTAATAGCTAATACATAGCCAGTGATGTTGCTTCAGTACTGCTATATTAACTTCGTAGCTAGATGCCTCGCTCAGGATGCTTAAATATCATTTATTGGTCCTCTAGATACTCTTCCAGCTAAATTGCCTAACTATTGTTATGATCTGAGAGATATGGCAAATGCAGCACTGTTAAAACACACCTGGGTTTTTACCCTTATATTTGTGGATAGCACAGCACATATTTCTCTACTGTATTCTAAACACTTTATACTCTAGCCAAAATGTTTATTGTGAAAGTACAGATTATCTTCTGAAATGCTGAAGTTGTTGCTGAGTATTCTGCCTAAGGGTACTAACATAGTAACTACAGTTCAGAGTTCTTGGCTTTCCTAGGGATATTCTCATGCCACACCTTTCTCCAAAGATGGCAGCTGTATTCAGTGAGCAGCAGCCGCAAAACATGTTCTGAGTTTCATAATCAAGAGACAATCTCAGTATTTAGGAGGCTTCCTTAAATGGGGTTTGAAGGAATTCATTGGGGAAATGCCATGGCTCTCTATCCCTCTATGCTTTCCATGTATATATGTAGGAGAGTGAATCTTGTTTCTTCATAAAGTCACAGGTGATGTACGTACATGTACATAAGTAGAATTCCACTATCCTGTTCTCAAATCAATTTAGCATGATTAAAGTAATTCTGTCTGTACCTCACAACTGGCATGACTTGTCGATGTTGCTAAGCCAATGAGCACCCTTTTTTTTAATTAACTCTTTGTTCCCTGATTCCCACCACCAATCACTAAAGAACATTATGGAACTGTATTTCTGCACTACAGCATGTGACACTAAGATTTACCTTCATTTATCCAAAATGTATTTAAACTTAACCCATACTACTAAAGGATTTTTGGGGCAGGTGTCTTTACCAAGCTTCCTCAAAATCTGAGAATTCCCACCTACCATTTCCTGAACATTGCACCCCCCTCCCCTGTGCAAACACACTCAGGATTCTGTACAAGGAGAAACAGGAACCATATAATGCTGATATAGAGATTAGTTTTGGAAGAAAAAATAATGGCTTTCCATTGTTAACTAGAAGCTGAAAGAGAAGCACCTATATTTTTAAGCACTTCTTTTTGACAAGCTCTGCCCTTGAATTCAAAGCAAGATTAACGAGCTAGAATGAGGCAAATGATGTTTAAAAAGGATCATGCTCGTTTACGAAGGCTAGACGGAAGCAATAAAAATGGAAGCATATTTACATTTATTGTACAGCTTATTAAGAGAAAAAAGCACAAACGCATTCTTCTTCCCTCGCGGCTCTCACCAAATCACCCCCTATATTTCAGGGAAAGAATCATTTAAAAGGAGCAGCAAGAAGAAGCCAAAATCCAAGCACTCACCCTCCCTGAAGAATCAAAGTATCCTGCGGCCAAGGATTTGTCATAGTCTGCAAAGGGATTCGGGAAAGCCCTCTCAGCCATGATGGCAACAGGCCTGCCAGGGAGAGAGAAAGAGAGAACCACTCACTCATGACCCACCCACAGACTTCTCCTGCCTCGATCCCAAACCGCCACCGGCATTGCGGAGCAGAGGAGCCGCGTGCTGCTGCACCCCTTGCCAAATACCGCCGCCCCCCACCCCCGCAGCACCCCCACCTGCTCCACCTGCCAGAGGAAGAAACAGGGGCGGCGGACAATCCCCAAACCCAAACGGGAGTACGACCACTCCTTCGACTTCCGGCCGACGCCGACCAATCGGAGCGCCTGGGGCCTCTGCTCCACGGCGCCGACTTCTTAAAGGGACCGGTACCCTTTTAGCCTGACGCCCTCGCGAGCCGATTGAGCGACGGACCCTTCTGGTCCTCTCCGCGCGACCTGGGCAGGGGCCCTCGGGGCGGAGCGACCCTGCTCGGATTCTCAGGACGGGCTACGCGACCCTGCCCACGCTACGGTATTTGAAACAACGCCTCCCTAACGAGACTTCTTCGATTCGGACTGGAAGCCTGCGACTCCTTCGCCTGCGCCTGCGCCCGCGCCCGCACCCGACTCCAGCTCCCGACGGTGCAACTTCACGAAGCCCAGGGTTTTTTCCTACGGTGACGAGCGTTATGCAGACTTACCGACATTTATCATACGAATTCCTCGACTACGGACATTTATTAAAGTGCAAATGCTAATGTTGTGTGTTACTGTGTTTTAATTTTTCGCCTATGCACTTGTTTTTGCTTACTTTTCATATTGTTAGCCGCCCAGAGACATTTATTTGAGATGGGCGGCCATAAAAATCCATTAAATAAATAAATAAATAAATAGTCAGTCTAAGGAAGAAAATTTAAACCGCTTATCTATAGATTCACTTCATGCTAAGCGTTGATTTGTTACTAAAACCGCAAGTGATTCATTTTGCACAACATGCTGAACAAAATGAAACGGCATTAGCATTTGATTTAGTACCACCTTCTACCTATCGCTATCACAACGTATCAACATATTACTTCATACAAATCGCTAAAACAATTTCCTGTATTCCTTCACCTCAGTTTCACCCCAGACCATTTCATCTCTTTTATTTTTAATTCTGTTCACTCTTTAGAGCTCTTTGTTTAGCCTTTTTCACTCACTTCCAAAGCATTAAACAAATTATCTGCATTTTTCTGCTCTCTTGGGCTACAATATTTGCAACCATCTTTTTCACTGTACAAACATACTATATATTTTTCTCCTCTATTTTTGCAGCAGTTACAGTGTGTGTACACACACACACACACTGTAATTATTTTCACTTTGTTCCAAGCAGCTTCCACATTTTTATTCCTCGTGTCCATTTTTCATTCATTCTGTTGGGAGAGTATCTTCTAATATTTTTTCATACAGAAGTCATACTTTCTCTTCCTATAGTCATTTTAGTTTCTTTCATTTCTTTTCCCTTTTTCAAATACATTCCCCCCATACACTCCTGACACTATCAGATAATGGTTTGTCTCTCATTCATGACATCACTCTTGCAAAGTTCACTAATTTTCTCAGTGATTAATTTCTCAATAAACAGTCATATGAATCATACTCTTCGATACATGCTTTGTATCATGCAATGAATATTTTGGTGATGTCACCAGCAAATCTTTTCAATACAAAAGCGTCTTGGTAGGTGTTTCTGACACACACACAAAAACACTTATGCCTACCCTCAAACTATGAATACTCAGTGTGTGAGTTATGACAAGTCAATTCTCTCTCAGCCTAACTTACTTAACAGGGTTGTTATGGAGATAAAATGGAGGAAGACCCCCATGTAAGCTGCCTTGAACATCCCGCTCCTATTTTGAAGTTAGAATTATCATTAGTATTCTATTCCTATGTTAGAGTGCAGGTATGTTAAGTAACCATTTTTTCCTGTAATAACGTGAAATGGGTTCTTGTTTGAGTCTGTGAAATAAATATATATCACAGCAAAGGTAAATTCTTAGGTAAGTATTCCCAACTTTGGAATTTAAGAGGTGTTTTTAGCTAGCTTGTTTCCATTTATGTGTAAGCTTGAATGACTTTTTGAGGTAACCATTCCCCATATTAAAAATAAGAAAAGACTGTTCCCCAAATTAGTAAAATATCATTGCAGAAGTCTGCTGAGTGCATACTACATTTTTATTGAAAAGTACCCATCCTCATTCTGGCCTATGGTTTTAGACATGAACATATGTGAATTCATATGTTCATGCAGAGAGGATTGCAACCGATTGCAAAGTCAGGGGTGCTTTTGACTGGCTCAGATATGGACTTAGCTACAGATAAATGGCTGGTTTAGTTGCTATAATCTATGAGTTTATTATGCTGTATTATTGTTGTGCAATTTTGTTGTATTGTTCTGATCATTTATCAAACAAATCATAAGGAAAAGGCTGGTGTACATCCGGCCTAGTACCAAGAATTGTTATACTTTTTTCAAGCTCTTTGATATCATTGGCTATTATCACACTGTGACAGCTCGTTCCAAAGATTAATGGATACAGTGAAACCAGTGAGAAATATAATTTGAAAATGTATTTTGAAAATAACCAGCACACATTTTTCTTCCTTCCTTGCAGCTGGTAACACAATGGAGAGCAGGTAAAAACATGATTTCTCATATGGCGAGTTACTCTGAGCTCAGAGAAACCACATGGACAGGCCAAGTCTGGCAGTGTGGGTGTATTCACTACTCTCAATACCAAGTTTTTGTTTAAATATGGGTACATAGTGAAAGTGGCCTGTGTACCCATTCTTAAACAAAATGCCAAGGGGGCAAATAATGTTGAAATAGTGGGAAACTTATTAAATGACTTTAAAATAAAGTATTTTAAATTCACATTCTTTTTTTTTTTCTCTGAAGTAATTCCTACTGATGTTGATAGGATTTATCTTTCAAGTAAGGGTGTTTAATATGAAGCCTTTTAAATATGTTTCATATTATGGTTTAGTTTGGTTTGGTTTGGCTTAGTTTTATTTTAAAGATCTATATGCTGATACTTCCTTAACAGCTCTGGGAGCCCTACAAAGATACAATTAAAGAAATCCATAAAAAACAAGATGAAAACATGATGACTGTAAAACCTAAAATAAAAACAGTAGTTAATAGTACTCCAGAGTCGGTGTGGTGTAGTGGTGAAGGCACCAAGCTAGAAACCAGGAGACTGAGAGTTCTAGTCCCACCTTAGGCACAAAGCCAGCTCGGTGACCTTGGGCCAGTCGCTCTTTCTCAGCCCTAGAAAGGAGGCAACGCAAACCACTTCTGAAAAACCTTGTCAAAAAAACTGTAGCGATTTGTCCAGGCAGTCTATGAGAGTTGGACATGATTGAATGGATAAAAAAAATAGTACTGCAGATAAATCCAGACATTCAGCAGTACAGTGGGAAGCAGGCTACTTATTTATTTATTTATCAATCAAACTTGCATTTGCTGTAAGTTTAAATATATATTTAAAAGATTTTAAGATGTGAGACAATCACCAAGAAAACCTGATTATGTCCATAATGAGGGGGAAAGTCCTGTGGATGAGCTCCATCTTTCGTGGTTTCCTGAATGTTGTCAGGGAGGGTGCAAGCTTGGTGTCAACTGGGAAGCTGTTCCAGAGACAACCCAAAAAAAGCATCTTTTGGCAGCAGCCCTTGAAACTTTTTGGAAGTGGGGTATCAGCTGCAGTTGCTTTGAATGTCTCTGTGTTGGAGCTTCACATACCTTTTTTTTTTATGATTGGTGAGCTGAATTGAATGTCTGAAATCTGGTTTGGCATTCTTTTTTTTTTTTACATATAATCTTTTGCATGACTCCCTAGTCAGCTACTCTATGGATGCTTATTTATAAAGTATTTATTTACTTCCTGAGGCATATATGTCTTTCTGGTCAAAAATGACTCTGAGCTTCCCTATATATATCTTCTCTCACAGACACACTCATAAAGGTTCTTCAAGAGTTCAGTTACTATGTCTGAGATAAAAAAAGGATAACTGCACTAAATTAAGTGAAAATTGTTACTTGTATTATCATCATGCATTGTTTAGCTTTAAGGAGACGTATCTTCTGGCTGAGGGCATGCAAAGTTCTGGGAATGAGTCTACTCTTCGTTTCAACTGACCATACATTCATGTGTAATTTAGGAATGGGAATCTCCATCTCACGAGGCTGATTCCCAGGGCCTCAGGCAAAGCTACTTTCTTCACAAAGATCTATGTCACCTCTTCCTGGCCTTCACACGCCATGCTTCTTTGGAGAAAATATGCAGCAGCTGAACTGCTCCAAGAGGCACTCCTCATTTTCCATAGCTGGAGAAGGCACTACGCTATTTCTGGTAACTGAGAGCAGGTAAATGCTGAGTTTGGTCCCTGGATCAGGTCCAGTTCCCCATTTGTGATATAAATGATCCTTCCTGGTGATTTATGTAAGTTGCATATTCTTATTAAAGCTGGATGTGCATTTTTTTGCACTAGAAATGGCTTATGTGTCTCTTGGAGAAGATCCAGTTCATCTTCCTGTAATCTAGGCAGATGACAGAACCTCTGTATCAAACTTCTATGCAGGGCTTTTTAAGCATGGAGTGACATGTCAAAGGGTGCTTCCTTAGCTAACTCTTCAAGGTATGTTTATATGAGATAATGCATAAATTCCAGTAAAACTGCCTCAAACTGTCTTGTTTTTGATATGTTTACCATAGAAGCATGTTGTGCTCCAACAGCCATTCTTATCCATCATGTCACTCATTTACTCAATTTTTTTATCTCCCCTAGCATTTCACATGTTACTCAGAAGCTTAGCCATGGTGGCTATGGGATACATCTAATTTATATTCTTTATTTTTATTGGCATTTCTTGAGTTATTAAGTTTTATTATGGTTTTTACTTGTTAACTCAGAACATGGAACTGTTGGAAAACATTTGCACGGAGAGGAGCAATTAGGAGCAAGAGGATCCTGTCAGGGAATTATCTTTATTGTAACAGATATTCATTGACCTGTGGGTCCCCTGCTGTAAAATAAGTTGTTTTGCTGCAGTTTGCAAAGCTTGGAAATCCCAGGTAAACACAAATGCCTTCCTGACTACCAATAACTATTATAACCAGCCATAACCATAAAATGTATCCTTGAGGATACATTTTCATTGGCTAGTCTATAGTTGAAATGAAAAATCTGATCTAATCCTGAAACTCAAAAGAAAGCAACACGAAGGTTAAAGAATGACCTCAGTTCTGCTCTTGGTATCTCCTTCAGTCATATATACATATCTTCCAACTGTTTCTCGAAAATATGATATTTGCAATACTTAATTGTTTTGTTTTGATGCAATCAATTTGGTCAAACAGATGAAAACCTCCCTGGCATTCTCTTTCCTTACCAGAGTCAATCCAGCCTAAAGGTTGTTACCTGTAATGTGATCCTACTTTGGAGTCTGCATTTTTAACTTGAATTTGAATTCGTTACAAATAAACTCAGATTTGCAGTGCACAGAAGTACACAGCTTTGTCCTCACAAACCTGGTGAATGTGTGAAAGGTCCCCTGTGCAAGCACCGAGTCATGTCTGACCCTTTGGGGGGACGCCACTTTTGTGACATTTTCTTGGTGGACTATAGTGACGTGGTTTGCCATTGCCTTTCCCAGTCAGCACCTTTCCCAGCAAGCTGGGTACTCATTTTACCGACCTCAGGAAGATGGAAGGCTGAGTCGACCTGAGCCAGCTACCCAAGAATCCAGCTTCTGCTGGGATCGAACTCGGGTTGTGGGGAGAGTTTCAGTTGCAATACTGCCACCTACCACTCTGTGCCACACGAGGCTCATCTCACAAATCTACATGGATCTAATAAAGCTACCAGATCTGAGCTGCAGACAACCAGATCACATAACCACTAGATGGCAGCAAAGAGATCCAGAAAACTCTAATTCTTTACTGTTATCTGGTGGTTGTTCAGATGATTGCAGTCCAGATCTGGTTGCCCTACTTGAAGACTGGCTTTACATATCACATTAAGCAGTGAAATGATTTGTTTGGTTTTTGCTCTATATGCTCTATAAATCTGCGATTTGTAAACTCTAGCTTATAGCTTGTTAAAAAAAAAGGATAGTTGAAACAAGCCATAACTTATTTTATTCTCTTTTTTTTTTTTCCTCTCCTTCCCTGATCTTCATTTGTGAGTTTGCCCTTTTATTGAGTAATGTGTTTTAGAATGATTGTTCCCCATATAAAAAGACACTGAAAAAGCAAAGAAAACCTATTCTGATATTCTGGACAAAATTGGTTAAGGGATAATTAATCTGAATTGTAGTAGTAGTAGTTGTGGACTTTATTACAGTCACTGACCAAAATCAAAAAGAAAAAAAAATGTTTTGAGTTAACAAATAAAAACCATAGTAAAACTTAATAATTATAAAACTGAAGTGGTTGAAGTATGGTGCATTTTACAAACAGCAAAATAAAACTTAGCCATATACAGAGAAATAAAATAACATTGATCAGACAGTAATGACTGTAAATAAAATGGATCTGGGTGGCCTGGAAATCTGGCTAGATGGGGAGTTATTAACTGCAACCTGGCACCTTTTTAATAAGGGCAATAGTAAAACATGGGTTAATGTTTCACTACAGGAACCAAGTGTTTGAATGTGATACCCCATAATTTCCCCTCAAAAACAGCTCTTGGAAGCTGAATTTTGAAACGTTATTTAGCTTAAATATCTAGCCAGTCTGGAAAAAGATAACATATTTGGATGCATCTGAATTATATTGGCTGATCCTTGATTGTAGATAAATAAATATTATAATCTGAATTATGATGATCCTAGAAATCTATTCCAAACCATACTTTCTTTTATTTCCTTTCAAAGTACCTTACCCACTACTGGTTCCTTGAAGTAGAGATATTAGTGAGCTTCCCAAAAGAATTTCCTCAAGGTGTCAGTTGAAATACAATCCTTCCAATGTGTTCCAACTGCTGTGGAACCTTATGTGTCTGTGTTTCATCTCTTCAGCTTGAGTTAATTTGTTTTTCTCCTTAAAAATGCTGTATTGACAGTTAGGCAACTCCGTTCAGTATCTCATTTGGGCTGTTACCCACGTGCATTGCAAAATTAATAAAATTCTCAGTAAACTGGGAATGAGGAAGCTAGACTGGGTATCATGAGAAGGGGAATTCCATGTTTGGTACCCTCCTAGTTAAATTGATAGCTCTTTGCTTTGGGAAAAACTTCTATAGACTCACTGTCTTTTCTTATTTCTTTGAGTGACACGCTTTCTGTCTCCGAAATAGAGGCTGTATCAGTGAACTCGGGGTTTTACCTTGGATAATTTGTACTATAATATATGTGCCTTACACTGGTTGTGAATGATGCATATTTGCTTACTGCGATTCTTTGTTATTGATTATTAAAATCCATAATTGTGTGAACTGTTCAGATCTTGCAAAGACAAAAGTGGTATATATTCTCAGTACTAAGATAAGTTTATAACGTCATCAAACATTTAGTCTGGCTATGTTTATACACTGCACTAAGGCACAATTTGATTTGTGTGTGATTCAATTTGCTGCGTGAATCTAGCCTTAATGGGTTTCTGCAGCATGTGAAATTGGCACACTGTCTTTTTCAAAGTCTGAAAAAAGTCTTATTTCTATTTAACTAGTAAGAAATGTAAGGAAAATAAAGATATCCATGATTGATTTGGTTTTAAACTGGTTATGATTTGTTTTTATGATTTTATATACAGTAACAACATACATACAAATAAAAAAATGGAAGAACACTGAAGAATTTTAATATTTTAAAACAGAAAATTAACAACACTTCCATACTACCGTGGCTTTTACCTCCTAGGCACTCAAAAGCAATTTGAAGATCATCCGTGATGATCTTCAAGCCTGCTGACCCTGTAATATTGGTGAGAATTCTGGGGAGTGAAGTTCATGCATTGTGTGTAAAAGAATAATGTGATTATTTGTATTTTAGGTTCTGTTCATCAGCCAGCTCCAACCCATCCATATGAAGAAAAGGAGGAGCTTCTTCAGAGTCTAGGATAGGACAAAAAGGGGGAACTAAATGTAAAAAAATAAAAAAAATGCTGACATCTCTCCACTTTCAGTTCTCTATCTGCGTTTTTCAGTTCAGGTGGCTGTTTCTGCAGATGTTTCTTCCAGAATGTGATAGATCAATACTGTTGGCTTTCATGGAGAGCTACAGATCTACCAGCCTGGGATTTACAGGGCCTTAACTTTAGTCCACCTTCTGCTTCTGTTTTTTTTCCTCCTAGTGGTCACGGTACTCTTTTATTTATTTATTTATTTATTTATTTATTTATTTATTTATTTTATTTATTCGATTTCTATAGCTGCCCATCTCAGCAAGTGACTCTGGGCGGCTTACAACAATAAAAACCATAAAATAGTTAAAGCAATTACAATTAAAACAAAATACAAAATAAATATACATGGCTGCCAAGTAAGCAATGTATGGATGTTAATACAGCCAAGAAACAGGGCCATTCCCACGCTCGGGGCCCCAGTCCCGGGCACGTAACCATGTCTTCATGGCCTTACGAAAGGCCAGTAGGGTCGGGGACATCCTGATCTCTGAAGGGAGAATATTCCAGAGGGCAGTCGCTACGGCAGAGAAGGCACCTTCTAGTCCCCGCCAATCGACATTCCTTGGCTGATGACACCCATAGCATACCCAACCTACCAGATTGAATTGGACGGGTAGAAATAACTGGGAGAAGATGGTCCCTCAGGTAACCTGGTCTCAAGCCATGAAGGGCTTTAAAGATGACAACCACACCTTGAATTCCACCTGGAAGCACACCGGCAACCAATGCAGCTCACATAGCAGCGGTGTTATGTGTGTCGAATACCGGACTCCATGTACTACCCGGGCAGCCGCATTCTGTACCAGTTGAAGCTTCTGAATGCTCTTCAAGGGCAGCCCCATGTAGAGCACATTGCAGTAATCCAGATGGGAGGTCACAAGGGCATGAGTGACTGTGAGCATGGCCTCTTGGTCCAGGAATGGGCACAGCTGGCGCACAACCTGAAGGTGTGCAAAGCAGGAGCTGTGAGTCTACGAGGATCCCCAGATTGCACACTGGGTCTGTCTGGGGCAGTACAACCCCAGCCAGGACCAACAATGGAAAAACCTTGTCACCAGAAGGCCCACCAACCCAAAGCCACACAGCCTTGCTTGGGTTGAGTCAAAGCCCATTGCACACCATCCAGGCACTTATAGCCTCCAGGCACTGGGACAGGACATCCACGGCATCATGCAGGTGGCCTGGGGTGGAGATGTAAAGCTGGATATCATCAAACCATTGGATCACCTCTCCCAATGGCCTCATGTAGATGTTAAACAGGAGAGGGGAGAGAACCGAGCCCTGAGGCACCCCACAAAATAGGGGCCATGGGCGGGACCTCTCCCCCCCATCAACACCAGTTGGAACCGACTCCAGAGGAAGGAGGATAACCAGCACAACACTGTGCCGCCCACCCCCAACTCCAGAAGCTGGTTGTAAGAACTGCAGTACTCAATTTCCAATATTAGCAACTTTCAGGCACTACAGCATAGCTACAGAAAAGGATTTTATTGGAAAGAAGTATACAGGTCCGATGCGAAGCTGCAAATGCCAATTTGTGCCTTTTTCTCTAATTAAAGCATTCCACTGCCCATGCAATCTCAACCTCCTCCCTGCCGTCTCAATTCTGCCTGCTGCAGATGTCTCCAAACAGTTCAACCTTGGCTTCTTGCTTTTTCCCAAACAAACTCTAACTGCCTCTCTGGAATGCTCCCCCTCCCATCCAGTTCGCAGCCAAGCTTGACAAGCAGGTCTTGACACGCGTTGATACATAAGGCAGGAGAACACAATCAGATGCACTGTGTTTGTCTGATTGTGGATTCTGATACCGGTCCAGAAGGATACCATGATCAGTGGTATCAAAGGCCGCTGAGAGGTCAAGAAGAGCAAGGATGGTCACACTGCCCCCATCCAGCTCCCACCAGAGGTCATGTAAGAGTGTGATCAATGCCATCTCAGTCCCGTAACCCAGGCTGAACCCTGACTGAAAAGGGTCCAGATAATCCACTTCATCCAGGGTCCTCTGCAGCTGCCACGTGACCACTCTCTCCACAACCTCCCCTAGAAAGGGGAGGTTGGAGACTGGACAAAAACTGTCCAGGCTGTTTGGGTCAAGCAATGGCCCCTTGAGGAGAGGACACACCACCACCTCCTTAAGAGCCAATGGCACCACCCCCTCTCTCAAGGAATTAACTACTGACCAGACTCAATCATGCACCTCATCCCAGGCAGCCTTGACCAACCAGGAGGGGCATGGATCTAATACAGAGGTAGTCAAACTAGCAGCTGCAAGGGTCCTGTCCACTTCCTCAGGTGCAACCGGATTGAACTCCCCCCAGATAACCATGCCAGACTTAGCCCCTGTAGTCTTCACTGGCACTGCCTTAAAGCTGGAGTCTAACGTAGAGCGAATGCGAGTGACTTTATCCAGTAGATGCACAGTATCTTCCTTACAGTGACCCTGCAGGTGAAACCTGGTATTACTCCCTCCAAGGAGGGACTGGGTCACCCAAAATAGGGCTGCTGGGTGACAATCTATGGATGCAATAAGAGTGGAGAAATAACCATGTTTCACCGCCCCTACCGCCACGAGGTAGGCTCTAATAGCAGCTCTAGCTCATGTTCAATTGCTCCCTGTCTTCTGCTGGCGGTGTTCCAGGTGTCTCTTAGCCCTCTTGAGCCTCCTCAGCTCTTCCATAAACCATGGGGAGCCAAGGGAGCCATGGGCACAGAGAGGCTGCTCAGGCGCGATCTGATCCAAGGCCATGGCTGCCCTCTCATTATGCGGCTACCAAGGCCTCAGTCGGACTGTGCAGCAGACTTCTTGGAACAACCCCAAGCTCCCTCTGAAACCCAACTGGGTTCATCAGTCGCCTGGGGCAGGCCAATCTAATAGGCCCTGCCTCCCTGCTGAGGGGGGTGGCACTAAAGAACTGGAGGCTCACCAGGAAGTGGTCTGACCATGACAGGGGAGAAACGAAAACCTCCCCCAAATTCAGAGCACTCTGCCACTGCTCTGACAGAAAAACCAGGTCAGGCGAATGACCACTATTTTGCATCAGGCCCTGGATTACTTGGGACAGGCCCATGGCTGTCATGGTAACCATGAACTCCAGAACTACCTCTGACCCTGCACCCAAGGAAGGTAGGTTGAAATCCCCCAAGACCATAAGCCTGGGGAACTCAACCACCAACTCGGCTACAGAGTCAAGGAGCTCAGGCAGGGAGGTTGCTACCCAGCAGGGAGGCTGGTACAATAGCAACACTCCCAGCTGGTCCTTCTTAGAGCCCAACTTAACAAACAGGGTCTCGCACCTGGCAACCTGAGGAGCAGCGCCCCTGGATGCCTCCCAAATATCTTGGATGACCATCACCACCCCACTGCCCCTACCCTGGGGTCTCAGCTGGTACCACACCCGGAAAGGGGGACTACCCTTTCCTCACCCAGCCAGGTCTCCATAATACACACCAGGTCAACTTTCTCATCCATGATCAGATTTTATTCATTGGTTGTATTTGTACACTAATCCGGGTTCTGGCAACCTTTTTCAAATGCTAGATACCACCATGTGGCTTCACTAATCACACTGTGCCAAAAAACTGCTTAAGAAACTGGCTGAAATCTTGTAAGATAGACAAATCTTTTAAGACATTGGCATTCTGGCTCAAAATCCAGTAAGATTTTCTCATTTTTTCTTGAAATCAGTGAGAACAAGCATCTCATAATATTTGGTGTTCCCAAGACAGCTGAGCTGTTTTTAAAATGTAATTCATGTTTATTTAATTTGGGGGACTCATGGCTGGCAACTGGAGGTATCATGCAGAGCATAGCAGCTAGGGGTGTGAATGGGTCTCTACCCTCTTCCTCTTCGATGAGGACAATTCTTCCAAGGTTTTCTAGGAAGTGTCATTTTGCTTCATGAGTAAAGCTTATTTTAGCTTGGAATTCTTTGCCCTAGTGACTCTGCTATAGTTTGGTTTTGACTTACAGGGCTGTGTGAACATAGTCATGTACTGCCAATCAGTTCCATTCTGTTTCCACAGGAGCCAAAGAAGACCATTTTGCTCCTTTCATATAAGCAGCCTTTGGAAGTCCTGTCAGTGGAGGGTAGTGTCGATCTATGTCTGAAATCACCTGGTAGTAATAACCCAATATTTGGAAGGAGCATATGATAGTCACATGAATTTCCTCACGTGCAAGGTTGCTTCACCTACTAAGTTACAATTCCTCAGTGAGAGGACACAGATAAAATTGTTAAAAATTTGCAACAAACATTTCAGCTGAGTTAGTAGATTTGTTACATTTCCCCCCTTGAGAACATTTTACCGGTCAATCAAAATTTGCCTCCCTTCCCAGTAAACAGCACTATTAAATGTCCCATTTAAACAGTTGTCTGTTGCCTGAGGCACATCTCTGCCTACTCTGTATTTATGAGTAAGTTAAACCAGCAGGCTGCATGGATATATTCATTGTGAACCATAGCTGCAGCTTGTTTTCAGGCTCATCTGGGACAAGAACAGAAAGCAAACAAAATGTTCCATTTTTTTCTCCATCAGAACATGAGAAATGAAATACTGGGTGAAATGATAAGTGAACCACTGTTTTGTAGTAGTAGTAGTAACTTTATTGATTAGTCAAATGACCATATCAGAAAGTTGGGCATCAGCCGCTATAAGATATAAAATATAAAATATGATACCATAAAACAGCTAAAATACAGTAAAATTAGCTAAAATATACTATGGTAAGATAAAACACGATAAAATACAGTAGGGTAAAATAGAGATAAAATTGTAAGATAAAAATGCAAGATGTAGTAAAACAAGTAATAAAATACAGAAACAATGTGAGTTTAAATGAATTCATCACCTTTACATGCCACCCCAATGCGTTCTATAAATTGCGTTCTCAGTTGGACAGCCCTAACTATAAACTTAACAGTTCTATTGACCACATATGTATTTCTGCCCTGGAGGAAGTAACAATCTTTTGTGACAGTCCTAGTATGTGGTTCTGTCAATTAATGTCTGAAGGTACTGAGCCCTTGCTGGGGCATACAGTTGGCAGTTAAATAGGACATGTGCAATGTCTCCTACTTCGGGTGCTCCACAAACACATGTCCTCTCAAGGTAAGGCACTTGGTGGAATCGTCCGTATTTGACCATAGAATCTAGCTGCTCGAATCTTGCTCTAGTAAGAGCTCTCCTATGGTATTGAGTCAGACCCATTGTCAGGTACTTTTCTATTTAAAAGGACAGTTTATTCTTGGCCAGCCATTTCGACGACCTATTGTGTGCAAGTGACTCCATGTCTGTTTGGGCATTAACATCCAAGACTCTTTGTTTGAATATTGCCTTGGCCTGGTCTCCGGCTGAAAGTAAGCATTTTGATGAAAAGCCGAGGAATGCGATAGTTTGGAGGAGTTGATTGATCCATGTGGTGGGTTGAGGTGTGCCCATCTGTGCTTCAAGGCACATTTTTGGTAGTCTATCATGTTCCATTGGGAGAATCCTCCACCAGTAGTTGAAGACTTTGGTTACTGCTAGACTGTAAATGGAATGGGTGCCTGTTTCAGCTCTTACTGCTGCTGCGGGTGTATTCCTGTCAGTCCCCAGAATGGTTCTTAAAAAGTGTGCTTGATTTTGTTCAAGTAAGGAGGCCTTTGATAGGCCCCACAATTTGGCACCATACGTTAGCATGGGTACAACTTTTGCCTTGTGGACCTTCAGAATGGAGAGCAGAGAGAAAGGGTGGTTGTAACTAAGTAGTTTAATTAGTGTTTTAGAACTTGCTGTGGCCTTTGCAAAACTTTGCTTGTAATGATTAACCCAAGGCCCTGTGTCTGTAAAAACCACCCCTAGATATGAAAAAGAGTCTATTTGTTTTATAGGCTCCCCATCCAAGTGCCAATTGTATTTGGCCCATCTTTTCCCAAAAACCACCACTTTGGATTTGGACTTGGTAATGTTCAAAAGTTTGTGGCACGGTAAGCACCAAATTTCCCCATCAATTTTCTCAGGCCTACTTGGGAATGTGTCATCAAAACCATGTCATCTGCATACAAGAGGATGTTGATATGTCTGCTGAGGATCTTTGGCATGGGAACATCTGTAAAATGGATTCCTAATGACATAATGGAATGTCATTAACATAGAGGTAAAACAACACCGGGGCCAGGATACATCCTTGTCTGACACCTTTGTGGGTGGGTATGCTCTGTGTAAGAGAGCCATTGACTCCAGTATGGACTTTCAGGTGTGTATTTGTATAGAGGGCCTTTATCAAACATAAAAGTTTGGGTTCCATATTTAACTTGGCCAGCTTTTTCCATAAGATATCTCTATTTATGGAATCAAATGCCGTGCTAAGATCAATAAAAGATGTAAACAGGTGCCTTCCATCAGTTGTATATTTAGTGATAAGATGGTGTAAAATGAAGCAATTATCTATTGTGGAGTGCCCATGTCTAAACCCGGCCTGTTCTTCCACTAGTATATTTTTCTCAATTGCCCAGCCCTCTATTTTTCTCAGGAGATGTTTTGCATACATCTTAGCTGTTATATCAATAAGGCTTATGGTCTGTAATTTTTAGGGTCTTCCTTGTCTCCTTTTTTGTATATGGGAACTATGATGGAAAGTTCCCATCCTGCTGGAATATGGCCAGTGTTGTCTATGTATGTAAAGAGTCCTGCCAATAGTGGGGCCCACCAGTCAATGTGTGTCCTGAAAAGTTCTGGTGGTAGGAAGTCTTCGCCAGGTGCCTTATTGCATTTCAGTGATTGAATGATGTGTTCAATTTCTGTCGCTGTCACTGGTAGCCAAGGAGGAAGATTATCAAGGGTCAGAGGCTCAGTAGTCATCTTTTCAGGATAGTCCTGCTTGGAACTGGCAAATAGGGTAGTGTAGAAATCCTCCCAGACTGAAGCTGAAATGGGGATATCAAGTAGGAGCTTACGCTCCTTCAACATGCCAGACACGGTATTCCAAAATATGACTGGGTTAGACCCTTTTGCTGACTCTTCTAGCTCAGACCAAACTTTAGCTGTATATTGAGCCTTCTTATTGGCTGTTAGTTTCTTACAATTGCGTCTGAGCTTTAGCATCTTGGCGTGGTTGTTTGGTGTGGGGTTTCTTTGAACCAAACGCATGGCTGCTCTTAGGGTCTTTCTTGAGCAAGAGCAATCAAGGTCGAACCAGTTAGATTTTACAGGCTGTCGGTTCCTAATTGGCAGTTTGTCTATTAAGAAGTTTCTTAATGTGCTGCGCAAATTGGCATATCCAGTAAGGATTCTGTTTGGGTCTTGAGTAGGTGTAACAACCATTTTCACCCAAGACTGGGCCCTCTCAGATGTCATAAAATTGGAAATTGCCTTAGTATCCACCTTAGACCATTTAAGCCTCCTGTCTTGCCTCACTTCAAGATTAACGAATAACCTCTTGTTGTGTGTTGTTGATGATCGTAAATCGGAATTGCCGTAGAATTTAACCGCAATCGGTTGATGATCACTGTCCTCCCTGACGTAAACTTCAATGTCTGAGAATAAATTCGTTTTGTCTGTTGAGACACATATATAATCCAAGACACTGCTAGTGTTCCCAGCATGGAAGGTAAAGGGATATGTAAAGCAGCTGCCTTTGCCTCCTAGGATGTGAAGATTGCAAGTATTTATCAAAGAGATCAGTTTGGAGCTGGCCATGTTCCTTTTAGAGTCTCTGGAGTGCCAGGGTGGGTCGTTTGTTAAGTAGCTCTCAGGTATGATGCCCAAGTGTACATAATCATACAAAGAAGCCCCCACCCTAGCACTGAAGTCTCCCAGTAGGATCACAGCGGCTTTGGGATGTTTTATGTTTATCTCTACGACTATCTTTTCTGTTTTGTATATACGGAATCCAAAAGGCTATTCTAAATATGGACATGAAATAATAATAATAAAATAGGAGGAGGAAGGAGTATTAAGTATGTTCGCCGCCTTGAGTTATTTGTAAAAATAATAAAGGCAGGATAGAAAATAATTTAATTTAATTTAATTTAATTTAATTTAATTTAATTTAATTTAATTTAATTTAATTTAATCAATTAAATTAAATAGTCAACCCACAACATACTGTCACCTCTGATATTGGGCTCCATATAGAGGGTAAATGTACCCACAAATCATCTAATAAGTGCTACACAGTACAGTAGCTTTATTGCACAGCCATCCTTCCTTGAC
Source organism: Candoia aspera (assembly GCF_035149785.1). NCBI lineage: Eukaryota > Metazoa > Chordata > Lepidosauria > Squamata > Candoiidae > Candoia > Candoia aspera. Next base: position 172,220,430 of record NC_086153.1, on the reverse strand, counting down.
AGTGCACAACTTTATCAAGAGGCAAGATTAGCCAGACTATGGTATTCAGCCAACTGCCAAGCTGGGACTTATTGATACAGTACCTGATTTTGAACTGCCATGTGGCACAGCATCACATTTTTACTACTTAGGAAAAAAATATCCGTGAGTACTTAAAACTGAGCAAACATCTGGGGAAAAGGCAGGCCGTTAGTATGAACTTACAGTATTAAATTCTATAGTCATTTGCTTAAGAAATTAGTCAATGTTGCCTTTGTTTCTAGACTCATAAATGCCACCATAGATTAATTACTACTCCAATATGCATAGATGAATATACCAGAGAAAGTGGACATTTTCGTACTCTTTAATTGCCCCAAGAAAATAAAGGAAGATCACCTTCAAATCAAGCTCGATTCCTGGTGATTTCATGGATTCATTCATGTAGATTTAATGTTAGATAAACATTGCATTAACTTTAATGAATAGACTCCTTACAACAGTGACATTTTTTTCTGGTTCATGAAAACAACTAGCAGAAAGGTGTTGTGCTTGTCCAAGTCTGAAACACTTTGTCTCATTCATTTTCAAAGTGTGCAAAGCCCTAAGAACACAGGCTTTAAAATATCCTGTGTCTCTTCTCTGGGTATCCAAGGGGGACTCAAAAAAAGTGAAGATGAAGGCCTCAACCACACAATCAACTCTTGCCTCTTTCCCCTCCCCGCCTCTGCAGATACCCCTGTCTGTACGTCTTGAAAAGAATTTTCCAGGATTGATATTTTCTTTTTTAATTTGCTTTTTCTCTTTAGAGAACTTCTTATCCAGAGAATGAAATCTACTGGAAAAAAATGTTCTGTTGGTATTCCAGTACAGAAAGGTGGCTTTCCATAATGTTTCCTCATCAATTTCTTTGTAGAAATAGTGGCTTACATGAATGAACTATTGACAACCAAAACCTATGTATTTACAGTGTAGTCAAGGTGAAGATTGTAAATGTTTCTAGATGCGATAGCAAGCAAATAAAGGGAATCCTTCACTGTAGTCTTTTAAGTGCTTAACACACTGGCTTAAGGAAAGAAAGAGAACAGTACAAACCTTGAGCAAGATGTGGAAAGGACACATTATTCTTAGAGTGTCAAAAGGAATGCATGGCCTCAGGGCAGACATCTTTCTAAAAAGAAGCCCTTCTGCATACAAAATACTTCCAACCTCTTGATTTCTTATGTGAGCGAAGTCCTTGTTTCTAAGATAAGCCAGTATCAGGAGGAAAGGGTCATTAAAACAAAAAGCATTTCTGTTTAAATTAATTGGGATTGTAAGTTGTAATTGGGGTTATTGTGATTATCTGTTTCTTTATAAGAGGATTTCTATCTGGAAAAACTATTCAGGAAGGTATGAAGGGGTGGGATAAAGCTCCTATAACTGCATAGGTTCTGATGTAAGAGTGCTGGTGCAAAGTAACAACCTTATCACCATTTATGAGGTTGCAAGCGGCTTTTGTCTCCATGCAACACCGTGCATTTCAACACAGATTCATTTGCTTTAATTACATTTAACTAGTGTTTTCTTAGATTTCAGAAAATAATATTGCTCACTTTAAAATGTATTTTTAATTTCTCTTATTTTGCGTTACTCACAGACCCACAGACCCACAGACACAGACACAGATACAGACAGACACACACACCTTCCAGGCGAGTGCCTGAACCGGTCTTTGCAGTTTTCTTGGAAAGATTTTGGGAGTTGTTTGTCACTGCCTCCTTCTCAGGGCTGAGAGAAAGTGATTGGCCCAAGGTCCCCCAGCTGCCTTTGTGCCCAAGGCAGGACTAGAACTCATGGTCTCTTGGTTTCTAGCCTGATGCCTTAGCCACAGCACCAAACTGGCTCTCTAGTCATTAATTGCTTAATTCCTATTTCTAATAGTTTAAGGGCAAGAGAGAGAAGATTCAAAAACATGTAAACATGTTGGAGCTTAGGACTAAAATGAATAGGATGGAATTTAATACACAGAAGTGTACAGTTCTGTATCTGGGTAGGAAATATGAAAGGCATACATATAGGAGGACAGAGACCTAGTTTGGAAGTAGTATAGGTGAAAAAGATCTGGGTGTCCTGGTCAAACACCGTTGAAGATGAGCCAGCAGTATGATGCAGCTGCTAAAAAGGCCAATGGAAAGTATTAACAGAGGCATAGAAACCAGGTTATGGGAAATAATTTTTCTACTCTCCCCTGTCCTAGTCAGACATCACTTGGACTACAGTATTGTGTCCAGTTCTGGGCACCACAATTCAAAAAGACAGGGACAACTTGGAGCAGATTCAAAGGAGGGCTACTAAAGATGGTGAAGGGTCTGGAAACCAAGTTCTACCAGGGAACAGTTAAAGAAGGGATTTGGGTATGTTTAGCTTACAGAAGTGATGGCTCAGGGGAGATATGATTACTTCAGATATCTAACAGGTTATCACATGCAGCTCACCCACACAGCTGTTTTGCTGTGCTTTCCTTCCTTCCTGAAGCCAGGAGGAGATAATGCTGGCATTAATCACATAGTCTCCACAGTGTACCCTTAATGTGCTTCTGGCTATACGGTTCCTCTGCGTGACACTAGAAAGGTAGTGATTGGTAGTTTACCCAAGCTGAAATTTCAATGTTACCAACCACAAATCACCATATAGAATATGTGGTGGCGTGGTTGTAAGGGCTGGGCATTCTGTCCATTTTTTTTTCTTTTTGGCCAAAGGACTGTCAACCTATCAACCTAATGACCAGTAGATGGCAGCAAAGAGTTGGTCCAGATTTGTGCAGCCCAGATAAAAGAAAGGGGATCTTGGTGGATATGATGATGATGATGATGACGATGACGATGACGATGATTATGACGATGATGATGATGATGATGATGATGATCATAATCATAATCATCATCATCGTCATCGTCATCGTCATCGTCATCGTCATCGTCATCTTCATCATTTTATTTTCTATCCTGCCTTTATTATTTTTATAAATAACTCAAGGCGGCGAACATACCAAATACTCCTTCCTCCTCCTATTTTCTCCACAACAACAACCCTGTGAGGTGAGTTGGGCTGAGAGAGAGGGACTGGCCCAAGGCCACCCAGCAGCTTTCATGCCTAAGGTGGGACTAGAACTCACAGATTCCTGGTTTCTAGCCTGGTGCCTTAACCATGAGATAGATCCATACAATCTTTCCAAAATGATTATTGCATTGTTAGCTAGTCAATGACTACTACTTGGCAGTAGAGTTAGAGTTTTTGTCTGTCTTGGCTCCCCTCTAGTGGTTGCTTGGATTTGTGCAACCAGGATGCAGCCATTGGGTGAGTGTTGCTAAAGAGCTGGAGTTTGAAAAATCACTTCATTGATTCTTGTGTCAAATGACAGAATAAATATAGCTCTGATAATTCAGAAGGGTAGGAGAGGGAGAAGATGTGGCTATATGTTGAAGATTATATTTTACAATGGAATGCATTTTTAAGAAGAATGTTCTATGAGGAAAGGAAATGAGGAAACAGGGCTTTGACAGAACAACTGCTGGCAAAGGGAAGGCCACAGAAGCATAAGAATCATGTCCTTACATGCCTTAAACCAGGAACAGGCCAGTCAGTTTAAGACCTTGCACTCTTGAGATGGACCAACCCATTAAGGAAAAAAGCAAACAGGAAATGGACACTGAAACTGGAGCTCTCATCTCCCTCAGGCCCAAAACAGAACTGCAGAATAGGTGCTCAGCCAGGGAACCAATGGAAAGGGGCAGTTCCACAGCAAACCTGCTAGGCTGATTGTAGAGAAGGAGATCCCTGCCCCTGACCACTTCCCCTCAAATGTCTTGCTCTTCCTTGCCCCACAGATTGCCTGGATGGGAGGTCTTCTTTCCTTTTCCCAGGGAAGACACTACTTTCAGGGCAGAATGCCTTCCAAGAGCTTTGACCTGCCTCAGCAAGGGGGAGGCTCTGTTATGTGGACATGTCCTTGGTAAATGGTAAGTGGGGCATCTTCATGCTGCAGTAAGCAGACTGTGTGTGGATCAGCACATGGAAGAGGGAGTTCTCCTTTGCTGAAAGTTTTCAAACTAAGTCTGGATAGTCCTGTGTCATAGATGCTGTAGTGGTTCTAAGCTCTTGCTCCCTACAGTGAGCAAGAGCTTAGACTAGATGACCTCGAAGGTAATTTCCAACTCTATGATCCCATGATCCTTTTAATATATGGCAACATAGGTAAGAAAATACCTTTGCCAGTGTTATAATTTTATCTAGAAGAAATCTTGGGCTACAAAGCTGGGTACAAAATTTGGGGGAATCTTTATGTGTTATTACCCCAACATCCAAAGGGTGAATGCTCTGAAAGGGCATATGAGATTGGTTTTACTTGTGTTGTACTATACATCCTCATATCATCAAAATAGCATGAACGGAACAAGGCCAGACACAATAAATATGTACATGTGTGAAAGTATTGCTTACCTTTCACTGAATGTTACAATATTTCCTATTCCTACTCTGTTCATATATTAACTACTTATTTATTAATTAAATCAACAAATATGGCTGCCCGTCTTGAAAATGTGACTCTGGATGGCTAACAATGCATTAAAAAGAATACAAAAAACAATAATGACAAAAACAGTAAAACCTGTGATGGTTGCCCAGATCAAACTCAGTAAACACTCAAAAGGCACAACATGCCACAGGCCATCTAAACTCCCAGCCCCCAGCCCTGGAGCCCATCCAAGTCTTCAACATTTTTTGGAAGGTCAGCAGGGTCAGGGCCAATCTAACCTCAGGGAGGGGTATGGTATTCTAAGGGGCAGGTGCTGCAAGAGAAGTACATGCCAATCTGGTCACACTGATAGCTCCAGTTGAGTGACAAAACGTTATGTAATAGGGACTGTTCTTAAATAAGAATGTCTGGTTGTGGTCATCTTAGACCATTTCTTAATCTACCTATGCAAGAGTCCTTTAGGTGTTAGGAAAATATTCTATTTATTTCCCGTGTCAGCTGATTCCCCTAATCCTATTGGCAATGGAGTTTGACCAATACGTTGGTTCATTCTCTTCTGCTGAAGATAAGAGAAGGGCCTTATCTTTCGTGCACCTGGAGGGAATATTCCTTCCGTGTCCAGGGAGGGGCAATCAGCTACTAGTGACCAAAAAAAATATTTAAACATGGATTTTATTTTACTGACCTGAGAAGGAAACAACACATGATGAATGCAGCTAAGATATTTCCAAGGAAGTGGTTGATTATGTCGAGTTACCTATTAAATGATTATCTCTTTCGTAGTTACGAAAACAGTTTTTGCCTTTTGTTCTTCATATGCAAATAGGAATAAATGCAGTCTTCCTGGGGGTGGGTGGGTAGTTCTATGTGTACATATGTTACTTGTAGGTGGAAGGCAGTTCTGTGTGTATATAAGCAACAACTGCTGAAGCTTTCCAAAATGTTTAAATGGTATGTTCATGAACAAAACCAACTATGTGTGTGAAATAGTGAGGTCATCCGACTAATTATATTTTGTGTGAGAATATTGTAGGACATACTGGAAGGGGATATGAGCCTTTATACCTGTGTAGGAGACCCAGCTTTAACACTGTTTTTCATTTTGAGATGAGTAAGGAAAATACATTATAAGATTTGGTGGTGGTAAAGGAGTGCCATCACCTGCTAAAGGTTTTTAAAGTTTGAACACATGTTTTGGACTGTTATCATGATGTCAGTTGACATATCCTGCCTGGGTTATGTATGCTCATTTAGCTGTAGACACATTTGGCCATTTATGGGAATTATATACAGTATGTATTAACATAAAATCAGCAAAGCATGGGTTTATTGCTTTCTTGCTTGAAAAGAATGCTTATTTTCTGAGTAAAGTGACCAAATATGAGAAATTTGCTATCTGCCCTGAAGACAGATATCTTTAATTCAAAGTGCATGGAAATTATTTGCACTTGAACATTACACATTATAGCAGATGTGGACCCAAATCAGGCATATTGGATCAATTATTTATTTGTTGGCTTCTTTGCTTTTGGTCATTTTTAATATGCTTTTCACTAGTCCTTCAAGAAAAAGAGATGAGAGAGAGAGTGGCTGAAGAAGTAAGCCTCACTTTTTCCAAAAGTGTATTACCAAAACCTGGCACATAGAAGAACACTGTTAGACCTCAGAAGCTGAGTGAGATTGACTGCCACTTCTCTAAAAGTATCCTGGAGAAGAAGATGCACTTCAAAAGCATGCTTTGCAAGTTAGGGAGATCATTACAAACACATTGTAAATAATGTTTACAACTTCATTTTTATAGTGTTCAATTACATAGTTCTGGAAGAGATTGAACTAGAGCAGACCCATCTCCACAGTTTCCAAATACATTTGGTTACCCACATTGTATGTCCTACTATAAGGAAGTGGCTTAAAATTAGTATTCTAGGGGGCATCATCTGTTTTCACTGTCAATGGCCAAATGTGCAAAACATAATCTTTCTAGTTCTGTTCTGAAACACCAGTGGTTTTGTGTAATATCTACAGTCTGATTGATGCCACTATCTTTAGGAAGGCACATGACCTACAACAAATGAATTAGGCAAGGCCTTGGGCATGAGCATGGACCATCAGGTTACATTATTTGTATATATCAATGGATCAGCTTCCAGAAGAAGAAAAATTATCACTGTCCTAAAACAAACATATATAGCTTAAGAAATACTCCATAGGCATATTCTATTGAATTCTCCCACTGCGAATTCTGCTCTGTTTTCTCAAGTAGCACTCTGGAACAAGGCCCAAGTTGGTGCATAGAATGCTTCAGGCAACCCAGGACTGGAAGGTGATTTCCAGAGTTCAGATGTCAAAGTGGATTGGCCATATTTACACAGCCTGACTTCAGTAACATTATTTTTTTAGCATTCCTGGGTCTTCTTATTCTTCTTAGGAAGGGCTGCAAAGCTGGTTCTAGCCAGTTTGGGATACTGAGGTAAATAAATTATAGCCCAAATGCAACATAAGCCATGAGATTTGGCTATGCCAGGGTTCTCCAAAGTGGTCAGTATTGACCCCCAAGGGTCTATGGGACTATCCAAGGGGTCAGTGTTGTTGTTAGTAGTAGTAGTAGTACTATTAGTTAAAGTAGCATTAATTAAATTATTTTCATATAATATTTTACTAATATGTTCTTTTCTAAAGTAACTAAACAGAGTTCCCAAGATACTTCAGCATTTCCTTTTTCCTTCAGTCATTTCTTTCCTTTTTTTTTTTTGTTAAATGCTTTTTGTTAATCTGGAGATTATATCTGAAACACTTTTTTAATTCTCTGGTAAATATTTCTTGAATGGCTGTTTGACAAACTTTACTTTTACGTATCAAATGACTTAATCTTGGATATCCTTATAAATAATTTTATTTATTTATTTATTTATTTAAGAAATTTATATGGCCGCCCAACTCACTCCTGGTGACTCTGGGTGGCTTACTGAAATAAAACCCCAAATCCAAACCCACTACACTTGCAGAGAGAGTCAAAGTTTTGTCCCCACCACTACTGTGAAGGAATGGTCATCTGAGAATTTGACAGAACCTGTAAAACCACTAAAGCAAGCATCCAGTGGCTGAGCTGTAACTGGACCATCTTCTTTAATTTGTGAGAAATCTGGTAGCCAAACTGATTTGGCACAGAGAAGACCCATCTGCCAAGCTCTCTTGAGCACAGGCAGCTATAGGGCAAATGGTGAGGAAGGGTTAAACCCCTCAGAAGTGGGTCTGTGTGGAAGTCAGTCCTTCCTCCTGAATAATTCTGTGCTTTAAGCAGATGTAATGAGTAGTCTCTGTGGAGCCTTTGAGGTGGAGCTATAAAAGTTTTCACTGGGGAGAACTCTAATGCTACAGGGAGCATCTACTGTATATCAGCCAGTTGACTTACTCATAGTAGCCTCTTCTTGGTTCACCTTCTAGACTCTGCCTGCAAACTGTCTCTCCCAGTTAGCTGGCTTTTCTGGAAGTGATCCTGGGCTGACTCCCAGTACTAGTTTTACTCCCTGTTGACTACACACTATAGGAACTTAACATTGGCTTTACCACTCTGACCGTCTCACACTGTTTGCTGGTATTTTTCATTCATGAAACAGAAAAGTTATTTGCTTTGTTTTTTCCCTCGGGAAAATCTATAATCTTTTATATGTGAGCAAATATGAGCCTCAAAGCATCTAATGGATATTGCCAATTTTTCTATTTGATGTTTAAATGCAGCTCATGCTATAGTCCTATGTTCAGTATGTTGTGGAAAAAAAATATTGAAATGCTCAGTTTCCATGAAAGCTAAATATACATTTCTCCATCAGTTTCTGAAAAAATCCTTCCTTGAATTAGACTATTATCTAGACAATATTTATTACTGAATTCATATAAGGATATTATCAGATCAACGGTTAGCTCTGCATTAGTTGTAAGCAAAAGTTACTAAAGCATTTGAAGAGTTTGTCCAATTGAGTGCATGCTGAATGTGCCTTGGTTATTACTTTATTACTGAAGAGGTGCTAAGTTTTCCATTGCTGTGGTGTTATAACAGGAAACTGCACAGCAGCTTTATTTATCATCCCCTTTGCCCAATAAAACACAAAATATTCCTGTACTTATATAGGAATGCAAAATCATGCCCTCAGGAAAATGTTTGGTATCGGAAGTTATTCTGGCGACCTTCATTGTACATAAATGAGCAGCAAGTTCTGTCATTCCTCTCAATGGTGGGGCTCAGGCTTGTATCATGCAATTGCACTATCTCAGTCATGGAATTGTATTTGAGATCCATATATCATTGGCTATTTGTAACTCCCCATGTTTTCACACTGCTTCTCCCATTTTTTTAATCTCTTTCCCCCTACTCATCCAATGCCCCACAATTTCTGAAAAGTGGAAAATAAGGCCTGCACAGTGTCTTTTCACTGGTAACTTGGAAGCTGTGCCAGCATATGTGTTCTATCCTTCAGAACTTAGTCAGAATTGTTAAGAACTAGGTTGGGACCCAAAGGTAACTAGAAAGTAGATACTGGCTTAGCAGCTTGGATCCTTGTAAAATGCTGCATATGATTAAGCCATCAAGATATTTCTTACACCCTTAGACAAAATATTATCCAAATATGGATAATTTGCAAATTTGACACATGCTGGTTAATACAACTGAAGTTATCCCATTCCTATAGAACCCAGCAAAAAGTATGTAATTTTACACTTTAATAAGCTGTAGCAGAAGGAAGCTGATAGAATACTCCTCTGCATCTCTACCTGGTTTCCAACAGTAGGAGCATTGCTCATACTTGCTCTAAGATGCAGGTTTTGCCTATCTGTGCTTATATTTCTCTAAGGATTGTGTTGGACCCTCCTCTAAGGAGGAGCAGGGAAGGTGGAGTCAAGCTAAAGTTTTTTAACGGAAGATTGAATTAAAAGACAAAGCAAAGGTAGCACAGTTGAGTTCGTAGCATTGCTGCTGTGCCTATTGATATACAGTCCATCCTGAAAAAAATCATCACTTTCCTCAAGATGACAAGAATGCTGATAACCTACAAAATTATGAAAACTTTGAGGGGAGGATTTGGTGTTTTCCATGGAGCCGTTCAGCATAATCAGTACTTTTCAAGAATTGGAATCCGATCACTCACTATGAAGGTAATTACAACTTCTCATCAAACATTTGACCAATTCTTTCTCTCAGTGCATAGTGTTATGTGCTGAGAAATTTTTGGCTGCAGGTAACTTCTTAAGCAAGCACAAGAAAATTTATTGAGCAAAACAAGGTTTCTAGTTCTGATTTATTAGAGACTGTTGACTGAAGGATGTATTGACTTAGCAAATACTAACGTGTACCCTGAGTTTTAAACTATAGGTTAAATTCTTTTGGAAGGTGAAGGTTCACAAATCCTGTTTAAATGTACAGAAGTACATAATCTGGGCATTCTGATGGTGAGATAACTGTTCTTAACAATAGGTTTAAGATCAATGTGGCAATATTAGACATCAAAGATAACATTCATAGATATGAGATGTCAGTTATAACTTTTACGATGTTTTTATATACTGCTATACTATCTAATGAAAGCCAGTTTGGTGTAGTGGTTAAGGCACTGGGCTACTGTAGAATTGGGGAAGCTGTGAGTTCTAGTCCCACTTTAGGCATGAAGCCAGCTGGGGGACCTTGGGCCAGTCACTTTCTCTCAGCCCTAGGAAGGAGGCAATGGCAAACCACTTCCAAAAAACCTTGCCAAGAAAACTGCAGGGATTTGTCCAGGCAGTCTCCAAGAATCGGACACGATTGAACAGATTTTTTAAAAAACCTATTGAATACTAGGAAACAATTGCAAATTGTTATTTTTTTTTCAACCCAAAGAAGAGAAAAGACAATTTTATCTGTAGTTTATGTTTTAGCTGCATTGTTGTCATATTTTCACATAGCCTTAATACTAGGATTAGCAGGTTTCTTCAGCAGATGTGAAATTTCCAGTTCCTCTCACTCTTAAGAGATTACCCATTTTTAATACTGCACACTACAAATGATTTCCCCTTATCGTGTTGTCAGCCATAGTGGTCTGCTGCATTATTTAGACTTCCCAGGTTCTTTAGAACCTTTGCAAATTTCTAAAGAGAGACGGAGGATGGAAGGTGACAGCAAAGGACTTGGGCTCAGTGTTGCATGGGAAAAGCATTACAGAGACTGCTCAAGCTAAGCTATGATTTCTTTACCAAAATTAAGAGTGCTAAACACTGGAATGGTTCTCAGATTTGTTGGGACAAATGGTTTGCAAAAGTTAGTCATGCCTTCCACCTATTATAATATTTCACAGGTCAGTTTTAATGCTCCATCAACAACTACCCAGCAAGTTCTGATTGTTAGCACGTATGCATTAAAAAAAATCAAACATGGCTGAGGACTTGATAAGTCAAGTTAATTAAGAAAATATTAAAATAAAAAACAGAAAAACAAAAATATTTAAATGGGATTACTTTTTTATATATCTAAAAAACTGAGATCAAAAGTGAGTCAAATAATCTTCAGTTAAAGATTCTTCAAGACTCTTTGTTGTTGTATTAATTTTTCAGCCAGTGCTATTTCCTATTCTTTTAAATACCATTTATGTATTTTAATTTTTTAGTATTCTACTATAATAATTTTCACAATGTATAATTCTTTGTGTTGCATTATTTTGTATATCCTAGGAAACTGGACAACAAAGATAAACTGTCATTAATTATTCAAAACTGTTAAGTAATCTTTCCGATTTCCTTACAAACTTTCAGTCAGAATGAAGGACTAAATGTTCATTGCCACCAGAGATGGTAATATGTACCAATTTTATTACAAACTCTCCAATGAATCCAGAAAGTCTAGATTCTAAGGGATCTGGTACCATCTATGAAATATTTTAGTTAATTTTTCATGATTTGCTGAAACACGGTTAAAAAGATTTTTATACAATAAAGAGTTAACAAGTTGACCCATCAAATTCAGTTCCCAAGTCCTCTTCACACATACTTTTAAAACTTTTAAAAGAGGTCTGAAACCGTGTAAAAAATAATGAAATTGGATGTATGTGAAACAGGAATAGTCATTTTAATTACAACTATTCTGCCAAGCAATGATAAAGAAATTGCCATTACTTAAATTATCTTTTATCTTTCACAAGAGAGGATAATAATTACATGATCTTGATTGGTACCATTATTGGTAACAGTTGCTCTTAAGTGTCTAAATCCATCTGAGGTAAGTCCAGTAGTTCTGTGAAATCATTTTTACAACTCTTTATATGTTGACTAATGCCAGATGATTTAATAAAATTGACTTCTGATCCCGCTACTGTATGAAATATATTCAGTCTGAATTGTAACTGAGTAAATCTCTAGGATTTGGGGCAAAACCAAAAACACCTTTATTACATTATATTCCTTCATTCCACTAAGACCTTGAATATTATTTTTCTTAATATTCCCTGCTAATTTTATGATGAGACTAAAATAAGAAAGTAGGCAACCTTGTTTCAACTACCTTTTGACTTGAAAAAAGTCTGTATCTGATCCGTTGATTAATATTATTACTATAGTCAGGCAGGAGTATTATGTCTACATACCATTTCCAGATACAAACGTTTTAGAAAGTTGCATTCTGATCTATCAAATACTTTGATAACATCTGAAGGGAGTAAAACAAGCTGTCTTTTAACGTTCTTAACCTGATATCCGAAATGAGTGAAATAAGGAAAGGGTGAGGGCAGGGACAGGCAAGAAGCTACTGAATGATGATGAAAGAGGTAAAGAGGTTAGCCATTGGTTCAGCCAATGAGCAATTGAGCACTGAACCTGTTTCTCCTACTCAAGGGGTCTGAAAAGGACAGCAGAGACAGTGAGAAAGAAATCAGCATTGGAGAGGGAGGGGAGAAGAAGGTCCACATTGAAGAGAGCCACTGGCAGTGCTTTGACAAAAGGGGCCATTGGAAATCAGAAAAGATCTCCTTCCCATCTGTCAACCACTCACTCAAATGTCAAGCAAAGATGGAAAAGGAGGCTGCAGCAATGCTGGGTCTGAATTATTGATGGGCAGGTGAGGGGACAGGGCAGCTCAAGTCACTGTAGTCAACAAGTTCCTGTCAAGTAATGGTTTTTCTTACCATGAGGAAACAGGGATCAGGAAGTTTGAATGGGTCCCTCCGTATGGAAGGACAGGAGTGGAGAGGGGAGGCAAACCAATGCCTACACTTAACCTGTTAGTGGGGATTGTTGTTTATTCATTTAGTCGCTTCCGACTCTTCGTGACTTCATGGACCAGCCCACGCCAGAGCTTCCTGTCGGTCGTCAACACCCCCAGCTCCCCCAGGGACGAGTCCGTCACCTCTAGAATATCATCCATCCACCTTGCCCTTGGTCGGCCCCTCTTCTTTTGCCTTCCACTCTCCCTAGCATCAGCATCTTCTCCAGGGTGTCCTGTCTTCTCATTATGTGGCCAAAGTATTTCAGTTTTGCCTTTAATATCATTCCCTCAAGTGAGCAGTCTGGCTTGATTTCCTGGAGGATGGACTGGTTTGATCTTCTGGCAGTCCAAGGCACTCTCAGAATTTTCCTCCAACACCACAGTTCAAAAGCATTGATCTTCCTTTGCTCAGCCTTCCTTATGGTCCAGCTCTCGCAGCCATATGTTACTACAGGGAACACCATTGCTTTAACTATGCGGGCCTTTGTTGTCAGTGTGATGTCTCTGCTCTTAACTATTTTATCGAGATTTGTCATTGCTCTTCTCCCAAGGATTAAGCGTCTTCTGATTTCCTGACTACAGTCAGCATCTGCAGTAATCTTTGCACCTAGGAATACAAAGTCTTTCACTGCTTCTACATTTTCTCCCTCTATTTGCCAGTTATCAATCAAGCTGGTTGCCATAACCTTGGTTTTTTTGAGGTTTAGCTGCAAGCCAGCTTTTGCACTTTCTTCTTTCACCTTCATCATAAGGCTCCTCAGTTCCTCTTCGCTTTCAGCCATCAAAGTGGTATCATCTGCATATCTGAGATTGTTAATGTTTCTTCCAGAGATTTTAACTCCAGCCTTGGATTCCTCAAGCCCAGCTTGTCGCATGATGTGTTCTGCATACAAGTTGAACAGGTAGGGTGAGAGTATACAGCCCTGCCGTACTCCTTTCCCAATCTTAAACCAGTCCGTTGTTCCGTTCTTACTGTTGCTATTTGGTCGTTATACAGATTCTTCAGGAGGCATACAAGATGACTTGGTATTCCCATACCGCTAAGAACTTGCCACAATTTGTTATGGTCCACACAGTCAAAAGCTTTAGAATAGTCAATAAAACAGAAATAGATGTTTTTCTGAAACTCCCTAGCTTTTTCCATTATCCAGCGGATATTGGCAATTTGGTCTCTAGTTCCTCTGCCTTTTCTAAACCCAGCTTGTACATCTGGCAATTCTCGCTCCATGAACTGCTGAAGTCTACCTTGCAGGACCTTGAGCATTACCTTACTGGCATGTGAAATGAGTGCCACTGTTCGATAGTTTGAACATTCTTTAGTGTTCCCCTTTTTTGGTATGGGGATATAAGTTGATTTTTTCCAATCTGATGGCCATTCTTGTGTTTTCCAAATTTGCTGGCATATAGCATGCATTACCTTGACAGCATCATCTTGCAAGATTTTGAACAGTTCAGCTGGGATGCCGTCGTCTCCTGCTGCCTTGTTATTAGCAATGCTTCTTAAGGCCCACTCAACCTCACTCTTCAGGATGTCTGGCTCTAGCTCACTGACCACATCGTCAAAGCTATCCCCGATATTGTTATCCTTCCTATACAGGTCTTCTGTATATTCTTGCCACCTTTTCTTGATCTCTTCTTCTTCTGTTAGGTCCTTGCCATCTTTGTTTTTGATCATACCCATTTTGGCCTGGAATTTACCTCCAATGTTTCTAATTTTCTGGAAGAGGTCTCTTGTCCTTCCTATTCTATTGTCTTCTTCCACTTCCGCGCATTGCTTGTTTAAAAATTATTCCTTATCTCTTCTGGCTAACCTCTGGAATTTTGCATTTAATTGGGCATATCTCCCCCTATCACTGTTGCCTTTTGCTTTCCTTCTTTCTTGGGCTACTTCTAGTGTCTCAGCAGACAGCCATTTTGCCTTCTTGGTTTTCTCTTTCTTTGGGATGTATTTTGTTGCCGCCTCCTGAACAATGCTGCCAACTTCTGTCCAGAGTTCTTCCGGGACCCTATCTACTAAGTCCAGTCCCTTAAATCGATTCTTCACCTCCACTGCATATTCCTTAGGAATATTAGTGAGCTCATATCTAGCTGATCTGTGGGTCTTCCCTAATCTCTTTAGTCTGATCCTAAATTGTGCAAGAAGAAGTTCGTGATCTGAACTACAGTCAGCTCCAGGTCTTGTTTTTACCGACTGTACAGATGTCCGCCACCTTTGGCTGCAAAGGATGTAATCAATCTGATTTCGGTGTTGTCCATCTGGTGAAGTCCATGTATAAAGCCATCTCTTAGGTTGTTGGAAGAGAGTGTTTGTTATGCAGAGTGAATTGTCTTGGCAAAATTCTATCAGCCTATGTCCTGCTTCATTTTGTTCTCCCAGGCCATACTTACCTGTAATTCGAGGTGTCATTTGACTGCCCACCTTAGCATTCCAGTCTCCTGTGATGAAAATAACATCTCTTTTAGGCGTGTTGTCCAGTAGGTGCTGCAGATCCTCATAGAACTGCTCTACTTCAGCTTCTTCAGCATTTGTGGTTGGGGCGTATATTTGGATCACTGTGATGTTAGATGGCTTGCCCTGAATTCGAATTGAGATCATTCTGTCATTTTTTGGGTTGTATCCAAGCACTGCTTTAGCCACTTTACTATTAATTATGAAGGCTACTCCATTTCTTCTGTGGTCCTCTTGTCCACAGTAGTAGATCTGGTGGTCATTTGATGTGAAGTGGCCCATTCCAGTCCATTTCAGTTCACTGACGCCCAGAATGTCTATCTTTAATCTTGACATCTCACCAATAACCACATCCAATTTGCCCTGGCTCATAGATCTTACATTCCAGGTTCCAATGGTGTGTTGATCCTTAGAACATCGGATTCGCCGTTCACCACCAGCACCATCGGCCGCTAGCCGTCCTTTCGGCTTTGAGCTAGCTGCGTCATCACGTCTGGGGCTAGTTGAGCTCATCCTCTGTTCCTCCCCAGTAGCATTTTGACCATCTTCCGACCTGGGGGTCTCATCTTCCGATGGTATACCGACATATCTCTGGTTGTACTGATCCATTTAGTTAGTGGGGATAGTAGGATTAAGATGCTTTTCTTGAAAAAAATATTACACTGTCAGAGATAGGAAGAAGCATCCTAACATCTACTAGCGGTCACAATAGTTGAGGTACTTTATTCAGTACCTCAAAAAATACTGTGCATTCTCATTAGCTCTGTACACTTCCCTATAGACAAGCCTGAGAGAAACTCTTACCAAGTTGTACTGTTCTTGGCCGGTAGGGTTTCAGAACTCACTGTTAGAGCATTAGGAAATGGTTGCATTTTCTTTGGATACTTCCTCTTGCATGAAATGTTAACACTGAGATTTGTTTCCTCACTAAAGAAACCTTAATTAAAGAATAATAGTCTAGTATTGTTCTTCTATTCCAATTACACAGAAGAAAGTCATTTTTTATTAACAGGAAGAAGAGACTCAAAAGATGCAAGAGGGAAAGTCTCATTTGCATTTTCATGCAAAAAGATGTGTTTTTATATGTACTCCTAACATGTTTGCATTTAATATTTTTATAAAATGGAAAATAGATGAGGATGATGAGGATGATTGTGGCTTCCACTGATAGCCTACCAAAGACTCTCAGGTTGAGACCATTGCCCTAGAAGTCTGTTAATTTAAGATTTCTCCAGATTTAGACTGAATTTTTTAAAGTCAGGCACTTGGTCCAAAGACTATTCCAGTTAAACATTCTTCCCAGAGGAAAAGAGGAAAAAGTACTCTTATCTATTATTAGCAGCTGTAAGAGTTTTTAAATTCCTCCCATTTATGTTACTATACTATATACTATATACTATACAGTACTATACTATACTTTAAAACATAGTGGAGCAGCATTTTCCATGGGGAGCACAGTCACTGTAGGTGAGGGAAAAGCTCACTGAGACTTCTTCCTCACACTTTCTCCCCATCCCACAGACCAGACCTTAAGAGAGGCCACTTTTCAGAGAGAACAGATAATTCTCTTTTTCCCAGAATAGCTGCACTTGCTTGAAAAGTTGTCTGCAGCCTTCTTGTACAACTCCTCATACTTTAAAACAGTTTCCATCAGAGTTGGCAGAGGCTATTTTAAAGTTTAATTGCTGATTGGGACATTTGGGGGGCAAGTGTGAGTACCTGTACCAATGAATGGAATATATGGGATGTCCTCTGTGCAAGTGCCTCAGGAACAATAGGGAAACCAGCTACCAGTAGGGCAGCCAGTAAAGCAACCAGCTGATGGAATTCGTTCAGGTCTTGGGCCAAAGCGTGCTCCTTGTCCTTGAATTAACAAAATTCAAGGAAATTCTGAGGAAACAGAAGTGATAATTTGACTCTTGATGTCATTTTGATGACACATGGCAAAGAAGAGAAGAAGACTACCAAAAAAAAAAAAAAGGACCAAGGCTATCAATTAATAATGCCAGAAAGAAGGGGAGTTGTGTAAGCCAATATTTCTTGGGACGAGCCTGATCTTTCCTTACTGATGGTCCTTGTAGATTTAACCTGCAAATAATATGTGAATACTGGGACTAAATATGTTCAGCCCAATATGAGAAATAGATGTTACATAGTATGTTTATATCTATGCCACCAAAAAACACAGGAGTGTTTTACTTATTTCCTTCTAAGAATCTAGATGATATTTACAAACTCCCCCGCACAGCGCACTGATCAGCTCTGATCTTCCAGTACTTATGTAACATTGCAGAGAAAAAGCTAATAAAATACTGAGGCTGGGGGTGGAGCGGGAGAGAAACACTAGGTTCACCATGAAGGCCAAAGTCAAGGCTCCCATCTACTCTCTAGGACAGTCTTTCTCAACTTTTTGACCCTGGAGGAACCCTTGAAATATTTTTCAGGTCCCCTGCACATTCAGGCTCAAATATAGGCAAGAAGTTACAAAATTATTATATTCATTTCACGTGCAGGCCTGTATAAATGCATTAATAGTGTTCTTAAACTAAAAATAAAGAATGAAACTTACCTCTTTAATGTGAAGTTGCCTGACTTTGGAATAATTTTTTAAATAAATTGTCACCTCCCAGGGAACCTCTAGGGACCTCTCACGGAACCCTAGGGCTGAGAAACCCTGAGCTAGAACTTCCTTATCTCCATGCTTTCATTATTTCATACAGATATGGATTACAATGTTGTTTGTAGCATTGTTCCTGCATGGTCTGCTTGTATTGGCACTACACTTGCCTAGTTCTTACAGCAAAGCCATCAATGTATGATGTGGTGGGGGGAGGGCTTATTAGCCAGCTTGGCACAGACCCTGGTGCTGAGAAGGTCCTAGGGGGAGTGACCGGCCCAAGGACACCCAATGCTTAAGGGAAAACTAGAACTTGGGTCTCCCTGCTCCCAGCCCGCTCCCCTAACCACACCACTCTGGCTCTCACACTTGTGAATTAACAATAATTAGTAGAAAGGTCCTTGATATACCAAGATATCAAAGCCCATCACTGAGCATTCTCACTGTAGGGCAAACCAAAATTTCCACAAAGTAGTAAAATCCATGTCACTTCTAAAATGATCAGAGATAACTTGTCATGCTTGGATTATTGGTGGCTGCTTATGAGTTCTTTTGCTAATTTTAATTGGTTTAGGGTAGGTGAAATTGGTCTAGATTTGGGCATGCTACAATGGGATTCCAGAATGGGTGTGTCTGCAGCAGATCTGTCGGCATGCTCATCAGATGCTTGTTGTCCATTTCCCTGACCTTATATTCTATTCTAGCTTCTGCAGAAATTGGGCGCTGGCAGCAGCTGTGTCATCTGGAGTTGGTGTGTGTGTGCAGGTCCCAATGGTTGGAGGGGGTGGTAGTGGTGGAGGAGAAATCAGTCTTGGCTCTTCATGAAATACTAATTGGGGAGTTTCATAGAGATGTAGGAAGATACTGGTGGCAGCAGCAGCAGCTGCAACCAAATCTTCCTCATCTTCCCCATTGACACTTTCCTGGGCAGCATCTGGAAGCTTTGCTGCTGTCCCTAGTACCCTGGAGCAGTGAGTGAGGGACTTTAGCAATCAGTGGTATTGACAGGACACTGCAAGCTGCAAGCTCTAGGATCCAGGAGGTTGAAACTTCCCTTTTCAAGGAAATTTCCTAAAATTCCCTCCCTGCCCAATTCTGCTCTGTCCTCTGCCAACCACCAAGCCACTTTGTTTTTGCTGTTGCTGTGTTGACTAACCTTCAGAAATAGATAAAACATAAAAAAAACCAAAAAAGGACAAAAGCAGAAAGGGAAAGCCTTCTGACTGAAGAGAACAGTCAAACCCAACCCAAGTAAAACAAAGTATAGGGTTGAATCAATATATTTAACAAATCAATTTAGCTGGAAGGTGGAATCAATTTCTCCCCGAGGCAGCTGACTGTTAGGCTGGTGGAATCACTCTAGCTTAAAACAGTGCATGTAGCTGCAGAACTAGCTGGGTGGATGTGAGAGAGGCTGGGAAAGGAATGGAAGGGAAAGTAGACATAAACAATCAAGGACAGAAGGTAAGATCTTTGGCAGTTTATCTCATAAATGGCAACTCAGCCCAGGTGGCAAGAAATCTGGGAAGAAGCATTTCAAATCATTCAAAGAGACCTTAATGAACTCTCTATAAACAAGAATGGAAAATTCTTCTTACTGCTTCCAAGATTCTTTATTCATCCCAAGCTAGCATTGTATCTTACTGATACCTGTAAAGATCTTGCTTCTTGGTCTTGCTTGGATTCACGGGGTGAACAATAGGGCACCAACAGAGACATCCATTGAGGTAGAGTTAAAATCTGCAAGATGGCAGGGGCAGCATTGCTCTCTTTTGTACATGTGTGCATCGTTGATACAGATACAAAAAAGGGACAGTTTGGATCATGACACCAGGCCTTCCATCTTGCAGATCTTGACCACGGTACTGCTGGTACTGTGCAGAATATGCTGCACAACATATTCTGTACCTTCTGACTGAAGAGGAGGGACCCACTGTTCAGCTCTACTCCCCAGCCTGCTCTCTTATATGATCAGTAGGGTTAGATGGAATCAATCAGACATCAAGTCCAACTTGCTGTACAATGCAGGAATCCAAATTACAGCATCATTGACGGGTGGCTGGCCGCCTTCTACCCGACAAACTTTGTTATTTGAAGAGTGCTATTGTTATAGATATATGTATAATATATTTTGATTTCAGCAAAGCATTATACCCTTTGATATTCTGACCACAAGCTAGTTAAGTGGATAGCTGGCTAGAAAATCATACTCCAAGAGTGTTCATCAATAGGTTTCTCATCAGATTGAAGGGAGATACCAAATTAGGTGTTAGATGATTCAGTTCCAGACCTTGCTCTCTTCAATGTTATTATTAATGACTTTGGATGTAGAAATGGAGGGAATATGAAATAAATTTGTGTGGGATAGCCTGGAATGCAGAAATCAATTCAAAATCATCTTTATAGCTTAGAGAAATAGGCTGAAAATGATAAAAAGTAAATTAACAAATACAAATGCAGACTTGTTCAGTTAGGAAACAGAAGTCAGAATGAAAGAAAAGAAGTTTCTTTTAACCTAACCGCCCAGCGTCCCCCTTTCGGGAGAGATGGGCGATGATAGAAATTTGAAAAATAAGTAAATAAATAAATAAAGTTGGAATTGTATTTGATGGTAAATTGATTAGTATTCAGCAGTGTGATATGGCTGCAAAAAAGGTAATTTTAGGCCATATCAAAGAAGCTTTGTTTACAAATTATGAGAGTAGTTGTTTCATTTTATCCACTTTATTACACTTTATTTCAAGGTGGCTAGGCCCACCTTGAAATCTGTGCCCAGTTCTGGTGTCTAGGAACTAAGTGCTATGATGAGAAATTGAGGTTGAAATTGAGGTTCACATATGCCTTACTTGAAAGGATGCTGATTCCAATGAATGTTTGAAAAAACTTCCTAAGCGTGAGGACAGTTTGACACTCTGCCTCTTCAGAGATATCTCACTTGCTATCTTTCATTTTATAGCCGTATTTTTCTTCCACAAAAGTTTATTTTATGCCAACTGGCATCCATTATTCAATGAGCAGATGAATCTCCTAATAACTTTGAACACATGATTCTAAAGTTTGTTCTCTTTTTATGTGATGTTCATTTTAAAAAAAACATAGGATTTTTTCTCTTAAAAATCCTTATGGACAAAGCAGATTGCTACACTTTTAGAAAAACAAGAAATCCAAATGTATTACTATATGCCGTTGAGTTGCATCCATATTAGTGACATATCATTAATTATGAATAGTGTAATATAAAATAAAAAAACCAAATGATAGAATTCTATAATGGTCATAAGAGTCCTCTTTTCTCTTTTCTTTATAGTATAAAGATTAGTGCACATGCCAATATATCAGGGAAATATGGCAGGGAAGAGAACCTCAGTTCAGCAAACATGAATCTGCCGAAGACATTTTAGCCATGTGGAAACCACCATCTCCTTTTTTACAGGAAACTGATTAGCCAGTATAATTTAATAAATTGTAAATTAAAACTGAATATATTAAAAAACAGCACCATATCAACTGAGGGACACATGGTAAGGTGCACACTTGCATGTTAAGGAAAAATAATTGCTTCAGGAATGCTGCATAAACAAGTTTGTTCTTAAATAATGGTGATGCTAAATCAGAAACATGAAAGTATTTGCTTGTCTGGAAATATGCTAAGATGCTGTGCAAGGCCCTTTGGGCAATGTAATAACAGGATCAAATAGTGCAACCTTTTGCTTGTTAACACCAATCAGAATTTTATAACACACTTGTACATCTTGATTGTAGTTATTCAGAATAACTGCTATTGATTTCAAAGGGATTTTCTCCAAGGAAGACTCTAGGGAATTGTGCCATTAACTCAGAAGAAAGATTTAGAAATTAAATCAGCATTATTTTCATTTGTAGGCAAGGAAATGAGGCTAAAGGAGGGAGACTGTGGTCATGTGAAGGTCACTGTTGGTGAAAGTGAAGGGATTGAAACAGAGGCTTTAAAAATGTAAGGCCCATTTCTGATCCAGTAGATCAAAGATAGAAAATCTGAGGCTACATGCAACTCCTGGAAGCTGTGACTGCAGCCCCTGAAAATTCCAAACTTTGCTACTAGATTGCAGTGTTGAATGTGACAGAAAGGGAAAATTATTAAATACACGACTGGAGAGAAATTAACTGTATTTTAATGCTTAAAGATAACTATAATGCAAAATCATGTGATTAATTTTTTGTCCTGACCCTATCTACTGCTTTTTGTGGTGCAGCCCTTGGGCTGCTCCTCAAAGGACCTTTGCAGCTCTTGGCCAGAGTTTTGCACTAGGTATTAATACACGTAGCGTAAGATGTGTGGTTCTTGCCTGAGAAAAATGCAGGAATGCTCTGTGCACTAATGAAAATTCTGCCTGTAGATGCTCCATGTTAGAAGTTTTAATTACTTTAGGGGAGAGAATATAACACGTTTATCAGGTCCTTGATTGAGAGCAATGAATGCATGGAAATAAAGAAATTAATTGATTGTTTTAGTCTTCAAGGAAAACTAGGAAACCTATAGCCACTCTTCCCAGCCAAATATATCTCACTGGTTTGTTTTCGGAGGGACAGAATGAAGAGACATTCCCATATAAGTCATCTTGAACTCCGGAAGGAAATGTGGGATATGTATGTAACAAATAAATGTTAGTTGAATGATGAAGACCTCAGACTAGAAGATGGAAACATTCCCTTCAGAAAGCCAAGCCAAGTAATGAGGTGGGACATAAGCTTCTCTAGAAGCTGACACAACTGTGTCAAGCATATTACCTTAACACTTCAACAAAATGTGAGTACTGTTAGACCTGAAGGGCTTGTGCTTGTTGCAAATACATAGCAGCCACATCTTTGGCCAGCTAGAGCTTTTGAACTCTATCTTCTCAAATCACATAGAAAAGACTCGTGATTCATGATGAAAACGTGGGGACTTATCAATGGAAGTAGCTGTGGAAAGGTTTTAAAAGCTCTATTTCTATTGCTATAATATACAAAAAAATAAAAGAAAAACAGCAAAATACAAAATGTGTATGTGTACATGCAGCCCAAATTAATCCACTGTAGGATGAATTTCATTGTACTGAAGGTTATGGACCATAATCTGAAACACTGGTTCAGCATGGCATGGTGGATGTCACTGGCCCAAAGTCAGCCATCTGGCTTCTCTGCCTAAGGGAGGACTGGAACCTGGGTCTTTCCACTCCTAGTCCAGCACTTCAACCACCACACCACACTGGCTCTCATATATGTATATCCAAGCAACAAAATTATACCATCCACCCCCAACAAACAAAATGTGCATATATATTACAATGTAAAAAAAATGGTTCTTAAATAATAAAAACCATGTCCACATGGAAACACACGGATCCGTCTTTCCTTTATGTCAAGGCTGAGAGTAAAAACATATCTTCAGTCCAGGTTTTTAAGGCCAGAATGGTCATTTCTTTTCAACAATGCAAAACTCTATTTTGAGTACAGCTCAGCAATTCCAAAGTTCTTTATAAACCAATAAATTCCAAGTTTTATATATATAATTCAGCATCACATTAAGATGTTTAAATCTTATAGCTCTGGAAAGGTGCAGAAATATTTTAGAGGATTCATTAAACTTCCTTGTTTTCTTCTGACAATTTCTCATTAATTATCTATCATGGTTGGTCACACAGTCAGCCAGATGTTTAGACTAGATTTAGCTTTTTTGTCCACCTATCAAGTCCTTCTCAAAGACTTTGGATAGGCAGATGTTGTTATTTAATAATATTAAAGTTATAGTTGCAGGATGTAAGCTGTTCCAAGTAAAGCTGCCTTTTGCAATTGACTGATGGTGATTTTGTCAATTATTATTATGGTTGGTCATATTGTTATTGTTATTGTAATCTACAATTAGAATTCACAAAGACCAGTGAAAACTTAATAATTCAAGTCCTAACCAAGACCTAAGAATTATTAAGGTAGTGTCTGAGGATATAAGCAGTTCCAAGCAGGGAATTTTTAGTAAAATTAGGGTGTTCAGGTCCAATACATTCAAAATTTCGAGGGAGTCCTTTGGGTCTTGCTCCAAGGGCTCCAGTCAGATTATTATTATGGCTGATTGCACAGTCAGCCAGATGTTTAGGCTGGATTTGGCATTTTTGTCCACCTATAGAGCCCTTCCCAAGGACCTGAGATAGGCAGATGTTGTTGTTTAATAATACTGAAGGTATCGTCACAGGATGTAAGTTGTTCCAAGTAAAGCTGCCTTTTGACTGATGGTGATTTTGTCAGTGCCAATGGTGTTCAAGTAGTGCTCCAGATGTTTTGGTATTATTATTATGATTATTATGATTATTATATCTTTGTTATCACGATACAGTTATTATAGATTGGTTCTAAATCCAAGTCAGCCCCCTTGTGGTTATATCTATCATTCTTATCCCCAGATTAGACAGGGTCCCAACTCCAGAAATCTTAAATTTGCAGGAGACCTTTTCAGTTTTCAGACTGAGCATCGTGTACATTGGCCAGGATGGGGCTCAAGAAATGTGCCACAACTGTTTCCTGCAACAGCCGTAGTCTTTTTGCAAAGTGTCAATACCCTCTGTATTTTTTAGCAACAATAGTTACTATTTCATACAACCTTACTGCACCTGTTATCTGGATTAGGCTTTATTGTTTTTATTGTTACCTTTACTGTATTTCTATTGTTTATTGTGACCAAATCTCCCACTTGGTCTGAGGAAGATTTTTTTGTTTTAAAACTTACAAAATGGAGTCCAAGCTGAATTCTGTTAATGAGTACCTAACTCATTTTACATGCTACATTGAATTTTATTAGTATATACTATTGTTAATGTAGAGTAATGGTTTTCCTCACCTAACTGTAAAATATAACACAGCAAGAAAAAGTCTCCCCCTTTCAGCTCACTTATAGATGACAGAATTATCAAGAGTAAAATGGGGCTTGGAGAGTGATGACAGAAGCTGGTATTATTTAGAAGTAATTGCGTACATGTGAATAATGAGATGCTGATTATCGTGGCTTTTTTCCTCTAGGCCCAGACTGCCAATCTGGTGCTGGAAGATGGCACTAGGATGAGAGGCTACTCTTTTGGTCACCCATCCTCTACAGCTGGGGAAGTTGTGTTCAATACTGGCCTTGCTGGGTAAGAGCATATAATCTGTTGGTCATACTACAGGGCTAATAAAATGGTATCCACATTTATTTAATGGAATGAGATGCTGCCCACCAAACATTTGGACAATTCTGTATTTTTTACCCTTTCATTCTATGTGATCTCAACCTTCCCCAGTTCAGTTTGGTAAATTTCCCTGCTCCCCCAAATTTCTCTATGAACCACAAACTACATTTGGACTTAACTATTATTCCTCTTAGCCAGGAAAAAATATATAGTAGAGATACTTCTCCCCTTCCTTCCATCCAGCCTGCCTTTGCCATGGAATTAAGAAAAAGATAACAATGCAGATGCCATGGCTCCCTATAAAAAGAGGTGAGCAGCCTACCCTAGCCTGATTTTGCTCTCTCCTCTAGGAATACTTCTGGAAGCCCTATGATTGACTTTCCATAGCCCTGTCCTCTTGATAAAGCCTCATCCACCAACACCACGTTTACTAAGGGGACCTGTGGCAGGAAGGAGCAGTGGCTCTGGGAGAGTTGGTTTCTCTCTCCATTTTCTCCAATGTGGGGAAAAACATCCTGTCAAGCTTATAGCAGCAGCTTCTGGCGATTGGACTTCACTCTTCCTTCACTTTTTCCATTTGAGAAGTTTGGAGAGTTGCCTTTTCCAATTGCTGCAACACTAAGAAGCAATGGCTCACCAACAGGCTGGCTTTCTTCCCAATTTCCTAGTGAGGGGCTAGAGGAACTGAGCACCATAAAGCTTTACTTTACTTCCCAGTCATCTACAATGGCTGTGTTCATGCGACATGCTTATCTGTGATTAATTTAACCACAGTTTATTCAGTCATTTTTTTTTTGGTGCAACACAACATGCTAAATCATAACCTAAATCATAGAGACAGGCTTTACCCATGTGGTTGACAACTGTGTGGTTTGGTGCCATTTGAATCCAGAAAGTCTCTTTATGACAATTATCAAGTTGTCCTATTTTTTTGGTCAATCTCTGGCACAACTCAGGTAAACAGTGCTTTCAAAGCCAGCATTAAAGGCTCAGAGACATAATAGCAATCTTCTCATGTAATCCTAAGCCAGGTTTTTAAAATATGTTTGTACGGTTAAGTTATGCAAAGACAAAAATCACCTCACAATTTAAGCATGAACCAGTCCAGTATTTCCACATCTTCCAGAAGGAGCCCACTCCAGATTTTTTAAAAATTTTCTGCAGCAGCATGGGAAGTCATTACACACACACACACGAACATTATATGTGCATGTGTGTGAGAAAAGGGCTGGGGAATGGAGAAAAGCTGCAAAGGTAGAAAGAAAAGGGAAAATTGGAATCGTCTTCTCCCTTCTTCTATCCAGCCAATGAAACTATTTAAAAACAAAGCTTCTTGTTATTCTTAAACAAAATGAAAACCCATCTGCACTTGAAATGGGTTGGTGGTGGTGGTTGAAGGTCCCCTATGCAAGCACCAAGTCATGTCTGACCCTTTGGGGGGATGCAACTTTTGTGACATTTTCTTGGCCGACTATAGTGGGGTGGTTTGCCATTGCCTTCCCCAATTGCTACCTTCTCCAGCAAGCTGGGTACTCATTTTACCAACCTTGGAAGGATGGAAGGCTGAGTTGACCTGAGCTGGCCACCTGAGAATCCAGCTTCCGCTGGGATTGAACTCTGGTCGTGGGGAGAGTTTCGGTTGCAATACTGCCGCCTACCACTCTGTGCCAGATGAGGCTCTTGAAATGGGTTAGCAGGATCTTATTAACTAAAAGATGTTAAGAATACTTTTTCAGGCTGAGTAATGGAAAGTCCAAATGGAGAAAAATGTTTGTGGAGAAAAGTAAAGCTTATGCCTTTTAATAACATTTGTTAGTGGGAAAAATGCTACCGGATTCTTTCTGATCGTTGCCTACCATAGACTAACCCAGCTGCCCTCCTACGACGACTATTGGGGGAAATCAGGATTCCCAGAATGGGGAAAAAGTAGCACAGCATTGACTGGAAATGTTGCAGCCAACCTTTTTTTTAGCTCAGCAATCAGCTCTTCAATTTTCCCAGGAGAATGGAGAAAAGGGGAAGGAATTTTTTTCATAGCGTTCAGCAGATTCCCCCCACGCTTACCACACCTCATCCAGGTTTTTCTGGTTGCCTAATTTAGCTGCTGTAAAGCAACCTCCTTCCCTAAGCATATTGCTTGTCAAGCTCAAAAACATTCTCTCCCCTGCTGCTCTCCCCTGGACTTCTATGCTGTTATTTGGGTTAGCCCATTTAATTGCCCTTCATCTGGATTCCTACTGAAATTGTTTTTCACCTTGATTTATCACATCTTTGGCTGCTCACCGTTGTCTGCCTTCACTTGCTCTCTTTTATCTAATAATACAGAACTCTTGTCTGTGCCTTCTACCTTTTCAGGCCTCTGTCCAGTTTTATCTTTGCTCCTGCACTACGTAGTACATCCTTGTTTTTATTCATTCTTAGGTGATTCTCAAAGGGAACTTATAGCAAGGATTGATTTACAGCAGCTAAAGGTTTTAAACAGTTGAATACTTTTATATTGTTTGCAAGGGAGCAAACAGGGCAAAAAGGCTATTGCCTTCTTAGCTGGGCAGCCACTCTTCGAGACAGGATGGAGATTAGATGAATCGCCTTAGGACTTATCTGCACTGCCTAGCTGGCCCATCATCAGAACAGGACAGCAGCTATTTTTTGAGGGCAGAAGTGACAATGTCAGCCTTTTCTCACCTCCATCCCCTTGAAATTTGACCTCTGAATATGTTTTCTTGCTGTGGTTGGAAAATAATCTCCAATTGTCCCCTCATGTGCTGTCAACCATTTCTCTTGGAGTGCTGTACTTCCTTGCAGGCTAACCCCACAGTTAATTGGCAACTTTGCAGGCAAAAAACTGCCGTCTTACCTGAAACAATTGCTGCTCTAATCTAAGAGCCATGTGGCTTCAGTGCAGGGTTCTACTATTTGTTTTTCCAGTCCCATGTAATTTGGCCTTTAATGCATCTTGTTCTTTTACCTACTACCCTTTTAATTCAACCTATATATGAATAGTAAATCGGTTTAAAGTTATCTCTTATGATGACTATAATCAATCAATCAATCATACTTATAATACTGTGAATCACCTTTTACTGCTTTTAGGTAAATAAGAAGGTTTCTGAGGCCTTCTCAGAGGACTTCAGGTAGCTCTAAGAGAAATTAAAGCATCAGAAAGTTTAAGGAACATATTCAAAACATATTTAGGACAATTTTTCCACCTTTAAATGACGTATGTTCAATCCTGGCCAGCTTTTCTATGTGGTTATTCTATCTGTCCTGTGCTTTAGAAATATGAAATGTGACGAATAAGTTCTTCCATCTGGAGCAGAACTTTTGAAATGTTCCAACTTAAGGAAACTCCGACCTTTTGATCAGTTTGGGAAATAATTAAAGCACTACTGCCACATTCTGTGCAGACTCTGCTCTCTTATATGTGAAATCATCACAGCACAGAAAGAGCCCTATAATACTTTCACTGGGAACGGTAGCACTTAAAGTACATAAATTTGGTTGCAAGGTTTTGCATCCAAAAATAATAATTTGTGCTTCTTTGACAGTGCTAAATACTAGTTCTGTTAATATACCTGCCATCTAATAACTATTTCATATAGATCAGAATGATGGAGAGCACTACTATTTTTTTTCTACCATGATAGATGATGGGTAATTTATTTTGCTGCATCACCACTGCTAAATTGCACCTGAAGGATTAATTCCCCTTCAACAAGATGGTTTATTGGCAGAAAATGTTATATTTGCAGACCATTTTTGAGCTTGTTTTCAAATGCATTTGCTCCTCTGCTCCCAAAAATGGACCTCAGTTTCATGCTGCTTCTCATGAACCACTCACTGTATTGAGAATATGTCTCACAGGGATCAGTATCAGAGTTCCAGAGGTTATGAGAAAGTCCACCCTGCCCAGAGTTTGCATGAAAAGTATCATTGGCACATTGTAAATCCTGTGCTATTCAGGTCACTTAGGATAAACCAAACTTGGCTGAACATGATGGGGTGTTAATACCCAGGCTAGAGCAACCCCCATCAGGATGCACATAGAAGCCGGAGTACAGAGAGGTATGTGGTCCAGCTACAAATGATAGAAACTACATTTATCCAGATATGCCTGGTCTACTAGTCAATTCCTTGAGAGTCTCTTCCTGAGATTTCCCTGTTGGATGCCAGCCAAAACCAATGGATTTCGAATAACTCTAAATTCTAAATAATTTTAGAAATGGCTAGAGTTATTAAGGAATATGTAAGTTAAGTCTGATAATCCTCCCACTAGTATTCTGCCAATATGTTTACAAGCCTGGGAACAGGGTGTGATACAAATCTTTAGCTGATCTGAAAGCCTTTTGGGCCAGCACTAGCAAAAAGGCTGCCCGTCCCTGCATATATAGAGACCTAATGACTTTTTAAATACTGGATTTCATAGGATATCAATATAGGGAGATACAAAATTCAGCAAATTATATTGTGTAAAGGTTTTTGCTTTGTTGAAATATTTTTTCTGTAATATAATATCAGATTGAAATTAGAAAAAGCAACCGTGTATCTATACTTTTATTTTAGTAGCTATTGGCCCAGTGGCTATAATTAATATAAAAGCGTTCACACTTAACAGGAGTCTAGGTCTGCAATAATAATTCATGTACTTCAAAACTACCCAGCTAACTTCAACAGCATTACTTTATAATAACCTTCCAGGCTTACAGAAATCATTCATTAGAACTAAGGACCTAATTTGTTTTAGTCATTGGCAAAATCTGCATATACCAAATAATACAAAATCATAGTCTGCAATATTTCATACCAATTGTTTAATCTGACGCATCATTTCTCTCAATTGATTAACACATTTAATTGTTGATATCAGCCCACTACCATTCTGGATTAGTTAAAGTGTTTTCCTGTGTGCAACAATCTATCTTTTCAGAGTGAAGTCTGCATCCCATAAAAATGCCTCTTGTAACTTGCTGATATTTGAAAAATAATGTAGCAATTCAATTATATATAATTTAAATAACAGTGAAATAAATTAGATTTAGCCTGTGTAAATCATCCTGAAAAATCCTGGTGCATTTGCAAAGACACCAAGAATACTTCATTCCTGAGCACTGTGATATATATCCACATAAAAGTGAAACTCATGAGTTGGAGGGGGACACTTCTTAGTAGCTATCACCTGCACAAAATGATGTATCAGACTGAATGGGAATTCTGCCCTTCAAATCTTTAGGTACTTATTGTTCATAGACAATTAATTGATTACAGTTTCTTCCATCATTCGATTAATCATAATTAATAGCCAAAAATGGCAATATT
Source organism: Candoia aspera (assembly GCF_035149785.1). NCBI lineage: Eukaryota > Metazoa > Chordata > Lepidosauria > Squamata > Candoiidae > Candoia > Candoia aspera. The sequence goes on along the minus strand of NC_086153.1, from coordinate 172,190,154 downwards.
TGACTGCCCTTCTCCAATATAGAAAGCATTGATATTCTCAGCTAAATCAACACAGCGGTTAACCTGGTTTCTTATATTCGGTGTTGTAGCCTGCTAGTCTGGCAGGGAGCATTAATTTTGTGTGGATTTTAATCTCAAAAAATAATTTCCTATTGTACTAAATCCAGATACGCTGAAAGCCTGACTGACCCCAGCTACTGCGGACAGATCATTACACTGGTCAATCCCATCATAGGAAATGGTGGTGTCCCTGACACAGCTGCTTTAGATGAAATTGGCCTCAGTAGATATTTGGAGTCTGATGGCATCAAGGTAAGCAAAAAAACCAACACCTTGTTCAAAAACACCTTGCTTTATTTTAAACAAAAACTCCTGGTTGTGCCAATGGTGGCTGCATTATATACTTTAGAATTCTTTGGTAAGATGTAATCACTAAAAGGATATTTTCAGAATCCTCTAGTCTATGCCCTTGGTAAAACAGACTCAGAATTAATACTTTACTGCCAGGCATTACTTTAAAATAATTTTAAAATAGTTTTACAGTCACATTTTCTTCATAGGTTTCAGGCCTCCTGGTGCTAGACTACAGCAATGAATACAGTCACTGGCGGGCAGTCAAGACTCTGGGTGAATGGCTGAAAGAAGAAAAGGTGATGCATCACAATATATATTTTCTACGCAATGTATTTTTTAAAATGTTAGTTGTGATTTGTGTTTTACTGTATTATACAAATCAAGGAAGATGTCTGTTTTGTATTCTTACTTTACTAGATTACAACAACAACCTGGAAAATGTGGCCTTCAGCAGATTTTTGCGGGTTTTTAAAAAATCAGAGTTTTCATCCCCCTCTTACTCTCTCTTTGCTGCAGTGGGGAAGAATGCACCTTGATAGTGCAACTTCCTTCCTGGTTCTCCCTCCTGGAGGGAGTCTTTGAGAGAAATTATGGAAATGATGTGATATCAGTCCAACCTATCCTTATAATGTACACTTCAGATCCACCCCTCCTCCAAGAAATGCATTGCCCAGGATTCTTTTAACAGGAATAATGATGCCAAAACACCCCCTTATCTCCTCTTGTGTTACTGATCATGTTGATGCTATGTTGACTGGTTTCTAGATGAAAGTAACTGTACAGGATTGAAATTAATCTGTGGCGCTTTCAAGGCCAGTTCTTATGACGTTGCTGATTTATTACTCATCGTATGGGTTCATATTCTAAATATTTGTATGTTGATGGGTTGTTTCTTTGCTATGAGTGAAAAAGAATGAAAGCTCATCTTCGATAGCAGTTTACACTGAATACTAATGCACTTAAAATATTCAACCAATACCGACATGGCATTTTTTTAAAGGAAGTAATATGAGCTGTACAATATGATATAAAGAATCTGTTTTGAACTTGTCTGTGTTTTGAGACCAAGAAGATCTTGCTCAGTTGATATTTGGCCAATATGATTTTCCACAAAATGAATTAATTACCATATTCAGGTGGAATTGCCACAAGTTCCAATTTTTAATTTTTAGTATGCCTGCATTTGTTTTTTTCAGATTCCTGCTCTTTATGGGATTGACACCAGGATGCTTTCTAAAATCATCCGAGACAAGGTAGACAAACCAAGATTTGTTGTACTGGTCCATTTAGAAAAGTCTCTGCAGATGGCTGGCGTAGCAAATGTTTTTGTTGGATAAATGAAAATCACAAAATAGCTCCCAAACCTTTGACTTAATCATAATATTCTCTGGGTGGATATTAAAGTAAAAAGCAAGATAGAAAAGGTAAACGAAAGAAACTATTTTCTTTTCTACTGATGCTTTTCCTGAGCTAAATTGTCAAGTTGGTTTTCCCTTGAAAACTAAAAAGCATGAAACCCCCAGACAAAAAAAATGCATCAAAAGGTTAAACTGAAATATTAATTCGGCACATGAACATAATAATGATAAACTTCTGAATATGAAGAACCCAAGACTGTTAATGTCACATTCCAAAATGATTCTTGCTTGGTTTAAGCAACCTGAGTTGAAATCTTTCACTTATATCCATTATACCTTGTAAAACACAATTGTTTTTTCTATTACTATTTTTTTTTTAATAGAAATAAATGGACTTTGGGACAGAATACAAGGCAAACATATTTTCTTTTTCTCTTTTAAAAGAAGGGGCATGGGAAATTATATCAAATCAGACCATGGTGGCAATAAACCTCATAGGTCTCTCGCTCCTTCAACTTTTACAAACGATCCGAAGAATTTGGGATTTTGAGATGGTTCTAGAACTCTTAGTCAGGATGGTGTTATGCCTGTGACAGACTGTTTCTGCTCCTTATTTCAGTTGTCTTCAAATCTTTAGAATGTATAAAAATGGTTAAGTAAGGAAACTGTTTCAGCTGTTAATAGATTTTGGACACTCCACAGAAGCACCCTGTGCTGATTTGGAACCAGCTTTGGACCACTGCAACTGTGGATGATTTTGAGAGCTGGATTGTATTTTTTTCTGGCTCTGCTGTGATTTATGTGAAGCTGGGGCAAAGCTGATGTTTTCTTTGCAATACAGAGTTATCACAGAGTTGCTTTGGAGAGTTTGGGGAAGTAGAAGGTTGGTGGTATGAAAATGTCCTTTGTTCATCGGTATCTGATAACAATATTTTTTAATTCAACAGGGAACTATTCTTGGAAAGATTGAATTTGAGGGTCACCCTGTGGAATTTTTGGATCCAAACAAGAAAAACTTAATTGCTGAAGTATCAACAAAGGTAAAGATTCCATTTTGAGTTGAGATATTATAGAAGTACAGCAGCGTCTTCTGTTGTCCTACCCAATTTCCTTATCATGATATGAGATGCTGTGTGAATTTTGAAAGCTGTGTACGTTGTTTGGGGTGGGCCAAGTACCATCATGGTGCCAGGGTCATTTGCTTAGAATGGGCCTAGCTTTGGAAAGAAGGCCAGGCCAGATGTTCCCATCATCTATTTGTGATCTTCATTTCCTCTGAAATCAATTATCTTCATCCCGGGAGAGGGACAGAATTTCCTCAACTTTTTTGATAACTTGGCTATGAAAGGAAGATATCACAGGGAGCATTTTCTGTTATTACTACACAATTATACAACTGTTTTGGGATAAACCTTTTGAATCAGAGGCTGTTGCCTTTGTCATGAGGGACTCTGCACTGGCATACTATACATACTGTTTTATTTGAAAAGAAATATGTGGTGGATTTTATTTATGTCCTACATCAAATGGGATGTCTGACAGAATGCTATACCCATGTTTTTGTATACTGTAAAGCCACCATGGCTCATTTTGCAGAGCTTCTCCAAAATGTATTTGACAATCATGTAAGGTCTGTGGCATGTATAAGACTACTTCCAAGTTAGGGAGAAAGATTAAATCAACTCCAATTTCCATTTGATTGCATTTATTGAAGTGTTAAGCAGAAAAGAGCCAGTTACTTTCAAAAATAGATAGTTGCTTTAAAAAAAATGAAACTTAACTGAAACCTTCATCTCTCAAGACAATTACTCTTGGCTCCTTTGAATTGCACAACCATTGAAGACAAAGCAAGACTAACTAAACAAGAGAATTTATAGGGTGAAGGGAAATTCAGATGGATCAGTGAGCATCTCTGATGCCCTGATAAGGGTCTTCCAGATGATTTCTGCAGTACCTGTTTAACATAAGCTGAATGGTTTATGGTTGTGAAATGGTTATGTTGATGCTGATCTGATGGTTTTTTGGTTTTATCTCAGCTGCCAATTATATATTAATTGTTAGGGATTTGTTTATGGTATTTTTAATTGTTGTTAGTTGCCCAGAGTCATGGTTTTGAGATGGGCGGCCATATAAATTGAAATAAATAAATAAATAAACAAATAAGCAAGCGAGCAAGCACTGTTCTAAAGAAAATCAACCTGACAGATGAATTTGGGTAGGATGTGATTTAGCTATATCTACCCATGCACTTGCTTAGAAGACTGGTATAGCATGGGAAAGGAAGTTACACATCCTGAAATATTTAGCTAATGAAACAGTGTGGATTTTGGAGTAATAAACATGTCAAAAACTGAAAGATAATGCTGTTATATTAGTTTTGGAGCTGCAATTATTAATTCTGTTTGCATAAAAGTATGGACACAAGAAAATCTTCAAAAATCCCTAGCAGAACCCAACATACATTTACTTATTGCAATAACTTATATTGCCTAGTCCTAGGATTGCCACCACTAATTGCAATTTTGTGTGAACTATTCCCCATCATGTTAGCTTAAAAAAAAAAGATAACATGGCAAAAGGCAGGCCAAGATCTGTCCTGCCAAGAATAATTAGATAAACATTTTTCAGAAGGGAAAAAGTGGAACAATGCAAATTTATAGGTATAGATCCAACATTTGAAATAATTGCTGATTTTTTCCCCCAAAAGACAGGCTAATTAATTTTCCAACAAAATCACTCTAAATTAATTCCAATCCCAAATCAGTAATTTTTCAATTAATTTTCCTGAATTAGAACACGATCCTGTTCCAGTTAATTTCCCTTTCAATTCATTATGCCCCATGCAGCAAAATCCTTCATATAAGTGAAGGGTAAGTTGTAACTGTGTCATACGTTTTGCATGATCATAACAGAAATTAAATTAGCCCCCAACTTTTCTGAGAAAACATTGTATGACTCTATACAGTAGGTGTAAATGTGATTGAGACAGAACTCTATTTTTTTCAAAGTGAAGCAAATATACGTAGCTATATAAAACAGAAGTATAACATTAATTATATACTCTCTAAAAGCAGCTGAGGGAACAAGCTGGTTTCCCTGACAACTCCAGCTCCTGAGATGCCATTCCTGAGGCCCCATTGTTTAGTACCCATGGTTTTCAAGAAGCTTGACTTTGGCACTGCTGATAAAAACCCTACTCAAGAACAGGAACATTTCTCTTTCAAGCTAGAGTCTTCGGTTCTGTGTTTGCATTCAGCCTGAAATGTGTCAGTTCATATAACTTTTAAAGCTAAGATTCCACTGTTTCTTCTTTTTCCATGCTCCTGAGGAAATTGAGACCTCCTCATACAGCTTTTTAGCCCCAAGACAATTGCACCCAGAGCTGAGGATGTTGGAATGAGTGCAGTTCTAAGAATATTGGGCAGGGAATAAGCTCAGTTCGCCCAGTAGGATTTACTGCTGAGTAAATGAACTTAGCGTTTCACCAAATGGCTAGCTGAATTATTTTCACAATTGTATGTAGAACTGATTTTTTTTTACCAGGTAAATGGATATTCTGTTGGGTATCTTTAAAAAGATATTTGATGGATATAAAATGAAAAAAAGACTCTTTAAGATCTAAACCTATGTTCCAGTTCTAACTATTTTACAGAATTAATTAGCACCAGAAGTGGGTGTTGTTGATCATCTGTGCCAGTACAAAGAATGAGTGCTATAAAGATGCTGAAAATAGCAGACGTAGATATGAGATGAACAGAACTCCTGTGATCCCATTATCTTTACAACTTTGTTTTATAGAGTTATAAAGTAACATCACAAATAAAGCTGACAATTAACCAAGCTCTTCAATTATAGCACACAATGATCTTTATTTATTTATTCGTTTGTTTATGTTTTTGTTTATGTTTAGAATTTAAAATTATAAGGCTGTCCAGCCCAGCACTTCCTCTATCAAGAAATAGTGTTCATATAAATCAATCTATGATAACATTTAGGAGTTTTTATTATCAATAATAGGTTAGAAAAGTCTGATAATATTTACAAAATGGCAGTAGGCAGCTGTTGTGGGAATATATTGAAACCGTGGAACAAATTATCTAATTTTCTTTATTTCTTTTTCTGTATTTGCAGAGTCTGGGGACTAGAGTAAATTTAATCCTGGCATCCCTGACATTTCAAAGGTCTGAGGTTATTTCCACAGGGTATGAATGAAGGTCAAGTTAGATGTGATGGAGGCTTCCTTGTGTCCCACCCCCCCCCCCTTTAATCTGGTTGTCCATATATGAAGTTTGAAAGTTTTACATCAAAAAGTGTGAACAGATTAGGGGTGGTAAATCTTACTGCTTTCTGCTCCTCTGCATCAGCCAGTGGTCCTCCTTTGCTGAGTAACATTTGTAATAAGGAATGTTGTGTGGTATCTGTTTGAACTTGATCGGTTTGATTTCTTGGAGGGTCATGACATCACTGGCACAAGTCCATTTGTGCCATTTCCTCCATATCAAGGAACTAGAGATTTCAGCCCAAGATGTAATGCTAGTTTATTCTTTTTTATGACCAGGAAATGGTGGCAGAACTGTCACAGTAAGACCTCTCCTTCTTCCTCGTTATAGGAACTATAAAATGATGAGTCTGTAGTTGTTGTCTGGGGATCACTGAGACTTCCCCTGGCATGTAGCCTTAGGATTCCAGGTACGTTGGAGATTGGAGGGATTAAGGAGTGCAACAGAGTTGTGGATGAGGCCCAGAATTTAAGCTGCAGAGAGGACTTCTGGTTTACTAGTTCGTATGTTCCCTTCAGGTCTGTTTTTTTCTCTGAGAAGCTTCTTTTTTCTTCCACAATAGTGGTAATTCACCTGTGAAATGATTCAGATAGGAGGTTATCATCTTTTCATGAAGCCTTCCAGCTGTGACATACTGGTGTGTCAAAAGACCCTGATTAAAAGGGGGTTATTAAACAGATAAAAATAGTTTGCTCAGCAGTAGATCAGACATCGACTTTGGGAAAGTATGCACTTAAAATCAGAGTTGTCTCAGGTTCAATGGATTTGATGAGGATGAGGAATGCTGACTTGCTTATTGCTGGAAAAGATACAAAATGTATTAAATATAGGCAGCCTTAGGAATAACTTGTCAATTGATCTGTATCAATGTGGGGGTAGTAGGGGTGAACATTGAGCATATGATAATAATTTTGCACAAAGTTGCTGAAAGAGCAGGATCCTATTTTATAACCACATAAATCATGATTAGAGGATTATTAAAACATGAATTAAAAAAGGATAGAATGAATTTCTTTCTACTTTCCTCATAATACTAGAAGATGGCCACTCAGTGAAATTAGCACTGGGCAGTAGATTCCAAAAAGATTTTCAAAGGGATTTATTTTTTTGCACATTACATAATTTCCATGAAGGTCTATATAAGATGGGATGAAATGATAGCCACAACACAGATGTGTAAAAAGAGATGGATTAGACCAGTCTTCCATAGCCTGGTGCCCTTCAGATATCTTGAATTACATCCCCTATTATCTGTAGACAGCACAGACAGCTACTTCGGCTGGAGATAAGAAAAGTTCTAACCCAGCACAGAATGGATGGGATGTTGCTGAGGGAAGTCTGGATGAGAAAATGTAATGGAGGAACATACAGCATTTTAGTTAGGATAGCTAAATATTTTATGTATTGTGCTTTTGATTAACTTAAACTGCCCGGAGTCCCTTCCAGGCTGAGGAAGGGATAAATCACATAAATAAAATTCAATTTAAAAATTGTATATTTGAATATCTCTTACTGCAAAGGGTTTAGAGCAGGGTACAGAGGGAGCCTTCGTTTCCTACTCATGGGTTGCTGATGTGGCTCTGCATAGCCATTCCAGGGAAGAGGCATCTGGAGTAGATGGCTCCTCATTCTCAACCAACAGGACCCTATTTTCATTATTCATGCCAAGAACAGAAGATAGCTGCTTAAAATATTAAAATATGACATTCTCAGTACTACCTTCCTCTATAATTACACAGAGCTTTGGGGCATTTCACAGACTGAATCACTGGGTAATGAAATGAAAAAACGATTGAAGAAGATACCAGGAAAAATCACAGCTTCTGATACCACTAGTTGGCCTCCTCCTTCGCATCCTCCTCCCCTTTGTGCCAGACAGACAGCAGTGATGATACTAATTGGAACCATACAAAGAGGAACCCTAGAAAAAGGCAATAGCAGGTCATTGCAGTATTGTTGCCAACAGTGAAAGTCAACTCAAGGAAGATGCTAATGTATACTTCTATCCATACCTATATGTATAAAGAACCTCACAATATGTTTGTAGCATGAGCTACATCCCAAGGCATATGAGGGGGCATCCTTCCTCAGGCTAAGGAAGCCTACATTCTTCCAGTATTTAAATTAGGGCTTCATTGCTGGGGACTCTCTGTGGGATGCCATAAGCTTCTTAACGGAAGAAAGTCAGGATATATATTACATTGCAGAAGATGCTGGTTTTCAGGGAGTACTGATGCTCAGATAAAAAATTCAGATACATTCAGGAGTGATTCTTATAAAGCAAAGTTCATCAAAAGGTTTGGATAAATATTGACCCTGTCCTAACCTGTTTATTTATTTATCTGATTTATATAGCTGCCCATCTCACAAATGTGACTCTGGGTGGCGTACAGTAAACAACCAGTTAAAACAATTAAAACAACAGTTAAAAACAGTTTGATTTGGTTTGAGTCATTTGCACCTCATGCAAATCTCTACTTAATAAATAAATGTACAATAATGTTTTTCTTTTTCTTAACACGTGTCAAGGAGGTCAGAATATACGGCAAAGGAAATCCAATCAAAGTTGTAGCTGTGGATTGTGGACTGAAATACAATGCTGTTCGTTTGTTAGTAAAGGTAAATCATTATGTGTCTAAAAAAATAATAGACTCCTTGTCTATGTATCTGTGGTTTTATCAGTTTGCTCAGGACTAACTGGAAAGCCCTGCTTGCTAGTTTCTCAAATAGCATTTTATTGATGCTGTGGCAGTCTGAAATACAGACACTGACACATTAAGTTCTTATTGGGTCTGATGATATATACTGACATTTGAATGTGTGTGTATATGTATGTGCATATGCACATATTAATGGGGAGGGGAAGGATGAAAGGAACAGAGTACCAGTTCATTCATTCTTCTCACAATGGGCTACCATACTGAGAAAGCCAACTGTGACTACTGCAGAGATTTTCTCCACTTATCAGAGGAGCTCATACTTATATACAAAGTGTTCTCACTTTATTTTATCCAGAAAACAACTTTGCAAGATTAATATTTATTTTCAAGATTTTATTTTAAATAAATTACAGGTAGACCTTGTTTAGCGACTGGCTCAGACAATGACTGTTTGCAGTTACAATGGTGATGAAAAAGTTACTTTGATACCAATCCTCACATTTACGACCTTTGCAGTTTGTAAAGCAAAGGAAAGCTGAAGAAAGATCATAAGCACTGTCGCGGTTTCACTTAACGACTGCTTTGCTTAATGGCCAAGTTCCTGGTTACAATTGTGGTCGCTAAACAAAGACTACCTGTATAGTATATAGTTAATTAAGAATTCTTCATGTAGAAATAGTCTGTTAGTGGGATACTAGTTAACATGGTTATCTCTGAAGATAAATATTATGTTCAATTACGTGTACTTCATTTTCAGAGACAACTACAGTGATTAAGAATAGAGAAAAGTCTCCTTTGTATTCATTTGCCTGCCACCAACCAAATCTATCTTGGCTGGATTTGAGTGGAGTTTTCTCATATTCAGACTCAATAACGTATGCTATTAGCTGCATTGCCCATAACCATTGAGTTACCTAATGGCCTTTGTGGTTGTCCATCCTCTTTTGTTGCCAGAGAGGTGCTGAAGTGCATTTAGTGCCTTGGAATCATGATTTTACCTCCATGGACTATGATGGACTTTTCATTTCTGGAGGCCCTGGTGATCCAACCCAAGCACAGGAACTAATTGAAAATGTCAGAAAGGTAAAGAATATTGGAATCAATGTCTTTGTTAAAAGGCTGTTGCACTACATTACCCATGATTTGCTTCTCTGTTGGCATTTTATTAAAATGCTACCCTTGAAAAAAAATGAAGAAAGGTAGAAAACAAATTGCAACAGAGACAAATTTGCCCAACTAAATTCCAGAGAAGAGCAAGAAGAGACAGGGGTTATAACTAAATAAGTTATGCAAAGAGATTGAGGGTAACAATTGAGGGAGAAGGCCAAGATATTATTTAAGAAAACTTTAAAAAAAAAAGGGAAAATTTTATGCAAAGATGAGCACAATTAAAGACAAAGCAGGCAAAGATATAATGGAGAAAGAAGATTTGCACAAATATCTGGCAGTAATGTATAAAAAACATCCCAAAACTGCTGATATCTACTAAGGCTTGATTACTTAACCAGAATCATACATTCTGGAAAATGATGTCAAATGGTGCTATAAATATTGCTAACAATATTTGGCATTGCCAGACTGTTTAAAAGTATGTAAGATTATGCAGTTACTCAAGTGTTAACAGAAATTTGTAAACAAGTATGGAAAACCCAGCAGTGGCCACGGAAGTAGAAATATCAATTTATATTCCAATATTAAAAAGAGCACTGTTAAAGAATGTTGAAAAACTGAACAACGGCACTTAGTTCACATATTAGTATGATAATGCTCAAGATCATACAATCCAGACTTTAACAATACATCAAGCAAAAACTGCCAGATGAGCAAGCTAGATTCAGAAGAGGCCTCTGAGAACATCTAAGAGCACATTGGTAATATCTGAGGGATAGTGGAAAAGGCAAGGGAGTTCCAAAAAGATACCTTTTTTAAAATTGATTATACTAAGTTTTTTGACTGTCTAGACTATGACGAATTGTGGTTAACTCTTAAAAACATGAGTGTACCAAACTACCCTATCTGCCAACTGAAGAATTTGTATGATGACTAGAAAGCAACGTTTAGAATGGAGCAAATGGTTTAAAACTTGGAAAGGAGTGCTGAAGGTTGCATGCTATCACCATATTTATTTAATTTATATGCAGAATATACCATGAGAAATTCTAGAAGAAATAGATTAAAGTGCAATTAAAGTCACTAGAAAAACATATCAGTGATCCCAGATATGGGGATGATACACCTTAATGGCTGGCTGTGAGAAAGACATAGGGAATTTCTTGTTGAAGGGGAAAGAAGAGAATACAGAAGCTAGGTTGCTGCTAAATACATCTTTAATAATTTGTAAGATTACAGTATGTCAGCGGGCAATGCCAACCTAATAGAAATAGACGAAGGTGGAGCAGTAACAGACTTTATCTTCCTAGGTTCACAGGGAATTTTAAATCGGAAATTAAAATTCTAAACAATTAAAATAGGTACAAGAAAAGATGAAATGTCTGCAATTTGAACAAGTAGGCAAAATACTGAAGTTCAGAGACATCACAATGACAACAAAGATTGTATTGTCAAGGCTATGATTTTAACATATGGTTATGAAAACCAGATCATCAGAAAGGGTGATCAAGGAATAATTAATGCCTTGTGATGCTGGAGAAATTGCTGAGAATACCTTGGATCACAAGATGAACAAATAACTTGATACCAGATGAAGTAAAACTAGACTGCTCACTGAAAGCACTAATAATCAAGCTAAATCTTGAGTGTTTTGGAAAATACTTGAAAAAAATCAAAGGCAATGGAAAAAGAGGCTGAAAGATGATAAGATAAAAAGAGGTTGAGAGAAGATAAGTGACTGATACTGTTACTGATAGCAGAAACAGGAGCTCACAAGTAGACAAAGCAGCAGTTACTGTACTGACAGTTCTCACAAACTGATGTCCATTGCATCACAAAGAGTTTGAAGCAAATGAACAGCAGCAGCAAATGTTACTCTTCAAAAATGTATTTTCCTGCAGTGGTTTTCAACAGAGCAAATCAACAAATAAAATTCTAAACAACTGAAAAGTGATTAAAATATGCAGCACTAATATGATAAAACAATAAAAGCCATAGGGAATTGTTAAGTTACTAAACAGTTTATTAACTGATATTACATGGCAATTGTTTATAATCTGGCAATGTATTCATTTTTTAATCTCAGTTCCAACATCGCGCTTCAATGGTGGTGGTGGGACACAAGAACTAGCCCAGTCTAAATGAGGGTTGCTTGCTCTGCTGCTTATACAGACCTCTCCACGAAAATGCATGCAATAGAAGAGTTCCTCAAGGCAGGTTTTCTGTAACTCTTTGAACTAAAAAAGGTGCCCTGGTGCAATTTCCTTTTCCATAGCTATTAAATATGTGCAAATTACTATCAAGGAAGAAGTTGGCAATATCGTTTTAAAAAGGGGATTGTTTAGAAATCTATTTAAAATACTGCCTATAACCAGAAAGAGTTTTTTTTAAAATCTCTAGGTGAAAACTCATTTTTAGTCATTGTTGATAAAAGTCTTTCCTGTCTAGGTTCTTAAAAATGATCGCCAGGAGCCTTTGCTTGGAACCAGTATGGGAAATCTCATTACTGGTTTAGCAGCTGGGGCAACATCCTACAAAATGCCCATGGCAAACAGGTAGGAGACTTATGGTATGTGTGCACATGTCCAGGAACCAAGAGGCTTGAGTGTTTTTAACTATCATTTAGCACAAATCTATCTGAGAGGAACTCAGCCAGACTATTCCATATATAGTAGAAAGTAATGTATGTATCTTGCTTGGATTGTGTCTTTTGCTGCTTCCAAAGCTAGTGTCTGGCCTACACTCGCTATCCTTTTATGTTACAGGTAGTCCTCAGTTCACAATGGTAATTGGGACTGGGAACTCCGTCGCTAAGCGATGTGGTCGTAAAACTTGATGACATGTGACTGCGCCGACTTACAACAGCAGTTCCAGCAGGCCAGTTGCGGTTGTTAGCCAAATCCCACATGGTAGTTAAGTGAGGATGTCATGTGGTCGCCATTTGTGACATCCTGCCAGCTTGCCCATTGACTTTGCTTGTGGGAAGCCAGCAGGGAAGGTCGCAAATGGTGATCACATGACTGTGGGCTGTTGTAACCGTCATAATTGCAAGCCAGTTGTCAAGTGCCTGAATCACAATCTTATGACCTTGAGGACGCTGAGACGGCTGCAACTTAAGGACCCGCTGTAAGTCTCCTCGTTCAGTGCCATCGTAACTTCAATGGTCTCTGAACAAGTGATCGTTAAATGAGGACTACCTGTACTGGCCAGACTGAAGCCCCTGAATCTCAATCAAAACTCTCTCACTGTGGTAAGAGTAGAGTGGACAGACCGGCCTGTGGAGAGAATAGAAGACTTACTAATAGTGTATGATAGCTGTACAGAGGGAAAGCAAGGGTTCCAGGAGCACTTAAAAGATGCAGAATTTGAACAACACCTTTTCTTTTCTAATATAGGTTTAACTTAGGAATAAGTCCCATTTGCCAAAAATCTCCAACCAATTCAGTCAGTAACTTTCACCCTGCAGCGTTTGGGGTTACCCTTTCCCATTCAGTGCAGCAGCAATGGCAACAAATGGCCCCTTCACTGCCAAAAAGCAAATAATCATGCAGAAGACACCTAGTGAAGGTGCATCTATGATCTCAGAAGCTCATTTTGTGGATCTTGAGTGGTTTCTTTCCATTATATCACTGCAATATGGTCTATTTACAAGTAATCATGGTCAGTTGTCTTGGCCTTGGAAAACAAACAACTAACAAAGATTACGAAGACACTGAATGACCAGAACATGATTTGGAGAAGTAATTTTATTTTAGCTTTAACATTTTCCCTGCAGAGCAGTAACAAACAGTAGAATTTCTGGCCTATGAATACAATTAAATGTAGTGCTCTGCTGCAGAGAAATGCTCCTGCATTTTTTCCTACTAGTTCTATTCAACCTATTGAAATAAGATTTCCTTTCAAAATTTATTTCAGAAGAGAATGTGGAAATGTTCTCAGGTGTGAAGTGTGGTTCTTGCTCTTTGGTTAACGAAGTCACCACGAGGATCATGTGCTCTCCTGTCCCTCATTGAGCAGCCATTTCTCCAGGGCTGTGCAACTTCCCTGGCTTATCATGCTTCATTCTTGCAAGGGAAAATATCACCAGGGAGCTTTTTAACAGGTTGCTAAGTGTGAGAACCAGTTTGGTGCAGTGGTTAAGGCATCAGGCTAGAATCCGGGAGGCTGTGAGTTCTAGTCGTGCCTTAGGTAGAAAGCCTGGGCCTTAGGTAAAAAGCCACTCTCTCAGCCCTGGGAAGGAGGCAAGGGCAAACTACTTCCAAAATTCTTGCCAAGAAAACTTAAGGGGCTAGTCCAGGCAGTCACCAGGAGTCAACAATGACTCGAAAGCACCAAAAAAAAAAAAAGTATGAGAAACAGGAATGCTTCAGAATAATGGCAGGTTGTGTAATGTCCCAGCATTAGTATCTTCTTTTTTACTTCCTCCAATGAAATAATCTCAAAAACAGCATTCAAAAGAAATTTGAAAGAAATTCTCAAACACCCTGAGAATAAGGTAGAAAAACAGGCTCTTTCCCAAAGCGCACGGGGGTGGGGGGGACTTTTAAGAAATTGCAAAACAAAGTTTGGCAGAACAACAGTTAATCGTGGTCATCTTCCCTTGCCTTTTGCTCCCCGCATACCAAACCATTCCTTCTCTCCTAACTTTTCAGAGGACAGAATCAGCCAGTTGTGAACGTGTTAAATGGACAGGCTTTCATCACTGCTCAGAATCATGGATATGCAATTGATGGCAACTCCCTCCCTTCAGGCTGGAAGCCTCTGTTTGTGAATGCAAATGATCAGACCAACGAGGTAAGGCTTGCTTCTCTGGGTGTCTGAAGGATTTGGTGAGACTGGGAGGATGAACTAGATTCTGCTCATCAAAGAACAAGCTGGCATCAATGTTGCTTAGAATAGCAATCCCATGAATTCTTAAAGGCTCCTTCCCCATTCCTCAGTGAAATATTTATCTTTAATGAATTACTGGATAATTTACTGGACTGTCTATGTAGGAGGTTAGCAAGAAAATACTTTCATAGGGACCAGTCCAAAAATCCAAAATAGTGTATAGGCGTATGATTTCCTATGCATCTGTCTGTATGTTGGAAAAAGAAGTGGGGAGAGGAGAAATGCTTCTGGACATGGGGGCAATCCCCCTCTGTAGTTAGTAAAACTCTTAAGCTGAAATGGGAATATTTTAGAGAGCATACTTGATGGAAGCCAAAGTTGCAGCAAGGCATGGTGGAAGAAAGAAGTGATTACTGTTCCTCTGAAAGCTATTCAGATCTGCAGCTTGCATTTATTGGAACTCAGAGGCCATTTGTGAAAAGCAGTCATGAAAAAGATGGTAGTATTTATCTTAGTAATCCAGGGTTTAATTTTAGATGCTAGACCAAATATACATAGGTGGTTCTCCTATAATAGAACTGGGATCGGGTAACGTTTCTGTTAGGGTGGTATGAATGGCAGGATAAGAGCCAGTTCAAAACCTGTGCAGAACTCAATAAATCTCATAGATGCTGTGGTGTCCATTTCAGGGCTGAATCTACTGTAAATATTCACTAAGGAGTTGCTTATCTGCTTACTGGACAAAACCCAGTTTAAAGGTGTAATAAATTTCACTTCTGCCTCTAAAGTGTATCAAACGTTTAGCCTTGATTGCATGCAGGGTTTCCCAACAAGCACATTTTATAATTATTTTTGTTCCCAGGAAGAAGACTAACATAATTATTTTTTTAATCCTGCAGGGAATTATGCATGAGAACAAGCCAATTTTCACAGTGCAGTTCTATCCAGAAGGCAATCCAGGGCCAACTGACACTGAGGTACTTTGATGGGATGATTTGGAAAAAAAATAATAACATGGTCAAGCATCAAAACCCTATTCTGCAATAATATCCCCCATTTGAAACCAGAGGTTGCATAGACATGTGTGCATTCAGCTTTGTTCAGAATTAAGACTGTGGGGCTCAGTGCTGTAGCAGCGTAGAGGGCAAGGCCATGTTTGCTGCCAGAATAAAGCTGTTTCACACAACACAGTAGCTGTTCAGGTCAAAACGTCTCTATTATCAGAGAGTAGGTCTATGTGTGCAAAAATCAGGTAGCACCATTCTATCACTTCAGAATCTAGGCATGGAAACACTTCTGCTATATTGACTACCTCAGTCTGCTCTGCATGGGGGAAGTCCTTGAAGACCACCTGAAAGATCCAACTGGTCCAGAGCGCAGTGGCACGAGCAGTGACGGGCATACCTCGATATTTTGTGAGCTGCACAGGTTGCTAGTTTGCTTCTTGGTGTGATTCAAGGTGCTGGTTATTACCTATAAAGCTCTACATGGCATATGGCCTGGTGTGACAATCATGATCCTTTAGCTGTTAAACCAGTAACTCTCAGCGCAAGCCAGTAAGGATATGAAGAGTTCTTTATTAAAGCTAGTGATCCATTGAACTTTAAAGATTCGAGTGAAGAAAACCCACACAGCCAGCAGTTTAAAATCATCAAGATTCCCCGCCCCACTGGGTGTCTACGGCTTGACAGTCCCTCCCCTCGTCTCACAGTTTTCAGGTCTTTTCCAGCCTGACTCAACCAGCTCGACAACAGCGCCCTTTGATCTGTCCTCGGTGCTGGACTGCTCGGTGCTGCGCTCTGATCATTGCAGTCTGCAGCTCTGTGAATACACCCAACCCCTCCCTGCAAGCATTCTCAACTACTCTGCAAATCCGGCAGTTTACCACCAAGTACTCCCAATGACCCTGTAGATTTTATAGATGGGCAGGATGTTCCTTCCTGGCACCATGGCAGGATTAACATCCTGACACCTGGTTCCTTGAGGGACCGCCTGCTTCCCATAGTATAGTATCTGCCTGGCCGATTCAATCTGGCAGGGTTAGCAAACCCTGGGTTCCTTCGATTAAACAATGTCATCCCTCAGGACCCCAGAAGTGCGCCTTCTCTGTCCGATTTACAAAAAAGCATCTGGATCTCTATGTCCCATTTTTTCTGTGCCACACATTTAATCAATTTTATGGCTGCAATTCTTTGCTGTTGTTGGCTTATCATATGCACAGTCTAATTAAAATAGTCCATTTTTTCTGGAGCATGCATTTCATAGGCAATTCTTCATTCTCAGTCACATGACCATGATAGTCTTTAAAATATACTTGCAAATTCCTCCGGACACTTGAGGCATACTTTTCTGAAATGGAAGACTTTGGAGACTATGGGTTTTGTTTATATAATCTGAGTGGGTTTTCCAAATTCCTTTGGCTTTATCTAAATGCCTTAAATGCACAAAAATAGAGTTAGTCATTGCCAGGTAGATCATCCTAGCTACTTTCTTTTTTTTTCTGAGTCCCAAGCTCTTTGCTCTTGTGCTGTTTCTCTGTGTGAGAGATTATGGGAAAGTGAGGAACAAGGTATTTGAAAGTGTATCTTAGAAGAGGCAACCAAGTCCAGATTTGAGAATTGTGGGGGGAAAGTGTTCCAAAGAGTCTCCATCTTAATTAACCTACTATAACTGAGGCTGGAAATGTACTCTTGACATTTTTTCAAGTTTCTGTATTCACCCCAGTCTAGCAGTAAAGATCCTTTCCTGAAATCCTGGTCATCCTTGCTTGCTTGGACTTGCCAGCTACATATCATTTGACGCTGGGGGTCTCCCTTTGTCCAGGTCTAAGGCAATTTCTGGAGACTTGAGGAGCATTTTCAACTTGGATGACCAGAAGGAGAATTCTGGTCTTAACTTTCCTGGTCCTGCAGTAGTTGAGTTGTTAAGGAGCTGATTACATGATTGTAAATGACCAAGCTAAGACAGGCTATGCAGCTGTCCAGGAATCAGAGCAGTAGACATTTGAGGAAAACCAACAGCAGAGAGAATGGCAAGAATTAGGTTTGTTTTCAGTACCACAGGCAAACATACATAGCAGCAAGACACAAGAGCATTTCAAAAACATACTCAGTAAAAATACCAAAGTAGAGAGGAATTGCAGAGGTTTGATCAAATGACAGGCCAAGAAACCAAAGGGAACACAGCAGACAATAGTGAAGCAACCAACAGCTGGATCAGAAGAATTCTTTCCAGCAACCTGCCAACTGTAAGAGAGGGTGTAAATATTCCATACTGAGCCTCCTCCCAGCACACAACTGAGAGTCATCAACCCTCATATGAGCAGTAGCTCATATGTTCTTCTGCCAGAACCCAACCCTTCTGCAGAGTGTAGTCTTCTGACTTTGTATTCTGAGTGTATGTTTGCCCCAAGGGCTGGTGGTCTAACTTCCAGATCAAGGTCTGGGTCACTTGACCTGGCGAGGCAAGAAGGCATAAGGTATTAGATCTGCCTACATATTTAGTAAGGGCAGTTTTTTCTAATCTCAAGTCCCCAGATGCTGGGCTCCAGTTATTATCAACACTGAATATTGGTCAAGCTGTTATGATTATAGGAGTTGTGGTCAAACATCATTTGGGGACTTAAGGTGGGAAAGGCCAATTTAGGCTTAGTTGTTGCTAAGCCTTTAGTTCTGTGTGATACTTTGTATTAAACTCTACAGTTCAGTTTGGATAGGTAGAATCAGGTCCCAATTACTGAGTTTTGTGAAAGAAAACACAGTATATTCCTGACTATATTTCTTTCCCCTTGAAAAGACCTATTACTTTTCAAATGCATTTTGAATACTTTTTCCTTATTGAAGTTGTGGAATTATGTAAATGGATTCACACACACATTTTCTTGTTCTCATATTTGAAAATGAAGCTTAATCCCCTGCCTGTGATTTCTCTTGGTAATCCTGCTAGCAATATCTTGAGTAATTTGGTGAGTGTAATAAGAAAACAGCATCGGAATGTGCAGAAAAGGGAAAAAAAGGACTTGATATTTAGTATTCATTGGAGTTACTGTATTCAAAAGACATTGTAGAAAAAATGCATTTTAATTGCTTATTGCCTTTCTTGCTTTATTGGAAAGAGATTGAAATTTATCAGAGACAAGGAATAGATGTGCTAAATGGAACAATCTGGAACTTGAAAGGAACTGAGAAAAAAAACTTTATAAATGTTGCACTAACCCTTCAGTTTGATTTTGGGAATCTCTGTAGGACTGAAACTGTGAGTGTGGCGGGGGGGGGGGCAGGTAGATGCAGATGTTCAACTTACAGGGGAGAAGCAGTGAGTAATTAACATGTCCGTTCATCTACCACTTTTCCCTGTAATCCTCAAACTCAACTGTTTCCTTCAGATTTAGAAATGCGAATTAGACATATTTGCTCATCTGTGTGAATGTTACCAAGCTAAGAAGAATAGGCAAGGGAGAGTAAAGAATCCAAGAAGGAAACAGAGCTGAGAGGACTGGGAAACATCTCTTACTACCTTGACATCCAGATAGAAAGAAAGAAGCATGAAAGTTGTCTCCTGAACCAAACACTGAATATAAAAATCTTGACTTATTAAGGCTCACTGAAGCCATCTACATCAGTAGGCCTATGGAAGATGACTTCCTAAAAGAAATAGCAAACGATGTGAATGACAAATGCAAGTTATATTCAATTGTCCCAAATGGAGAAAACCTACATTCAGAACAAAATATATAGACACCAATTACTACTTTGTGCAAGATGCTCAAGAAGAGGAACTCAGTGAACTAAAATACCACTCATTAGAAGAGATGCTGGCAGATGCATTCCTAAGCCTTTATCTAGAGATTGGTATGAAATCATGTGATAGACTATGGGAATTGTGATTGGTATATGAGTCAGTGAGAAAGGATGTTGGAGGCCCAAATCCGGTGGCACCGAGTCTTCAGTACCTCATGACCCACTGACCACAGGGGTAGTAGATTAAAGAGATGTAAGGATTCACTCTAGGCCCCTTCTTAGTCTGTCATTCTTCTTGTCCTTTGTCTAAGAGACTGCTAATTTGAGCTCACATACTTCTGTCTTTCCTTCCAGGTGCACATACCCAAAGCACATGCCCTGGGACTCTCCTCCAAGCAGGATATAGTTAGCTAGGTGCTAGACTTTGTCTATCCCTGTAATTTGTTTCATTTAAAATTAATATTATTTCTGTTATAAAACATGCTTTACTAATCCTTGGTCAGATATTATTCCCACTCTCAAGAACAATCACACAGAGTGCTTCAACCTGCAAGAATAAACTGAATAAATAACGCAGTAAATTCAAGCCTGGAAACTATAGCTGGGGAAAATTTCACAATATTCATAATGGACAACCACATTTCTTATTCTGTTTATCAGTAAACTTCTGACGCAGATTGTTATTATACCTTTGTAATAAACTAAGAAATTAAAGATGGGTAGATTTGTTCCTTGATATGATGAGTAGGCTGATGTTATTGTCCAATAAAATCCCACACAATTGAAATCCACATCTATATGAGACTGTGTTGTAAATCAGCAGCAGAAGGTCCTTGATGAATGGCATTTAGATATTCATGCAGATTATATGAGATGTGTGCATTAAATTTCTTAGGCCCTTGGTTGTTTAGTTTCTTTGGGATACAATGTGAAGCATGTATCTATTAATTAAGTTAACTATTAATTAGAGTAATTAGGTCCACAACCTAATTATAGAGAAAATGCTAATGATACTAAATAGCAAATTCTAGAGGGGTAATTTTGCTGGGTTGTTAGGTTGTTGCACTAAAACCATTCAAATTGTTTACTTATGATAGTAATAATATACTTTATGTAAACTGCTTCTTTATGTATATTCAATTTGGAAAAAAAACCCAGCATTTGATTTTTTGTCTAACTGCTTGCTTTTGTGTTAAGTACTTAGAAAAAATGGTTAGGACAAGTAATCTGAAGCAAGACTATATATGTGGAAGAGTATGGTTGGGGAAGTGATAGAGGTAAAATGCAATGGATAGAAATTGTGCCTCCTAAATGTACAGTATTGTGTGGGTATGGTTTTTTGTTTTTAAATATTGTTTTCAATTCCTTGACCTTCAGGAACTTAAATGATCCCGGGACATATGTCCTCTCTCAAGGGCAGGGTTGAACCTTACATTGAAATGGGGGAAGAAGAGTCCCATATTCATAAGAATGAATGACTTAAGAGAGTTTTATCACCAAAGTCAGAAACATCCTTAAAGGTTATGTTTAGGATTCTTTTTTTAGATCAGTGGCTACACAGCATAGCCAATAATAATTTGTCCTCTTTTACCACACAATTTGCATTGTTGCTTTGCTCCTTGTGTACTCGGTCACACTTTTTGCAACATGAGAAATACACACTGGTTCGAATTAACTACTGTACTAGTGATAATCCTAGAACTCTATGCAAACAGGAAGAATAATCAATGTAGACTTTTGGATGCTGCTATATTTTATTACTTATTTTTCTAGTTCATATTTGAGTCATTTATCTCGCTGATCAAGAAGGGAAAAGGTACGAGCATTCCTTCAGTGCTGCCCAAGGCCACAGCTGCAACTTCAAGAGTTGAGGTCTGTATATTAATGTGCTTTGTCTTAAGTATTAGTCATGTACTGACTATTGCTGTTGCTATATGAGTTGGATAGAAGTATTATTAGAAATCTGCATAACAACAATTCCTTGCAAAAAATGTCCTGATTTTGTTACACATGAAATGTACATTAACACTAGTTTTACTCCAAATGATTATTATTATGATGGAGATTGGAATGCATCCTTTTAGTACATAGCTAAGGAGAATTTTTAATTGGCTTGTTTAGTTGTTATAGTCCATTACAGTGTTTCTCAACCTTGGCTACTTTAAGATGTGTGGACTTCAACTCCCAGAATTCCCCAGCCAGCCTTAAAGTAGCCAAGGTTGAGAAACACTGGTCTATTAGATCTGCATGACTTAGGGCATGTCTCCTTGAGGCTTAGTCTGAGCCAGTGTTTATCATGGTTCTGTTTTAGAACCTGCTTTGAATGACAGAGTTGGGTGCCAATCATAAGAAAGGTATGTGCTCATATTCCAGAAAGCAACAATCAGCTCTTCTTACCTGGGCTTATGGAAGAAGGGTTGTTTGATAAACTGTCCTGACTAAGCAAAGACCACGCTGAGATGAGGAGAAAGTCTCTAGTGTTTTATTACTGCTATAGTAGACAGGAAATCCTACCAAACTGAAGAAGCGTGGGAAAACCCAGACAGATAAACCCCAAAAGTCAAGGCAAGTCTGTTCTGGGTTTCTTTGAATGACAACTCGAAGTCTCTAAACTACACATGCGTTTTTCCCCCTGGATAGGAGCCCCCTCCTGCTCACCATCCGTACTCATGACATCAACAGTTCATTTCTGAAGATTGCTGAGATATCCTGATTTTTTTTAATCTGTTCAGTCGTGTCTAATTCTCGGCGAATGCCTGGACAACTCTCTGCAGTTTTCTTGGCAAGGTTTTTCAGAAGTGGCTTGCCATTGCCTGCTTCCTAGGGCTGAGAGAGAGTGACTGGCCCAAGGTCACCCAGCTGGCTTTGTGCCTAAGGCAGGACTAGAACTCACGGTCTCCCTGTTTCTAGTCTGATGCCTTAACCACTACACCAAACTGGCTCTCATATCATCCTGATTTAGCAATTAGCTATTTCAGTTGTTACTGCAATTATCCTCCTAAATCATTTGTATTACAGAGTTACCTGTGCTGCAACCTAGCAGTTGGGGATGAGAATCATTAAGTCTAACTTCCCAGCCCCTTAAGTGCAGACTGTGTTCCTTTGAACAAAGCTCAACGTGTTTTGAATCTTCAGGCCATAGGAAAGAATAGAAACTTGTGTCCAACTGCTACTCCCCTGTTTTTCCACCCAGAGCCACAAAGTGGGTTGAATGAGAGAGCCAGTTTGGTGTAGTGGTGAAGGTGCTGGCTTAGAAACCAGGAGGCAGAGAGTTCTAGGCCTGCCTTAGGCATGGAAGCTGGCTGGGTAACTTTGGGCCAGTCACTCTCTCTCTGCCCAACCCACCTCACAGGGTTGTTGTTGTGGGCAAAATAGGAGGAGGAAGTAGTATTAGGTGTGTTCCCTGCCTTGAGTTATTTATAAAAAAAATCTGTGAATAATAATAATAATAATAATGGATGATAGGGGAATGATTTCACTTGAGGGGAGGGGGGACTTTAAAGCAAAATCTCATAGGATCCAACAAAAGCATAGCTCTGCTCCCATTAATTGAAAAATTGGTTTACATTAATGCCTGTTATCAAAAGAGACATCTTCTCCCCCTCTGTAGAAAGAGGTACTGCATTTTCAATTTCTTGAAATAAACCCTTTGGGTCTTTCTGATAGATTATAGGAGGAAGAGACTAGTAAACTCTTTAAAACAAACTCCCAGTTAGTTCATCTCCCCCTATGTTTTATTTTTTAAAAGAATATAATTTTCATGGCCAATTTTCAGATGGCACTGGATATTTATTAATTTATTTATACTTGCAGCCTGCAGTGTGTCCTTTTTTCCCCCTGGGGATAGGACTGTCTGCTGGCTGGGGGTGGGGGGGGGTATGAGGAGGGGATGGCTGCTGGTGTGTCTTAATGACATCAATAGCATGAACAGTTGCAGCAAGGCAACAGAGCATGCGCCAAGTGCTTGTGCATACTAAGGTTCAATAAGCCAGCGTTGTAGTCTTTGTACTGTACTTCTACAACCTCAGCAGCATTAGTGATACTTGCATGCTAAGCAAACCAGCACACACAGACAAGCGCCTGAACTGTGCGTGACCTGTCTGAAAAATAAAGTGCAGCACAACATTCATGGAAGCCGACCATGAACTCTAAGTTACCCATGACAAACTTTGAAAAAGCAGCATCAATGTCCTGGGCAGTCTGGCAGTGTGCAGATGCCAGTGGCCTTCTCTCTGGCCATGCGCTTATTTGTTTCTTTCCTCTCAACACTCCTTACCTACACCGCCCGCTCCAATCTGAACTGATAATAGCAGGGATATGACCGGTCCCTGTTGCTGTGCTGGCTAAGCGAGAACAACGTTGGGAAAACGGAGCCCCTTCACTGTTTCTAAAATAGTCCCCCGGCTGAGGTGCTCAGAGCAGCTGGAGCACTCAGAAGTACTGCCCTGGGTGCTTTTTGACCCAGCGAAGTTTTGTCTCACATTCTGAATAGAAAAGTTCTTGTTCTGTTTCACGGTTGGAACACTTATACGACACTTCTGAATGTTCCAGGCATGAAGCAAAGTTAATGATGTGAGGCTGGAATGGTTTGAGGTCAAAATATTTTGTATACCCCTATTGGATATGTTCCAAGTACAGCTGATTTTCAGTACAGGATTTTAGTTCTGGGTTCATGAAAGAGGTTCTCCTTTGGACAACAGAGATTCTTATGATGCCTTGTCGGACACTGCAAGGGACGTTTGCAAGCTGGCTATTTGCTTGAATGGGCAGCCTAGGAAATGCTTATTCCTCAACTGGAGAACTTTCTTAGAGCTGGTTGCTTGTTTAACCAACATGCCATGCCATGCTATGCTTCGGGGGGGGGGAGCAGGGGAGATAGTCCCACCCACTCTAATGAAATGGTTTGAATAATGAGGAGGGTCAGCTTGCAAAGGGTTTCCATCCGAAGGGTAGACTTGTTTTCCAGATCGGTTGAGATTAGAGCTTCAAGAATTCCCAGCTAGCTAGCTACCCATAGTAATGAGTAGTGTTTGAGGAAGCCAACAGAAGTGCTTAAAAATTAATGTCTTTCTCATTGCAAATATGCCATCAACAAGAACAGAGAGTTGAAGAGGAAGCATCGGTTATTATTGTTTGGAAGAAAGAAGTTAGGACGCAGCTTCCTTGATTTAAGAAGATGGAGAACGTGTTGGCCAAGAAGGCCCGTGACTCGGTGCGGGTTGTCACCCAATAACCCACACCGAGGCATGAAGGTCCTTTGTTTTCTTTTATTTCTGTGCACAGCAACAAGAGAGGGCTCCTGCCCAAGTGCAAGAGCCCCGAACAACATACCTGCCTTCTCTTTTATACAGTACATTTCCTAGCAAGGAAGTAAAGGCAACAAATTTTCTTTATTGGCTGATTCTGTTAGCACTTGCACAGTAACTTTACATGCTACGTGCTATCCCATAATATCCCTTAGCATGTTCTATGTTTTCTAAGACCCCCACCCTGGGGGGGTGTTTTTCTATGCTAATTAGCTCTTAGGTCGCACCTAGGTTAGCCATGATGCCATGAGCTAAACCGTGAAGGGCCACCCAAGACGGGAAGGTCATGACAGAGAGGTCAGACTAAATGCGATCCCTGGGGAAGGTAATGGCAACCCACCCCAGCATTCTTGCCGTGAAAACTAAATGGATCAGTACAACCAGAGATATGTCGGTATACCATTGGAAGGTGAGACCCCCAGGTCGGAAGATGGTCAAAATGCTACTGGGGAGGAACAGAGGATGAGTTCAACTAGCCCCAGACATGATGACGCAGCTAGCTCAAAGCCGAAAGGACGGCTAGCGGCCGACGGTGCTGGTGGTGAACGGCGAATCCGATGTTCTAAGGATCAACACACCATTGGAACCTGGAATGTAAGATCTATGAGCCAGGTCAAATTGGATGTGGTTTTTGAATAGATGTCAAGATTAAAGATAGACATTTTGGGTGTCAGTGAACTGAAATGAGCTGGAATGGGCCACTTCACATCAAATGACCACCAGATCTACTACTGTGGACAAGAGGACCACAGAAGAAATGAGTAGCCTTCATAATTAATAGTAAAGTGGCTAAAGCAGTGCTTGGATACAATCCAAAAAACAATAGAATGATCTCAATTCGAATTCAGGGCAAGCCATCTAGCATCACAGTGATCCAAATATACGCCCCAACCACAGATGCTGAAGAAGCTGAAGTAGAGCAGTTCTATGAGGATCTGCAGCACCTACTGGACAACACGCCTAAAAGAGATGCTATTTTCATCACAGGAGACTGGAATGCTAAGGTGGGCTGTCAAAGGACACCTGGAATTACAGGTAAGCATGGCCCGGGAGAACAAAACGAAGCAGGACATAGGCTGATAGAATTTTGCCAAGACAACTCAATGTGCATAACAAACACTCTCTTCCAACAACCTAAGAGACGGCTTTATACATGGACTTCCCCAGATGGACAACACCGAAATCAGATTGACTACATCCTTTGCAGCCAAAGGTGGCGGACATCTGTACAGTCAGTAAAAACAAGACCTGGAGCTGACTAAAGTTCAGATCACGAACTTCTTCTTGCACAATTTAGGATCAGACTAAAGAGATTACGGAAGACCCACAGATCAGCTAGATATGAGCTCACTAATATTCCTAAGGAATATGCAGTGGAGGTGAAGAATCGATTTAAGGGACTGGACTTAGTAGATAGGGTCCCGGAAGAACTCTGGACAGAAGTTGGCAGCATTGTTCAGGAGGCGGCAACAAAATACATCCCAAAGAAAGAGAAAACCAAGAAGGCAAAATGGCTGTCTGCTGAGACATTAGAAGTAGCCCAAGAAAGAAGGAAAGCAAAAGGCAACAGTGATAGGGGGAGATATGCCCAATTAAATGCAAAATTCCAGAGGTTAGCCAGAAGAGATAAGGAATTATTTTTAAACAAGCAATGCGTGGAAGTGGAAGAAGACAATAGAATAGGAAGGACAAGAGACCTCTTCCAGAAAATTAGAAACATTGGAGGTAAACTCCAGGCAAAAATGGGTATGATCAAAAACAAAGATGGCAAGGACCTAACAGAAGAAGAAGAGATCAAGAAAAGCAAGAATATACAGAAGACCTGTATAGGAAGGATAACAATATCGGGGATAGCTTTGACGGTGTGGTCAGTGAGCTAGAGCCAGACATCCTGAAGAGTGAGGTTGAGTGGGCCTCAAGAAGCATTGCTAATAACAAGGCAGCAGGAGATGATGGCATCCCAGCTGAACTGTTCAAAATCTTGCAAGATGATGCTGTCACGGTAATGCATGCTATATGCCAGCAAATTTGGAAAACACAAGAATGGCCATCAGATTGGAAAAAATCAACTTATATCCCCATACCAAAAAAGGGGAACACTAAAGAATGTTCAAACTATCGAACAGTGGCACTCATTTCACATGCCAGTAAGGTAATGCTCAAGATCCTGCAAGGTAGGCTTCAGCAATTCATGGAGTGAGAATTGCCAGATGTACAAGCTGGCTTTAGAAAAGGCAGAGGAACTAGGGACCAAATTGCCAATATCCGCTGGATAATGGAAAAAGCCAGGGAGTTTCAGAAAAACATCTATTTCTGTTTTATTGACTATTCTAAAGCCTTTGACTGTGTGGACCATAACAAATTGTGGCAAGTTCTTAGCGGTATGGGGATACCAAGTCATCTTGTCTGCCTCCTGAAGAATCTGTATAACGACCAAATAGCAACAGTAAGAACAGACCACGGAACAACGGACTGGTTTAAGATTGGGAAAGGAGTATGGCAGGGCTGTATACTCTCACCCTACCTATTCAACTTGTATGCAGAACACATCATGCGACATGCTGGGCTTGAGGAATCCAAGGCTGGAGTTAAAATCGCTGGAGGAAACATTAACAATCTCAGATATGCAGATGATACCACTTTGATGGCTGAAAGCGAAGAGGAACTGAGGAGCCTTATGATGAAGGTGAAAGAAGAAAGTGCAAAAGCTGGCTTGCAGCTAAACCTCAAAAAAACCAAGATTATGGCAACCAGCTTGATTGATAACTGGCAAATAGAGGGAGAAAATGTAGAAGCAGTGAAAGACTTTGTATTTCTAGGTGCGAAGATTACTGCGGATGCTGACTGCAGTCAGGAAATCAGAAGTCGCTTAATCCTTGTGAGAAGAGCGATGACAAATCTCGATAAAATAGTTAAGAGCAGAGACATCACACTGACAACAAAGGTCCACATAGTTAAAGCAATGGTGTTCCCCGTAGTAACATATGGCTGCGAGAGCTGGACCATAAGGAAGGCTGAGAGAAGGAAGATCAATGCTTTTGAACCGTGGTGTTGGAGGAAAATTCTGAGAGTGCCTTGGACTGCAAGAAGATCAAACCAGTCCATCCTCCAGGAAATAAAGCCAGACTGCTCACTTGAGGGAATGATATTAAAGGCAAAACTGAAATACTTTGGCCACATAATGAGAAGACAGGACACCCTGGAGAAGATGTTGATGCTAGGGGGAGTGGAGGGCAAAAGGAAGAGGGGCCGACCAGGGGCAAGATGGATGGATGATATTCTAGAGGTGACGGACTCGTCCCTGGGGGAGCTGGGGGTGTTGACGACCGACAGGAAGCTCTGGCGTGGGCTGGTCCATGAAGTCACGAAGAGTCGGAAGCGACTAAACGAATAAAGAACAAAGGTTAGCCAGTGACCTCATCTTCCCCCTTTGCCTGGTTCAACAGTCCAGCAGTGTTGGGGAGCAGCTTGCTGAGAAATCACAGGTATCTGTGCTCCCTCCCTCCCTTCCACTTCAAAGCCATAGCTTTGTAACGGCTGGGGGGGCGGGGGGAGGAAACAGGAGGAGATCTTGCAGCAGCTAGAAAGAAAGCAACACTTTTTCCACTTGTGCCTTGTTAGTAAACAAACCTTAAACTATAATTTTTCTATGAGCCTTTGGGCCCTCAAATGTATATGCTAATATAACTCTACTGACTTCCTGTTTACTTTTAGGTTTCCAAAGTTCTCATCTTAGGATCTGGTGGTTTGTCTATTGGTCAAGCAGGAGAATTTGATTATTCTGGCTCCCAGGCTGTGAAAGCCATGAAGGTAAGGACAGGGAGGACACTGAAATCTTGGCACGTGCCATAGCCATTCTTGCTCCGTCAAATAATAGGAATTTATTCTGCTTTTAAAAAATCTTTGACACAATATAGAAGCATGACATAACTGCCTCTATTATTCATTGAGAATGAACTCTGCTTATTATTCCTGTGAACAAGTTCTAAGTGGATTCCATTCCATAAGCATGCAATGAAATAATTCACATAAATGATCTGGGATAAAGATAGTTCAGCCCCACTGATTTATTGTGAAAAAATGCATTTTATTAATTTCCAAGTTCAGCTTGGTATCTGTTACTCTGTTCCAGGATGGGAGAGCAAAGAATATTTTAAATGATGTAGCAACTGACAGGTAACAGGTCCCTGTGTTAACCAGAGCACAAATCCTCATGTAGGCTAAATTCACTGAGACGTTCAGGAATTATGTATGTTATTACAATAAACTACTAGTTATTCTGGTGATGCGGCAAAAATAGAGTATTATGACCCCATCTGCAACTTTGTATGAGACCTATATTTGCAGAAGCAAGTGACAGACTTTGAAAGCCTTGAATTATTTATGAAGCATGATATCTTACAGGGAATAACTCTATAAATGGGGTGATAATTAGGATTTCCACTGTACATGCAGTTAGGGATGAAGGAATCTTTCACCAGTGCTCATCTTTGGATTTTTGCATAATATTTTTCCAACAAAGAGATTAAAATCATAATAGCACTGTATGAGGTAAGGGTTACAAAATGTGATTTTATTCATTTTTCTTTAAAAGAGAGAGAGAGATTGAGAGAGAGAGAGACCATCAGATTTTTGGTTGCAAAGATCAATTCTGTCTTCTGAGAAAATGAACTTGATGTACCCAAAGTGAAATAGTTTTCAGAACTATTGATTTTAGTATGAGAGCTAAAGACTTGTTTCAGGTCTTATCTGTTGAATCCAACAACATTTAAAGAAGCTTAACATTGGCTAGATTTTTTTTTGTTACATTTTGTAATGTAAGAAGTGAGTCAAAGGTGTTTTTTGTATGGGACGCATGTCAAGGGAACTCAGATTATAATATTTCAGCCACAAAACATCTTTTCTGTCAATGGTTTGCATGGGGCTTGATGGTTTCCCCCCCCCAATTTCTGGAGAATTAAAGAATCATAATTATTCTTTATAATTATGAAGGCTGGAAAGCCCTGAATTCTCCAGGCCATACTTTCGATATCTGATCAAGCTGATGCTTGGCTGACTTAACAGGAGCATTAGTGAGCCCCTAGAATTGGCAAAGTGACTGATATAACTAAAGCCAGCCGATGGGAAAGGACTGCTGCCATGAGCTATTATCTGAAGATAGCAAATCAGAAGGGAAAAAATAGTTTTTTCTCAATAACAGAAATAATCTTGCCTCCCCCTCCTCTATTCTTTTGCTTTTTATTTTATGGTTAAGAAGTGTTGTTTTCCAGTAATCTTGCTAGCTTGACCTCCTTTCTCACTACCAGCCGGCTGTCTTGATTTGCTGCTAGTCAGCCTTTCTAGGAATGACATTTGTTCTTGGCGTCCTTGCCTCTGGCAGCATGATTTACAACAGTAACGTAGTCAAGACTGTTTACATGGTACAACAATGCAGACTGTGCCTAAGCACTACTGCCATTATGGGCCTTCCGCTGAGTTATTTTACTTTTTTAAAGGGCGGCTGCCCAAGCCTATGAAATGATGCAGCTGCTTTAAGGAGATGCAGCCAGCTGATAGCTGAGCACTCCTGACTACTTCAGAAGCCCTTTTTACCTTTAAATCAAAGTACTGACAGCATGGCCCTATTATTTAATTTTTCTTTATAACTTTGGATTTACTTATGAAAATTCATTTTGTTTTGTTTTTCTAGGAAGAAAACGTGAAAACTGTTCTGATGAACCCCAACATTGCCTCAGTTCAGACGAACGAAGTTGGCTTAAAGCAGGCTGACACCGTTTATTTCCTTCCAATCACTCCACATTTTGTTACAGAAGTCATCAAAGCAGAACGACCAGATGGATTAATTCTTGGTATGGGTGGGCAAACTGCTCTGAACTGTGGTAAGTTAAAAGATTTCTCTAATGCAGCTGAGAACATTCTGTATGAGAAAAGGCAACACAGTCCAGATGTGAGAGATGGAGAAGGAAGCATTTCAAAGAGACTGTGCTTTAATTAACTGGCTGGGGATTCACCCTTCCTGGAATCCATGTGGTTCTTGCTTCCTTGGTTTGCCAGTTCCATGGGCTTGACAGGGTTCCACCACTGAGGGAATACCATCTTCAGGGACCCTGGGCTTGAGCCTTCTCAGTGATTCCCCCTCCCAGTTTAGAACAGCTTACTCCCAGACAGGGCCGCAACTAGGGTCTGTGTCACCCGGGGCAAACATGGATTCCACACCCATTTTGGCACACCCCCCCAGCACTCATTTTGGTGCCCCCCCAGAGTGGCGCCTGGGGCACATGCCCCGCTTGCCCCCCCTAGTTGCAGCCCTGCTCCCAGATATCTTGACTACCCCCTCCTTGCTACATTTTTAGAGAGGTGTAAAAACATGGTTCTTCAGA
Source organism: Candoia aspera (assembly GCF_035149785.1). Taxonomy (NCBI): domain Eukaryota; kingdom Metazoa; phylum Chordata; class Lepidosauria; order Squamata; family Candoiidae; genus Candoia; species Candoia aspera. The sequence goes on along the minus strand of NC_086153.1, from coordinate 172,159,137 downwards.
AAGGCATTTGGGGATGAGTAAGATCATGCTATCTCAAAAGTTGGTGTATTGGACTGATTGGTTATAATTGCATTGATTTTTGTTTTTAATTTTCTAACAGTAATATTATATGCTGCTCAGAGTTTCTGGAAATGGAATGGCATATAAATTGTAGAAATAATTAACTTCCACTTCGCTTCCTCTAGAAAAGGACTGGATTCATGCCAGCTGGCCCAATATCCAGCTAGTCCCTGTATGTAACATGATGGCCCACCTTCACTTCTCCATCATAGCTAAAAAATCACTAGCTAAGGAGGAAAGATTTCAGAACATTTTGAAAGCTAATTGTTCCAATTCATTCTGTGTACAGGAGTGGAGCTGTTTAAACGTGGCATTCTGCAGGAATATGGAGTGAAGGTCCTTGGAACATCAGTTGAATCTATCATGGCCACTGAGGACAGGCAGATGTTTTCAGACAAACTGAATGAAATTAATGAGAAGATTGCTCCCAGCTATGCTGTGGAATCGGTAAATCAGATTTAAAATAATAAATCTGCTGGTAGTTTGAAATGGCTGAACTAGAGATGTGTGTAAGTGTGGAGGCCATGCCATCCTAACCGTGGGGACAGGATTTATTTCCTCACTTATCCTTGCCCTAAATATATTTTGACTCACAAATTTATGTGAAGAAGGCAGGAATAAAGTGTAACTCCAGTGAAGGGAATATACAGCATCACATCTGCAGGCAGGTCTATGCTAAGTTTCCTCTTTCACCCTATTATTTGTCCCACTGCCTTTGTGCATGAATAGTGGCACTGCTGCAGCAAACTTTGTCTCCCCAAAGACCTTAAAAGATGAAAGGTAAAGGTATCACCACGCCATGCAGCCCAGCCTTGGACTCCAACCAGAAAGGGGGTCATTCCTTCATAGTCCTTTGTCACAGGCTGATCTATGCAGTTCTGGCCATGGGGCAGGACAAGCAGGGAAGACGCACTGCAGAACCCCACCCCCTTCTCTTCTTCCCTACCCCAGCTTAGTTCCTCGGTGGACAGTTGTGCCAGATAGCTTGACTTAGCATTTGTGGCAGCTGAATGCAGAGGAAGTTTAGAGTTTGGATCCATTCTTATGTTTTACCTGGGGTGAATTTCCTCAAGCAAATAGCTTCAATTTTTAATATATTTTAAAATTAACACAATTTAACAATGGATTCAGAATGGTTTTTGTCCTACTGACGTCCATGGAGTATGAAGTACTGAACCACTCCTAATAACCAATAAGTTCATGGAGCATGAATGTCATGTTAGTAATTCCAGCTGTGGGGCTAACAAGAATATGAAAGCAGAACCAAACACCTCTCACAATATTTTTTTTCTCTACCAGCCGGGACAGAAAGCTAACATATTTTTCCCAACAGCTTAATATGGGTTTAATACTGTACATAATATTGGTTTAATACATATTTGATTGTTCTCAAATACAGGTAGTCCTCAGTCCACAGTCCTCCACGACTGTGCGTATGATCTTACTTCAGCTTTTCTGTCATGAGTGCCGTTGAGCTAAAGTAATCAGCGCAATGGCACTCATGACAATGACAAGGAAATAGGTGAAGGGGTACAAGTTAAGTAGCCATCAACCCACAACGACTAACGGCTAACAAACAATAGATAAACGGATCACGGAGCCACCCAAGCCATCAGCGGCAATACAACGGGGATCGCCCAGCTGAAAGCAATCAGCAGAAGAATGAAAACCTGAGGATGGGCGATCCTGGAAACCCTCAACCAATGGCAGGGCAACGCATGGGACAAAGGGGGGTGACGTGACCGAGAGCGAGGGGGCGCTGACCGGCGCGGGGTATTTAAACCCCGCACCGGCGCGCTCCTGTCACTCTCAGCTTTTTTCTAACAACGTTGTACCTATCCTGAAATAAACCAGAGCCTGCTTTGCAAACCAGTGTCTGAACGTTATTCAGAGGTAGGCAGCGCATGACATTTTCTTTGCTTTACAGACCTGTGAAGGTCGTAAATGTAAGGACTGATCACAAAGTTACTTTTTCATCACTGTTGTAACTGCGAATGGTCGCTGTACGAGGCAGTTACTAAACGAGGTCTGTTGGCTTTGGTCCATCTATCCCAACACCCATTAACAGTTTATGTAGCCACATGGTCTCTTGGTGTGCTTGTGCTGCAGATTTGTATGCTGCTTCAGTGGACAAGAACTGACTGCTTTCTGCTTGCTCACCCCATCCCCACACAGAAACCGTATCTCCTTGTGAAGTTTCCTGTCTTCTGCCCAGACAGTCTACATCGAAGTTTGACTTGCAGTCTGGGGTTTAACTGTGCCGTGCCATTTAAGTCCACCTTCCTGACTCCAATCCAGTCCCCTTTGATTACACAGGATTCTGACTCTTACAGTGATGTCTGGCCTTGTCACTGTGGCTTTGTACAAGAGCTTTCCCGTTCTAGTTCAGGAGTTGTCGGTCTCAGTCAGGGATTCTGTCTTTGCAGTTTGCTTTAGGAAGACAGTTTTTACTGACTCTGTTAGCTTAAGTTAGGCCTACGCATTCAGGAAGATCTTTGATGAAGATGGTAACTTCCATTTTTCTCTCTTTCTATCTGGATGCCAAGGTAGCCGGAGATGCTTTTAAGTTCTTTCACCTTCATTTCCTTGTTGAAGGTTTTTTTTTAAAATAGTCTATTGGCTATCCTTCTTATCTTGGTAACAGGTGATTAAATCATCCACAAAGGTGAGAAACATCTTTTGTTTCTGTATCTTAAACAAAAACAAGGATTACTGTGTGCAAAGCCTTGGTTGACAAGCATCTGTTCAGCTTCTCATTCCAGGCTCTTGCTGCTTGCTTCAGGACTTAAATGTTCTCCTGAAGCTGGCACACCAGAGCTTTCTTTCCAGGTTCCTCAAATCCAGGTACTTTCTGCATGCAGATGTCTTCCTTGATTTCTCCATGAAGCAACGCTTGCACGTATCTTCCTGCTGTATGCTTGTCTGTTGGTTCAAACATCTCATTATAATCCTCACCATACTTCCGGTATGACCCTTGGCCAGGAGTCTCACTCTGTGGCACTGGACATCCCCTTCTCCATTAGACATGGTTTGCATCCTTGGGGTAGCATCCCATAGGTTGTTTCCCCTTCAGGTAGCTTGACAAATTCCCAATTATCACTTCGTGGAACTCTTCAATTTCCTCTTCTGTAGACTTTCTCCATTTGTCTCTTTAGTGGCTGACATCCTATTGATATCCTTCCGTGTACAGTCTGGAATTCTTCTCCTAGCTCCCTTGTGGCAGTGTAGAACAACCTTTCAGGTGGAGGCCCTCCGTTTCACTTCTTGACGCATCTGAGGTGGGGTACCTCGGTTTCTCCTTATGGCTTTGCCATGCAATATTTCAATGCTTGTGGTCTCTGCTCGTGGTTTGCCTGGACATGGGGAAGAAGATTTGACACCTGATGTTTATTCTGTTTTTTCCCCCCAATAAAATAAGCAATGCTGTGTACTTTAATAGTTGTGTACAGTAGTATGATCTAGGATCACATATTCTTTGCAGTATTATGAGTATCGAATAGTGACTCATGATAAGTTCAGCTTGGTTCTCTTTTCTTTTGACACATATACATAAACTTTAGAACTGAATATTTTTATGGCTGGGCTTCCTTCTGCTGCATCTGTGGCTTTCCATGAAAGTTTGTGTTGCAATTAGTGGCTGTCGTTACTGCTTTTTTCTGTATTAATCACATCATTACAGTGGTGATATAATATCAAGTACATCACCACTGTATTTTTCACTGTATTTATCCTGCAGCCTGAGGCATGTGCCTCACCATCTCAGTCAAGGAATGATTTATCCTCTCTGCCATTCTCTTCTGGAGGATAAGCCACTGTGGTTTCATGTGCAAGCCCTTGCTCTTTCAGGTACCTTTGCATGTTGCGTGTTTATGATCACCTCACATTGTCTGTGCATAGTACTTCAGTTTTTCTTCAAAACATATTGCTTATTAAAGCCACATATTCTTTAAATTTCTCCAACACTTGACTCTTTTCACTGAGCATGTAGTAAAATGTATAACTTGTAAAATCATCTATGAACATAAGGATACTTTGTTTCCACCTGTTGTGGTGACATGTATAGGGCCACAAATGTCACTGTGATATAATGGCTTCATTCCTTTTATCTTCATATTCATTGGTTTATGCCTTTTGCCATTATACAACATGCATATCTGGATTGATTTACACGTGCCCTTAATATTAGTCCTTTGACTAAACCCTCCAGTTTACAAACAGCATCTGGATCTCTTTGTTCCATCCTCCGATGCAATGTAAGATATTTGTGTGGTTGCAATTTTTTACTGCTCTTGCTTTATGATATGCAAGGTTTAATTCAAATAATCTATTTTTTAGAGGACTGCTTCTCAACACATTTATCTAATCATAGTAACAATGATTATCATATTCTTTCTGTGTAATACATTTTACTTGACTCCCAATCTAGGCCGTATAAAGCATCTTTAATTGCTAAATAGAGCACCTCTCCTTTCATAAAAGAATGGAATTTTATGAAGCTGTCCCAGCTCAGGGGGCTTTAAATATATTCATATTCATATTATTATTATTATTATTCCTCCTGCTCCTGCTCCTCCTCCTCCATAAAATCAGAGGTTGCTTCAGGATCAAAACTGATACCATCTGGTGGCCCATAAATTCTCACATTAATTGCTTTAATCCTTTTTATTTTATACTGGATCATGGTGTGGTCTAACAGATTTGTCCTGCCTCCCATTCTTAGGGTAGTTGATTTGTTAGTGGCTGGAACCTTCTAGATAGATTCTTCACTGAAAGCCACATCCTATCTCTCAGCATTATACATGTCAAAGTCTTGCAAGCAATTTATTACAACATTGATTCTCATATAAGTCTGGGAGGGTTTTCTAAGTAGCTTTTCCTAAAATGTGCAATAATGGACTTGCTCACTCTCAGATAGATCATTCTAACTTTGTCATGACTTCATCCCTGAAATTGGCTATTTTTATTTTCTAATCACTTTTTTTTAACTGCTCAAGAGATTCAACCTTTCTCTCTCTTTCATAGAACCTATTTGCACATTCAGTATAGTCCTAGGCTCGTAATCCTGTTGGAGAGAGAAGTGTTCTGTGTGAAATCTGATTTAAGCAATGATTAGTGAAGCAGGTTTCGCAATTATAACAGAAAAGAGACTTGTTTAAGGAAAAATAGACAAAGTCTAACACTTAGTTAACAATATCCTACCAGGAGAAGAATGAAAGAGCCCATGCTTATGTAGAGAAGAAAGGCAAAAAGCAGAAGTTAGCCATTTTTTAAACAAAGAACAGGGAGAATGATAAAGAAAGAGAGGGCCTAGAGTAAATCCTTAAACCTACCATTGCCCTTTGTGGTCATTTAATTATAAGATGATGAAAAGTAAATGCCACTGAGAATCGTCTTCTAACATTCATATCCTGAGGGAATCTTGTCATCTGTTCCCATAATGTGTAAAGTTGTCTAATGAAGTCTTTTTATCACCTTCTACAAACTTAACTTTCCCAGATTTTTTTTCAACGAAGTTATTAGAGTTAAATTTATCTACCATTTTGTCCAAACATACAACAGTAAGTGTTAACCCGATCAGCATCCACAGGTCTGTTGGTAGCATGTTATACAGTACCTGGATGATACTCAAAGATTTTAGGTGCAGAGAGATTACCTATCTATTGTTATCGTATTTTCTGTTCATTTTTGTATTGTGGCAGACAGAAGATGCTTTGGAAGCAGCAGAAAAAATTGGCTACCCTGTTATGATACGCTCAGCTTATGCCTTGGGAGGACTAGGATCAGGTTTATGTATTGACAAGGAACATCTTCTGGATCTTGCTACCAAGGTATTGTTCTGGCTGTTCTTTGGTAGCATTTTGGTATCACATCTGGAATTCAGGGCTCATCAAAGATAGAAATCAAGGAGCAGCAGGCAGAGTCATAGGCTATATGTTGGACAGAGTGTACATTGGAAGTTCAGTTTCAGCATCTTTGTTAGTATACTATGGGAACATCAGACACCAGCAACATGTTAATCTGAGTATCAGTGACTTGGCAGATTACTTTAACACTGATCTGAGTCCACCAAATGCTGAAAAGGAGGCCTGTATCATAGTCCTTACCTCTTCGGTGCAGCTATTTTAAGTTAAATAACTATGTTTCCCTTATAACTGTAACTACGTATTCAATAAATAAATAAATAAATAATCTATCTATCTATAGAATAGATATAAAAATGCCATAAGTATCAATAATAAAAGTTGATAGCAAGAAAATATGTAGAATTGGAATTTATTTAAAAATCATCATTCCAAAATAATAACAAAGGCTGTGGTTTGAACAGAAATTCTAAAATTATCTTTAGAAAAATAGGTTAATTTACTAAGCAAAGTAGCAATCCACTTCCTTTTACCTTACATTTCTCAACATGTTAGTTTAAATATTTCATAAGCAACTAGCAAATTCAGCCTGAAAATTAGTTTATCAATTTTTTACCTTTTCATGTTGAGATATATATATATATATATAATGTAATGTTATGTTATATTTTTATATTATATATATTATATAATTTTTACATTATATTATATATATATATATAAAATGTAAAAATTATATGTTTAAAATCTTAATATTTTTATGGCATTTTGGGATGACAGATAGCCTTTCGTAGAATAAAGCAAACCTTCAGCTAGAAATATCCCATAGGGTAAGGTGAATGATATCAAGAAGATTTTTTATGTTGTCTGGGTGCCCTGTCTAGTGAGGTGATAAAACCTGCTATGTTTGAAGAGTGAAGGGTGGATGGATCCTTGCAACTGATGTTGTAGCATCTGAAGAGTTAGAGTCAGGAAAGAAAGCATAGCATTTTTGCCATCTGAGTAAATAGGTGACCAGAAATCACCCCAAACTAGATTATTAGACATCTTACTCTAGTTCCATATGCAAAAACCAGTTGGGCTGACAGATGAATTCTTCTTCAACACTGACAAAAGGGTAATGTTTTCACTAAAAACCTCTGGCCAGATTATGGTGTCAGAGCTTTGGCATCTGCCATCTGTGGTGACCACCTCATTGTGCCAGATGGTAAGGTTAGATGTGAATACAACAAGCAGGCCAGATACCTCTGAAAGTTTAACAGGGGAGAAAGGTGATGGCCTTTTCCTGTTGTTTGCCTCCTTCATACTGCCTTTGAATATAAAGTGTCCATTTAAATTTCAAGGCTGGTCGCCATTGACAGACCTGTTTCCTCTGTAACTATCCATCTAAAAGCCATGTAAACTAGTGACTGACACAGTATCAAAAGTGGAAAATTTCACTGAAGGTATTGTGTACTTCAGTATGTAGCCCAGTGACTCCTGCAAGGTTCTTTTTACTAATGAAAATGGCCCTTTGATAACAACCATTTTTCAAGAACACTAGGAAATGTTAATTTTCTAGCACAACTTTGTGACTTCCTCTTCTCTGTAATCTTCAAGGCGTTTGCAATGACCAAACAAATCCTTGTGGAGAAATCAGTGGTAGGGTGGAAGGAAATTGAATATGAAGTTGTGAGAGATGCAGCTGACAATTGTATCACTGTCTGCAATATGGAAAATGTTGATGCAATGGGAGTTCATACAGGTAGGTTAGCTTAGATCATTGTGATGTTATTATTTAATACTTTGTTGCTGGAATCCCAAGGCTTAGTGCTGGCATCTGTGGGGCTATAGTATTGATCCAATTTCCCTAAGCCAGCCTCAGAGATTTGCCACATCAAATGCCCCCTCCAATCTCCAGAACCATCTCTGACCAAGGCTTGGACATTCTGACCTCAGACATCCCCAGATGGGGGGATGTGAGAGGGTGGGCTAGGCAAGGGCACAATGAGAAGAATATCAGGTTCAGAAATCAAAATACTTGCCATATTGCTTATACTAGGGAAAAAAAAATTGGTCAGCTTGAGAATGGGTTCAAATAGATTTTTTCCAAGGGTTCTGAGCATATGTTTAAAAAAAAAAATCAAATCAGTTTATTATAGCCCTAAGGCCAGACACAACAATATATGTAATAGTAGAGCTATTACATACTTCTTTATATGTAACAGAAAAACAGTAAGTATAATAGGATCTAAAAATAATTAAGAAAAGATATAATAAAATAAAACAGAATAAAAATAGTATTATAAGAAGTTCCAAACTTAATTAATGGTGCAGTGTATTATACAGATGGTAGTACAAAACTCAGTGACTTGGAAAATATTTTTGAGTCCTTGTCCAAAAGAAGTAACATTAAGTAGAAATCACACGCCCTACCCTGAAATTTCTTCAAGATCAGATAAAAGAAGGTAAATGAATTTCAACTAGGGCTTTTTTAAGCCATGATGATTTAAAATGATCTCTAAGTATTAATGGCACCAAACCTGTAGGAAGTAGGATTAACTTTAGCCAAAAGGTAATAAGAAGAAACCATGTTCTAGCATCCAACGAGCTTATACATGTCTCTAAATGTAAGATGGCATTTTTGATACTTTTTGGAACCAGAGGTATGGCTTTAATAAACTTATTTTGAATAGTTTCAAGAATGTTAAGCTTTGCAAAAGGGCAAATTTGGGAGCCATAAAGAAGCTTGCAAGATTTTCCAAGCTAAGGTAATGGGCTCCTTTTGAGTGGTTGTAATCTTACAAAAACTATAGAGGCATGCTGTGCGACACTTGCCCAGTAAAAAAAAAAAAAAGCATTCCAAGATAGAGAAGCATGAAATTGCACCCCAGTTCATATTTATAGGTACACACCTGCTCAATTTGAGCCCCATTTATTTGCCATTTGTTAATTTTATGATAATATTGGGCAAACATTAAAACTTTGGTTTTCTGAAAATTTATTGATATGTTTCAAGGACTTGTGTGAGTTCCATGAAGTACCATTAAAAGTTACAATAAGTATTCCTATGTCAACTCAACTGATAAAATCTTGTGATGTCTCCATGCATCATGCAGTAACATGGTCAATTTAAAGCTGATATTTGAATCTGATATTACTGAATATGTGCCATGGATAATAAAAAAAAAAGAATTGGGAATTGAATCTCATGTATATTAATGTGGAAGGAAAGTTGACAGAGTTCAGTAGAATGAATTCTCTATCCAGTGCCCATAGGATTTGCAGGCTGGAGGCTCCATTGAGTTGGACAAGTCAGGTTGTTGCATTCCTAAACATCTGCAATTGTTTTACATCTTGAGACTTCCAATTAAGGAGATACCACATAGGGACTTCATTTAGTAGCACATCAGATCCTCTATTTAGGAGAGTAGATGTAGCAAAACATGTCTTTGACTCATTAAAGCAGCCATGTCGTTTGTGAGGCTTGAGCCTTGACTGACTTGAGATATAAAGAAGACAAAGCTGCTATAACCATTACAAAAAAAGTCTTTTTAATGTACTCCCATATACTTTGCACAATTCTGGTATGCATCAATAGTATAAATTACCCTTGAAAAGATTTGAGTTTGTAAGGAATGACTCATTCATCTGGAACACTATTGCAACAGCTGGATACATGTGTACAGTAGAATGCAGCTATTTGTCGCTGAATTCAGGTTCATCAAAAATATGTGGAATTTAAGATACATGGAAACAAAAGATGGTTGATAGTTGGTCAGCATTTTAACATCTTTCTTCTTAATATTGTTGTGTGCGTGTTTATGTACTATGTATTTTATTTGTATGTTGTCTACTCCCAAAGGTTCAATTTATAATTTATTTTAAATTGTATCAGACTAATTTGCCTCTAGCACTAAACTTACCTATTCCTGTGTATTTTTGTTCTCTGTGTTGTCTTGAGATATATAGAAATATGTCTATAGCTTTAACACAAACTGAACATTGCACACTTAGACTAAATCGTGATCACTGCTCTTCACTTTTATTCTTCTTCAATTAGGAGACTCTGTTGTAGTGGCTCCCAGCCAGACCCTTTCAAATGAAGAGTTACAGATGCTACGGAAATCAACTATCAAGGTTGTTCGTCACTTGAACATTGTGGGGGAGTGTAATATCCAGTATGCCTTAAATCCCACCTCACTAGAGTACTGCATCATTGAAGTTAATGCTCGACTTTCCAGAAGCTCTGCCTTAGCATCGAAGGCCACAGGGTAAGGCAGGATACAGTAATGGGTGAACAACCAAGCAAGGGAAGCACTTGGGATTTTTTGCCTTTGGAAATGTTAAAATAGATGGTTAATTAAAACATCATTTCAGTCAAAGTCATGAATGCCCTCCTCATATATTTAATATATTTCCAATTCTGTTACATTAAAATTTGTAATTTAGCATTTGGAGAGACTTCCCAGGGCTGCACGCAGCCCTCGTCCTCTGTAGTGGCATGTGGGAAAGACCTTGGGAGATGGGGCGAAGAGATGTTGCCTAGGGAACAGTCAGATAAGAGAGGACATAGCCCACAGCTGAATAGTGGGTAGAGCAAGAGGCTCAGAAGGGACCCTCCCTTTTCAGCATGTTGGTCAGGGAATGGTGTCTGGGAAATTCTGGAAGTTGAAGTCCACACATCCTAAAGTTGCTGAGGTTGAGAATCACTAATCTAGTTCAACCCTCTGGCAGCTACATAAGCTGCTCAGGTTTGGTCCAGTAAGCACACAGAGACCACATAATGTATTTTTCTTCAGGGCTTCAGAGTTTCTCTGGCTTGCCCGTGACTTCTGGAAGACCTTGGGAATATCTGGTTAGGTCTGCTTGAGCTATGTGCAGCATTCCCACTCCTGAGGAAAAGAAAAAGGTTTAAGATTACAGCACATTTTGTGCACCTACAGAATTTAATTTTACATTCCAGGAAAGAAAGCAATCCAAAGAAAAGTCATCAAAGCAGACATCTAGCAAACTAGATGATCCTTGTGACCTCTTCCAATTGTACAATTCTACGATATGCAAAAGCTTTTGATGCATTCTTTGTCCTTTTTTCCCAACAGCCTCTATTTTTTAGATCTCCTTGTTTCTAACATAGAATACCTTTACTACGAATATGGTTTTCCAAGCATTATCTAACCATGTGTTATTTGCTGTACCCAAGATCACATGAATACTCTCTACTACAACATTTTCAGTAGCCACAGTACCTATAAGATACATACATTATGCAGTGTTTCTGTCCTTTAAACACACAGAAGGATTATGGGCAAAAGAAGGTACACCACTGCAATGTGCTATGAACTGGGCCCAAGATTCAATATTTATTGGATGAACTGCATTTCCAAGCAGTGAACAATAAACTAAAATATAGTGCTATTTTCATAGACAGTTCTTTGAGTGTTCTATCCCTGGAGGTCCAATCTTTCTAGGACTAAAAGACCTCCAAGATACCTTCCAACCATATGATTCTATGATTTCCTACGACTGTAACTCTCCATCAATATGAAAATATTTCTTTTTGTTTTTAATGCCAGGTATCCTTTGGCATTTATAGCTGCCAAAATAGCCCTTGGGATCCCTTTACCAGAAATTGAGAATGTAGTATCTGGAAAGACCACTGCCTGTTTTGAACCCAGCTTGGATTACATAGTAACCAAGATACCACGCTGGGACCTTGATCGTTTTCAGGGTGCATCCAACAAGATTGGGAGCTCAATGAAGAGTGTGGGTGAGGTGAGTCTAATGCTTTCCCCGTTTTCTGAAGAAATACGTATTTTTCAAAACAATTTGGTTATTGAGACCATTTGGCTGTGGTGATGATAATGTTGGAAATGGGGAAGGGGGGAGGGTGCAGTAGTTCAGAGTGTTTCACAGACACAGGCTTACTCGAAGGTTGCTAGTTGTTTAACTCATGGAAGAGATAAGATGAACTAGAAATCTTCTTTGATTTGTAGCTCTACCCATTAACCATTGCACTTTACATTCATAACCATCACACATAATACACTCTCTCTGTCAGCAACAGATAACCTATTACAGGTTCAGGACTGCTTTTGGTGAACCCCTGGCTTGGAAATAATATGTGTGGAATGCAATTGTGTGTGTGTGTGTGTGTGTGCATGTGTATGAATGCATTCCAACAAGTAGGTGAGGCCAAGATAAAAACAAAAATGTCTTTAATTTAAATTAAATACAATTATATGGATATTCACATATTTAATAATTTTTCCCTTTATTAGGCTGACCATATTTCCTTGCGACAAAAATGGGACATTGGGATGGCAAAATGGGATGGGTTAAAAATGGGACATTGGGATGGCAAAATGGGGCAGGGCTGGGTGACAGGCTGGATCGGTAGGCAGGAACTTCTCTGGTTTTCTCAGGCTGGGGATCTTCGGATTTCTTCATTTGTGAGAGGCAAGGCTGGGCTGGAAAGTCTAGTGAACGGTTGTCCCTGACAAGCTGTTCCTCCTCTGGCTGTGCTTTTATGTTCTTTTCTTCCCGCTGTTTCAAGGCAGGAGCCAATCGGCTCACCCTTTGATCACCACCTATCAGCTGATCCTGTTTTTTTTCTTCTTAGGCTTCCTGCCGGGTTGAGCTCTGCATTTTTTTCCTGCCATTTCTGCCGAGCTCCCCCTCCTTCCACTCAAAGTCAGACTGCATTCTGACAGGTTTGCGGGAACTTTCAAATTTTTAAGTGAGGTTTTTAAGAAAACGGGACAAAATGGACATTTATATTAAAATGACGGGACAGTCTGGAAATGTTAAAAAAATGGGACTGTCCCGTTCAAAACAGGACGTATGGTCAGCCTACCCTTTACCTAGATTACCATTTGGTGGCATTTTTGAAGGCATTCTAGATCCATGGCTAGGGAGTTGGAAGTTATATGAGGGAATACACCCCTCACACCCTTCAGATGTTTTAGACTATAATTATCATCAATTTAACCATTGTTCATGCTGGCTGGGTTTTAAAAGAGTTATAATCTGAAATCTCTGAAGATCCTCCAATCTATGCAATATATCTGTGCTTTAAATTATTATAACTTTCTCTTTCCAGAATCTTGCACATCATAGTTTGTGAGGGTAACAAGGATTTTCTGTCAGAGATTATCTGATCTTCATAAAAATACCAGGATTCCCTAGGAACAGAGAATTACTTTTAAAGTCAAGTGTGTGGTGTAGACATGTTTTCAAAAGTACTTTTGAGCATGTATAATGTTATTTCTGGTAATATGTTGCTCATGTGAAGTAAGAAGTAAGAAAGAAAAACATTAGAATGCCAACCATTACAATTTTTATAGTGTCCTCCAGGACAACTTGAGGAAAGCTGACTTAAGCCTCTTGTATGGAAGAATATCATCACTCTTTGTGCAAATGTCTCTAAAATTCCATGTGTGCACATTCACTGGTAAATTGGAGCAGTTCAAGCCTATTTGTTTGTGGAAGCTCATGTTAGGAGGAACTGGTTAATAGAAACTCAAACAGTTTAGTCCAACCTTTCTCACCCTTTTGACCCCAGAGGAACCCTTGAAGTATTTTTCAGACCTGGGGGACCCCCTGCACATTCAGGCTCGAATACAGGCCGCAAGTTACAAAATTACTATGTTTGTTTCATGTATAGACCTGTATATATGCAATAACAGTGTCCTTAAACTCAAAATAAAGAATGAACCTTACTTCTTTAATGTGAAGTTGTAATTTTTTAAATAAATCATGATCTCCCAGGGAACCCCTAGGACCTCTTGCAGAACCCTAGGACTCCACGGAGCCCTGGTTGAGAAAGCCTGGTTTAGTCTGAGGACTAAATTATGACTGTTTCATACATGATGCAGAGCATGGTAAAAAGTCCTTCTCTGTATAAACATCCATAGGCTTTTTGTTTCTCCCAGAGTTGGTGCCTTTACTGACTCAAAGCCAGGTCCAGAGACCTAGCTGTTTATATTTGCTTTTAAGAGCTAGATAATGATACTATTTACTGTTGCAGTTGTTTTTCTGCTAATTTTGGAATGAATTATTTTTAAATAGATCTTACTTATGAATTTTATGTTTGACTAATTCATTTTATGACAAATTAATGTGGAGAATCATTTTGAGATAAGAAAGGTGGCATGAAAATATAAAGATAAATAGTGGCTCATGCATATGGTAATCTTTATTTAATGGCAGTCAATCAAATACATGAATATTTAACAGTGAGGACAACTGAGTTCCTTGTTCCTTCCATTGAAGAGTGAATAGGTTTGTGAAATAGAATATGGCTAATTATTTTTTTTATAAATGTTTGAATTTTCTCTCCTTTGAGCTACTTCCAAACTGTTGGGAATTACAGCCTTCCTTGGAGAATATTTGGTGAAATGCCTCCCAATTTCTGTACTCATTAATACAAGTGTAACTACACATCACACTCAGATTCATTCTTGAAGCAAGCAACAGCTCTGACTCATCCTGTTCTTTCTTAAATTGCCTATTATTGCCTTTATTTTTCTATGAGAACAGTATCATTCAGTCAATATTTCTATAGCTAAAAAAATATGACAAGAGAATTTTCTAATACATTTATTTTTTTGGACTTCCAAAAACTGTTGGAGAAGTATACCATCCTTCCAGAGAATATTCAGTGAATCTCTTTCCTGAATTTTGCAAGTCAAAAATGGGAAGGATAATTTTGGAAAAATGATATTACAGTAGCCTATGTGTTTAGATTGTCATGGACACTTACTTAGGATAGGGTTGTGCCCATTTCCAGCTTAAGACTAAGTTTTTATGTTGAACATAGTTACTCTCAACAAGCAGAGTTATGTTCTTGGCTGCCCCTGCTATTCCTTCTACACCCACTTCCATCCATAGGCATCCATTCCTAACTATGATGACATCAAAATGATGAAAAGTGTGTTGTGAATCACAGCACAATGCAACTTTATGACACATGTTTCATCCATTGCCCCCAGACTCCATAGACACTAATGTATTTATTTTAGAATTACTAAATTGTGCAAACAAAAAACTGACCAAACCTCAACATGTTATTGGAGCCGTAGCTTGGCTGCTGTTTCTCAAGTTATGATAGTCACAAAAATCTCTAGTCAACTTCCTTCATAATTTAGAAGTGTTTGAGATAACAACTTTCTATTTGTTGGCAAGGTATGACGATTTTAGTAACCCCATGTAAGGTATGAGATTTGTTTCATATTTTCTTTTATATAATTGATTACTGTCTCAAGATTACTATGCAGAAGGAATGCTTTGAATATTAATGACTAAACAGGAAATCAAAATTCAACATTTGTATTTCCATTTCCATTTTTTTCTTCTAATAGAATAACTGTGGACATTATTTTAAAGATGGTGGAAAAGAGATGGCATTAACATTTTAATTTAGGACTCTCTAGAGTAATATTGACACATTCATCTGTAGGTTTCAAGAGGAATGGAATGTGACATAATGGGTAAATCATGCAGTTAATTAGCTAATTATCCAACAGTTTTGCAAAGTATAATCATTAATAACATATTTGCTTGTTGTCAGACATTTTTCTTAATATTTTTAAAATATATTCTTTGGCTGTATTATTTTAACAAGACTTACTTTAGAGCATCTTTTTTTAAATCAGCTCTCCTTTCTATCTCCATAGAAAAAAGTAAAATATACACAACTCCTTTATGAAAGTTGTTTAGCCTAATTTATTTATTTAGCCTAATAATATTATTTTATTATTTATCCTCTTTCTTATTTAGACTAATAATATAATGTCTGTACATTTTCCTTTTAAAAAGGGGCTTGCAAAACTTATTTATGATGTACAAATGGGTGCTTTGCCTCCTCTGAACCAGCCCTTTGATGTAAAGTGAAGCAGTGTTGTGTTTCTAATCGCCACAGCACAATTGCTTTGCTTTGCTTTCATCTGATCAGTAATAGGGGCTACTGTGAATGCCCAGTCCAGCTGAAGCAGGTGATCCAGGCAGATGGATCTCATCTCCACACATTGCTGTGCTGAGGCAGAACCAATTGCTTCCCAGAGGCAAGATGCCTAATTGAGGTGGATCTTCACCAGTCAGCACAGGCCTGGTCATTATTTATCTTTCTTTTACTTTGAGTTTAAATCACCTTGCAGTGGATAAAATACTATTTAAAACAAAAGCGTAAAAACAATGTCCATTGAATTCCAGTTCATCAAGCTTGCTTCATAGTTCAAGTTGCCAATTCTGAAATAGAAAATTCTGACATCTGGTTATATCAGGTGCAGAACCTGGCAGACACTTTTATTTCCAAATACTTTATTTTTTCACTTTTGGGAGCTTTTTAAATAAGCCCTCATAAAAAGTGATTTTCTCTAAAGTGTGATATATCTAGGAGGTCTCACCCTCTTGGTTTCAGAGCTATAGATTGTTTTTTCTTACTGTATTGTCAAAATATATGGAAATATAACTGCAGTTATGCTTCCATATTTGTGTCTTTTTGTCGTATTTATAGCTAAAATTTCTTCTAATATGGGTCATATGCAAATTCCTCTTTGGGGTATGGTAAAGACAGAAGCAGCCACTGAAGTTCTATTGTGGATTAATTTCACATTTATAACCCCTGGGTTATTGGCCACATAACTAAGAAAACTTTCCTATCTTTTCCTGAATCTGAAAAAGTGATATTAGAATCCCAGTTGCATTCCAAATTTTCTTTTGCAAATTTCAGAACTGAAACATTTTTCAGACTTCGAAATTTTGTCATTGAAAAAAATGTGTAATGTAGTTGCTTTCATCCAGCACTGTGTGTCGTTGGCTTTTCTTGTGACTGGACAGAAGATAGGAGGGGAGGAGAATATATTTAACTTGTAATGACCATAGTACTGCTTCTTCTCTTATGCTTCTTCTCCTAATTTATTTTTATGGTGGCAACTTGATTTTTTCCCCCCAGAGAAATCCTGAAACAGAAGAGTGCTTTCTATGTATGACAATGATAATGCTTTCCTTATTTCAGGTTATGGCTATTGGACGCACCTTTGAAGAGAGCTTTCAGAAGGCATTAAGAATGTGCCACCCATCCATTGATGGCTTCACATCATGCTTGCCAATGAATAAAGACTGGCCTGATAATGTGGATCTCAGAAAAGAACTATCTGAAGCCTCCAGCACGCGGGTGTATGCGGTGGCCAAGGTATTGTGAGAAGCAGTTGAATTTTCATCTTGCCACTAGCTAACAGACAAATAGTTACTTTAACTAACATATCGTTACACCTTTTCAAGATCAGCACCTTCCATGTTTTTTCCTGAAACCTAAACAAAGAGAATGGAATATTCAGTTGGAACATTTTGAATGTGGCAGGATTCTTGTTTTAATAGAGCAACTGTTCATGCCAAACAAGATTTTTGTTGGAATTATCTCACAGCATCAAAAGCTCCAGCAAAATCTCATGTGATTTTTTTATGCAGATCAAGACCATAGGTAGACTGGGTGGCAGCCTTTACACAAATCCTTAATAATTAAGAAGCAGGAAGAACAAGCCTGCTGTTAATTTCTTTCTCTGAAATAGACTACTTTTCAGATTCCCTTAAGCCATTATACAGTCTGTTTATGGCAACAACCTAAGAGGAATGGACATTGATTCTTCTTAGGCAAACCTCCTTACCTGACTCCAACTAAAGCTTAGAAATAATAATTTTATATTATTAACTGAAAGCTATGCCTGACTACAATTATAAGGACCAGTCTCTGTAGATTTAAGACTTTGAAATGAGCTTTTATGAACTTCTGAACACAACTTCTAACATCTGGAAGTAGGGTAAAGAGTATGCATTTTAAAGGAACACTGGAGGGAATATTAAGCAGCAAGTTTTTTTTACAGCAACAGTGAAAGCAAAAGCAAAATTAAACTAATTAAATTAATTAACAGATTATATGGATTGTAGTTAAAAAGCAGTCCATATAAACTGTTGCTGGAAGCTAGATCTAGAAAGAGCTAAATTTCAGAATAGATTCAAGAGAGAAATAACTACTATATATTTTCATTCAATGCAGTGTTCAGGAACAAGCCAGTTCTTAATTCATGAAACCATGACTAAACAACATCTCTTTCTGGTAGGCCTTGAATGAAAAGTTCCCTGTAGATGATATCCATAAGCTTACAGACATTGATAAATGGTTCATCTTTAAAATGCGTAATATTGTGAACATGGAGAAGAACTTAAAAGCTCTTGATAGGTAAGTCTATTAAACTTTCTTCTAAAGACAGCTGAATATGTTAGGCTGTATTATTCTAATGTCAGATAATTGTTTCTAGGAAAGTGCTGGTCTAGCAAAAGTTTCTGCGTATCCTTTCTTTTTTCCTTTTTTTATGCTTAACTTGTATATCGAGGGTGCTCATGGGAATGTAGCCATAAAGGTAAGGCTGTGGCTGAGTGGGCTGGTCAAACTGCTGCTTTCCTCTTACTTGGCTTAGTCCACTACCTCATCTACACACTTTTTTCAGGGACTGCTTTCCCTTTCTCCTGGCAAGCCATCTTGGTTGGATTTCACTCTTGCCTCCATCCTTCTGCTAGTCCACATTTATGTTTCCAACAATGTCTATCTTCTTAGAAAGGAGCATTATTGAGGATCAGTATGGTTAGGCATTTGCCAAGGCATATGCTCCAGTCAGGGTCCACTGTTGACCCACAGCGCCCTGTCCTGGCTTGAATTGCATATTTGTCTGCCTTCTTTTGCAGTGTAAACAGTGCCAAGAGCCAGAAGGAGTGGCAGCCTCCACTTCCCTTGACTCCTCCTTTGGGTGGTGTGTCAGATTGAGTCCAAAAGGGCAGGATAAGTGAGAGGGCAGCTCTGGCACTGACAAGAAAGAGATGAATCCAGTAATGGAGGTAGATTCACAAAGTGTATTGTGGTCTCCAGAATTTCAAGTCTACACTCTTAGTTGTTGTTCAGTCTCTGTATTATTTACTTATTTATTTATGGTGCCTTCAAGTCCGTCTTTACTCCTGGTGACTGCCTAGACAAATCCTTGCAGTTTTCTTGGCAGCAGTTAGAAGTGGCTTGCCATCACCTCCTTCCAAGGGCTGAGAAGAATGACTGGTCCAAATTCCCCCAGCTGGCTTCATGCCTAAGGCAGGACTAGAACGCTCGATCTCTCAGTTGCTAGCCTTTTGCCTTTGAGCACTACACCCAACTGGCTCTCCTATTTATTCGTTTACTATATATGTTATATAAGGCTACCACAGTAACTCGCAACAAAACTTGATTTAAAAAAACTGTTGAATACCATTCCAAAATATAATATCCAACCAGGCATATGTAGTGTAGTGGTGAAAGTCCTGGACCCATGTTCTAGTCCACCATCAGTATGGAAATTTACTGGGGGTCTTTGAGTCAATCATTCTCTCTGAGCCAAACCTGTGTCCAAAGGCTGTTGTAAGGAAAACAATAGAAAGGAGCATCACCTTATGCTTCTAAAGGAAAGGCAGAATATAAACATGCAACCAAATATACAGTATTACCATAAAAGTAGCAGCTAAAAAATTATCTTGCAGAAGGAATAAAATCAGATACCTAAAAAGTGCACAAACACTTCTTCAGGGCATTAAAATGGCATATTTCTGAAATCCTGTGGGGTTTTTTTTTAACTTTTTCTGCCACCAAATTAAGCTAAACAATATAACAGGCAAGTTTCTAACTGGATGATTCACTAAGGAAGTCTTTTTGGTCACTCTTGCCGCACCTGAGTCTGAAGAAAACTTAAAATTCAAGTGAGAAGATGTGGGCTCTTTCATGTACCTTGATCCCCAAACATTAAGGCAGTAATTTTTGAATCGTACCTCAAAACCAGATGTGCTAAAGATGTAAGACAAAAGGCTCAGTGAAGGCTTAAAATCTGATGGCATAAACTGACTTCGCATGATGCACTGAACTACAGACCAGTCACTGATGAACCCAGACCATGAGGTTAGTTAACGGTTCAGTGTGACATGTGAAGCCAGAAAATTGGGCTTCCCGAGTAAATGTTGATTCAGTGAGCCATCGGTGAGCAGAGAGAAGGTGCAGCAAATGAAAGAGGAGCAGGGAATGTGAAGGATCTGGTCTGGGCAGGGGACAGAGGATAGGGAGCAGGGAGGAGAGAAAGGGGGCAGAGAAGGAGAAGAATCCCTCCCCCTTTCTCTCCTCCCTGCTCTCCTGACAGTAGCTGCAGCTTTGCCGGGGTGGGGGGAGAGACAGGCAGCTTTGCAGAGGCTACCAGTAGGAGTAGCAGGTTTGCAGAAAGTGTTCCATCAGTTCCCATGATATTCCTCTGAGCCCAGAAAAACATCTTTGGTTGCTGGACCAGACATAGCCATGGAAACAAGAGCCATACAGGAGGGGGCAGTCCTGCAGTGGGCCTGCAGACAATTGACTCTCAGGCTCCTTCTCCCCGTGACACGGAAATTCTCTTCTGTTTTGATGAAAACAGAAAACACCACTTTCTTGATAGAGGCTCTGATGTGGACATGGGTGTCCGCAGGATCTTGTTATTTCCACCAAAATGACGAAAGCAGGATCATTTTGCCTTCTGCCCCTTTCATATGTGTGTGCCGTATCACAAGGGGCAGGGTTTGTGACATGATGGCATGAGCCTGCTTGTGTCGTCCTGCCCATCCTGTGGATGTACTCAAATAAATGGCCAGCAGGCCACCCTAAGCTAGGACAGGGGAGCTGTCTGGATGAGCCACTACTCTGACACCTTAATAATCTTGCCATTGCTTCTTTTTTGGGGCAGCTACAATTGAGATGTATTTAACTAGAAAATAGTATCTTAGTTCTCTAGCATGAGTGTATAAAATACAATACAGTAGAGAGTGTCAAACTGAAGATCACGGCTGTCAGTCAGTGTTTCCACTATATTGTGGTCTACCTTCCCTTCACTTTTCCATTTCCTTCCTTGTATTTTATGAGGCTGGCAGAGTGTCTTTACTGAATTACTGTCTGCACAGTTAGGGCATTTTTCTGCCTAGAGAAGGATATGGATTTTGGCAGCCACTTGAGGGCACCAGAAACTCACATTCTGTCGAATAATTAAATAAATATATTCCACTGTCAGGGAGGAACTTGGCAGAAAGATTTGAATTATTGTTATTAAAAAAAAAAGGCTTTTCATCTAATCTTTGTTCTGCTCCTTTGACAATCTGTAAATTTTTAATTGAGTAGTTTTCATTTTACTCAGAAAGTCAGCTGGAGCTTTAGTTAAGCTTAAGCAACTATGGAAGAATAGTTTGATAGATAATTTACCATAGCACACATCTCAGGTAATTTCCCCTTTAACTTCCGTGTTTTGTTACACTGTCTTTCTGATTTTACTCAAAAGGAATGCCTTCAATTACCCATATTTTTCATAAATTCCATTTCTTTTGTTGGACACAGTGATTGATTATAGTTAGCCTTCTGCACAGGCTTGATCCCATAAATGAATCAAAAACAAATTGAGCTGTTTTTATTAATGCTTTTCCATGGTGCTAGGCTATAAAATCTATTATAAGGAGGACTAATACTAAAGTTACCTTCTACACTGGCATCAGATGTAAGAAAATAAGTGAAGGAATGATGAATAAAATGCAAGCAGATGTGTCAAACCAGGGATGAGCAACCTATAGCTAGTGGAATGCACAACAACCAGCTTGGTGATTTTGGTCAGCCCCTTTGACCCTCTCCTCAGCTGCTGCTGCTGCTTACATTCTGTAGTACCATTTCATTAGACGTTAATGCTTCTCTAAAGTGTTTAAATACTTTTACATTTTTACAAAAATTCTCAGTTTGTTAACCACATGCCCTGTTTTGGGGCTAGCAGAAAAAGCACACATAAATATTCACCAACTCTTCTGCATGCTTTTTTTTTTGTATGCATTTTTTCCAAATCTGGACATTTTCCCATAATATTTTGGTCCATACTGTTGGCTGCAAATTATATTGCAAAATTCTGGAAGGTGTATATTTCAACATGCACCTCTGTTTTGTAATCTTCCTTGTATCAGAAAGTACAAAAATGATTTGTATAAAAACCTTCATGCAGTGAATTTCTCATCCATTCCTATTCCTGGCTATGTGGTGCAGTTGCACTGGAGAGAAGAGGAGGAAATAGCATTGATGACTGAAATTAATAGGGCATGCCTGGTGATCAGAGTCTAGAAGGAAAGAAAGAAAGAGAGAGAGAGGGAGGGAGGGAGGGAGGGCGGGCGGGCGAAGTATAGGGATATTCTTCTGCTTTTGACTATAGTGTAGACTGCATTCAAGATTCATTTCTTTCCTTCCTTCTGTTGCTGCTTTGCAAAACCCCTCGGAGGAGAATCTGACAGTAACCCATTCACTTGATTCTAAGCCAGAGTGTTCCTAGAGACATTTACTCACCATCCACCATGGCTTTTAAGGAAATCATGAGGAGATAATAGTGTGAAAAGAGAAATATATTAATGGGGCTTATCTTAGGTCTCTGCATTAGAACATTTACTGACATGAAAAGAAAATATATTGTGATTTTAACTTAGGAGAGACTCACTTGTAGCCTTCGGTAGCACTTTTTAATTATTGCCAAATAGAGTTAATGAAATTATGGAATTGGATATGGCATTTTTATGCTACCCCTTTGTCCTGCTGTTTCCATTCACCATTCCAACCTCACCCTCCCAATTCCATTTTGTTCTACCCTCCCTGCAAAACTGTAACACAATCTTCCCTTTAGATCTCTCTGCAGTGTTGAATGTGACTAGAGACACAGTGGCAACTTCCTTGCTGCTTGATCTGCATCTCTGTTAGCTGCAACATGGTCTGTCTGATACCATTATTATTTGCTTGCATTATAGAAAAGTCTAGAAACCTGGAACATATAACTCCTCCAATATTCTGCCTGAATCTCTTCCAATATCACATTCCACCCAAATTCTGTATTCAACATACTTCCCTTATTCCAAAGAGCTTTCCAGTGTTGAGAAAGTCTGAACTCTTCTTTCCTAGTGTTAGCAATGTAGCTAGGGATTGGTGTTGCCTATCGTCTCTATTCCTTAGTTCTGCTTTACAGACATGATTTCTGAGAATTCTTCCTTGTAAACCTGGCTTTAAGAGTTTCTGTTTGGCTTTCCAAAACATTTGATTATGTTTTCCATTGTCACTGATAAGAACTTTTATTATTATGGTTGGTCACACAGTCAACCAGATATTTAGACTGGATTTGGCATTTTTGTCCACCTATCGAGTCCTTCCCAAGGACCTGGGATACAGGTAGTCCTCACTTAACAACCATTCGTTTAATGACAGTTTGAACTTACAACAGTGTTGGAAAAACTAAAAAAAACTGGAAAAAGAGCCAGTTTGATCCAGTGGTTAAGGCAGTGGGCTAGAACCAGGAGACTGAGAGCGCTAGCCCCGCTTTAGGCCTGAAAGCCGGCTGGGTGACCTTGGGCTAGTCACTCTCCCTCAGCCCAACTCACCTCACAGGGTTGTTGTTGTGGGGAAAAGAGGAGGAGGAAGCAGTATGAGGTATGTTCGCTGCCTTGAGTTATTTATAAAAATAATAAAGGCGGGATAGAAAATAAAATAAAATAAAATAAAATCTGATTTACGACTGGGCGTCACACTTATGACCATCATAGCATCCCCATGGTCACTTGATCACAATTTGGGTGCTTGGCAACCTGTTTCCATTTATTTATTTATTTATATTTCAAATTTCTGTCACTCCCTATCTCCCACAAAGGAGGACTATGAACATCACAGTGTCCTGTGGTCACATGATCGCTATTTTCAACCTTCCCGGCCGGCTTCTGGCAGCAAAATCAATGAGAAATTGCATGATTTGCTTAATGACCATGTGGTTCTCTTAATGCCTGCAGTGATTTGCTTAACAACCACCACAAAAAAGGTCATAAAATCAGGTCAGATTTGCTTAATGACAGCTTCTCTTAGCAACCAAAATTCTGGTCTCAATTGTGGTCGTTAAGTGAGGACTACCTGTAGGCAGATGTTGTTGTTTATAATGTTAAAGTTATTGTCACAGGATGTAAGCTGTTCCAAGTAAAGCTGCCTTTTGCAATTGACTGATGGTGATTTTGTCAATGCCAATGGTGTTCAAAGGGTTTACCGTTTGGAGGAAAAGGCATTATTCCTCCTTTTACCAACCAAAGAGCAGATTTTACACAGAACTTGCCAGTTGAAGGTTCCTAATTTATCTAATTCAGATAATAAAAAGGATAGGGAAAGGGGGAAAGGATGTTCTTGTTTTATTCATTGCTACTAGGGATTGGGCTATTAATTCATCTCCTCTTCTTCTGCTGCTTCTTTTAAATTGTCCTGTAAATCAGACTGATGATCAGGTAGCAGGGGTTTAGCTGTTCTCACTGGTTTACAGAAGGGAAGCTTTGAATTCTTGTAATTCTTGTTAAAATGTTTTGTACAACTTCTATATAAGTTCCTTGTAGCTGACATTTCCACAGCCGTTTGTAAACCTGAACTCTTAGACCCTTATAGCCACTCACTTTATAAGAAAGGAAATTGTCCTTTCCATGAGGACATGCCAAAGATGGCCCTTCTGTTCTTTATTTTTTGAATAAGTTATGCAATCTTTTTTTCAGAGATTGGAAGTAATGAAATACTAAAAAGCATATCTGCAGGAGATTAAAAAAGGCTAGAAATTTTTTAAAAAGAGAGACTGTAGGAGAGAGAGATATTCTGTTTTTTTTTCCAGCTCAGAATCATTGAACTTTCTCACAATTATGGAAACGATAGCCGTGTCTCATGCTATAAAATAAATTGCAACAATTGGAGCACTATCTGCTATAGAGATAATGAAAAAAGAGGAAGGGTTTACCAGTGCTTTGCTTTTATGTATCTTGTAATTATAATAAAGTACAGAACAAGAATATTATAAAGCAGGGACTGATTTTTTTCCCCCGAAAGAAATGGAAAAATACATACACAATTAGGGAAATTGAGAGCTGATGTCTGCATTGCACCTCCGAAACCATGGTCTGTCAGAAGAAGAAAGCTCACTATAAAACATTATATTTTTAAGTTCTTTTGATGTAGCTAGAGAGGGAGAAAGAAAGCTACTGGTGGATAGAAATTCACTGCTAAAGATGGGGATATTATCCAAAATACTCTTGGACACCAACATTAATATCACTTTAATGTCAGACTTAAGTCAGTGGTTTAATCAATAGATTCAAATCCTTTCTCTCTCCTACTCCCTCTTTCCACCTTCTGGCTACTTTAAGCAAACCTGTAAAGGAATTGTTTTGTAGTGGACTCTCCTTCTTCTGAGAAAGGGGCCTTGATTTCAAAGATGCAAAAATAGCTGATCTGGCAAATGCATTTTAGATCTATGTTTGCTCTGTGTCCAGGGAGATGGTTGAGCTGACATAAAATCTATCTGCAGGTAAACAAGTGTGACCAGCCTTTTAAAATATCGCTTTCCAGAGATTTTGTACATGCATTGCTGTGCAAGTAAGGAGTAAGGGATTGACACGGTGAATCCATTCTTTTCATTTTGCCTTCTTCCTTTTCCTAACTTCACTGAAAAGTAATTTATCTATGATTTAGATTAATAAGATTAATATTTTATTCTGGAACTGACAGAGATACGGAATAGGGATGTTGTTTTCTCTCATTGTTAGTTTATTTGTATTGTAATTTTTGCTTATACTTAATCAGTTAAAGAAGAAACAGTAGCCAATTCTGTTACATACATACATACATATAGTGTGTGTGTGTGTGTGTATACTGTGTGTGTGTGTATACTGTATGTGTGTGTGTTTGTATGTGTGTGTGTGTGTATGTATGTATGTATGTATGTATATATGAAATCTGAAATTCAGTCATGGAATGTTTAAGCTACTTTGTCTGAAGGTACTGAAATTAATATTTGCATTAGTAGATTATCTTTGCTAAAACAGACCTATAATGCCTTTTACCTTGTATTAGATAGGCTTCAGCCTCTGTGACAACTGTATTTATTAAGCCACTATTCCCAGGCTCATTAACATAAATAAAGTAAGTAAGTAAGTACCTGCTTCACACGAGTAGGATATAAAAGCGGTGAGATACTGTATATGAAGTGATTATTATGCCAGATCGTTTCCTTCTAAATAGAATTTTACTGGAAGGTTTTGCAAGGCCCTTGTACTGATGTATGAAATAAAAAATTTAAAAAGAATGCAGTGGCTTTTGACCCTTATGCTTTATGTTTAAAACTTCTGTAAAAGAGAGGTGCTACGATACCATCTAATTCTTTATTCTTTCATCACCCAAATCCCTGCTTGCCCTGCCATGTGATGACAAAATGCTTGGTTGAGGGAGGTGAGGCAATTCAGTGCCTTTACAGAGGACTGGATGCTGATGGGTTCAGCTAGGCCTGTCACCTCAAAGAATGGACTTGAGAACATGTCTTTTTTATTATTTATTTACTGTCCAAGACCAAGTCACAAAATTTAAAATACATACATGCATACGTAACAATACATACATAAAAGGAAGAAACCCTATAAAATTAGCAATTCATTAGAGGCACCAAACAGTTTCTGAAAGCTAAGGCTATAAATCAAAATTTTGCCACTGCTTTTGAAACACCTGGGTATTGGTTGTTTAATCAGGGTACCTCCACCTCCGCATCCTGAGTGGAGTCTATCCAGCTCAAGAAGGGGGGTGTTCACTCTGATCGCCAGTGAGAGTACAGTGAACACTTTGAAAGGATGTGTGAACCAGCAAGAACCACATGGAATGGCGCTTGAACTGGTGTGTGGCTTACCTGGTCACAGTTCTTCCCAGTACTGTGGAACATAATTCTATTGCTGTTTAAATTATAGAAATTATTCCCAAATGGGTATGTCTCAGGTAAATTATCATATATAAATACATTGCCTCTTATTGTGGTGATATATTCTCTTTTATACTTTTGGTGCAATATAAATGACAAGTCTACAGGTGGTAGCTCATTTGAGAATTTGGGGAGAGAGCAAGAGAGAGAGAGAGAGAGAGAGAGAGAGAGAGATGTCCTCAGCAGTCCAAGAACAGTTTTAGTATGTTTTGTCACTTCTTCTGAAATAGCTAAAACGATGGGATACCCTTGGGACTTTTTATCCATTTCTTCTTCATCCCAAGAAACCAACTTCAGAATTCATCATGTAAAGAAATTTAAGGATTAGTGCATAGGTTAATTACTTCATTCAGCAATGGTACCTACCGTGATGAACCTTGCATTGAATCATGTTGAGGGTTCAATTTAAGCATTTTCCCCCAAGCTCTGCTATTTTCAGTTACATGGAACAAACAGAACCAAGTAATTCTGGTTCAATAGACTACTGAAGCACTTTGGGAAATAGAAGGATTTTTAAAAAGAAACCTTCATTTCTATATACAACTGTATATATTGAAAATAGATTCTTTCTTTCTAGAAAAAAGACTTTAGTATGTAGTTTGCAAAGGTACAAAAACTGGAATGAAAACCTCAGATTCAGACTTTGCAAGATGAAAACAGTAGAATGAAAGAAAGATCAAAGGATCATCAATAAATAATTGCTTTTCCTGTTGGGGGTCACATTGCTTTGAAAAAAAATCAATTCTATATCTGCAAATAAGAGAATAACATATGATTCATTAGAAGGTCCATGCTGATGTTCTTGTCTCTGGAAAGATGTCCCCTCGGATGGAAATAATTTTAGTTTTGGAAGAACACAGAGAAGGCATAGCTGTTTTGATTGCTCTGCTTTTATACATATTTGGAAAATAACAGGGAGTAGGAATAAAAGTAGGAGTATGTCTATTTATCTCATGGAGAAAATCTATCTATGTAGTCACTAAGAGTTGACATCGACTTGATGGCACATAATCAATCAATGTGTATTTATCAGTTCCTCTTTCTTTTGTACTACAACAAACTTTGGGAGATAATCAGGACAAATAATTCAATAACATCCAAATGATATGGTAAAGTAATTATTTGGGGATGATGTCTCAAACTTGTAAAACTCCCAGGCTCATGCACACAATTGTGTTCAGCTGCATGTGGCTGAAATACATACAAAAAAGATTTGCCATGTTTGCCAGGAAGAATATAGTCTTTGCAACAGGAGCTAGTTGCAGAAGTTTAGCATGCTATCTGAAAGAACCAGTTATACAGGTATGGGTGAAAAGCAGCCTTGTGTCTTCCTTTGTCCTACCACGTACACACAGTTGTACAGACAGATGTACAGATCACTTGCCTACAAAATGTATTCTGTGCATTCAAAGAGGGGGGGAGGGATTGGGCTGATACCCATTCACTGCAGAATGAAGTTGAGGAACTACTTCCTCTTTGAAATCCTTGATGCTTTATGCTACTTTTTGATCCCATCTGATTTGTGATGTTTGGTGATGATTTCAGATTTTTTTTTTAAAAAAGAGTATCTTTTTGTGATGTCAGTACCATGTTAAACTACATCCCAAAACTTTGGAATCTGACTATTTTTGCGGAGTCATGGTTGTATCAGGCTAGGGGTATTCCTAAGAGAATTATTTTGAGTAATTGGAAAAGTAGTAATATTCCTGATAATAAATATTGTATTCAAGGGATGTGTGACTTACCTGTTTTTGAAAAGCCAGTTTTATCTACTAGTCAAAAAATGACGCAATATGTTTTTCTGTGGCGTAGATTTTATGATTTTTAAAATTTTATTATTTTCTATTCCACCTGTATTATTTTTATAAATAACTCAAGGCGGGGAACATACCTAACACTCCTTCCTCCTCCTATTTTCCCCACAACAGCAACCCTGTGAGGTGAGTTGGGCTGAGAGAGGGACTGGCCCAAGGTCACCCAGCTGTAACATTAGACAATTCTTAATTTTTTCCCCTTAGATGTAGAAGGGGAGATTTGACATTTGATTGATATATGATATATAACAAGAGTATCCCCTTTTCTATTTTGCTTCGTTTGCTTGCTTTGTTTTGTTTTTATAGTTTTTCATGTATTTCTTTTCTATTTTTTCTATTGTAATTTTTTCATTCCTTTCTGTAAAATGTGTTTAAAATTAATAATAATAATAATTTTTTTAAAAATACTAAAAAATAGTAAAAAATGAATATTTTTGTGACCCAAATCTACCCAATTATAGTAATCAATGCTGAAAAAGACAGAGTGAGAATTGTTGTTATTTTATATCTCCCATTACTGTAATGGGCCCTGACATAACCTGACAAGCTGTCTTTTAAATAAGGTTCCTCTTGAGGAAAGTAGTTATACCTTGTCTCCTTGAGGCAAGGAGACAAACAATATTTGCCCCAATTTCATTACTCTAATTGCTTATTCTAGAGCGTGTGAAACGTCAGAACTGATTGAGTAAACCCACATGAACCTCTGAGGAGTAAATTTGGCAGGAAGAAGAAAGGCAAGAGAATGTCTTTTTTACATTTGTCTATCAGTTATTCAGGTTAAAAAATTCAAACTTGAAAGAAAACACTGAGAATCACAGATCAGCTGCTGTAGTAGTACAATTTCTCTTTCTCTTTCTAACTTTCTGAGATAAATTCATAAGCAGATACACAGAGAGGGTGAGAGAAAGAAAATATTGTTAGTGGGATCATGTTTCCAAGAATATACATTCAGTTCCTAGTATATTTATTTACAATTTCAATGTATAATGTTGCCCCCATTCAAAACTGACCTGGGTGGTGTACAATTAAAGTACAATGCCCAACAAAGCAAACTAAAGCAAAAAAGGACATTGCTTTGACATTGCATATCACAGCCAAAACAAACAGTATGCATCAAATGGGCACACCATTAACCTATCCCAGAGTTTGGGTGAAAAGCCAATGGTAGGTAGGTAGGTAGGTAAAAATATATGCCCAGAGATTTCATTTCCTGGAAATAACTCCACATTAGCTGATTTTCTTTTTCTGCTGTCCCATACTTTTGCAGCCCAAGGAAGGAGGAAAGCTCCATTTCTGAGATACTGTATATGAGGCTAGATTACTTCACTGATTTTCAGGGCCAGCCCTTGGTGTGGAAACCTTCAGTGTTCTTGTGCCACCAAGTATTTTGCCTATTTTATCCATCAGTTGTCATGATACAAAGTAAAGGACCAACCAAGGCTGCAGCTGTCCACCAGTTTCACTTCCCGGTAAATTCTTGGGCCTGATTGCCTCAGAGCTAGTAGACAACATGTGTAGCTCCGGGTTGAATTGTTCTGGGTGCTCTCTGAGCCTGGTTGTTTTCCTTCAGACATTTCATGACCAGGCTGGCTAACATCATCAGTGCAAGTGCAAGGGAGAGTGGAGTTTGCTGGTTGTTTCTGTATAGTAGCTTGCCCTGCCAGTCTTGGCGGGGGTGTGGCTTCCTCCTTGATGCTTCCTTGATTAGGTTAAGGTTTCTTCCATGGTTGTTTAACTGGTGTGGTTTCCTGTTTTCTGGATAAAATTCTGATAGTGATAATTTTCCCCACAGAATTCCAGTTTGCAGTTTCCTTGTAGGACATAGCTATATACAGTATACACACACACACACACACACACACACATACACACATATACATATACATATAAATACACACACACACTGTACATACATACATAGTGTGTGTATATGTATACTGTGTATACACATATGTATACATATACACACATACAGTGTGTGTGTGTATATGTATACTGTGTGTATATGTGTACAGTATATGTATACTCTGTTTGTGTGTGTGCATATTTATTTATTAGCATGCCATACAAAGTACTTAGTTATACACCTGGGACATATGTGCTGAGCTCTGGACAGCTTCGTGTTTTCTGCAGCGCCTCCTTCCTTATTAATAATAACTTGGTGACTCCCTTCAGTGGGGTGCTCAGTTGCATGTTAGAGCGGGTGCTTTCCAGCAGCATGGTCTGGTGTTACACAGGCACCAGTAGATAAGATGAAAATCAGTCAAGTGGAAGAGAAGGCTGTACTGAACATTCTGGCTCCCTTCCGTAATTGCAATGCTGCAAGCATTCCTTGAGTCAGTTAATAGATTTCCTCAGTTCCTCTGTGCTAGGTGAAAATTTCCTCATTAAGGAGAATTTATTCCATTTCCTTTTATCATTTATTATTGAAGAAGAAATGTGAGTGGATGGAGTTTCAGAGATGATAGGGTAGAATTTTAAACAAAACAAAACAAAACAACGCCTTGCAGCAATAAAGATGTGTACTAGGAGACGAAAACAGAAGTGGTCTGTGTGTGTAAAGGGAATAGTCTGCCTTGTGTATAAAGAGAAAAACACAGGAGGCTTCTTTTTGTTAGAGACTAAGTAGCACCTCCTAACCACTAAATGATTACTGCAGTGTGTAAAATGGTTGATTGTCTCACTTAAGGACACCTTTTTCTAACCCTAAACTTCAAATGGCCGTGTTGTGTAGGCAACTATAGGAAACAAAATGGTACAGAGCACATTAATCACGTCTTTTAGAATTTCAAATCTTTAAATTAGTTACAAGGTGGAAAAGTGAACTTAGCCTTATTAAGACGTTTTGAAGATACTTGCATGTTGGTAATATATTTGAAAAGCCCAGGGTATCTACTGCAGCAGTGGGCTTTTCATGCACTGGCTTGTTCCATTCTTTGGCACATCTCAGGATGATCAGGGGTCACACAATATCAGATCTGGTGCTAGTTAATGTAAACATAGGCTTGTGAGACCTACCACTTTTTAATTAAAATTGAGGTATTCACCAACTAAAGTCTGATGCAAAAGGGATACACTTAGAATTACACTTAGATTTCTGAGGCCAGAGATTTACTTTGTGCACCAGATCTAAGTAGAGGTTATAGTCCTCAATAAGCAGACTTTCAAAATAACTGGGAGGAGCTGTGTTGCAATTGTGTTGCTCCTATTATTAAACAATGAAGCACCAGAAAAAGTTTTATTTGTATTTAGAATGTTAATTTCTTATTTTTATGTGATCGTATTACACCATATGTAGTTCATTGTTCTAATTTAGTGCCTTTAGTTCTAGCTGTGAATAGTTATCTGTCTTTTTAACCAAATTATGGATTGGAGGTGGGGGGTATTGCAAGCTGCTCACAGTTGGTTGATTGGAGTGGCCTAGAAATCCTGTAAATAAGTAAATACATAGATACATTAAAAATTCTTGCTGACCTCTTTCAAATCAGTCAGAAACCTGCCAGTGTGCCTAGTTCTGTCTTTTGCCCATCCTCAATGGGAGAATTCTGAGTTAGATGAAACAGTGGTATGATTACAAGTAAAGCAGCTTGTGTCCCAGATACAGTAATGCTGATCTTTGTCAACAGTGATATAAGATTAGAAACTAAGTCCTGTGATTCATACAGTGGGAATTGGTCCAGCAAATTTGGAAGAGCCAAGGTTTGAGAAATTTAGAGAGAAATTAATTATTAGTTGGGGCCTGTTTTCCATCCTTATGTGTATGTTTTATTCCTTATCCCAACTGATATGGTATGAAGACTTGATTTGAACTTTATATTTTACTTTCATTTTCCAGTACATGCATACTGGAAACATACTTTTTGCACCAAGAGGCTCCATACTGTATAGTCAGTTATCCTAAGCATCTGATACAAACTGTCATGAATTAAAAAAGGATGAAATATGCTGTGATGTCATGATGCAAACCCTGATTTTTGGTACTTGGGTTATGATGTTGGACACAAGTATGTAAGTCGTATGATTAGTGTTGGGATATCACAAAGTGCATTTCATTATTTGCCTGCTCCCACCCCCACCCCTACTCCACCAGATGCCTGTGCCAGTTACCATGGCTCATGTAAAGAGGTGGAAGAGAGGAGAACACCATCTGATGCCATTTAACTTCTGGCTGGAGTGGTTGAAACATGAAACTGCCTCTTGGTTTCTAGCCCAGAGTGAATGAAACCTTTCTTGCATTGCAAATGCTTTACTCTTGGGAGTTTTTTAGAGGCAGCAAAAAAACAGAGGAACACAAGCCCATGTTTCCTGAGGCCATACTTACATAATACAGAAGTTAATGCATCAGAATGAACTTTGAACTTTCCTTAACAGCTGGTGATGACCAACTGCAGATGACTCTGATGTATTGGTTATTTTGTTTTTCTTTTATTCATTTGCAAATTGTCATTCTATTTTATTTATAAGGTAAGTTTCTAAATTATACTTTAATGATCAACATTTGGGGAATTGAGTCTCCAAAGAGATCTGGGACCAAGTTCCAAATTTCTTCATCAGCATCTGTATCAATTTGTTTGGTTGAGGCACATTCCTGCTAAAATACAGAAAACAGTAATGGGGTGGGGTGGGGGAGGATAAACCCAATTCTAAACATGTTACTCTGCATTACGTTTGTCTGAATTAAGTGAGACTTTCTTAGAAGCACGCTTGAGACTGCACATCTTCTAACTTTATCTAGTTTACTAGTACAAAAGTTGATTTGCACTATACCACTTCCTTCACACCAAAGGAAAGACAATAGTCTGGTTTCTGTTATCTGTCTCCTTTTCCTCCAGGGTCACCCTACAGTATCAGTTTGTTTTTATTTTTGTGCTTCTACTCATGCTTATGCCACATACAAATCATTTTACATGTTACTAAACCTCTACGACTTTATAAAGGAAGTCATATCTTTCTTATTGTGTGTGCAGGAAAATCTTAGCAAAGGCTTCCCCAAGCTTTTCAAGCTCTTTGCCATAGATCTAAAAGAGAAAGAAACTGTAAGAGAAGAAGCCTATTTATTTGAAAGTTAACAGGAAGGACAGGAAGCAAAAGAGCTCAAAACATATGCAAGCTTTCCCCCCTTTTGCTAAAATGTAGCTACAGAAAAAGAAAAAAGAGGGGTCCGACAGAGAACAACTCTCAATTTCTGATATTTCTGATACTCTTGTTTTGTTTCTCTTTGATATCCTCCAGGTCAAAGAAATCCAGCTCTACTGTTTCATGCAAAATTTTGTTTGCAGTCCATCTTAGCTCCCTCCCCAACTTGACTGCTTTTCTCTGGATGTGCTCCTGTAGTTAATACTTTTCTTAAGAGGTGGCATCCAGAAGTTGACAGTGAATTTCCGTGTAGCTTGTCTAATACAGAAAAGAGCAGGAGAATTATTTCCTGTGGTCTGGGAAATGATGCCATTGTGAATCCAAGACTATATTATCTTCTTTAGCAGCCTTATCACACGACTTGCTGGTGTTCAGATTATCTCCCATTAAGGTACTTGGATCATATCACCTGTAGTGTTGCCAAGGAAATTCTCTCTCATCTAATATACTTGATTATGATTCTTTGTACCCTAGGATCTTTTGGTCCAACTTCCCTGCCTAGCCTGAGCCCTGGCATTTCTTGGCTGGGCTGACCCTGCTTAGCTTCTGACCTCCGATAAGGTCAGCCAGGTGCTGCCACCTGCTGAGACTAGAGTTACATTATCTGCACCAATGCTAACAGCTCCTCCCTACCTTCTCAGAATATTTATAACATACCGAATAGCACCGGCTTCAGAGCCAAACACTGAAACATTCTACTGAAGATTTCCTTCCGTGTTAACATAGCGTCATTAATGAGCACTCACTGAGCATGCTTATTTAACCAGCTCTTGATCCAGGATTTATACTTTAAATTTGTACTTTGCAGTCTTGGCTATAAGAATATCATGAAAAACCTTGTCGAACGATTTCATGAACAACTGACCATGATTTACCACGTTAGTAAATCTAAATTGATTTATGTATGTGTGTGATCTGGTGTGATTTATTCCCAGTACTGGCTTCTGGTAATCAATGCATTGTTTCTGGACAATCGCAGACAGACTGCTTAATAATCAGTTCTAGAATTATGCCTCATTTCTAGTTTCCCAGCTCTGCCTCTCTCTCTTTTTTTGAGGATGGAAACAGTATTTGTCTATCTCCACTATTCTTGCACCTTATCTGTTCTACAAGAAGATTTCTTAAAGGTTAGAAACAGTGTCTCTGAAAGTACACCTGCAAACTCTTTCAGCACCCTAAAACTGTTATTTTACTTTTTCAGTTGTTTCCCAATGGAACAGCTGTGCATACTTGAAGTTGGTAACTTAAAATGACAATTTTGATCTAGCAATTATTTCAGGAAGAAAGTATGAGAAGGGGGAAACCTTGATTGGCACCATATTCTTAAGGAAACCAAGCACTGTTCCAGAAGTAAGTTTGCGTAGGCCTACTTCATGATGAACTGACGTGATGAGCATACAGATTAATATGTTGTGTAAAGACACAAATTGTCCTAATATTGCAGATAAAAGTTGTCCATGGAAAGAGACGTTGTGAGAGAAGAATGACAGGATTTTAGCAACCAGGCCATGGGGGGGTGGGGAGAATATATAAAACTGAACACAGACAATTTATGATATTTTAGAGAGAACCTTTATGTATTTTTTAGGATTAGATAAAAAAGTATGTGGTAAATACACATCAAATAGTGTGTTTTAATACTGCAGCAGATTTGATCAACCCAGACAGAATAAATGGATTATGAATACTTAAAGATATTAGGTATGAGGTAACTGTTGGGTAAATCTAGTATTTATTCTCTTATTTTAAAAATACAAAGTGAGTTTTGTAGCGTATAATGTTTAGTGATGCTTTTTAAAGCTTTGTCTTTATTAATAAATAATTAAAATGGCTGGTAAATATAATCTCTGTGTTTTTAGATTTGAACAGTATAATGTAACAGTATAACAATTCCTTCCAGAATTGCTTAGTTGTGAGAGATACACGAGGAGGTAGTTTTCAATCTGTTGGCAAGCTGCATATGAGACTTGACCTCAGAGAAAATTGTTTGTATCCCAGATAATTGGGTTAGCAGCCAATTATTGTTCTGGATCACACACTTTCTTCAAGGAAAAATAGCAATATTTTAAGCACTCAGCAGCTTAAGAGACTGGGTGGGATTTATTGATAAGAAAAGATTTGAATTTGGCTTGTTTCTCCCCACCACCCTTTTTCATTTTATTCCATGTACATTCCATCCTCCCCTGAGGGTGAAAAATATAGGAGCAGAACATGAAACCTGTATCCATTGTATATTCTTTTATGTCGATTACAGTGACTCTGTTCCAGAAGAGAGCCTGAGGAGAGCCAAGCAGATCGGCTTCTCAGATAAGCAGATTGGGAAATGTCTGGGACTGAGTGAAGCTCAGAGCAGGGACCTAAGAGTCAAGAAGAATGTAACACCTTGGGTGAAACAGGTATAAATGCATACCTATTAGCTGCTGCTACAGTTGTTATTATGGTGTAAACACTGAAGCTGTAGAAGTAACTGGAAGTATATATATTTGATAATCATGGATTTTGTTAACTTTCCATCTCTCAAGAACAATGTTCCTATTTGCAGATAAGAAATCAAGATCCTGGTTGCACAGGGCATATCCATATTGCCAGGCTGCTCTGCGGTGAGCACCGTCAACCATTTCTGGAGAGCAGGAATGGAGGATGTCATCCTGTACTCATTTCCAATATACTGAATGCAACCTCCATTAGTGTTTTCCTACAGTACTTTGCATTTAAAGTAGGGTTTTCTGGCTTCTGGCAGCTCAAGGGCTGCTGTTCAGTTTATCTTCTTTGAGGCCAACCCTGCACTTTGTTTGCCTGTTGGACACGGTGGCAGAAACACCCCCTCACTAGGTCAATGGTTGCCCACTTTGCAGCTCTCTAATCTCTGCTGAAGCTACTCTTACCAATGGCATTCTGTAGCATACTGGTTATATTTGCTTGACATTCAGAACATCACTATTTTGAAATTTGCCAGAAATGAAATTATCATTATTACTATTATTACTATTATTACCTTTTTCTTTCCTTGAGCTACTTACTTTTCTACTGGATTTTTTAAAAGTAAGTCCACTAGTTAAAAAACTGTCCCAGATTAATGCCGTGATAAGTCCTTTGTAGTACTTTTTCATCTGGGTTGCAATTGATCTTAGTTAAAAGGCTGAGAAGCTGTCAAATGTCAGCAAACAATGATGAAATGGGACACTGATGAATTTGTAAAAAAAAAAGTTGGTAAAGTGGGTAGCTCAGGGAAATCATAAAAATAATTAAAAAAAACAAAAACATTTCTGCTGGATTCCAAACCAGTGGCCTTCCTCCTGACAGGCAAATATTATAACCATTATTCTACTGGAAGTTTTACATTTTTCAAAAAGTATATATATATAGTAAGATTTGGTTACAGAAACAAAAGAGATTGGCAATTGTTTCCTTGCATGGGAAGTTGGAAGGGCACAGCAGTGGGGGAACTGTCCAATGGGAGTCTTCAGGCTGAATACCAGGAAAACACTTTGCAAAATCT
This sequence comes from Candoia aspera, assembly GCF_035149785.1. Lineage (NCBI taxonomy): Eukaryota > Metazoa > Chordata > Lepidosauria > Squamata > Candoiidae > Candoia > Candoia aspera. The sequence goes on along the minus strand of NC_086153.1, from coordinate 172,121,933 downwards.
GCACAGATTTTTCTTAAGACGCCTTAGAATTCAGCTGTCATGAGGATGGGACAGGAGCAACTTAAAGGGGCAGTGTGGAAATGCCCTTATTCACAGGTTGTCTTGTGAGCATTATGAATATACAAGGATTCTGCCACATAACTTTTTGGGAGTAGATCCCTAACAGGACAAGCACAGCTTCTGTTCATTTTTCTTCAGAAGCAAAAATTGAGCTAATTACTTATGTCCTCAGTGGCTGATTCTCCTCTGTAGTGCTTCTTGGTCATTTCAGAAGATACTACAATTGAGAATCAGCCTTTGCATCTGGGAGCACATGAAACATTTTTGCAGTAGAAAGAAAGAAAATACCAAAATCTATTATTATCTTTTCAAAAGCAAGTGAACCCTTTTTCTATCAGGTACAAGAAAAAATCAGAGTTACTAGTCTTATCTCCTATCTTGTTTCTTATTAGGCCAGAGATGGCCTGATCTGACATGCTAAGCCTCAAATGCAGCATTTCTTTAATAAGTCTCAGATCAAAAGTAATGGATCTGCTAATAACCCTTACACATTTTCATTTAATTTCACCAGGAAAATGTGAAACAAACATCATTTAAATTTCTCTATCAATGTACCCTACTGTCTATGGTTAATGAGACTGAAGTTCAGATTAGTTCAGCTGCAGATGTTTGTTTTTTATAAACCAAATTGAAATTCTCCATTGCATAGTGTTAACTTACATTTAAAGCAGCAAATGTATCAACTGCTTCCAGTCCTGTGCCCTTTTTCCTGGTAAAAACATTCACCAGCTAACTCCTGCTTCAATTCTTTCTGGGTTCTTCCTTGCCATATAAAGTTTTGATTTCTTCTTTTTTACATGGCTAAGGATGATGAGGTCAACCTTAGCCATGTAAACACTTGTCTGTAATTCTTTAAAGCTGTTTCTACCACAAGCAACTATTTCACTTCGACATTTCCTGATTAGTCAGATCCAGCTTAGGTTTTCATAATCAGTTTTCTTTAGTACTAACAGTGGTCCACTGACATGTTAGCCTATGATTTCACTAAATCTGTTTGTCTAGAAACACTTAGTCTAAAAGAGAAAAACAAAGGTCTTATAGGCAGTGATCTAGTGGTAGTTCTATGTCCTACAGAAGGTAAGACCCCAATGCCCAGCCAAGAGACTTGTGTGAAACATTCTCTTATGGAATGTTCTGAGTTCCAGAAGTCGTCTGACCCCAACTCTGACCTTTGAAAGGCCTATTCTGAATGTTCTGGTAGAGTCTACTGTTGCTGAAACACTCAGAAAGGGCTTATTTTGAGGTCAGACCACTTTTGGTATACTTGGTATAACCTGTTTTGAGTTTGAATGAAATAGTCCTTTTCAAGCTCAAAATGTTTCACATCTATCCAGCAAGCCAGCTTTCTGGCTGACTTTGTCTAGTCCCATGAGCCAGGGTCTGGCCTGTATTATAGTGGATATAAGACAATTAAGGGCTGTTGGCTATTCTGGGAAGTTACAACACCCTGGGAAGAAGGCAGTGGCGAAGCAGTTCCATACTGTTGCCAAGAAAACTGTATGAGCACGTCTGTTCAATGTGCTTGAGGGGACCTTTACATTTACCCAGCAAGTCTAGCCTTTATTTTCAGCAACAGAAGTCTCCCCTAGATAATGACTTCCCTGACTCAGGCTGGAAATGGGTGAAAGAATGCGTGACTGGAAATTGCTGAAGCATCCCAGGTAGGCATGTTTTAGTAAGTGATCTAAAGTATTTTTAAACTGGCCTTCAATCTTGTGCACACCAGAGCAGTATATGGCCGTAAATAGCCATCTAGCATGCTATACAATAAAACCAATACAGTATTTTGAACATTGCAGCTGTTAGCCTAGGAAGCCAAATATGTGAGCTTCCTAGGCTAACAGCTGCAATGTTCAAAATACTGTAATTTTGAACAGCTGCAATGTTCAAAATTCCTAGGCAAATATGTGAGTTTACTTGTCTCCTGCTGCTTCTTGTCGCCCTGTGATCTTTCCAAGATAGCAGGCTGTCTGTCTGCACTGTATAACATCCAAGCATCAGACTATTTCAGCATGAGGTAGTTTCACATTCAATCATGCATATTCTTTGTCGAAGTAGCAACTAACATTAAATAATTTTCAATTACTTATGAAAGGAAGATCTGCTTCTCCAGCCTGCTTTGAACTAAGCCACTTCCTCTGTTTTGGTTTTAAGCAGTGAAGTAAAAAAGACTGAAAACATTGGTGTTGACCCATTATGCTGTGAGACCATAACATGTGTAACTCCTTTTGCCTATCATTTTATAAGGTAATACTTTAAGTGTCCCATCATTGCAAGTTAACTCAATATTCATTGTGGTAGTGCAATATGTTCCTCAGGTATTTATGACAATCCCACAGTTACTTTCAGAGATTTTCATTCTGCTGTTCAGTTAAGGGATACTGAAATGAAAGTCCTATGTGCTTCTTTTCCCCTTCTTTTTAAAGAGATCATTGACTGCTCTTGAAATTGTTGGAGGACCCAAGTACACCTAAAAGCCTATGGTCCAAATGCTGCCCTCTTTCTTGCTTCATTTCCAGTATATTCCAATATAATTAAGGCAAGGATGCAAATTTTGTGCTGCTCTGGCCTTGCAGCATTGGTGACAGTGCGGTGTTCTTTGAATGCCAAGCATCAATTTATCTTTTGAGAGCTCTCTCTCTCTCTGTGTTTGTGTGTGTGTGTGAGAGAGGGAGAGAGAGAGAGAGAGGCAGCCAGAGGTATGTTTCCCCTATACAGAGGGAATTTATAGAGTCAGAACAAGATACTTTTTGCTACAGACTCAAACTGTATTCTATGCTCTCAATAGAAAGATGTATACAAAGGGTCAGAAGTTACAGGTGAAGTGATATGGACAGCTGAAAAACAAGCTGTAACTGCAGCTGATCGTGGGCACAAGTTTAATGTTAAAACCACCTTTACTGCTGATCATCCTTACCTGAGAGTAAATCCTGTTGCATAAAGTGGGACTCACTTTTGAGAAATTAGGGACGTATTTATCCACATCTGGCAGAAAGGTATCTTATTAGGTTAAGCCTGCCCATAGTTGCAAGCATGCCCATGTGGATTTTTGAAGCTTCTAATTTGGATATCAAAAAAAAAGAGCATTTGAAAGTTCCTTCTGTAACTATGAAGCATGGCATTACCATTCGAGAAGCAGAAGCATAGAGAACTCCTGACTCTGCAAAATGAAATATATGTGTGTGCAGTGGGGAGGGGGAGGAATTCTACTGCCTGAAATGTATTAAATAAATAAAGAAGAAGCATGATGAATGGCTAATCTTATACCTCTTTCTGCAGAAAAGTGATATAGGATTTCTTTTCATTTTGATTTAAAATGGGACAAGTGTTGCTATGTGGAGGAGGGCCAGCCAGCCAGCATTCCACGCTTATGGTTCTTTCTCCATTCTCACTAGACAGTAACTTTGATGGCTCCTTCCTGTTTTATTCTTTGAGGATTTTTGTTCTTGGGCAAACCTTGGTGCTCTCCAAAGCATCTTGTGCATACTTAATATATTATTATCTATATAAGCATCAGCAGGTAGAGAATGAAGTTACAATTAATGCTTAATTTGAAATTATTAAGTTAAAATAATGTTTGACTGATGGTTGCTTGTGTTGTGCCAGTAAGTACCTGAACAGAGGGGTAACAACAACAGCAGCAACAACAACCTGGAGAGAAATAGGACAAGCAAGAAATGGTACTGCATGAACCTTGACAAATAGTGGTTGTTTTCATACTGACAGTTCTCCCCCTCTTTTGCAGATTGATACACTGGCAGGAGAATACCCTGCTGTAACTAATTACCTCTATGTCACTTACAATGGCCAGGTAACTGCTGTCGTTTACTAGGTTACAGCTATTGTGTATTATGATGTATTTTTCTCCCATGAGTATCTACTGACCTTGCAACTCAAATTCACTCACTCTGTAGACAGTCACAGTTTACAGCAGTTGGCAGAGGAATAATCCCATTGGAGTACAGGTGGAAATGTTTTTCTATTATTTTTATTGAGGAAGTAAAAATATAGCTGGGGGCATTAAAGTCCTTTTGAACAAGCATAGTAGACAGATAAGGAATGAGAATTTACCCATAGCATCACAGTTTTGTCTTCTGTGAACGACTAATATACAGCCTTTCTCTTTACTGTGGATGGCCAAAGAGAATCTTAGTGATTTAAGTTGTACTTGCCAGTTTGCAGCGTGGAAATTTTTTTTCTTTGTGAAATTTAACCTCTCACTACCAAATCAATTTGTGGAGTCCAATATGTTGCAAGTGCAATGAGTGGTACTGTCCCATCTCATTTCATGCTAGTTATTGACAGTGAATTGTATAATGAAAAAGCTAATTCCTAGCTCTTTGTACAAATCATGCTGATATGGATGGCTGCTTCCAAGAACTTGATAGCATTGGGGGAATGCAGCAGAATGGTTATAGAGTGAAAGACAGAGCCTGGCTTAGGGGATGGACTAACTTCTTTAACAAAGATTCTGTTGGAAGTATTAGGAACCCTGCTGCTGGCATGCCATTGAGCCCTTAGGCATGCACCAAAAATACTAGAGAACCATAATGCCAAATCAGACTGGGATTTATATTTGAAAGAGTTAGGGGCCAGTAATTAATTATTTGGGGGAAAGGCAACTGAGCAGTGAAAGCAGTAGGAAGAATAGAGGCCATTCTTAGCTGAAGTAGCTGTGAAATGCAAGCACGAAGTACTGGAGAATGAATTACCTACCATCAAAAATAGCAAGGTGAATTGTGGGTAGACTTTCAGCCAAGCATGGCAGAGACAATTAATTTCTTATGCAATATTCTTGTAGGGTGAGCAGCAATTAGCCTGAGTCAAGGCCAGATGAAATGGAAATCAGTTTGGGAGGTCCCATAAGTCTGTGGCAGTGCAATGGAGCTCAGAAAGAGCTCGACAGACAGTGACAGTAATAGACCAAACATTTAATGTGTAGTCCTAAACGCTCTTAATCTAGGAGTAAGTTCAGTTGCCTCAGTGGCTGTGGTTGGACATAATGTGTGGCCAAGATTGTGGTCATGATAAACACCTTAATAACAGTCTGAAACTATGGCTGCTTTTAGGTTACCTTACTTGAACAATGGCTCTGGGTATCAGCCAAACAAGGTCTGGGGTTAGACAATGGTTAATCTCCATTTCTGGCATTCAGACAAAGAGCTACAAAGAGGAGCTGCTCCTGGCTCATTTTCATCTCCAATGAGTGTGTGGAGAAGATTCCTTCTGACAATATTGGACAGGAATTTGGGATAAAAAAAAAAATAACATTACGTGATCAGGATAGCCTACCTTAGAAGCAGTTATATATACTGTAGGACCGGTTCATGCTACAAACTTATTGAACTGGCTCATGGGTGTCATGTGAACACCAAACCCATATCAGCTAATCCAAAAAACTAACCCAATTTTAGTGTCTCCCATCAATGAAAATTTTTAGATACGCTCGTCTTCCATAACCCCAAAGTGGTTAACTGCATTGTAACCCAAGGGCTCTGTTTCATCTTGGTCTGTGCTCTAAGCATTCCTTGTGACTCCAGTATACTGCAAGTCAATATTAATCATTTAAAAGACGAAAACACTCCTTTATTAGGTCATTATTCATGCTAATACCTTTCAACAAGACCTAGACTGTGTCTTACATGACTGTGCCAACTTCTTCAAAAAGGCTCTACATTAAAAAAAAAAAGTAAAGTATGGCAAATAAGGTCAAAGTAAGCCCTGACAGTTTTACTTTCAGACAAAGAACTGCAAGCCAGAAATGCTTTATTCCCATGAGCCCAGAGGATACTGCTGAAAGTAATTCCTAGTGACTTCTGTTACTGTGTTCTGTTTTAGGAGCACGATATAAAATTTGATGACCACGGAACGATGGTGCTGGGCTGTGGACCATATCATATAGGTAAATCTTGCTTCTATATCTTCTCAGCTTTTTTCCAACAGAGAAGCTCCTTTAGTTGGTACTCTCTTCTGTAATACCTTTTCCTGCAGTACTTGAATCCTATATGCCAAATAATTGCTACTTCATTGTTCTCAAGCATTTCATTTTGTAGCTTTAGAATCAAAGGAATTGTTTTCCAGATGGAGAATTTAGGCTATTTCTAATAAAATAATCTAGACACCTGGAAAGGGCTTGTATAGAGGTAACTCTTAAGGATTATGAAGATACAGTGGCAGTAAATGGCCAGGGGACCGTCTCTATTTCCTTACTTTTTCATAGCAATCCTCCCCCCCGACAGCTTTATCTGTCTTCATACTTTAACAGACTTGATGCTTGTACATATTAACATGTACTTCAAATAGTGTTAACTGGCATTACCATTTAATTGGGATTTGAAATGACTAAAACTGCTTTCATATTTCATCGATTCATTTACTACATACTTGGAAGGCCTGCTTCTGCTGAATCTATGTCTGATGGCCTTGCGCTGAATGCACAGTGAGAATATAGTGAATATATCTATATATGAAACCCACTTGGAAATGGCACCAAAAACGTGGAGATCAAATGTGAGGCCAGAAGCCATAAATATTTTCCACAAATTTGGTGAATGCATGGGCAGAAAACATATTTCTTCATTACGTTTTATCTATGTTTTTAGACAAACCTTTCCTATTAAGACATATAAATGGCTTGCAGCCAGACCCATCATACGTTAAATTAATTTTAAGAAGCTGCTATTCAGTGGATTCATTAACTACCCAGCAATTTGCAAAGGTACTTCTTTCACCAAGGTAATACATATTGTCAGTGGATATAGGTGTGCTGTTACAGCTGCACACTTTCTTGCTCTGACCTTGACACAGCAGTTGCTTTTCAAACCTCTTGCCCAATGCTGTTTGTTAAGAACTCCAACTAGATTTGCCTTTCTTTTTGGGCAGGAAGTAGTGTAGAGTTTGACTGGTGTGCTGTTTCTTGCATCCGCACGTTGCGTCAGCTCTCCAAAAAGACAGTTGTGGTGAACTGCAACCCAGAGACAGTGAGCACTGATTTTGATGAATGTGACAGGCTTTACTTTGAGGAACTATCACTTGAGAGGATCTTGGACATCTACCAACAGGAGGTAATTCGTTTTAAAATGGTCCAAATAGCTTCAGCCTACGGAAGATCAAGACCTCATGAAACAAGCTAAACCATTGGTCAAATCAAAGTCTTATTTTCCCTTTTAGCGGGGAATTTCTTAAAGTTACTAGTTTTAGATATTAACATTGTATTTTACAAGGCATTGTTAATCCTAGTAACTGCTCAGTAATGAGTGCCAAATAAATATATAATTGTGTCTCAAAGATGACATATTGCACAATATTTATACGCTAATTTAATTATTTCACAGTTATTTATGGCATAAATTGTCCTGCCCTTGCTGAGCTTGGTTTCAACCTGTGACAGTGAAAGCAATTACACAGATGCTTAATTTTATGCTTGAGGACGATGGTGTTGGTATGAATGTGATTTTTCAAATGCTAAAAATAAACTTAAGGACATCTGACATGTATGTATGTATGTGTGGTATTATAATAACTTCCATGAGATGCTTTGACTTTTTGTGATAGTCTGTCCTTTGCTAGGGCTCCTCAAGATTGTTTTATTTTTTTAATTGATTGCAAAATTGCTAAAACAAGCAAACACTGCCATGTTGTTCCTAAAAGGATGACACTCTATACATGTTTCCTACCTGGGCATTCCTAAGTAGGTTACAATGCAGTTTATGAGACCTGCTCAGTTTTGTCCTTGTTTTCAGGGAAACCAGTGGAAGAGTTCTCAGTCTGTGTAAGAGAAGCCATTTGCAAATAAGACAGACAAGCTGCTTTTCTAAACAGATAGAGATAGACCATGTAGTAGAGGATCATGATTCTTGGTTTGATTAAGAGATGCTCCTGTGTACAGTATATGTGGATGTGTTTAAAAAAAAAAACTGGCTATCCATACTACTGTTTATGGTATCTGACCAAAAATGAAACAGGATTTTATCATACTGACTTATCATTTGGTTGCAGTGCTTAGGTAAACCAAATATGGAGCTGCTATGAGTACCCAATCCTTTTGGATGGATTTTGGTGGAGGGAAGTGCCAGAAGCAGGAAGAGTTTCTTCCCTTGCTTCCAAATATTCTGAGATATATATTGTTGGGGAAATGAAATGCTGAGATTATTAGCAAGTTTTGCAGGTAACGTTTTGTCTTTTGATTTCTTGTAGGCATGTGACGGCTGCATCATCTCTGTAGGAGGGCAGATCCCAAATAACCTAGCTGTGCCACTTTACAGAAATGGAGTTAAAATGATGGGTACCAATCCACTGCAGATTGACCGTGCGGAAGATAGATCTGTATTCTCAGCTGTTCTTGATGAGTTGCAGGTGGCCCAGGCACCCTGGAAAGCAGTCAGTTCTTTGGTGGGTAGACATATTTGTAATCTGGGTTTAGTTGCCAGCTGAAGCCAACATTCACAACTTAATTTTTGTGTGCATAATTGGAAGGTTGCATTCATTCTTTGGCAATACTGTAGTATAAAGAAATAACAAAAAGCCTACTTTTCACATAAGAAGATATTTCAGCAACTTTTTTCTCATGTCCTCCTCCTTGTCAGAGGGTTTGACTTAAAAATGTGGAAAGAAAGGATGATTAATGGCATTCCAAGTAATGAGTAGTTTGAGCCTCACTGAAATAGAAAATGTTGGAGGATTCAAGGTTTTCTGCAGATATATCCAAATGCAGTGATATGAAAAACTTCAGGTTGGGGAACGTTGAGTTTAGTGTTATCAGTGTTATAAATAAAGTATGTTTTCCAATTCTTTAGGAAGATGCTGTGGAATTTGCAAACTCAGTTGGCTACCCTTGCTTGTTGAGACCATCTTATGTTTTGAGGTAAAGCATTTTTCTAAGCACAAGCTGAAATTCCTGCATTGCTTGATTAAACTGAGTAGTGATACTAAGAATGTCATACTTAGAAATTGAACAGTTTTAACATCCAGCATCTGCACGTCTAATGAATGTAGAGACTGACAGTATTTGTCCTGTTGGCTGCTTACTTAGTAAGCTGGAAGTATGACTTTTAGATTTAACATTGTCATGAGAACAAGGTATGTTAGACAAAGTATACTCTTCAGGCACAAATTACAAACTATACTTGTCTCATACTATCTCTACCAATGCAGGTTTTGGGCCATTTACTTCCTGGTATCCCAATTATATCCAGCTAACTCTAGAGTCTACTTATTGTCCCTGAGGTATTTGTATCCTTGTTTTCCTCTAACCCTTAATTTAAAGGACTCAGACATATTCTTGCCAAAACACAATAGAAATTCTAGGAGGATCAAATAATGTTTATAGTTCCATTTCCAGTGGTGGCCACCTAGATGCTTCTAAGAATCTGATGTGCAGCACATAAAGGCAATAGTGCTCCCATACTCTTTGACCCCCATACCTATCCTGAATGCTAAAGGACATTATTCCAAACATGGACTTTCCATTTAACTGCTATAAGTGTTAACAGAATTTATCCATGAATTTGCCTGTATTTGTTTTTGTGTTTGTGTACATACACATAGGAGAGAGACTGGACAAATTCCTATGTACAGTATATATGCACCCGCGATACAATACACATCTTAGCTAATGATCTTCATTTCCATGTCTCTTTTTTCTTCCTTCTACCATCTTTGCTTCACTTTTAGTCTGGTCTACCTAAAAGTTATTCAAAGCCATTCTGAGCTGCAGTTCTTTTCCTTCACTTCCTTGCTCTCTGCTCACCTGCTTCACGTCTCTCTGAGCAAATCAGCCCACACCAAGGAAGGTCTTTCAGGATTGCTACTGACACTCCAGTGTACCTGATGGCATGATTGACCAGGCCTTAAAAGCTAATGCTGAAAGATTCTGAGGCCTTTTATGGCTTGAATCCCAAGCTGAAAAACAACACCGTCAAATTGGTTCCTATAAATAGTCCACAAAACCTCTCTTTCCAATGCCAGGAAAGGGTGATTTCTTAACTGGAAAATTGAGTTTTGTAGCTTCAAGGCCCTGGAAGGTACTGGCAGTAAAATGATCATTCTCTGTGGCTAATGCTCCTACAGATGGGCTTATTTTGTTTGTCTGTTCAGCAGCTTATTTGATCTCTCAAATATCCAGACTATGTCCGTTGCATAATAAGGAAGTATAGGAACAATATCTATCATTTCCTGGGCTGTGGCCACTATTATGTGACTGGTATACAATTAAAGAATTATTAAACGCTCTGGATTCAATATTTACTTTTGAGATTTACTGAATTAAATAGATAGGAAAAGCAGTACATTAAATAATAAATGCTAATTGAGTCACATATCATCAGCTGTTGGGGTTCTACATATATATCCACCACCACCCATGAAAAAGCAGGGATTGGTCTACAATATTTATTAATTTATTAAATTTATTAATTTATTTTCTATCCCACCTTTATTATTTTTATAAATAACTCAAGGTGGCGAACATACCTCATACTCCTTCCTCCTCCTATTTTCCCCACAACCACCACCCTGTGAGGTGAGTCGGGCTGAGAGAGAGGGATTGGCCCAGGGTCACCCAGCCGGCTTTTATGCCTAAAGTGGGACTAGCACTCTCGGTCTCCTGGTTTCTAGCCCGTTGCCTTAACCACTAGACCAAACTGGCTCTCTTATCTTATCCTTATCTTCTCTTATTTGTAAAAACAAAATAAGGTGAAATTTACAGAGATTAGTAAAAAAAAAAAGTCACAATAGTGGCACAACAATATGATAAAAGCCCCTCCCTTTACATGTGTTGTGATGCACATAAAAAAATGGCAAGGTGCTGATCACATGGTCGTTCAAATGGGCTGCTTTGAACCAAGTCTGTTGTTGTTCCAAGTTCAACCAGGACTTCTACAAGGCAATCTAGATTAAGGAAGGAACCCTGTGAATGTTTTGACACTTTGGAGGGCTGTGGAAATGCAGAATGCAGACTTTGAAAAAATTGCAACAGCTCTTGCATGTTTTCCCAAAACACCGGGATGAGGAGGGTAATAAGAGAAAAGAGTGGATTCAAGTGACTAACAAGTCTACTTTCTAATCATATGGAATGATTCTTCAAGGGCTTTCCAATTACTGTTTTGGAGGCATCATTTGCCTACAGTGATATGATATAAAGAAGCACACTAAATGGCAATTGCAGTGCATTGGTTCATTTGAAATGGCAATGCAAAGCACTAGTAGGTTTTATACATCATTTCCAAATCAAACTATTTCCTACAAGGGATCATCTGTGGTGCAATGTTTTAGGAAATCTACCCAAAGCAAAAAATGTATAAGCAGAGGTCTTAGAACCAAATGCAATTTAATTACATCCAAAACTAACACATCCTTTTTGTATGGTTGTGAAAAGAAAACAGACAGAGAGACAGACAGACAGACAAAGGATGCCTTCATGGAAGCTGCAGATTTCATTGACATTGCTGTCTAACCAATCCTCTTTATCAGAGGATTGTAAAGACTTTTTTTGCATGAGAACCTCCCATCCTTGTGGCCTGAAATTGGCAGGGTTATTTCCACAGGAGGGGCAGATGTTGTGTATTTCTAAAAGCCACACATTTATAGATAGCATTTAAGCCATACCACACACACATGGAGAAACCAGAATTTAAAGCAGACTCCAAAACTCCCATACCTCTTTTTCTGAAACTGGGCAGTCTTTATCTTCTCATGAGGCAGGGGGGTCAGTAGGGGGTCAAAAAAGTCAAAATAGCCACGACCATGTGATCAGCACCTTGCCATTTTTTTATGTGCATCGCAACACACATAAAGGGAGGGGCTTTGATCATATTGTTGTGGCCACCGTTGTGACTTTTTTAACTGATCCCTTTGGACACCCTTGTCAGAAGGGTCTACATATCCTGTAAATTTCATCCCATTTTGTTCTTACTAATAACAGAAGAGCCATAGCAGTGTTTGCTTTTCCCATGCTAATCTATAAAGATTCAAATCATATTTTACATTGGCCCCCAACCTGACCTGGGCAGTCTCTGATTAAAGTTCCCATTTTCTCATGCCCCAAAGAGAACCCGCAATAAGGGTAAAAGAATGAATGGAACTGGCAGTCATCCATAAGGCTTAAGATTCTAGAAAAATCAGAAAAATATGTCACAGCAGTCTGACATATTCTGGTTAATATAAATGCAATCAGATGCTTTTAGGAAATCTAAAATGTCATTCCAATTTGTTTGGTTTTTTAAAAAAACAACCTTGGTTTCCATAATTTTCCAGTCTAGGATGTTTCCCAAATAAAAATCTAAGCCTGAAAGAAAAAAAAAAAAGATGCCACTGCATTAAGGAGTCATCTGATTAATGTTAAAGGGGTTCTTCACACTGTGGCATCTCTCTTTTAGGATCTCACAGAAGCCTAAAGAATGGAGGCTTCTCTAAAGAATAGCAGAAAGGAACTAAGCATTTCTGCTGAATACTTGTCACCAATATGAGTTTGACTGTCCTTGCTCTTCCTCGTTCCCATCTTTGGCAGTGGGAATGCATGGATAGGACCACAAAAGACTCAGGCACATTCAAAACTAGGCTCGCAAATGTCAAAAACAGACTTCCTGACACTTGGAAGAACCTGAATCCTGAAGAATTACCTCTAAATGTCAGCATTCTTCAGCATTCTGGTAATTTATCATAGCGTGTTATTAACTCATAAAAATGTGAGGAGGGGAGGAAAAACCCCTGTGAATGATGGTACCTTTGAAATGGCCCTAAGAATGTTCACATTCTCAACCGTCATCTTGCCAATTTCATTCCTTGGTATCTCTTAGAGACAGGTGTATCTGCATCATGTTGACAATATTTTCATTAGGCACTTCTGTGTGAAAATGCTCCTTTTTTCACCCCCACATAACTATTTTCTGTCAAATATGTGCTGTGGCAGCTGCTTTTCTTCCAAGACTTGGTTGACAAAAACAAAACAAAGAGAAGTGGCAATGAGTTGAATCAATATTCAGGGATGTTCTAAATACTCCCTCTCCCAAGCTTAATGCAGCAAAGGGCTTATTCACAGATGAGAGGACAGGAAGAGAAATAGAGTTTGCTGAGCACAGTTTGCAAGTGCAAATGGAAACTGAGTTGAAGCTTTCCAATCATAAAAGAGAGGTGAACTATCAATCTGAAGGAGGCAACCATGACACTGACTGAAGCAGGAAGAATGTTTAAACAGGAAAAGGCCTTTCTGCTATAGTGTGGCTATATAAGGATATGTGCATAAGGCCTTCATGATGCAATTAATTATGAATTACCTTTAAATCAATCAATCAATCAATCAAAACCACTTTTAAACTGGATTTTTAAAGCAGTCCAAAGATTCCAAAGCATGGAAAAGGTTCATCCATGGATTATTCAAAATCGTTTTGAAAATAAATTCTTATCTTTACAAAGGTATTCAACACATACCTTTAAGCTAATGAAGTTGAAACTATGATTTCTAGCTGGACTTAAAATAATAACAACAACTTTCTATATTCTTATAAGCATTCTACAAGAAATTATTTACTACAGGGCTCAAAATTATGCACAGGTTGTAAAGTAATAGCTGAGTAAACAAAACATATCTGCAATGCCAAATGTCTTTTTAATACCAGTCTTTCTTAGCAGAAAAAGTGTTCCATGGATAAATTAGACAGTTGGATTAGTTGTCTTGAAGTCAGTGGTCAGCAGTGAGAATTAAATGTGCTCTTTGTCTGCACAGCTGACTCCAGTGAGATTTTTCCTTGTATTTTTTTTCACAATGATTCAGAAGGAAGCTGGCTGCACCTTTTCTTACTAACAAATTTTATTAAAAGACATAAGCGTTTGTGAGCTGCAGCATACTTCATCAGATGCCTCAGATGCACAAAAGTTTATTCCTTTTAATAAAATTTGTTAGTTAGAAGAGATGCTCCCAGATTCCTTCTGATTTTTTGCCACCATAGACCAACATGGCTCTCCGCCCACGATCTCACAATTATTGTATCCTTCCTACTGTATCCAGTATTTGCTGCCTCCCAGACTAGTTGTAAATATATTAGGTATATATAACATATAACTATTTCAGCTTTCCTTAATAAGACTGAGGTATTGCTGAAACACAATCTGCTTAGTGCTTTGAGTTCTCAAAAGTGCGACATAAATCCTAAACATCAGTAATAATAATTTCAGAGGAGATAGCCATCTATATTTAAATGTTTAGAACAATTAATTTTCTTCCTAAAAACCTACAAGTTTTAGCTCTTGTGCTAGATTTTTCCTTCCAGGGCACTGAACCAGATTTATTGGTTTGGGAAATTCAGAGGCATTCCAAGACAATTGGTATAGGAAATAAAGATAATGTGCTTTATCTGGATAGTGACAGATGGAACATAACTCTGAAACAGTGCTTTATCCCTGTTCATGTATAGGAAGTTTCAGATTTGTCCCCCTGACAGATTTTAAAAGGGGGAAATTCATTTGGACCCAGGGTAACTTTCCTTGTACTTTTTGAGGGATAAATATTTTTTCTTCTGATGTCTGCAAATTTCAGCATTTATTTTCTTTTAAAAATGGCAAAACAACTATGCAAAATGCAGATTTGGCTTGTGAGTTATCTGTCTGTTTCTGTTTGTTTATATTCCATAGTTTTCCAGAACCATCTCACATGTATTCCGGCTGACAAGATGTCGAACGCAAAAACGTTTTAGCAAAGCTACGATCATTTATTTTAGCATTACGTTTAAACAGCACAATTATTTCAAAACTGCGTTGGCCAGGTCGTATGTAAACCAGTTGTGAAGACTCGGTGCCCTTAAGTTAGACCACATTTTACAAGGAAGCATTTCCAGCAAACGCCAAGTACAGTTTGAAAAGACTGAACACAGGAGTTCTTCCAGAATGGAGTTTCTCAACCTTGGCAACTTTAAGATGTGTGGATTTCAACTCCCAGAAGTCCCCAGCAAGGTTGAGGAACACCGTTCTAGCACATCTACTATACAGTAGAATGATTCCCAGCTCCTGGTCGTTGATCCAGAACTCTTTTTTGCCTCTTTGGAGTATTCTTAGGCCCATTCTCCTGTTAGTGGTAAATAAGCAGGAGTGCTGCTTTCCTTTGGAGAACAGTCCTTTCAGCTCTTCAGATACAAGAACTTTTTGTATCTAAAACTATTTTCTTTTATCTTTCCTGTTAGTGGTTCGGCAATGAATGTAGTACATACGGAGAAAGAAATGAAGAAGTTCTTAGCAGAGGCAACTCGAGTTTCACAGGTATTACACCAAGCTTTTCTTCCCTTCCCACTGCTCCAAGTAAACTGTTATATTTTCAATTAATCTGTCCTCATTTTTTCATCCATTTGAGTACTGATTGTTTCAGGATGTGAGGTAACTTGAATATATTTAACTTATTGATCTGTATTGCTCTATCTTACCTATGTTTATAGTGACTACTGCCCTTATATCTAGTTAATTCACAGGAAACAGACTTGATTTCTAAAATTTTCTTTATATTCCTACTAGCATGTTGTAGATAAATTCTGAGGAGGTTATCATATCTCAGCCTGCAGTCATATCCCCGTTCCATAGCCGTGCCTCACAGAAGAGTTTAGAAGTTCAGGAACAACTTAGCTTGCATTTCTTTTATACAACATTGAACAGTACTGTGTTTCTGCTGAGCTGCTTCTGTAATTGTCACTGACATTGATGTTTTATATATGATGAAGCTGTAGGATGGGTAGGTAATCCCCTAACATGATTAAGATGTCTAAGGATGCTTACCAGCGTAACCAATCTCTAATTACCGGGACATGCCTCTTTTGATCTGAGCAGAGTAGGCCAAATCAGGCTGGATTATACCACAGTTTTAGTACAGCCTTTGGGAAATTCTGTAGTGGGGAATATCTGGAAAGAGTGTTCCCTCATTGCCAAATGTAGACATCATCTCCCCTCCCCTCCATCCTGTTCAATCTCTACAGTTAATCCTTTATGCAATGGAACAAATGGGACCCAGCTGCAGGACAGGGAGGCAATGTTTTAATTCAGAAACAGAGAGCACTACAGTACAAAAGTATCTTGCTTCAGGGTTAGCAGAAAGTTCTAATTCAGATGAACAGGCCAACCTACATTCACCCAGGCAGTAGATTCTATAGGGTGGTGCTGGTTTGGAAAGTTATGACTGCTTTAAATCTCTTTAGGGAGAGAAGTGGGAGAAGTTTGCTGAGGGCTAGACATGTTTTCATATCTTGATACCTCTTCTCAGCAGGCACCTGGGAAGAAAGGAGCCACTTTTCTCCCAGAATTGGCAAAGGCACCAGTGGACATCAGGAGCAGAGGCCCCTTAGTGCATAGTGTTGGAAATATTCAATTCAGGGGTAGAAAACAAATGATTGCTACTCAACAAAATCTGTCTCTCAGACTTGGCACTGAGAAATGTTTTGCCCCATTTTAAACATATCTCTAAGCAGATAACTGTTTCATTTTTAAGTAAACCACTTCTCTGGCATCTGTCTTGTGGAGCACCTTCGGATGGGCTGGATCCTGTGGGCCTTTTGCAAGGTGTTAAAGATCTGGATGCTCCCACAAGCATTTGGACGGGGAGGTTAAGCGAGTGCCATTATCTGATTGCATTGTCTTAGTGAGTGGAAGATGAATGGCTTTTCAACCTCAGGGATGCTTTAGAGGGATCCTGTTTCTTAAAATGTGGTCCTAAGACCCTGGGGGTCCCCCAAGACCCTCTCAGGGGTCTGTAAAATCAAAATTATTTGCCAGCCTATGTTGAAAAATAATACAATATTAAAATCCCATCAAACAATCGGGAGAAGTGAATATGTCAATTTTAATTTTTAATATAGTAAATATCGATAAATATAACCCATTAAAAAAGCTCTTTTTGGGTCCTCCATAATTTTTAAAAGTGGGAGGGGGCCCTGAGAGAATTTTTTTTAATAAACACTACTTTAGAGCATGGTTTTGGAATAATGATTTTATGAACTATGTTATTAGGTTTTTTGGTTTTTAATTTGTACAGTGCACAGAGTCATCTTGATGGGATAAGTGACTATATAAATTGTTTAAATACATACATACATACTAAGGCAGACCATAAAGAACTGTCCTTAGGGCCACTACTGGGCAGAGGATTAAAACATTCCCCTCATCAGGGACATATTTGTATTTTACTTTTCTATTTACAGAAAGTGAGGTTCAGATTAAAGACTAGGTGACACATTCTTTTCAAGACTGACCTTTTGTCAGGACTTCTGCTTTCAAAAATGAGCCAGCCAGCAGCTTCTATCAAGCCACTTAGACTAGATTTTCAAGAGCTTAGCATCCAACATACTTTTGGACATCTGGTTGCAGCTGGGAGCACTCTCCTTTTTAGAAAATGTAGTGCTCTATGTGATTGGCTTAGTGTCACACTCTGAATGTGTGTTGAGAATCAGAAATACAGTTAAGATTTATTGAGAGCTATTTCTGTGCCTGCCTGGTTACCTGGACCATGAGATTACCATCAGTGCTTTCTCACCATCACAGTCCCTTGACTGATGCAGTCAAGATTTCAAATACAGAGAAAAGTGGCAAACAAGAAAATTCTGGAATTATTCCAAGTAAAGGCTGTTAGCAGATATTTCTGAAAAATTATTTAACTAGAAATTATGGCAAGTCTGAATGATAGCTCATGAAAATGTATAGCCTTGGTAGGGCATCCATAATGGAGAGAGGTATTGGGGTTGTCAGGACAAGATCTGGGCAGAAGCCCAGGATCTTATGCAGCAGAATGAGTAGGAGAAGCTCCAGATGCCACAGACTCAGCTTACTACATTTTGAAGTCAATAACTTAAATCTAAATATCCCCTCTCCAACATAATTGAGTCAAAGCAAGTGGTAGCACCTAGCAAATCTCAGCTGTTTTCAAAAGGCTAAGCAGGGTTATTTCTTGGATAGGAGACCACGAGGAAATCTCAGGGAGGTAGACTAGCCTGAGAAATTAAAAAAAAAAACTGTGAGAAGAAGGCAATGGCAAATCAATGGTAAATTCCCTATTGCTTTGGACATGTCCATATAGTTCACCAGGAGTTGAACCAGACTTAAGGAAAAGTTTACTACTGAAGTCCAGAGTAAGCCCCCCTACCACTGTATCACTGGGAAGAGAGAATAAAAGCTCCTTTCTCCTGTATTCCCCTCCATATTTCCTATGCTGTTTGTCTCATTCACTCTTCATTACTATTCTCACCTCTCCTTTCCCTGCCTTGTCACATCTCCTCATCAGCATCTTACCTGTTCTCAGTCCTGTCAAACAGTGGTGAGGAAAGAGTTATACCCTGTCAGGTTCCTGGTAGCCTGGCATGGTGTACTGTACCTTTTATCCTTCCAGCTTCTCCACCCAGGCTTCTTTCCTGCCAGTTCAGACAGCTAACTTCTTTTCTATTGCCCTGATTTCTTATCCTGCTCATTGAAAAGGGCTTTTGCATTATATCCCTGTATAACACCAACACCATTGGTGGTGTTTATGTAACAAAAGAATCCCTAGCCTGGGCAGCTTATGATTTAAATTTCCACAAAGGGGAAAGAACAAGGAGGGGAGGAAAGATAACTGCTTTCACCATTTGGCTAAGGTTGGCCAGGGTTTCAGTTATGGGTGTTTATGTTTAGTGATAGGCCAGGTTGTAGCAAAGATAGGAAAGCTGAAAAATGGTGCCAAAGTCTGTTCAGGAGCTGTGAATTCTAAGGAAGAATGTGGACTTAATAGGTTGCACCCTGTAGGCCCACAGTTCTAAGCATGGGGGTCAACAGGGGGAAAAAAAACCAGGCTCCTTCAGAAGTGAGAAAGCAATGAAACAAGGACAAGGATGCTAGATAAGGATGTACAGTAAAGGAGAGGACAAGGCTATGGAGGCATTGGCAATTTTAAAAAAAGGGAATGTAAAAGTTTAAGGAAGATTATGAAATGGTCATAGAGATGTGACAAGGCAAAAAGGGGGAAAAATGCAGAAATCTAGGGAAGAGATGACCAAGGCATGGATCAGAGGATATCCTCCTACTTGATACTAACATGAATATGAGATTGTTTTAACTTATTTTTATACTGGTCTTGGACTGTAATAGAATAAAAGATTAATTGATTGAACATGCACATGAAGTTCAAGAAGGGGCAATGAAAGCCTGCCTGCTTTAGAATCTCTCTCCCTACTGACCATATTTTATCTTGCAAAATTTTTTCACATTAGGAGAACTATTAAAAATATGATTTGTCTTTCCTAGAGTCTTAAAGGATACATTGCCCAGTCCTCCCTTTCATTTGTGTTCTACCTCATGTTCTTCTGTATATTCTTTCTGATTTTAGAAAGACAGTTTCTAAAAATAAATTCCAGAATTGAGTACATTTTACAATGGTTTTGCTTTTGTTGTTTTGTGTCCCCCCCCTTCAAGCATACCAATGTACACCAACCCATTGTATACAATGATGAAATCCTTCTTTTATCACTTGTTCTTATTGTGCTCTATTTTATCATTATACAGTGGATTTTTTTGAAAGGTCCAATATATTGGGAACTCATGAATTTCACATTACAGTGGGCCATACAAAGTCTGGAAGAATGCAGATTGCTAACACATCAGTGACACTCTGTAAACAAGACCTGTAAAACCACAGACCAAAGAAATTTGGGGTGGGAAGTACCTTGCAAGCAAGTGATGCATAAAATGACTCTCTCTCTTCCTACCACCTCTACAGCAGATTGTGTATAGAAATTATGGGAGGCTGGGTGGAATATATCTGTTTTTCTTCCTTCTTCCCAATGTGTCATGGATCAAGAACAGTGTGATGGTGGGAAAAGAAGTCTCTGTAGGAATATAAAATTGAAGGCTACAGTTGCCAATTTTCCCCATGATGAGGGGCTGAGGGTGGGGAGTGATTGACTTTCCATCCATGAAGTGATTTAAAGCAGACTTTGACGGCCACAGTGTACACTCAGGTCTGCATTCCTTTGAAATTAGTGAGATGCGTGTAATTGATTTCAGTGTTGTTATTTCAGCTATTTCCATTTTAAATTCTCCAGAGCCATGAAGGCTTTGTGAGAGTAATTTTCTTGCTTTTTTTTTCTACTTTACCTCTTCATTCAATCAGATATTTCTAAAAGTAGTTACTAACTGGAATGCTAAATACACTCACTCTTTATAATAACAGGAACACCCGGTTGTCCTGACCAAATTCATTGAAGGAGCTCGAGAGGTAGAAATGGATGCAGTTGCAAAGAATGGAAAGGTAGACACATCTCTGCTCTGCTTTTTCTTCTCAGGATTTATAGAACAATTGTAGAGAGACTTGACCAATGTTCTGTTTTAAGCTCTAGATAGGAGTTCTTTACAGCTGAGCTAAACAAAGGCAGACTGAGCACAGATTTTATACAGCCACCTAGCCTTGAGAAATGTTTTATCAGTAAGCTGTTTTCTCCAGCATGAGCTTCTTTAAAGATCATACTGCTTGCTCTTTAGAATTACTTCCATTGTTTTCATTTAACGAGCAGGGAACATTGCATTTAGCTAACATTGTTTGTAATGCATTGAAAAGCTGTCACCTTTGCTTATTTGCCTTTCCTCTTTCCACAGCCTACTGCAGGGTGTACTGTTCAGTGACAATAACCTTTCCCTAAAAGCCTCACAAAGGCCATTAGATCCTGGGCATCTTTCTCTGTCTTAATGTATAGTAGTGCTCTAGCAGATTAGTCTGATAACTCTCACAGTACAAGATATTTATCACTGCCACTGACCCTAGCAATTTGATACACATTCCCTGAATTTTGGGTGTGGAGAAAAATGACATAATCCTGGTTGAAATCCTCCTGCATTGATCTCCAGCATTTTTTCTGCTTCTGCTGATCACAGAGTTTACAAGACATTGCAGACTTCCTGATTTCCAGAAAACAAATTCATTTTGAGGGACCACAGCTCAAATTCATGACCTGACCATTTCTCAATTGTCTGGTCACCACGTTGAATACTCTCCTTTTTCTCACAGTTAATTTGTCAGTTCTCATTCATTGGTCCCGTAACTCTCTTCTGTGTAGGGAAAAGACCTGGTACAAATCCTCTAGCTAATGTACTAAATCATATTTATCAGAGCACACATGTGTAGTTCATAGAACTAGGCCCACTGAGCATGCTTATGGTCCAAATGTTCATGTCAGGTCTATTAAGGAAGTGATACACGATGACAAAAAAACAAATATCTCTGAGCTTTCTGTCCTGATGGTGAAGGAAAAGGAAAGAAAGGAGGAAATATCTCTTCCAGTCAAGGAAAAGTGAAGCAGAGACAAATAGATGAAAGAAAGAGGTTGTGTGATCCCTCTATGTCTCCCATTAATCCCTACTAGTGAATAGAGTGAAATGTGCATCTGGAGCTGTTCTTTTTTCTAGTAAGTCCACCAATATGCATTAGTTGTGCTTAGAAACCTCGAAGTCTTGTTAGGCTGTTCTGACAGTCCTATACGTGCCATTTAATCCCAGTTGTGTCTACTGTATATCTCTGTTCATAACTGTCTGTACTGGGAGAAGATTGGAAATATAAAATATTTGGGGTTTATGGTAGTTGCAAATAAGCCACAGTATATACCTAAACATGGCACAGGTTAGTTAATTCTAGAAAACCATCTAGGTGTATTCATATAATGCATGTCTATTTTTGGTTGGTAGTAACTTCACCTATTATAGATTGCATGTTTAGAGCTGGCTAAACCAAAGATTTCAGAGTATTATATAATGACTGTATTTTCCTGGCTCTTTGGAACAGGTTATCTGCCATGCCATCTCTGAGCATGTGGAAGATGCAGGAGTCCACTCTGGAGATGCTACTTTGATGTTTCCTGTACAAACAATTAGCCAAGGAGCCTTAGAGAAGGTCAACATTTGGTTAGCTATACTAGATGGAAATGCAGCATGGGACTAAAATGCATGAAGTTCTAAAAATTCATCTGAAAACTATTAACTACAGAATCTATGAGAATATTCAGACTCCCCAATTGAAACAATTCCTATATTAAGCCATCTGAATGTTAATAAAATAGTTGCATGCTTTTCTGAAAATCAATACAGCTGATACTATTTATATGTGAATATAGGTTTGTTTATGGCTACAGAGTAGAATTCAATATTGCCCTCAGCATTTTTAAAGGAAATTGCTAGAATGTATTCTAATTTAGAGCTAGCTATTATCTCAGAACACCCTTCATCAACCTGATGCTCTCCAAGAATACTGGGCTTTAATTTCTATAGTCACAGCCTGGTGTGGTAAAAGTTGGGAGATAATGGAAGCTGAAGTCCAAGATATCTGGGCACCATATTGGAGAAAGCTATTACAAAGCAATCTTATTTGTATTTTATCACTCCATAATATAATTTATAGAGTTACTAGTCTTGCATGACATGTTGGCTCCCTGGTTTATGCAGTTATAGCATCAAAGCAGGCAGGCAAATATCTAGCATGCAGGTGGCACGGTCTTATTGCAAGTGAACCTGAGAGCTAATTTATGAAGTTGCAGAAAACCAGAGATGACCTTGGAAAGGGACGCAGAGACTATAAGCAAAACGCAAATTAAGCCAGGGAAGGGAAGATGGTGTTGGAAAGAAACTTAAAGTGACCCCGCCTTCATTCTCTTTGATACAAGAGGGAGGAAAGGGAAAACGCTGTCAGGTTTTCAAGATTCTGTTCTAGCCTCTCTCAATAGAGTTCCAGTCTTTATTGTGTAATCCATTTCTTGACCTGGCCTACCTTGAAGGGCTGACATTAATCTTGAAAGCCTGGCAGCATTTTCCCTTCTGTCTTGGAACCTGCTTCATTTGCAACAGCTTAAAACTGTTTCTCAGCTCCAGCAGTGCAGAACATACTGTATAGTATGTCTTTTGCTTCTGGTTTTCATTTTCACCCACTGAGGCTTGCTCCTCTGTTTGACTGTCTTCCTTATAGAGAGTTACCGCCATTGCCTACTTTTGCTTTAGTGCTTTTCTCTGAACTGATAAACCCTTGTCCTTTGCTGCTGCAGTCCTTTGACTTTCATCAAGGGTTGCTACAAGCTGGCATCTGCTGCAGAAATATACCTGATTGTTACCAGGCAGGAAGATGAACATGGCATAAGCACTGCACATCATAACTGTAGTCTTCTGACAGTTCATCTTCACTTTTAGTTCTTAGGACACAGTAGGGCTCTTAATTCTTTTTGGTTTCTTCTCAGCTCTCAAATCAGCTAGTACTAATACAAATTCTTGATTTAGAAGGGAAGTTTGTTATGTTTTCTACCAAACTCCCCTGGCATACTCCTATTAGCTCTCATTCTTTTGCCTGCTCATCATTAGACATCAGAAAAAAATAGTAGAATTAATTAATATAATTGAACAGATGTTAGTTTTTTTAAATTATTTCTGTTTTCTTTTTGTTGATACAATTTTTGTATTTGTTTTATGTTCTGCATTACCCAGAAATCAAATATTATGAAGTATGGTATGATGTAGATAAATATTAAAGACTTATAACTGGAATAAGTTTAAATAAGGACTTTCATTGGATTTACACTCACTTATTTCTCAGACTATTTGGGTAAAATTAGACTGTTTTTTGTTTTGTTTCTATTTATTTTACCTTTAATGGATTTTTATTATTTGGGCTGAATTAGTAATGATGTGTTTTCATTTACTCTTATAGGTGAAAATTGCAACCAGAAAGATTGCTGACGCCTTTGCTATCTCTGGACCATTCAATGTCCAGTTTCTCATCAGGGGAAATGATGTGCTGGTGAGCTCTTTTTGAATGTAGAAAATAGTAGATCATAATAATAAATGGCACATTTTCCAAGAAGTCCTCTTTTTTTTCATGCACACCTGGCAAAAAACAACCAAGGCTGTTGCTGCTATTTGCAGCACAACACAAGCCAGTGCAAGGCATATAATACCTGCCTTGTTTGATGCCACATGGGTGTTTAGTATGTACCATTGATACTCTTTGTCATTCACTGCTGCATAAGGCATTTTGTGGTACACTTTTGAGAGAACAGCTCTGTTTGCCCACATAACACAGTAATTTGAGAAGAAAGCAAGCTCTGTAGAATTGTTGTCTGTCAGGAAGCATGTTAGCTCAGCACTTGGCTTAAATCAGATCAGTACTAAATAAGATTTGTAAGAATGTTATAAGCGACTCATCTTATTGGCATGGCACAAGTTTGATTCTGCAATATACAGAGCTTGCTATTTTGCTATCTTGGGTTATTATGGATAGCTCAAAAACAAATAGGATAGAAGAAAATGTAAAGAGGGTATTCGTCTTTCAAGTATTCTTGCTTACAGGATTGTTCATTCCTACTTACTCCTATCTTAAATATAATATTAATTGTAGGAACAATGTCAGGACTCCAGGAGCTGGAGAGGAGGAATTTAGTATTTCCATTTCTCCATGATTTTAATGAAACTTACGCTTACTCCAGTTATTATAGGCATCGGTAAATAAGCATTTCAGGTGCCATTAGTAAGGAGTATTTTTTTTTGTCAGGATGAGAACAGGTTCTGTCTGTTCCTGACCTTAATACTTCTTAGCTTTTCCCCAACCTACAGCTAATATATGTATTTTAAAAAATATGCTTGTTGGTTGAAGTCAGTTGTTAATATTCATTTGGTTTGTTCCACCACCCTCAGCCATGATTATCTTCCCCTAAAGTCCAGAAAAGCAATTTAGCTGCTGTCACACCCACTCTCACTATGGATATGCTGAAGGCCCACTTCAAGTCCACTTCTCTGCCCCACTACAATAAGATCATGCCATCAGCTGGAAAAACAAAACAAAAACAAAAGTATGCTATTACATGTGTTACTGGTAAGCCTGTACAGTACCTTCCATCGTACACAACGAGAGCTGCTTTCACAAACCTGATCTTGCTTGAACATAGCAAGCTGAAACTTCAGAGTGATCATGGCAAGGCCAAAGCTTTCAGTGAGGTTCACCTTATGCCTCAGTTCTATTTCTATCTCATGCCTAGTCCTTGATAATCCTTCCTTCACCCTTTTGTATCTTTATGGTTACATATTTCATTTATTTGTCTTCTAATCTTGTCATGTTTGTTGGAAGATGTAATTTGTGTAGATTTGGGAAATAATAACAACCAAGCTGGAAAAGGTTTTTCAGTATTAACAGTTTGGAGACATTAGTGACCATCTTGAATGAACGTGATCTCAGAAAATGCTGAGAATTTGATAAGCTTTTGTTCGTGTTATTTTATTTATTTATTAATCAAATTTATCACCACCCATCTCCCAAAAGGGACTTATTGTATGTATCTATTGTGGATGCAGGTAAATTCTGTCATTTCCCTGTGTGTAGGCAAGAGGACAGAGAATGATAAGGTTAATATTCTAATAATGTCTAGAATTTTTAAGCCTATAAACAGTTATGACTATAAAGATGGTATTAATCTTTCTTCACAATCAATATATGGGAAAGTGTTAAAGATTTTTTCCCTATCTCTCCTGTAGGTGATAGAGTGTAACTTACGAGCATCACGGTCTATCCCATTTGTATCCAAGTCCCTAGGCCTGGATTTCATTGATGTGGCCACTAAAGTGATGACTGGGGAACAAATCCTTGAGTCCACCCTTCCTGCACTGGCAAACCCCATGATTCCATCAAGTTATGTGGGCATTAAGGTGCGTGTGGAGTGATGTTGTAGAACAATCAGCAAGTTAGGGCTTATAAGTTCTTTTTATCCATTCAGTGAAGGGGGTGGGGAGGTTCAGTTCTCAAGAGAAATAGATAAAATAGCCCTCCCCATCAAAATACAATGTGCTGTATTAGCACATTACCACATTAAAAGCTATAATCAGACATCCAAATCAAATGCTTATTAACCAAGTTTGTATATTGGAACGAAGGGTAAGTGTAATGAATAGTATATTACATTTAGAAGAGGGATAACTCAGTTTCTCTGTAAATAGGTTAGCCTTCACTCTTTCTAGTAAAATTGCATCTACGTAAATGAAGCAGGTGTGCATAATGAGTGCCCCACTGCATAATGCATAATACACTATGCGTCCAAGACACCTTTCATTTTAGCTGAGAGCTAATGACTGAAAACCCAACGTCATGAAATATTTGGTAGGTCACTGTATATAGTTTTCTGTGTGGGTCAAAGCGGTGGTTTACTTTGGAACTCACACACTGTTCAAATTGGTCTCAAAACTTAAATGTTCAGATTTCAGGCTACTATCTTGTTTAGTGTTCATGGAGGGTTTGGAGGTTTTTGAGAATAGTTGATAGGCTCCTTTCAGTAATTTACTAGCCCTAGTTTTTTTGAGCTTAACCCCAGCCTTCAGAAAAAGGCCAATTTCTCCCTGATTACTCCCCACTGTAAAATAGGTATTGTAATATCTTGGTGATTTGCTATAGTGATTTGCACAGAAATCCTTCTATTCTAAACAAAATATTTTTTAGGAATCCAAAAATGCTTGTAAATGCCTATAGCAATAATAATTATTAAAATGTCAGAAATAATTTAAAAGTTTTGGGGAAGTCCTATGGGAGCAATAAAACCTTTTGAATCATTTATACATTATTATGAATTAATTTTATCTTCTCCTGCGATGCTTTGATGAACACCCCAATTGTACCTTCTTTCCAGTACAGAGTTGCTTTCCCATTGGAGAAAAGCAGCTGCTCCCAGAACATCTTGCCAGAAGGCAGGCCTATCAAAAGCTGAAAAGTCCATGATTTCTCTCCAACTCTTACCATGGCCACAGAATGGGAGACCTGTCACAGTTGCTTTCCTGAGATGGATTAGCTTGACTGTTACGTGTTCCTCTTTTCCTCCCTGCCTGTTACTGTGTCATTCAAAGAGGTAGCAAATGGAGGGAAAGGGCTTGCAAGAATACCTTCAGGAATTGATGTCAATGATAAATATCTTGGTGGACCAAAGAAGAGTTGAGTCTTGGGTAAATCTGGTATTTTGCTCTGTACCAATATTCTGAATCCTATAATCACAGTCATGGTAGGTCAGCCATATTGCTGCTTCATTTCTTTGATTATCCACCATGGAATGATGCTGGTGCCCATTATGCATCTGTGAGACAGTTCTGGGTTGCCTTATAAATCCCTCTTTCTCTCTCTCTCTCTCTCACACACTCACACACACATATGGGTAGATAGTTGGTGTTATCCATTATTAAGGATTGATATATAGTGGGAGAGTACAGCCAGGATTTAATGCCAGGACCATTCCCCCCACCCCCTTTTTTTCTAGCATTTGCTAGCAATGGCATCATCTGCTATCCCTATCAGAATTTTTGATCCTCTCTGAAATTAAGTGCAATCTCTTCAATATTTGAGGCAAAAATGGATTTGTCCAGCACTAGTATCTTGTTGTAAATTATCCTTGCTGGAACACAAAATATGCTTGGTATTCAGTAGATGACTACAACCCTTGAGCATTATGAATAATCCTTCCTGGTGGAGATGAAAACTGCCAGAGCTCCTTGGGAGGTATAGCTACACCAAGGCTCTCATAGACAGCCCTTTGAAGCCCGTACTTCAAAATTTACTACCACACCCGTTAGCGTGTCAGCCTAGGCTTCTGAGTGCAACAAAACTGTCACCAAAAATGGAAGAATCCCCACAAGGCCAATATATTAGACAGTTATCAAACTTTCAGATATTAACTTGAATATGTTATTTCATTGGGAGCCTCTCATCTAAAAATTAGATAATTGGACTTCTGATGGGGACTTGGCAGACTGAACAGCTGTGCCCATGGGCTCAGGGGGCAGAGCTGACAACACGGCAGTTTTTTCGGGCTCAGGCAGGTTTTTCCTGAAGCCCAGGAGTGTTTTCTGGAAAAAGGAAAACACCAGGAATCACCCCATCTGCCCTCCAGATGTGCGCATTGTGGGGTTATGTAAATGCTCTGGTTTATTTTGAAGTGGGATAAGGGTTAAAGAATATTTATCTGGATTGCTTTTAGGGTTTGGCTGATTTCATTTATCTTTAACAATTTGGATTAAGATTATTAAGGTATAATAAAAAATAAATGTCTATTTGGATGGTTTTAGGTTTAATATGATTAAGATTATTAAAATTGTTTTACCAATCAAAGCGAATATTTGTAGCTCAGGGTTGAACTGTGGAGTCCCTAGTGCTCTCTGAGCCTTGTTGTTTTCTTGCAGACGTTTCATTGCCAGGCTAGGCAACATCTTCAGTGCGAAGAGGGAGTGGGCCTTGCTCTCAGTTTATATACCGTGGCTTGCCCTGCTTGTGTTGGTGGGGTGTTGTTCTCTCCTTGGGAGTTCCTTGATTGGGCTGTTGTTTGCTGCTGGGTTGATTGCCTGAGTTAATAGTTCCTTGATTAGGGTGTATCGTGCTGTTTGATGGTTCATCTGGTGTTAATCCTAGTGTTGATTTTTGCATATCTGGGTGTTGATTGCTGGCAAGGGAGTGTACTGGCCTTTTGGCTTTTCTATTGTCTCTTTTGAATGGTATGTAAATGTTGTTTACCTCTATGTGTCTGTTGATGACTGCTTTGTCTGAATGCCAGGCTTCCAGGAATTCTCTGGCGTTTTGGGATTTGGCTTAGTTTAGGATATTAATTATTAATTGGCTTGGTTTAGGATAATAAAATTGTTTTATTATCAAGTACAATGACAGACAATTTATATGGTTTTTAGTTTGATTTTTATTATAGTAGACGGAAATGTATAGAATAGTAGTAGGAAGGAAATAAATAAATATTATCTTTGGGAGGGGAAGTTGTTTAGGAGGTTTATATAAATTTTTCTTTTTTTCTTTTAATATAAGGAGAGAGAATAACTGTATTTAGTGATTTTTATAATGTGCCAGTGGAATGATTTATAGAAATAATGTGATTTTGGTTTAATATAGATTAAGGGATTGATTATGGAAATTTTTGTATATCCTTGCTGTTAAAAGTTGGAAGTGACCTCTTTTTGTAATTTTGAAATTTTTTTTCTTGTATTTCCACACTTCTTTAGTTTTTTCTTTCTTTGTAGTTTTTTGCTTTTCTGTAGCTTTTATCTTTGCTTGAAACTTAATAAAATTCTTATAAAAAATAAAAAATTAGATAATTGCCTTATTAAAAATCACATGTTCCTCCTGCAGTGTTATTTTATTTGAATTCCAGAAAGCCCTTGGAAAAATACCATACTACCCTTTGGTTAAATGTGTTTTATATAACTTACAATAGGAGGGATTATTGGATATTTCCATCAAGTCTATATTTCCATCAAGTGGCAAACTAGGCAGAACAAACAAAATCCCAGCAAGGCAAAGAGGACAAGGGAATTAAGTCCAGCTAAAATATCTACCCACCCACCCCAATTCCTCTCTCCCTGATTGAAAGCATGAAGCAGTTTTGGTTTTAATGGGATTTTATTGGAATTTTATCGTGTATTTATTTGAGTTTTTATTGTATATTTATTCTGTGTTGTAAACCGCCCAGAGTCCCTCCGGTCGGAGGAGATGGGCGGTGACAAATTTGATAAATAAAATGAATAAATAAATAAATATTAATATATCCACCGTAGATACTTTTAAAAACAGCTTGCAAACTATCAGTACTATTAGAAATAACCAGATGTGCAAGAATTGCTTCTCTTTGCTTGCTTTCTGCCTGGGATAATAAAAATGAGATGGAGGTCAAGCACATATCAATCCATATTGCAGCCCGGGTGGATTACATTCATCTTTGTGGGACACCAATTATGAAACCTTGTACTAGAAAAATCAGGGTTATTTGTATGACAAATGTAATTTGGAGGCACCTTGTAATCCTTTATTGCAAAGAGAGGCAAAGGGCAGCATGTGACTCCTAAATTTCTTTTTTTGGTTGCCCTTAGTGCTCTCTCTTGTCGCACCACCAAAATAGGGATTATCACAATTTAAGAAATAAAAAAAAACTCCCCCTCACCCCCCCCCCCCAAGGAAATAGAACATTTTGGCTACACCAGCATGTGTGATACAGCTTCACTTGCATTATTATCCTGCCTGTTATCATCTTTCCCATTCCACCAAAATGTCAAATCAGGTTCTGGTCACCAAATAGTTGCCCACTTCTGCCTTGCTGCTACATGTTTCTGGAGAATTAATGTCACAAATGAATTCACATTTCTTTCATTTTCCAGGCTCCAATGTTTTCCTGGTCCCGTCTGAGAGATGTCGACCCTATTCTACGATGTGAAATGGCATCCACTGGGGAGGTACCAACTTTTATGATGTTTTCTCACAAAGGACAATAATTTCTATTGACCATGACTCTTGGGTCAGCATATCCAGGAAATGATTCATGGAGAATAGGTCACCTTTACATGATACTACATTGGTGATGTTTTTATCATTAAGTTTCTGTGTTTTTGTAATGAATCAATCTTTGAAAGGAGAAAAAAAACAATTTAGAACTTTTATTTTTTCATTTGAAGACAGCCTTTGACAGTAAAAAAAAAATCAAACTTGGTATCTGGTAGAATGTAACTCGTTTGACCACTGGATGTCCCCCTTCATTTGCGTTTGAGTCCCATCTCTTTACAGTAGTTCTTCCAAAAATATAGACATTGTTCCTCTCTTCTCCCCCCTCCCCCACCACACAGAGAGATATCAGTTTCCAGTAAATATTGTAGAATGACAGAATATTTCATGAAATATTTCTTGACATCATAGAATCTACAGCCTTCAAAATTCCCATTGATGTAAAGTCAAAGAGACTACATCAGGTTTTAGAAGACTAATATCTGGTGATCTTGTATGTGGAAGTGACATCAGGGTAACAAAATTTGGGAGACATATTTATGGCTGCTTTGTTGAAATCATGGTGCATCACATGGAAGAAGAACTCTATGTATCCTACATGGCTGCAGCATATTTTTCCCCACTGCTAGATTCCAAAACATAACTTCAGCAGGATTCCAGATTTTACTTGGTTTCAGCCTTTTCTTTTATAGCCCCAAATGTGCTTGAGCCAGGAGCAGTCTACTCTTGGAGCAATACTAGTACCTCTGTATAGTCTGGGATTGCAAATGGTGTAAAAGCAGCCACAGTAGATGTTTTATCATGCTACCCAAAAGTGTATCCTGGATTTCATCTGTCTAGGGATATGGTAAACAAGTTCAGCATCTGAGCTGAATATTTTTATTAAACATTATTTGACCAGCTATTCCATATTTTCCATACTTTTAAGTCTCTCCATTTTCTGTAAGGGACTGAATATGCAAGTTCTTGTGAAAGGTACTCCAGACTGAGGATGGGGGGAATGAGCATGACTACATGTGGAAAACTTGTGCATGTTAACTTGGTAATGGTGCTTAAGAATCATAACAGTCCATGTTTTTGGATAGATGTGTGTGTGCATGTATCCAAATAGGGATCCCATTGAAAACAGCGCCATAGCTACACAGCATCAACATATAGTGGTCCATCTGATTTATCTGCAAGGATATGTACTGAATCAGAAGGAAGCATTTGCATAACTCTACCCTTATCATTTTAGTAAACTTTCTTCAAAGAGACAAATGATTTGAGCCTCATATTGACATACACATATGTGTCTGCAGTATGCGTATAGTCTCAGAAATGGGCACAGTTTGTATATCTCCCTCAGGAATTTTCTATAGTTGCCAACATAGCTATGATTAGTCCTGGCTTGAGTGACTGTGGTGATTAAATTTATATGGGAATTAGTTTTAAAGTCAATAAGGACTGATGAAATGTTATAAATAAATTAGAGTATACTGTAAATTGAAATGAAGGGATCATTATATTGAACTTTATGATACTAAACACATTTATGCCCAAGTGCTTCAAATACGTGATAAACACAGTCCTATTCAATAACAAATTAGTTCCAAAAGTGTGTATAGGATTGCAGTATAATTATAGTGAACTTGATTGAATGACAGTGTCCATTTTTCACATATAAAAGCCACAAAATTATAATATTGTATAGCTAATACTAGAACATGTCCTATATCTTTCAAGGATTTTATTATTATCATTATCACTCTGCTGCTGAAATTGTACTCAGGAGTCACAACTGCAGCAAATTTTGCTTTGAGGCTAGTTAATGGAGAGAGAAAAGCTGATTGTCCTTCTAACTTTTTGAAGGGGCTTGATTTCATCAGAAACAAAAGGAGAAACAAAAAAGGAATAATATTTTAGCCAGGGGGATGAAGATTAGTTTTCTAAGTGTTAGATAGTAAGAAAGAATATCTTAGTCGTAAAGGAGAGATTATTAACTTTTATGAGTTAGAAAGATCCATATTCACAATTGCCATAAAATAGGAAAATTGTGAAGGTCTTTCTTGCCAGTGAATAGAAGGTAATAACTCTCTACTGGTAAAACAGTCACTTTATTCTACAAATGCATTTTGAACGCATGGATATGAATATGCTATAGAAACAGAATGAACTTTGATTCAAATAGGAACTTCTAACCACTTACAAGTGCCAATAACAGCAGCTTAAACTTTTGAGATAATGTTTCCTTTCCCCATCTCAGTATTTAATATACAAATTGGATCATTTCTATTTTGAAAGATGCATAGAAAAGAACAATCATTGGGGCCCATTATATTCAAGCTTAATTTTCTGGGTTTGATTTAGCATATTATATCTACTCAGCCATCATGGTTTATAAGGCGTGGTTTATAGTTTAGTGCAATACATGAACCTGATATATTCAAGGGAGAAGTAGAAGAGTTATTTGATGTAGAATCTTGCAAGCTAGAACAGTTCCAGTAGTGAAGCTCTTGTTTTGTTTTATTTAAAATATTACCTACTTCTTCTTTGGTTTAACAATGTCTTATTACAAAGGAAACCTATGTCCCTACTTGTCTGTCTTCCGAAGGCATTGAAACTATGAAGGCGGCTCAGGACTTCTCATTATTTTGGAAAGAAAACCTATGAAACACTATTGATAGAATATCTAACTTGGAGACATGGCCATGATTTGTGAAATGCTTGCACATTATTAGAAGAATATGATGTGCTGTCTAAGGCATTCATGCTTGGCATTCAAAAGTGAATCATGCCTCTAATCACTCCTGCATAAAGAGATAAATTAGCAGGTGCTGCTGCTGCTTTCATCACTGAGGGATTGATTGATTTCTCTCTTTTCATCAGTTGATTGCAAAACAATAACTGCAGTAAAATTCAAATTCTACCAAATAATTTCAAAAACAAAATATTGAAGGATAACCCAACATGTCATAGACCCTATAACTTGGAAAGGAACTTAAATATCATTAGTTGGACTATTTTATCAAGCAGTTTATCAAAATATACGGAAGCTGACACTGGGCACCATCCTTGTAATTTTTTTTTTCATTCCTTATCCATATTACATCTTGGATTGTCTGGGACCTGTATCATGGTTTAAATTATCAGCCACTTGTCCTATGAGTCTGGCATGTTAAGCTATATGCAAAATGAATCTCATCCCTCTATTTCCAAATTATCCTTTCTGTGTGTTGTGTTGAGCTGAAGTAGCTTCTCAAATAATCAAGAAATGTCTACACTCTCTTGCTAAGCTAAGCAGTCATGCATTCTCATCGCAGGCAATATCATTCATTTACGGACCCAGATAAACATTTATAACCTTGCTGTTACTTAAGCATTAAGTAGTATCAATGTTCTGTGGAATGTATTCATGCTTATGAACCAGAAGCTGTGTTTGGCATCCACATCATTCATAGCAGGATCTGTTTATGTTGCTCCATGGTGAGCTATTTGAGAATAAAATATTCCTTATTCCTTTCTTATTGCTTAATTAAAATATAATATTCATCTCTGCCGATCTGCCATTTCTCTGGTTGGTTCAAGAGCTACAAAGAGGAGAAAAGAAGAAAAATGACCCCTTTTTAAAAATGTACCTGCATTTTTGTTTCAAGGCCCTTGATCAAACTATAATCTTTCTTTCTTCTGGCCCTCTTTTTCTGTTTTTCTCTAATGTCCAGGTAGCTAGCTTTGGAGGAAATGTTCATTCGGCCTTCCTGAAAGCAATGCTCTCTACGGGATTTAAGTTGCCACAGAAGGGAATTCTGCTTGGAATCCAGGTGAGCTGCTGCAGCTTTGATAGTGTAGCAAAGACATGTCTGGCTGTAAGAAGAGGGAGATCAATCTATTTCTGGTCCATGCCGTTGCTGTGTCCTTGTTGCCGCATCAATATCTTTAACTTGTGCAAAAAACTATTTTTTAAAAATGCTTTGCCGTGAAATATTCCTGTCATTTTTATATTCACTGTGTTACATTTTTGAGCAAAGAACTATTTTCATCAAATTTTGAGAAGTACACAATTCAAAGAATATATACCAATCTATGGATAGTGCAGGAACTGACTTAGGGCAATCTGCTTAAAAATATGGAGCAGATAACATCCTTGAATGTTCTAAATGCTTCTTGAAAGAAAGGGCCCATAATTCAGTGCATACAGCACATGCTTATAATGTCCTAGTTAACCCTGGGAGAAGAGTGTGTGTGTGTGTGTGTGTGTGTGTGAGTGAGAGAGAGAGAGAGAGAGATAGAGAGATTAATCTCTCTGAAAAATCATGTATTTGCTCCAGCTCAGGGAAGATATATTGGACTTATTATCAAAAGTTTCAATTATTTCATACAATAGAGTTACATAGGTTTCCTTCTGCATTTTTGTAGCTGTGGTTGTTCAAATGGAAGCCTTTTCTATCCAGACAAATCTAAATCCTATTAGTTTTAGCATATTAAATAGTCTGGCGATACACAACAGATGCCAATAGTTTGTGTTATTAGGAGCAATAGCTCCCCTGCATATTCTCAGTGATCATGTCATCTTATCTAAGACTATTTTGACATAATCACATCTTTGAATGAAACCTGAGAATATTAATTTTGGAAAATAAAAGTAGTCCTCACCCCCACGTACCTTTCAAGCCTGCCCATCTCTCTCTTCCTGCAATGCTCTTCTCTGCCTCAGGGTAATTACAAGCTGCAGAAGATACAGAAGAAGGGTGATACATTAATAAATCTCCTCAAGGCCTCTGTGTCTGTTCCCAAATGATCAGTCACTGGATCTGAGATTGGAAAATGCTAGGGGTCTCATAAAAACAATTGATGGCCTTTTACAATCCCCCTGCTGTGCTCGTAATAAGCTTATACCCTGCATAAAGTCAATAAGAAAATAATTAAAAATAATACTGACTTCCCAGTCTTGAGTGATTATTGCAGACAGCAAGAAACGATATGAGAATTAGGCCCCCAACTTCTAGCAACAGGAAGCTGACCTAAGAGAAGAGTGAAAACAAGCAAACAAAAGGGGTCAAATACCTTCTCAAGCATGTCTATGAGATAACAGTTCTAGTGCAATGAGTAAATCCTCTCCATTTATTTCCCTGAGAAACAGGGAACTGTACTGGGTAAAGAACTGGATTCAACTCGCCAATCACCAATAAAAATGCCTGTGAGCACTACCTTATAAAATTAAACTGGCTTAAAAGTCATTCCCACCCCTGAGAGAATAAACACAGGAAATCTGCTTGGCAATTAATTCATCCTTTAAATGAATTATACTGTCACCAACCTTGATACAATCGGATATTTCTCTCAAGCAAAATAGTTCATTATATGAGTCCCTGCTGTTCACTTTGGGGTCATTCAATACTTTACAAATGGGCTAGAAGCCATTCTTATCACTATAAGCTCTGTTTCTCCAGCTGTTGAGTTCTGCCACGTATTGTGGTGTGCTCCATAGAGCAGATGCTGCTGCCCAAATAAAAGTGGTATATCAGTCATTATGAAGGTGCTATGCTTGACCTGTTGATAGAGGATGCCCAGTCAAATTGCTTGCCCTTTTGGCTAATCCCCTAGTGATGATTAATGAGCATTGCATCCACTCTGCATGCCAAAAGGATAGGTCTGTCTAGAAAAGTCGTAAGGTCATAGGAAGTAGAAATAAGTGTCAGTATGTGAAATCAACTACATCATTAACTTGCTTTTTAGTATGTAGTTTTTCTTCATTTAACTGCTCACGCTCAGGAAAATAAAGGTGAATCCAACTTAAGGCAGATGAAATTTGATTTTTCTTAGAAGAACATACACTCAAATATATTTTAGAGCAGAAATGGATAGGACAGTAAAACTAATGGTAGACTGAATAACTTTTCAGACAGAATTCTGCTATGATAATGAATATAAACTGAACCCAAGATTTCTGATTGCTTAAGTTCTATGTCCTGCAAATAGACTGAGCAGAGTCCATTCAAGTTGGGTGGCTATAAATTTAAATAAATAATAACAACAACAATAATAATAATAACAATAATAATATGACTCCTGTGGCTGATAGGGAACAAATGAGGATGACTAAAGCAAGAATGATGGGTGCGAGTTGGGTAGGTTGGCTTCAACAGTATCCATTAGTCATTAATGTGACCATTTTCATTACAGTGGACAATGGAATATCCTTTCCACTTGTCTCTCTTAAAGTGAGGAATATTTGGTTTCCTCTGAAATCTTTTTGATTACAATTAAAAGCAAAATAATTAGGAGTATTGGCCAGGTCAGGAAGGCTCCCTTGTATAGTTTAAACAAGAGCAAATTGAGCACAAGAGTTTCTGGATGCAGAAATGGAGACAGGTTTTGCCTTCCTGTGTCAGGACATGATAATGCATGGGAGGGGAGAGAGTACATTGGAACATATACTCTGTAAGTGCATATTTACAGCAAACACACATTAATGCTCTGTCCTAATTTGCTGTAAACATGGGCACTAAATTCAGTGGGCAAGGATAACGCTTTATTCCACAAAAATAATGCTATACTAATTTCTCACAGAAGGTTCCAATGATCTTTTACATCAGGAGTCCCCAAACTTTAAGCCCATCGACCCCTTCATGAAGTTTCAGATTGTTCATCGATCCCCAAACATTTATTATATTAAAATAATTTAATAAATACTACTTTAACTAATAGTACTGTGAACAACAACAATAACAACAACCACAACTACCCCTTGGATAGTCCCATCGATTCTTGGGA
Source organism: Candoia aspera (assembly GCF_035149785.1). Classification (NCBI taxonomy): domain Eukaryota; kingdom Metazoa; phylum Chordata; class Lepidosauria; order Squamata; family Candoiidae; genus Candoia; species Candoia aspera. The sequence continues at coordinate 172,084,864 of NC_086153.1, read as the reverse complement.
GACCATATTGACCACTTTGGAGAACCCTGGTTTAGATGGAAGGCAGGTAGGGGAAAACATATAATGGAAATCAAGTGACTTTGCTCAGTACCTGGCATTTTTAAAAACATACCAGTTAACTAGTTATTTTTATTCCCTTTCCTAAATAGACTATTTAGTAAGGTTTATTGAAGACATGCATTTGCCTTATCCCTGTGGTACAGTAATGCCAAATGTAACAGGCTTACAACATGCAGGAAATGCTTTATTTTTAAACCTTGACTAATTAAGATCTATTCCCTCATCACTTGACACATATAGAATGTAAAGGCTGGAAGGGACTTTGGAGATCATCTAGTAAAATTATATGGTCAAACTTCTGGACAGTTGTGGTCTGTCACATCTTTTGTTAGGCAAACAAGGTGAGATATATTGCCTATATATTGAGCTTGTTGCTTCTGAGTACAGTGCCATGCAGGGAAATGCTCTGAACTGATTTTGTAATTCATGCATTTCAAAAAAGACTGCAGTCTGAGGCAGATTGAGAAGAGACACCGAGGGTCAGAACAACGTGGAAGCTCCATTGGCTGTCCTCATAGAAATGTGATTTGAGGACCAGTGGCCTTTGTAATCCATTGCATATTTGTAAGCAACCAAATTTTACAAAATGCCAATAAGCTTCCAAGGAAACCAAACTTGGTTACATGCTAATCTCTCAGCATGCTTCAGTGCTCGCTGCGGCAGGGGGTGCATAACCTTAAAGAATACTGTACTAGAGGTAGAAATCATGTACTCTGCCTCTTTGCTATATTGAGGATATAGTTCTTGCAATCTTATGTCTTGCTCAGAAGTAAGTTATGAGGCTTAATTTGTACAGAATTTTGTGCAGCTTCCGTGACTACATGTTGTAGCCAGTCAGTTGAGGACAGTGTTCTAATCTTAGTGCCCAGGCTTGTTAATCAGGCATTATATGCATATCATTTCCAGGGACCCTTTATTTTATTTAGTTCTCACTAGTAAAGATCAGGCATCTTCTCCTAGATATTCTGCTTTTAAAAGGCATTGTTGGCCCCCAATTTACATCAGTATCATGATGTGGGAGGCGGAGGGGTTCCAAATAAGATCTCAAAAAACTTCTCTGGCTTGTAAGAGGACTAAATCTGTGGTGCAGGAGGAAAGGGTTAGGTTAGGCCACCTCTCCATCAGTGAGCAGGCCTCTGATACAAGCTGCAGCCTCAGCAGCTGGTTTTAGAAAAAGAAACATGAGGCTGAAGGAGATACAGTCATGAATCTCTCCATTAACCAGACTCTTTAGTCCTTGAGAAAAAAAAATCTAAATCATTTCAGGACAAAATATAGTTGGAAATGCACAAAGATGGATTTGTTAATTAATCTGTGCAGAGTTATTCTGAGTGCAGGAAAAAGAAATATATTTTGATTTCTGTTCAGACCTGCTTGATTTCATATTCAACTAACAGCAAAAGTTCTCTTAACAAGTGCAGTGGGAAAAGCCTCTACCGCTTTTAGTACTAACTGAACTGGCATAGCTCCATAAAAACCAAAATCAGCTGAGGAGCCTCTATTCATGGGATAATTATACACAGTATGAAAAGCACGTTGACGGAAATGAGAAAATTCATTCTAAAATAGAACCCCAGTAGCTTGCAGTTCTAAGCCAAGTTGATACATCTCACTTTTTAGTAGTGAGCGGTTCCTACTGTAGATCCATTTGATCAGTCTTGACATCTAGGACGGCTCAGATGACAGCTGTAATTTCTCTCTCTCCCTCTCTCCCTCCCTCTCTCTCTTTCATTCTCTCTCTCTCTCTCTTTTAGGAGAACCTATTTTATAAATGTTCAGTAATGTTTGATTGTAGTTTATCATTCTCTTGTGAAAGCCCAGACCAGAAGGCAGAGCGATTCCAAAGTTGAGAAGCTGTCAGCTCTGTCAAGCTGGATATTTATATTTGCCCCTTAGTGTAGGCAGCAGAGTTGACTTCCCAAGAGGCTACAGTTGGACTCATTTTCCTTTACAAATTCCTTGCTATATTTGTTAGGGTTTTTCAGTGTAAACCTGTACCAGGAAAAGCAAATCCAGAAATCTAACTAGCAGAATAAATAGTTTTCTGAAATCCTGACTCCTTGGGGGCAGACTGTCCTGCTAACCTAAGCAGTAAGGGTTTTTGTTGTTGTTGTTGTTTACTAATCTGCATATTTCTATTACACCGACTGCTTCTCTTGGAACTTCCAGTTTAAAATCTAGTTCATTTTTAGCCACCTTAGGCTCTCAACTGTTATTTGTTTAAAAAAAGTAAGTTTCTAGATATTACTATAAAGGAGAGACACCTATACTTTTGTTAGTTTCTACTCAATGTTTTGGAATTAAATTTGGGCTTTCCCATGATATAATCCCTGTTCTTGCCCTTCTGCCCATTTTTCTCTCCCTCCTTTCCTCAAGCCCCAGGGATTGATGGGTAGTAGACTAGATACAGAATTATGAACTTTCCTGAACAAGCTTGTTCAAATGTATTGATGCAAACTTGCTCAAATTATATAATTTACCCTGACTGTAATATTATGCTTGCTTCTCTGATTGCTGAATTTGACATTTTGTTGTCTAGTAATCCATATTCCCTGGCTATAAGGTCCTGAAAGCCAGAGTGCTGTGTTAAGACCCTGGGGGACCCAGCTTATTGGTGAGATGTGGACTTCAGCTGCAGAGCAAACAGTGCTTTTGAAGCTTATTAATCTACAATAACTTGCCAACTACAATAAAGCTCATGCCCTTTATAGCTTTCTGTGACATTCACTTTTAAGAAGAGGCAGATGTCTAAGACTAACACAGAGCTTCACTATGTAGACTACGGTAACAGCAGAAGTTTCCTGTATATTCTGAATGATCATCACTGCAAACACTGGTTTGTCTGTGGAACAAAGGTGTTCTGCTTTGATAGCCTGATTGTTATTTTTCTTTCAGCATTCCTTCTGCCCAAAATTTCTTTCTGAAGCAGAGCAGCTGCATAATCAAGGTTTCAAGGTAAGATGTTTGAGTATGATTGCTCAGGAAGCATCATGCTTCTTAGCTAAGGGCTCATCCAGAATGGCTCTGTTCTGTTCCCTCATCTCCTCATGGAAAGCTCAACATATAGGTGAAATATAAAGTAGAGTCTGGAAACTTTGGGTAACAGATAAGGCATATCGGCAAGTGAGAATGAACAGATATTGGATCTATTTTATGAGTAACTTCAAACATCTGGTTTGACTAGAAATCCAAACCTCTCTGCTCAGAACTGTGAAATTATCACATGGACTAAATATGTCTCTTCTAAGCCAGATGTTCCAGGTGTGTGTTTAGAAACATTCAAACTGTAACTAGAGAAAGGAAAAGAAACCTGTTGTGTGTGGGAAAGCATAGGAATTTTTATCAATTTTCTGGAACTTGAGGTCTCCCAATATGTATATATCATGATTTCATTATTATTAATTAAAAAAACCATACTGGCTAGACTGAAAAATTAGCCCTTCTGCCATTTATTTCTGTAAGTAGTAATAGAGCACTGTGAACATTCAGATGCCCAGTGGCTAAGTCCTTTTCTGACACCAATCAATACTTCCTTTTCACCTTTAAATAAGAGTCTGTTGTATCAGCTATTATACTGCCAGCTGGCAAAGCCTGAAACGATATGTGCCAAAGTTACTTGCAGGCTGTTTTGTAAAACATAAAATCCTGATTTGGCTCTTCAAAGTCCACTTGTTAAGTACTGGCATGCAGATCTCAGTTCCACAGGCATGGGGGACAATACATCATCTCTTCCTCATCTTTGGATTATATTCCTTTTACCTTATAAAAGGAATCACGGGGCCTTTCTGTTCATTGCTGAGTTAAAGTGATACCCACCTGGCAAAAAACTATATAATGGCATAAAAATTGCTGTCCCCACTGTCAGTCCTTGCCCTGAACTGTTTGGGCTTGCCACAAATTGGTTGTTTCACATTTACAGAGCTGTTAAGCAAAGTGACCCTTCAGAAAGTCAACAGCTGGTGTGAATCCATCCAACAATCACAACAGTGATGCAAAAAGGCAGCTTGGGGAGGTGGCCAGTTTTGACAAGTGGCTCTACCTGCATGTTCTTTCCAAACCAGGCATCTCTGTTGAACCTCTATAAGCATGTTCAGTGGGCTTCTGGAGGTTCAGATTTTTAAAAAGTCTGCTCTCGGGAGAGTGCCACTCTTTCAAAACCCAGTGTTTCTCTAGGGGGGGTGGTAAGAAATAAATGATGCTCGAGGAGAGTATATGGAGACAGTGGGGGATGGTGGGCAGACCTGCAGTAGCCTGTGGTGGCCAACAGACCCAGGGTGACCCTCCCCTCAGGGATCACTAAACTGGTTGTCAACAGTGTGGAAGCACTTCAGCTTGGCCATACCATGAAACTGCCACTGGTTGTTGTCAGCTTAAGGGGATAGGACCATTACAGCTAAGGATGTTATGGCTGTCTTATGTATGATCTTAGAGGACATGGCAAAAGATGTTGCCAGAGACACAGATGTAAGTGGGAAAAAGCCCACAGATATTTTTAGGCATTTAAGTTGCACAGCTTAAAACGTGTAAACAGCACAGATGAGAAGTGGGGAGATGCACAACAGTCATTTCCCACTGCATCACTTTCTCTGTGTAGGCAACTCTGTGTATCTGTAGTGGAAAACTTTCTCCATCCATATTACCCTCTGCACAAGGAGGAATGTGGAAAGTGGCAGAGCCATCAGATTGCTCCTTCCTTTATTGTCTTGTACAAAGAATCTATGTGATTTAAAACCTCTTGACAACAGCTGTAGCTACCCTGATTCTTTCTCTCTTGTTGGATGGTGCCTGTTAGAGAAGATACAGCATGGATGACAGATATCCTTTATCACTTGGCATCCTGCCAGATCCTGGAACAAAAAACTATCCACGAAGTCTTCCAGTGAGTTCTGCCAACAGCAAGAAATGCTTTCTGCCTGAGCATTTGTGCCGTTCTGCTACTATGCACTTGCTAAACTTGTAATTGAAACTCTTGTGGGATAGCTGGCTTTTCACATTGCTTTAGCACCAAACCACGTGCATAGCCAAACTACATGTAATATTTAGAAATGTCTACTTCATATGTAGCAAGAAGTCAATAGACAGTTCTACAAGTTTCAGGTCCTTTGGATAGCAGAGCTTTCAATAAGAAGCATATCATTGATTTTAAGTTGCAGTTAGGCTCAGTCTCCTACAGTACCATTGACTGTTAAATGAAAGCTTTTTTCTTTATGACTACATAGTATACACACACACATACATATGTGTATATAAATCTCTCTCTGCAGCTTTATGCTACACCAGCAACTTCAAAGTGGCTCAGTAGTAACGGCATCCCTGCATCTCCGGTCGCATGGCCATCGCAGGAGAACTCCGACCCCATGCTTCCTCCACTCAGACAGTAAGAGATCCAACAAATTGGTAATATTCACAGTTGGGCAAAACCTTCATTTGAATCAGCAGTGAGAGAAAATAATGTGTAAGCTTTTGACCTTTTTTAGAACGCTTCATCAGAGAAATGGTGTCAACATGACTGGGTTTGTATTACCTGACCTGATTTCTAGAAAACTTGGGTTTAGATTATTTTTTTCCCCTCATTGACCAATCGTTATTTTTCATGTGCCTTGCCCTTCCCACCCCTTTACTATCAAATAATTATTATTGGGCATTTTGAAGTCTTATTACCAAATATTATTGTGCTTACGTGGAATCAAGACCCTCAGGAGCACTGAACTCTGTATCCCAGTTAACTGTGCAGGAGCCATGGCCTTTTCCCTTTCTTGCCATCCTTATAGTACGGATTAGTTTAATTTAAGCTGCTGTTGTGGCTGTAGTGGTTACAGCTGAGGCACAATCCATATGGAGCTGAATATGGTCTAATGAGTTTGACGCATCTTTCATATACTTTAACCCACTGCTGTGCTTACGTCTCATACTGTTTGCTTTTAAATTTGAACATCTTGAGCTGCACTGTAAGCAGACATAAGCAAGGTACTTTAATGCCTTTGGATCTAGCTTTAGAGTTGAAAAAATTACCAACTGAGTACAAAGACTTATATTGATGGAATACAAAAAAATGCATTTGTTTTGATTTACTGGAGATAGATTTATTTTAGCTCTTAACATCGTATGTGCTTCATTTCAGGCTCATAAAGAATGGGAGCATAGACTTGGTAATTAACCTTCCCAACAACAACACAAAGTTTGTGCATGACAATTACCTAATCCGTAGGACAGCTGTTGACAGTGGAATCTCTCTCCTCACTAATTTACAGGTATTTCTCGTAGTCCAATTGAATCAGTTATTGCATCCTGAAGGGTAAGGCCTACTTGAAAGCCTTAATTAATGTCTGGCAGCAAACCATTTTAAAATGTGGCCAGCTCATTGATTTAGGATGGTGGGGTTTTTTTTGGGGGGGGGTGTTATCTGTGTTGTATTTCACGGTCTTGTCAGTATTACAGTTTTAAAACCATTTCTATTTAATAGCAAGCAGGCTGCTGATTTTCAGAAAACTCATATACATAAGAGCTAATACATGGCAAAGAAATTGAAATCTGATCCAGAGATTTCTGGTTCATCTCTCTTCTCTGCTGGATAGCCTTAGGCAAAACCTTCTCTTCCCCAAGCTGCAATACAGGCCTAAGGACACCAGCCTATTTAACAGGATTGCTGATATAATTAGAACAAGGGAATGTATGTGAAGACACAAAACAGCAGTAGAGGAGCAAAGTTATCCTCTTCTCTTCTCTTCTCTTCTCTTCTCTTCTCTTCTCTTCCCCTTTCTTAATTCCTATGTTTCCATTGTCTGTGAGAGCACTCTCCCTCTCAGTTCTCTCAACCTTTTCCCCCAGTGCACAGCTAATCAGTATTTCAGAGGGAGGGAGTGAAAAAGAAATGGTAGAATTTTCCTCCCTTTCACCTCTCTGCATCCTGCCACTGACCTTTGTCTCTACCACCACTAAGGAAAGGAAAGGGCAGTATGGGCACTTCCACATGGCACAGTTTTTACTCTGCAAACTCCCCAAGCAATTTGAAATGGGCCTGCCAATCCTTTCTGCTCCCTCCCATCAACTTCTGAATCCTGGGAATCCCATCAGCTTGGGCTCTTTTTCCAGCTAACCAAAAGGGACATGCAGAAAACATAACGCAATTGGTATTTTGCTTACACAAAGCAATTAAACAATGCCCTCCACTCCCCAGAAAAAAGAAATGAAGCAAATTGCTAGCTGTGCACATTTGTCTGATTATTTGCAAAAGAACCTGAATGTTTTTAACAGGATGAAGCTGCCTGGTTACTCAGCCATCACTCATATTATAGTTCCTATTAAAAATTAGGAAGTTAGTTTGACTTGTCATCAGTATTGCAACCAGGCCCTTAATATAGTACTTTCAACTGTGGAGTCCTTGGTGCTCTCTGAGCTTGGTTATTTGTTTGTTTGTTTGTTTGTTTATTAAATTTATATCACCGCCCATCTCCCCCAATGGGAGAGTGCTGATGATGTTACCTAGCCGGGTAATGAAAAGTCTGCAAGCAAATAACCAAGCTCAGAGAGCACCAAGGACTCCACAGTTCAACCCTGAGCTACACACACTCTCTTCTATTGGCACAGTACTTTCAGTTTTGACTGTAGGCTGCAATGATGGCAGATGTTCAAACAAAATACTGTACACACTTTTTAGGTTCCAGTAACTAGAACCCCATCATTGCCACTACACTAGACTAAGACAAATCTTCTCAATGCTTTCCTGTCCCTTGTTCTCTGACCAAAAGAAGGAGAAAACAGAATTCTTTTCAGTTTCACCCAGGGAAGCCCTGCTACAATGATTAAAGCTTGCTGGGTGCAGGAGAAAAGAGAACTCTGATATCATGGCTGCAAAGATCTAGAAAACTGCTAGATGGCAGCATAAAGATAAAAGAAAACTAATTCTGGACTGCCATTTAGTGGTCATTAGTACTTTTGCTGACTAACATGATAGCCGTGGACAATGCAGGAATAGAGTTCTCCAATAGGGAAACAGGCAAAGTCAAATGCAGAAACAGGCAAAGAAATTATTCAGATCTTCTGTATTGCAAAAAGAAAGGTTATTTGGGTTCCACTAAGCTGGAAATTGGCTCACCTGCTGAACTCAGCTGATGTTGAAGATCTCTGGAGATGCTTTGAACTGGCACAGAATCTGTGTAGCAAAGACCTAATGCCCCTGTTTCTCAGGGGCAGGTTGTGGAAGGAATGGGCAAAGCAGCTGGGAATTCTTCATGCATACATAGATACATACCCACATACCTATTACACCATACCGTTTCTGGGCAAGCAACATTACGCAACATTGAAAAAGTGACTAATAATAAAAATAAACTGAAGAAATTAAGGCATGTGATAAGAAAATGAAAACAGAAAATAAACTGGTTTACACCAATACCACCTATATCTTTCTATCTTTGAAAACCATCTTGCTTCTTTTCCATCTCATATTTTAACTTGGGCCAGAGAAAACAAAGCTCACAAACAAAAATGTAATCTATCTGTTTAGTTGAAATGTACCAAGAAATTGTAGAGAAAAGAGAAAGAAAAACAGCCGATTATGAACACCTTTTTTAATGAATAAAAGCACAGGCAAACTGTGGTTTTGAAGACCTTATTTGAAGACTGAGTTTGGACAGAAATTTTAATTGGCTTCTGAAGCATTTACTTACAGGTAGCCCTCATTTAGCAACCACAATTGGGACTGGCAACTTGGTCATTAAATGAAACAGTTGCTAAGTGAAACTGCAACTGTGCTTATGATCTTACTTTGCCTTTCTTTTGCTTCATAGACCTGCGAAGGTTGTAAATGTGGGGAATGGTAATAAAGTTACTTTTTCATTACTGTCATAACTGCAAACATTTACTAAATGAGGCAGTTGCTAGATGAGGACTACTTGTATTTATTTAGACTCATAACCCTCATTTTCTCCAGCAGTTCATAGAGGTATACATAGTACTATGTGTTTCAGTTTCTCTCCACAAAAATTCCTATGAGGTCTGAAAGAAAGTGACTGTCCCAAGTCCTCCAATGAGCTTTCATGACTGAAAGCAGAATTGGATCTGGATCTCTCTTAATCCAGTACCTTAACCACTGCAGCACACTGGCTCTCACCTCTTACAATGCTACACTCATTATGGCAGCAGGAAGAGAAAATTCTATGCCATCACCACAGCATAATAGTAAATGTAATTACTCTTCAGGATTATCATCATTTTTTTCCCTTTTGGTCACATTATAAACTACAATTTGATAAAACTTTTGGAAATCTCTGGTAGGCTAGATCCTGAATTTTCAGGCTATGCACCAGCGATATATAGAAGCATGACCTGTAGCTAAGTGTAATGGTATGTGGGAATGATCTTGGGAGATGGGGATGGGGGAAGAGCCCAGCCAGGGCAACAGTCAGATAAGAGGCAGCTTAGCCTACAGCAGGAATATGGATATGGCAGACACCTCAGAAGGGACCCTCCCTAGTTTCTTGGGCTGTAAAGGTGATGGGGGAGAAATGTACTTTCAGACTTGCAAGGTTCTGTTGATGTAACCTTACAATAAAGTAGAATTAATTCATCTGGGCATGCTTCATGTCTAGCAAGGGTGACATTAAGATAGAATTGAGATGTTGGCATATATAGCAATTTCTCAATAATTCTTTGTACTACATATTTTATTTTATTTTCTTGTACTGAATATGTGTTCCCTATTTAGTGTTCAACTGAACCTTTGGGAAACAGAAAACTTGCCTTTTGTTTGTTTGATTTAACCCAAATTAAGTCTCTCAGTTCTTAGCAGGTAGCATCTCTGGGCCTGGGCTTAGAACTGAAGCAGGATCAGGACATACCAGGAGAGCGGGCTAGAGAGGGGGTGGGGTGGGGGAGGAGAACCATCCCAGGAGGCAGTAATGGGAAATCACTTTCATGCTGTGTCAGGAAAAGCTATATAGAAATCGCTAAGCATTGAGCTCAATGCAAAGGAGACTTTATTTAAACCTTTCGAATAAGCTAGTTGTAATAAATGCAGCAAATCAGTCTGTCCTCCTTTCACCCTCCCCCTCCTAGTCCTCAGCCATAATGATTATTGTGTAAATTGAACACAGAAAGAATTATCTTTTGCATCAACCATATAATAGATTCTTTTAATGGAAAAATCTGCTGAAAATAATTTACAGATGAAGCTTAGATGGAATTTGCCTAATTCTCATTAGTCTGTTTTGTTAAACATTTACACTCCTCCTGGATTTTATGGTTTCAGGTAGCAAAACTCTTCACTGAAGCTCTACAGTATTCTGGAAAACTGGACTGTAAAAGCCTGTTCCACTATAGATGGTTGAATGCCAGCACTGCAGCATAGAAGAAAACTTTTCGTGGCACTGAAGGAATTCTATTCCTGAATGAGATTTTTTTTTTCATTCTGTAAATCTAATTTCAATTAACAACTTTGCACCCAGCATTTTATCTTCTGCTTTGGAGCTCTATGCCAGCAGTTTCCCCTAAATTGGACTTGTACTGCCATTGTAGTAGCAACCATCAACATCATTCTCAGCCAGCAGTGCATCAGGATTAGGGTTGCCATATCCAGGTGATAAAAATTGAGGTGACCATTATCTTACAACAAAGAGATACAGAAAACTCTAATTCTTTGCTGCGATGTATTTGGTAATCTGGATTTTTGCAGCCTGGATACGGCAACTCAAAATAAGACGTGATGTATGAAGATGATGGGAACCTTACTTCAACATACTTGTAGAAATAAGAAAGGTTGTGTTATTGAGCTTTAACGCTCTATGGTGAATGCTCTATAGGCTGTCTTTATTCCAAAGTATCTTGAAAACTGGCTAAGTGTGTGAAAAAATAAAATCAGTAGCTGTTCTAATTGTTTTAATGTTCTAAGTTTTTAAGCATAGTAACAGCCTGTTGTGTTTATGAGCATTTAAATAGATTTATATCTTGCCTATTCTCCAAGAGTTCAGAATTCAAGGCAACTTACACAGGGAATCCCATGATTTTATGTCCAGAGCAATAACTCTTTGAGGTAAGTTGTGCTGAAAGAGATCGACAAGCCCAAAGTCACTCAGAGAGCTTCTGTGACTCCCTGGTCCTAGTCCAACTCCTTAACCAATAGTCCACACTGGCTTTATCATCATGTATTGCAAAATATGATATACATATCAGATGTGATACCACAGTTGGTAACTCAGTTTTTTAGAAAGGTAAATGAAGAATGTCAATATGATGGTAGAATTCCGAAGTAAAACATAGAATATGGAATTGCATAAGATACAACATATTACATGTTTAGCAAATAAGCCAAATTCCCTTCTACCCCTCACTGTTTGCTGGGACTCCATTGGTCAAGAGAAATAACTGATGATTGATACTGTTCCTGCTGGTTTGGAAAGATTTGTTTGCTTTCCTTGAAGATTCACTTTGCATATTCCTTCAACAATCGGGGATACCTTCAGAAAATTCACATAGTGTAGTTCAAAACCATCGTTTGAGTCATGTACTCTTAATCTATCTTCTTCCCACCATGGCTCATTCTGAAGAATTTCCTGCCCTCTCTTTTACAGCCAGTAATCAGCCTGCTACCACTTGATTTACCTCAGCAATATCGCAATCACTTGCTACTGAATATGATGAATGTGACAGGAACTCTTTCAAATAAAAGGATGGCAATTCACAGCTTTTGGGTGACAGCTGATATCAGATAATACAGCTTCTTTTTGTTTGTTTTTCATCTTGAATTGGCCCACTGCCTTCTATACATTTGAGGCCTGATCCCAATTTATATCTCATTATGTTACATTGCAGTGCCTCCACAAGTCTCTCATAATTAAAAACAATTCAAGTAAGAAGTTTTGAACCTATGCCAACCTCACAAAACAAAGGAGAACAGAATCCTTGTTGCTGTTCAGTCATTTAGCCACTTCCAGCTATTTGTATCTGTGAACATCATTTCACTAGCATTTTCTTGTCAGTAGCAGCTTCACTGAGGTCTTGTAGGCATACATGAATGCCTCTTGCAAAGATGGAGAGATTTACATAAAAATGTTTGTACTATATTGCCAATATCTGTAGGCAGGTTTGAAAAGACTCCTGTTGAAAGTCCATGTCAAGTTAAATGGACCAATGATCCATCTTATATGTCTCTATTTGTTTGCCCTGGTGAAGTGACTTCTTTAAAGTGAGGGGAGGACTAGTGAATATACTTTCATGCCAAATAATTTATTCAGAACTTAATTTCTATTTTGTATGCCATGGCTCAGCTTCAGAATGATGTATTAATAATAAGAGTTCCATTTGTGCAATTCAGAGGCTTTTTTTTTCTATTACTGTTAAATATACAAAATTAGTTTCAATTTATCTGACATTAAAAGGAAGGATTAAATTCCCCAAAGAGTGTAACAGGCTGTACACGGGTCTGCCCTTGAAGATTACTTGGCAGCTACAGCTGGTCAAGAATACAGGTAGACCTCACTTAAAGACTGCCCTGTTTAGCAACCATTTGAAGTTACAATGGCACTGAAAAACTATCTTTAGGACCAGTCTTCGCATTTATGACCATTGCAGTGCCCCACAGTCATGCGATTTCCATTTGCATGCTTCATAATCAGTTTCTGACAAGCAGAGTCAACGGAGAAGCCAGCAATAAAATTGCAAATTGCAGTCACGTGGTGTCTTGCTGAACGACCCATGGTGACTTGCTTAATGACCGCAGAAGTGAAGTCATAAGCCTGTCGTGGTCGTGTGATGTTTTGCTTAGCAACCGCATCGCTTAGCAATGAAGTTGCTGATCCTAATTGTGGTCGCTAAGTGAGGACTACTTGTATGACCATGTGAGCACTTATGGACACACTTCAGTAAGCCCCATGCGACTCCTCTCTCTGTGAACTGTACTAGTTACCAGTGGGTTTCTGGGTGCAATTCATGATGCTGGTTGTCATCTAGAAAGTCCTACATGGCTTAGGGCCTGGTTATCTACAGGGCTGCCTTTCTCCAATTGTCTTTGCCCATCTTATAAGATCTGAGAGGGTGGGCATGTGTTTCTTTAAATTTCATTCTGTTACTTTCAGCCCATTTCTATAAGCTAATAAGAACATTTGAATTTTTTTTTTTCTAGGTTATTAGCTGTTCTACCCAGACCTGTGTGCTTTCAAATTGATAACATTACCTCTCCTATTTTGAGTCATTAATTAAAATACTGAAGCATAGAAGCTGTCACATAACACTTTTTAGTAAAGAAAGAACAAACTAGATACTGGCTTTAGTCATATCCAGGCCACATGCAACATTCCCTGTTAAGAGGAACTACACTATACTGATCCATTTTGGCATATTTTGGTCAGTGTATCATAAATGCATCAAAAGCCCAGTTTTACCCCAAGCATGCTCATGATTTTATGCAAATGACGATCTTTACTTTAGAAATGACCTTACAAGCCAATATACTATTGCCAATATCAGATATTTACAAACCAGTTGTCCCAGGACAGGGAGATCAGATAAAGACTGATTTATAGAACTGAATGAATATAATCTATCATTTACTTGGCATAGAGATGACAGTTCACCTCAGCTGTGAGAGGCTCTGTAAGATTCTCTCCTTGTCTATAAGGCAAAGGAGAGGTGTTAATTCAACAATTAAAGATGCCTTATACGTCCCAGATCTCAAATCAAGTTTGCTCTCAGTAAAATATACCACACAGAAAGGACATGTTGTAAAATTGAAAGGCAATTGTTATGTAACTGAGAACATAGAATTGCTTATGAAAGGCCCCTCTTAGAGAAATGATCTGCTTGAATTAGATTGTATAGAAGATAAAGCAAGGGCAGCAAAAAAACTGCAACCACAAAAATAATATAACCAAACAATGGAGCATACCAATCCTGATTCTGTTTATCAGCTGGAGTGTTTCTGTTTATAACGTTGAAGCCACGTGTGAATCAATCCAGTTGTACATGCTACAGAAGGCCAAAGGCAATAAGCCAATATATATGGAGAGGAGAGAAAAACAGGCAAAGAGGCCACTACAGTTAGTACTGTACACAGTCATATTGTGAGCCAATGCGTGTTACCACACACCAGGTAGAAACAAATGCTTCTCACAAGCATAAACAATTTTACAAGATTCACATTATGCCGCTTGTTCAGTAAAAAGAGGCACTGCAGCCCAGATGTTTCAAGAGGTCCAACAAAGGGATTTCATCTCTTTTTTAAAAAGAATTTTATTAAATTTCAGAAAAAGATAAAAGATACAGAAAAACAAAAAACTACAAAAAAGAAAACTAAAGAAGTGAGAAAACACAAGAGAATTTTTTTTCAAATAGATCACAAGAAGAAGTGACTTCTGACTTTAAATATAAGGATATACAGCAATTTTCCATAATCAATATCTTACTCTGTATTAAACCAAAATCACATTATTTCTATAAGTCAACCCCTTAGCAAATTATAAAAATCACTACCATTGCTCCCTCCCCTTATGTTAAAAGAAAAAGTATAAATCACCTAATCAACTTTCCCCCCCCAAAATAACAATTACTTAATTACTCCTTTCCTACTACTATTCTATACATTCCTGTCTACTATAACGAAGATCAAAAATTAAAAAAGCATATAAATTGTCTGCAATTATAATAATACAAGAAACATGAATTAATATTTTTTTTAAAAAACCTTGATAATCTTAATCCCAATCATTAACAATACGTAAAATCATCCAAAGCCAAAAGACCATCCAGGTAAATATTTTTAGCCCCTTAACCCACTTCAAAATAGACCAAAGCATTTACATATCCTCATAATAAACACAGAGCTATTTTCTTAAATAAATCAAACAGCCCAACTTCTCTTCAAAAAACCTCCCATACATAATAACCCTTTCTTTTCTATAGCATTCTATCAGAAAGTCAAATTCACCCATGTCTTGCAGCTCAATTTCTCCGTTTAAGTTCTTCAATTCAGCATTGCCCATTTCATCCAAGATTTCAACAGAAGCCCAAATCTCAGTCTTGGGAGAGACATTTCCATCGCTGTTAGAGTCTCCAGGTTCATCCACATCATCCCCAACCAGATAGCACATTTTAGACCACATATTTTCCACAGTGCTCTGAATGTCTTGCATAATGCGGCAAGGCAGCGGACCGGGTTGGGCGGCAGCGGACCGGGCCGGCAGTGTGGCAGAAGACTGGGCTGGCACTGCAATACTGCAACACTGCAGCGGTGGACCGGGCCGGCAGCGCAGTAGCAGACTGGGTCAGCAACATGGTGGCAGACCGGGCTGGCAGCGAACTGGGCCAATGGTGCAGTAGTGGACTCTGGGCTGCACCAGAGAAGAAGTGATGGGTTGTTGGCCTTGGGGTAGCAGACCATGTGGGTGAGGAGTGGGGAATTAAAAAAAAAAAAAGTTACCCATCCCCCCCAACCACCCCTTAGGTGGCTGCAAGCTGTGAGGGCCCTCCAGAGTGAATGAGAGACTCTCCCCCAGGGTGAGAGACAAGAGGGGAGTCTGGGAGTGTGTTTGTGTGAAAGGGCACTCACCCCCTGAGTGAGAGACAGGGGGTGGGTGAAGAATGAATGAATGCCCCCTGTTGAGCAGTGAGAGAGTTTGAGGGGGGGCATAGTGAATAGAGGGGTAAGGGTTGGGCTCTGACGGCACTGAGAGTGGAAGCTGGTGCGCCGGAGGGCCTACCATCACCCTGTGGGAGATTGACTGTAAGGATGTATGAATGGAAGGAGGGAGCCCTACTTAGAGCCAGAGACTCCCAAGGTCCAGGAGTGGGGGCTAATGGATCAGGAGTCACTGGGGGCAACATGGCAGGGCTCATTGTTGAGGTGGTGACAGGTAGGGGACTTTATGGCAGGAGCTGGAGGGCGGGCCATCTTCGGGGAAGATGACCCCGGTGTTTGTTACCGGTGGCATGTTCCGGCCCTCTGCGCTCAGACCCAGGCCCTGGTCAGCAGATCCATAGGGGCCCTGGTTTCCAGCTGCTGCTTCTTAATGCCAGGTCAGTTAATAACAAGGCCCCCCTCATATGTGACTTGATCACTGAGGAGGGGGCAGACCTGGCATGTATTACCGAGACCTGGCTAGGCGCGGAAGGGGGGGTGCCCCTTTCGGAAATGTGCCCAGCTGGATTTACGGTATGGCACCAGCCGAGATCCCAGGGCAGGGGAGGAGGGGTGGCTGTTGTCATCCAAGAGTCTCTTGTGGCCTTCAGGGGCCCTGCTCCACAAGTGGCTGGTTGTGAGACCCTGTTCTTCAAGTTGGGTTCCCGAGAACAGTTGGGAGTGTAGCTGCTGTACCAACTGCCCTGCTGTGTGGCAACCTCCCTGCCTGAGCTGCTTGAGGCCGTCTCGGGGCTGGCGGTGGAGTTCCCTAGGCTTATGGTTCTGGGGGACTTCGATCTGCCATCCCTGGGGCGTGCCTCAGAGGCAGCTCGGGAGCTCATGGCTATGTGGCAATGTGATCTGAGGGGAGAGATAGATCTGTCCCCATTGTCATGGTCAGACCATACCCTGGTGGCCCTGAGATTCTCTTATACCACCCCCCTCTACAGGGAGGTAGGACCCATTCGATTGGTCCACCCCCAGCGACTGATGGACCCAGTAGGGTTTCAGAGGGAGCTGGGGGTTATACCCAGTGATCTGCTGCACGGTCCAGCGGAGGCCCTAGCTGCAGCCTGGAATAGGGAGGTGGTTGGGGCCTTGGACAGGATTGCGCCTATGCGGCCTCTCTTGTCTCATTGAACCCGGCACTCCCTGTGGTTTACGGAGGAGCTGAGGGTGCTGAAGAGGGTTAAGAGATGCCTAGAGCACCGCTGGAGGAAGACAAAGACTGAATTCGACCGAACACAGGTAAAAGCTGCTATTAAGGCCTACCTGGTGGTGATAAAAGCGGTGAAACGTCAATATTTCTCCGCTCTTATTGCATCTGCAGAATGCCGCCCGATGGCCCTGTTTAAGATCACTCAATCCCTTTTGGGGAAGGTGGGTTCAGCGACCCACCTACAGGGCCGTGCAGAGGAATTTGCTGAGCATCTGCAGGACAAAATCGCTCGGATCCACTCCAAGTTGGACTCCAGGCGTGAGGCGTGGTCTGGAGAGATACCAGGGGAACAGGCTTACCCAGTTACCTGGGAGCAGTTTGATCCTCTTGGACCTGAGGAAGTGGACAGGATCCTACGGACAGTAAATGCCACCACATGCCATCTAGACCCGTGTCCCTCCTGGCTAGTAAAAGCAGGCTGGGAGGTCACATGTGGTTGGGTCCATGGGAGAGGGGGTGGTTCCGGCAGCCTTTAAAGAGGCGTTGGTACAACCCCTCCTCAAGAAGCTATTGCTGGACCCTACTGTTCTGGACAATTTTCATCCAGTCTCACACCTCCCCTTTCTGGGGAAGGTGGTTGAGAAAGTGGTGGCTTTGCAGCTCCAGAGGGTCCTGGAGGAAATGGATTATCTAGACCCCTTTCAGTCAGGTTTCAGGCCCGGTTATGGGATGGAAATGGCATTGGTCACACTTATGGATGATCTCTGGTGGGAGTGGGATGGAGGCAGTGCATCCATCCTTGCTCTCCTTGATCTCTCAGCGGCTTTCGATACCATCGACCATGGTATCCTTTTGGGGCAGCTCAGGGAGTTGGGGGTGGGCGGCGTAGTCTTACGCTGGTTCACCTCCTTCCTCCAGGGCCAATCCCAGTCGGTGTTGATAGGGGAGGAGAGATCGGCCCCATGGCCCTTTCTTTGTGGGGTGCCACAGGGATCAGTACTCTCCCCTCTCCTTTTTAACATCTACATGAAACCGCTGGGTGAGATCATCCGTCACCATGGGATGAGGTATCATCAGTATGCTGATGATACTCAATTGTATATCTCCATCCCAGGTGAAATAAGTGATGCCATGACCACCCTCTCTGAGTGTCTGGGGGCTGTGGGGGCCTGGATGGGGAACAACAGGCTTCAACTGAACCCTGGTAAGACCGAGTGGCTGTGGGTTAATGGTTCCTCTGTATCCGGGACATTAACATCTCTGGTTCTGGATGGGGTTGCACTGCCCCAGATAGACCTGGTACGTAACTTGGGGGTCCTCCTGGACTCACGGCTCCTGCTCGAAGAGCAGGTGGCAGCCGTGGCCAGGAGAGCCTTTGTGCAGCTACGTGCTGTGCACCAGTTACGCCCCTTCCTGAACCAGGAGGCCCTTCGAACAGTCACTCATGCCCTTGTTATCTCTCAGATAGACTATTGCAATGTGCTCTACATGGGGCTACCCTTGAAAAGTATCTGGAAGCTTCAGCTGGTCCAGAATGCAGCTGTGCGAGCTGTTTTTGGTGCCCCCAGAAGGGCACATGTAACACCACTGCTGCGCGAGCTGCATTGGGTACCAGTTTGCTCCCGGGTCCAATTCAAGGTGTTGGTTATCACCTTTAAAGCCCTACATGGCATGGGACCAGGTTACCTGAGGGACCGCCTCTTCCCCATTACATCAACCCATCCCACCCGATCGTGCAGAGAGGGCATGCTACGGACCCCGTCTGTAAAAGAATTTCATCTGGCGGGGTCCAGGAAGCGGGCCTTCTCTGCAGTAGCTCCCGCCCTGTGGAACATGCTGCCCCCGGAGGTGAGATTGGCCCCATTGCTCCTGGCCTTTCGGCAGAGTCTGAAGACCTGGTTCTGCCGCCTTGCTTGGGGTGGAGAGGGGAATAGAGTTACATGGGGATGGTTGTTATAGACTACTCCTCCCACACTTGGACTGTTTTAGATGTTTCATCGCTTGGATTTTTATTCTTTATTCTTTATTTCTATTTATAGTATTTTTATAGTATTTTATTATTCTGATGGTTTTAATCATTTGTTGTAAACCACCCAGAGGCCTCCAATGGGAGGAGATGGGCAGGGATAAATTAGATAAATAAATAAATAATAACTTGGCAGGAAGCAGAAAAAATTGCTTAATATCTGCTTTAATATCTCAGTGAAAGTAAGAGAAAGCCTGGTTAAGATCCTCCATGTCTGAAGCAGTAAATTATGGCGCCCCCTAGGTACTTAACCAGCAGGAGTGAAAGGTAATGGAAAATTTCCAAACTGAGTTAAGGTAAGAAAACAGTTTCCAGAGAAAGTAGTGGCAGGAAAGTAAAAGTTCGGAACGGCAGATACAACATGTAGAAAAAATGCTAATATCTTCAAAATTAGCAGAAAAATAATAACAGGGAGAAGATAATATACTCTCAGCCCTCCTTAGTATTGGATGGAAAGCAAAATACAAAGCTTAAAAATAATTTTTTTGAAAAAAAAATCACAAAAATAATGATAAGCACCAAGAGAGATCATTTCTCCTTAATGCAGAAAGCCTCTCTGCATTACAATTAGTATTTTAAAGGGTACAATTAGTTTTTTAAAAAATTGGGTGCTTTAGAAATGTGGTGGCTGGACTTAATGTCCCTTGAAGGCTACAGTGCAGCTTGGAAATGATGACATCCCAGCCTCCCGATGAAGTGTTACCTGTCGATCGCAAACGCTGTTTGTGATCTTCTGGCTGCAATATGCCGTCCGGAGAACAAATGAGTTAATTCCGAGCATTTTCCTTGATCTGGAAAAATGCTCCTGGGCTTCAGGAGAAACCAGCCTGAGCTTGAAAAAACTGCCACAATGCCAGTTCTGCTCATGGAGCTCGCGGGCACAGCTGTTCAGTCCACCATGTTCCCACTGGAAGCCAAAGGGATTTCATCTTGAAGGCTGTCCTATATCACCAAGAGGCTGTCCTATATCACAACCCACACATGTGGAAGGCCATGTCAGCCTGCGAAGCAGACAGAACAGGAGGTTGAAGCACACACTCATCAAGTATTGCTCTGTATATGTGAGAGGCTCAGGAAGAGATTCACTGAGCTGAAATACTGATCATCAGAAGAAGTACTCACTAAGCTTAGTCTCAGTGAGATGTACTCACACAGTGAGATGTACTCACTCTGGGTATCTCTACTGAGAGATAGACACAGCACTTTTCAAGGGATGATAGGAGCTGAAAATTTGTGAGCAGGAGTGTTCAACTCCAATGGCCCTGACTCTTTGGCACCTAATGATCTACCGACCAGAAAGGGGCAGTGGGGTATCATTAAGGATTTACTCCATGTCCCCCCTTCGTCTATCATTCTTCCTGTTCTTTGTCTAAAAGATTGCTAATCTGAGGTGGCTTCCTTCCTTCCTCGGCACTCGTGCATAGAGCACATGCTTTTTGGCTCTCGCAACAGAAAGGAGCATGTAAACACTGCCTGTCATTCTGTCTTGGCCTAGTAAAATAGGTGGGAAAGGAACAGGTTAGAGTTTGAAACATACTCTGAGCCTCTTACAGAAAGAGGGGAAAGAAGTTGAAATGGGCTAAGGAGCTGGCAGGAAAGGAACTGCAGTTAAAGTTGGAGACATGTAGAAGAAGGCTGGCAAACCAAGTGGGATTTAGGGAGTTTTGGCTGCTAAAAATTTGCAGATTCCAGGGTGCACCAAAGACTGCTGAAGAGGGGGCCAGGGTGAAGGGAAGATTATTGTAGATGAAGGTGGACCGTGCTTTGAAAGATGTCTACCTGAAGCCGAATTGCCAGTGGAGAGGAGCATCTGAAGATCAGTGTTTCTGCCAGCCATAGCAGATTGCCAGCTAAATTTTATCTGAAGCCCTTGATTAACTGTAAGG
Organism: Candoia aspera; assembly: GCF_035149785.1. Taxonomy (NCBI): domain Eukaryota; kingdom Metazoa; phylum Chordata; class Lepidosauria; order Squamata; family Candoiidae; genus Candoia; species Candoia aspera. Next base: position 172,064,126 of record NC_086153.1, on the reverse strand, counting down.
GGAATTTTGTATAGCTACATACATAACAACAGTTTAGGTACAACAAATTCAGAAGCAGCATTACTTTGCAGGCAAGGAAACTGTCACTTCAGTGACAATTAGTCACTGAATGGAGAAGCAGTTAGCGTTATAAAGTAATTTACTGCTTTACTACAGTCCAACCTTTCTATGGCAGATGACAGAACGGAGGAGGGGATCTGAAAATCTATTTACTTGCCTTAGCCACGTGCTACTTCCAGAGCTATCTAGCAGTAAACGTAAAGCTGTCAGAGATTGACAATTTTCTAGCTTGCGGCTTTATGAATAAAGAATTTGAACCGGTTCACAAAACAGTTCTTGTGTCTGAGCCTGAGGACTCTCACAAGTCGTCCCACTGCTGTGACAACTCTTCTGGTAGGAAGTAGCTAGCTAGGTACTAGGCCTTGCCCATCCCTGTAATGTATTTCCTGAAAATAAATATTTCTGTAATAGTTATAAAACCTGCTGCGCTAATCATTGCTTAGGCTGGATTCCTACTCTCAGGACCACTCACATAGAATACATAGAACAGCAGAATACCTGCGGGACCGCCTCTCCCTCAGGACATCTGCCCATCCTACAGATCAGATAGGGTAGGCATGCTCCTAGTCGCCTCCCTTAAATGTCGCCATCTTTTGGGACCTAGGCAGCATGCTGTTTCCATGGCAGCCCCTGCCCTATGGAACACCCTTCCCCTCGAAGGGTTCAGCAGCCCCCCCCCCCCCGCCTTCAGAGGAGCACTTAAGACCGGGCTTTCCTTCCAGGTACTGGGATAAGGTGTGGTGGCTGAAAGCATTTAGTGTTGGACTGCATGTGGAAGCTTAACTTTGGTGCCAGGTTTTAATGTTTATGGTTTTAATAGATATATGCATTATGTTGTTTTATTATTGATGCAACCTTAATTCTTGGTTGGGAGTTCCATATAAGATGGGCCACTATAGAAATGTTTTCATTAGATAAATAAATAATAAATAATTTAAAAAAAAACTTCAATCTCTAACATAACGTCATGTTTGTTATTTTTGGCATCCTTTGCTAACCTCAGCTTCTTCTGAGCTTTTTCTTGTCTGACAACAGCATTACATACAGTTCCGGGTGACCTGTCTGTAGTCTTTCATGTTCAGTCAGAGGCCTCTGTAATGGCATGCACACCCCATCACAGTTTTAGATCATGTACCTCTTACCACATAACAGGAACCTGTTCCTTTCCTCCCTGTTTTACTAGGCCATATTTTTTTTGTAAAAAACAAAACAAAACAGGAGCTACTATTTTAGAGCTGTGCTGGAGCCTTTTCCTCTGCTTCAGAAAAAGTATTCCATAACTTTTCAATAGAGGGTCAGTTCTGCCTCCAGGGATCTTTGGAGTAGAACTGCCTGGGTTTGTCAATGTGTGATCCTTGTCGAACTTGAATAGTTTACCCAAATCTCCAGATTTTAGGCAGTGAATAACTTACCTGCACTTCATCGTTAGTCTCTAAATGATACAAAGTACAAAGCCCTGCAAGATACCTTTTGCATCAACCAAATGCACAGCACCTACACAAAGACATTTTCTTGATTTGCTTATTGTCTGTGCTAACATTTTCCAGGAAAGGAAAATGGAAGAAAGGAGTAGGAAGCCCTGCTTACACCTAATCTTCATTTACCTCCACAGCTGAAAGTACTCGAAACAGTTTCCACGGTGTCCAGAGTCTCTCATACAATGAAGGAGGAAATTAGCTGAACAACAGATGAGGGCTGAATGCTCGCTAATGGCTTGTTAATTGCACACCAGCATTGCCATTTTGTGTGAGTGCCAAACTTCCTGCAGGCACAGGTGCTCTCAGTGTACCATCCATAGGTAATCACCTCTTTAATTATACACTACACCAAAGACTCTTCAGCAACAACATTCTTGCTGTTCTTTGTGGCCATCTCAGCTTTTTGTTCTAATTCACAAAAAAGTGGGTTTATTGACCATTCTTCTGCCAAATGAAGCAGTATGCTTTAGAAAAATCTTCCCTTCTGTTTGCATAAGCGACATTGAGTACCGAGGAACAGAACAATTTCTTTGTCCTCTGCTTGTGATCTAAAATTGTAGCTGCATTCCACCATCTCCTCCTTCAGGAATGTGAGCGTAAGGACTCTGAGAAAAGACTTCAAGTACTTGCAGCTGTTGAGAGTAACTCAGACCATGGGACCAAGGAAGGGAAAGGCAAGCAGTTCTCTTTACGGTACCCTCTTTTCTCTCACAAAAGCAGCCGAGCTTTTAAAAGTAGCTTTTATTCCATGTGGGAAAATGGATGCAGCTAGGATAAACATCAGAAAGTAAATCGTTGGGGGAGATGGGTGGCGATATAAATTTAATAAATAAATAAATCAACCTGGCCATTTGGTCATCTGTAGAGAGGATAGGCAACAATGGATTTCCTGAGGACTGAGGAAGGGAAATCATGATTTGATTTCTACCCATACATCACTTATAGAGTAGAATCAGAAGAAACCGAAGGGATCTGCTCTTTTTTAGAAACAGATAGTCCTCACTTAAAAATGGTATAGGGTCTGACTTTTGGTGAGGACATGGTGAACTAAGCATTCCTGAAGGAGTGGGGACAGCATTTACAGCAGAGATTGGCGGCCAGTGCTGGATTGTGGTAGATGAAATTCTCGAGAGAAAGGAGAGATTGTGAGATTGCCCACATGTACGCCAGGCAGCTGTTCCTTGTGAGTAGACTGTGGGAACCAAGGTTTTTGCAGTCGGCCTGTGAGTGGAGCAACTGGGAGTCAAGGGATTCCATGTAAACTCACAGTCGTTAACATATCCTATTTGGACATAAAGCCTGACCAAGCTCATTTCTTAATCACTTTGGAATTACTTCTTTACTGCTTTTCAAATATTAAGAATCTTTGGAACGGCAAGTTTTTATTGGTCCACTGGGTGAATTAGCAGAAGAAGCTTTAAGTACAAGTTTAAGGATTTAGAAAAAAAATACTTTTATAAATAGCAAATGGTGTTTAGGTGTTGATTTTGGAAAGATAAAAATGGAATAAGGGCCCAGATGGTTTTAAAATAAGACTTTGAAATTAAATATAAGAATCATTCCCATGGGAAACTGCTGTTGTTGAAATTCCTTAGGAAAAAGAACATGATAGGATGGGACTCTGAAGGTTGGACACTAGAGGGAACTAGAAGAAATGAAAGATTACAATTAAAGGAGAAGAATACTTAAAGTTGACTCGTTAACACAGAATGGAGCAAAATACTTTAATATTGGATGTTTTGAAGGACATTTGTGAACAATGGATTCAGAAGTTAATTTTAAGAATGTCTGTCATCATAGGTAGATAGTGGGTAAATAATGTTACAGAAGAGGAACAAGCTGTATTGGACAAGACTGAAACTGATTTGAATGAGGATTTAAAAATGATAAGCTACAAGAAGGTTATGGAAAAACATGAGATACTGGATACAAATGAAACTGGCTGATGTTTTAATAATTAAAAGGGACATACAAATAACGAAACAAAAGAGTGGTTTGGATAACTTTTCTACACTGGATGTACAAAAGAGATCTGTTAAAGTTTTGAAGGGTTTACTGAGAAGGGACAAAGAAAAACTGAAATCAAGTTCTAGGACATTATTTGAACAGAATTAAAAAACCAAGATTGTTAATAGTACAGGGAAGGAATATAGATAAATATGTAGTTATCTCTGGTAACCCCTAGTGGGCTTTTGCTGACTAGGAATGAATGTGAGGTTTTAAGATTTTGTTTATAGTTAAGAGATGAGATATGGGTAGAAGAGAGCATTTATTGTATTTTAAGAGAAGTGATAAGTTACTAAATTTGTTTATACTTGTGATGAAGAGGGAAGATAGATAGATAGATCTTTTTCTTTCTTTTCTATTTTTCTTTCTATTCCTTTTTCTTTTCTTCACTTTCTAATTTTTCTTTTTACTCTGATATTTTTTAAAATTTATTAATTTTTACCTTTTCAATTGTAATTTTTAATAAAATTATTATTAAAAAAGACGGTAATTGGGTCCAGCAGCTCCATTGTTAAGCAATGCAGTTGTAAAGCACAACGTCACCTGACTGGGCTGACTTACGAGGGTAGTTGCAGCAGTCCCAGCTGCTGTAGTTAAGCAAATCCTGCGTGGTCGCAGCATCCTACAGTCACGTGATCAGCATTTGCGACCTGCCAGCTTCCCCATTGACTTTGCTTGTCAAATGCCAGCAGTGAAGGTGACAAATGGTGATTATGTGACCATGGGACACTGCAACTGTTGTAATTGTGAGCCAGTTGCCAAGTGCCTGAATCATGATCATGTGACCATGGGGACACTGCAATGGCTGCAACTACAAGGAACTCTTGTAAGTCCCCCTCGTTCAGCACTGTTGTAACTTCGAATGATTGCTTAACAAGTAGTTCAACGAGGACTACCTGTCAAGTTTTTATTTTCAAACTGTTGAATGCCCATCTATAAGTGAATGATTGCCCTGCTGAACAAGAAAACAGCATGTCATTCTAACTTTATACGAGGTCTCAAACTCCTGTATCATACCGCCGGGATGCACAGAATCCTCCAATGCTCCAAATGTTCCTTTTTCTAGTTCTGCTAGTTCCTAATAAAAGGCATGCACACACTCTTGTAGAAAGCTTTAAAAACATACAGCCAGGAATTTAATCATGGTTTTTGTTCTCTGTTAATTAAGAGAAGAACCCTCTGAATCCACCCTAACAACTAAGCCAAAGTACGGTAACACTCTCAACATCTGTGCCAAGAGAAAACTCTTCCTGCCACATTTGTCCATATCGCCTATCAAGAGATCATACTGGATGGGTAGTTTGCTCAGCAGTTCAGCTGGCTGCGTCTTCCTTCCTGTCGAGAGTCAGACTGTGATCACTCTGATTATAATTGCGCTCCTAGAGCACAAATCGTGTGAAAGGCTAACCTGTGAACAAGTGGTACCCACCCTCTGCTCTGTTTGTTTGTTAGACAAACATTTTAAAAAGCCAACCCAAAGAACGTTATTCTTTGACAACAACAAAAACTGCTAATAACACAACTATCTCCAGTTATTCATTTGCAGCCCCAGTGAAGTTAATAACACATTTCAATAATGTGCACATTACACACAAATAACCATATCACTATGCTTCCCGCTTTTATTTATTTAAATAGCATGCTTTTCTGCTCCCGAATCTGTAGCACTCGCAGAAGCCATTCTGTAAACTTAGCCTCATTTCAGTGCTAGTTCTTTGATTAAATGGTTAAGCTCTGCAAATGCCTCATTACTGAAACTCAATATTCTGCAACAGTTGTCACAAAGGTGTGGGGACTAAGGACATATTTGGTATATGTTTAGCCAAATAAATATCCCTAAGAAGCTTTGAAATTTTGTTTTGTGGACTAAGCATTCCAACAATAGCTTCTATTTTAATTTCATTAGGTTTTATCTGAACCATAGTAAGAATATGACCCAGATATTTTATTTTTCTCAATTTGAATCTATATTTTTCTGTATTTAATTTCAGATTTCTTTGCATTCATGTAGCATGTTTCACTCTTCTAGCATTCGCTTGTTTACTTCTGTTTTGTTTATCTCATCAATACAACCCATACCTTCCTCAGAATCCTTTAAGTTAGAGTTTGGAAACAGATGAAATAAAAAGAACAGTCTTTTAATTGCCAAAAGGTATATTAACTGTGCATAGTTTTGAACTATTTTCATCTAGTTGTAGGTAACAAAATGCATTGCTAGCATCTAAACTGTAAATTGTTTTGCACTTAAAATATTACAATAATTTCATCTATATTAAGTAAGTTAAAATGTTACTTCAGAAGAGCTTTATCCACGTTACTTGGAGCTAAACATATTCAAATTTGGTCTCTTCCTATTTTTTTTCCACCATTATGTAGGATTAACTCATTCTGTTGGCTCCGCAACTTAATCACACCCAATTATTCCATCCATTTAAATTCTGTGGTATCTTAGTTCTCAGTGGGAGAGGAATCTTTTTAGGAATTCAAATCATTGGATGGATATGTGGATTTAATTTAATAGAATAGTAACCATTCCTCAAAATAACATATTTAAAACTGTCAGAACTATTATTGTTCTCTTCTAATAAATTTAAATGTGGCAGCAAGTTTATTTCAGTTACTGTCCTTATTGTCCATTTTTGCTTCAAAAGCCACTATTTGAAATTCCAGTGTAAAACACTTTTCTTTATCTTAATACACAACCCCCCTCCCCACCTTCTGCCACATTTCCTTTATACTCCTTTTTTGCTGTTGTTGCACAGAGTAAGTAACCAATCTGGCATTTGACTTTTCCCCCCAAGATTTAACTTGCAATGTCTTATGAACATTTGTAGACAAAATGTTAATTTGTGCCACAGCATCTATTTTAAAGCATATTGCATATTTAAACCAGCATCCCAATCTTCTTCCCAACCATTTGAAATTACAGCCCTGATGAACAATTCCTAGAAATGGTCTTTTTCTAATTTTTTCTTATATTCTTTTTCTATCTCTTCCTCCATCAGTGCAGATGTTTTTAATTTGCAACTCTGTGCCCTTAGTCCTTCTCATCTTTACAAAATTAAGTTTGCCACATTTTCTAGTGTTTTCCATACGCCGAACAAGTCTGAATACTTGGTAAATACCACAAGATTTCCCAGCTTCTGTTTTTGAATATGGCATTTGAGGTTGTTTAATTCACAGTTTATCTAGATAAATTTTAACATTTATAATATCCAGTTGTTTCTGTGCAATTCTAATCCTTTCAAATTATACATTGCTATTTTTCTGCTTGGCAAACATCTAACGCTTTTTCCAATGTCAAATCACTCAGTAATCTTGCTATTACCTTTTCTAAGCAAACAATTAAGAGAATCTTTCAAGTGTCCAAATGCACAAGTCTGTGCTAATCATTTGAAATCAGTCACATTTCTCCTTTCTGTTCTTTCCTTATCTTTCATAAATAGCATTCTTTCTTGGTGCACAATAAACTTACAATACTGCCTAAGTTGAAGCAAAGTGGATTTTTTTTTCCTTCCATAAGGATGGGAGAGTGGGAAACAAGCTCCCTGCAACTGCTACTTCTTGAGTTGGCCTGGTCTGAAAGAAGTTGCCATTTTCTGTGGCCCTTGGGGGCCAGGCTCATGGGGGCCAGGTTTCCTTTCTGCCAAGTGTTCTTTCCAATTGGGTAGAAGAAACAAAGTTCAGCACAGATGCTTTTTATAACCTCCCCAGGTTAGAAGGTGTTCTCTACTTGCGCTGAAGTTTCAAAAAGTTCAGTTCTGTTCCTCAGGGCCACACCCAGAGAAACATAGCTGAAAAGTAAACACAGCCTGAAATACCGGGGAGGGAGAGAGAGAGACGAGAAGGAAGAAGCGAACCCTTCAGCTGAAGCCTCAATAGAGTGAAAGACAGCAATTAGACTCTCGTGTGCTCAGGAATTCAGTCGTAAATGATAGGAAAGGCAATCTCATAGGACATCTGTTCCATGTAACACCTTCTGATGCCTCATTGTTAAGATGCATTCATGCTAAGTAAAATCATCTTTAAAAGAAAACAGCATTTCTCTGACTATTGGCAAAAGAATCAACCAAGTGAGAGGGAAAACAAGTGAGGTCTATTAAATTAATAGTTAGGTCTTTCATTTTCAGAATCCGTAATGCAATCTTGTCTCAGATACTTAGGGTTAATTGTTTTCACACTAATTCTGGTGTTTTCTCCCTGGCTTGAGAGTGGAAGCAATCATTTTTCTCCATACCATTGTACATAAAACAGTTATTATGCCTGATATGTAATGATAATTATATGATTCTTTAAAAAATCTTAAAATGAAAGCAGTTCTGATATTGGTTTTAACCATATGCTATTCTTCCAATCACTGTAATAACTTTTCTTGACGTATGAAGGATTGAATGAAAACATAAAAACAGTGAAAGAGTACCAGATCATATTAACATTGCAGAAGTTGAAATAATGGAATTAGGATTCAGATTACTTTCACCAAAATTTTTAAAGAAAGAAATGCTTAAAATTTATTCAAGACCTGGAATAGAGCACAACCCTAAACCCTCAGCCATTTCATCAGTGACTTGCTTTTCTCCCTGGAAGCTTGGGCAAAATTATGCGCACATTAGGATTCATCTCATAGTTTTCCCAACTGAAGAGGCACCACATGACTGCTGCTGTTTCACCTTCCTTTTGCTTTTGTACAGAAAAATGGGTAACATCAGGGTGGGACTTAAGCATCACCCCCTAATACCACCCAACCATTTAAGGATGGGATTCAGAGAATGCTACCTAGACAATGCTGGGATTCTAAGTGCAACATTTAATTAAAATATGCAAAATAGGCACATTACAAACCTAGCAGCTCTAATTCTAAAGGACTAATGGGATACCAAACAGATATTTACAATAAAAAGACTAGCTAAACTAGACCATACAGAACTTACTAACAATATGTAATAAATTGAAACAGGTAAAATTAAATAATGTCCAATATAAAAGCCAGGGAAGCTTGTCACAAGTCCAGTCCAGAAACCACAGATCCCCGATCAGAGGGACATCCCTATTCCTTGGAAACAAACAACGGTCTAAGCCTAGCTTTCAAAAACTAAAAAGTTGTCTGTCATCCGAAGACTAAGGAGAAGTTGATTCCAGAGCTCTGGTCCTGAAAGCCTGTCATCCTTGAATTTGCCAATGGAGTACTGGGAACAGCCAAATGGTACCTATTTGCAATGATAAATATAGCCAGATACTTGTATTGTGTCTCTAAAAAGTAAGGTCAGACAACAGGACCTGGAGGAGGAGGGTGAAGTGGTAAACTTCCATGGGCAGACAGTGCCAGTGGCTAAGTTTCCATATGAAAAGTTACCAACTGCTATATTAAATATACTAAATATATTAAAATAGTAAGAAGAATGGCAGCTCCATTTGTGTCCTATACTACCTAATGAGGAGATGGATCAGTTTGATATAGCTGCCTAGCTAGGGGCATCCTCAACAAGCTGAGTTTTTGTCAAAATAACAAAACATAATGATATCATGATATGTGTTTTGTCATTGCTTATGCCTCCATGCTTATGCCATGATCAAGAACAGAACTGTCATGGCCTTTCCTGCTATTTTAACCAGCATCCTGAAATTCCCTGAAACAGGTAAAATTTGTGAACTCAAAGCAATTTGCTGGGAGTTGAGATTTATGATTGGCCTCTGTCTTTCTGAGCCTTCCTGCCTCATCTACAGTAGATGTTATAAATCCTTAACAATGGTTCCCCTTAAGAAGGAGGAGGAGGAGGAGGAGTGGGAGGAGGAGGAGAAAAAAACTTTAGGAAGCCACCATTCCATTGAACATCCTATCTAGTTGGAAAGTTCTAAGCATTCTGGAAATATACTCTGGATTTTCAGGTCCAATGCAGAACTTTAGAAAATCTAATGAAATGTGCAAAAATATGGTTTTAATGAAAAACATCTTTTTGAAAACATACAGTCATCCCTAAAAGGGAGTTTATTTAAGAAAAGAGGGAAACACAAGGAATAATGAAAACTACTATATATACAGGGACACGGTGGCGCTGCGGGTTAAACCGCTGAGCTGTCGATCGGAAGGTCGGCGGTTCGAAACCGCGCGGTGGGGTGAGCTCCCGTTGCTCGTCCCAGCTCCTGCTCACCTAGCAGTTCGAAAACATGCAAATGTGAGTAGATCAATAGGTACCGCTTCGGCGGGAAGGTAACGGCGTTCCGAGTCGTCATGCTGGCCACATGACCTGGAAGTGTCTATGACAACGCCGGCTCTAAGGCTTAGAAACGGAGATGAGCACCGCCCCCTAGAGTCGGACACGACTGGACTTTACGTCGAGGGAAACCTACTATATATACAGCTTTCAGAATAAGATCAATAAAACAAAAAACAATTTAGCTAGTTACATGTTGCCAGTCTGAGTAGATTTCTTGGGTTTCAGAGCTCATTACAGTGAAAAGGAAATGAAAATTCCTCTTGATTTCCTGCTTACATACTATTAGTCAAGCTCTTCTTTTTCTCTATGAATTTCAAAGTTTTATAAAAACTGTAATGTAATATGGTTTTGCTCATCCAAGTAATATGCTGTATTTCTGATGTCAAGAATCTAACTGCAAATGGCTAGAAGCCAGGTGGCTGAAGCCCTCAGTGACCTCACAGTTAAATGATAGATGAGCTGATCAGTTTTAACTAGACAACCTATTGTGGAAAAGAGCTTCCTATCTGCACTGAAAGAGGAAGATCAACTTAGTTATTTTCATTTCCCAGCGTAAAACAAATAAACACTTGGACAGGCATGTGCAATTTTCCTCCAGCAGAAGCTGTGCTTTAATACTTTCTATATATTTACTGCACCCAATGGGCTGCCCTGGAAGGGGTAGGGCTGAAATTGTCAACCTGATTATGGAGAGGGTATGCATCCCACAAAATCTGACACAGAGGGTGCACAAGGTCTTCTCGGTTAAACAGTGCCATCTTGTGGGATGTGTAGTTTGGTTGAGTACATCTAAGACCTTCCATAACATCTGGAAAACTGATTGCATAAGGGTCCCAAGTGTTGTACTCAGATTTATTTGTTTGTTTGTTTTATTCAAACAAACTGCCCATCTCACATTCATAACTCTGGGTGGCTTACAATTAAAACATAAACAATACCAAACAACCAAATAATAATAATAATAATAATATACATCCTGAAATGATACCTTTAATATTATTAAACAACAACATCTGCCAATCCCAGGACCTTGGGAAGGACTCTATAGGTGGACAAAAATGCCAAATCCAGTCTATCTGGCTGACTGTGCAATCAACCATAATAACAAAGTAACCATACAAACAATACAAAACGTTAAAACAATCAAAAACAATTAAAAGTCACAGAGTACAATCACCAGAAGAGCACAGCCCTTCAAGGAGAGTACAGCCATTTTATGGGCTGTCTCTCTCACCGCTCTCTGACCACCCTCCCAGGCCAGATGGCAAAGCCAGCTCTTCAGGCCCTTCCAGAAGGCCCTCAAGGTCAGGGCCAGCCTGACCTTGGGTGGAATATGTTTCAGAGGGCAGGTGCTACAGATTCAGCTGAATGCAAATGCACTTCAGACCGTGATGTTACAGGCAAGCAGGTTTGGGCAACCTGAGTTGACTAAACGGAGACTCAGTAAGGGGAACTGGCATATTTGAGGCATCCTGTACCAGTTAGCTGCTGGCAACCTTCTCAGCTAGATGCCTCTCCAGCTGCCACTTCAGACTCTGCCCATGAAAAGGCAAGACTTTGGCAGATGTGAATGCCAAATGGTCACAGTGGCTTGCAGGGAGATTTTCTGCCTGTCCTTCCCCACCAGGGGGCAGGCAACCCTGAACAGTGCTGATCAACCCAGTGATGGAATAAGGGGAGAAAGTACTGAAATTGAACTGAAGGTTAAGTGTCTAAAGATGGGGGACACTGACCTCCTGGAGAAGACATAGAATATAAATTTAATAAAAGCAAAGCAACAATTTGACACCTTAACAAACATCTGTGTGTGAAGCTGAAAAATGGGTTTCCAAAGCAGATATTTACCTAGTCTTTGACTCTGGGTTTTCCTTGGCTCGGGGAATGGCTGAAGATGCCCTATGACCAAGCAGCTGGACACAAGTCCCACATCTAGATCAGTAGATATTTGAAATCAGAACTATCCATTCCACAAAGAGTAACATGTCCCCATTTTCTTACTGCATTGGTAACATCCCTGAGTCATCCATTATTTTATATTTTAATGGCATACTTATTCTGTGGTTTATTTGTCCAGTCAGCGGCTGCGAGCTGGTGAAGGTCACACTTTAAATAAAACAGAAGAGGCTTATGTCCACTTTTAACTTCAAGTAATTATAGCTCATCAAGTGTCACCCTGCATTAATTGACGCTGGTGAGGTTTATTGAGCTGGCCTCCCTCTGCCATTACCTGCAATCATTCAGCTGTCCTCTGGTATGCAGTTTTTGGTAAGCAGCTCTTCCATATTTCCCCAAAGTCATACTGAAAAAAACTTTGCTTTGGCCCTGGTTCTGCTTCCACACTGTACCAGTTTGGTGAAACAAAATATTAAGAAAGCAGACAGCAAGAATGATTCAGGACAAAAGGAAAGACAAAACCTGAGGGCCCCACAATCGTAAAAGGAGGAATGCTAAGTATAAAAGGAGATTTTTATTACTATTAGTAAGCTATACTGGTTTGATATACTTTCTGGGTAACTCTTAATTGTAAAAGAACAATGTAAAATGTTTCAGGTTATTTAAATGGGGAGAAACAGAGTAGAATTTGGCTGCCACTATACAGAAGGATAGTCTGGTTGTTCCAGGGCCAAAGGTTGAACAGCAAAATGCATATGCCTAGAGTAAGTAGGAGTGAGACAGTGGAAAAAAATTGTACTCCCTCTTCCCTGGTTTGCAACAAACTATATACTTTGTCATTAAATCAGAATGAACAGGTTGTGGCTTTTTTGTGGCTTGCCCTCTAAGTCAGAAAGTGCAAACAAGCTTCAAAAAGTTTTAGGAAAACAAGGAAGCAACAGTGCTTTAACTATGGATTGATTGAATGAAGGTTCTGGCCACAATAATCATGGGGAGGAGAAGGAATGTAGACACAATAAATGACATTAGTCCTAGGTAAAGGTAAAGGTTTCCCTTGACATTAAGTCCAGTTGTGTCCGACTCTAGGGGGCGGTGCTCATCTCCGTTTCAAAGCTGAAGAGCCGGTGTTTGTCCGTAGACACTTCCGTGGTCATGTGGCTGGCATGACTACACGGAACGCCGTTACCTGCCCGCCAAAGCGGTACCTATTAATCTACTCACATTTGCATGTTTTCGAACTGCTAGGTTGGCAGGAGCTGGGACCAGCAACGGGAGCTCACCCCATCACACGGATTCGAACCGCTGACCTTCCGATCGGCAAGCTCAGCAGCTCAGCGGTTTAACCCACAGTGCCACCACGTCCCACTTGACATTAGTCCTACTCAAGCATTTAGTCTGAATGCAAGGGGGTATCAAATGTGTACAGGGTCAGGAGGCCATGTATCATTTCCCCTCATCATCTTGCAGATGCTGGCTCTACCTCCCCATTCCAATATTTATTCTCAGTGACCAAAAGTCAGGAAGAATAGAGGCAATAAAAGTGGTATACGTGATCCCAGTCCCCTACACCAGGTGGGGGTGCAACATATTTCAGATTGAGGGCTGCGGGTGGCCACAATCTCAAAAACAGGTGGGCTGAGACCAAAAAAAAAGAAAAGTTGAGTTTGAAGGAAAAACTACATTTGCTTTTATTTAAATTCTCTATAATTGATATACTATTATTTTGTTTACTTATTTTGTCCTTTTGTCACATTAAAAAGTACAGTTCAGTAATAACTTTCGAAAGGGCTCTGGAAACCTCATCCAAAGCTTTGGGGGCCACTTCCATCCCTGATGGTCAGTCAGATATTTCTTCCTTGCACACTTGGGGTCCTTATGCATCAAGCTGAAGACCTGAATTCCCCTGTCTTGGAATATTTGGTTCCTGTTCAAGATGGGAAGCTCAGCAGAACACAGATCAAAGTGCAATTTTTCTTAGACTGCAACAGTCAAGGAAAAAGATAGACAAGAAGCAGCCTGAAAGTCAAGCTGAGAAGGGCAATCAAAATACAGACGACTCAGCTTGTAGTAATCAGGATGAGGTTTGCAAGGAAAATCAAGATCCAGGCAACAAGCCCATTTAAACTCTTAGTCACAGGGTCCGAGACAGGATGCAAGGGAGACAATTACAGGAATACAAAGGGTACATTATTTCCACCAACTGGCTGTTTTTGAGTAATACTTAGTACTTGCTTGAAATGAGAGGTTACTCAAGAGCAACATCTTTTCCTAATTATTTCTTCTCTGTAATCTGACAGTTATGTACCTTTCTCTTGGGATTGGGAAATAGGTCCAAGATACTGGCTCTTCCCTGTTCTCTGTGTTGGGGCCTGGATCTGCAGATTGAGTGGCTTTCAAGAACTTCCCACTGCTGATTTTCCTCTCTGAGGATAAACTAGCTGAGAAGGCCCCAACATACAGAATGGGTGATACTGGATTTAATCATAAAAGGGTGCCCAGAAGTACCCTGTATGACATTGTCAAACATTTTGATAGATTCCTTCACTTCTGCTCTGCTTTTATTCCTCCATTCAACTATTCCTTGGGGAATGATTGTTGTTCATAACATTATGAACTAGAGAGTAGACAGATCATATCTTTCATTGCTGAGTCATAGTACTATATTTGAGATAATCAGATGGAATGGATAAGGAAGTGATTCAGCGTGCGCGCATGCGCACACACACACACAGTTTCTTCACAGGACACAATTGTAGAACTCAACTGTCACAGAATATAGATAATGACTATTAATAACAACTATTAATAAAAAGGACCTCAGACAAACATATGGTTCTTTAAGCGTTCCTTACAAACACTTGCAGAAAGTAGCAGATCAGTTCAGTGCAATTGCTTGGATCCAAGAGTGTCTGCAAGGGAGGTCAAAGAAGGCAAGATGGCCAGCACAACAAGCACCCCACCTCTGCCTGGATCTGTCGAAGTTCCATCCAGAAACCAGAGTGGCTAAAACATTTTTGCTGAGAAGGCTAAAACATTTTTGCTAATCTGACTTGAAGCAGAAAGCCTTTCAAGAGGCCATTAAGCTCTTTCCAAACATTTTAAAAACATAGAAGTTCAACACAGGAGGAGGGGGTTGAGTATGTTACTTCTACTCCCCTCCTATTACTCTTTATCCAGAGGAATAACTTTGAAATGGTGGAACTACCATTTTGTGGTCATATTTTTCATGGTTTGAATCTCTGGGAAATCAGGACTTTAAATTTTGAGAATCTCCAAAGAAGACAGGATTCTCTGTGTCAGCAAGTCATCCTTACATGCGGAGGGAGAGGCAGAGGGAGCACCTCCAATGGGCAGGGGAATGCTTTCCTCCTCTTCACATACAGAACAGGGATTTTTTTTAAAAAAGGTATTTACTCTTGAACTAAATCTAGCAATCGAGGCAATAGCTGCAACCTTGGGTACAAATAAACTGTTTAAATCAATTGACTTCAGGGGTACTGAAGCAAACTGCATAGGATTAAAAGCCTAGACCTTTTTCACATTTCCTTTGACAGAAAGAAATATATGCTTACTCCAAAGCACAGCGTGGAAAAGGCAAGTGAGAAATAGACAGCGGTTGTTTCATAGCTAATTGTGTTCAGTTCCTGTAGTGTGAGCACTTTTGTGCCCATGGAGGAAATGTTTATGTCAGCTTGGAAACTTGCAGAAACTCTTTCTTCTTGTCTTGATTTTTGTAAAGTCAGTTTTCTTTACACATTGGATTTGTCTTTCTGGGCAAAATGCCAAGTCATGTGAAGAAATTCAGAGCTGCACATGATATCTGTCTGAAGCAGCATCACTTTATTTTGTGGAGCAATCTTGAGTTAGAGTGAAGGAGAAATTTGATGAGAGATATCTGGCTGTTCTACTGGAAGTCTGCTGAAGTAGCTCCTGAGATGTGGCTTCCCAAATTCCTGGCTCCTTGGCACTCGGTAGAGTAGCCTTGACCATCATTTTTGACTAATGCAAAGCACCCCTTGAGGTTCCTCACAGCCTCACTGCTCAGGTATTGTAGTTTGTTTCATTTAGCAACCTTGCAGGACCTTTCCATGCAAGTCTTTAAAAGCAGTTTGCTGAATCAAGGAACCACATAACATCCCCATTTTCTGCTACCCTCCAGTGTGAAGATCTGTACAATGATTACAATATGTGGTTGTGTAATTGTCACAGGCTGCTATTTCTTGAGATCATAGACAGTTCTGCATGGCCCTTATTTTTAGGGAAACTGACACAGAATGTAGATTGGAATCTGCCTAACTTTTGCAGTATGTACTTTTCCAGGTTTTGCCATGCAGTTCTTACCTTAAAATAGGCAGAGAAAAATGGCATTTATTAAAAATGCATTTTGTGAAAAACATTCACAAAAATAATAGGGAAGTATGTAATTTAACTTTGTTAACAGAAAAAGAACAGGCACATTGGATGGAATGAGCTTACTTCCCTGTATGTTACTAGGGATGGACAGATCTGCTTAATTTCAACTTGATTTTTCAATTCTCTCACCCTGCAACCCCACATTAAGCTGAGTTTAGTCCATTTCTGCATGAATGATTAAAAAAAAAAGAGTTGACATCACCTTTTTCTGAATTTGTGCTGCATTTCATTTTTGTATGAATTTTATTTAACACATACATTTTCCAAACAATTTGAATGTGTGCTGATTCAGTCCAGATTTTGTCTCTGTATGTGTATTTTGGGAGCAACTGAAGAAATCTTTGTAGGGAATCTTCCCAGAGAAAATGCAACTCAAAGGAGTTATTTTAATTAAATATAAGGTGGCTGGTAATGTTTTCTTTCTTTTGCTTATTTTACAAGAAAGCCATCTTACGGTTTAGATAAGAAGAGCTTCTGAACGTTCTTTAAATATAGCCCATCTCTGACAGGAAAGCAGAATGAGAGAAATAATTAGCACACATTGAACTCTCATGGAACTTCTGCTTAAATTTTAATGTTTAACCAGAACTAGAGAGAGATGTTCCAGATCAGAGAATCAACTAACACAGTTAATATTATTTTAGCTGGAGGAAGAGCACAGGGTTCAATTTGAATTGAAACTATGGTGCACAGTTTGGAGAGTAGGGGGACAGCTTAAGCCTTACCCCCGAAGCTTCAGTTCTGAATTGTCCTGCATGCAAGTTTCAAAAAAGTAAAAACAACCTCCACTGATGTCAGTGGAGATCCTTTTTCATTTTCTGACTTAGAACCATATGCTTCCTCTAATGAAAATAAAATCAACAAGGTTGGCTATATGGTGTATAATTGAGAGCCAGTTTGGTCTAGGGGTTAAGGTGCTGGGCTAGAACCAGGAGCCTGAGAGTTCTAGTCCCACCTTAGGCATGAGAGACGGCTGGGTGACCTTGGGCCAGTCCCCCTCTCTCAGCCTAACTCACCTTGCAGGGTTGCTGTTGTGGGGAAAATAGGAGGAGGAAGGAGTATTGGGTATGTTTGCCGCCTTGAGTTATTTATAAAAATAATAAAGAATGGATAGAAAATAAATAAATAAATAAATAAATAAAGTGTGTTCTGATCCTATCATAGAATCCATATCATAGAGTTGGAAAGGGCCACTTAAGCCATCTAGTCCCTGCTCAGTGTAGAAATTGATCCAAATTAAAGCATCCCAGCCAGATGGGTGCCTAGCTTCTGGTTGTAAGGGCCCAGACTGCCAGGGCAGAACTCACTGTTTTTCTGGTGGGCCGGGACAGTTATGTAAAGAACTTTCAGCTGCCTCTGCAGGCCATCAAGAGACAGGCCAAGCATCTGTTAACTCGGAATGGAAGGAGGAAAAAAGTCTAGAGCTTAAATGCTGGAATATGTGTGCCCATGCAAACCCACCCCACCCACTTCATTGCACTGCAGTAGGCATTCCCTATTGTGTTTGAGGCTTCATTCTGGTCTTCAGCCAAGATTCTAATCTTGTCAAGTCATTAGGATCCTCTGCCAAGTCAAGTGCTGAATAAGTGCTTAAGTGTCCGGAGAGCTGTGTTTTACTGCTGAGCCCTAGTGTGAAGCCTGGCATGCCTAAAACATGGTCAGTGAAGCAGACCCCACCCTACCTCTCTGGATAATGTTTTCACTGTCAAACAAATTATATTGTTAGCAAGCTGTTTTCTAACATTCATTTGGAATCTGTCTTACTAAACAGAAATTCATTATTTTTGCAAATACACCCCAGAACAAAAGAACAGGTCTGGATCTTCTTCTGAGTGATAATATTTCCATTATTTTCATATCAGAGGCCCATTTAGTCTTGTGGAAAAACTGTTGGAACAGGAGTTGACCAAGCTGAACATGAACCAGCAACATGATGCAGCTGCGAAAAGGCAAAAACAATTTTAGACATCATCCATAGAACTCTAATTTCCAAATCACAGAAAGTAATTTTTCTACTTTATTCTGCTTTGGTCAGACTCTGTCTTGTTCTTGTTGAATTCTGGGCACCACACTTAAGGAGAAACTGGAACAAGTTCAGAGAAGGACAATGAGGTCAATCAGTAGACTAAGTCATATGAAGAAAGATGGAAGGAAATAGGTGCATTTAGCCTTGAGAAGAGAAGACTAAGTGGGCCTCTGATATGAAAATAATGGAAACATTATCACACAGAAGAAGATACAGACCTGTTCTTTTGTTCTGGGATGCAATCCAGCCTACTCTTAACTGGCCTACTAACCAGCATTGAATGAATCACATGCTTTCCTGAAGTCAAGATATATGTTTCTATTATTTATTCAATAATGTTTTAGTGTGAAAGGTCCCCTATGCAAGCACCAAGTCACGCCTGACCGTTTGGGGGGACACCGCTTTCGCAACATTTTCTTGGCAGACTATAGAGCAGGGTGGTTCGCCATTGCCTTCCCCAGTTGTCACCTTCCCCAGCAAGCTGGGTGCTCATTTTACCAACCTTGGAAGGACGGAAGGCTGAGTTGACCTGAGCCGGCTACCCAAGAATCCAGCTTCCGCTGGGATCGAACTCGGGTTGTGGGGAGAGTTTCGGTTGCAATACTGCCACCTACCACTCTGCGCCACACAAGGCTCATAATGTTTTAGTAGATTTGCTTTTTCTCTTTTTTCTGTTCAGTGATTTATATTTAAATAAGAAAATAGTGGCAATTTTGGCATTCAGATCAGAGATTTAAAAAGGCCTTTAAAATTCTTTTCCTTTCCATTAAAAATAACTCGACGTATTCTGTTTCTTATGGTTAATTGTTCCTCAACAATATACTGAGCACTAACTGTACAACTTCTGCAATTTCTCTGTCCAGTTACTGATATTATATCTGTATATTATTAATTTATTATTATTAGTTGTAATAATAATAAAAAGGTACATGTTTCCTACAGCATGCACTCAATCTATTATTCAATAAAAGAAGTTTTCCAGTAAAAACTGAGTTCAGATCAGTCTGGCAAGATTTGTTCTTGACAAATCCATGGTGACTTCTGGTAATTATCACATTCTTTTCAAGGTGCTTACAAATTGATTTCTTTTTGATCTGTTCTAGAATCAATTCTATAGTTTTCTCCATTTATCCTCCTTCTCTTTGAAGACAGGGGCATTTCTCTCCATTGGTTGCTTGCCTGTTCCCCATTTCTCCAGGATTTCTGAAGGATAATATATAAGTTTGGCTAGACTATCAGTAATTACTTCAGTACTTTAGAGTGCAATTCATGTGATCCTGAACATTTAATCTCAAAGTAAAAGGTATTCCATGAACATGTTTCTATCACTCCCAGGCTTCGGTCTTGGCCCTTCATCCCGCTGTTCACAATTATTTGGCAGGATGCTTATTTTTTTATTGGAGAAGACTGAGCCCAAGTAGGAGTTTAATACTCTCCCTTTTTGTTTTATTATCATTTTGCCTTCTTTACTGAGCAGTTGGTTTACTCGTTTTCTTTTTATTCTAAACACATTTAAGAAGCTGTTCCTCTTGTTCCTAGCGTCCTTTGCTAGCTTTCATTTTTTTGAACATGAGCTCTGTGGTTCTGGTTCCCTGTCTATACTTTTCTTCCATGCCCCGGTCCTCCTCCTGTTTCTGATACAAGTTCTTTTTTGTTTTCGTCTTCACTAAACTTTTTGTGTAGCCACATTGGCCTTTTCTGCTGTCCTTTACATTATTTTGTTACTAGAATTGTTTGCATTTGTGTTTTTAGTATTTTCTCCTTTATGAACTCCCATGCATTTTATTTATTTTAGGATTTATATAGCCACTTAGCTTGCAAAAAGTGTGACTATGGCCAACATACAGCAATAAGAATGGTATTACAAAATCCCCAATAACAAAACAACCTGAAATCAACAACAAAGCACCCAGCTGGGGCACACCAACATAGCCTACACCTCTCAGGATGAGCTCATCCTGGCTCCAATGCCTGAGGGAAGAGTCAGGTCTTCAAAGACTTCCTGAAGGCTAACAGAGTCAGGGCCAGTCAAATCTCAGGAGGGAGATCATTCCACAAGGCAGGCACCATGAGAGAAAAGGCACACCTTCTAGATCCCATCAGATGACATTGTTTCAAGAAGGAGCATGGAGCATGCCCATTCTGTTGGAGTGTTTGGGAGGGACAGAGACAACTGGAGACAGTTCTGTATTCTGGTCCTCTTTCTTGGACTGATAGGATGATTGAGAATACAACCTGAGCCTCCAGGTTCTTGAGCTTCCTTACAAGATTTTCAAAATCAGTAGTGATACAGTTGTAGCTATAGTATCATTTGCCCTTGCTTATATTAGATGGAACAGTACCGGCCAGTGGATTTGATAAGTCTTGGAAGTTCTTGGCACATCCTTGACTGTGGTTCCTCCTGTAGGGAACCACTGTCTTGTCTTTGGCTCTGCAGTTCTTCCCCTGAACCAAGCCTGTCATATCTACAATGGCCTCTGAAAACTATTTCAGGGTTCCAGTGAGGCAGAGGACCTTCTACATCTCTTGCTTCTGACTGTGACTCCCATCCACTGGGCTTGCTCCTCTGCTTGACTCTCCTCCTTATGAAGAGTTGTTCCCACTAACCGTGCCTGTCATAGGGCCTCCTTTCCTTTGGACTGGTAAATCCTTGTTCTCCCTGATTAGCTAAAGTGTGGTCATTGCTGCTCCAGTCCTTTGACTTTTTCTTCAAGTATTACTATGAGCTTGTTTTTGTGGCAAATACAGGCCAAGTTGTTTTCAAGCAAGAAAATAAATATGGCACAAACATTACAGGTCATAACTGCTCTCTCATATTCCCTCTGTTGTATTAATGCCACCAGTAGAAAGACTTTATTTCTTCATGTTCCTTTCTTAGGCTCTCGTGTTACCCAGGTTTGAACTCTTGACTTGGAAAATATTTTAGACTCTCTTTTAAACTATTCTGTTAGCTTTCCCTGTTAGCTCACTCAGGAACACCTCTAGCCCTAGTTATCATCAAATATTCAATAGTGGTCACAGTAAATATTAAAATTAAAGATGTGCAGTTTTAATTTGGAAATGTTTATACTCTTACGAATTACATGCCCCTGGATGCCACAGTGGATTCCCTAGTGGCAGATGACACCATTTTGTTTAAAAGGAAACCATAGATTTCCTGATAATCTCTACTCAGTGTACTGTGTTCATTTGTATCTAAATTAATGCAGGCAGAAATATAACAAATACCTGTTATGGAAAAAAGTAAGGTAGAGGAAAGTCTCAAAAAAGACATTTCTAGAAAAACAGAGTGATAGCTTATGAGAAGCATCTTAGGGAAGGTGAAAGAAGAAAAGGCAAGAAATATAAAATGTTCAACAATGTCCAACTGATGAATCATAAAGTAAAGTTTTGTTGCTGAGGCCTTTGAATGAACTGGTATTTAAACATTATCTCTCTGGATAAGCCAAAGGCACAGAAGATGAGCTGCTGTTAGGCAATGAAACCCCTGCTGTTGCTGTAAGGGTTTAATTACTTGCCACATTACAGGGGAGTGAATGAAGCTGGCATTGCAATAACTGAGGATTTATTTTTGTCAATGAAGGACAGAAGTGGCTGCAAAAAAATATTACAAAAAGGTGGCTAATAAACTAGGTTTTATTAGCTATACTTGTTTAAAGTGTTTATAGGCTAGCATGCTGATGGGCATTTGATGAGATTGCGTTTCTTAATTGTGATCACGCTGGGACTACTAAACAGCATGAAGCATGCCAGAAATCTGAAAAACATAATGTACGCATATGTGAAATCAAGATTTATCTATCCAGACTATACATAATCAGTTTGGCAGCTGGTATGCTAAGCTGCTGAAGCGGTTCTGGAATTGGGCTAGTGTAATTTCTATGTTGTTTTAAAACAGGATTGGCAGGACTGGTGAATCTTACATCTCAGAACAGAATACCAGCCAATCACTTGGATCCACTGTCATTTCTGATGGCTGTTAACCCATTTCTAGCCTGCTCTACTTCACTTCAGGGAGGCCTCAGATGACTGAATCAACTCAGTAATTGTGCAAATAACTTAAATCATGTCTTTGTTATTTTGAAAAGAAATGGTCACCTTATAATTGGAAGCATGCATGGTGAAGTACAATAGAATAAAAATCCATATAGATTATACTAAAACAATGAATTACACAACAGCTAAAAGCAACAAATAAGAATTATGGAGAATAGCCTAGTTTAAGACAGAGCATAATAGTAGAAGTATTAAGAATTTAACTTGCAAGGGACACTAAAAACGTCCATTTTCTGGGACAGAAAATGTAACAGAGTAGGTAATCAGACAATTCCATAACTGGTATCTACTACAGTCCAGCTCCTAAGTACTTCAGCAAATGAAGGTCCTTGAAGAAGAATCTCCACTGATGATCTCAAGGTTCAGCTCAGAAATAGGATTGTACACAAATCCCCTTCAAAGGACCTCAGAAACAGTTCCAGCTACAGGGAGATGCTGCAGTGGTAATCCAATCTGATTTATTGCCCAGATCAGAAGAGGTTTGTTAAAGCTGGGCCTTTGATCACTGGAGAGAGTGAACACTAGCTGTAATCCCATTTTTCCCTAAAGCGAATGGGTTGAAAGCTAAAGTGTTAAAATGGGAAAAGTATGTTAATTTTCTTTGAAACTGGTGTAATTTGAGTTTTATTCCTTGAAAACTGATTTAATCAAGAAATCTTAGGGTGGGGTAGAATTTTAGGAAAAACATCCTGAAAATGAATTTCTCAAAATGTTGGGACTAGTCAACTTTGAAGCTGAAGTACTTGTCAGTTGAGGAAGAAATATTATGGGTCTGACAAAAGGAACTGGGGAAAAAAAGACTGGTGCTTGTATTTTGCTGAGGGACCATATATAGCTCAATTTGAGGGGAAAAAAACCAAGGAAATTACTGTTTTGAAGAAAAGTAGAAAGCAGGACCTCAGGAAGATTTTTTTTCAAGATTGGACTAGTGCTCTTTCTTTGGCTTTAACTGCTGTTTCATTTTCTTTTTTAAAAAGTCTGCACAGCTGTTAAGTGAATTTTCCCCACCAGAGAGTTTAACAAGTTTTATTTAAATTGGGGCTATCAGGGGGACCAGTAGATGGCACCAAAGAAAGTTTTCTGTATCTTTTTGCTGCTATCTAGTAGTAGTCTAGATTTTGCAGTCCAGAACTGGTAGCTCTGCTTACATTCCACTTTTACCCTTTTTCTAGTATGCTAGGCTACAAACCAGCCTAGAATAAAGAGCAAATACCAGGACTGTTGCATCAGGGCTGCAAAAATCCATACAATCACTAGATGGGAGCAAAGGGATACAGGCCTCTTTGACTCTTGGTTATCATCTAATAGTTGTGTGAACTTTTGCATCCTAGTTCCAGTAGCCCTGAGATAGACTTCAAAATCTGAGATCTTCTTTCTATGTCAAAGATATTTTTTGTTCATATATAAGGCCAATCAATACTGTCATATGAGCCCCAGCAGCAACCTGAAATGATGTAGCCCAGACACAAGATTTATTACTTCAGTGGCAATAAGGCCTCAGAGAAAATAAAATAAAAGAATATTTGCATCATTATGCATCAGGGCAGTTGAAATAGTGATGGCAGTGGACCACATCGAGGAGTAAATCATGTTTACTTTCTTCTTAGTTTTTCCTTGGCACGGTACTTCTAGCACGTACTGATTGGATCCAGTTATGAATAAAAGCAAAAACCAAATAGAAGGACAAGCTTTAGAACGAATAAGAGCTGTATTCCAAACAGCAACTTTTGGAGACTGGATTGTATCAGTTGCAACCAGTGCCAGGCAGCCCACTCATAATCCCCTCTGCAATTTTTATGAGTGCCAATTTTGCAATGAATAAGCATTGTAATACTTTTTTATCTTCCAATTTATAGAGTTTGGCAGAACAGCATGTGCTAATTTAAACAGCTGAAAAGAGGAGGGAAGGTACCAAGCATGGATAATTAGAGACCACTTCTGTCAATCTGAGCCTCAAAGTTAACAGAAAAGTTTTTTCCTTATTTATGTGATTAGCGTGATGGTGATGGGGGCCATATGTGTTAACATCTGTAACAGGAGATCTAGGACTAATCATGCAGAATGAATGAGATTCACTCAATGCAGTGCCATCTCCATCCATATGCTTGGCTGAAAATTGCAGGTGGTTACCAGGATATCGGGAAGAGACATATGGCACTATTATCTCCAGAGAGGAGCCTTTGTCTGAATTGAAGATTATGGACAGTTAAAATATATTATTGCGAACACACACATACTCTCATATATACATAGTTGGCAACTATAGTTTCAGTTACCACACTTGGCCAACATCCTCTCAGTTTATGTTTTACCTATCATGTACAAGCTGTTGGAACTTGTGTAGAAATTAGAGGCTGGCATCTAGAAGAGTATATTTTTTATGGATGAGTGAAAACTATTTTGCCTTCATGCTCTTTTTGTAAGTTTTATTTATAATTTTGTTCTGTTCCATTGTTAGTCTCTGGCTTTAAGAAATCCTCTCAAAATATGTACTTAAACTTGTATGGTAAACATAGCCAATGCACATTTCTCTCAGTGTATATATTGATGCTTGTGTGTGATGCATATATAATTTATGTAAACTACCAAGTATTGCATGATACAACCTAGAGAAAACAGGTGAATATCGCTTATCTGTTGTCTGTGAGGTAAAATCAAATATCAAGTTTCTCAAATTTTCCATTTCTTCATCTCCTCTACAGAATTGTGCTGGCAACAGCTCAAGAAAAAAAAATAAGCAGTATTTCTTCATAGCGTTGCTGAGACCAGAAGAAATGTAGCCCAAAATAAACTAGTTTGGTTTGAAAGAAGGCATAATTGGACTTCTTGAATTGTTTTAGAAACAATTGTTTGACTTACAATACATCTAACCTTTATATACCCATTTAACACCTCCTTTGCCCACAAGGAAGTGGAGAAAAATGAGGGAGCAACAGAGTCAGCATGGTAGAGCAGCCCTGTTTAGGATCTGCTCTAGCCAGTTATCTCAGTGTCCAGAGGGACTGCATGGAAAGTCCATCAACCTGTCACTTGCTTTTTTTTTAACAGTATGTCCTAATTTGCCATATACTTTTCAGAAAATTACTGAAAAGGACTAATCTGTTTACTAAATTTGTGTACTCTCAGCCTTTGAACCCTTAACCAGTGGAAAGGAAAGATCAGATAGTATTCCCTGTGGTCCAAACTGAGTTATAGTATTTTGTAGTAAGATATCATTGTACAATATTAGTAATTCTGCATTGTAGAAAAATAGGTAAGCTTTATCACTGCTGTACTGTATTGTGGGTGTGTATGTATTGGGGTGTGTAGTATGCATGCACCTTGAATTATGCCCTCTGTCTCTATCCAGTCTTGGAGTTTGTGATTTAAATGTTTAGCACATGATTTGCTAACAACACTCAAAAGCTGATAGGCCTGTAATTGCATGGATCATTCTTATTGCCCTTTTTATAAATTGGGACTATTATTGCCAGCCCCCAATCTTTTGGACATAACTGGTCTGATCTATGAATGTAAATAGGGATGCTAGCAGAGGCACCCACCAGCTGGGATTGTTTTTAATTATTTCAGGCAAAACACAATCAACACCTGGAGCCTTGTTTGAAGGGATTCAATCAATCAGGTTACCTCCTGCACAGAGACAGGGGGCCAATTCTGAACCCGGTGCAGGTTCATCTTGCCCTCATTTATGTTACTAGCCGGGTCCACGTACAACCCAACCCTCTAAAATACTCCTCCCAGGCTTTAATTGGTACTTGATTGAGTGGGGCCTTCTCAGCCTTTTGGCTAAGAACAAGTGTAGTATCTGTCCTGGATAAAGTTTCAAAACAAATTGTGAAGCAGCATTTCTGTGAGAACTTCATTACCAGGAACCAGGATGAGTTTGTCAAGGATAACTCATATCAGACTATCTTTTTTTTTTTTGACAGAGTGACTATTTTGGTAGATTAAGGGCAAGGTGTGGAGATAGTGTGTACTTTGTTCTCAGTAAAATGTCTGGCAAGGTATCTTACGATAATCTTTGCTGATATCCATTCATACATGTGGACCAACAGAACTGCAACTGATTGAACAATTTACCCAAAGGATGTTTGTAAGTGATCCTGAAGCAGAAACTATTGAGTGGGACTCCTGAGGCATCTGTCCTTGGCCCGGTGCTATTTAGCATCTACATAAATGACCTAGAGGATGGAATGGAAGGGATACTTATCAAATTTGAAAATTCCATCAAGCTAACATTATTGGCTTAGAGGACAAAAATCAGAATTCAAAATTGCTTGAATATTGGGCTAATGATCAACTGTGACGTGTAAGGTCCTATCTTCGGACTGGAAAAATGAAATGCAGTTCAAGACTGGGAAGACCTGGCTTGGTGGAAGTCCTGGTACACCACCAGATGAACATGAGTTGTGTGATGCAGCAGCAAAAAACAGTGCAAACTTGGGCTGCATTAACAATAGCATGGCATCCAAATCATGGGACTTAATAGTTTTATTGTAGTCTGCACTAGTTAAATGGCACTTGGAATATTGTACCCAGTTCTGTGCATACTTCTGGTGTCTCATGGCTAGTAGCACTTGCATTTATATGCTCACTAGCCATTCCCTCATTCTTTTCATTCACCAATCAAACCATTACAATTTGCTGTATGAGTCTACATGTGCTAACATGAAAGTAGGTCTGACTGAAAATGGTGGGGCTTATGCTCAGGTATGGGATTGCAGCCTAAATCTGACATTTGTCACCATCTGTAAAGTAGGTCATGCATTTCTGAGTAGCGCAGAAGAGGGATAAATGTGACATGTAAGCCACAAGGAAAATAATTAACAATATTTATTTGTTTGTTTGTTTGTTTGTTTGTCAGATTTTTTTTATCACTGCCCATCTCCCCCACATGGGGGACCCTGGGCGGTTCACAGTAAAAACAGTCTAAAATTATAAATAATACTAATATTCCAATAAATATAAAATACAATATAAAATACAATAAAATCCAAATAAGGGCAGATCAATTCAGCCCATAAGGGATAAGGCTGATAACCAGCCCCAGGAATGGCTCTTCCTCTCCCCACTCCAAGCATGATGACAGAACCAGGTTTTCAGCTGTTTTCTGAAGTCCAGAAGAAAGGGGGCCAACTGTATTTCCAGGGGAAGGATGTTCCAAAGGGCGGGAGCCTCCTGGACCCCGCCAGATGGAATTCTCTTGCAGACGGGGTCTGTAGCATGTCCTCTCTGCATGACCAGGTGGGATGGGTTGATGTGACAGGGGTGAGACGGTCCCTTAGGTAACCTGGACCAATGCCATGTAGGGCTTTAAAGGTGATAACCAACACCTTGAATTGGACTAGGAAGCAAACTGGCACCCAATGCAGCTTGCAGAGCAGCGGAGTTATATGTGCTGATCTTGAAGCACCTAAAATCATCCACGCAGCCGCATTTTGGATCAGCTGTAGCTTCCGGATGCTCTTCAAGGGTAGCCCCATGTAGAGCGCATTACAGTAGTCTATATGGGAGATGACCAGGGCATGAGTGACCATTCGAAGGGCCTCTCACTCTAGGAAGGGGCATAACTGGCACACAACATGAAGTTGCACAAAGGCCCTTCTGGCCACAACTGCCACCTGCTCTTTGAGCAGGAGTCGTGAGTTCACCAGGACCCCCAAGTTACGCATGGGGTCTGTCTGGGGCAGTGCGACCCCATCCAGAACTAAAGATGGCAAATTCCTGGGAACCGAGGGGCCATTAACCCACAGCCACTCCATCTTACCAGGGTTCAGCTGAAGCCTGTTGTTCCCCATCCAGACCCCAACAGCCCCCAGGCACCTGGAAAGGGCAGCCACAGCATCACTTACTTCCCCTGGGATGGAAATGTATAGCTGAGTATCATCAGCATATTGATGGTACCTCATCCTGTGGAGACGGATGATCTCATCCAGAGGTTTCATGTAGATATTAAAATCTACATGAAATCTACATAAAATCATAATATATCTTTGTAAGCAAGGTTGTATTTGCTAAAGTTTATTTGAAAACTTCACATCCAAGTACGTTTTGATAACTTCCATTTCTTCCCAGTTTAGCTGCTTTAAGCTGTTGTAATAATGGTCTTTTTTTCATAATATATATACTTGATCCTCTATTGGGATAATTTTCTATTGAGGATAGAGTCCATTCAGCTGCAGTTAAGATAATCAAACTATCATTTGCGTCCCTAGAACAAAGCACTAATTTTGCCAGCTGCATCCGATTCAGCACGTCAGCCAAGCATTTTGTTAAAGCAATAGGAAATGGGCATGAGCATCCAGATCTGGATTGGAATTTTCTCTCTGCTTTGCTTTTGCCTCTTATTCACACTGGTACTTGACATGTCAAAAAGAGTGACATTTCTGATTAGTTGCAATGAGACAGTTGTTTGAACATTGGTGTGTGTGTGTGTGTAAATTGTGAATAACAATTTTAAAGTAATCCACAAACCTCAGCAAGGAATAAACATCAATTAAATTATTCTGAAGTTAGCAGTGACTACTTCAAATATTAAGAAACAGTATTTGAACCTATAAAGATAGCAGCACTTGGTCATCCTCTTCTGGGCCTGGAAGCCAAACAGGTTAATACTTGGATGAGAGACCACCAGGGAATTCTAGGGCTGTAGACTAGACTTAGAAGCTGAAAAACCTCTGCAGGGAAAAGCAATGGCGAAACCCTTTTGTACTGCTTGCAAGAAAATTCCACGGATGTATCTGTATAGTCAATAAAAATCAAGCTTGTGTCAAGAGTATTCTACTATTGACTTATGCAAGAGTAGAATTTGCTCTTAGACCTCGATATTAAAAGGTGTCCTTCTTTCTGGGACCCAACCCAGGGACATCTTCGAATTCCTGTAGGTTGCGACTTTAATCTAGTGCCTCTATGTGACATTCCAAATCTTTATTTTCAGAAGTGCAGCATTACAGAGCTAGAGGAGAAGATCATGGAAGAGAAAAGAAGGTCCATACACTCAAAGGTCTCAAGTAACAAATGATTTGTATCACCAGTACTGTAAATCAAAGAAGATTTTTTAAAAATTTACTACATAGAAACATAGCTCGGTATGAGACCACTAGGGGTTCTCAGAACATTTTTGCATTCAGATTTTGCGAGGTTGTAGTGAAGTCTGAGTGTTGCTTCTGCTGGAAGCAGGTGAAATTTTTGCTTGGTCTTACAGCTAGTTGTATGCTCAGATTCAATAGCTTTTTTATTTTAAAGCAAGAATATAGTTTTTATTTATGTATTTAGTATTCATCTCAATCTATGAAGATACTTATTTCAAACATAAATATATAAGAATATTTTTAGGGTTTTTTCCAGCTGAGGACTGACCTGGGCACAGTGATGTTTGCAGGAGCTTGCTGCTTCCGCTGTTGCATGCAGTTCCGAAGGGGTGGGGCCTGTGCCGCAATGCTGCAACTCTGCTTTTCTCCTTCCGACACGCACACCCCAAACCCCCGCGGGCAACTGCAGACATGCTGGGAGCCATGATGAGAAAGGCCACATCAGAAAAGTGGGTCCGCCCACTTTCTTCAAAATTATACTTAAAAAGATTGATTTTTTATGTCTTTTAAAAGGCTTTAATGCTCTTAGTACCTATCCCTGCTTTACAGTAAATTAATTCAAACGTAGCTGCAATTCTTTGGATGACTTTCAAGGCATAAAAGAATCTCAAGGTCCTGTCCCTTGGCAGCCCTTCAACTATCCCCAGCCAATGGTGGGGATAAATAGATGACATCTTTTCTGGGAAATAGGCACCTTTTGAAGGAGACTTGGCTCGCTAGACATGGAGGATATTCTTGTTGCCTCAGGAAATCTCCTGCTTGGGATGGAACATTTATTGGGGCCTAACATGGTACTCAGGAAAGCTGCACCATTCTCCTGGCTTGATATTTGGGTTTGAAAAGATGTAAGATGTAAGGATACAGGCCGTTTCCACAGAAAGAATGTCCCATTTCTTGCCAGCTTTCTCACTTTGTGGAGAAAGTGTGGACACCCCCAGAAGCCTCAGAGGATAATTTTAAGGACTGGGCAATTTCAGGTGGGCTTCTTGACTTGAACAGCAATTAAATGTTGCCCCAGGAAAGCTAATATTTCTTGTAGTACTCCAGAGCAAGTCTGGAGAGTTTCTTGGTGTTTAAGAGAATGCCAACTGTTATTGCTGGCAATGAAACCGACGAATCCAACACTCAGTTTCTTTTACTGGTTTCTCATTCTTTTTCCTTCTTTCTCTTCCTCTCATTTCTCTCCCTCTCATTTATTAGATATGTAAAATTACCTTGACAGGCCTTTCATTTTATGTGAAAAACGCAGAGGCCTGGATTCAAGCCAGCCCCTGCTGTTAATATGCTCCTTGCCAGATAACGTCCTCTGCGAAAGACTTCCTTCCACCGTTGAAGGGTTTGCATGCTCAGTAGCCATTCACCCCTACTGCTTTGTTGCGATGTGGGAGTACAAGGTGACAGAAAGCATCCTCTGTGATATGCAGTTCTGAGGCTTTCCAAGCTTTGAAGAGCCTGATCAACCTCTCAAAGAAAAAGCACGTATGGCATAATCTCCAGCAAGACAGAATGTATTTTAGTCACCATTCCAAAGTTTCCTCTGAGAATAAGAATGAAACATTTTTTTAGGAGGAAGAAAAACTCCACAGCAACAGCTTCAAAGGCAGAAGCTTTTCCATTGAGAATACTATTCCAAAATGCCTCTTAAGAAACCCAATAAAATAAAGCATATGTCTTTCTCTCATATTTCCGCATCTTAGTACTGTAAGGTTTCAAAAATAACAGCAACAAAACAGCAGAAAACAAAATGGGAGGGGGGAGCACACAAAGGTATCAAAAATAGCAGGGACAAAATACAAATGATCTGAAAACTATTAAAATCTTCGTAGAAGATGAACAGTGCTTGAAGAGAAAGAGCTTCCTATTGTGTTGTACATTTCTTTTAATAAGAACAAGCAACAGCCTGAACTGTTTATGTCACGACTGGGTCTATTCACACATTCTCTTCAAAAGTCATGGTCTGTTTTGACTGCAGGATGATGGTATTCTGTGGAGAACTATATGAGTTTAGTGGAATGCAAATGTCTCCATTTTGGGTTAATTCCTTGTAAGAAAGAGGTGTTATTTTGAGGCTGTATATCACTGGATTTTTTTCTGCACAACTACTGTATATATCCTAGTTGATGAAATAAAATTAACTCAGAAAAATTAAAATGCAGGAGCCACGGTAAACATACTACGACATGGAAAATAAAGGACCACTCATTGTTTCATCCTGTAACATGAGCATATGCATGTATTTTATTTACTGCCGATGCATGAACCAGCTCCAGAAGTTGGTGGTACTTTCTGTAGTATATGCAGAGTCCACTGGAGTGGGGTGGCCAATATGTTTAAAATAATAATAACAAAAACAACAACAACAATAATTTTCATTTTTATTTTTTACTCTTATTAATATTATTTATTATTGTAATTTTATATTGTGGGTTTTATGATTGTTGTTTTAATTGATTACTATAAACAGCCCAGAGTCCCCTGAAGGGAGGAGATGGGCAGGGACAAATTGGATAGATAAATAAATGAATAAATAAATAATAGTAATAATAATTCTATCATGCACACAATGAACTACATGGCTGAAGATTGTGTGTGCGTGTGTATCTGTCTGTCTGTCTGTTTGTGTGTATAGAAGGTCATAGATTTACTGTGTCATAATTCTGATGATACACATTCTTCAAAGTGAAAAAGAAAGGATTGCAAAGAGTTCTAAAAGGATAGTTATGAGCTTCAATTTGAATGAATGGGCAACACATGACAAATACGATTCAAAGTAACTATGCAGTTTGAATGTTAGGATGAAAAATTGCAGATATATGCTGATGGTGACCACATCTATGAACAAGGTAAATGCTATGTTGAGGTTTGTTAGAAAATAAATCAAAAATAAAAATGTCTTTATAGCAGGGGCAGGTGACCATATATTTTGGACTTCTGCTTCTGTAACTTCTTTCCACTGGCCTAATGGAACCTGAAGTCCAAACCTCCTAGATGACACCAGGCTATCTATCCTTACTTTACAGAAAAGTATGGTGGGATAATATGAAATGTACCCTTCTGCCCAGGGGGAAAATTATAGAGCTGGAGAAAGTGCAGAGAGGAGCATGTCCCCATGAACTACACCTCTCTTATTCACTGTAGGCCATGTTGGCTGGGGCTGCTAAAAACTGTAGTTCAGCAACATTCGGAGGGTCACAGATTTCCTACCCCAGATTTATATATATGACATGGATTTGGTGATTCAATGGATTAGTCTTAAACAGTTACAGATTCAAAGCAGGCTGGAAACATTTTGCAACATGTGGTATCTAAATCAGCAGTAACTCTTTTTCCCCCTAGTAGCTAATTCTACTCTTGAGCAATTCCTTAGATGTTATATAAATTACCAACAAGATGACTGGGTCAACCTTCTCCCTTTTGCTGAAGTTGCTTATAATAATGTGGTCCACCAAAGCACTGGTTTCTCTCCCTTTCAAGTCGTTAGTGGGCAAGACTTTGTACCCGTTCCCGAATTGCCTCTTTCTCCACCAGAAAATTGCTCTGCTGCAGACTGGTGCAAAAGGATTGCTTCTGCTTGGCCAGTAATTCAGCAAGCTTTGATTGATGTGCAGAACACTTATAAAAAAACTGCCGATCGCAAACATTCTCCTGAAAAACCCCTGAAGATTGGTGATAAGGTCTATCTCTCTACAAAATTCCTCTGTTCACCTCAACCATCCAAAAATCTCGGACCAAAATTTATAGGACCTTTTCCTATCACAAAAATCATTAACCCTGTCACTGTACAATTGCAACTTCCATGTAATTTAAAAGGAATTCAGCCTGTTTTTGATTGCAGGCTCTTGAAGTTGCTTTGTGAATCGTCACGATGGCACCCAGCATCGTCCACACCAAACCCCATCATGATCGACAGAGAACAACATTTTGAAGTTAAAGACATTTTGGATTCTCACAGACACCATGGCTCCTTACAGTACCTAGTCTGCTGGAAACATTTTCCTGATAATGAATGGGTTTCTAGTCATTGTGTTAATGCACCTCTTTTGCTTAAGAAATTTCACTCTAAATACCCTAACAAGCCTGCTCCGTAATATATTCATTCTTCCATTCCTTACCTCCCTTGCATTGTCTTTCCATTTCACTAATTGTGTTCACCTTTTCACTAGTTGTGCTTAAGTTTTTTTTTCAGACGGGTGGTATGTCATGCTCCCAGATCAAACGTTCCCAGAGCATCTGATCCGACTCTCATGCGTGAATGGAATCAACACGGGTTGAGACTTGCGAATCAGTAGAAGTGGGAGGGGGGACAAGCCAGGAGTGTGAAAGCATCTTGTTTGGACTATCTCTGGCATCCAAGGTCAACCGGCAGAGCCATTTCAGACATCTGCACAGAACTGAACAGACTGGCATGAAAAGGGGGGCTGCATACCGAAGAAGGGGAAGGGGGTTGAATTCATTGGGCTGTTTAACTTGGGGAAAGCACAGGAACTTCTATTTGCAACTTTTTCTCTGTACTGCACACTACACTCCATTAAAGAGATTTCTACTTTATCATGTATGAATCGAATTTAATGGTAGACTGAGCAGGCAGTCATCACACCCTTTGGGGATTAGCAGGTTCTCTTTATTTCTCTGCTCTTAACAAATGTCAGGAATGCTGAAAAGCCAGAATGCTGGGCAGTGAGGAGGCCAGAGAAATATCAGAATGCTTGCTTTCCCATAATTTAACAGATACAACAGGGAGGCCAGTAAGCAGCATTTGCTCCTGCAGGGTTACCACAAGGGTGAGGGTGCTGCTCTTTTTCTTCTTCTTTTTCTCATTCTTCCTTTACTGAATGTGATCTTACTTTTATTTTTATTTTGTTAGATATACATATACCCTCAAGGTGACATAGGTAGTGTTTCCACCTCCCATTTTTTCCCATAACAACCACCTTGTGAGGTAGTTTGGTCTATGAGAGAATGCCTGGTCTGTTCCCAGGTGAAGGACTTGGAATGGCAAAGATGGTGAGAGGCCAAGCTAGCCTATCTCCAGATGAGAGCTGCAAGTTGGGTGAAGGCTCAACTAATATGGTTGAAAGTCTGGATGGTACCTATTGGGTCAGTTGGTCAATACCCCTTGGATCAGTTGGCCAAATGAATGGGAAGTGTTCCTGTTGCTAAGAGTCTATTGGGTCTCCCATCAGTAAGATAGCAAGGCCACATGGATCACCTTCATCTTACATTGTGGATGGATGGATGAAAGAGTCAGGATTGCTGAGGATGAAAAACAGGAAGGCACTGAAAGCAGGCCATATAATGGTGACCATGAATAAAGGGAGCTATGTTATATTGAAGGAAGCAATCATTAAAAGACAAAGGAAGGAATGTGATCACTCTGCCCTTGAAGCTCTCTTTCACCATCTAGATATTCTTTGGTGTAGTGGTGTTCTCTTTAATATTTGGTCAGTCTGTAATAAAGTTGATTTTACCCATGATTTAATCACAGATCAGAGGGCTGACTTGATACATACTATGGAGACATGGGGGATGAGTTTAAAGAAGTTGATCTGGCAATCTGTGTCCATGCTGCATAAAGACAGAGCAGAAGGTCAGAGGAGGTGCTGTCAGGATTCATAACGGTTCTACAGTATCTCTTTTACTAGGAAATCTGACTATGAAACTCTTTGATTCAGTCAAAGAAACTGAGTGGTCTGCTACTTAACACACTCCTGACTAAGCAGGCAGAAGTGATCTAAAGGAAGGTGTTGGAAAATCCCAGGATAATTGTCCTTTCACACTGAGGCAGTAGTGAGGAGGCCAGCTCAGGACAACTGAGGACTACTTTCTACAGGGCCATGCCAATTAGTCCCTGGCCAGACCCTTAGAAAAGAATATATTCTTGATTTAATATTTGCCTCAGGGGAAGGGTCAGGTGGTCTTGATATAGATAGAGTTGTGATAAACCCAGGGTCATGGTTAGTTTGGGAGACAGTTCTCACAAGGGCAGAACCAAACAGCCTAAAACCAATCTGGTCTGTTACCAAAAGAAGGGACAAGTAGAAACTGACCCTCCAGTCTAAAAAAGAATTTAAGCTTTGAGTTCACTAGAAATAGGGCCTGTATTTAATACATTGCAGTTGATGAAATTGTCTTGTAAAGGTTCATTAGCTTTTCTACATAAAACTCCTCATCAGAAACTTTGTGTCCTTGAATGCCTGCATGTATCTGCTTTGCAGTCTAGCATTG
Source organism: Candoia aspera (assembly GCF_035149785.1). Lineage (NCBI taxonomy): Eukaryota > Metazoa > Chordata > Lepidosauria > Squamata > Candoiidae > Candoia > Candoia aspera. The sequence goes on along the minus strand of NC_086153.1, from coordinate 172,028,662 downwards.
TCAAGAGAAGCCTGAAAGTTAAACTATTTCCTGGCAAAATTCAGTTTTATCCCCTGCAGGGATGGGGATCTATTAAAACTGTGTCCTCAGATGTTTATAGAATCCAATAGTTTCCTGAATGTTCTGGGGGATTTTCCAAGGACTAGAGTAGACATTGGACAGTGAGAATAATAGCCCATTAATATAGCTGTTCCTGAGTGCCTTTTCTGATGCTGTGAAGTACAGACTGCTCTATGGTATACTGGGGAGCTCTGAACAATGAAGCAGATAGAATGCTGGTGGTGAAGGACCTGGTATGACAACGCACATAATCATTATGTGCACATAATGCACATAAATATGTCAAATGCATGTCAATGTGGGCAGTAGAGACTGCTGCTTCCATTGCATCCATAAGCAGATGCCCAGTAAAGCTCTTCTGAACTGCATGGGATTTAGTGTCACTACCCTGGGAAATGTTGTTTTACAGCCTTTGGGGGCTTGTGATAAAACTGCAGAGCATCTATATAATGATTTAAGTGCTGTCATTCTTATGGTTTAAGATGAGGTGTCCACTACATGGCTTTATCCAATTTTATGGAATAGTTTCAGTTTCTGTGACCTGAGGAGCTGGTCAAGGTTTACCCTAGTCATTGTTCTCTTGAACTTTGCCCATGAAGGCTAATTGGAGCAAACCATGGGGGGTTGACTGGGAAGTAGCAAATGGCATCATTGAGAGACAGGACAGTTCAGCCCACTCCAGATGCTAAACTTTCCCTATCCCTGTCATGGATTTCCATATATAAATCTTCTTTCTGTTATAGTTCTAATCCTGCTTCTCTAATAAGTGCTCAGTTGGATTCCCACTATCAGGAATGCCATATACAAACAGTTTCCCCCTAACACTCAAGCTTATACATTTTGGGTATCTTTATATATAGGCCTTCTCCAATTATTAACTTTCCATAACATTGCTTTTTTATTGATAGTTTTAATCTTGTTTTAATTGATTTTTAAATTATGCTTTTTTAATTACTGTAAACCACTTCAAGATTTTAAAAATAAGAAGTGGTCTATAAATATTTTAAAAATCATAAATAATAAATACTACACTTTTTTTCTCTGATCTTACTATACAGTTAAACTATACTTTACCAGGGAAAATCTGAGCAGGTTTTTTTGCAAGTGGTGACCAAGCTGAAGGAAAATCCCACCTGGGATTTGCTCAGCACTCTCTCTCTCCAAAGCTGCCAATGCTCCTGGCTGAACAAAGCAGGCAGCTTGATGACAAGCTCTGAGACACCTTCATGATGATTACTTGATGACAATTTCACAGGCTGTCAGTGACCGTCCTGCCTGAGTAGGTTTCCTGAAGGGTAATGGGGTTTAATTGCCCTTTGGAGGAGAGAGAAGAGAAATTGTGGGATGCATTTTTAAAAAAATAATCTTCATGAGACAAAGCTGAAATGGGGGATGCCGACAGAAGTAGATTTACACAGCACTGGGAAGCTGTTCTGTAAAACAAACCTATCCGCGGATATATTTAACAATTGATCCCCCTTTCCCCTCCGCTCAAATTTCCAAGATCAACATCAAGTAGAAATTGGTAAGATCCATGAAGGGTGATCTGCATGGGATTAAACAAATCAGCAAGCAAACAAACTATTCTTCATTTAACCGTCTGCTCCACGGTGTCACATTTACTGGAAAGAGAGACGCTAGGCAAGGCTAAGCAAGGTTAATTGGTTCTTCAAACACCTCTTCATTTTCAGCCTGCTCATGTCTGTTACTGAAAGGTGATCTTCAGCAATTGTTTGAATTTCAGCCTTGCTACAGTTTGGCCCTCTTTGATGCTTTCAGTAAAGGGGTGGAAATCATCAGAAAAGCTTGTCCGGTCCAAGGGAGTGGATCCCTGATAGAATCACTGCAGGGATTTCCTTTCCAAACACAAAGGCTGGCTCAGGGTAGAATGCATTAGCTTCTTCCTTTCTGCATAAAAATGGACTTCCACCATGCTTTGGAAAATCAGTGCAAATTTGCTCTTCTGGAGCAAATGGCTCCAATGATAGAGCAAGGTCAGCTTGCGCCTTCCCTCTATTCTCCTTGCCCGCTCCTTTGACTGGTGATATGGGCTCCGGCAAATCCAATTTATTTGTTCATTTTTCATTCTCCATAGTGCATTTGGACCTCTAACTGGTACCTTGGGAAACGAGCTGCAATCGCTCAGCAACTGCCCCCTTTGGATGCAAGTTAGCTCAAGGACTGATTGATGGGTCAGTCCAGCCCCACAAACCACCTCTGTTTTTGCCATGGGAAAACAACCAAACAAAAAACACAGCTGACATTTGCCGTTTGGAGAGGTATGGATTTTTCTTTCATTGTAATAAATAAATAAATAAAGACAATACAGGCACATATACCAGTAACTTCTATCCCTTGTTTTAGAATGTCGCTGCTGTTCCATTTATTTACTAAATTCAAATGGTGTTGAGATTTTGCTAGTGGCTTGGACTCAGGGAAAAGAATCTTTCTTTGCCATTTATTTCTTCAGGTGAATCATTTTAACTACAATTTAGCTGAGGAAAATACAGATTTTTTTACTTTTACTGAAAATATTTCATGTAAGATAAGCTGATAATATGGACAATTAAATGCATGGCATGGGACTCATAACAACTGCCTTGCAGAATCTGATACATGCGAGGGCATAAGAGACTGGCAGGGCAATCCTGGTTGAGCTGTAGAAGAGCTCTGGTGCTAAAGCTTCCAAGACATCTGAAGTGCATCCACATCGCAAAATTAGACCAAAATTCTCCTTATATTCAAAGAAGGGGAAAAGGAACTGGGAAACTAAGGCCTGACATCAATACTTGGGAATCTTGTCGAGAAGTTCATAAAGCAATCAATCTATAAGAACAGTGAAAACACTTGGGTGATTATTAGAAGTTGGCATAGATTTGTCAACATCAGTTGTCTTGTTGTTGTTTATTCGTTTAGTCGCTTCCGACTCTTCGTGACTTCATGGACCAGCCCATGCCAGAGCTTCCTGTCGGTCGTCAACATCCCCAGCTCCCCCAGGGACGAGTCCGTCACCTCTAGAATATCATCCATCCATCTTGCCCTTGGTCGGCCCCTCTTCCTTTTGCCTTCCACTCTCCCTAGCATCAGCATCTTCTCCAGGGTGTCCTGTCTTCTCATTATGTGGCCAAAGTATTTCAGTTTTGCCTTTAATATCATTCCCTCAAGTGAGCAGTCTGGCTTTATTTCCTGGAGGATGGACTGGTTTGATCTTCTTGCAGTCCAAGGCACTCTCAGAATTTTCCTCCAACACCACAGTTCAAAAGCATCGATCTTCCTTCGCTCAGCCTTCCTTATGGTCCAGCTCTCGCAGCCATATGTTACTACAGGGAACACCATTGCTTTAACTATGCGGGCCTTTGTTGTCAGTGTGATGTCTCTGCTCTTAACTATTTTATCGAGATTTGTCATTGCTCTTCTCCCAAGGATTAAGCGTCTTCTGATTTCCTGACTGCAGTCAGCATCTGCAGTAATCTTTGCACCTAGGAATACAAAGTCTTTCACTGCTTCTACATTTTCTCCCTCTATTTGCCAGTTATCAATCAAGCTGGTTGCCATAATCTTGGTTTTTTTGAGGTTTAGCTGCAAGCCAGCTTTTGCACTTTCTTCTTTCACCTTCATCATAAGGCTCCTCAGTTCCTCTTCACTTTCAGCCATCAAAGTGGTATCATCTGCATATCTGAGATTGTTAACGTTTCTTCCAGAGATTTTAACTCCAGCCTTGGATTCCTCAAGACCAGCTTGTCGCATGATGTGTTCTGCATACAAGTTGAATAGGTAGGGTGAGAGTATACAGCCCTGCCGTACTCCTTTCCCAATCTTAAACCAGTCCGTTGTTCCGTGGTCTGTTCTTACTGTTGCTACTTGGTTGTTATACAGATTCTTCAGGAGGCATACAAGATGACTTGGTATCCCCATACCACTAAGAACTTGCCACAATTTGTTATGGTCCACACAGTCAAAGGCTTTAGAATAGTCAATAAAACAGAAATAGATGTTTTTCTGAAACTCCCTGGCTTTTTCCATTATCCAGCGGATATTGGCAATTTGGTCTCTAGTTCCTCTGCCTTTTCTAAACCCAGCCTGTACATCTGGCAATTCTCGCTCCATGAACTGCTGAAGTCTACCTTGCAGGATCTTGAGCATTACCTTACTGGCATGTGAAATGAGTGCCACTGTTCGATAGTTTGAACATTCTTTAGTGTTTCCCTTTTTTGGTATGGGGATATAAGTTGATTTTTTCCAATCTGATGGCCATTCTTGTGTTTTCCAAATTTGCTGGCATATAGCATGCATTACCTTGACAGCATCATCTTGCAAGATTTTGAACAGTTCAGCTGGGATGCCGTCGTCTCCTGCTGCCTTGTTATTAGCAATGCTTCTTAAGGCCCACTCAACCTCACTCTTCAGGATGTCTGGCTCTAGCTCACTGACCACACCGTCAAAGCTATCCCCGATATTGTTATCCTTCCTATACAGGTCTTCTGTATATTCTTGCCATCTTTTCTTGATCTCTTCTTCTTCTGTTAGGTCCTTGCCATCTTTGTTTTTGATCATACCCATTTTTGCCTGGAATTTACCTCCAATGTTTCTAATTTTCTGGAAGAGGTCTCTTGTCCTTCCTATTCTATTGTCTTCTTCCACTTCCGCGCATTGCTTGTTTAAAAATAATTCCTTATCTCTTCTGGCTAACCTCTGGAATTTTGCATTTAATTGGGCATATCTCCCCCTATCGCTGTTGCCTTTTGCTTTCCTTCTTTCTTGGGCTACTTCTAGTGTCTCAGCAGACAGCCATTTTGCCTTCTTGGTTTTCTCTTTCTTTGGGATGTATTTTGTTGCCGCCTCCTGAACAATGCTGCCAACTTCTGTCCATAATTCTTCCGGGACCCTATCTACTAAGTCCAGTCCCTTAAATCGATTCTTCACCTCCACTGCATATTCCTGAGGAATATTCGTGAGCTCATATCTAGCTGATCTGTGGGTCTTCCCTAATCTCTTTAGTCTGATCCTAAATTGTGCAAGAAGAAGTTCATGGTCTGAACTACAGTCAGCTCCAGGCCTAGTTTTTACCGACTGTACAGATGTCCGCCACCTTTGGCTGCAAAGGATGTAATCAATCTGATTTCGGTGTTGTCCATCTGGTGAAGTCCATGTGTAAAGCCGTCTCTTAGGTTGTTGGAAGAGACTGTTTGTTATGCAGAGTGAATTGTCTTGGCAAAATTCTATCAGCCTATGTCCTGCTTCGTTTTGTTCTCCCAGGCCATACTTACCTGTAATTCCAGGTGTCATTTGACTGCCCACCTTAGCATTCCAGTCTCCTGTGATGAAAATAACATCTCTTTTAGGCGTGTTGTCCAGTAGGTGCTGCAGATCCTCATAGAACTGCTCTACTTCAGCTTCTTCAGCATTTGTGGTTGGGGCGTATATTTGGATCACTGTGATGTTAGATGGCTTGCCCTGAATTCGAATTGAGATCATTCTGTCGTTTTTGGGGTTGTATCCAAGCACTGCTTTAGCCACTTTACTATTAATTATGAAGGCTACTCCATTTCTTCTGTGGTCCTCTTGTCCACAGTAGTAGATCTGGTGGTCATTTGATGTGAAGTGGCCCATTCCAGTCCATTTCAGTTCACTGACGCCCAGAATGTCTATCTTTAATCTTGACATCTCACCAATAACTACATCCAATTTGCCCTGGCTCATAGATCTTACATTCCAGGTTCCAATGGTGTGTTGATCCTTAGAACATCGGATTCGCCGTTCACCACCAGCACCGTCGGCCGCTAACCGTCCTTTCGGCTTTGAGCTAGCTGCGTCATCACGACTGGGGCTAGTTGAGCTCATCCTCTGTTCCTCCCCAGTAGCATTTTGACCATCTTCCGACCTGGGGGTCTCATCTTCCGATGGTATACCGACATATCTCTGGTTGTACTGATCCATTTAGTTTTCACGGCAAGAATACTGGGGTGGGTTGCCATTACCTTCCCCAGGGATCGCATTTAGTCTGACCTCTCTGTCATGACCTTCCCGTCTTGGGTGGCCCTTCACGGTTTAGCTCATGGCATCATTGAGGTGCTCAAGCTCCAGCACCACGACAAGGTAACGATCCTTTGCTGAGAGTTGTCTTGTTAGATGAATCTTATTTCATTTTTTGACCAGTTGATTTCCTTAGCAGATTGATGGAATGCCAAGGACATCATGTACTTTAGTTTAGCAAAACCTTTGATGAGGAACACCCTGACATTCTGAATTAGCAGCTAGGATGGGTAGCATGTTATTAGATGACTCCACAGTTTATTAGGTGGATCCAAGTGAACACAAATAACGTTAATCAATTAACGTTAATCAATTAGCCAACTATGGCACCTCTGTTAGATTGGAGATGCCATAGGATCTGATCCTGAACAAGTTCATTTTCAGTGTTTTTCAACAAGTTCATTTTTGACTAAGCTGAGGAGGTGAAGAGAATGTTTATCCAGTTTAGGAATAATACAAAACTGTACATGATAGCTAATAATCTAGAAGACAGAAACAAAATTCAAAATAAATTAATCTTGATAGGTTAACAAATGCTCTGAAAATAACAGATTGAAATTTAATAAAGATGAATGCAAGTTTTCTCTTTGGAAACAAAAACAAAATATACAGAAGTAGAATAGGGAATAGCTGGCTTGGTGAAAAAGATCTTGGAATATTAGTTGATTGCTAACTAATTGGGCTGTACTGACAGAAGTAAATCCTGGGAATTAATCATTCCACTTTATTCTTCATTAGTTTGACCCTGACTGGTTCTGGTGACACACTTTAAAGAAGATTCAGACAAACTGGAACAGACTCAATGAATATAACAGATATGGTAAGGGGACTAAGAAGGCCAGATCAAAGGAACCTAAACTAAAAATGTTTAGCCCAGATCGAAGGAACTAAACTAAAAATGTTTAGCCCTGAAAATTAAAAGAAAAGCTCTCTTGGGCAATGATTATCTTCTAAAATATCTCAAAAAATGTCAACACAGGAGATTAGAAATAATTTATTTAAGTTATAGGAAGGCAGATTCTGACTTAATGTTAGAAAGCTTAGCTGTTAAACCTAATACAGAGATGGAAGGCTTCTGTTCACTGAATATATTCAAGACAGCCACCAATCATGGATAGTTGATTTGGATACCCTTACAGAGCAGTGGGCCTAAGTGTGCCCTTCAAATTCTGGAATGCTTATGAAAGTAAATGTATTAGTCAAAACAAAATAAACCAAAGCGGTATACTAGTAATGTTTAACAACCGGCTTTGCTGCCTCCATTGCCACCATCCTATTGTCAACTGCTGAACAGCTGATTGGCATGTTCTGCTCACAACCACCTCATAAAATTCCAGAAAATTTAGCAATTGGCTTTTGTGAGCTGGTATGAGCTGGTCCAGTACATCACTGGATATTTCCATATAATCATACCCTTCTGCTTTTCTTCATATGCTAGCCAAATAACAATCATCCAGTGCAGACTAGAACCATACATGGAAAGGGAGATGCCAGGCATTCTGGATGGTTTTTGTGAAGGGTAAAGGACAAGGGCCATTATTTCTGACACCCAATGGGTAACTGAGAAGGCCAGCAAACACCCCAAAAGAAGAAAATATGTGCTGCATTGATTATACAAAGATCTTCAGTTATGATGACTGTGTCAGTCTGTGGAATGCACTTAGGAAACTGGAAATCCCAGAACATCTCATCATTCCTGGGGATGGCTGGCATCTTAGAGTGCCCCCCTCATATTTACGGTCTTTTATAGCCATCTGGATTTTTATTTTCTATTTTTCTATTGCATTGTATTATATTTTAAGCATTATTTATGATTACTGTTTTTAATGATTAATTGATTAACTTCTTGTAAATTGCTCAGAGTCCCTCTTGGGGGGGAGATGGGTGGTAGCAAAAATTTGAGAAACAAATAAATAAAATAAATAAAAAATCCTCATGAGAAACCCCTAAACAGGACAGGAAGGCACAGTCCAGACAGAACACAGCACAACAGACAGGCTCCCTATGAGCAAAGGAGTGGGATAGGCTGCATGCTATCTTGTACAACCTATATGCTGAATATCTACTGAGGAAGGGTAGACTGAAAGAAGATGAGTGTGGTTTTAAAACTGGAGGAAGAAATATCCATAATTATGCTGATGACACTACTCTGATAGTTGAAAATGCAAACCATCTGGAAGCTCTAGTAATGAAACTCAAGGAGCACCCTGGAAAAAAAATTGGAGTAAAAGTAATTACAATAGGTACCACAACCAGCCTTAAAACTGACAATTAGATACCGAAGAAGTGGACAGCACCTGCCTTTTAGGATTGACTATCAACAGTAAAGGGCAAGTATCAAGAACAGATTCTCTATGGCAGTGTTTCTCAAGCTTTCTCAAGATGTGTGGACTTCAATTCCCAGAATTGCCTAGCCAGCCTTGCTGGCTAGGGAATTCTGGGAGTTGAAGTCCACACGTCTGAAAGTTGCCAAGCTTGAGAAACACTGGTCTATGGAACTGAAAGTTGGACCTTAATGAAGCAGGCTAGAAAATGTATTCATGCTTTTAAACTCTGGCATTAAAGAAGACTCCTGTGAATACCATGGATAGCCAAGAAAACAAACAAATCAATCCTAGAACAAATCAATCCAGAGTTCTCACTTGAGGCACACAAGGCCAGCTCAAATGATCTCATTTTGACAGGTACTGTAACTTATTTCCTTGTAAATAAATAAAAAGCTTCTAGTCTGAAACCCTGCAAAATGTGTTTATGTTACCTACTTTTCCCTGGGATTTAAAAAAAAAAAAGTAAATCCAGCAGTGCACTGTTTTCTCCAGTCACTTGAGGGAACAGGGTTTTACCCCCTCTTTTACCTCAAGCGATTGGAGAAATTATGAAATGGTGCATTTTGCTGAATTGTCTCAGTCCCAGTAGGATTTTCTTTAGCTGCCTTAAAGTCAAGCTGGCAGGAGCTCAAGACAGGAGCAGCTTAAGGGGGCGCTGTGGATATTCCTCTACATCCACTGTTTCCAGTAGAAAAGACCATACAAAGCGGCTGCTATTAATTATATGAAACCAGTTTTGTAAACAAATATTGTCTTGTCATTTATTGCTTTGCAGAATCAGCTTAGATTTTATGTGGCTGAGCTGCAAATTGGGAAGTTCCCACTGCATAGAAATCTACCCCCTATAGAGCTGAGAAGTTCTAAAAGTATGCCAAGTTATAAACAGTTAAACTTACTTGACTGTGGATAAAAAGGGTTGGCTCTTCTCAAGAGGATCAAACGATATGAGATGAAAGGATTGCCTGTTATTCAGCCAGTCATGTTAATTTTAACTGAATTTGATTTGCTATGATCTCTGCAAGCTGTGTTGCTATCCTATTTATGCACTTGTATGTACATTCATGTGTATATTTACTTGTATACTAAAAGCATATGATCTTATAAATAAATATTGAGCAATTTATATAATCCAGTTCATATAATCTTCTATAACTCCACCACTTAAAAAAGTGAACTTAGCATTTCACTGTCACAGAAGAATCTCAGAGATGATGCTTTGTATATGCACCCTCAAGCTTTCTGCCACCATGTATTTATTTGCTCTCAGTTTTAATGAGGGAAAAGGAATGGGATACTGGCAGACTTAGAGGGAGAAGCAGGACTAAGTTTTGGGCAATCCAGTCAAAAAATTGGCACCTGTTTGTTGTAACACCTGAAGAAGTAGCCAGGGATGCCCAGCCATGCTATCTTGGTGGGGTGGCTTGCTTGCTATCTTGAAAGACGTAGTACCTTAACCAGGAATCCTCTAGGCTCTCCTTGCTCAGCTTCCTGCAAACAGTCAGTCTGCAGACCAGAATCTGAGGCTGAAACAGCCATGGCTGTGGTCCTGAAAGATGACTTCCTCCACGAAACCCTTCTGGGTTACTTAGTGGCTTTTGATCTAATCAACCATGGTACCTTACTGTATGAGGTGGGAGTTAGGAGCATATTATTCTAGTGGTCCCATTCCTACCCACAGGTTCAACTGCAGAAAGTGGCATGTTCTGCCTGGTCCTGAGGCTGTTAAGCTGTGGGATGCCCAGTGTTCTGTTCTGTCTCCAGTGTTTTTGGGGGGTTTTCGATTTTTTATCCTGCCTTTATTATTGTTTTTTTTATAAATAACTCAAGGTGGCAAACATACCTAGTACTATTTTCCCCACAACAACAACAACCCAGAGAGGTGGGTTGGGCTGAGAGAGGGTGACTGGCCCAAGGTCACCCAGCCGGCTTTCGTGCCTAAGGTGGGACTAGAACTCACGGTCTCCTGCTTTCTAGCCTGGAGCCTTAACCACCAGACCAAACTGGCACTTTGCTAAGTTGTCTTACTGTTTTTACTGATTGTATTCTGTTCTGAGTCACTGATATAGGGGTAGTTATAGATAGGATCATAGTATCTATGCACCACACCCTGCCTGGGAAAATAACCTGTGGTTCATCAGCCTGGTTCATTAGTATCAGAATATTGATATTAGGGCTAGTCTTAGAAAATGACAGAATCTAGATCATCTGTAGAGAGGAAGCAATTATGAAACCAAATCTGTAGCGTGGCCATGTGCCCATGATATGCTTTGCATTTTTTCTTGTTTTATGAATTATGAATGGCTAACAGTTGAATTCCTTATGCACAAATGGGACCACTTTACACACACACACACACACACACACACGAATTGAAAAGCTTGATTTTCATATTCACTGAGCTGACAGATGCATTAAAATGTATTTGTAACAGTCAGGGATAGCTTGGTCTGAAGAACTGAATTCTTTGTCTGCCAAGTAGCTTTGCTTTGTCTTCCTTTAATGAATGACAGTGATTTACCCCTGGTGTTTTCACTCCTTCTTGCGCCCTTCTCCTTCTCAGTGTAACATATTACGCTGTACTTGACAATCTAATTTTATATATCTGATAAGATTATGGGGCATGCTAAGTCTTCATTAGTCTCAGAGGACACTGTTTGATAAACTCCTCCACTTCCTTGTGTAGCATGCTTTCCTGTTGGTTCCGTGGATGTGCTTGGTATAAAAACTGAGTTTCATCTTTTGACCCTTTGAAGCAATCACAAATGTACTGCAAAGTGGCAGTTGCTTAAAACATTTTTATTTCACCCAAGAACCAGTGAATTCACTCTTTACACACACAGGGCCCACAACTATCAATGGATTTTGATAACTTTGGGAAGTTCCTTCTGTGAAAAAAAAAACTTGCAGGAATTTCAGGAAAAACAGAAAGAGTAATATGACACTTTTTGGTGGGGGGGATGACTTCAAGTCACAGTTGACTCCTGGCGACTGCCTGGACTGGTCCTGGCAGTTTTCTTGGCAAGATTTCAGAAGTGGAAATGGACTACAAATGGTTTGCTATTGCCAGTCCTACCTACTGTGCAAAGTGTTCCGAAGAAGTGCTTTGCTCTGCCCAGAAGCATGCAGAAATACCTCTAGCATTAAAGCAGCCACGGTGTTTGCCAGGCTCGTGGGGCTGCTTTGCAAGGTGATCTTGTTGCCTCTGCAGGTGTGTCCATGTACAGCCCCTTCTCTTCCCACAGTATCCGGAGACAGCTGAGAGCATCTTCTGAAGTTTCTGCACAAGCCCGGCCTTAATGATTTGGAAAGAGGAGCTTTGTGCTGGCTTCCATGCGTGCATTTCAAGCCACCGTCCCAGCCCTGCCGTACCTTGGCTGTTAAGGCCAATCACATGGCCGTAAATTGCCAAGATGTGTATAAAACTCTCCAGTAGCATGTAAGGGGCTGAGCAGTACAGACTTGTGGAAAACCAATAACAAGAACAGGGGAGGAGTCAGGTTTGCTTTCAGTACTTCAGGCAAATCCACGCAAATGGAAGAGTCAAGAGCGCTGCAAAAGCACATCAAGCCAAAATGCCAGACCGGAGAGCAATTCCAGACATGTGATCAAATGCCAGGCCAAGGATCTAACAGGAGCATGGCAGTCAACAGTGAAGCAATAAGCAGCTAGATTACTTTCCAGCAACCTTCCAACCTGTAAATATTGCATGCTGAGCTTCTTCCCGGCACACAACCAAGTGTCATCAATCCTCTTGCAGCAGTCCAGCAGTCCATGTGTTCTCCTGCCAGAACTTACTGTCAACCGGATACCTCTGTGTGGCCCAGCTTTCTGACCTTACGTCTGTCTCAAGCACCGGGTGGCCTCATGTCCCAATCAGGGCCTGGGTCATTTGGTCCAGGCTGAGGGAGCCTCTGAGTTGGAAGCTCCTGGCAGGGCAGAGGTTGGCCCCACAACGTCAGGGCTGCTGGAGCTCAGAATTCCAGGCGGGCGGTTCCTGCTTATCTTCAGATGGGTCTGATGACAGGTCTTCAGCTTGCCCCCAATTCTGCATGCTTTGCACAGCACCACTATTTAATAGTCTCTGTGCGGCATTTCTTACAGTACTGTAGCTGAAGTTTTTGAAAAATCTGCCAAGGAAATCCCATACATACACAGAAGCACTGCACTAGTCTAACAGAGGTAATCAGTGCATAATAACAGTGGGCACGTCCTCTTGGTTCAGCAGGGATCTAGACTTGTGCAGCAAGTGAAGCTGATTGATTTGCAAGCCCAGGCTTGATTTTTTATGGGAGTACAACCTCACCCTACGTAATTGCATCAATTTTCATGGGTAGATGGGGATCTTCATTTTATCTGAATTAATCTTCAGTGTATTGGCTTTCATGCATTGGGAACTGGCAGCCAGAAAAGAATCAAGTATACTTGGCTAAACTAGGGCAGGGCTGCCAGACTGCAGAAATGACCAATAGACAGCAGCACAGAGAAATAGGAAAACTCTTACCTCTTTGCTACTGACTAGTGGCTGCTTGAATTTTGCAGCCAATTGTAGCAATAAACTAGGTTACATGCTGTTTCTACTGCTCTAATGCTGTAGCAAACCACCCCGCTATAGTCTGCCAAGAAAACGTGGCGAAAGCGGTGTCCCCCCAAAGGGTCAGAGATGACTTGGTGCTTGCACAGGGGACCTTTCACCTCTCAATCCTATGAAAACACTCTAAGTATAATTTCTAGGGGCCCTGATGAGACTTGCTGGCAGTGTGCCACCAGAGGTACATGAATTGCAAAGTTAAAGCAGCCCATAAGCTAATTGTGCCAGCTAGAGAAGAGGCTGCCTTCCCTCCCTCCCTCCCTCCCTCCCTCCCTCCCTCCTTCCTTGGTTTACTCCTCTGGCTTTGCTTCATACTGGGGTTTGCTGTGTCTTAGCTGCAGGTGTGATCATATAATTTGGCCTCAGCCTAAATAAAGTTTAAGCGGGCTCCTCTGCCTCTAGAGAAGGCATATCTAGCTCAGGCAGGGATGGAGAGAGGCAGACTCCACTGTGGGTACTGTAGTCGTATCTAACTTGTCTTAGAGATACAAAAGGTTAGGATTTGTAAGAGTCAAGTGGTCCTCCAAATTTAATTTCTAAGAAAAGCGAAAGACTCTTATTCAGAAGTCAGAGTAAAAATCAGGCTGTGTATAATATCAAATATGCTCAATAATCAGTCAGTGTTTGGAAGCTGCTTCACTTTTAATGGCTGTTCTATACCACCTCATGCTGTTGCTTGTAATGGCTTTATGGTGCCAAGTTGACAGCTAGTCATCTAGTTCTTTTTCCATTTAAGAGCCCCAGCTGAAAATCACAGAGTGTGTTTGTTAAGGTAAAGTCCAGGGGAACATTACTTATTTACTTGTTTGCAGGGCAATAAAGTATACCCTACTCACATTTCTAGAAATCCATCAGTCAGTAAGTAATAAAATCAGAGCTGGTAGATGACCTAACGACTTTGCCGTTGGCTTTAAGATTTACCTTGCTAAAAATCAGAAGGCAACTTTCAGTGGCCAAGGCTGAGTTGCTGCTGAGGAAACAATGAGGCAATGAACCAGGTTAATCTACTTAAAATGTAGCTTCCATTTAGTGATCTTAGCTGGTTATTTAAAAAGACGCAAGGCTTCAGCAGTGCAACAATGGACCTAATGTGATAAATAAAGTTTCAGAGTAAGTATTTTAGGTAACCCCTCATTTTTAAGTGATAGAAACCACTAACAACTGGGCAGAAACCTTATTTGTGCAAAAGTGACTTTCATTTGCATTATATTCAGATCAAAACCAAGCACCCTCTGGGTGAGTATATACTACAGAAGAAAGGAAGTAGAAAGATCTGGTCAATGGTAAAAAAATAAGCACTAAGGTAAAGAGGCTGACTATATTTTTCTGGCAAACCTTGAATGTTACTTCATTTTTAATTGGGTAATTGATTATTTTTATAACCTTTAAAAAGTATCATCCTGAGTAATGTAGCATTATCAGGAAACTTGGTAGTCTCAAGCTCACTTCTAATTAATGAACCAGTCTCAAGGTCCTGGGTGGGACTGAGGAACTGACCATGTATCCCTACTTTTTGCTTTCTGTTGTTTGAAATCCTTTAATCTGAGGGATCCCACTGCAAGCCCATTGACATGAAGGGAGGCTGGGAATTGTAGTTCAGCAACGTGTGCCCAAATTCTCTTTTCTTGTCTTATCCCATTACTCTTAACTCTGCCTCTGACAGGCTTTCAAATTGTTATTCCACTCTACAGTAATAAAGAAAATTCCTGGAATCCCTGCCATGCCTATTTCTTGATCTTGCCTACCTCAAAGGGCTAACATCACTCTTGAAAGCCTGTCAGTGTTCCTCTTTGTTCCATGTCATATCAAACAAACTCAGGATGGAGTTCTTTTGAGTTTCTTTCTCACACTTTCCTCTTGAGACTGTGTAATCTTTTCTGAAAGCCCCCCTTAACAGCAATTATTCATTCCTTTCTGACTTCCGATTATCAAAAGTAATTATTCCTTCCTTCCTTATTCCCAATGCCAGATCTACATTCCTTCAGAGGTTCACAGTTCAAAGGAGGTCTGTCACTTCTTGGAATGAGAGGGTGGACTGGATTAAGCCTATGCAGACTCTCCCTGCACGTGGATCCTGGACGGCCCCCTAATCTTCAGAAGAATTCTGGGAGATTAGGTGGTAGAAGAGATACCTAGATGCTACCTGTTGCCTCATCCTATCTTCTCAGCTGGTGGACACAATTCCAAACAACGCATTAGGCTTGTATCCATTTTTTCCCCCCAGGGATGCCTCTTGTTCCTACATGGGGTTGACTTTTCTCTTTGTAACATGCTACCTTTCAATTTATACTTATGTTATCTATCTGTCTGTTTACTAATATTTCTATGCTGTGCTGAATGTAAAATAAAATCAAATGAACATAGAGTCGGATTGGTGTCTTGTGCGTGCATATCTATGTTCTATTTCCAGTTCCAGCACTGTTAGTAGTTAATTTAGAGAGGAGAGATCTGTTTTCCACTGAGAAGGATAGCTTGAAGAAGCTCGCTGAGCGAATAATTAGGGTCAAGTCAGGATCGGTGTGCCCTGCTCAAGAAGCAGATAAATTGTTACCCTCATGGAGGCAATTATGATGGCAAAGCTACAGAGAAGGGTTGGGTTTATTGCTCACATAATGGTTATCGCTGTTGTTGTGCTCGTTGCTGCAGGCTTGATTTTCCTGTCTGGATGCTCTAAATCCTATAATCCAGGGCTAGAATTAAATGCTTCTACATACTGTCATATTTATATAGCTTATGGCAGCTGTAGCTATATTGGAGCATTCTGAATTTCATGACAGGCATTTCCTTTCCTTCTGGACTCTAGGGCATTTTTGTTTTCTCATAGCTACTTTAGCCTGTCACAGAGAAAACAGCAATTTTTCCACATTTATGGCTGAAATATAAACTGATACAACATGGCGTTCGAAAATCAAGTCAGTTGCTGAATGCATACAAGGTGTATAACAGGAGTTCAGTGCCTCAGAGGTAGGGAAATTCCCTCCCCCCCATTTGTCACAGCCGTGGTGAATGTGTTTCCACAGTAAGCTGAATTAAAGATGCCCGCATTCAGCCAAAATCAACCAGTTTCAGCGTACATTAACCAAAAAATCAGTCCGTGGAGCTGATATCTCAATCCATGAGTCATGCTGTATGAAAGCACAGCAATATTCATGAATGGTCACAGGAGGAATTAATGTCCGTGAGAATGCCCACATGTCACTCTTGCAGTTTGAATAGCAATAAACATATGGGGAAAAGGCACTCAATATAGTCAGACATAATATAATGCTTATTAACACTGACATGTTAAATCATAATTAATACTGATATAATACCTTTTGTTTTCTATCTTTAATGGTCTAAGTTATCTAAATGTTAGGGTGTTAATAATCTCAAGTCAACGCTGGATAAATACCACTGTATTGAAATAGTATAATGTATTACATATGTCTTATAACAATATAATAAAACTCTCTGTGTGTGTGTGTTCAGTCTTTTCTCTTTTTTCCAGATATGTTGTATATATTTTGGCTGTTTTCACCTCATCACAGTCTAATCCTTCTGTAAACTTTGCAAGTATGGAAGCCAAGGTAACATGCCTCCTCCTTACCTCCAGGTCCTATCCGTAGTAACTCATTTCCCATCTTCACATTAATTGCTGCGTTTATCTGATGCTGGGTCCTCTTTTCTTTTCTGTAACTGTCAACAACTTCCATTCCTCGGAGAAAAATACCTACGCAAAACATCCAAATCACATGAGATATATATATATTGGATTTTCTTTTTTTCTTTTTTGAGCTAAGTCAATGTAGTATCTTCATTGTTATGATTCATTATCAGCTTTGTAAATAAGTGTGAGACATCACTGAAAGTAGTAACCCGTGATCTCCCTAAACAAATTATTTCCTCAGCTCACTTAGCTCACAGCTTGCAGTTTGGTTTTCTAATCAGTTTTCTATAGATGAACAATAAAGCAAACATGGAAAATAAATCCATCTTGCTTGATAATGCATCAGTGTTTTGTTTTGTTTTTATTAGACCAGCATTTTTAATCTATAATTCAGGGCATGAAAGATGGAAGGGGCACCCGGCTGACAGCACTATAACAAGATACAACTAAGGCCATTTGTGAGAATGGTATACAGGCTTAGAAGGCAGTAACCATGAAGTCTTGAATTCTGTGTTAACAGTGTGAATGTGGCCACTTCAGAATCATCATTCCATTCAGCAGTGAGAGTGTGGGTAGGCCTATGTGCCTATTCTAATTTATTTAAGAACCTTGGTTCTATCAGATAATTAAGATATTTGAAAACAATTTGGAAACAGTTGTTTTCTCCCCTACCCCTCCAGGACTGTGCAATAAGAAAAAGGAGGAGAAAAATCTGAAACAATGGATCTATGAAAGCAGGGACTGAGAACCATGAGGAGGTGTTGAGACTTACGATAATGAAATAATTGAACCTGGAGAGAGCTCATCCAATTTTCTCTCAGATTTTCCAAACATCTTTTTTAGCCTGCCAGCAAAACTCTCCATCCTTAGAGGGAGTTTTTGTGACACAGATTCTGCCCATACATAACTTTTCTCCCTTATTTGTTTGTTTATTTGTTTTTCCAGACGATGAAAAATCCATTTTCCTGAGATCAGGAACTTCTCCGATCCCTCTTCAGCCAATGGGGCAGTCTGTTTTCCATAGGAGGGATTTCTCACACTATCTCAAAATTTCTCCATGCCTGTGCAAAGTTTAACAACTTCAATTCCCTCCCTCAGCAATCTTCTCCCTCCCAGACCTGGTCAGCACAGAGGTTCCAGGTCCTGTTGTTTGCAGATGCATTGTTTACAATTGATCTGCCTTCATTCCCCCCTCCATCCACCACCACCACCACCCCTGCCGCCCACCTCAATGCATTTCAAAAGGCTTATTGTCATGTCCCCCGTTGCGATGTATACATACATCACAACGGGGAACATGCCTTTCCGGTGAAGGGGAGGGGGGAGGAAAGAATCAGTGCTAATCCCATAAATACAGATAAAGGACAAAGGAGCCATACCTTTGCCCTGACCCGGGAAGCCATCATCCTATCTCCCTGACATCTCTGCATTACCACGGGGGACACACCTGCTCCAGACACAGGAAGAGGACAGAGGTAATCAGCGCTAATCCCCCTGATCGCCCATCGGGACTCCGGAATCGCCCCTTGATCGCCCATCGAGACTCCGGGTTCACCGTCGGTCAGGACTTTGGGACAATGGGGGGTGGGGAAGGATCAGGTCCGCACTGCGGGTATTTACTGGCTACCTCGCACGCCATGTGCTCATTCCCGTCTTTCTCTGTGTCTGCATTCTATTCTTAATAAACCAGATATCCTTAGCCCTGGCTGGTGAGTCTGTGTTTTTTCTGAATAAGGCAACCATCACACTTATCCATGCAGATTAGCCTCTGCTGACATGGTTACATTGGAAAAGACCTTGACCACAGGTTGGAATGGCTACATCTGGAGCATTTCTTTCCATTTGTAGATTCAATCTTCTGTCACGACCACTTCTCAGTATCTCAAATATTTTTGTATGTTTTTGAAAAACCACCAGACAAATCTAGGCAGATAAATCAGTAGGGATTTGGGGCTGAGAGGGGTGAGAGGAGACTAGCATATTCTTTTCTTCCTGTGGTGTGGGAATGAAAGAATTGTTGTTAATTCAAAAGCTACAGTTAGGGGATTAGAATCAATCTGGCCGGTTCTTGTCACACTTGGTTTGTCCCCCTCATCCCTCAGATACTCCTTATCTAGCAGAAAGGCTTCAGACCAGCTGGGAGAAGAAAAGACGTTCGGCTGGAGGCCTTGGGATAAGGTGCTCACGGGGTGGGAAAGCCCATTTCAGGTGGTGCCCAGGTCCAGCCCAGTGGGGGTAGGAAAGGACAGGACTTGGGGAAGGAAGGAGAAGATCCACTGAGTGCAGGATTGAAGGCAGGAAGAAAAACCTGAAGTCGCAGGCTAGCCTATCTCTAACACCAAGTAGCTGCCAAGTTGCCTGCAAGGGAAAGTGTTGGGACAGAGGAAGGAAGGATCAATAGTAGATTTTCATTCTACAGAAAAAGTAAAATGTGAGTGGGCAAGCTAAGTTTCTTGCTCTCAGTGAGAAACAAATCTGGGAGAGCAGCCATACCAAATCAACCAAGGCAAGAGCAAAACAGTGTTGGAACCATTCCCAGAAAATTTGCTCAAAGTGGAAACAGAGTTGAGTTGAGTTCAAGGGAAAAGTTTACTGCTGTGCCTTGTCTGTGTCTTTGTGACATCAAGTTGCGTGCTACCTCAGTTGTACACAGTGGCACCATTCCCAAAAGCCCTCTCTGACAAGGCCCATCAGTTATTCTTCAGAAGCACCAGTAGTATTTGTGAGTGAGGTAGCTTTCCACACTAACAGATTTACTAGAATATTTATTGATTTGATTGATATGGGCACCCATCTCACTGTAGCAATTCAGGGCAACTAGCATCAGATTAAAAAATACATTACAAAAATAAACTTCAGAGTACATTAGTATAAAAGCCTGCAAAGGTAACTGAGAGGAAACCCAATCAATAATAAAGTAACAGTTTCTCATGAGCTTCCACTAACCTGCTGACCTCTGTGCCCAGGAACACATCCAGGCCGTTAAATCTTTTCAAACAGCCAGCAGGGTCCGGCCAGTCTAATCTCGGGAGTGGCAGAGATGGTGCTCCAGATTGCTGGCGCTGCGACAGAAAAGGACCATCTTCTGGGTCCCTCTAGATGATGCTCTTTAATCAACAGCCCATGAGAAGCTGCTATTTTATCGCTGATTGGGTTTGCCCTCAGCTGCCTTCCAACCCAGCTGATAAAGGAGTACTTGGGCCAGCTGTCTTCGCCCAAAATTAATCGCTGCAGTGACATGGTTATCCCCTACTATGCCAACCACCCTCGGCTTGATTCAGGACACAGTTTGAAGTTCTCTTATTCTAGAGAGGAAATTCTCTTTTATGAAAAAGAAAACCCAAAAGAAGAAGCATCCTTATTCTATTTTCATGCATGCTGTTCCAGAGCAATACTGCATAAAGCATGAGAATTATGTGAGTGGTCATGTGACTTTTGGGTTCTTTTGTAAACAAGTACAAGCCATGTAGAAAGGTTGCTAACTTTGGAAGAACAGCTGCAGCAGTGCTGCTCAATTTTTGCATCCTCCCACAGTTGGTATAATCAAAATCCTTACCCCAGCTGCTTTTTTTCCAAAATGAAAACATGGAAAAGATTTTCTCCCAGGGGGTGAAAGAGAAGCTACTAAAGTGGGGCTGAGCTTCCCTTTGCCCTTTTAGGGGATCAAAGTCCAGAAAATGGGTACATCCACACCACATACTATATGTAGTCAGGAACAAACTGAGGGGAGGGATGTGATAGTTTTATTTGATTTTTAACCGTGATATGCCTATGTCAGGGCTTATATAATTTTTTTTTGCCTCCTCAAATCCTGTTGTGCTGCATCTTCATAGTTGTGTGGGTGGGGGTAGGGAGGGTTGTTGTCAAGGTCAGCCTCGCTCTGAATAAGACATGGACTCACTTAATAGGGATTAAGGATTTCCGGTTTATTGAAACGGTACTGACAGAGAGAAAAACGGGAATGGGGGTGCGGTGTTGAGGTGCCCTGTATATATACTCTTGCGGGGTCCCGTGCTCCTCCCCCCTTCATTGTCCCCATTCCCCTTGATGGGTTTCTTGATGGCTGTGGGGGCGTTTTCCCGGTTGCTGTCCTTGTTCTCTTGGTTCAGGTGTGTCCTCCAGGGCACCAGGTGTGGCTTATCGCTGCTTATCTGGAGTCCTTCTATTCAGCTGCATATGATTCCATGGGTGTGGGTGCTTTGGGTGCTTGATTCAAGCGCTGATTTAATTATCTCCTTCCTCTTTTTCTTAATGATCATGATCCACGTTGCGAGGCTCTTTGTGCCTTGCAACGGGGTCATGACAGTTGTTCCTGGGAGGGATGAGCAAAGAATGGCAGGAGTGCACTCGAAGAGTGTATACTCCCAGCAGGGTCACCCAAGGGATGAAGGTCATCCCAGCTACCCAGCTAAAGCAGGTATCTATATCAGGCAACAGCAATGTAGGAAGTGGTAGAAGAGGATGATCACTTTGGTGACAACACCAAAAGCCATGATTTCATACTGTGCAGGAGAAGGCAATGTTAAATGACTTTGTATTTTACTAAGAAAACCACATAGATAGACAAGATAACGTAATTGATGAAATAGTGCCAGATGATGGGCCCTTTAGGTCAGGCGGCACTCAACAAGCTGCTGAGAAAGAGCCGAGGATCTTTTGTAATGCTTTTTGTGGTAGTTACGAGGTGAGCAGATTAAAGCCTTCAGGACGTTTAGTCACTAATGTTGCCATGCAGGAAAAGAAAATCCGAAGCTGCAGAAACAGAATTCCAGTGGAAACATGGAATGTAAGAAAGAAGTCCTGAATCGCACTGATAGGGAACCATGGGAATGAACTGTGAAATGAAATTAAATAAGTTGTTAAAGATTAATATGAAAAGAAACTACCAAAGACCAAGAAACAGAGGAAAGCAAACTGGATGTCAGAACAGATGGTGGAAATTGCTATGAAGAGAAGAGTATCCAAATCCAGCAAAAACAAAGATCTCAGGAAAGGTATCTTGGATGTGTATACAATGTCCTTCCAATATTGTTTGATTTTCTTTGAATCAGTTATTATCTGCCAATGAACAGATAGAGGTTCTTGTGAAAAAAGGATAGAAGATATCCTCTGTTTACGGAAACCTCTAGTACTAGAGGATAACATTAAATCAGCACTCAAGTAATTTTCAAGTAGGAAGGCTTCAGGAATTGATTGAATATCTACAGGAATATGACAAGCAACAGAAGGAGAATCAGCAAAGGTTCTAACCAAGCTATGCCAGCAAATCTGGGAAACAACACAGTGGCCAACAGATTGGAAGAGGCCAAGAGGCCAATTTACATACCAATGCCAAAGAAAGGAGACTTAACAGTGTGTGCAAACTATCATACATGCTAGCAAAATAATGCTTAGGGTTATCCAATGCAATCATCCAATCCAATTCCTACATGGAAAGGGAGATGCCAGAAATTCAAGCTCGTTTTAGGTTAGAGGCCAAGGAACAAGAGACATTATTGCTAAAGGTTACTGGATAAACTTTTCAACAACGATGGTCACAAGGGGCTCTGCGGGCTGCAAAAAAGAACTTCTTGGACCACTCCTGTAGGACAGGGTAAAATAATTCTTATTAAAAGAACATTACTAGTTCAGCTGCTGCCCCATCTCTACTACAATCTGATCACATTTTTTCAGTAAAATATTTTAAAACTGCTTATGCATGCTCTACATGCACTTTAGCTTGAGCCTCCATTGCTACTGACTTTTGAGCACAGAGAAAGGCTGGATCTTTCATTTGGATATCAGCAGAAGTCAGGACAGATGAGCATTCCAGATACTCTTTGCTCTCCACAGCTAAAGCAATATATTTCATGGTAATTCCACCTTTGACATAATGGTTGTAAATCCCAAATTCTGAAAAAGTTCCTGTTGGACTGACCTGATGTCTTGTGTAAATAATAGTCCTCTATCAGCATTGCTGAAAAAGTGTTTCAGCTAAGTCCTTTGTTTCAAACATATGCCATGATTCATTTTCCAGCTTGTAATCATAGTAAATCATGTACAGTACTGTGCAAAATAAGAAAAGGTTCATTGTATAAAGGGATGAAGGATTACACACTAATAGATAGAAACTGAATACTGTAGGAGATATAAGATACCCACTGAATTCTGTGGGCTCCCAATGAGGTTTATGAAATCTAAGAAAACAGTAGGGGTACGTCTACTTATATTTTGTTAAATTGTCTCTTTAAACAGCTAATATGCTTAGGTCCATTTACCATGCTGTAATTGCTTATATCTGTACTATCTTGACACATATAACTCAAGCATTTTGCCTGTGGTTTGTTTGGTACTAGAAATGTTAATATGTTTTCTACTACAGATTAAGGTTACTATGGTAACTAATCATTTTGACCAGGTGAAGAGGTTGAATTTAATTGTCCCCTTTTCACATGTTAATGGTTGCATTGCCTAAGGGAGGAACTTGCCTGAACTTGTTCTAGTTTCAGTTTCTCTTCTGTGTAGGCTTGCAGAGAATATGCAGCTGAGAGAAATCTCTCCTCTCAGCAAACAGCCTTTAAATATGTTTGTTTTCTGTAAATAAAATTATTTTTATAGAAATGCCTGGTGTGTGACTTTTCTGATCTCTCCTGGGCCAAATGCTTTCTAGCACTCTGCCAACAAGAAATACTAAAAATATTGTCATTTATCATATTCATAAAACATTCACTCTTAGATCTTCTAAATAAGGATATTAGGGATGGCTAAATCAGTTTGTTTCTGCTCAATATTACTCTTGCATATATTTACCCATAGGTCTGTCTACTCCATGCCTGCATTAAACCTGCCTTTAAAAAACTTTCATAACATTCAAATTTGTATGTATTTGTAAATGTATTTGATATATTTGAGACAAACATTGGGCCAGAACATTCAAGTTCATATTCTTCCTTGTATAAAGAATAAAGGCATTATAACTTTACAAACAGAATAAAAATCCATAATAAAATTATCAATTATAGTTTACAAAAAGAGTTTTTACTATTACAGCTTTAAGGCAGTAATTGTGAATAAATCAATTTTTTGGCCAATGTACCCTTTTGCAGCGCAAACTTCTGAAAAGTTGGTCATACTCTGGTTTTTATCATGGACAACAGTGATTTATATAGGGAGATCTCATCATGATAACCCTGCAACTATATGGTGAACGTTAGACTATTTTAGTGTTTTCTCCTTTGTAGGGGACAGAAAATCTGGTCTGTCCCTAGATGCTGATGGATCTTTCTGAATTATTTGGGCAATTATGGCATAGATTCAGGTGTGATGGAGCGCAATGGAGGCAACATCTATGCCAGATCAATGAGGACTGTTTGGTCTTATTCTCAGTTATTTATGCTGAATTAATTAATTAATTTGTTTGTTTGTTTGTTTATTGCATTTCTAACCTGCCAATTTTGAAGGTCTGCAATAATTTTAAAAAATCAGACTATAAAATGTAACAATACAATTGATGCAATTCAGTTGAAACCAAGAATATCAATGCCATTAAAATAATTAACAATTGAAATCTTTGAAAAATGTATGTATGTGTTCTTCCCTAAATACTGGGAAAGCGAGGCCCAAATGCCTCTACTTGGGAAGTGCCTTCCAAAGGAGATCAGACAGCCAAGCTTCTGGCAGCAGGGCCATCTTCAGAAAGGCCTCTCCTCCTGATCTAAATAACTGGGAGTTTCATTAGCAAAAAAGGAGGTCTCTCAGATAATCAAGCCCTAAGCCATTTAGAGCTCTAATATTCTTTAAGAGAAAATGTAAAAAGTCTGCATCACTTTGAATTCATCTATAAATTGGCCCTGTAACCACACTAGATGGTCAATGAAGTGAATAAAGTAGTGTCTTCAGATGAATCGAAACAGGACAAAGACATACATTACATGTTGTACGTTTAAAACAATCCTCTACAAATGGTGTAAGTTCAATAAGCAGCTTAAACTTAATTCATGCTTTTCTTTGAATATGAAGAATCAAAGATGAATGGTAATCTGTTTGAAAATGGTCACTTCTGAAAATGGGTTATTGTTTTGAAAACTTCATCAACATTATGAACACCACATCTCTTCCGTCTCTTTGAAAGCTCTATTTATCTGTTTATGATATCTAATTATCTAATGAAAGCTTGGCTGTAATTAGCCATTTTTATCTCTTTCATTGTTACTGAGAGCCATGAAAGCTTTGCTGATAGAAGAAAGTATGGCTTTTATATAGCACCCTGGCATTAAAGCTGTCTAGCTAGGTGATAGCACTTGGTTGACTTTAACTAATTGCTTAAAGCTAAGCAGAATCAATACTGCTTGGTACTTGGATGAAAAACCACCAGGAGTATTGTTTACTATGTAAAAATATGGCAAATGTAGAGGACTACTCAGTAATGTTTTCATAAATCTCTAAAGAGTATGGATTTGCCTCTAGCGCTTTCTCTTAATTAATCTAGTCTATGAGAGATTAATGTGAACTTCAAATAGTTGTTTCCATTTAGGAAAGACATTTAAGGTGTATCTCTTATTCCCTCTCCCTCTTGAGAATCTATGTCCTTAGAAAAGCTCTAAGAAATGCCTGACCTCATCTGAGAAAATGCGAACTTAAGCCAGACTGTTCTGAAAGCCCTGGTCTTCGGGGTGGGGGTGGGGGTTGGTTTTTTTTCTTTGTTTTGTTGTTTTGTTTTTTGTCCTTTTGTTTTATGGACAACTAAAGACATATTGTCTCCCATATGCCTTTTTTATATTGAAAAAAGCTACTTATATTTCTTTGTTTAGTCAAATTTACTGCTACTATCTCAGATCATAATTTACAGAAAGACTTAAGAGCAAATGCATCTAAGCAGCTTACAAACATGGATAACAACTGATATTTAAGATATAATGTCTGTGATTCTGGAGATAATCAACAGCCACCAAGAGGCATAGCATTAACAGCTCAATCCTATGTGAATTAGTCCAGTCCCCTTTTAAAACCATCTCAGTTTGTAATCATCACCATGTCTAATGACAGTGAATTCCACTGAATGTAAAGAAATACTGTTTTGTATCAGCTCCAAACCACCTACATTTAGTTTTAATGCATGACCGAGTTCTAACATTGGGTGGGGGTGGGGGGAATCCTTTGTCCACACCTTCCATACCACACATGACTTTAGACTTCTCTATCATGTCTCCCTTTCTCCACCATCATTCCAAGCTAAAAGCCTCAGATACACAGCTGGTTTTTTTTTTTTTTGGTAAGAACTTGCTCTGAACTCCCCCCACAACTATTTAGGTGCTCATTATCTACAAGGGGCAAGAAAGCTTGGGAAATTGCCTTAACCCTGCATTCCTGATCAAATCATATCTGATTCAGCAAAGGCTACAGATATACATACAGTGATACAAAGAATCTTAAAGATTAATATTCAGGTGAAACAAGAACTCTTCTTGCTGGGCCTAAACGAATGTAATGGTTTTGTAACTTCTGGCCTCTATTTGAGCCTGAATGTGCAGGGGTTCCGGGAGGCCTGAAAAATATTTCAAGGGTTCCTCCAGGGTGAAAAAGTTGAGAAAGGCTGGATTAGAGAAAGGAAATAACTACATTTATTAGTAACTGAAAACCCCTTATGGGCTTTTTGCTGAAAAAAACAACAAAAAAAGGAACTTGTGATTTATGGGTTTGATAATTAGAAAGGGTAGCTTATGGAAAGACGGAAATTATGTTGTAACCTTAGAAAGAGAGAGGGTAAACTATAAATGTACTTATAACTGCTGTTAAGAAGACCAGAAGCTGCTTCTTTATAATATTTTTTCTTTTCTTTTTCTTTTCTTTCTGTGCAGTTTTTTTCACTTACCTATTACTTTACTTTACTTACTTTTCTCTTTCAAAATTTGTATTTTTTATTCTTCTAAAATTTCTTTAAGTAAAATTTAAAATTATTATTATATTATTTAAAATAAATAAAAATAAAATTTGTATGTATGTGTGTGTGTGTGTGTGTATGTATGTGCATATATAATCCTGTGGGACTTCCAGATCCAGACAGACAGGCAGGTACTGGCCAATCAACCAGATGTCGTGGCAGTGAACAAGGACCAGAAGGCAGTGGTGGTGATAGATGTAGCAGTGCCAAGTGACAGCAACGTCAGGAAGAAGGAGTGTGAGAAGCTGGAGAAGTACCAGGGCTGAAGGAGGAACTAGAGAGGATGTGGAAAGTGAAGGCCAAAGTGGTCCCTACCAGTGGTGGTAGGGGCACTTGGAGCTGTGACCCCCAAGCTGGGAGAGGGGCTCCAACAGATCCCAGGAGCCACATCAGAGCTCTCTGTCCAGAAGAGTGCAGTGCTAGGAACAGCTAAGATACTGCGCAGAACCCTCAAACTCCCAGGCCTCTGGTAGAGGACCCGAGGTTGAGGAAGACACATACCAGCCATAGGGGTGAGAAGGGAATCTTTTATATAAAGCGAAGGCTAAAGTGGATACAAATCAGTTGTAAGCCACTGTTATGTCCTGATTAACTCCACACAGCTAGCCAGAGAAGTTCAAACTACATTCAAAATTTTACTGCTAAAAAAAATAATATACACATATTTCCTGATTAACATTCAAATATTTCCTTATATTTAAAGAAACTACAGAATCCTTTTACTCACTTGGTTGCACCCTTTTAACAAGTGAAGGTTCACAGTGTCAGCTTTACATGTATAGGAAAAATATATTCTGAACTGTCCAGAATTTCCTTCTCCAGAAGGCCAGACAAATTACTTGGAACAGTCAAAACATTCTTAGCAGCACTAGCCCAGTGCGCAAATACATTTATGAAATCTTCTGGGAATGATCAAAAGAATTACTACGAGGGAAAACTAAACTTTAACCATAGAATAATGACATTATCTCCCATTTTGTTCATTGAAAAAATGTTTGAATAAGAAGATACCCAGCTAGCTTGTAAAAAAGCCCATCCTAGCATTTAAAATACCCCCTGAATTATAGCCGGCAGCAGGAAAATGAGTAACAATAATTCAAAAAGATGTTCAGAATAGGTTCAGAGATGGACCTCCTCTATTTTCAGCTGGAAAGTTGGTCAAAACGCATATCTGAAAGGTATTATAAATACACAGTTATGCAAGCTGTCTAGCTCTGCAAACCACGTATTGATTTTTTTTTTTCCTGCTTAAGAATGAACTTATAATGGTGGGACTCGATACCTGTTGACAATACTTGGATTTGTATATTACTGTTTCAGAGGTGAGAAGAATGATTCCTGGGTCTGAAAACTTGGGCCAAAGTGTCTCCCACCCACCCGGGTGTCTCTCACTCAGAAGAATCAAAGTGAGGCATCGGGGCTGGAAGCTGCTCCAAAACCCTCACAGGGTCTCGAGAGAGGCTGCTCCTTTTCCATGTTTCCATGTTCTTCTACTCCAAAGCAATCGTAGCTGCTTTTCAGCACAAAATTAGAAAGCTGAGAGACTGTCTGAGACATTTCCCATGCGGGCTTTAGTTAGCCTCTTAGAAGAACTAGCATAAACCCACACATTTGCACTTTTGGAGTGCCGTTCCCATCTTTTGCAAGTAGCTTGCTGAAGACTCCATTCAGAGCCCTCCAAAAGGAGCGATTCCCTGGTGAAGTGAACAGCTGAATGATAATAATAAGTGACCTTTAAATTCAAAAGTCTGAAAATATCCATAAACAGCAAGCAGCTAAAGCCCTGCTTTAGTCAGCCACAAGCTGATACCTCCCCAGCTTCTCTTCTATGGCCCTCTAACAGCAAATGTCTTGATGTTTATCTGTGAAATGAGTTCAGATCTCCACGTTATTTCACTTTACCTACTGGATATTTGGATAAGTCATTTATTTATACCTGTACTCCTAGATGCTATGTAGAAATGATATGTGAGCCTTATGGTGGAAAGAGAGTAAACGTAACAACCAGGTAGAAATGAGTGAGATTTTTGTTCAGTTTGTTTTTTAAAATTAAGCACCATACATTTCTTCATAACTGGGGTCAAAACAACTTGAAATTAAAAACATTTCAACCTAAGGGGGAAAAAAAGGCCTACACTTCTGTCCAACCAACACTGTGAATTTTGACTTTTGACAAGTGCACGATTGAATCTCTTTCTTCTCAGCCACATTTAGGAAGATGAAATAAGGGTTGCTTGAGACTTCTTTTATTTCTGACAAGCTCCTCATCTTTAATGTGACAGGCAGCCATAATGTGGTCCTCTCCATGTTTGTACCAGCTGTGGTTGATGTAAATGGGCGAGAATTGCATTTGCTTCTTCTATTTTTTGTATTAGTATTTAAAAATCCTTAAAGCCAACACAAAACAGGAGACACACAGTACATGTAAATGTATTGATTATACATTCAAAACCACACAGATAACTTGTCCCTTAAACAGAGGTGACTGTCACTTTATCCAGCCAGCAAACTGGGAAGCTTGTATTACCTACCCCAATTCTGATTTAATCAGTTTTGACTATACCTCTCATGAGAAGCTAAGTTACAAAAGAAATGTCTCCTTTGCTATTATTCCTCTCTAGTGGAGCTGCTTTTCAAATGGAACTTTAATTGCAAAATAGATCAGAAATCCATCAAGCCTCCTATGTTTCCTTTTTTTTTCTTTGTTAAAATATTGGCTGACCAACTGTTCTATATTTTTCCTAGAGAAAATTAACTTACCTCAACAACTATTAATGGGGTCGAATCTTAACCTTTCTTTGAATCATGACAAAGCATATATTTTCTGAGGGAGTAATAGACAACTTTTGATGGTCAAAATCTCCACTTTATTTTTACAGTTATTTTTCATGGAGGAAGCAAGAGCCACTGTAGGCAAGTGATCATATAAAGCATGTAAAGCTTGGCCATGTATGTGAAGAGGACTGAGATTTTCTGTTGTTGTTTCCTCACCCACCCACCCCAGTTGGGGGTTTAGAGTACTTTTTTTTTTTTTTTGAATTGGAAGACACTGTTACAATGAAGATTTGGGCTAAGTTTAAGTCCAGTCAGTTATGATTTATTTAATTGCCTCTAAGTGTGCAGTCTTTGGAGAGCCAGTTTGGTGTAGTGGTTAAGGGACCAGGCTAGAAACCAGGAGGCCATGTGTTCTAATCCTGTCTTAGGCACAAAACCGGCTGGGGGACTTTGGGCCAGTTGCTCTCTCTCAGCCCTAGGAAGGTGGCAAGGGCAAACCACTTCTGGAAAACCCTGCCAAGGACACTGCAGGGACTTGTCCAGGCAGTCTCCAAGAATCAGACACGATTGAACAGATTTTAAAAAATGCAGTCTTTGAGTTCAAAAGGTGTGCAACCTACATTTAATAGTACACGTGGAAGCTCTGGATCTGCAAATAGAGGTTGAGGACCACAAGCTGATCTAAAATAATAAATTTCCAAAAATATCAAAAAGAATCATCCACAACCCACAGATCAGCTGTACAAGGAGATTCGTAGCAGACACACTGAACACCTTTAATTCATGAGTTTGAATGTACATTTTGTATGAGTAAATACTTGCAGTTGGCTTGGGTTTTCTCATGCTGTGTAACAAAACAAGAGGGATAGTAAGTAAATGCTCTGATTCAAAATCTCTGAAACTGATATCCTTTGGAATCCAAAGTGCAGTGAACCATTCAAAACTGCAAGTTCAAAACAGATGTTCTCTTTCCATTCTAGAATTTAACTTTGCAGTGAGGATGGTGGAAAAACAATGTGGTACTCATGCAAACATAACTAATTTTCCATTCGTAGGCAACAATGTAAACTGAAATACTTTAGTTATTCTTTGAAGTTTGCAGGGCTCCAAATTTATTTTGTACAAAATACAAAAAACACTTTATATTAGGGAAAATACTTGCAAAATGTATATAGGGAACAAAATTGCAAATTAAAATGCACACATTTGGAAAAAAGTACAAAATATTCAAAAAAATTCATATAAAGTTTTTAAAAATCTCAAACTGAAAAGAAAATGAGAGAATCTAAGATTGGAAAAAATGAGAAACTGAATTTAAGAGGTCTGTCTCCCCATACTTAAACAACCCTGCGGATGGAAAATCTTCTACTTCAAGTGAAAATAATTTCCCAGAAAGCATTAGATTCTGTACACCTTTATTGTGCACAAGTTTGAAAAGAGAATTCGATCTAAGCCTAGTCTAGCTCACTACAGTGAGCAGTGAATAATGAACCAGTCTGTGATGAGCAGTTCCTTGAAACCTACTACTGAAACCAGGCAGAAGGGGGAATCTCCTGATCCTTCCGTATTCTCACCAGCATTTCTTTTCATGAGGGGTGGCTGTTTCCTGGTTCTGCCTCTAATATGCAAAAATGTAATTTAAAAATTGACTGGAGTCTTTTTTAAACAACTTGGAGGAGCTTTCCCTGTGGAAAGAATATGAAGATTCAGCGTCCCAGTGCCTGCCAGGCCCCTTTGTTAAGATTAACAGCAGAGCACCAGGTTATTAGAGTGAATATAAATACTTTGGAGGCTCTGTGGGTAGTTACGGTATCACATTTTATTATCTTCCACAGAAATGAAATTACTTATTGTAATTGCTTGTCAGTCATAGGCCAACAAATCCGACAAAGGGAAGTCTGTGCAGTGGAGAGGGAGAGAAAGGGAAGGAAAAGGAGAGAAGGAGTGGCCAAAGTTGTGCTCCTCTGGCTTTTTTGCTTTGTGCGTCTGTTGGTGTGTGTTGGTGTATAAGACAAAGAAGGAGAGAGAGAGAATTTGAATGTGAATCTTTTAATAGGAAACCTTTCACTCGTACATGCAGCCTAAAGATGAGCCAATGAAATGAATAAACAATGGATGAACAGTCTTCTGAAAGCAAGGGAATAAACAGAGAAGAGACAGTAAGTTACCCCAGAAGGGAGTGACAGGTTTATGTGTGTTGAATCAGCCAAAAGTAGCTCAGCAAAATTCTTTGATAAGATGTAAAATTATTTCCTTGCAACTTACCAATGTCTGTTAATACCAGTCAGCAGGAGATATAACTTGGTGTCAGGCTTATATCAGAGCCATTCCCGAGGGTAGGGGGTGGGAAAGAAGAAGTGGAAGAGGAAGAGGAAGAAGAAGAAGAAGAGGAAGAGGAGGGGGAGGTAAGAGGGAGAAAGAATCTAGCTCATCCATTCCCACACTAATAAGTTGGCAAGGCAGTAGAATCTCAGTGGTGAAGCATCACTTAGAAATCCATTAAGGAGGCAAGAGAAGCTGCTGGCATTTTATCTGAGTGCCACTGTCACTCTGACTGAGACTCTCAGGTGTTCATAGGACACAATAGTTGCTAATGGGGAGGAAGGCATTCATGTGCTTTGAATATATCTGCATCCCAGATCTTCTGGCAAAAGGAGTGATAACAACCACAATGTGGTATACAATTATGGGATAGCCTTGGGAGGATAATATTGCAGAAGACTGATGAATAAACATATTTGTACTACATTTAGAAAGAAAGAGAAGGAAATGGCTGTTCCCCAGTTTGTGCCTATTTACGGTTGCTTTTCTCACTGTTTATATGCATATTGTATATGCAGGAGAAAGGTGACAAGTGTTTGTTGCTTAGATCTAAAGTTTACAAGTCAAAATGAAAACAATAATCTACTTTTTGTAGCAGTTGTTTGGGCTACGCACCACCTTGGTGCAACTCCCAAATCCTGAGCAGAGCAGGTTAATTTGGGGTTGTTTTTAGCATACCCACAACGGGATGGGGAGCTCTAATTGGTTCTGTTCCTAATTCCAAACCCTTCACAATATTCAGTTTCCAATCTGCCCAGGAGGCTTCATATGCTTTGTCTGGAAAGATGAGAGAGTGAGAACATTGGGCACAGTGACCAGCGGTCTCCCCTCCAATCAGTGATTCAATATAATGTCCTGTCCAATCACAGCTTCTCAATGGTACGCTGGACAGAACTTGATATGGAGTCCTTCATATAACTATTTGCCCCACTGTTTTCCATCTCCAGTGCATAGAAAGAGGATGTTTTGTGCTTTCATCTACTTGATTGGCTTAAGGATTATATTTTTTAAAAGGCAAATATTAGGCCCGTAAAAATCATTTGATGAGGTATTTCACTCAAAAGGTTTCAGAGGCCGTTAAAGACGAGTGAATTAATTTCCAGCCTCAGTTTCCAACAGCCAGCTCCACTGTGTTTGGGAATTATCTATTGCCACCACCCTTCCCTTGGAACAAAAATCCTTCAATCCATCTGCCTAAAATTTGCTCCAGATGTTCTTCACATAGGAACTACTTTACTTTATACTTTATGTAAGCCACCAAGTGTAGTGATTGCCTATTCAAAATCACTATCAGAGTCACACAAGGCTTTCATGGATATCTGATTTAATAATGAATAATATGCAGGATCACAAGCAAAGCTGAGAATAGGAAAAGCGTGGGCTGTCTCCCAGTAAAACCCCAAACGGTTCCCAGTCCCTTCCTCCAAAGCCAGCACAAGTCCATGCCCTGCAGGTGCCGCTAACGGTTCCTGCCGGTCTGCAGGAAACATCCTTGACAAGGCGAGGTAACCCAAACATGCCTTCCTCATCCTTCCCTCCTCGCATCGCAGCCTGGTACAAGGAACAGGAGCAGCCCCCTCCCGTACAGCAACTCGTGTCAGCACCAGGGCATGGGAACCCCTTACGATGTTTTCCAGGAACGTTGGAACAGGGACCATGACACTGAGGGTCTCTGGATTAATGCAGAGTAGAAATGTGGAAAACAAACAATAAAATCTATTTCTGTGGCATATTTCAGGAAATTCTATCTCAGACCAAAAATGTTATCAACATTTATGACATCAGAATTTAAAGGGGTGTAGTCTGGATATTCTGCTGTTAGTATCCAGAGCAAGCCAAGTGAAGTCAGTCTTTGGGCTGACCCAAAGAATGATGAGTTCCTTTTAGAGTCAAGGACCTGGCTGCAATGTGATTTGGCTTGTTTTTGCATAGCTCTAATTTTTATAAATGGACCTGAAGTGTAATTTTATTCCTAGTAGTTTGGAAATGCTGCACTGGAAATAGAAATAAAATAAAACTATGCAAAATTCATCAGCCTGAGAATGGAACATTCTAGAGAAATATAGAATATTCCCTTTCCCTTTGGATCATGCCAAACCTCCATCTGGGCCATAATTTTCTGGAGGATGGTATGGGGAAGAATGAGCACTGCTGGTCAGAAGTCTTCCAGTGAGCCCTGTGACTTCAACTTCCTTTTATCTTTCAGCCTGATCTGCATAATGCTGTGGATTTTGCCTTTGAGTAAATCCTCCCTTCTTCAGTGGAATTTACTGTTGAGTTCGTACCCCCTTTTCCAGTGGCATGTGGTGTTATTTCCAGACACATACTCACCTAGACTCCTTCCTATTTCTGACTGTTTTACAAGGATTGATCTTCTATTGTTGTAAATTGCTGCCTGCTTTCCCGTGGTCACAAATGGTATCTCAGGTTGTTTATAACAATATCACTGGACTAAAAAAAAAAAGCACAGGGAAAAGTAGCAAGCTGAGGGGAAAAAAAATAGTAATAAAATTTTTCTGCCCTTAACCTTCTAAATACAAGGCAAGAGATATAGCCATTATGCTATTATACCATTTCTGGTACTTGTAGCTCTAAATGACTTTAAAAAGATTCAAGGCAATAAGAAAAAAAAGCTGATTATTGCACAAGCATGCACTTAACTTTGTATATATAAATATAATTTAACTTGTATGTATACAGTATGTATGTGTATATGTGAATACATAATACATACACAAACATACACATCATTCCTTCCTGCCGATTCCTGCATACAGAAGAGAAAGAATTGGCAGTTGCTTTCCTAGAATAGAAAGGTGGGAGGGCACAGCAGGAAGGGAATTGTCCAATGAGAGAACACCATATTTTGCTGTTCATATTGAGCACCTTGCAAGCTGTAGACTGGATTTTCTTAAACCAGCTTAGAGTCAAGCCAGATGAGCACAGGACAGCACAAGTTTAAACAGTAAATGTAGTTATTTCCTGAGCAATGCAATGACAGATTTCTGAGTCTTGCATTGACATGAGGATAGCAGAATACATCAAAGGATTTGTAAATACTATGATCCTGACAGGGAGATTCAATACTGTACTAACATTTTGTTGATGTTTTCCTCATATGGATATTGTTTAATAACTCTAAGTAGGTGTTGGAAACAAAATCTTCATTTTAATTAACTTTAAAGCATTGTATGCAGTACATATGTGCTGCTGTGTATGCAAGCTTTGAGCCCTTTAATAATGCTGGTTTGCAGTCTTATGCTGCTGACAGTCACTGTGAGCCTGCAGACATAAGGTGTTTATGAGCTATGGGATTGGTGAGTGGAAAGCTTAATAATATGAATTGGCACCAAGCCCTTTGTTTGACAGAGGCTGGCCAAGAAACAGTTGGCTCATAGAGGAATACATGGTTTTGTTCAGAAGCTTGAGTACATTTATTGAAGATAATAAAACTATCTTTATACAAAGACAATTAGTTCCTCGAAAGAGAGAATGCCTGCTTGTACACGCAGGATGAAACACGTGCCAGGCTGCTTGGCCCTACTTCCATTTTAACTTCAAAGATGAAGATTAGTCTGATCCTGTATTACGCAAATGCATATGAAGGACTTATTCTTATATGCATACACAGTGATCCTTACTGTCTACAACATCAAGCTGTGTATGTCAGTCAGCCTTAATTTTAGACAGAACAATTAAATAATTCCTCATTCCCTCAAGTTTAAGTAATCCAATTTTGAAATTTGTTTGTTTGTTTGTTTATATATTTATTTATCAGATTTGTATGCTGCTGCAATCATGGAAGACTCTTGACAGCTCACAATAATAAATGAAACACAATAATCAAACAAAAAAAAAATCTTAGAAATGTTAAAACTTCCCAAAGCAATATGTGGTATTAGACCCCAAAGCCTTCCAGAAAAGCTTTGTTTTCAACTTTTCCCAGAAGGTAGGTAATGTTGGAGACAGATGGGCATTCCAGAGGGCCCCATTATCAAAAAACAACATTTTGGGGCTCTCCCCCCTCCAAATGGGGAACAACCCAGCTGGCACCAGCTGCTACTCCTGGAATGATCAAAGTGGTTGGGCCAACTTTAGTGGGGAGATGCAGTCCTGCAGGTAACCTGGTGCCAAGCCACAAAGAGCTTTATAGTTAAAACCAGCACTTTAAATTGTATCCAGAAATTCATAGGAAGCCAGTGGAGGGCCCACAAAACAGGTATGGTATCTGTTGATTAGTAAGCATCCATGAACCCCTGGGCCACTGATGGTCTTTAAAGGTAGCCCCTACCTTTAAAGGAATCAGATATAAAGAGAAGCATGTATCTAAACAAGCATGGAAACTATTTATATTCTAATTCTTTGAAATTAGTAAGAGATGAAGTAGTCACTTGCTGAGATGGGCAGCTATAGAAATCGAATAAACAAACAAACAAACAAACGATCTTAATTTTTAAGGCTTTGGCTCACACCCATGTATTAAACAATGACCATGCCACATCCAAAATTCTTAATTATTGAACTTATATTCCACCCTTCCACCACAAAACTTCATCTCCCCACCTTACAATAGTCCTTCAAGGAGGTTACTTTGAATATTTGTAGCTGGCCAAAATCAGCCAGTAAACTTCACAGTGGTTTTGGGTTGGAGCCTGCATCTCCCAAGTCTTAGTCTGCATGCATGGCATTTGTGCATGTCCATTTAATCATGAGACTGCAAGCAGAGCTGCTAAGTGGAGTGGCACTGGATTATTGGGAGACCCTATCTGTGGCCAGAGTTTTTGTTCCTGCAATGGCAAGGTGTGAGTACTTAGGAGTTAAGTTGGGCCACAGAGACAAGGTCAGGATCCTGTTGGTAATCCAGTTGCCTGGCTGCCCAGCAGGATCCCCCTCTGGGCTTCTGCAACTGGTGACTGGACTGGTGGATGGCAACTCCCCACCTTTTGATGTTGGGGAATGTTCATGGCCTCCATGGCAACCACAGGCTTGTTTCAGGTGATCTCAGGCCTGCCACATGTAGGCAGATACATTTATACTGAATCCTAGTAAGACTGAGTTACTGTTTATCTGTTGGGGTTCTCTGTCTGCTCCAGTGATTTCTCTTGATGGGGTGACATTACGTTAAAGGAGGAGGTTCATGATTTGGGTTCTCCTGGACTCACAGCTCCTGCTGGGACAGCAAGCGGAGGCTGTGGCCAGGGAGGCCTTTCACCAGCATCAGCTGTTGCACCAGTTGTGACCTACCTGGAGTGGGAGGGATTTTGCCACAGTGACTCATGCTCTTGTCACCTCTGCAACGTGCTCTACGTGAGGCTGCCTTTGAATTTCATTCAGAAACTGCAGTTGGTTCAGAGTGCAGCAGCCTTTCTGCCGACCGACATTTACTAGTGGGCATACATTACGGAAAGGCTGGGGCCCTGCATTGCTTTCCAGCAGGCTCAACAGTGCTGCTTTTCAGTGGCTTCACCTATTCTTTGGAACAGCCTCCCAGTGGCCTTCCAGTTGGCTCCCACCCTGACTGCCTTCCAGAAGCTGCTTGTCATGATCGCCACTGCGATGTTTGCGACATCGCGACGGCTCACATGACAATGCAGGGATGTGGGTCCTGAGCTGATAAGGCAAGGGCAATAGAGAAACACAAAAGAAGTAAGGGGTTTAAGGAAACTATGTAACGACCAGGTCCAGCAGCCCAGGAAGCAACAATAAAAGGAAACTGACATGAAATTGAATAACAACCAAACAGGCAAGGTTCGGAAGGGCGCGCCCGGGCTTTCGAGGAATTAGAAGCCTGATCGCACGGCAATGGATCATCACTGCACAGGAAGGTGATCGAGGCGATGCCCGGGGCGCAGGGGGCTGGACGACCTCTCACCTGGCAAGGAAAAACTGTTGGGACTCACCTGGGGTAAGGTGGGGTGGAGCACTGACCGGCGCAGGCTATTTAAATCCCGTTCCGGCACGCTCCCTTCACTCTCAGCTTTCTAAGGGCATGCACACTAGACCTAAATAAAACCAGAACCTAAGTCTACTCTAGCGTCTGTGTTTTTATTGGGTCTCGGGCAGAGCCTGACACTGCTCAACAGGGCTCCCCAGAGGGGATCTGGGTTTTGACCCCATCTTTGTTTGGATTGGTTTGGTTAACTGAACATTATTCTATGTTTCTGATAGTATATTTTTTGTTTACAGTATATTACTTATTATATATCATTTCTGATGCATCTTATCTTTATCTGCCAAAAATCCTTAGGGATCCAGCAATCTATAAATGTAAAACAACAACAACAACAACATTGTGGTGTGCTCTACACTGGAGTTCTTCTTGAAGACAACTCAGAAACTGCAGATGTCTGGCCTCATTGCTATGAGCATATTACAGTAGTTGCACTGGTGCAATTGGTGCAGTTCAAAGGGCTGATTTTAGCCCACAAAGCTCCATGTGCCTTGGTATCTATGGACCTGCAGGATCACCTTCTCCCACCAGACTTCACCCTCCCGTTGTGTCCATTCTAGGTAAAAGTGCTGGTGGCGCCCCACCTTTGTCAGTTAAGGCAGGCTGAGGTCCGGATGCGTTGTTTTTCTGTAATGGCATCTATCCTGTGGCGGAGCCTCCCATCAGAAGCTGGATTAGCCCTCTCTTTAGAGTCTTCCAGAAGTTGGTGGGGATGGAACTCTTCCAAAGGCATTTGGGAACAAAGTCAGGATGATGCTATCTATGGCTTTTATTGATGTCTATCATTTGTTGCTCCATTTTAAATTTGATGAAATTATGTCAATATATGATATGCTATTACTCTGGACATTTTAATTTTTGGAATATTATTCCCACTTTTTTTTTCTTTACTGTTGAATACTACATGGATATTTCTCTGTCTTTTCTTTCTTTTAGGAGTCATTTCCCTTAGTAACAAACTGTCCTGCATGAAAATTGGGGCAGACTTCCTTCAGACAGCTTATTCACACCTCTTCCCTGATCGCCATCTTTTTCTAACCCCACACCTTTAACAGTTCGTAGAATTATTCTCCAACCATGTACTTAATAATTTTCACTTTCTGTAATATTATTAATTACTGGGTTCAAACCTTTTCAGGTGCAGCTTCAGGGTCTGTCTTGGAATAATATTCACTGTTACATGTTGCTGTAAACCACCAGGATTTGATAAACAAATAAACTATACACATCTTCTTTTCTTTTACATTAAGCATACATTCTTTTTCTCAGTTGTTACCAGTATGAGCACTGAAGAAGTTTACTTGCCTAAGGCTTTTATATTCTGGGCAGTTTGGAACACAGTATGTAATATAGGTCACTTTCAGCATCAAGCATGCTGTGCTTGTTTTTATAGTCACGAATACAGACATACCAGCTCACAAAGGCTTGGTGATAAAGATGAGATAATGACATGCAGAGCCTGCTCGCTTGTTTTGAGGTAAACAGGAAGATACTTAATCTAAAAATTCCCCAAACTGATTGGCTGGAAGTTATCTTTGGCAACCAAACTCTTGGAGATTCTTCGGCAAAGGCTGCACATCAGTGGTTAAAAGCATTCTTCAAAAGCTTCCAGATGGAATTTTTTCAGACACAGCATCTGGGCAAAATCACTTGAATTCATCCTGCAGATAGACTAGATGAGTTTTACTTTCTTCCTTGAGACCACTTGCAATAACCTTGTCCTTGAGAGCTTCAACAAATCTAGAAAATAAAAAGACATTTTTAACACCAACTCACTATACCCATAGCTGGTG
Source organism: Candoia aspera (assembly GCF_035149785.1). Taxonomy (NCBI): domain Eukaryota; kingdom Metazoa; phylum Chordata; class Lepidosauria; order Squamata; family Candoiidae; genus Candoia; species Candoia aspera. The sequence continues at coordinate 171,989,246 of NC_086153.1, read as the reverse complement.
TTTGGCTACAAATGCTTATATTCTATCATAAAGAGCAATGATGGTAGTGTTTGTCCCTTGAAGCACTAGGTTCAGCTTGCTCAAGGCTTCAGATATATCTGCCAGATATGCACCTGAAAACTATCACTTTTAAAGCTTCAAGCACTTGATCTTTTATTTAATATTCCAAAAATACAGTAACTTTTCCCTTCAGCTCAAAAATCTGACCAAGCATATTTTCTACTGACAGCCAGTCAAACTCAATGTGAATAGATGAAGTCTGTAATCAAGTCCCAAATCTTCACAAAGCAAAGCAAAAAATCTAGAGTTTAAGAAACCATTTCTCATGGAATTAAGAGTTTTGACAGCAGAGTTGAGGAGTTCTCCTAGATTGCTGAGCAGAGTTTGGGAAGCCAGTGCTTGGCAGTGAAGGATGTAGTGTACCCAAAGATTAGTATTTTTTCCTAAATATTGTTTTGGCCCAAAATCCTGATCATGAACTCTGGAGCACCCTAAATATAAATTCCAAGGATTTTTTCCATTCACCTCCTCTTTTTTGAAGAATTTCAATATAAATTCAAAGGCATTATCAGCTTTGGTCATGGTACTCAAAGTTTGATAAAACAGCATTTCATCTTTAGCTACAGAGTGTACATAGAAATGTAATGAAGCAGAATTATTTTCATTGGTCAATTCTCTATCACTAAGAGCAAAAAACAGCAATTAGATTTTTCTGAAAACTTCAAGTTTGATATCTGATAAATCATCAGTTAAGCATATGACTTTTGAATTGGACAATTAAAATTTCTGGAATTCCTTCTCAGTTTTGCTTCCGGTAAGTTCTAGGACCACTCAGAATGCATGGCTTCCACAAAGATTTATCTACATTGTTCTAAAATTTCCTTTCCTTTGCAATTAGAAAGACTATTTCAGACCAGCTCAATTGCCATATGCCCTCCCTGACAGGGAGCTATGCCCAATTGGCTAAGAATCAGTAGACTAGAACTTTCTACGTTTAATAATGTGGCTCTAATTAACATGGGGGCATCTGACAATATACTAAAGCAGGCATGCATGGTGTTTTGCAAACTCTCTTAGTTGTCTATTCATAGGAAAATGATGCTAGCCTTTAAGGCCAGAGCTCTAAGATGCCTAGGAAGAAGGACTACATGTTCCAAGAGTATTCCCCAATGGTAACATCTGCACACCAGGCCAGGGACAACCCCCAAACATCATCGCTTCATGTGGCACCTGCAAATAGAACATTGAAAATGTGGCCATTTCAAAAGAGGGAGAAGAGGAAAAGGGAAAAACCCTGCAGATACCCTTGACAACATAGATAGCCACAGACTATTCATTGAGCCATTTCTGGAGCATTATGGACCATCCTTCTATGATCCCTGTCAGGCACCTCCAAGAACAGACCCTAAGTAGAAGAGGATGTTATGAAACATGGGGCTACAGCCTAAGGCCACTGTCCTGGAACAAGGACAGCAACAGCCTTTTTGATGGGCCACCCATTTTCATGATAGCAGGATTGCTGACCTCTGTGCATTTCTGACACAGTATCCTGGTAGAAATGCAGAGGTATTGAATGACTTGGAGGGAAATAGAGACAAGGAACAGTAAACTCTGATATTATAAGATCAACTTGCCCATCTAGGAGTTCCTACAATGAAAGAGATCATGGAGACATAGACACAGATAAGGAAATCAGTGCAATCCATAATCTATGGTAGATTTGAGTTTAAGTGGTAGAGGGGGAGGCAGGCCTGCATTTCAAGGGGGAAAGGGGCCTTGGAAGGTAGGTGGGGAAGAAAGGGGAAAGGCAGACTCTCATGTCTTGGCTGAAGAGGAGAACATAGAAGGGGAAGAGGCAACTGTTGCCAACATCGGCCTCCAGGCTGAGGAACCCCCTGGATGCCCAAACATGATAACTATATTGGTGAAGGACAGATGGGAGCACTCATAAATGCCAATTTTTCCACATAATTTTGGCCCATAAGAACAGTAACTTGGCTCCAGATAGTCAGGAACCTAGTAACAACCACTGGGGACAAAATACATGAGACTGTCTTGGAGTTAGGGGGCAGATATAAGGGGGACTGCATGCTAACAGGCCAGTTTGTGTGCCACATTTCCCATGCCATTTGCCAATCCAGTTCTGTGGGATGTTCAACCATATTTCTAGCCAATACTTCCCCTGATGTCTGGCAGCAAAATCCTACATTTGACAGATACATGCAGGAATGAACAGGGGCTGTGACCAACCACATATGCATCTTGATATCATAAACTGCAGAGATGGCCAGGGAACAGTGAGATTTATAGGGAAATTGTTGGGCACAGAATATAAATGACCAATAGAGTTGCAAGGAAAAGGATGGGAAAGCACATTTATTTATTTAAATTTATTGGCCGCCCAACTCCAGTGGACTTTGGAAATGGACACATGGAAATCAAAGCACTACAGCTGAGAAAGCAAGGACCTTATTGCTGTAATATCTGTGGAGCACTTGCACTGCAGCTAAAACTCCCTAAATTCCATCTCTCCAAGGGCAGATAGGTAGGCCTCCACGGTGATCATCTGGCAGAACATGCTTCTCCTATTCCCCTCCCCTTTTGGGCCTTATATTTCATGGGAATGAATTGCCATGGCAACAGACTTGGCCCCAGTTCCTGGGGTAATGCCTGGGTCATGTCTCCTAATATTGGTAGGCACTTCTCAACTTCATAGAGTGTCTTGGAAAAGATCTTTGGGACAGGGGCACAGGTATATAATGGATTCAACGTCTGTTGCTCTTGATCTGTGCCAAAGCTAGGAAATCATATTACTTTTTGTGTATTCTTTTAGAGTTGTGCATGCACATTTGCCTCTTGCTTACACTATTAGAAATTCTGAAAATATTAAAGTAGGGGTTTAAATCAGAGCAGATGCTAAAGTCCTCAGTAATAATTCTGACATGTTTAAGGATTTATGTTTGAGGCTGTGCACTGATTCTTTTGTTTACCTTGCTTTAAAGATTGTTTGGAAGCTTTTCCAACTGTCAAATTTGAATATGAAATGAAAAAAAAAGATTTAAAGGGTTGGTCTAGTCTTCCTTTAAATGTTTGGGATAGGATAAATATAATTAAGATTTAGCTCCAAGGCTGACATATATTTTAAATTTGCATTGCTATTTACATTCATATTATTTCAAGTGCATTTATATGATATTGAATATATATTTCCAATAGGGTATTCATCAAGATTTTCACTGCATACATTACAATTGCCTTGGAGAAAGATGGATTTAATTTTCTGAACATTCACAGTTTATTTTAATGTCAATTACTAGTTGGTGTAAGGAGCGCAGGAATTCAACTCTTGTTTTTCACTCCACTGAAATACTGACAAAAATGTGGATCCTTGCTGGTTTAGGGATCAGTTTTAATTTATGTACTTAATGCTGCAAAAGAATATGAAAAATATTGGGATATATCTAATTTTGATCCTTTTACTGTGAAAAGCTTGCTTTATGGGATACCCTGCAATTTAAAAATAGCTGGTAAATCCTTTCCTGGAATCATAATATTACTACTTTGGATCGGTTTAGCTCTGATAAAATAGTTTTAAACACTTTTGTAGAAATTGAAATCACAGGTGCTTCTTGGCAGAAATATTTGTTATTGGGAATATTTCATCCCTCTGGTATTACAGATTGGAAGTTCCACATCAATTAGAGATTTTGTGGAATCAATAGGAACCTCCAAAAACAGTAATCCATTATTAAAAGAAGCAGAATGGATGAAATAGATATTAATTATTTATGCAGCCTTGGAATAACAAGCTTGGATGCCTTGTTTGTGGAAATCAAAGAAAGGTTGCTTCAAAGAAAGTATAATTAGTCCCTTTTGATGTTAAAACAAGGTTTATACACCAACAAAACTCTTATTTATATATTGGGCACATCAGAAATATTTAATGATTAAATATTCCACAAACCTATGTGGCCTGGGGCTTGTATAAGTGCTACATTTTTGGCTGAAATACACAGCGTTCTTAAAATGACTTTAGACTCATTACTGCATGTCAACAATCTGTATGTTCTTCTTGACTATATTGCCAATGTTTAGCATCAATCAAGACATCAAGAGCTGTGGACATTTTGCACCAGGCCGATTGAATTATTGTACAATACAGAAACATAAGTCTGCGCCAGATTAATGGCAGTCTGTTGGGGTTATGTGTTGCTTACCAGTATTTTAAGCGTGGGGAGCATACAACAAAGAGGTAAGGAAGATGACTTTCAAAGAATTTAGTCAAATTTTTGGAACTGTATTGTTGATAATGGTGCAGTCTTTTCTCCTTTTCCTTTAATTTTTTTACAACACATTGTATGTATGTATGTATGTATAATTTTATTTTGAAAAAATAAAATCTTTTAAAAAGTTACTATAAATGTGGCAATAATTGGCAGTTTCTTTAGTATTCCTCCAAAGAGATTACAAGGAATATAGAAAATCCAGAAGGACAAGACGACCTTGAGCGTAGGAATCCGAAGCAAATCTTTTGTGATCATGCAGGGATACTGAGTTCACAAAGCACGTTGAACCGGTTTGTTTAACTATGGTTTATTGAGTAAGTCACAATTGGCTCGATTTGTACAACATTCTGAATTATAAACCCTAATGCCAACATTCCGAATTTACCAACCACAATGCCTAAGGGACCGAACAGGCAGTGCCAATATGAGTTTGACAGTAAAGCTCAATAAAGAATAGAGGCACTATAAGTTTTAAGGGACTGAGAGTGAAGCTATATGGAGTGAATGGTCAACTTCTGAATAGCTGCTGATTGGAAAGGGCATGTTCTGAAGTCTGCTCATTGCCCTTGAGAGTGATCGTGTGATTTCTCCATGCAGAGCCAGTAAAGGAAGAGGGGACGAGCACAGAGAACAAATAGGTGTTTGAAGGGAGAGTTCAACAGCGAGGCCCAGAACAATTTCCCCTTTAGATTGGCAAAGTATTCTTGGCTAACCTGTAAACCTGAGAAGGAAACATAGGAAAATAAAAAGCTTTTGCACTGACTCTGCCTTAAGAAACAGAAGTAAATATGAATGGTCATAACCTGCAATGTGTGTAGCGTGCTTTTGTTTGTACCTGAAAACAAACTTCTAGTGTGCAAACATTTTGCAGTACTTGAAGTAAAAGTAAGAGGACTGGAGCACCAAGAGGCCGCACTTCGTCTCATAAGAGAAGATGGGACAAATTTATTAGACTGAACAAGCAAATCACTTCAGGAGGAGCTGATCAAAGAATCTACCCTTCACAAGGAAAAAAAAAAAAAAAAGACGCAAGCCCAGTGGTTGAGAGTGAGAGCCAGAAACAAGACAGAAAACATTCTGCGACACAGAAACAAACAATTTGATTTTAGGCCCTTGCTGAAGAAACAGGATCTGGGTCTGATATGAAAAAACATACAATGAGAGGCTGGAGCTCTGAAGAATAGAGGGAATGGAGCTACTACTTTTAGCGAGACCAAGAGGAGCGTTCTTTAATGATTGATGGATTGATTTCATGCAATCAAGTTGTTGTTGACACTTAGCGACCACAGAGATAGATTTTGTCCATGAGGATCTATCCCTAACCTATTCTTTCAAGTCTCCCAATGGTGCACCCATTGCCACTGTGACTGAGTCCATCCACCTTGCTGCTGGTTGTTCTTCTCTATCCTTCCACCTTTCCCAGCATTAGAGCCTTCTCCAGAGAGCTGGGTCTTTGCATAATGTGTCTGAAGGAGGATAAGAAGGGTTTCCTCTAAGAAGGAAGCTAAAAAGCAGGATAAGAGAATAATTAAACAGGGGACTATTACATAGTGCGACCGACAGGAAGCTCTGGCGTGGGCTGGTCCATGAAGTCACGAAGAGTCGGAAGCGACTGAACGAATAAACAACAAAATTACATAGTGCAAAATGAGAAACAACACTGACAAACTTTAGGGACCTTCATTATTATTATTTTATTAAAAATCAGAATATGGGAGATAAACAGGATGAGTAAAGAAAGGCAGATATGACTTAGAAGGGATAATGGAGATTCAGTGGAATGATCTTCATGATAAGAATATCCCAATATTTTTATCATGAAGATCATTCTGTTCCTTTTCAACACTTGCTGAAAAGGAACAGAAGCCACAGGAGGGAAATGTTGCAATGTGTGTTAACAACAATGTCCACTTCTGTGCAAAAATCCAAGGACCTTAATTTGGTAGTATTGTTGAGAGTTTCTGGGTTAAAAATATGGAAGAAGGAATAAAAGTAGCACTGTTGTTGGTTTCCCCTGCCAACCAAGGAGAAGATGTGGGTAATGTTTTCCAAAAACAAATGGCAGAACTTTTGAAGAGAAGTGAAGCAGTAATGATGGACATGTTGGTTATCCTGACATTTTCAAGGTAAACAAAATATCCTCAAAACAAATTCGACCAAGCATGGTCCATCCAAAAAATTCATAGTTGGTCTCATTGATAATTTGCTCTTTCAGAAGGTGAAGGAAGGTATAAAAGGATAAGTTATCTTTGACTTGTTTCTAATCAATTGGGAAGGCTTAGTAATCAAAGTAGAAGGAGTGTGAAATTGGGAAGGAAATTATTATTTAATGCTGACATTCTTAATAGTAAGGTAACATAAAATAAGAGCCAGTTTGGTGTAGTGGTTAAGGCTCTAGGCTAGAAACTGGGAGACCGTGAGTTCTAGTCCCACCTTGGGCACAAAGCCATCTGAGTGACCTTGGGCCAGCCACTCTCTCTCAGCCCTAGGAAGGAGGCAATGGCAAACCATTTCAAAAAATGTTGCCAAGATAACTGCAGGGACTTGTCCAGGCAGTCTCTGAGAATCAGACACAATTAAACAGATTTTTTAAAAAAGATAAAGTTAGCCTATATAACCTGGATCTCAAAAAAGTATATTTTAATACACTCAAAAGAATGATAAATATGATTCCATGACAGGAGACTCCTACTAGTGGGAGGATTCATATTAGTAGAAGCACAAGGAGGGTAAGATGAGATAGAATGAAACTTAAACACTTTTCTGAATATAGGCAATCAATAAATATTGGACTTCATTCTCTTATCATCTTATCCTAAAAGTCTCTATTCTACATGAATTGCAACAAACAATTTAATACATGGTCATTTTGTTTTTTTTATAAAAAATTTATTAAGTTTCAAGCAAAGAAAAACAAAAAGCTACAAAGAAAAAGAAAGAAAGAACTAAAAAAGTGTAGAAACACAAGAGAAAATTTTCAAAAATATAAAAAGATGTGACTTCCGACTTTTAACAGCAAGGATATACAACTATTTTTCATAATCAATCTCTTACTCTATATTAAACCAAAATCACATTATTTCTATAAATCATTCCATTGGCACTGTCAGGCCCAGCCCAAGAAGAACGAAGCGTCAGTCCATTCAAACTCCAGTCCTTTATTTGCTCACATGGTACAGGCCGAATCTTGCCAGACTAAAGCTACTCTACCTAACGTCAGGGGAAATAACCCAGGAGAACTCTAGAGAGGGGCTATCCTGAGCCTCTTCGTTTTCCCACCATTGCCTCCCGGACTGTGCCTCCGCTTATCTCCTCCACCTCCTTGGAATGTGCTCCCTCCTTCCTGAGAACCAGCAGCACTGCCAAAATCCAGCACATCACCCCTCCTTCAGAGACACATTCCATAACAGGCACATTATAAAAATCACTAAATACAGTTGCTCCCTCCCCATTCTAATCAACTTCCCCCACAAAGATAATATTATTTAATTATTTCCTTCCTGCTACTATTCTATACATTCCTGTCTAAAGATCAAACTAAAAAAACATATACATTGTCTGCCATTATACTTGATAATGCAACAATTTTAATAATCTTAATCATATTAAACCCAAAACTAAACATTTATTATTTTTTATTATACCTTAGTAATCTTAATCCAAATCATTAAAGATAAATGAAATCAGCCAAACCCTAAAAGCAATCCAGATAAATATTTTAAACCTTTATCCCACCTCAAAATAAACCAGAGCATTTACATAACCCCACAAAGTGCACAGAGCTTTTCTCTTGAAAAAATTGAACAGCCCCACTGCCCCCCTCAAAAATTCTGACTTCTCTTCAAAATACCTCCCATACATAATAACCCCTTCTTTTCCATGGCGTTCAACCAGAAAATCAGTTTCACTTACGGCTTGCAACTCAATCTCTCCCTTTAATTTCTTCAACTCGTCTATCCAATCTTCATCCAGCATTTCAACAGAAATCCCAATCTCACCCTTAGAAAAGACATTTCTGTCACTGTTAAATTCCTCAGTTTCCTCCACAACATCCCCAACCAGATGACACATTTTAGACCTCATGTTTTCCACAATGTCCTGAATGCCTTGCATAAAAACTTGACAGGAATCAGAAAGAATCTGTTTAAACTCTCAGTGAAAGTCAGAGAAAGTCTGCTTAAACTCCTCCATGTCTCGAGCAGTAGATTATGGCACCCCCTAGGAGCTTAACCAGCGAAAGTCAAAGATATGAAAGAATTCTGGAATGTGTTTAGACAAGTGAAAGTGAGATAACAGACAGTTCCCCAGGGAAAGTAGAAGAAAACTGAAAGTTCAAAACAGCTGATTCAATGTGTAGGAAAATGCTAAAATCTTCAAATTTAGTATGAAAATGATAACAGGGAGACAATTATTTACTCTCAATCCTCCTTAATATTTGGATGGAAAACAAAATCCAAAACTTAAAAAGAATTTTTTAAAAAATTAATCCCAGAAATAATAATAAGCACGAAGAGAACCCGCTTCTCCTTGCTGTAGAAAGCCTCTCTTAAGGTACGTGTACTTAAAAGAAATATAAATTGGGTGATTTAGAAATGGGGTGGCCAGTCTTAGTGTCCCTTTAAGGCTACAGCACGGCTTGGAAATGATGACATCCCAGCCGCTCAGCTGCTCTTACCGGTTGAGCACGAACACTGTTTGAGATCTTCTGGCTGCAAGCAGCCATCCGGAGGACAGATAGGGTGATTCCAGGTGTTTTCCTTATCCAGAAAAGCACTTCTGGTCTTCAGGAAAACCTGCCTGAGCCCCCAAAACCTGCTGTGTTGTCAGTTCTGCCCGCTGAACCCACAGGCACAGATGTTCAGTCCACCATGCCCCTACCGGAAGTCAATAATTTTTAACACAACCACAAGTGGAGAATTATCATCATTCTAAATATGACAATCCATTCCTAGATGGGCTATAACTCTACACAATATTTTGAAACCACAGTGTAATTAATTGTGTTGCTACCTTCAACTGTCTCGTTTAAAAGTTCCAACAGAATTTGGAATTTTACAGAATGTTAAAGAAATTGTGCTAGGAAAAAAATAGCATAATTGCAAACCTTGTCTTTCAAGTGACATTTAGGGCAGAAACCTAGAATGTGGGAAAGCTGTTTCATAACACCTGCTCGGATTTTTCAGATAAGAAATTGAATAAAGGATTAGTTATTAGTATATATTCCCAAAAGTCAGCAAAGGGAATAAATGAATAACTATTTTTCTGCTACACTGAGATAGCATACTTGTAAATATGCTTCAGGGCACAGAGATCATTCTATTTATTGTGCCAGAAACAATTTAGCAGAGATCCACGACATCATGGTCATTAGAGGAAAGCATCATAAAGGAGTTAAAAACATATTTAAAAGCCCTTCTCCTAGGCTGTGTGAATATGTGAAGAAAATGCTAAGATAAGCCAGCTACAAATAATGAGGAAAGGGTTCAAAATGCTTCTGGAATGGTCTCTTTTATTACTCTTGGTTAACCCAACTCTTTTATTGGACTTGCAAAAAACGGGATGTAAATGCATAGCTGCCCATTGGTAATTTATTTAGCGGCCTGTTTTGTCAACAGTTTGGACATTTGGGCCCATCAAGGAATACCAGCTGATTGGCCAGCCTCACTCTTGTGCTTTTAACAACATCTTAATTTTCTGAAATCCAGAACTTCACATTTTCATGGCCTGAAAATAAACGTTATCTGCCGCAGATGTCTGCACAGCAAACTGAGAGGAAGGGGCAAGTTACACAAACTGGTTGGTAATTCTAAGCATAAAAAGTTAATATTGTCTTTAGTCACTTGAATGATCATTGTGTTTTAAAAACAATATGGATTTGGAGGCTCAGTTCATATTTAGCACTCAGACCATAAAGTACGAAGAGCACAGGCTGACCAATGTTCTGGTTAAACACCTTCCTGTTTTGCTCAAGGGACTTTTTGTGTTGCTTCCTCTTTTGCTCATTTTTCAGCAGAAAATGGCTGATATTATTTCTGTGAGTTAACAGAAAATCTTGCATGAGCATCCAATATTACACTTTGTATGAAATGTGATAGATTCTCCATCTGGCTAGGATTCAGGTAAGACTCCTGAATACTTCACTAGGCTGGTAGAAATGAAGCAAGTAATTCCTTTGCCTTGATCATTTTCTCCCTTAAGCAAAACCTCCCAACAACCTTGGATAGCAGCCTGAGCTTTATAAAATACCACAGTGGTTAATGGAGGCTTAAAAGAACCTTGCTTGAAAAGAATTTAACTTGCATTTTTCCTCTGGAGGCCCCTGGTATTTTTGAAAGTTTTTAAAACAGGAAATTAGCCTAGAATGCTAACATATTGGATTCAAAATATTGTGGGAGGATGTTTTAATTAGACAGGTACTTTTTTTAAAGACCCTTTTTGTGCCTCTGAAAAATAAAACCTGCTACTATAATAATCTTGAAGTCATTGGATGCCACTCTATTTTCTGACTAACCGATAAGTTCCTTAGGCCTGCTGTACAAGCTGCCTGACACAAGAATAAATGCAACTCCTGTGGCAACATGCCACTATGACAAATGAATCCAAATGGAGCCCCTTTTCATTCTCTTCTTTTTTTGAAAACAGCCAATACATAATATCATTCTGTGTTTTTTCTCTTTTAGGAAAAATGCCACTGGCTGAGACAAGGAGTTGCAGTTGTGCAGTTGGGAATTATAAGAAATAATTCCCAATATACTGTAGATTGAATATCTTCAATAATTCAGCAATTAAATGGATCCTAAATTGTATCTTTTTTCAGGACTCTTTTATATGATTGAAAACTCATCACTAGTGACCTCACCAATAATGACAGATTCCTAAAAAAAAAAACCCTTGCACCAAAGCACGTTACAATAATTGGTTCTAATGCTGTATATGCTGGCATGGTAAATAAGCTTCACTGAACACAGTGGACTGGCTTCTGAGCAGGTTGCACAGCTTTTTGCATACTGCCAAGGCTTTGTTTTTAAGGTGCTGATAGGTACACAGCAATTCCCCATGAACATTTTAATCTTTCTGAGTGCCTCGAAAAAAGTCACCCAAAATACACCATCTTCAAGATGTGAAATCGGATTTCTGAAACTTGCTCTCCAATTTCCTTAAACCTTAGTGTCTACTGTATGTTCCACTACTGTTCCTACATTTCTTCATTTTGGAATGGTAGATTGATCACTAATTTAGAAATTATATACCCATTGACCCCAAACTCCTGCAGTTAACGCTGATTAGGGAGTCTCTGCACTTTCCCAGCTACTTTCTTGAATTTCCAAAAGAGAAGGGATACTTTCCCCCCACATTCTTGGATTATCTGAAGAAATTCTTCCAAAAGACTGATATGTACATACCCACTATCTCACACACATCTTGATGATTCTCTCTTACCTTCCTGAGAAGATGATTTCCAATCCACCTCAAAAAATGAAGAAGAGAAGGTACTGGTTTTCTAACCCCAGTCCAATGGGGGCAAAGTTGACAGTGTATGATAATACAGAGGAGAAGTTGGGACTTCGAAGGTGTACAGCAAGCTTGGAACCTACTATCACAATCTTCTCAACCACTGTGTTGCCGAACCAAAGGAGGACTCTCTGTATTTAAAATACTTTGTACCACTTTACTACACTTTACACTTTAGTAATAACAGCACACTTCAATCAAATCATAAAATAGCATATCAAAGCAGTTATGGAAAAGCAATTTCAAACCTACCTCAATGATGAAAAGGTGTGGAGAGTGGCAATGGAATCCGGATGGAATTTGAAAGGGAGTGCGTTCTAGATTTTGAAATTGCACTGGAGAAAGCTCTTTCACCACCCCAAAATCACAGGACCGGTCTTCTAGAGAAACAAAGTCTAGAAAAATGAAAGGCACAGATATTTAGCGTTAGACGTTGCACCCTTTGTCATTTGAGCAAACGCTGCCCAAGTTCAACTGTGTATGCAAGAGGCACAGGGATGTGGAAGCTTTGCTGTCATAATGTGGTGCAGTCGTAATGCTGATGATGTTGCACTTACAGTTACTCAGCCAGAGGATTATTTAGAATTGATAATGGAATATTCATAGCAGTACGGTTTGGTGTCAGGATACTGGACTAATAAGGATAAGATGCAGATGTTGACATGAAGCTTAGTTGAAGAAGAAAAACAACATTTGCAGCAAACAACAAGGCTTAATATTGTCACTAAAAAGGTTAAAGACCTAGGGATTTTCTTGGCAAAAATAACAAAGACATATTTAAAAATAATTTTTCACAGATGAAGAAACATACAGTGGCAAATAACCTATGATGGAGAAAGCCAAAACTGTCTTGGTAAGGAAGAATTGCAGCCATTAAAATGAATATTCTACCCAGGCTCAATTTTCTATGTCAAGTGTGTTTGTGTGTGTGTGCACACGCACATGCGCGCACCTTCAAGTCAATGTTGACTCTTGGTGACTGTCTGGAATAGTCCCTGTAGTTTTCTTGGCAAGGTTTTTTGGAAGTGGTTTGCCATTTCCTCCTTCCTAGGGCTGCAGGAGCAGGACTGGTCCAAAATCACCCAGCTGGCTTCGTTCCCAAGACAGGGCTAGAGCTCGCGGTCGCCTGGTTTCTAGTCTGGTGCCTTAACCATTACACCAAACTGTAGTGTCAATGTCAAATGCTTCCAATAAAAATTGAAAATTTTAAATGAATCATTTAAATATTAAATGACTGGCAGAGACAAGTAACATGGTCAGATAAAAGACCAAGAATTAAATTTAAGATACTACAGAGAGTTAAAGTATGAGGTGATCTGACAGTAGTGGTGTTGCAACTGGCTTTCTGCCTTCACAATTGTTAAATTTTCTGGAATTTTGCACACTGGTTGAGAGCAGAGCTGAGCCAAGATGGTTGGCAAGCTGACCAGCTGTTTGGTGGCTAGCAGTACAGAAAGGCAGAAGCATCACACTAGCAGTGTCAGTGAGTCGTGGAGACACTGGATTTGTAGAGGGGGGACAGCCAGCTGCTAAAAAGTTACTAGCATACCACATACTGACTATATGAAACTTCAAATTGTGTTGTTGAACTAGCTGTCTAACTTGGATTATGGATTAGTTTCTGTCACTTTGTTGAGGGAGCATGACTTCCAGACAGCTTGCATAAATATCTTCAGACTGATACAAATAAAAATAGACAACTTATAAGAGATCATTTAATAATAAGCAGCATATTACAAGTTTGGGACAAACACAGAAAAAGAATTAGTCCAGATTGATCACCTCTTGCTTCATTATTAAACATTTATTTTTATGAAGATGAAAGTGCAAATAAATTTACTCAATGGAGAGACAACAAATCATACAGACTGCAAGATCTAATTATTAGTAAAACAAAGAGGAAATCTTTTGAGATTCTCTCTTTGGAATGAACAGAACCATCTGACCAATTCCAATATCTTCACTTAAGTAATATAGTTTTAAAAGAACTGCAAAAACAGGAGGGAACAATTTGACTAAATTTGAAAACCTTATAAGGATAGATCTCTTATTGACTGTAATATTCTCTTTTACTGCACAATTTATACTGCATTGATTACTGTCATTGATACTTGAATATTACTTTGATTTTAATATTAACCTGCAGTTTTTAAAATGACATAGGAGATTTAGCTACCTAAAACCAAATTGATGCTATACTGAAAATTCTTATATAGCACACTCAATTGTATTCAGTTTCATGATGTTTGTAAATGTCTTGTTTATTCATGATACGTTGTATTCTTCTCTTTACTTTTTCCTTTCTTTTTTTTGGCTCCTTTTTTGCCCTTTTTAGAAAAATGTTTAATTAAAAAAAAGCAGCAACAAAAGTAAACACATCCCAAGCCAGGAACCTAGTCTTAATTGGTGCCTGATAGCTTCCCATTCCATTAATAGGCCCCTTTCATTTCCTTAGCTTATACCAGCAACAGTCCTCTGGGAGGACCGTTTTAGGAGATAAAGTATGCACAAGAAGACTCGCCTGAATCCAAATTAGAGCTCGATATTAACCAACTCCCTAATTGGGCCCCTGTTATAAGCTCTGAGATAACAGGCCTCATAAAACAGCTTAAGCCTGACAAAGCCCCAGGTAATGATTTTATTACTGCCAAAGTCTTATGCAGTAATTTGGAATGGTGGAACCCTGTACTTGTTTCCCTGTTCACCTACACTGATTGCACTGCGCAAATACCGAGGACTTCACAGCGCCCATTACACAGAAAGTGTAATCGTGGAACACCTGCTAATGTCATGAGTGCCGTTGAGCTGAAGACATCAGCACAACGGCACACATGACAATACTGAGGAAGCAGAGGAAGGGACTTAAGATAAGCAAAGCATGCGCAACAACAGACACAGACCCCGGCCGGATGATTCAGCCATCAGGACACAAAAGAGGAAGAAGGAAAGACAAAGACAGGGCGGATCACGAGGCACACCTAAGCTGTCAGCAAAGCGCAACGGAGATCACCCAGCTGACAGAAATCACCGGCTGAAGGAAGAAACAGATTATGGGCAATCCCAGGGCACCAGCAGGGGCCCCGCAACCCTTCACCTACCGGCACGAAAGCATGCAGGACAAAGGGGGGATGACGCAACCCAAGGTGAGGGGGCGCTGACCGGCGCGGGGTATTTAAACCCCGCACCGGCGCGCTCCCTTCACTCTCAGCTTTTTTCTCATCCAGCACTACGCTGTAATAAACCTGAACCTGCTTTCCCTGAAACAGTGTCTGTGTTTTACTCAGCGGTGGGCAGCGCATGACATAAAGCTGAGAGTCATAAACTCAGCCTCGCCAAGCCCCACCGGACACCAACGAGCCGCGGGAGGAACAGACGGCGAGAAGAACACGAGCGGAGGGCGATGAAGCCGACGCGTCGCGGCCAGGGCGGCCGAGCCGCACGGCGAGAAGAGGAGGAGGACCGACCGAGGCCAGAGGCAACGCGGACCCCAGGAGCCACGGACACCCTCCCGACCCACCCCGAGCCTCAGCTCCAACCCCAGAGGGAGGCGGAGGCGGAGGCGTCCTGGCCATGGGAGGGAGCAACATACCTCCTGGGACCCGCGGAAACCTCCCCGCCCCACATCACACCCCAGCCACAGGCGTGGAGCTTCAGCCCAACTGCAGCAAGTGCGGCGGAGGACGGAGAGGCAAACCAGCCGAATCACTTCCAAACCGAGGAAGCTGACCAGCGGAAGGGAACGCCTGAACCCCACCGGTGGCTCAACCGTCCGGAAACGCCGACAGGTCCGGCCACAGCTGCGGCGCGGATCTCGGACCGAGAAACGCAAGCCAGACTCGCGGCCATGGAGGCCCAACTAAGGGACCTCGGGACCGCACTGCAGTCGCTGATGTCCTCCATACCTCACAACCATGTCCCCATGCAGGTACCCACCCCGATCCAAACCCCAAGCGGGTCTGGGCACCCCCATAGGCCAAATGCTAACCGGCAAGCGCCCCAGGTGGACGAAGCCATGGATCGGGGAGCGAGAAGAGGGGACTCACAGAACGCCCGGGCCCCAAAGGACTTCCCCATTTTCTTCGACGGGAACCCCGCAAAACTGTTGTTCTTCATCACGAACGCCAGGGAGTTCATGGGGCGGCACGGACACTCCTTTAACTCAGAAGCGGACAAGATCGCAGCCGTGGCGATCAAACTACAAGACAGCGCGGCAGACTGGTACGTCCAAATGTACGAGTCCAACTCCCCCGCCCTCTCTGACTTCCATGCCTTCATCACTGAGATGAAGCACTACTTTGAGGACCCGCTAGCCAAAGAGAGGGCTAAAAGCGCACGCCAAGGCCTCAAACAGGGCGCACGAACTGTCCCGGACTACACCCTCGAATTTAAAGCCCTCACAGGGAAGATCAACGACTGGTCCGAGACCACCCTGCTAGAAATGTTCAAAAGGGGCCTCAACCGCGAGGTACTCCAATGGGCTCTCTACCAGGACGACCCGGAGACTCTGCAAGGCTGGATCCACCTCATGGGGAGAGCGGAACACGCGCACCGCACCTTCCTAATGGTGATGACAGAAGACAAAACCAACACCAGCCCAAAGGTACCCGCGCCACACTTGGGGCCGGCCGGTCCCACATATCAAAGGAAGAAGTTTACTCGCGGGCCCTGCGGGAGGTGCGGAAAAATGGGGCACAAAACGGCAGATTGCTTCTCCAACCGAACCCTAGCTAGCGCTCCCAAACCCGCACTGAAACCTAGCCTCAAACCAATGAACCCGCCGCCGCCCCCCCACCGCCGGATGACCGGAGCCACAGCGACACCGGACGAAGGCTGGGACGCTTACTTGGGGGGGGGAGGACGCCGAAGACCCAGACCAGCCGGCGGGAAACGCTCCCTGCCTGCCCTAAAACGCGCCGCGAGGCAGGTGGTGGGACAGAGGCGCGAATCACTTCGACAGAGCGACGAAAGCTCCATAATAATGGCGGCAATCAAGCTCTCCGTGGGCAACAGAGCCACCACGGCCGCGGCACTAGTGGACTCGGGGTGCTCTAAAAACCTGATCCACCCCGACATAGTCGCCAAGCTCGACCTACGCTGCCTCCCCCTCCCCACGCCGCTGGCATTCCACCAGCTGGACGGCTCAACAGTGGGAGGGAAACCAGCCACGATGCAGACCGAGCCGGTCACCCTACAAATGGGCACCCACACCGAACAAACATCGTTTGTGGTAACCCACATAGGGCGGCCCATCGTAGTCTTGGGAATACCATGGCTCGCGACAAACAACCCGCGCATCAACTGGAAGACCCGCACCTTCCAATTCGACGACGGCGCGTACCGGGTGCCAGTTCCGGCGGGCAGGACCAACCCCACTGTGGGACGGGCAGAGGCGGCAACCCAGGACAACATAGCTACCCCAGAAGACCTACCTGAGCAATACGCTGACTTCTCAGAGGTCTTCGGAGAGGCAGAAGCTGATCAACTACCCCCCCACTGCAAGACGGACTGTAGGATTGACCTGCTGCCCAATGTCCCCTTACCTAGGCCGAAGATTTACTCGATGACCCCGAAGGAGATGACAACCCTCCGGGAGTTCATCGATAAAAACCTGGAGAGGGGCTTCATAGAGCCGGCATGCTCACCAGTCGGAGCGCCCGTCTTATTCCGGGAGAAAAAAGACGGCACCCTACGGCTCTGCACCGACTACCGGGGCCTCAACGCAGCTTCCCTATCCAATAAATACCCCTTACCCCTCGTGAAAGACATGCTCGCCCACCTGTCCACGGGCAGAGTATTCTCCAAGCTGGACCTTCGCGAGGCGTACTACCGAATCCGAATCAGGGAGGGGGACAAATGGAAAACTGCGTTCAACTGCCCCCTAGGCGCCTTTCAGTACAAAGTGCTGCCATTCGGACTAGCAGGGGCCCCGGGGGTGTTCATGCAGCTCATCAATGAGGTTCTGCATGAACACCTGTTCAAAGGGGTCCTGGTCTACATAGACGACGTCCTCATCTACTCCAAGACGCATGAGGAACACGTGACCCTAGTCAGACAAGTCCTCGAGAAGCTAAAAAGGGCGAAACTCTATGCCAAACCCTCAAAGTGCGAATTCCATAAAGCACGCCTAGACTACCTGGGGTACCGAATCTCCGGGGAAGGCATAGAGATGGACCTCGCAAAAGTCAAGGCGGTGGTGAATTGGGAACGCCCCCGTAACAGGCGCCAACTCCAGAGCTTCCTCGGCTTCGCGAATTTCTACAGGTCATTCGCACGGGGGTTCGCGGAGATAGCCCTCCCCCTAACAGACCTCCTCAAAACTAAAGGGGTGGGGGACACACGACGCGCCAAGAACCCAGGGACAGTACTAAATTGGACTCCCGCGTGCCAAACCGCATTCAACAGGCTGAAAGCGCTGTTCACCACAGAGCCAATCCTCGCGCACCTGGACCCAGAACGGCCGTTCGTGGTCCAAGCCGACGCCTCAGACTTCTCCCTGGGGGCCATCCTACTCCAAAAGGACCCCACAGGAGTCCTGAAACCATGCGCCTACCTGTCGAGGAAATTCTCAGAGACAGAAAGGCGTTGGCACGTGTGGGAGAAGGAAGCCTTCGCAGTAAAATCGGCGCTAGAAACATGGAGGCACCTACTGGAAGGAGCCACCCAACCATTCGAGGTCTGGACAGACCACCGGAACCTCGAGGCCCTCCAGACGCCCAGACGCCTCAGCCCAAAACAGGTCAGATGGGCCCAATTCTTCAGCCGCTTTAACTTTCAGCTGAAGTTCATGCCGGGCAAAAAGAACTTCCTGGCTGACGCCCTCTCCTGACTGCCCCAAGACGAAGAGCCCGCCCCAGATATGATTGGGACGGTCCTATCCGCTTCCCAGCTGGGGATGGCTGTGACCACCCGGAGCGGCGCTCGGAGGCAGCCCAACCCCATGGCGCAACCGACGGTGGGGCAACCAGTGACCAGACGGTGCCACCCGCAACTGCCAGGGGGTATACGCGCGGACCTCACCGCTGCCGTCAAAACCGACCCCTGGCTACTAGCAAACCCCGACAAGGTGACGATGGCACAGGACCTGGCATGGGGGGAAGGCAGAATATATGTCCCGGACTCGCAACACCAGGCGATCTTGCGCAGATCACACGACACCAAGCAAGCGGGACACTTCGGGTTCCTAAAGACCCTGCATCTAACACGACGTCAATTCTGGTGGCCCGCGCTGAGACGGGACGTGAAAGCCTATGTAGCGTCCTGCCCGACATGCGCCAGGGCCAAACGGGCACCAGGTAAGCCCCCGGGACTTTTACAAACGGTGGCGGAGCCCTCCCGCCCATGGGAGGAAATCTCCATGGATTTCATAGTAGATCTCCCACCCAGCCAGAAGAAAACGGCCATTTGGGTGGTGAAAGACTACTTTTCGAAACAAGCCCACTTCATCCCCTGCTCATCGGTCCCGTCCACCCAGCAACTAGCCAAACTCTTCCTTATACACGTGTACAGGTTACACGGATGTCCTGCACGCGTGGTGACCGACAGGGGCACACAATTCACCTCGAAATTCTGGCGGGCCTTCCTAAAGCTGACGGGGACCCAACAAGCCCTATCCACGGCCTGGCACCCCCAGACGGACGGAGCCACAGAGGTCCTCAATGCCACCCTGGAACAATTCATACGCTCATACACCAACTACCACCAAGACGACTGGGTCGAACTGCTCCCATTCGCAGAAGTCGCATACAATAACGCCGTCCACACGAGCACGGGGAAAACCCCGTTCGAAGTAGTCTCTGGGCGCGACTTCGTACCCATACCAGAGCTACCGCAACCCCCGGGACCCCAAGTGGACGCTAGTGACTGGGGACGGAAGATAGCGGAATCGTGGCCAATAATCACGGCAGCGCTGAAGGAAGCACAGGCGGCCTACAAAGAGCAGGCCGACAAGCACCGGCGCCAGCAACCGACGTTCCAGGCAGGGGATATGGTCTACCTATCCACCAAATTCCTGAAGTCACCGCAACCCTCGAAAAAACTGGGGCCTAAGTATATCGGGCCGCTTCGAGTGACACAGATAGTGAACCCGGTGGCAATACGCCTGGACCTGCCGCACAATCTACGGAGACTCCACCCGGTATTCCACACCAGCCTCCTGAAACCTGCAACCACCTCTCGATGGCACCCAAGCACGGCACTGCCCTCCCCAGTGATGATCGACGGCCAACAACATTTCGAAGTAAGAGACATACTCGACTCTCGCCGTCAACGGGGAACACTACACTACCTAGTAAGGTGGAAACACTTCCCCCACCCAGAATGGGTGGCGGCGCAACACGTCAAGGCGCCAGACCTGACCCGGGCATTCCACAGGACGTACCCTGACAAGCCAAAGGGGCGCCAAGCCGAACCGGCCCCTGAACACCCTTTTCCCCGCGGGCCTCCCCCCCCCCACCCGCCGCGCCCCCAGGGGAAAGGGCCCCCCAAGCCCGCGACTTGAGTAGACCTCCTCCCCCCTGGGACTCACCCTCCCCCCGCCCCGAGCCCACGAGGGAGTGACGATTGGTCACCAGTGCATGCCTGGGGGCAACGCCGAGGATGCACACATGGCAATGGCGATTGCACAATGCAAAAAGATAAGGTTCCTACCTGGAGCTGAAAAGCACCCGACCAGCCACGCCTCTTCCCACGACGAACTGAGCCAAACAAGCAGGGTGTGACCGGGGCATGCGCACACCCAGGGTGTGGTCGGGGCATGCGCACTCGGAACACACCCTAAAGATGGACACGAGGTAGAGGGCGGAACAAAGGGAGGGGCGAAAACACTCCGGCGGGAAATTAAAAAAAAAAAAAAAAATTTTGACAGCTCTCTTGGAGAAAACCGGAAGGCTGGGGGGGGGGCACTATTCGGACAGGGGGCAGTATGTCATGAGTGCCGTTGAGCTGAAGACATCAGCACAACGGCACACATGACAATACCGAGGAAGCAGAGGAAGGGACTTAAGATAAGCAAAGCACGCGCAACAACAGACACAGACCCCGGCCGGATGATTCAGCCATCAGGACACAAAAGAGGAAGAAGGAAAGACAAAGACAGGGCGGATCACGAGGCACACCTAAGCTGTCAGCAAAGCACAACGGAGATCGCCCAGCTGACAGCAATCACCCGCTGAAGGAAGAAACAGATTATGGGCAATCCCGGGGCACCAGCAGGGGCCCCACAACCCTTCACCTACCGGCACGAAAGCATGCAGGACAAAGGGGGGATGACGCAACCCAAGGTGAGGGGGCGCTGACCGGCGCGGGGTATTTAAACCCCGCACCGGCGCGCTCCCTTCACTCTCAGCTTTTTTCTCGTCCAGCACTAGACTGTAATAAACCTGAACCTGCTTTCCCTGAAACAGTGTCTGTGTTTTACTCAGCGGTAGGCAGCGCATGACAGCTAACTATCGGCCCTTCAGCCTTCTAAGCATAATAAGTAAGTTCTGCGCTAAACATCTCCAGAAGAAATTAGCCCAGTGGATTAATGTGGAGCACATCCTGGCAGACGAGCAAGCAGGCCTCAGAGTTGGTCACTGTATTCCTGACTGTGCCGTAATAATGCAACATCTGGCTGAAAAATGTTCATCCAAGACAGGCTCTGTGCTATACACCGTATCCACTGACTTTGGGTCCACACTCGATCTCATTCCCAGAACAAAGTGGTGGGACAAACTCTTAAATACCTTTATAGATAGATACCTACTGTTGTTAAGGCATAACCTTTATGAGAATTCCAGAACAAAGGTTCGTTGCAGTATGCAAGACCATTATACTTAAAGGGACCCCAACCCAAAGAGGAGTGAGACAGGGGCATATCTTGGCCCCTTGTTGTTTAATCTGTATGTTAACCCTGTTGTGGCCAAAATAATTAATTATAGCACCACCCTCAGGAGAGGGGTCTATTGAAAACATAGTCCATGTCCTGCTACACAGGTAGCCCTGTTTTGGCAGCCGCCTCATTTAGCAACCGTTCGCAGTTACGATGATGAAAAAGTAACTTGGCGACCAATCCCCACATTTATTACCTTTGCAGGTCTGTAAAGCAAAGGAAAGCTGAAGTAAAATTCTAAAACCATGTTTCACTTAGCGATCCCTTTGCTTAACAACCAAGTTGCCAGTCCCAGTTGTGGTCACTAAATGAGGACTACCTGTATTGTATTTTCTATAAGGATGAAGGAGCCCTCGTATCACTCCTCATTTAATGAAGTACCCCAGCAATTCAGATTTATGCTATGTGAAGTTGTCATTATCAGACCAGTACGATTCTGTTTCTATGAATGTGCCCAAAATTTGTACACTGTTTGTAAAACCAGACACACGCATCAATGATCTGATCATGAACCGTTTTATTTTGTTCCATCCACTGCTCGTTTTTGTATTCTGGCCAGTGACTGTAATAAAGATATACTGTATATGTATGTGCATTAACAGTGTATTAGGATGCAGCATGACCTGTATTTTGCAGTGGGTACAGACAACAAAGCAACAGAGATCCCATACAATGCTGGCTGCACAACTTTGGGATAAAGGTATGAATCCTGCCTCCTGCTGCTCTTCCATATTCTCACTGCCGGCACGAGTACCACATAAGAAGCTGCATTGCTGCCCGTGATTAAGAAGGAGATCTCAGAAAGGACAGGATGATGAGATCCCCCTCTTTAAGCATGGGGTCACTCTTTCTCTTTCAGCAAAAAAAATCCTTTCCTATGGAGAGCACCTCTACCTCCCTCCATGCCACAAGTCTTCTGCCCACTGGCACTTGGTTGCACCTTGGTCTTTCTGATGAAGGGAAAAAGGAATGTCCTCTACCTGTACCATACAGAGGCTGGTGGTACTAGAGGAGAACAGAGAATGCCAGGACAGCTTTGGCCACCTGGAAAACCCGCCTTTACCTCAGCCTCCCTTGCCAGTGTCCATCTTGTGACACCCACAGTGTTTCACTTTATTTATTGTTATTAAGGCACAGACAGGTAATATGTTGCTTGGGTAACATCGGTCAAAACATCGGAAGTATGCTACTGTATGTATAATATACTATGCTATAATGGAACATGGTAGTCTGCATCATACACATAATCTAACAGCAATCTAACTGCCTTGGATCTACTCATACAATGAAGAAGAGTCACCCAGTATAAGATATGACAGAGGCAGACACGTAGGAGAAAGAAAATGGGAATTAAAAAAATATGGGGAGAATGAAAAAAACAGCTAACAGACTAGACACAGAGACTAAGAGGGATTTCTATACTAATAGAGAACTAGATGGAAAGTTATGGGTAAGGATAAAAAGTTATTGCTTTAGGGGAAGGTAGAGAAAGAAAGACCAAAGATTTTAGAGAAGTGATATAAGAAATTGGAGCCCCTCTTTCTCTCTCTCATTCTCCCTGCAAGCGAAGTTGCTTAAAGAAATCGAGAGCTGCCACCGATTCACAGTATGCCCCACCCCAAGAACAGTGTAGTGGTCTAATGAGGAGGGGGGTAGAGAAGGTGATAAAGCTCCCTGGCCATTAAAAAGCCTGGGGAAGTATTCAACTTGCCTCTTCCAGCATTGTCCAAATGCTGTTCAAATTCTGCAAAACCAGAAAACACAGAAAGCTCCATCAATTCTCCAAATTACCTTTGAATCTTTCCAAAGCAATTCAAAAGTGCCTGATTTGATTTGATGCTGCAGATCACCTGGGAAATTAGATTTGAAGATTCAGAGGGGTGATTTGATCAAAACTCCTTCAAAATGAATCACCCCTTTGAAACTTTATATAGCTGTATTATTTCTTATAACCACATTTCCTCTGTGCTAAAACATTTTTATCTATCCGTCTCAAACTCACCACTGTAAGTTTCTTTGCAAATTTTCATAGTAAATTTGAGAACACTGGTTCAAAACCAAAACGTTATGGTTATTTTTTTAAAGAGATGTCAATGAAGCATAATTTGAAAATCATAGCATTAATTTATATTACATTTGGCATGTTTCATTGCTTAATAATTGTTTGTGAATTGCCAAGGGTTATGCCGCATAAGATGGGCAGCTATACCAATCTTTCAATAAAATAAAATAAAATAAAATAAAATAAAATAAAATAAAATAAAATAAAATAAAATAAAATAAAATAAAATAAAATAAAATAAAAGTGATATAGCATTCCTATAATTTATATTTTGTTCTACCAAAAAGCAAATAATGTAATGGGGTCTTTAAGAAGAGAGCTTTTAAAAGCATGGGCCTTAAAATCCACTTCTCCAACTTATTAAGATAGTATTAAATTTTGTTTCTGATTCTGCAAATAATAGCTATCCCACTACTTCTTTATTCAAATGACTACTGAGTTTCTCCTACATTTCTCAACATTTTCTCCACAAAATAATGTATATAATATATATAAAAATATTACAATATTTAGGTCAGCCTAAACCCTAATTTCAGCAGTCTATGGCATTACCTTGATTTATGCTGGTCCATGCCATTACCTTAATTAACATACCAGATTTAAATTCAAGCTTTATATGGCAGTATAGCAGATCCACAAGTGGACAGGGCTGCCATGGGGCTGGAGTAGCTTTATCTGCTCAGCTTTCTAATGCAGACATAAATTAAAAAATGAGTGAACGAACACCTAGCTGTGCTACATCTGCAGGCCCAGTAATAGTGTCTCTGTCTATGCACCAAGTAATAGTGATTCTGATGAAGAAGCAGAGTACTTCCATTCAGTACTGCATACAGAGATCACAGCAATTCCAAAAATCTGACTATTTCATAGTTGCCAGTGACTTCAGCACCCAAATTGGCCATCATAACAGTAAAGATATAATGGGCAGATATGACCTAAACCAAATGTGTAGAAATGGATGACTTCTATAAGATCTGGCAACTGTTCACAGTTTAGTATTAACAAGCACCTTTTTTAGTCACAAAACTCAGCATTTACAAACCTGGGTCAGCCCAGATAGTTAAAAAAAAAATCATTACGTCTGATTAGGCAGAAATTTCTGATAGTCAAAGTAAATGTAAATGTTATCACTTTAAAATATGCTAGAATAAAAATTAATTCAATTAAATATTGAATATTGATCACACCAAATCAAATAACTAGCTACAACTAGTTAAAAACAAGCTTAAAGTCCTCTACTGGATTGAATAAAAGAATAATATCCATCAGATTCTGCTGATGCATTTCAAAAGAAATGGAGAAACAACCTGAAGAACATAACTGCACACTAACATGAACAATTGGAGACCTACTTGTCTAAAGTGAAAATATTATTCCTAGTACAACAGTCAAGGTGACTGGGTACACCAGGAAAACACACAAAGACTGGATAAATGCTTAAACAATTATCAAATCAAAGGAAAACCACTCTAGCCAACCAAGACCTGTCTTGGCTGATTTAGTTACAAAGCAAGCTAAACAAGATAAAGAAGTACAGTACACTGGAAGCAAAAAGCAACAGAACTGGTATAAACAAGAGAAAAAGTTGACTTGAAAAAACTATTTCATCTTATGAACAAACTGGCAAGAAAATACACAGCACTTATTAGTGATATTGATGGTGAAAGGTCCCCTGTGCAAGCACCGAGTCATGCTTTCACGACGTTTTCTTGGCAGAATATAGTGGGGTGGTTTGCCATTGCCTTTCCCAGTCGTCACCTTCCTCAGCAAGCAAGCTGGGTAGTCGTTTTACCTACCTGGGAAGGATGGGAGGCTGAGTCGGCCTGAGCCGGCTACCCAAGAGATAATCCAGCTTCCGCTGGGATTGAACTCGGGTCGCGGGGAGAGTTTCGGTTGCAATCCTGCCGCCTACCACTCTGCGCCACACGAGGCTCATTATCACAGATGAAAATGGTGGAACTTTATGTAACCAGAAAGACGTGGTAGAACAATGGAAGAAACATTTCAAGGAACTTATAAACCACCCAACCCCAGTAACTCTGGATGCTAGTGTTATTACATACAGTTCAGAGATTTAAAAAAAACACACAATCAATATACTCCATAGACAAAGCCCTGCCAAAACTGGGCGAAAACAAAAGGCATTGAAGGATAGGAAGTTGCCAGGATGAAATTGCTGGTCTGAAAGCTGGACTCCCAGAGTTCCCTTGATTCTTAAATTTGAAGTTTTATTAGGAAAATATGGGAAACTGAAATGGCAGTCAGTTATCATTCTATTACACAAGAGAGGAAATAAAACCTCTTTTAGCAAATACAGAGGTATTTCTCTACTGAATATTGAATACAAAATTATGGAAAGAATATTTCTCAGTTGCCTACTAACTGAAATGGATAGAAGAACTACAGAAAATCAAGCTGAATTTAAACCTGGGCATAGTTGCATTGATCAAATATTCACGACTCAGCAACTACTGGAATTGCATTTTGAGTTTTGTCAAGAAACACGCATAGCTTTTATTGATTTTCAGACCAGCATTTGATAATATGCACCATGACAGCATTTGGGCAAGGCTTCTGATAGATAGACAGACAGATAGACAGAGCCTTTGAGTCAGTTTTTTACTCCTGGTGAATGCCTGAACTGGTTCTTGCAGTCTTCTTGGCAGCATTTTTGGAAGTGGTTTGCCCTTGCCTCCTTCCCAGGGCTGAGGGAGAGTGACTGGCCCAAGCTCACCCAGCTGGCTTTGTGCCTAAGGCGGGACTAGAACTCACAGTCTTCCGATTTCTAGCCTGACGCCTTAACCACTGGCTCTAGATGTAGTACCACCAAAAATATACTGAATCATCCAAGCCCTTTACCAGAGTACAGACTGTCAATTCAACTGGAGTTCATCAGGGTGATATCCTCTTGCCACTATAGATGCATGGATCATATTTTGAGAAAAGCATTGGATGGAAAGGCCGATGACATTGTTACAGAGCCATCCAATTCAATAGTTATAGATTTAACCTTTGCTGATGATGTGGCCAGTACTCAGAAAGACCGACAAGAAATCATTAGCCATATAGCAAGTGAAGCTGGCAAAATCACCCTCCAGATAAACTCTGCAAAAACCAAATATCTCCATGCTTCACCTGATTCCCCCTGTACAGCAATAAAGAAAGGAAACAAAATTATTGAACAAATACAAGAGATTATTTTGCATATCTTGGAAGTATAGTAAGGACAACTGGTGAAGCCCTACAAGAAATAATACCTTGATTCAAGGGAGCATTCAATGTTTTTAATGTCCTTTCCAGCTTCTGAAAATGAAATTACTTCCAACATAGCACAAAGTGTCCGAATATACTGTGCAACAATATGACAACTCTTCTTTATGGCAGTGAGACCTAGTCTACCAGAGTCAAAGATTGTAAAAAACTAGAGGTTTTGGCCATCACTGTCTATATCGCATCCTTGGTATCAAATTTCTTATAATGATCCAAAATGAAGAGGTCTGCAGAAAGTGGAAAGTAGTGGCCATCTTGGACTTCATAAAAATCAGGTGATGGACATGAATCAGCGATATGTTGAGAATGCCTGAAAACAGTCTCAAAGCTGGCTTTCACCAGCTTCAGCGAATCTACATGAAAATGCCCCCATGTTGGCTTTCCACTACAATGAAAGACTTATTCAAAAAGAAGCAGAAGACATTGCACTGAAACCCCTAAACCTTAGTAGGAAAGAATAGAGTAGGAACTGGCAACTTCACCTAGCCACAATAGCTTCTGATTGCACACAGTGGAAACAACCTCATAAAGAAAGGAGGATGCCTCCCAAGCTATGAAGTGCCCATACCTGAGTAGATGGGTGTGGTGGAAATAAGCAAGGAAAGCAGTTTCAACAGTAGCCCAGCCTGGGGTTAATGGTTTGCGGGGAGAGGGGGGGTGCTGTGGTGATTTTCTGTTATGGCAATGGTTGTTTTAGTCCAGATTGGTGGCGTTGCTTTATGTTTCTTAAATGTGTTTACTGTTCGTCAGTTTTGTAAACCACCAGAGTCTGTTGGAGTGGGCACCTATAACTAATTTAAATGGATGATGATGATGATGATGATGATGATGATGGTGATGATGATGATGATGGTGAAAGGAAGAGTCCAGGTTTGCATGGTCCAGCCCTATGAATTGGCAAGCCGAGGAGAAGATGGGGATGGCTGCACATAAAAACAACCCATTCAGCTCTATTTACCTCTTTTGGGGACTGTATTGCTTTTGGGGGTCTGTTCTGTGGATTGTAGCCTCTTAACAGAGCAGCAGAAAGACCCACAGCAAGCCAAGGAGGTCACTGTCAGCTGCAGCATCCAGCAACTTGCACTGACTATGGATGACAGAGAAGAAGGCCCTTTTTCCAGGAGAACAGCTGCACGTGAACCCAGGAACTGGAGTAAGGGTTGGACAGCTTCCTTCCGGGAAGGGTACTGTCCTGTTTCAAAGAGATTGAGAGTCAGGCATTATTTTAGGCTCAGGGTCTATATAAAAGGCAAACTTAGCCTTTATTTTGCTTAATTTAACTTAATTTGTTACCTTTGTGATTGAATAGATATATGTGCTCCTCCCCAGTTCTTGATAGCCAGGTGGAGTTAATTTTCCAGCATCTCTGTTGCAGGGCAAGGCTACTTCTGCTGGTGAAGGGTGGTTACACATGCTTATATGTGCTGCTGCATTTTTATTACTGTTAGTATTCCATTTGGAGGCTTTAGTCCAAATTTACCTATTTTCCTTTGGGGGCAGTTTTGTTTAATATTTGCACATCCAAAATGCGTCATAAACATGCTCTACAGAAATCACGTACTAAACCAGACAAGTGCACTCAGCCTTCCAATGAAGAAGTCTCCTGACTTTCAAGCTTTCAGGCTGGATGGTCTTGAGACGGGCAGGGGTGGAGGCCTGGGTCCCTGTGGCTTGGTTGCTTAGTAGGCTCAACCTGTTCAGAAAGCTGCCCAAGCAAAAATATTCAGAGCTCTCTCTGCTTGAGGGCAGGTATTAGAATCTGAAGCATTGGAAGTGCCTCCGGGCTCTTCAGCTTTGTTTTTAAGGGATCTACAGCAACGGTCTTCCATGACCTATTTTCTCTAGGAGGGGCAAGGACCTCAAGTCCCCTATGGCGGGGGGCACAAGGACCCAGATGGATTACTACATACCATCATGAGGCCCTTGGTGGTGAGACAAAATGTTTCCTTCCACTTGTTATCAGCCAGGGTGCTTTAGCCCAGCAAACACTGACTAGTGGGGCTGAGCAGAACAACTCCAGAATCCTCACCTTGCCTTCAGAGTGGGCTCCTTAAGAACGATCCAATTTAAAGACACAGGACCCAGGGAGCGAGCCAGGCAATTTTTGCCGAGTGGCTGGAGGGAAAGGGGCTGCTTACTGGGTGCCTGCACATTGCTTTATTGCTGGGTCGTTGCTCGCTGCAGTTTTATATAGTTAATAAAAGTGTGACTCTTTTTTCCAATCATAACAGTTGTCTCACATTTTCTTGGAGGCATAGTTTATGTGAGAAGGATAGACCAGACCTACCTTAAACTGACAGAAAATGAATGCCACAAAGGGAAGCCATGTATCAACCATGGATAAGTTTAAGGGGGAGCTATAGATCTCTTAGATGTATGTGCTTAAAGAAGGCTTCTTCCAGAAGTAGTTCTTTTTAAATTTACTCTTTTTTTAAAAAAAACTGGAGTTGTGGGGGAAGGGACCCACAGCTGTTGCCAATTACTTAGTGATGTACAGCTTTGCTGTACAAAACAGCAATAACATTGTCTATTAAATTTACTGTAATTATGATTTAAAGACTGTTGCTCTGGAATCATGCCAAATAGATGACTATTTTTTATCCTAAAAAAAAAAAGATAAACAGGAAATTACACTCACAAAAAGTGGATTTTTCAAATGCAAAATCTTTTCCTGTTTCTTTTGTTGAGTGATTTACCGACTGCCACTGGGACTTTGGCAGGCATACATTTTCATCAGTCAAAAACCGCTTTTGGTACAGGAATTCTCTTCTACCCAATTCCATATATCCTCCTGTGTCCATTCACTTAAGAGGTGTGGACTTCTCCAGAACCAGCATCATCCTCACAACTGGGGACATTCAAGCAGCAGTGTTAGAAGAAGCAGCAGATGCGTGGCAGGACTGGAGAAAGTACAGTAATGCCCATTATGGATTTATTTATTATTAAAAATATTTTAGATCTGCCATCATCAGCTTGGCTTGCAATAAGCATGAGTCAAGGTCACAACACCTAATCGACCTAGCCAACCCTGACTGTTCTGGAAAAGCTAAGTGGGGTCACTCCTGGTTAGTTCTTGGATGGAAGGAAGCACTAACAGTTCAGGAACCACCAGAGCTGAAGACATGAAAACCTGCCAGAAAAGAGCAATGGCAAAGTCATTTCCATACAGTATTGTTGCCAAGACAACCATTTTACTGTGTTTGAGTTGTTGTTGTTTTGACAAAACAATAACACAAGAACTGTCCTAACAGCCAGGAACCACGCTGAGACGAGGAGTAGGTCTCTAGTGTTTATTACCGCTACATTAAACAGAATCCTAACAAACTGAAGCAGTGTGGGAAAAACCCAGACAGATAAACCCCGAAAGTCAAGGCGGGTCTGAACTGTGTCTCTTTGAATGGCTGCTTAACTCCTCAGTACTATGCATGTGTTTTCCCCCCTGGATAGAGGCCCCCTCCTGCTCGCCATCAGTGCTCATGACAAGAACCTTCATAATAGTGAAGAGGTAGTCAGATGAATAAAGCCAGTCTAAAACATCTGTTGAAATCAAACCCTAACCTCTTATCTCATCTTCATCCTCTGTGTGTGTGTGTGTGTACATGCATGTGCAGTTTCTGTTGGAAGGAGGAAGAGGAATGCATGTCTGGAGCAGGGCTGCAACTAGGGTCTGTGTCACCCAGGGCAAACATGGATTCCACGCCCATTTTGGCGCCCCCCCCAGTGCTCATTTTGGTGCCCCCCCAGCGCAGTGCCCGGGGCACATGCCCCACTTCCCCCCTGCCCCAGTTGCGGCCCTGGTCTGGAATACCACTTTATTGTCGTATGGTACAATAACAGAATCTTGAATGTTTGGCCATTTCCCTCTGCCCCATTTTATGTCAAACAGAATCAAGGCAGGATTATTTTTAGTTTCTTTCTTATGCCTTCCTCCTTCTCAGGGCTGAGCTTTCTCTTACTTACTTACTCCTGCATACCTTCTTCAAGGTTATCTTTGCAAGTAGGAAAGAGATTAGTCTGTACATACAGGTGGAAATCAATTGTAAATTTGGTATACCTTATTTTACAAGCAGTTACTTTTAATCAGTACTTATTAATCCAATCTTTCGTACTCTGCCTTTTTTTTGGCATGTTTGTGTGTGTGTGTGTGTGGCTTGGGGGGCATATCTTTACATATACGTATATGTGCACATAAGTGTGAAACACACATTAATTGGTGGGGGGGAATCGTCAGGATTGGGTTCAGATAGAGTTGGCACATCTGGATTGACGAAGTCCACACTACAAAGGAGTTTTGCCTGTTTTTCCCCCCCTGTCCATTCCTTTTTGGATGGGAGAGAATCAATTCAAGGTTACCCGACTTTTGCATAAATAAGGTAATTACTCCTAAATATCTAACTTCACCTGGACCAGCACAAAATTCAATGATTCACTGAAATTGTTTTTGTAATACATTATCAATGTTAATTAGTGTAGTAGATGATTTATCAAAGTTAGCTTCTAAATCTGTTACTTCATATAATTTATTTCATTCAAACTGCAGTTGAGATATATCTGTAACTGGATTTTTAAGAGAAATAAGCATATTGTCCACAACAAATTAATTACATAATGTTCTTTTCTATATTAGGACATTGAATGTTCTTATTTTTTTCCCAATATTTTATAGTAATGCTTCTATAATAAGACAAAACAAAATAGGCAAAAATGGGCATCTGTGATGGAATGTGAAGGTGACCTTGGAAGACAAGAGGAAGAAAGGCCGCCTAGGGAACGATCAGATAAAAGAGAAAGGAGTCCGCAACAGAGTAACATCCGGAGGAAGAAATTTAGGAAGGACCCTCCCTAACTACTCAGGCAGTAAATAGGGAGGGTGGGAGATTTGTACTTCCAGACTTGCAAGATTCTGTTAATGTAGCCTTACAGTAAAGCAGAATTAGCTCATCTTGTGTTTCCTGTCTAGTTTAACTGGGAGGCCTGACATCATCCCTGTGTGGTCTCCCTATTCATTTGAAAAAATAGGTATTTAATTAGCTAAGGCTAATTACTGTGTGCCAGTCAATATCATTGATTAATTATGGAAGTAAATATGTGTCAAAATTCCATTTCCAATAACATTTTTAAAAAAGAGATTTACCTTCCATTCTATCAAATGTTTGAAAACATCTAAAGACAATAGAGATAAAAAAGTTTTGATACAGTTAGTGTAGTGTGCTTTATTTAATATTATTCTAATTGAGTCTGCTATATTTTCTTTTAGCTACAAATCCAGATTGATTAGGAGAGATAAAATGGTTTAAGAATGTGTGTGATGGGTTGCCCACCACACCAGTAAATACTTTTTCTCCTTGATTTAACAGTGTGATTGGCTTATATGATAGCACTGATTTAAGATCATTATTTGGTTGATTTATCTGATTTGCTTGTTTCAAAGAGACAGGATTTCTTATTGACATGCTATAGCTATGATTGACCCAGCTATGGTATCAATTCGTTTTTTTTTTTAAAATCCTTATAATATTCAGATCCCAAACTGTCCACAACCGAAACCTACTTTTAAAAAAGTTATTGTAAATTATTTCAACTTCTATTATTAATTGAGATCATCTTTATATAATTTTAGAAGCTTAATAATTATTAAATAATTTGAGATCTTGTATCTAGAAAAGTGATTGGGGTCTTTGTATCTCTAAGGAAGTTATTGAAAGGAAAGTTTCCTCTGCAGGTAAGCTAAACTCGGACTCCAATCCAAAGATGCACTAATTTCAAGGAGATCTTGGAAGGAAAGCTCCTACCCGTCCCCTTCGCCTACACTGTTCAAGAGGCTTTGGAGATGGGGGGAGGAGAGGAGATGGTTTGAATGGCCACCAGATTCAGTGCTTTTAAAGAGGGAAGATCACAGAGCCACAGCTTTTCAAATTCTAAAGCGGCTAAAGGGAAATTGCATGTGCTGATGGGCCTTGCTCAGCAGATGCAATGGCATGTGCGAATGACCTTGAGGGATGAGGGAAAGAGATGCTGCCTATTCAAGGTGATGGTGGGAGATTTGTACTTCCAGACTTGCAAGATTCTGTTAATGTAGCCTTACAATAAAGTAGAATTAGCTCGTCTTGTTGTGCTTCCTGTCTGGTTTACCCCGGAGGGCTGACATCAATCTTGTAAGTCTGAAAGTACAAATCTCCCATCTCTTTTAATAGCCTGATACATTAGGGCGGATACTTTTTAAGTTTCTTTCTTTGCCCATTATGCAACTGTGGGCTCCTCCCCCTTTTATCTGATTGTTCCCTAGGTAACATCTCTTCCCCTCATCCCTCAAGGTCATTTCCACATACCATTACAGCAAGCCAAGTGAAAGATGGAGCGTCTATCCCATGTTCTTTCAGGTGAATGGCAGGTTCATGGCAGAGGATAGGTAATGAACCCCATCCATCTGGCTTTTTCTTTCTTTTGTTGTTTCAGTGGCAATGTCCCATCTTTTTTCACAGGGGCAGGCATCTGCCCATTACTTAAATCCCACCCTGCATATCAGTAAAACAATGTTGACATTGCAGGCTAATTTGAGGATTATAATTATGAACCCCAACAATCTCATTTTCCGGGATATTCTCTTCCCTGGCATGTATCCAAAAATAAGCACTTGAAAATGACTTGATGGTTAAAATAAGTTGCCTACTTCTGCCTTAGGGCCAGCTTTTCAGCTGGTCGGCACACAGTTTCACAGCTTCATTCAAATCAAAATGCCACGTGAATTTTAAACTAACTGAGGCTTTCTGACCTTTAAAATGATGTGTTATGAATTCTGTACCATCCTGAGTCTGTTAACTCAGTAATGGTCTGGATATTACTTAAGGGTTGTCATAAAAATTCTAAAGTTTTCGTGAGAAGAACACTTAATTTCTATCATGATTATAGTTAATAACTTTTTTATTATTATTTTTTACTACTCAGGGCTTCTTTCCTTTCTTGTTTTTAGAAAAATGAAAAAATTTCTCCTAAAGAAAAAAAAATGACGTCCTGCATGAAAAACTATTGTGGGTTAACAGGAAGAAACTGTCAATTGGCTGATAGTGTCACAATATTTTGAAAGTTCATTGAAAATGGTTTATCTGAAGTGCTTGATGGGCAAAGGAGGAGGCTCTGTATCAGATTTTAGTTGGTGATATGAAATAATTTCATTTGGAAAAGAGGACAGGCATTCTAGGTCCTCTTAAAACAGGACAGGTAAAAATGTAAAAATGTGAACTCTGCTTTAATCTGCTCCATACATAAAGTTCTCTCTCCTATTTTTCCTCCATAGAGATGAGAAGCATTTGCTTCTGCTTTCAAGTAACTGCAGTTTGTCATATGCAAAGTAAGAACTGGCAATGAGTTTAAACATAGTTTGTTCACACAAGTCAATGTCATAAAACTAACCGCAGTTTGACCTAGTGTTAGCATCAAGAAACTATAGCTAATTACCAAAGCAAAACAATGTGATGATTCCACCTTTTAAAAAGCTTGATGCTGTAAAACTCCCTGTCCAGATGTCACAGTTAAGGAATGATGCATTAAGTACAGAATCTGTAACTACTGCTGCCAAATTAGGCCTTCTGTACCATATTCTTTTCAGGGGGAGATGGGCAGTGATAGAAATTGGAATAACAAAATAAATATTCAGCAGCTTGCTTCCTATGGCAGAGGCATGGAATAATATCGCCACTAAAGAATGCTCATAAAAAGTACAAAATTAGGACAGATATATTAGGAAAGCTACATCAGAGGGGATTAAGATACTATTTTTCAAAAGGAAGGATGAGATTAGAAATAGAGTTCTAAAATGCTCACTTGATTCTTAGTGAAAGTTACTTCATGCCTTTTTAAAAAGTGCATACAAAACCTAATCAGTCAGAAAGTATTTGGTGGGGTTTTTTTTCCTGATGATAAAAATTAGTAAGTAAGAAAATCAAAATTTTATAATTAATTTAAACGGTATTCCTCTCCCCCAATGATATGTTAAAGGTAAAGGTAAAGGTTTCCCTTGACATTAAGTCCAGTCGTGTCCGACTCTAGGGGGTGGTGCTCATCTCCGTTTCAAAGCCAAAGAACCGGCGTTTGTCCGTAGACACTTCCATGGTCATGTGGCCGGCATGACTAAACAGAAAGCCGTTACCTGCCCGCCAAAGCGGTGCCTATTAATCTACTCACATTTGCATGTTTTCGAACTGCTAGGCTGGCAGGAGCTGGGACTAGCAATGGAAGCTCACCCCATCACGCGGATTCGAACCGCTGACCTTTCGATCGGCAAGCTCAGCAGCTCAGCGGTTTAACCCACAGTGCCACCATTACTAGGGCACAAAATAGTTTCCTTTCATAAAGGAAGTCAACCTCTGAATTTTTTAAAATTTCTGTATTTTAGCCACCTACCAATGCATTTTCCCTAAAGTTGGGCATGTTACAGTAACATTTCATGGGGCTGTCATGGATAGTTTATATTTTATCAACCGCAGAAGGGTTAATGGTGAAACATTACTCTAAGTCTAATCTTAACTGCTCAGTGCTTACAGATGGTTCTACAATAACAGGTAATGTACTTCTGTGTGAAATAGAAGTATTAGCAACTCAAGAATTTTGTTTTAATCACATGGAATGCAAGCCCAGGTTGTACAATCAGCCATGGTTCTAGCATGAAGCATGACATTCCCGCAGGTCCTTTTCTTATGTTACTATGTTCCAGACCAGCACTATAAAGGGAGAGTTTTCTCATCTGGCTTTTGACTGGCAGAAATGCCTACAAGGGTGGAAATTTTTGACTGAGGACCATGGTAAGGAAGGACACTAAAGTTATATTTCTGTGGTACTGACACAGTACTGGCAAGGTTGGTTTTTTGTTTTTGTTTTTTTACTCTTATCTGAAGATATTTCTTATCACTAGTTCCCAGGAGTTATTTGGGAGTAACAATCTGCAGGTCTACTGACCTGCTCATTTAGGGTTAATCCTTACTCATCCAGTTCATTGATTAGTTGTTAGGGATAGTACAGAATACTTAAGGTTACAAGTGAAGATCAGAAGGGAAGAGAGATTTCCTATTTTGCCCAAGCCAGAAACAAAGGCAGGAATATGCAGCTCCAGAAGCATAATCTTTTTGAGCTTTTATCATATTAATCATTATGGGCATTAGACACTGGGATATTCTCCCTGGTCAAGCATCCAGATTACACTGGAGATCTCTGTACAAGGTCCCCTGCTATGTCTCCTATTATCCAGTTGTTTTCCTTGACTCAGGAACAGAGTACACTAACTGAAGAATTAATTGGTCTTCAGCCAGGATAAATGAAACTTCACAGGAGATCCATCCATCCATCCATCCATCCATCCATCCATCCATGCGTATTTCAAATTTTATAAAAAAGTAAACATGGTGTTAAGTATTATATTTTTGTCACAATCTCAAAGTGACTTTGTTTCTTCCTTTTGACTGTAATTGCATTATGAGATTTCGTGTGCACCTTATTCACAGGTATAAGCAGCAAACTAGGACTGTGTCAACTTTATGACACTTACACTATGACATTATCATTCAATCCGGCTTTATGAACTGGTGTCCCAATGTCTGATGCAAATACATAAGTGCCAGGTTTTGCAGAATGATATCATATTTGTCCCTCACACCCCTCTCCATGGACACCTATTATCTCATTCCCCTTAAATATTTAAATAAACCTGCAGCAATTATTAATAATAATGGTTAGATTTTGTAGTTAACTATCAGTTACACATTTTGTATCTTTCTCTAAACATTAAATGTTAATAAAATACGACCCCATATAATAGTAAAACCTGGTATGAATATCTCAACATACTGAATATTACTTAGTAAGAACAATAATGGTATGTAATCTGTACTGCTAAACTGAATTGGCATATCTAGCTCTTTTCATTACAATACAGATAGAGAAAACAGATTTCTGAATACATACTTGTGGGAATTCCTCCCACCTTTTTTGGAAAGTGAAATCAACTTTCTGAAATTAAAACAGTGATACTGATGACAAAACTCCTTATTCCCAAAACTATCACGCATTTCAAAAAAAGGAAAAACCATTTTTTCCTGCTCTATGTCATTTTGCCCACAAAAGGTACTTTTAAGAAAATCTCAGATGATGTTACAGTTTACCAGTTGAATGTCACATTTATTACATTTTGAAAGTGGTCCTTAACCATTTATGGAGGCAAACAAATCATCCTTTTCTTTCCAGGTATTGATCCAACTTCCTAGATGGTAAAATTGGCATTTTACATTAACTCCTCAGTCAGCAGCATCATTACTAAAGCTACTGCAGTGAAAATATTAAAACTGCTGCATTGTTCATTTTAATATCTTTACTAACCCTAGTTTTTAGGTGGGCATTCCATGTGAGAACTTACTGGGTGCCAAAACATGATTCTGAAGTGTGCAGGGAAACAGGCTTTTTTTCCTTTTCTGTTTTGATAAGTAAATCCCAGTTCCTCAAACTACGAAAGACCAAAGATTGTGACATAGGCTACATCCCAGCACTGTGGAAACCAGAAAGTAGAATATAGATGCATGCCATGAGTTGCAAAAAATGTGGTACCCAAAGATGGTGAGGGACCATTTAGCACTCCCCAAATAAAATAAAACATAACCTGAAATCTTGTAAGCTCCTTGGACCAGTAGAGCACACTCATCTGCCACAATGGGGTAGGGGTAGGTGGATTGCTGTATTGTACACATGGGCAGGATCTTCATGGAGACCACCTCAAAACAGTGGGCATCTAAGCCATTGCATTTCAATATCTCTGTGTAGCAAGGGATTGCAGGAAAGGTGGGGAAATGAATAAAGCTGGGGTAAGATGGTAGGGATTTGCCATGGACATCTGATATTTAGATGCTATCTCTGATGGCAAATTCAAGAGCGGTTTCTGATCTCCTCTTTGGACATAATAGCCTTTCAGAAGCCACCTTAAAATAGAGACTATCCCTTGCATAGTAAGACACATTGGGAAAAGCCAGTATTAAAATGCCATATATTTTTATAAAGTGTTAGAGATGTCATTTTATTTAAATAAAAGCTAAAGTCTAAAGGGAAAAACTAGAGCTTCTGAAACTGATTCTCCATTTGATTTCAGTCACCACATATAATCCATGTTCCACCAGTTGCCAAGGATTGCTAATTCTTCCCTTCAAACAAATGGCTATTCTATCTAAATAAATCTCTTGCATCTTTTGTTCTAATGGAATTTATCCCAAATATTTAAAAATGAAGCACTTGCCTATTTTGTTTTTGTAATGATCTGGAGTAGGATATTTCTCTTTGGAGTTGCATTTTGGGAAAGACCATAAATGGCAGTTCTATTCTCCTGGGGTTCTGCTAGTGCAAGTATGCAAAGGAATGATCTTTCATCATCATTATACTTATGGCCAGTGGAGGTCATAAAGATTTATGGGATTTTGAAAGCCTGCAGTGTTTTATTCTCTTCTCTGGACTCAGGCACAATATCTGCCGGTGATATGATTTTTATAGCTGGATCATCACAATGAATAGCAGGATGACTATTGATAGAGGCACCCCTGGAAATCTTTAATATATAGCTTTTGTAATGATTAGAAAAGATGATGTTAAGGGCTAGTGAAAACCAAAGCTGCCTTGAGTCTACTTTCTTTTTCTTACTTATATAATCTATTTTCCCCATAGGCATATTTTCTCCTCTACTATGAAGATGCAACTTATTTTAAACTTTAGTCAAGGTTATAGGAAGGAGAGGTAGATTTGTCATAAAACATATTCAGATATGTACATTTCTAGTTCTCTTCTGCCTACCCATAAGGTAATGTTAGGATTTTAAGCATTTACCACCTCTGGCAATCTGAAGAATCTTAACAACTTCGGAGGAGAAAAATCACCTCACTACCCAAATGATCAGCAATATAATCAAAGTTTGGGCAAAGCCTCTTTCAATTTCCTTTTTTTTAAAATC
The DNA here is from genome assembly GCF_035149785.1 of Candoia aspera. Classification (NCBI taxonomy): domain Eukaryota; kingdom Metazoa; phylum Chordata; class Lepidosauria; order Squamata; family Candoiidae; genus Candoia; species Candoia aspera. The sequence goes on along the minus strand of NC_086153.1, from coordinate 171,950,274 downwards.
TGTCATTGATTAAATTTGTGCTTGGCTTATGGCACAGGGATAAGGGTGAGCCCATAATGACATCCACAACACTATCTTCCCCAGTTCCTGACCCATTCCTAATGCTGCTGAGTGCCACTGCTGGCACTGATCAGCTAAGTGCTGTTATGCTAAGTTATGCTATTTAATTTAGCAGTTATCTTAGCTAAGTGCCGCAGCTAGCAGTGAACAGCTACACCCCCTCAGAAATGCTGAGATTACACAAGTCCTCTCTCCTATACAGCAGTGCTTAATGGTGAACTCAAATAACCTCTGGAGAATTGTCTTATGAACACTGTGTATTCTCAGAATGCCCTCTCTTTCTGCCTCTTTGCTCAAAACTATAATCTGGCCCTGAGATCACTGATCTGCTCTGGTACACTAGCCACTCAGTGTCTTTACATACGTTCCATGCTGAGCTCAGCATTTCATGCTTTGTCTTGCAAGGCCTCCTGGTAAGAGCACCAGGTCCCTCTTCCCTCACAGTGGTGATTCTCAAAGACCCATCTCATGAGCTGCTGTGGTCAGCTCAAGTTAGCATGCCACATCATGCAATGTGTAGTCCGTGGGATCAATTTCAGAATCTAGCAGACTATCTGAGAGTAGCAGAATTACAATCATGTTGGACTCAGTTTTCAGATTTCATGAATCTCAGCAGCCAGATCACTACAGAAACTATAACTGCATCTGCTAAAAACAAAACAAGGCTACAACAGCAGCAACAGTGGTCTGACTGAATTTTGAAATTCTGTCTGTGAGGAAGGTAGTAGAGATGGCAACAGGGTATTTGTCAGACCCTCCAATCAAAAGGTTCACAGTGCTTACAGTATTTTCAATTCTTAGGTATTACTGTGAACTTCTTAAGTGATATATGTGGACTGTATTCAAAGAGCCGCTCTGCTTAGTTAATCATGAATAGAAGATGTCATAAAGAATAAATGCTGTTCCTTCAAATCTATGAAGACAATAAAACAGTAAAAGAGACAGAAAAAAAAACTTCATTTTTCACAGTGTTGTTTGCATTTGCAAAATTGTTGCGATGCTTCAAAACTGGGATGCTGCAGCATGGTCTAAAGAGCAGTAATTGGATCTTGGCCTTCAAAAGGTTGGGTTCAATCCCATACTTACGAGTTACATACTTATTTGTCGTATCTTCACTCTTCCCATTAAAGAATCCAAGCTGGCTAACAATAATCAAACCAAACTAAAGTAAGTTGAGAATCTAAAGAAAAAAATGGTGTTAATCACTATTGCAATAGATGAGGTGTTTTAAAAAAATCTCTCTTTTTGTTGTTGTTCTATGTATATGCATATAATTTCCCACTTAACTTGATTTCTGAGATTCTGATTTAAATGTATGACAAACTCCATTGAAATTCTGGAAGGAGCTAGAGAAATTAGCATTTGCTGAATGGTGTCAGAAGAATTATGGAAGTTATTCAGTGCATTGTTTCAAGCGTTTTATTTAATCAGATGGTAAAAAAAGAAGGTGGAACTGTTCTTCCACAAACGAAGCATGCATTAATCCTAGTCTCTCTAGCAATCCTTGCTCATTTGCTGAGGGTTTCAGTCAGGCTCATGTAATCACTGCCTACATTCTCAAACCCATTTTTTTCTCCATTTCTCACCTATATTGCTTGCATTTACTCCTGGGCCTTATTTTTTACTTGTCTTTTACTCTTGTATTCTGTGTGAGCTAATTAATTATGCATTACAATTTGCTTGTTAATTTCCCCAAATGCCATCGTTCGAACATTTTGATTCTTGTGTGTGATAATGAACTATTTGGTTCTGAAGAGATGGTTGTATGCACAATCACAAGATAAAAATTCACAAGTCAAAGGATTCCTCAACGTGTATACTGGAACACGATCCAAGTTCTTGTTATGTTTGTTTATTTATTTATTTATCATATTTTTATCACTGCCCATCTCCCTCATACGGGGGACTCTGGGAGGTTCACAATAAAACAGTTTAAAATTTGATAAAATCATAATAATATCATTAATCTATCAATATCAATATCAATAAATAAATATAAAATGTAATGAGATCCAAGTAATGGCAGATCTAATACCAACCAGAGGTGAACAAGACTGGGGACCCAACCAACCCCAAGAGTGGCTCTTCCTCTCCCCACTCCAGGCATGGTAACAAAGCCAGGTCTTCAATCGTTTCCTGAAGTCCAGAAGAGAGGAGGCTAGCCCCACTTCCAGGGGAAGAGTGTTCCAAAGGGTGGGAGCTGCTGCAGAGAAGGCTGCCTCCTGGACCCCGCCAGATGGAGTTCTCATGCAGATGGGGTCCGCAGCATGCCCTCTCTCTCTATGTTCTGGAACAGATATGGATGGTAAAAGATGGTCTTCGGAGTTGTCTCTCAGACTGGTATCTTGGTTTTGGTTTTACAAAAAAGAACCCGAGTCTCCCCGCATATGCCCCAGTGGGTTAAAAAGAAAGTGTTAAGGCAACTGCTGTTCTGTGATTTTGGAGGGTGAAATTGAGCAGGTAATTACCTGTTCAGATAAGACTGGTTAAAACAGCACTGTAATTTTTTTTTAAATAATCACTCTGCTTGAGTTACTATGACATAACTCAAGCACTTCAATTGATATTTGTTAGTACCGATTATGGGTTTTTGATCAACATTCTAACTTCTGAGTATCAGTTAAAAATTTTTAGATCAGTGTCATTTTTTTAAGGAAACCAGAAAGTCAATTTAGCACAGGGATTAAGGGAAGCAAAAAAGATTAATTGGGAAAAGGTAATGGGATAGAAATTGCAAATTTCTGCCATGGGTAGTAAATCCAAGCTGACCTGCATCCTGTCCCACCCCACTATGTCCCCTTTTGAAGACTTCTTGGGAGGCAGCAAGGAATCCAGGGCTGGATTTTTCCCTTCAGTGTTGGGACTCTCGTTCTTATGAGCCATTCGCTTCTAGGGCCCCAGTCAGATCAATGTTGGCCCAGGGGAAAAGATAATGCCCAGATCTATAGCCAGGCACTGCCTTTACTAGGGTCAGTGAAAGGAACACAAAGGAATATATAAGGTTTGTGGTCTCCCAAATTCTTCAGCAGCCAAGACATTAAAAAAAACAAATCAACAAATGAACAAACCAGGATCTATTTCCATAGCATTTGGCTTTACCAAGTATTCTGGAAAATCTGAAACCTTGAGCACATTTTGTACAAAATCTGTGGAGCCTAATAAAGGTATTGTCCAGCTATTGCTTTTAGATGAAGTACTTAAATGAAGAGAAGGAGAAGGCTCTAATGCTGGGAAAGATGTATGGAAAGAGAAGAAGGGGACTACCACTAGCAAGGTGGATGGACTGTTGGGTGCACTGTTGGGAGAGCTGAAAGACCCGGTGAGGGACAGATCGTCATGGAGGAAATCTGTCTGTGTGGTTGCTAAGAGTTGACACCAGCTTTATGGCACATAATCAATCAATTAATCAATTTTTCCACATATTAGATATAGTACTAATCCAAATTCAAATTACTAGACAACTCATTCTTTCTGTATATTTTAGCTGCAATTTGTTTGAACTTTTTCCCCTTCTTTTACCTCTCCAGGGAATTAAATTTCCCACCAAAACCTAACTCTCCACCATATCTGTAACTTTTTAAATAGACTTTTGTGATAAGAACTTCAGGATATATTTATAATAAACAGCCACAATTTATAAATGTTCCTCACACTATTCTCCTACAGGTAGGAGACCACTACCTCCACTCATAGGTTATGACTGCTCATTCAGCAGTCATTCAAAGTTATGACAGCGCTGAACAAGTAGTACCTACAATTGGTCCTTGAAGTTACAGCTGTCGCAGCACCCCCATGGTCACATGATCGCAATTTGGGTACTTGGCAATCAGCTCACACTTACAACAGTTGCAGCATTCCAGGGTCACATGATCGCCATTTGTGACATTTCCCACAAGCAAAGTCAATGGGGAAGCCAGCAAAGAAGGTTGCAAGTCACTCCCATTAGCTGCTCCTGCCACTTTTTCTCCGGAGGACCCCCACTATGGTGTACTCTGTAGCATACCGTTACCTGCCTGCATTCTGTGGCATGCCCACCCACAGCAGCAGCCCCCTGCCTGCCTGCAACCCCTGCTGGCTCACCCCCAGCCCCCACCAACACACCCGCACTCCGTAGCACCTGTCCATGGGCCCTGCAGGCCCACCCATATTTGTCTAGCACCATCTTTGTCCAAGAGTTTGCACCTGTACATGTAAACATCCGAGGAATAATTTCTAAAATTTTGCTTTATATATTAATATGAATCAATACTAAAATTAACTATAGATACAGACAATTCATCCAATGCCCCCATAATACAATATTCAGTGTAACCTCACCTTTCAACAGAATGATTTCTTAGTAAAGTTGGGAAAAATTTTAAACTTAAACTAAACTAAAAAATCATAAAATTGTACATATTTAATCATTTGAATATAAATATGAAACTGAAAAACCCAAAAACATAAGAAACAGTGGGAGAACATGCAGTTCCATAAAAGATACCTCTAAATATTTTGCAGTTTAGGAGAAGACTTTCTCTCTTCATTAACACAGATAATAATTCAACATGGAATGACTTCACCCAAGGCATGCTTGTTAAGGGCTCTACTTCAGCTGGGAAGGAAGAACCAAGTGGAGTGCCACAGGGCTCTTTCCTGAACTCCATGCTATTCAATAATTTTATCAGTGACTTGGATTAGGGAGTTGAGTTTGCAGATGATCCAAACCTAGATAAGGTGGCTAATATTTTAGATGAAAGAAAGAAGATTCAGAAAGAACTAAATAGGCTTGAGCAGTGGGCTAAAATGAACAGGATGGGATGTAACAGGGAAAAATGTAAGTTCTACATCTGGATAAGAAAAACAATCAAACAAACAAACAAAAGGTATAAGTACAGGATGGGAAAAACCTGGCTTGGAACTAGTACATAGGAAAAGGAACTGGATGTGTTTGTCAACCACAAGTGACACTTGAGCCAACAGTTTGTTAAAGCTGCTAAAAAGGCAAGTGCTATCTTGAGGTACATTAACAGGAACATTGTAGGCAATAATTGTTCCACTCTACTCTGCCCTGGTCTAGTCCGTTTCTCAATGCTGGACACCACAGTTCAAAAAGGACAGTGACAGTTTGAGCAAATTCAGAAGAGGGCTATCCAATAGTGAAGGATCTGGAAATCAAGCTCTATGATGAACGGTTAAAGGAATTGCCTATAAAAGAGATGACTGAGAGGAGATATGATGGCAGTCTTCAAATACTGTATCTGAAGGGGTGTCACATATAAGAGAGTGTAGACTTACTCTCTATTGCTCCAGAGTGCAGAACCAGTACCAAAGAGTTAAAACTACAAGAAACTTGGTTCATGATAGATGTCAGGAGGAACTTCCTGAGCATATGAGTTGTCAGTTGGTGAATCATACAGTGAATTCTCACTATATGATTCAAGTGGTGAGTTCTCCTTCACCGAAGGTTTTCAAACAGAAGCTGGATAGTCTTTTGTGAGAGATGCTGGAATGGGTCCGCCCAAGCAGTGGGTTGGACTAGATGACTTGCTTCCAAATCTATGACTCTGTTTCTCTGGTTGTATTCTATTTGGTGTTTGCGGGTTGGTCTTTTATCATAGTCCAATCTTGCTTGTTGGTGTCACTATTGATTTTGTTCCTATTAATTTGCTTTTATGCTGGGTTTATTTCATTATATTTCCATAGCTAATGAGGCCAATGAGTGTCTTTGTTTTCTTGGAGTTTTTGACATTTTTGTCAGGTTGAGTGCAGTACAGAAAGAATGTGACATCTTCAAATGTTCTGTGATGGCAAACTCAGCAAATTACTGACAGCAAACTAACGTCTATTTCACATAATTACTCTCTCTGGAATTGTATGATTGGTAAATGTTGAAAAAAGTCACTGAACTCCCATTATTATAGGCCAAAAAAATCAGCTGCCTGTCTGCAGAATAAGAATAGAATTCAACCATCTTAAGCTATTCTTGATTGCTTATTGTATAGAAAACCTTGACTATGATGAACCAAGGTCAAGCTAGATCTTTCATACCTCATCTGTTATTCTTTTTGTTAGCTGATTGAATGCCGTACTCTGTAGACATAAACTCTTTGAATTTACTACCCATATTTACCTAATCCAGGATAATTTAGAGTTTATACTGACAGGCCTTGGAAGCAATATGGCTAGTGATAATGTAATCTGGCATCCAATTAACTTCTCCTATGACTGAATGGCTTATGTTAGGAGAAGGGAGGGAACCAATTTCTTCTCTCCTCATTCATCCTTCAGAGTAGACCAGGCACAAAAGGTCTGCAGGAGAGATGTTAGGAGAAGGAAGGTCCATTTCATGGACAGAATCTATTATCTGGCTGACAGAAGTCACATATTTTGCCCTGTCTTGATTTTTCTGGGAAATCTACTAATTCTTTACAAATATGATGGTGGGGGGGAGGGTGTAATTCAACTGCTAGAACAAGTGATTGTTATGTGTAAATTAGAGAAAATGTTGGATTTTTATAATAGGGGTAATATTGATTTGTACATTTTTAGGCCTGGACCTCCTTCTGTTTGTAGTTGCTATGGCTGAAGAGAGACCATGGCATATTCTTTCTGGGAACTTTTAAAATGTGCTATTTTGATACTAATAGTGAGGAATGAGGCAATGCTCTAGAATTTGCTGTGCTCAAAAGCACTTTAGGGAGTAGTGGGCAAAGTAACTATTCCTTAGGTGATGTGAATATAGTCTCCTCACATTTAGTTCAGTGAAAAGAAACTACATGATAGAAGCACTTGGGGGGGAGGGTTCTGATATTCTGATGAATATTCTATATACAAGGGGAAGGGCATAATACAGCTACTTTACCATTATTTTTCTGTTCCACATTCTGCAATGTGGAACTGCAATTTGTGCAAACAAAAAACTGTGGCGTTTATGATAGGGTCTAGTAATGCTAATAGCTGTTTACAGGATATATTTGTTGGAAGTGGGGAGTGGGTGCATTTTAGAGATGTCCACGTGTCTAGATTAGTCTTCAGAGATTATCGTTACAGATTGTGGGGTGCAACAGGGTTCCATTTTGTCCCCTATACTTTTTAACACCTATATGAAGCTACTGGGAGTGATTGTCAGAGAATGTGGGGTGGTGCGCCATCTATATGTGGATGATACCCAGATCAATTTTTTTCTGCCTTCTAGTAAGCTCCCGCTTAAGTCAGGTTGTGAAGTGTATGAGGTGCAACAGGTTAAAACAGAGTTCAAACAAGGCAGAGAACCTGGGGGTGGGGGATATTTGGTCCATTGGGATGGGCCTTGGCCTATTTGAAACAATGGCTTCCCCCTCATGTTGTGAACTAGAAGCTTCAGTCATCTTCTAAGGATGATGTTACCTCATCTGGAAACAACTAGGGGGAAACACTAGCTTTCTGGAGGTGTTGGAGAAAGCATAGAGAGACTCAAGTTCAAGTCCGCTCTTAGCCACAGAAAGTCATTGGATAACGTTGCACCGATCACTGCCTCTCAACCCAATATACTTCACAGGATTGTTGTTGTTCTAGGAAAAAAACCAGGAGAAAGAAGTGCCTCTTTGAAAATAATGACCTCTATCAACTCCTGATTCTCAGGAACAATGATAAATGTTTAAAACCCAATTGGTAACTGTAATCAGTGACATGATGTTTAATGGTCTAGCTTTCAAGTCAGGCCAGTCACAGAAATGTTATCTTAATTCTCATAAAATGTTGACATTAACTCAATATAGCTATGAGGGTCAAAGCTGAACTGGGAAAACATGTCAGACACACTTTTACCAAAAATATAAACTAATATGACTGCCTGATCATAATCTATTTACTGGAGTAGCTGCCGTTAGAAGCATTTTCCACATACAAGCTGATGCATAAAACTCTCTTTGGGGCAGAGTTACCAGTCTACACACACACACTTTAAAAAAAATTTCTTGCCAACCTAACACTCTTTTATAATAGTCATGTATAAACAACCAGTTTGCATGTGTCTCATTCTAGAATTTTCAAGTTTAACTTTCTTAATAAGGAATAGCCTGATTTCTCACTAATTGGCACATCTTATCTATGTTGCTAGAAGCATCTTCTCATTCCTTATCTGTCCTATGTGACCCTTTCGCTTTTGTGTAATGGCGAAGTACTAGCTTCCTTTCTAAAATGGCACTAGTTCAGCTTTCTAATAACTACTTGCCAACAAAAGAAATGGAAGAGGCTCAGGACTCTGTCCCTCTGTCTGCCCATCAGTAAGATAACTTCAGAAAACAGAACAGAATGGGATCCAATTTGCTGCAAGGGAGAAGCTGGCAAAAGAAAGACTGACACAAAAAATCGGCTGGATCCAGCTGAGGGCTACAGAGGAAAAAAATCAAGAAAAAATTATTCCAATGGGAGATGCAGTTCAGAAGCAGCTCAAATGGCCCATGCTTGGCTCTAAGTTCCCCTCCCTCCAGGTCACTTGACCTATTTTTAAGGGGTCTTGTTTGTTTGTTGATTTATTTATTTAGAAAACCTACGTGGCCACCTATCTTATCCATGATAATCCTAGGCAGCTCACCACAATGTTCTATAACATCAGAATAACTATCACCCACAAAACCCCACAACAGCATCATTCTGGAAAGAATTGCAGAAGCTATGCTCAGCCTGGTCTCCCTGACTTGTTCTCCTCCAACCACCAGCTCCAACTGCCAGTTGCCTTCACTCAGAACCCTTCTCCTTCCCTTCCCACTGAGGAGGAATTTTACCCTTGGGGGGTTATTCACCCTACAGCCTTTTTCTCAAATATATGGCATTTTATATGTCCAAATATGGAAATGCCATATACTAGAAGACTTAATGCATTATTGCCACAAGAAAGTTCATTTTAGCAAATCACATTTGTGGTGGATTTCTTTTACATCTTAGTATCAAGTATTATATGAAATATAGTCAACAGGAGTTCTGTAGCGCTTCCTGGGTCAGAGATGGATGCAGAAAAGATACACTCTGGTCATGTTACATGAAGCCTGAAAATGTAAGCACGATGCTTTGGAACATTGAGGTAAACAGCTGCTTCCTAGATCTTGGCCTTTTGGTGATCAAAATCAACCACATCTGGTCTGTCTGTGGGAAACTCAGAGATTATTAGTGCCTCTTTGTGGGAGAAGATAGCCCTACCTCTCAGGAAAACTTGGTTTGACTTACAGAAAAAAATGAAGAGGATCCCATAGTTCTGCACTACCTTTTACCCACTGGCCAATTTCCTTTTCTTAAACAAGTTACTGTAGAAAGGATTTATGTATGAACTCCAGACAACTTTTGATGATATGGATGATATGGATCTTCCCGGTGTAGAATCTGTCCTAATTCTGGGACAAACACAGCTTTGTAGAATCTGTATCAGTATCTGGCCATATCCAGAGCAGACTGTTTCAATGAGGCTGGCTTTAAAGATGGTTTGAACCCTTAGCTGAGGTAGAAATCGGTGTACCAATACTACACCAATCACATTAACTATTATTCATTTCTGGGCTCAATAAAAAGTGGCAGACTACCTGCATTTATATGTATTATTGTATTTTCATAATTAAAAGGCTTGATTGCTAAATCATGATCAAGGTCTACAGTTATTAGAAATAGGGCATTTTCTGTGGTGGTCCTACATCTTTGTATTTTCCCCTTGCAAGAAGCATGCATAGCCATATACAGTACAGGTCATCCTCGCTTAACAACCTTTTGTTTAGTGACTGTTCAAAGTTATAATGGCACTGAAAAAAGCAACTTACAATCAGTCCTCACACTTATAACAGTTGCAGTGTCCCTGTGGTCCCATGATCACTATTTGGCTGCTTGCCAACCATTGCACATTTACGTTCGTCGCAGCATCCCATGGTCACATGATCACCATTTGCAACCTTCCTAGCTAGCTGTAATGGTTGCCTAATCCCAAATACTCAGTCTCACAAGCCCGGGCTTAAAGATAACTGATTTATTAAAGGAATAGTATGCAAATACAGAGAAAGCTGAGAATGAGCAAAAGCGCGCCAAATACAAACTTAAAAGCCTTGCTTCCAACCCAGTCCCGCCCCGAGTGCTCGTTAGCAACCACCCCCTCCCAGGCGCTAGCAACTGTTACATCTGCCTGGGAAAGTAACCTTGAATAGAGTTGCAAACCCAAACATACATTCCAAAGTAGCAAAATAAAGAACACAGCAATAATGGAAAATACCAGCAAACGTTCAAGCATGTAAGACACGGATTGATGGTTTGACATGTGAAACGTTACGATGTTAACAGAACATTGAAATGGTGAACATGACACTAGCTTCCAACAAGCAAAGTCAATAGGGAAGCCAGCAGGAGGTTGCAAGTCATGGTCACATGATGTCTCACTTAATGACTGAGGGTGATTTGCTTAACAACCACAACGGAGACTGCTGGGACTACTGGGACTGCTGAAACTGCCATCGCTCAGTAGGGCAGTCAGCAATGGAGTTGCCAGTCCCAATTAGGATTGTTAAGCAAGGACTACCTGTATATAGGTTTTATAAAAAATCTTCTAAATTTCAGGGTGAAATTGTGTTCTGACTTGTTAAGTTATTGTGTGCTGTTTTTTTTTCTTTAAGACTGCTGTTATTTTTAATTTAGAATTGTTTCTGAACATTGTTAATGTTTTTCTGCTATTATTTTAAACAGATTTTATCAGCTGCTTTAGAAGGAATTCAATCTTTAATACTATATACGTATTTCTTACAAAATGAAGCAGGTGGTATAAATACATAGGATGTAAAAAGGGATATACATTTAGATTCACACTCAACATAATCTGTTTAGTCTGGATTAAAACTTAATGCAGACTTTACCACAACTGAAGTTTTCTCTATGCATACTGTAGCATCAGCCATTAAATATTCTGGCAAGTTTATGTTGAAGCTGCAGTAAAGCCATGCTGCACTTAGATCATTCCTCCACATTTTCCCAGGTGTGTGAAGAATCTTACAAGGAGATGGGCTATCTAGTTTTAGAGCTTGATATCAGACACAATTTAATTAGTTTAAAGAACAGGAAACATGGAGGTTTAATATACCTCCCAATGTGGCAGATTTTAGATTAAAAGAAGTGGGAGATACCAGCTGGAACTTAAAAAAAATACCTTGGACCTGGCACAGAAGGCAGATGGGTTTGCTGGATCTGCTTAGATTAGGTCAAGGACAGTTTCTGTGTTAGCAACCAGACAGTTAACACCAGGCTGAACTATTTAAAATGTTTTGAAAGAAGTACCTTATGAAGCTGGAAGTTTTCAAATTCCTGCTTGGCAATTCTGTCTCATTTCAGTAAAGAAAAATTAAAATGTTTAAGTCATCTGTTGTTTTTAACCCATAGACTGCTACTTAATTGTAGAGCAACCATATATGGGCTGAACAATTCCATATGGCCACTAGATGGCAGCAAAAGGCTGCAGAAAGTTCTAACCAGTCTGCCATCTAGTGGCTGTCTATATTATGCAGCCCAGATCTGGTAGATTGGAGTAGTAAAGAAAATAATTCGGGTGCTAAGGTTATAAGGTAATAAGACTGCATAGGTTGATACCTTGAAGAAAGAAGCAAAGGAAATGGGATGCTTGGAGATGCTAAGATAAATAGACCCAGACATTAAAGGAAGTGAAAAAGTGGCTGCTGGTGGACAGCTTGGATTCAGTAAGGAAATCAGAATCAGGGACTGCTTGAAAGGAGGGATTATGTCTCAAAGAGCAGAGAAGTAAGAAATAAAATCTCAGAAGACTCAGGAACTATTTAGAAACTGTGGAGCTGTGGGTGCCTCACCCACCCCACATAAATCCACACCCACACACGGAGCGGGGGAAGAGCAGGCTTGAAATGCGAAGAGTTGAAGTGGGCTGGCTTCAGATGAGCCAGGTGGGGGGAGGTCCAACCCAGGAGTAGGATTAAACATCCAGGAAGAAGAGAGGGAGGACAAACACTTCTGCAGAAGCAGCTGCGGTCATTTTTGCAAGGTGGCGGGGGGGTGTAGTGAGAGCACGGGTCTTGTAAATATGACCTGTGCCTGAGAAATGTACTAAAGTTTAAGCGGACAGCTCTGTCGGTTGTGTACCAACTGCTAGCTTTGAGCAAGCCTATTTGCAGGACACAAGATTTATCCCAGCTTACAGTTGTTTGTAGTTATCCTTGAATCTACAGTATATAGATTCTGTATAGCTGTATGGTTGGTATTCTAATGCAGTAGTAAAGTTATTCTTTTCTGTTCATAACTGGAGTTTGGATATTTTTCTGATTGGGTGCCCCAACAGAAGGAAGAAATCACCCCCTTAAAGTCCCTCCCCCGCCCCATCCCCCAGTTGGACACTTGGCAGCAGGCCTATTTAAAGTGAATTATGTAGGAACTGAAGGATCAAAGAGCAGAAGATGCTGAGGATGAAATTATTGAAAGCAATAACAATCATTTTCTAAGTTTTCACACCAGCAAGATCAAAGTTACATTTTTGGCCAGTACGAATTGGCTTGGATCGAGATATATCTTCTGCAGTGGAAACACTCCTAAATGAACAACGCAGTCCTGCTGAATTTCTCCAACTTCCCCATCTGGTTGTAGCCTAATGAGCTCTATGACCTGTTTGTCCAAGGACCCTCCACCCTTAGAAATATCTTTGGGGAGAATTAGGGGCTATCGTGGTGGGAATCCCACACTGCATGGGCTATATATTTATCATTTATTCAGATTCTATAGGACCAGCCTACTGAGATTTAGATTCAGTAATCTTGATGCAAGATTGTGACCAAATTCAGACTTTAGCAAACAAGCCTGAAATATTAAGTACATCTCAATGTTAAGACTCTAATATTAAGTCATATTTCCACACACCAGAACTTTTTTCAACGTTTTTCCATTTTATAGTTGGTAAAGCCTGTGCACTGTTGGCCTTCAAAACACCTGCAGTATACCCAAGCCCACATTTGCATTTAGACCTACTGCGCAGTTCAGATGCTGTGGCTATAGACTTCACTTGTTCAGGTTATGAACTGAGCAGGCACAAGGGTCTTCGCTATAGCAGATGGCGGCTCTTCGTAACGGAGTTCTCTGTCCTGGGCCATGAGCATACCAGATCACCTGTGGAATCTGATGACATCAGGGAGGCAGTTTGAAAAGAAGGCTGTGACGGTTTCCTTTAATTTGGCTCCAAGCTGAGCTTCATCTCACACCACTGGGCTCTTTCTTAGGATAGGAAGTCAACAGTCTTTTAAAAGGTAAGCTTCTCTTCCTTCTCTGATTTGCAGTCAGTTCAAGCAATGACTTGGGGAATTCCCAATGCTAAATATTTTCATCTGAGCATTTTTATTAGCTCTCCAAAAGCTCAAACACACGAAACAACAGCTCCATTAACTCATATTAGAATCTGAAACAAAACTGATGAGAAAGTCAGGAAGTGAAAAAGTCAGTAGCTTGTGTCTCCCAGTTGTGTTATCACAGTGACAATGCTATAGATATGTTTAAAAGAATAGGACAGTAATATTCTAAGATGGACAGCCAGCTCATCAGCACAATGGCTCAAGTCACCATCCTGCTGGCCAGGTTATTTGTTGATTTTTTAGATTTATAGCCTGCCCTTCATTTAGGACCTCCACATGGTGTAACCAGAGCTGCAGCTTTAAAAGAGGCCTCTGCAAAATACTTCTGTAAATGGAGAGAATGGGGGAAAGAATGGTCAATGTTCCTTTTCAGTAGTAGCTCCCCACTCCAATTGATTTGTGGCTTAAATCCTGGGAGAGAGCTTTGGAGAAATCTGCTGCAAAATAGTGAGGCAGAAAATCTGAGGCTGCTGCATTTGGACACCTACTTACTAACCGCAAGCTGTGCCTGAGCTATTGCTAGGGGCATCATTTTCACTGAAATGTTTTTACCCCAATTTAATATGTAGTGCAGCTTGTTACTTGAACAGTTAGCTTGAACTTAAGAAAATGCAGACAGTTCATTAAAATAACAGAACTTAAAGTGAACTAGAGAACACATTTAAAGATCTGAAGCAAAGTTGTAATTCCCCTTCTCAAATTAAGTAATGTTTTAAATGAAAATAGAAGGCTTTTCTGGTCGATTGTGTAGCTATTAGAAATTTTTCTGAGGGAAGGTTGTTCTGTTCTTTTAAACTATTCATTTAAACTCCAGAGAACTTCTCAGAGAATGTCTCTGCTAGATGCCTAAAAACTGAGGTAAACTGCAACCCTTTTAGCCCTCTTTTTAAAAATCTTTTTCAAGGTTAGGAAAAACACCAATGGGAAGCATTGTTTCATATTCCTGACCTCACTCTGATTTTAGGAATTTTAGAATGCTATTTCAGTAAAATAAGGAAAAGGAAGCAAACTTCTGGTTTCAGAAAGAAATCAAAGTGTTTTTTAATTTGTTTTTTGTTTTAGAGCAAGTAGTGTTAGCAAAAAGCAAATGAGCACAAAATTATTTGGGGAAACATATCCCCACTCCACAAATCTGAAACAACAAAAAACATTTTGAGAATTTTTATGGCATCTTTAATCTCTTTAAGCTCTTTTCTTCATTACTTTTCCAGATATTCTGGCATAATTATTATAGTGATTGGTAAAGGTGCTTGTATATGTGAAATGTAAAATGACTTCTGCATTCCATAAGGTGTATAATACTCATATTATAAAATGGCTCTTTTTTGTTTTGTTTCCATCATGGACAATAATTGGATATGAATAAACAATGAGACAGAACTGTGTCAGGAAGTGAAAAAAACTCAATATTTTCAGACTTCCAAATGTAAATTTCAAGCAAATTTTCCATCTCTGTTTAGACTTAATTAACTAAATTGATTTTACATACAAAAAAACCCACATAATTGCTGTGAAAGGATTAGCTGATTCCATTAATTATATAGCAATTTTTACTGTAGAATCTTTACTGTTTTTACCATGAATGAAATAAAAGACGGGAATAATAATTCTAATACAAGGTGATTTATAATTCCCCTTCCTTTATAAAGACTAGTCCTTTATAAAGACTAATTTTATGCAGTAATACATTGACACCAATGAAAAAATAACTGCAAAGGGACATCTCTAAAATGCAAGTTCAAACGTAGGGTACTCACCATTTTGAAGAAGATACACCATCCATCACAATTTCTGTTTTTAAGTAGGATTCTTACATTGGAGCATTACTTTGGAGTATTTTCTAGCCTTCTGAAAAATATCAACAGTACAGTATAACTGGGCTGCCCCTATGATTGGGTTCAATCACCTATCTTTCAGTTGGAACTACTGTCATCATGTGCTAAAGAAACCACATACTCTTCAAGCTGCCTTTGATTCTAGAAGAACCACGGTGCCCCCCACACTGACATTTTTTGGTGTCCAGATTTATGTATTTATTCATGCACTTTATAGCCTCCCTTTCTGCTCAAACTATTACTGAAATATTTCATTGCTATTGGTAACACTTCAAGTACTTCCTCCTTGGTGGTGGTAATACTGATGTTAAGTTTGCACAGTAGACCGAGAGGGTCTATAGGGATGCAATAATTTTGTCTGAACTCATTTTTTGTGACTAATCTCCATTTTCATGGTGCATTGAATCTTGTAATATTACCTTAGTTCACTAGAAGACTATACTCTGCATCAGTGCCTGGTGTGGTGTATGAAAAAAGATGGTTTATATTATGGTAAGCATACATTTCTGTCTACCTAAATAATTTGAAAAAATGAATTTTGAGGTTTTTCTCTGGTTAACAGCTGTTTAACTTTTAAAGCAACAACATTTGTGTCTTTCCTTTGGAGATCATATTGTATAGCTTGTTGCCTGAGAAGCTACAGTACATCACAGTAGTCCTTGGCAACCAGCTGTACTAACTTCATTGCTGATCCTATAATGGAAAAAAGCCAAATAACAAGCCTCAGTGGAAGGTTCTTTCATGCTGAATTATAACAGGGCTGTCTTCTTTACATTATGCATCAAATTATTTCCACAGATACGCCTAATTAAGAATAGTGGTTCTGTCAGTTTCATTTCCCTGTACAAATACTTTCTTCATGTTATCATCCTTTAGCTTCTGAATCCAGCAGAAACTTTCATACCTGTTTTCTTGCATATACCTCTGAATATGTAGTTTATATGCATTTTTGTGTGCACAGTTTGTGAAAGCAATTCCATATATTTTTTTCAGATATGCTCTCTTTTTTGCATATTTGTTTAGTTCTGAACAATGATGTAACATTTGAAAAGTGCAGATTTTGCATGCCTTCTGGTTTCATTATTATATCTGAGAGGTTCAAAATTGTAATGTAAAATATATCTATCCAAAAACTGATGCATCAAAGGCCTCATCAATCTCTATCATCAGCACTCAGAAAGCATTGCAGTGATCCAAAGTTGTTTGTTGACTTTGAGAATGGACCTTAGAGCCAAATAAGTTATATGTGGACTTGAAGGATGACAATTAAAGAAATAGATAGCTGACTCAAAAATCATACTTAGAGAAGTGGCTTCTCATCAAACGGTAATGGAGTACTGCATGGAATGCCACAAAATTGAACCACAGGCCTTGGACTTTTCAGTATATGCTGAGGAGGTGGAGGGAAAGCTAATTAGATATGCAGATAACATGGGGATTGGGTGGCATATCTAATACTTAAGGAGCCAGAAATGGAATTCAGAACAATCACAATAAGTTAGAGAAATGGGATGAAATAACAGAATGAAGTGAGGAAAGAAAAATGTAAAAATCCTTAAATTGTAAACAAAAATCAAAAGCACAGGTATAGGATGAGAGATATCTGGCTGAGTAATAGTACTTGTTAAAAAGGTCTTGGAATAGGAGTTGATTGCAGACCAAATCTGAAGCAGTAATGTGATATAGCTGCAAAAAGAGAGAGAGAGAGAGAGAGAGAGAGAGAGCGCATAATTTTAAGTTGTATCAACAGTTTTACAGTATTTTTCATTGTTTATTATTTAGAAGTACTGTATATGGCCACACAATCAACATGCAACTTTTTAAAATTGAAGTACACCTCTCATAACTGACAACAAAGGCCCGCATAGTTAAAGCAATGGTGTTCCCCGTAGTAACATATGGCTGCGAGAGCTGGACCATAAGAAAGGCTGAGCGAAGGAAGATCGATGCTTTTGAACTGTGGTGTTGGAGGAAAATTCTGAGAGTGCCTTGGACTGCAAGAAGATCAAACCAGTCCATCCTCCAGGAAATAAAGCTAGACTGCTCACTTGAGGGAATGATATTAAAGGCAAAACTGAAATACTTTGGCCACATAATGAGAAGACAGGACACCCTGGAGAAGATGCTGATGCTAGGGAGAGTGGAAGGCAAAAGGAAGAGGGGCCGACCAAGGGCAAGGTGGATGGATGATATTCTAGAGGTGACGGACTCATCCCTGGGGGAGCTGGGGTTGTTGACGACTGACAGGAAGCTCTGGCGTGGGCTGGTCCATGAAGTCACGAAGAGTCGGAAGTGACTAAACGAATAAACATCAACACACCTCTCATAGTCATAAGCTATGAGTTGGTCAGCCTTTTAAACTCCTTAAATGAATGAATAAATACAATCTTGACTTCTTTTTTTTTTTTACTTCTCCTGTGGATGCTGCTGGATTGGAGTAGGAGCATGACTATTCGTATTTAATTTCTGGCTTAAATGCCAATGCCTCCCTGCCAGGGCTGGACCCTCTTATCCTGTCTGACCAGGTTGGTCATGTTGATCTCCACAGTTTGGGAAAATTTTCATCGTAAGGCCCATCTGTAGATTTGCTACATCTCTTGGAATTCACCCAGGCTAAGACAATAATTGGAAAAAGGCTTCTAGATATCGAATGCCAAAAGGAAATTGATCTCAGAGCACATCTGGGAATGAACAGAACACCCTGGGTGGTGATTGGCTAGTTATATTCCATCACTTCACCTTTCCAGCAAAGATTCTTCTTTAGAGCCAGGTTTAACATCTTAGCCTCAAACGTTTGATTGGGAAATTCAGTAAAGTTCCTATAGGTCTCCAGATCTGCCCCTGCAGCTCCAGCTCTGTTGAATCCATCCTTCACATATTGCTACACCGTTCCATTTATAATGATAGATGAAGAAGCCTTGTCTTCCCTTTGTTGCTGCATGTTCCTGATCGGTCTGATGAATTTCATGTTAACTTTCTTCTATCAGATTAAAAAAACATTTGTTACAGTACCTACATAGTTGCATCGTTTTGCACAGTAGCTATCAGTATCTGCAAACAGATGATGGAACATCTACTGAGCGATATGCTCATATGGATCTCTTTAGGCCTGATTTTTACACTGTTGGTATTTAAATGTCATTTTTTGGAGGGGGGGTGTTGGTTGGTTGGTTGTTTTGTTTTTGATCATTGATAAAAAAAATGAATTGATTTATTGAATACAATATTATTTGTTTACTATCCTTTCTGCCCTGTTTGTAATATCTTTGAACACATTTCCTCACAATCCACTTCCTTAGCCTGACCTACATGGAAGATTGCCTTTCCTTTCTCCGAGACCGCCATGGGATGCTTTGTGCAGTTAACACGTTACATTCTTACTATACTTCCATCTGAAGCCGTTTATCTGAAGGGCAGCATTTTCACCTTTCTCAATGGCTGGTTCTTTATGGGACTAATAAGAGACAATGAAGAATGAGCTAGTGCAGGCAACTGAGAGTCAGAGAGATTTGTTTTCAGAAGAGAGTACGGGAAGTAAAAGACCCAAGAAGTCATGATGAAAAGGAGCCAAATAGAGGTCAGGCAAATTAAGGATGAACCTTTTTTTAAAAAAATCATTCCCTACTCCCCACCCCTTCCTAAAATCTGTTATGCTTTTATGAAGAGCAATGACCCTTGAAGGACCTGTTTGATAGATTGGATAGCTCTAAATGTCGGTGCAGGTGTGCATTTTTCATAGATTGTACGGACAGCCCAACTTGTGCCAGACCAGTATGGTTTGCATGGCTCTTTCATAACCTCTTTTGCACTTGTTAATAGACATTCTGCTGGCTGTCAAGGAGGCATAATGAAAATCAAGCCAAGCAAAGACCTACAACCTCAATCCATCAGGGATAGTTATCTGCTGCTAGAAGCTTAGCTGCTTCCATAAGCCTGTGCCACTTTCTGCTCCTGTGCCTTCCTTTTTTCCAAAACAAAAGATGGTCAGTGACAGAATTCTTCCCAAATCTGTTGTTCATCTGCCACAGCCACTTCCCACAAGGCTGCTTCTCTCTCATTCTTTGTAATGAAGCAATGATTTATTAACTAAGCAATAGAGAAAAATATTATACATTGCCTTGGAATTCATGAATATGTAATGCTAGTTCAGGGACAATAATGGATGACCATTTCTCCTCCTTTTCTTTTCTTGTACATACCATGATGCTCATTTCCATATATCTTTTCACTTAATGATGTCCCCTTTCATTCTCTCTCTGTGGAATTCCTAACTACCTTGAGATCAGAATTTCTTTGAATCAAAAGAGCTTCTCTATAGAACCCTTCATCAGTTCTATATAATACATATTTCACTTTCTTTGTCTGAGTAAACAGTTTTTCAGCTCAGGCCACAGAAATAACTCTGTATATAATTCATAAATGCATATAAAAACGAACAACAGTATTAAATTAACATTAACTTAACTTATGTAGCCCTCAGTCTGGGCTACAAAAACCCACACAATCACTAGATGGTGGCAAGGAGTTTGAGTTTTCTTTATCATATCTCTTTGCTTCAGTCAGGGCCGCAACTTGGGTCTGTGTCACTCGGGGCAAACATGGATTCCACGCCCATTTTGGCGCCCGCCCCCCCAGCACGGTGCCCGGGGCACATTCCCCGCTTGGCCCCCCTTAGTTGCGGCCCTGGCTTCAGTCCAGTGGTCACCCAGGTTTTGCAACCTAGATCTGGTAGCCCTATACTCACCTTAACAGCAACGTCCATACTTCCATATGAATATGTTAAAAGTACAAAAAAAAACAGTATTTCTGTTATTATAACTTTACATAATTAAATGCTACATAATCATGAAATACTGCCTTTAACATTGGAAAGTGGTAAAGCTAAGGTTGGCTCCAAGTTTAAGGAGCCATTTCCTCAGTGGCCACCGTTCCCCGCTCATGGCCCTTGGGCTCAGTGGGAAACTGCTACAAACCAGCTTTCCAGAGTGAAATTACATCAAGGACACCATTAAAAATTAAAGTCAGATTAGATCAGCAGGCACCACCTGACCCTAGAGACATTTCTGGATCTCACCACAAGTGTCCAGAGCTCACCTGCCCTGCAGAAGGGAAAGGTTTCTTCTGTGCATGTATGTGTATTCAGGAGGCTCATCGTGGTACTTCTATATTGGGAATACAAAGTTTTCTCAACAACTGCTTGATAATGAGTATGATATCATTGACGAGGAACAGCACAATTTCACATCTCCCATGATAGTTTGTGGCATACATTTGTTTCATATGTGGTTGGTCACTAGGCTGCTTAAACTATCGGGATCCCACCCCCATCCACCCCCACCCCTTCAGCAGGCTTGAAATTGACTGAAACTTCCCAGCATTTGACATGGCACTGCTAGTTAGAAATGTTTATGACAAGCCAAACTGAAGCCACAACACACATTTGATTGCCCTCTGACAAACTGGGGGTACAGCTGCAACTTCAATCCTCTGCCATTTAAATTCGACTCCTCTTTCTCCTGCCTTTTCCCCTGCTTTTTTTTTTCCTGCTTAATGCAAGGTGGCAGTTGATTGCTGCCACATTCAGCATTCCTGCTGTGGGAATTCTAGTGCTCACACAGATAAGAGACCCTTCATGTAAAAATTCAGGGCTACCAGATCTGAGCTACAGAAATCCAGACAGCTATTATACAATGGCAGAAAGTGTTTCCTGTATTTGTGGGACCACCTTTTCCCAAAACTTCCAACAGGGAGGGTCCAGCTCTGGATCCCTTGGCTGAAACAGTATCACCTTGTTGGACCCAGGAGTCATGCCTTCTGGCTGGTGGCCCTGCCTTCCCTAACCGATGGCTTGCCCCAAACATGGAGGCTTTAGAAAGGTAGTTAAGGCGTTGCTTAATCCAAAGACTTGATTCAGGATGAAGAAAGGTTCCTGATTGGATGAGTTATATATTTTAGTTCTGGTCACTGTTTATTGTCTTAGTCGGTTTTTAATGGTAGTGTTATTTTTTTTCCGTATTTTTATTTAATGATTTTGGATGCCACCCTGAGTCATCTTGTTTGTGTTGGCTGGCCATATAAATGTTCTAAATAAATAAGTAAATCCCTTTCCTGACATTTAGTGGTCAGCTGGAATTTTGCAGCCCAGACTGCTAACTCCAACTTACTTAAAATCAAATTTCAGAGAATCAGTAAAAAAAAAAAAAAAAAAGGCCAGAAACTGGAGATTCTGAGTTAATCTGCCCACCTTCCCACCACTGCTGACCAAAACAAAAACATGATAGTAACAACAATAGGTATATTAGTAATTATATATTTCTGTGGCAATGAAACTTGCTGGTTCTGTAAGGATTTCCTCCTTCATTGTAAACTGTTTTGAGATTTTTAAAATTGGGGAGGTAGTATTTGTGTGCATAGGTACATATACGTTCATATACTTATTTGGAAAGATAAGCTTTTAATCTCTCTCCCTGAAGGGGCAACTGGTTACTCTCAATACAGGTGGACAGGAAGGAAGGTGAGGAGATACTATCTCAAGGGCCAGCAGGAAATCATTTATTGTATAGAACCCCAATGCTTTTGGACAATTTCTTGATCAGGGATACCATAAAACAGAACCATACAAACAACTTACACATTATCCAAGTAAAAATATCTGTGTCTGAAAGGAGCTAAAATAGCCAAGAAGATGTTTTTAAAATTTAATTTAATTTAATTAATTAACATTGATTTAATTAATGTAGCCTTTCTTCCCTCAAAGTGGACATATACTTCACTTGGGTAGACTGCTGTTCCTTGTATTCACTTCAGGTTATTTGATATGCTCTCCCTTCTTCTATTCAACTTCTACATGAGGCCGCTAGATGAGCTCATCCGTTGCCTCGGGGTATTATCAGTACACTAATGATACCCGACTATAACTTTCTGCCCCTGGCAACTTAAGTGGTGCTGTTGATGTCCTATCCCAGTGCCTAGAAGCTGTGGGGGTCTGGATGGGGAACAACAGGCTTCAGCTGAACCCTGGCAAGACTGAGTAGCTCTGAGTTTTGGGGCCTGCCAGCTTAGGGACTATACCATCTTTGGAACTGGATGGGTTTGCACTGCCCCAAACAGACCTGGTGCACAACTTGGGGGTCCTATATGGAGCTGATCTTGAAGAGTATCAGCTGGTGCAAAATGCAGCAGTGTGGGCAGTTATGTGTGCCCAAGAACGGCACACGTTACACTTCTGCTCCATGAGCTGCAGGGATTGCCAGTTTGCTTCTGGGTCCAATTCAAGGTGCTGCTTTTGACCTTTAAAGCCCTTCATGGCATGGGGCCAGGCTATCTGAGGGACCGCCTCTCCCTGATTACATCTGCCCATCTCATCAAGTCTGGCAGAAGGGGTATGCTGTGGGTCCCATCTGCGAAAGAGTTTCATCTGGCGGGACCCAGGAGATGAGCCTTTTCTGCCATGGCACTTGCCCTGTGGAACATTGTCCCCCCTAGGTGAGATTGGCCCCATCCTTGACATCCTTCCGGAAGTCCCTTAAAATATGGATGTATCAGCAGACCTGGGGATCTCAAGGCAATGGCAATTTGATGAGAGGGCTGCATTGTTTTTAACATCAATTCTCTCCACTATCTTGTTATTAATAATATTGTTAATGACTTTTGTCCTTAATTGTAGTTTTTTAACATGTGGATTTTATGATTGTTTTTATTGTAAGCTGCCTAGAGACACTATATTGTGAGATGGGTGGCTATATAAGTGTGATAAACAAATAAATAAATGTGCTTAATTCAAAATTTTAGAGATAAAATTAGTAATATTTTCAAACATTAATGTGAACAGATATCTCTTTTGCTGTAGATTCAAACTATAGATTGTGCTGAATGTTGGTCTTACCCCATTTCACTATGGATTTTTATATGGATAAAACTGAATAAGCTGATGAAAGAACTGGCTGAAATGCACTGAACTTCTGTTCAATAAATTATTTCCTCCTGCTGCTTGACATCACTCTCTACCTTCTCTTTTTAATTTTTGGTCTTCAGGGCCTGTCCCCTCTTCCCTTCAGTTTGCAGTGCAGCAAGATTCATACGGGCCATGCATGCTGCTACCACTGCTGAAGTGTGGCTGTAGCTCTGTGGGCCATGTTGGAGGGTTTTTTTAAAAAAAAATCCTGCACCAAACCTACTTCAATATGAAAGTGATTTAAAAGGACAAAAACAGGGCTTTTTTTTACATTAACATAAAGCTCACAAGGACATTCACATGGCAGTCCTTCATTAAGCTGCTCTTTCATGCTCGGCTTTGTCTTTGTCAGGCTTGTACTCCGAGGATCAAGCACGCCTGTTTGAATGACTGACAGGCTGATCTGCCAGGGAATGCTACAATTATAACCCATCAAGCTCCGCTTGCCAATTGCCTGTGATTAAATAAAAAAGAGGGGAAGAGAAGTGAGCGCTGAGGGGGAAACAGATATAATTGCAAGGTCCAGCTGCTCATTGGTCTCATTCATTGTTTTGGGTGAGCTACCTTTGATTGGGGCCTGCATCCTTCCTGAAGCCTACCTTTCCATTCAGAAAGAGTAAAGATCAGTTATGGCACTAAACTAACAGTGGAGGCTGTTTACAAGACTGCCCTAAATGCTTAAATCTGTTTTGTAGACAAAAGGATTTTAAGTTAATTTATTTTGCTGAGCGAATAATTTAGAGCAGGTTAGCCTTTTGTTGACAGAATTATGATGAAATTCATTTTGTCTGCATAATTGATTAGGCAGATAGCAGAAGCGTTTTCTCTGCAGAAGGAAGTATGCGTGGGACTTGTCAAACAGCCTTGCCTGGTTGATCTCAAATCAATCTCTCAACAAAATGAATATAAAATCCCTTTGTCCACAGCCCAAAGGGTAGGTGTTAATTATTTGAGAATTGGATTCAAAGCCAGATTATTCTCTGCTGAGGTCTGATAATTTTTTTCTTCTTCTATGAGTGGAATATTTTCACCAAGGAATATTAAAGTTACAAAGACATTCCTGCTAAAGGGAATCATCATGTTTGTGTTGTGATGAGGAAATAGACTGGGTCTCTTACTCAACTTTATTTTTAAAAACTCAAGGCAAATAGAAGCAGACCAATAATCAGGACTCTGTGCTTTGCCCAATACAGATGATGAAAATGTAGCTTTTTTGTCTAGTCCATTTGGCCTAATGGGACTCAAAGTATTAGAAAATCAAATTCAGCACTGTGGAAGCTGACAAGAGAAAGAGTATCTGATTCACTGACTGGTGAGAAGATTAGTAATACGGTAATGTAATGAAGTGCGGTGGGTCAGATGTTACTGAAGGACAGAGCTACAGTATCACAACTAAACTTCTGCTTTGGTCATCTTCATGTTGGGTTCACTTCTAGGGAATTCTTAAGTTCCTTGGAAGTTAATCAGGTATCTGTCAGCGAGCAGATCAAGAATGGCCAGGGTGCTTCCCTTGAAAGACATCTTCCCAATCGAAGTCTATCCCCAGACCCAAAACAACGGCAGACAGGGCTGAGACCCAGAGTCAACGGAAGAACCTGGTCATGCCTTACATGGCCGACGTGTTGGAAAGGATAAAACAGATATTTGGAAAACACCACATATCTGTATTTTTCAAACCCACTAGCACACTGAGACAGAGGCTTGTACACCCTAAACGTTCAACACCAAAACATAAGAGGAGCAGCGTAGTATATGCAATCCAGTGCAGTGAGGAGTGTTCTGAGCTCTACACTGGAGAAACCAAACAGCCTTTACACAAGAGGATGGCCCAGCACAGGAGGAGCAACACCACAGGACCAGAATCAGCAGTTTACCATCATCTAAAAGAAAAAGGACACTCATCTGAGGACAATAATGTTCACATTTTGGACAGAGAAGATAGGTGGTTTGAGAGAGGGGTTAAGGAATCCATTCATGCCAAAGTGGAAAATCCTTCCCTCAACAGAGGTGGAGGCCTCAGACACAACTTGTCCCCCATTTTTCATGCTGCTCTTTCATTAGTCCCCAGGAAGATTAAGACCACAAGTTTACCAGGAAGGCACTCTTAACTTGGGGATGAGCGAGGGATTAAGGAGTAAGACATCCCAAAGACAATCCCCACCTCCATGGCACAATTAACAAGCCATTCAGGTGTAGGGACAATGCAGCCACCCTGGAAGACATATATGGGGTCCCCTTACCAACCTTTGCCCAGACTGAAGAAGCTGCTTGGACAAGCAGCCAAACGTTTCAACCAAAAAGAAAGAAATCCAGTTGCCATGACTCAGCCTACAGACAATTCCACCAGGATGACTGAGAATCTTCATCGACATCTTCTTCCCACCTATGGATACAGTGACCATATTTTGGGGGGAACAAATAAAGGACAAACCTGAAAAAGGGGCAAATCTGAAAGATGTTCATAAGGATAAAAAAGGATTGTTTATGTTTATAACTTTGCTTTACAAAGGAAAATTCAAGATAAATAATATCTTGAATAATAATAATAATAATAATCCTCTTCAATAAGTACATTCAGGAATATATGAGGTATATTCCTGGCTGTTCTCTTTAGTGAGTGAGGCTTGATATTATCATCCATGTTCACATAGCAAATAAGCAGAATTTCACTGGCATAAAAAACGTTCCCTGAAGAAAAATGGAAAAACTCACTAAAGTTTTACTACTGTCACCCTTCCAAAGCTCTTGCATTCTTGGAATAGAAAAGAAGATTATAACAGGCTGTTTGTTTGTTCTGTGGTATTTGCTTCCCTGAATTCATAAGAACAGATTCCCTGTTTAACTGACATGGACTAGTAGATGACCTACAGTAAATGCCAGGACACAATCCATTTAAATACATGTCCATGATACTGAATAACATTGAAAGAGCCAGTATAGATTTCCCTTGCAATTGTTGGGCTGATAAAGCTGGTTTTTCTCGAAGATGCATAAAAACATCATAGCCTTATATAGGACACTAGTTTTGTTTTAGATAGTTAGCTAATCAGTGGCTAACCTAGAAGGTGGTAATATCTAGCTGCCTGTCAGAGGTTTGCCCCAGAAGACATAAAATCACTTCTGGGACTTCTCCTCTGTCATGGGTTGTAAAAAAGGGAGGGGGGTTCACTAATTACTGCTTGGGAAACCAGAGACATCACTGAATGACACAGCGAGCTGGAGCCAGGCTGTTGTGGCTAGCACCTTATCAGAAAACAGACACCGAAGAATGCAGCTGGAAGTTACGTTGTAAAACCAAAGCAGCTGTAAATATTCAATTTCAAAGAGAGGTGGGAGGACAGGACAAGAAAAGGAGGGAATTGGGGAATGTTATTCACTTGAGTCTTTGCATGGATAGGGGACTGTGTCTTAAAATAAAGAGAATCTTTACTGAAACCTAAAGGGCTTTCAGAGAGATTTCTTGATGTTAGGGTATCTGAACCCAGGATCCTCACACTGCCTTTGGCTAATCTGTCTAGGACAATTTCTTAGGAACTATTTAGACCAGATACCAGCACACAATTCAACTGAAGCACTACAGTGATTTATTGATTTGTACCAGAGGTGAAGACAAGCTTAAACTGGCTTAATTTGCATAGACTTATTCAATTTACATTATACATTTAATCAGTATAGCAAAAATATGATTGGGTTATGATAAAATATATGTTAGTGAGGGCAGGATAGTGAGGGAATTAGGGGAATACTGTAGCTTTTCTGAATTAAACAAAGGGGTCTTAAAATGTGTTTTCCTGAGATGCTACTTTCCTAGGCGTTTTCAGATGTCCTTGTTTCTTAGCATCTCTACCTAAGTCAACATTCCTTGTGTCTTAGTGTTTCTTGGCTGAACTAGCAATTTATTTTCCTTAGAGAAAGGGCATATAGGGACCAGGTGAGTACTTAGACCGAAGGGGTGATTTTGCTTGCCTATCCAAATGCCATTTTCTCCTTTATCTGCACAAATGGACCAAGTTAATAATTGGATAGGAATCTGAGGGCTATTTCTAGACTAGGAAGTTAAAAAAAATAGAAACAATGACAAACTACTTCTGTATGGTTGCCAAAAGAAGTAGATGGATCTGACCATGCTGTCACCAAGAGCTGAGGTCAACTCAAATGAGACTTTACCTTTACGTAATTAGGTCTTGTAAAGACACCAGCTTGAATTATTAATGCTGTCTTTGTGGAGGCCATGGTTCCTTCTGTTTTGTGCTTAAAAAGCCCACCCCCCTTGCACGCACGCACGCTCATATGTCAAGTGTATGTAATCTGGAAAAAAGGGTTGACCAGAGCAGAGAGGAATATGTCTGGAGATGAACTTTTCTTCATACTTCCTTGTTATATGGGCTTGTAAACTATCTTATATCTTGTTCTTTCCATTCTGTCAAGAGTAAGGCAAATTGGTTGTGTCAGTATCTCTTGCTGCTAAACACAAGTAAAAGAGTCATTAATGTCTGGAACATAAACTGTTGCTTTCCAGGCCACTGGGATTTTCATGCATCTGCTACTCTTGCAGGACCATGGACATAATTGCTATGATCATAATCCCAATATCCCTAGTCTGCAGAACTGCAAAAACATAAGCACTTGGTTGGCTGTTTCTTATTCACAGGCAAATAAAGCAGTGAGCGACACTTCCTGGTTGAGAATACTAGGGGGAAAAGCCAGAAAACTAGAAACTATGACTTGGATCCTAACATTAATTCAAGGAACTTCAGGAGGATGGATGCATCCTTTTAAACAGCATGCAATGGAATGCGGAGAGATTTGATTTGCCCAAATCTGGGCATGTCTGCCTGTGCCCCCTTGGAATAAGAAAAACAAAGATTAAAATACATTATTATATATTCTGCATTCAATGCTATGATTTATATAGGACCTGTGTCAATGGAATAGATGTTTATAAGGCAGAATAAAGATATCCATCTAGGCTATCCAGTTGAATTATATACTGTAATTATCATGGACTTTCCATTTTCAAATTGGAACAAGTTTTGGTGGTGGTGGATCTTTCCTAAACCATATGCAGGGAGGTCCTCATAGAATTTGACCCAGTCCTGTATCTCTGCTTTCCCTCTGATGCACATGACAAGTCAAAATGGGGGAATAGGGGGCCATTTTCAGCTCCCACATCTATTTTTGCTTTGATTAGTCAAATTCTATTAGAAGTGCGGCCTAATAACAATGGCTTGTTGAACAGCTTAAATTCATGGCTAGAAACCTGCACTTGAGAATAGAAGCAGTTCTAGGGAGATGCCTTTATATACTAGGCCCTGTATTTTCATGGTAAATAGACATTCTTCCAGACGATATACTGTATATTTGCCTTAATGGCTTTTTCCCCCCCAGCCACACTTCCTTCTGCTGAATCATAATGTTCTGCATGTCAATATATGTTCTGGCCATTTTGGCCTATCAGTAATTTGACCACACGTGTACACACATTTACCAGCTTTTCTCTTATATCACATGCGGATGGATGAGGGGTAAAGAAGATAATTTCCTCTAGCCTTGCCCTCTGCAAGCTGACACACATGATAGTACCAGCTACACAACTGACATCAGAATGATGTGACTGGGTACTCTTTCAGACGGATATTCATGGATGTGTCCATGCATTCATAAGTGAATGGGATGATGGAAGGATGGGATCATGCCTACCAGCCCCTGCCCTGTACACCAAAACAGGTTTCTCACTTTTACCATCAGTGTGACAGAGTATGTTGAGATATAAATGTTGCCCTCTTATATGGAGAAATCTTGTACATATCTTTACAAGTGCATAGCTATCCCATGACTAATGGAATAGGTCGATATTGTTTTCCTTCCTTATGCTTGCGTTGCCCCAGAAGAGACATCCTGCTTGAGTCATAGCCACTCAGATCATGCTGACATTGTGAGGACAAATGAAATAGACTATAAAGAATAAGGTTTAAAATGGTACAGTAAATACTTTGTTATAGTTCATCCTTATTTTCAATATAGCATACTCAGACATGTAGGTGTATTCAATCCAAAGCCAGCTAGTAATGATCTAACTAGAAGGGCCATACCACTGAACCTCTTACATCAGAGTTTAACCCTATTGTTCTTCGCTACCTATGACTTTGTTATAATTTACCTCTCAAGCTATAAACTAAATTTTGCCTAAAATGGGATTAAGAAAGAATGTGGAGAACAGGCTGTTTGTCCAGCTCCATATTGGCTGTTGCTCAAACTCAGAGGCTACAAGGCAATGATTCAAGGACATAGCTCTTTGAGATACTGGAAAAGTGACAGTAAAGCAGAAAACCAGCGACTCTAGGACTCAAGCTACATATGCCACAGTCCTGAGGTTCAGTCCTTATGTCTTTTTGCAACCTGCGTACCTTAACAGACTAACAGCAGGTTGTCTCTCAGTGGGTGGGGTGCTTAACATCTGTGCATTTTTACTGTAACGGACCTGTCTGGTTTGAGGCTCTTTGTGTACGACCTTAGTCTTTCAAGCCCTCATGCTGCTGACTGGTAAATGTCTGAAAAGTTCAAGGGAATCAATGATTAAAGCAAATACTTTATTCAGGGTACCTGCACATTCCTCTGGCCTCAGGCTGAGAGACGTGGAAATTGTAGGGATAGGGGTGGCATCAAAGAGACTTATGGGAGATACAGTGAGACAAGATTCAGTTTAAGAGGGACGACAAAAAGAAAGTGTCCAATCCACCCTATGTAGGTCCATGCATTCAGTATGTAAGGAAGGTTTAGAGGGGGAAAATGTACGATTGGCTGTCCTTGTACCATTCTTTTGCTCCTTCATCTGTAGGAGTGATGTCTCAGCATCTGTTACCTTGTGGTTGCCTAGAATGTTAATCATAATTGCCTCCTGGTTACCTTATGCTCCCCTTCCATCTGTTTATTTTATCACACTGTTGTTATGTTGTTTTGTCTTATAAACAGCAATTCTCTGGAGCAAAACTTATGTTTGGGTTATTTGTCTACAGTTGCTAGGACAAAAAAGCCCAGATCTCAGACCCATCCATCCTCACTTTCCCTGGTGTTTCTATAATAAATTAATTATGGAGGGTCTGGTTGAAGTGTAGCAGTTTAAGCTGATTCCAATTCCCTGTGCTATGGGATTCCTTGGCAATATTGTGTTAACACCCACGTTGTGTTGCTATAATGACAAATGTGCATGTTGCCACATAGAAATTATATCAGATGTGTAGAATACTTCGGTCAAGGCTGCAGGGTAATGATATGAGAGCAGGTTTTCCTTAGTTAAATTGGAACATTTATTTCAGAAGTATACAACCTCACATCCACATGCAGCCCAAAACCAAGAAGTGTCACTGAATGTAATGTGACAAAAGGAAAACAATATCACCTACTTAAAGAGTATCTGTAATAAATGCTTCTAATTAATATAGTGTGAATTACATTGAAATTGCAAGTAAATCAAATTTACCTTTAGCCCTGGGCCCAGTCTGCTTTTCAGAGTAAGTACCTCTTCAAAAAGCAAGTGTGGCCCTTAGACTGAAAAGAAAATGGCATTCTCCTCTTTTAATTGATATTTTTTTTTTAAATGAATTAATTTAACAACAGCCACTACTACAACAGCAATAAAATATGTCCTTGTTCTCCTTGTCATTAGTACTATTATCTCACCAAAGAATTCCCTAGATTAAACCTTCAAACACAGGGAGCTCACTCCTATATTTTATGTACATTTGCCCTTTTGCCTTTGTCTGTCACGTTCACCGTTCCAATGTTGCCGGTACATCGTAACGTTTTGCATGTCATTTGGCTGATGCGTGTTTCGTCTGGGAGGGGAGGAGGATTCTATCTCGTGGGATTGTTATATGTTGGCAGCTGGATTGGAATGTGTTTGGGTTATCTCGTGCGTTCAAGGTTCCTTTCCCAGGACATCAGCAGTAACAGTTACCAGCACCTGGGGGGGGGGGGGAGTTTGCAACGGCAGGGCGAGGGGAGGGATTACGTTTGAGCCCAGGGTTTTTAGTTTGTATTTGGCGCGCTTTTGCTCATTCTCAGCTTTCTCTGTATTTGCATACTATTCTTTAATAAATCAGATATCATTAAGTTCCTGCTTGTGAGTCTGAGTCTATTAGAGTAGGCAATCATTACATTGTCCCACTGTGAGGATCAAAGTAACACTATGAACAGTTTCCAGAGAATAGCTTTGTTAGTCTATCGTAGCAAAACAATAAGAGCCTTTTGGCCCTTCAAGAAAAACAAATACATTATAACATTAACTTTCATGGATCACAGTCCACTGTATCAGATACATGAAGTATCGTCCTGAGAGAAGCATATTATAGATACAGGACCATTGGTGAGGAAGGGGAAGGAACAATAATAGGACAAATTAGAAATAGTGAGAACAACTGATAGTAGCCATCAGCAAAACAATTATTGGGTGTGACACAGAGATGTTCTTGCATTGATGAGTTGAATTTCATCCGAGAACATCTGTGCTAGAATTAATTAGATGATTTAACACACTTTCATATGAATTAAACAGGCACCAAGGTTTCTTATTGCACCACATATGCTAATGAGATAACGCTCACTTCTTCTTGACTTGATGATTCCGCCCATAATGACTAAAACGGATGGCTGAACTAAGTTATACTATATCTTATATATGCTATATAAGATATAGTATAAAATGTACCATTGTTGTTACAAGTAAGGACAAGTTCACATTCAAGTTCAAGCATGAGAACTGCCAGAAATAGAAGTAGTTCATGAAAAATTCTGAGTGGTTTGACTTTTGAGTATACTTTGATACTGGAAAATAAATCAGTAACTGACTGGAGAATATTACCCATTTTAGATGTTAAGAATGGATATCTATTGGCATATTGCTAAGCTGACTGGAAATTAAAGAATGTAACACTGAAAATACAAAGCAATCTAATAGAGTCAGACCATCAATCCATCTAGTCAGCATTCTGTATTTTGAGTGGCAACTGCTCCCTGAGAACCCAAAAGGAAGTTTGTTCTCAGCTTTGCTATTTGACAAATGTTGCCAAAAGCTGCCAAGGGTGCAAATTAGGACCATCTGCATGTGAGGAGTGTGTTCTGCCATCACAATACAGCATCATAACAGAGAGAATCACACTATCTGGAATTAGCCAATGGAATACACTGAAGATATGCACAAGGCACACACAACTATTTGCACAACCTACTATTGTTGTATGGAATCTAGTTTATTAGCTGGCTTTAATTAAAGAGTCAACAGATTCATGGAGAAGGGTAGCAGCCCTCAGGAACTATTAGCTATGGCAATTCAATGGAATCACTAGGCTCAGAAGTACTCTAAATATCTCAAGAGAAAACCATATACTTTGTGCCATGTTTCCTAAGAGCATTTAGCTGCTGTTGGGAAGTGAAACAGGGAGAGGCACTTTATACACATTCGCTTCTATTAATTAACTTTTCCTCATACTAGCATCTTCCCAAGCTTCCAGGTCACTGTTACACACAGCACCGGCATTCTTAAGAACCGCAAGTTGCAGAATTCAGCCATTCTACCCAAATTTTTAATTTGGTTACTTCCTGAAGAGTTTGATGTCTAAACTTTACACAGCACCAGAGGCCTATTGTAGTTATTGTCTATAGTAACGTATAATGGGAGTTATAGATAGCTTTAATCAGTGACATCATCAAAGTAAGCAACGGTGGTGCAGAGATCATCAAGCCATGAACCCTACCAGATATGACATGCTGCCTAATCCCATCAAGAAATGGCTTGATTGTATTGACCTCTGCAAACCCAGGGGCTTGACTCTATTGAAAACCTGTATTTTGATGCAAACCCTATTCTGAACACTTCTTCAATAAAGAAAGCCCTAATTAAAGTTGTTGTTGTTGCTGCTGAGTTTTGAAAACCAGCACCTTAAATGCAGGAAAAGACACATATTTTTGCAAAGTTTAACTGAAAACACCCACCCACCCTGCAGCCTAGTAAAGCAATTAAAAAAATGAACGTTGCTACATACCTTCTTTGGGGCCTTTCTGGAGGAAAATAAAGTATTTTTTAAAAAAAGATAAATTCTAAAAAAAATCAGTATTTTTTGTTTAAATCTGTGTGCAAAGGTTGAACAACAGGTCTGCAGCTGAGCAAAGACAACCCCTCACAATGTCTACAGACATACACAAAGGATGTTCATTAGGTCTAGCAATGTCTCCAGACAGAGGCAGGGTTCTACACATGGGCAAAGGATATCCAAAGCCATATTCTACGCAAAGGTGAAAAAGCAGGCTATGGCTTGAAAAGTTATAGTTTCCCTACATTTAAGGCTCTGCAGGCTGTGTATGTGTGTGTGCACGCACATTTCCAATTAAGCCTTGCAAAAATAGCTGTGGCTTAAGTTATCTTTTCTGCATTTAAAGTGCTGATTTCAAAAACTCAATAAAAATAAAACTTTGTTAAGGCTTTCCTTATTGCAAAAGTGCTCAAAACAAAGTTTGCTTCAAAATACAGGTTTTCAATACAGTCAAGCCTAGGGTTTCCAGAAGTTAACACAATCTAGGGAAGAGTTGTATTAATCATTAACTTTAGGGCAGGCAAGCAGCTTGTTTTGATGAGATTAGAAAACATGTCAGATCCAGTAGGGTTTGTGACCCAATGACATCTGCACCACCTGGGGTTTAATTGTCTGCTTTGATGACATCATTGATTAAAACTACTGATAAGCTCCCATTATCAGTTAGTTTATACCAATCTTTCTCAACCTTTTGACCCTGGAGGAATCCTTGAAATATTTTTCAAGTATGGGGGAACCCCTGTACATTCAGGCTCAAATATAGGCCAGAAGTTACAAAACTATGGTATTCGTTTCATGGGTAGGCCTGTATATATGCATTAACAGTGTTCTGTTATTTTTCTTAAACTAAAAATAAAGAATGAAACTTACCTTGTTAATGTGAAATTGCCCGAATTTGAAATAATTTTTTGAATAAATTGTGATCTCCCAGGGAACCCCTAGTGACCTCTTGTGGAACCCTAGGGTTCCACAGAACCCTCTTTGAGAAACCCTGATTTACACTATAACTACTGTGTCTCTGGGTTATATTATCCAGCTCCTAAGGAACTTGCAGTTTTAACCATGCCAGGAGGCCAGAAGAGAAAAGAGATGATAGCTGGGTTGATTTCCAGTTTTCTGTTGTACTTATTCCATCTGGTTAGCATAATCTGAGAACTAAAGAAGAAATAGCCCAAAATTGTGGTGTCAGGAAAATGCATTGTAGTATTAATGGACTGTCCCTTTCCATAGCTCTATTAACCTTAAGCAGAAAGTATTCCTGAGTGACACAGAGACACATTTTCACGGTAAGGGACTCTCTGAAAAAGCCTCTCTGATCAATTAACTGTCCTATTCAATTAGAAAAGAAAGAGATCACCTCCTTTCCTTCAGCAGAAGGTGTCCTTGGTTACAACTGAGGCTTCCTCCCAGAGTTCTTTGACGGTCATTAAGTGTGACCTGGAACTATACAATACTGGGACCCCACTGAAAAGACTGTGGAAGAAGCAGAGGTCTGGTTTTCTCTTCAGTGTTCTTCTCAAGACCCCAATCCTTCTTCTTAGAAAGGTTAATGTATACACACACACAGAAAGAGGGAGGGAGAGGGAGAAAGAGAGAGAAATGCTAGAGAGGTAGCCTCAAGATAGCCCCTGGATTCCCAGGGATACCTAAGTAGTTGCTACTCTTTCCAAACTCAGAGAATGTATTTCTAAACACCAAGAAACCTAAACTGCCCAATTGTTGTTTAACATAAGGCATCCATAATATACAAAATAATAACAACAAAGGAGAATACTTTACATGCCTGCTGAATTCCTGCAGTACTCTACAGGGCAAACAGCAGCTTCGGGAACGGGTAAAGCTTTCAGAGTCATATGTGTTGCTTGGTAAGTATCTTGGTTTAGATTTATAGCAGTGTCCTGATAGCCATGCTGGCTATGTGTATGCTGAACTGTTGAGCACTGTGAGTATTTTATCTCAGCAATATGCTTTTCTTGCATGCTCATCCTACACAGACCTCACTCCCACCTCAACAGCCAGGCTATCTTTCTATCTAATGAACTACATTTGTTTCCAACATTTGTGACTCTTCATTATCAAATGGATATTCATTGGTTGTGCTGACAAGGAAAGGCAGGATGATGGATTAAATTTTGGGGGAAGACAAAATGAGCTCGCCTGAACAGAGCTAGTCAGCAGTTGATCAGTTTCCCCAACATGTGGATTGTGCTCAGAGATAAAAAAGAAAAGCATTTTTCCCCTTTACAAAAGAAAAGCACTCAGTTGAATCACCCAAGCTCATTTTCAGGTACTGTTATACTAAAAGGCACCCGATCCTATTAATTTAAAATTTAGAGACACTAAGGAAATTAAAAGCATAAATCATATTAAATGGGGCTACACTAAAGTTCAGCTATTTTTGCTTACATCAGTAACTTGAATCCAGGATCCAGTCCTTATCCTCAGCTCCTTCTGCCTATCGTGTTCCGTTACGGGTATTTCCCTGCTTTGGAATTTATAGGACATCAAGAATACAAAACTGGGAAGGAAGGCAGGCAGGCTGGCCGGCCAAAAGCTCTTCCAAAAAATATGCTTCAAGCTTTCTTTCCATATGCCACTGGATATTAAAGTTCCATGCCTTGTGCAGTTATACTGCAGAAATAAAGAATGGGAAAAAAACTTATATGTTAATATGAGCTGGTAACGAACAATGATCCATGCTATGCAATGCTCATGTTGCTCTCCAGAGACAAAGTCCCCAGCAGTGGTCCAATGGTGGTTTAGAAACCCCCCATGTGGGGAAAAATCTTATTCCAATGATTCACAAAGAACTTATCCTTCTTACCTAGATTGACCAGCTGTACGAGCCTTTTAAAAGGCTGCTTTTTCCTTTTAAGAAAAATTATGCTAAAAGATGTTGCTATATCACTGGCGAAACCTTGTTATAAAATATCCTCACCAGGGAGAGGGCAGAACTGCATGTTATGAGTAGGGCTATGGGAGCTGATCTGCAAAAACCTAGATGAACACTAGATAGTAGGAAAGACCTATCATTTTATACACATCTTTGCTGCCATCTAGAGGACACCTGGATTTTTGGAGCCCAGACCCGGTAACTCTAGTTACTAGTGGCACAAAGCAGCAACCAGAACTAAGCTTCTTGTGCCTAATCCAGTCTTGTTCTCCATGATATACAAGTATATTTATCCAATGTTGCGACATCATTCAAGTGTTGATTTTACTGCTGCTGGAGGCAGACAATTAATTGCTAACTTACAAAATATGATATCCTTCTTTACAATACAATTTTAACCAGTGCATAATTACATTCCTTAAAGATCTTATTGAATCAACATATGCATGGCATTCCTAATGATTCAACCGTATTCCCAGACTTCTTTCCGAACCTGATATGCTCCTGGTCAGTGTCTGAAAATTATAAGAACCCTTGTCCAACACTTCGGGGAGGTACCAGACTGTGGA
Organism: Candoia aspera; assembly: GCF_035149785.1. Taxonomy (NCBI): domain Eukaryota; kingdom Metazoa; phylum Chordata; class Lepidosauria; order Squamata; family Candoiidae; genus Candoia; species Candoia aspera. The sequence goes on along the minus strand of NC_086153.1, from coordinate 171,913,529 downwards.
CAGTTGTTATATGTCAAGATGTTTCCAAGAACTGTCTGTAAGACATCAGCTGCCTGAATGTGGAAATACAACGAGGGGACAAAGTAGACTTTTCTACACTGAGAACCATAGCTTTAGGTTTTTATTCAGTTCAGGGCTTAATTGATGCACTTTCTTGATGGAATCCATCAGCAATTTTTTCTGAAAGTGCAAAAACATAGTTCTTAGTCATCCATTTAATAAAATTAATGTGGGCTTTCAGCTAGCATGCTTGAGAAATTTGCTGCTGAAATAAAAATGAATTTGATGGTTAATATTTTCTGGGCATGCATCTATTCTTCTGATGTTTGGTGAATATTACTGATTGGATAAAAGCATTTGGAAATCAACCATTTTAGACATAAACAAGAACCTTTGGCTTATACAGTAGCAGATTAACTATTTCAGACATGCAGCTATCCATACCTGACAAGATTTGTCAACAAAAGATACCTAATTCTCACTAGGGTGGTGAACCAGTGTCTTGACTGTACTACTTCAGAATTATTTCACTTAATATTATGTCCTTCCAAAAAATATCTTTGAGCTTAGAAATCAAAGAGAAATCTAGGCTGCATTTATTTTTCTTGACATGCTTATTTTCTACATGAAGAAATTTGTCTTTACTGTATGAATATTGAATGATTTAAAGGACCCGCAGAATTTTGAAATAGTCTAGCAGAAGATCCTACAGCAAAAACTAGAACTGACAAGTTGGTCTTTGACAGTATCAGCCCTGGATTTAGCAATATTTGATAAGATATGGTGATTGTTATTTGGGACGTGGTGGGGCTGCGGGTTAAACTGCTGAGCTGCTGAGCTTGCCGATCGGAAGGTCGGCGGTTCGAATCCACGTGAGCTCCCGTTGCTAGTCCCAGCTCCTGCCAACCTAGCAGTTCGAAAACATGCAAATGTGAGTAGATTAATAGGTACCGCTTCGGCGGGCAGGTAACGGCTTTCTGTTTAGTCATGCCGGCCACATGACCACGGAAGTGTCTATGGACAAAGGCCAGCTCTTCAGCTTTGAAACGGAGATGAGCACCGCCCCCTAAAGTTGGACATGACTGGACTTAATGTCAAAGGAAACCTTTACCTTTACCTATGGTGATTGTTACCTATAAAGCCCTACATGGCATGAGGCCAGGACCATCTGCCTCACTTTACCAAAACCAGCAGGGTTGGCACGTTCCAGATCCCTTCCATTTAGAAATGTCATCTTGTGGGACCTAGGAGTCGTACCTCCTCTGTTGCGGTGACTGCCTCATGGAATAGTGTCCCCCAATAAATCAGGATGGCTCTCATCCTTCCGGCCTTTTGCAAGGCATTTAAGACTTAGATGTTCCCCCAGACACTGGGGCTGGGAGGTTAAACCAGCCCTGTTGGTGGATTTATTGTTTGGTCTGGCATATGTATTATTATTATCATCATCATTATTATTATTGCTTTCTATTTGTTGCATTATGTTTTGCTCATTTTAATCCTCTGTTTGCCACCCAGAGTCACTGCTGTGAGATGAGTGACCTTATAAATGGATTAAATAAATAAATAAAAATAAAAATTGCACATGATATCACCTAACATTTGATAATAGCTGACCACAGTAGCAATTAGTAGTAGTAGCAGATATACTTGCTGAAATGTATTAGATTCATCTTTGGAAGATGTGACATTCAGCAATTAACACTTGATAGTACCTGTCAGCTGGCATGCAATAGAAATTAGTAAATTCTGCAAGTATTTCATTCATTCATTGAATCAATCAAAACATTTCCAAGGTTCAAATTAAGCAACATAAATATACTACGTGGTATGAATTATTCTACTGCAATTGCTGAAGGTGAATTATTTAATTATTTAATTAATTAAATTTATGAGTTAAGATGCCATAAGACTCTGGGTTGTTTTGATTTTATCACAGGATCTGTATAACCTCTATAAAATGAGATAATCCATAGTGATGAAAATATAGGCTGAAACCCAACAATCTCAGCACTGCAAGAATGTACTTATACACACTTTCCTTTTCATGCTAATGTGCAACTCTTCATAGTCATAGGTGACCTAAACCAGTCCTTCCTCAGCCTCCAAAGCTGAACATCATATCCCTGCCATTTCTAAATGTAGTTACATGTAAAAAGTTCAACAATTACACAGAGCAAACTGGGAGGAGGAGGAGGAGGAGGCGGTGGCAGCTGAGGCTGTCATTGTTACAATAATTACTTAATTGTACTTCTGATTTTTTTTTCAAAAAGAATGTGTTTAATTTAACCTGGGAGGAAAAATTAGATTAACCTAGATCGTTTTGAAAATAAATGTTCTTAACATGCTTTGGTATATGAAAACTTTCTCCTTCTCTCTCTCTCTCTCTCTCTTTCTCTCTCTTTTAAAGTAAATGTTCTTGGAGAGCCATTCAGAGTTGTAAGCAACATCTCAGAGAAATCTCCACTGACATTCTAAATGGTACAAAATATTAGAAGAATTCCAGCTGGATTCTTTCCTGTATCCATGGGGTTATTTACCATCTGCTGCCTGGGGAAAGTATCCTCATAACTTTTTGGACATCAATATTGCTAACTGGTCTTTGTGGTAGTTATTGTTTATTTGTGGTGGTGGTTTGTTTCTTTAATGTAATTTGATGAAAACTATCTGACTCCCAAACTTGTATTTTTTTGTAAATATCAACGCAATCAATCTTGCATTCTATGGTAGACTAACAGCCAGTAGTCTTCAAGTATTAGATGGACTGTTTATTTGTGATAAATGAGATGTTTTCTTCCTTATTTGCCTAGGCAACTCTATTATTTATTAAGTCTATACCCCACGTTTCTGCTCAATTGAATGCTCAGGTTGGTTAATGGGAAATCTATACAACCCAAGGACGGAACTCTCTGAATGTACCCAAGCTGTGTCAGCAACAGGCTGGCAGGGCAGTAGGAGGAAACAGCTGTTTGCTGACCCTTCTGATGTGGGTGAGAAGCAAAACAAACAAACAAAAGCAATGTTCCAGTTCTGAGTAATGAGAAGGGTTTTACTTGGACCTATTTAATTAGTTGGGATTTTAATTCCAATGCTCATCTCATACCCTGCCACCAGCCCAGCCCCTCCACGCTCCCTTCTGGAGTCCTTTGCCATCAGATATGGAGAGTAGAGAGGGGTGGTAGTCTAATTTGGGTTTCCTTCCACTGAGCTCAAAGGCAGCCTCTGTCCTTGGAGGGGAGACACTAACCAGCCCAGAGGTCATATTATTGCAGCTTTAACTGAAGTGCATTCGATATAATGACACCAAATTCCATTGAGCTAGATCTTTTTGTTCTGTGGGCAGACAGGTAGAATGAAATACATAATAAAATAATGAATCAATACATTGAAGGGTATCTATCGACAGCTTTGTTCTTAATTCTGAACACTATTAACATAGCAGCAAGATTAAATGTTCGTTCTTTTGGATATTGTGGTTTTCATCCCTTTCCATGTTGATGCTGAATGGGGGTTGGCTGGAAATAATTAGAAATCTCTTAATATCTGCAGCTTCTATGTATATTAAGGATATGTGGCCTGCAGATGGGGAGAACACGTTAAGGATATCATGGACTACATCAGGAATTGCTAGTGTAAGATGAAGTTTCCTTTCACATGTACATACATGGCTGTAATAGCTCTTCTATGAGCATTCTGGCAAGCTCCACCCTTTTTGTGCTTGCATTGTGACACTGCACACAAATAGGTGAGTCTGCATTGTCGCAATGCCACCCTGCCCCTTGGAATCCTCAGTATAGTTGCTTTGAAAAAGAAAATCACCTTATAGCCCTTTCACTTAAATTAGTGCTCCCAATTAAAGCCATCAAAGTGCATCTTGAGGGTGAAGTTGGAAAATTTTTTTTTTTTTTTAAAAGTCTGCGAATTGATATTGTAAACGTACAACGTGCTTTCCTTCTGCTGCTGCCTGAATAAATGAGCGCCTAAATATGGGGACATCACATCTGTCATTTAATGAGAAAGCTTTGAAGCCATTTCTTGGCAAATCATAATTGCTGAAACTACTCATTTATGCCAAGCCTGGCACATGTGGGTTGTGAATGTGACTGGGTATTCAGGCAGCTTCTACAGCTGCTCCTTGTGTGCCTCAGTGGGATAAATTTAGCTGTGTAATTTTTTTAACGACTCTGTTAATGCGGGGCATTCTTCTGAAGTCTTCTTTTGGCTCTCTGCCCACCCTGCGTTCTCTATCTGCCTAGGCCTTCCAGGTTTCGTGGCAGTCCCTAGACTTTGGCCTGTGGATAGATGTTCCCTGATGCTAGTGCTCAGTTTCATCTGTACTACCCTGGGCAGCAGGCTGGAGCTGCTACAACTGGACACTCCTTCATACAAACACACCTCCAAAATTAAAAATAAAGGAGTAAAGTAATAAACAGAGGAGCCTTACCAAGGCTGGTACAAGACATTCAGCTGCCTGAGACATGGTCATAAATGTGCCTCAAGCCTAGTGGCTTAGTACCATGCCATTTTAGCATCTAAGACAGGAAATCTCACATACACACTTTTCCCTCTTTGGCAGGAAAAATTCTGTCTGTCTGTCTGTCATATCTATCTATCTATCTATCTATCTATCTATCTATCTATCTATCTATCTATCTATCTATCTATCTATCACAAATTAAGTAATTCACAGTGTGCTGCAGTGTGTTTCATGACACTCATGTTCAGCTACTTGCTGAAAAGTGAGGAGATAGGTATCTTCAAAGACAGGCTATACTATTTGCATCAAGGTGGAGAACAGAATGGGGGTGTCTTTTATCTGACCTGTTGATTCTTGCATCTTTCTTCCAGTCTTCTTTTGAGCTCAATATCTAAGACACTCCAAGGTTCTTTCCTGCCAGCACAGCCCCGCAGGAGTTCCTCCCCTCTTTGATGGTGCCCACGTAACAACTTTTCCAAATGCATTAACCCTCTTTTACTTAGCCAAATCATTTTGTATCCCAGTAGGATCATTTCTGTTTCACGCATCCAGCCTAAGAGTTCCGGAATGATGCAGAAAGATGGTAATAATGGTGACGGTCATGGTTTTAGTGATGTGATACTGGTGAAATGTAATTGGAGTTGTCAAAGCCATCCTGCCTCCCTGAGAAACTAAAGGAGAGATTGTCCTGTGTTTATTTAGATAAAATCTTCTTGTGTGCAAAGGTTTCATTAGAAATATAATTTGATGGATATGTATACATAATGCAACATACACTGGCATACACACATACTGTAGGATATGGTGCATTGACCATGCTGGTTCCTAAGCCATTCCCTCACAATCCTTACTACACAGTCCTAAGGAGAGTCTGTCTGGTAGCTGACCCCATGCACTCTTTTTCAGGGAACATTCTCTGCACCTTGACTTAGGAAGAAAAGTGGAGAAGACTTCCTGCTCTTGGCTTTCTTGCCTTTTCTATAAGTAGCAGAGTGGCCAGAAATTCCTACTTACTTCAGAGAAGATACAAGTACATTATTACGTAGATTAACGTTAAGGAGCATGCTGTGAGTTGAAGACAATGTGAAAAAAAGAAAAGGATTCACTGTCATGAATCCTGCAGGCTTGAACTTGCAGCTGATCTTCCAGACAAGAACACTCATCCAGACACACACACACACACACACACACAGTACAGGTACTACATACATAGAACAGATCAACCTATAATATATGTCAAAGAAAAAGGATCCTAATCAGCATCTAGTTCAACATTTCCCTAGATGGCATTTTCTTTTGATTCTCCAACCTTCTTCTAGGTTGGGTGCTTTTCTTACCTGGTGGGAATAAATATGAGAAGAAACGCCCTCTTCTTTTGAGATGGAAGACAAAATGGAGTTTATCCAACCTCAAATGCCATCTAAGAGCGGAGTTGTCCTGCTCCTGATTGATTCTTTAGAGTTCATTCTTTAAGGGCTGTTCCTGCTATCTGAATTAACAGATCAGATCCAAGATTTCTTTTAATGCTTTCATGTCTGAACTTTTTTGAGGCAGGATTTCTCCCCCTTCCCTAAAGCTTAGTTTAATGTTTGTAGTACGTTTGATGTTTTATATACCGTAATATATATGGTACATATATCATGATAACAAAAAAATCTATGCAACAGGTACCTAATAAGGATGCAGAAGAAGTCGCAATGCACTGCAACTAGGAATGGCCTGGCCAGCCTTGCATTGGCCTTGGGGTTAGTTTATGGTGATTTCTTCCAGGTCAGGAATGTGAATCAAGAAAACTAGAGCCTCACCTCCAGCACGAAACAAAATAAAAAACACCCAGACATTTCACTGTCAGAGACTGGGACAGGGGTCATTTAGAAACCTTCCTGGCAGATCCCTTCTTCCAAGGATTCCCCATTAGAAGATAGTTCTGATAGGCTGCCACCAGTCTGGCTGAACCTCCTCACACCCCTTAGTCTGTCCCACTGAGGAGTTCTTAGACCTTCTAGCCAGGTCTTCTCTCTTCAGGTGAGCCCTAGGAAGTATAAAAAGGAGGACTGGATCTTCCTGCCCAAAGTCCAGGAATACAGAACTTCACAAAACTTGTTCCAGTTCTGAAAGACAAAGGATTGCCAAATAACCATGCAGTCTTGGACATGGGGAGGAGTTTTTAATGAAAAATTCCCTTCTAAAACCAGTGAAGCCAAATCTATAGATATAAAAAGGAGTTTACGAGTAAAAGTTGGGGAAAGCAAAGGAAGGTAACAACCAACACACGAAATTCCAAATAAAATCAGTACAGTTTAGCCTGATTAAAAGAGTCAGCTATTGCCTGCTTGAATAAGGTCGTAGGTTGCAGAACAAGTTAATGCATATCATTGGAGAGAGATCTTCTGGGCCTTGTACATGGATATTCATGTTTGTTCTGCTGCTGCTGCTGCTCATGCTTCATTCTTTCTGAACACTTAACCTCAGTTTTATAGAAGAGAGAGGGATAATGAAAACCAGTTTCTTTGGGGAGAATGACTGTTGCTTTGCCCAATCAAGGACAATCCTCCAGCTCTGACCAGCAAATCACACATTATCTAGAGGTCAAAACCATCTTCCCATCAACACTTGAAGGAATATAAGGGCACTGTCTTGTTCTCCCTTTGAATAAGATTACAAAGGAGGATCAGCACACCATTGGAACCTGGAATGTAAGATCTATGAGCCAGGGCAAATTGGATGTGGTTATTGGTGAGATGTCAAGATTAAGGATAGACATTTTGGGCGTCAGTGAACTGAAATGGGCTGGAATGGGCCACTTCACATCAAATGACCACCAGATCTACTACTGTGGACAAGAGGACCACAGAAGAAATGGAGTGGCCTTCATAATTAATAGTAAAGTGGCTAAAGCAGTGCTTGGATACAATCCAAAAAACGACAGAATGATCTCAGTTCAATTCAATTCAAATTCTAACATCACAGTGATCCAAATATACGCCCCAACCACAGATGCTGAAGAAGCTGAAGTAGAGGAGTTCTATGAGGATCTGCAGCACCTACTGGACAACACGCCTAAAAGAGATGCTATTTTCATCACAGGAGACTGGAATGCTAAGGTGGGCAGTCAAATGACACCTGGAATTACAGGTAAGCATGGCCTGGGAGAACAAAACGAAGCAGGACATAGGCTGATAGAATTTTGCCAAGACAATTCACTCTGCATAACAAACACTCTCTTCCAACAACCTAAGAGACGGCTTTATACATGGACTTCACCAGATGGACAACACCGAAATCAGATTGACTACATCCTTTGCAGCCAAAGGTGGCAGACATCTATACAGTCAATAAAAACAAGACCTGGAGCTGACTGTAGTTCAGATCACGAACTTCTTATTGCACAATTTAGGATCAGACTAAAGAGGTTAGGGAAGACCCACAGATCAGCTAGATATGAGCTCACTAATATTCTTAAGGAATATGCAGTGGAGGTGAAGAATCGATTTAAGGGACTGGACATGGTAGATAGGGTCCCAGAAGAACTCTGGACAGAAGTTGGCAGCATTGTTCAGGAGGCGGCAACAAAATACATCCCAAAGAAAGAGAAAACCAAGAAGGCAAAATGGCTGTCTGCTGAGACACTAGAAGTAGCCCAAGAAAGAAGGAAAGCAAAAGGCAACAGTGATAGGGGGAGATATGCCCAATTAAATGCAAATTCCAGAGGTCAGCTAGAAGAGACAAGGAATTATTTTTAAACAAGCAATGCGCAGAAGTGGAAGAAGACAATAGAATAGCAAGGACAAGAGACCTCTTCCAGAAAATTAGAAACATTGGAGGTAAATTCCAGGCAAAAATGGGTTTGATCAAAAACAAAGATGGCAAGGACCTAACAGAAGAAGAAGAGATCAAGAAAAGGTGGCAAGAATATACAGAAGACCTGTATAGGAAGGATAACAATATCAGGGATAGCTTTGACGGTGTGGTCAGTGAGCTAGAGCCAGACATCCTGAAGAGTGAGGTTGAATGGGCCTTAAGAAGCATTGCTAATAACAAGGCAGCAGGAGACGACGGCATCCCAGCTGAACTGTTCAAAATCTTGCAAGATGATGCTGTCAAGGTAATGCATGCTATATGCCAGCAAATTTGGAAAACACAAGAATGGCCATCAGATTGGAAAAAATCAACTTATATTCCCATACCAAAAAAGGGAAACACTAAAGAATGTTCAAACTATCGAAAAGTGGCACTCATTTCACATGCCAGTAAGGTAATGCTCAAGATCCTGCAAGGTAGACTTCAGCAGTTCATGGAGCAAGAATTGCCAGATGTACAAGCTGGGTTTAGAAAAGGCAGAGGAACTAGAGACCAAATTGCCAATATCCGCTGGATAATGGAAAAAGCCAGGGAGTTTCAGAAAAACATCTATTTCTGTTTTATTGACTATTCTAAAGCCTTTGACTGTGTGGACCATAACAAATTGTGGCAAGTTCTTAGTGGTATGGGGATACCAAGTCATCTTGTCTGCCTCCTGAAGAATCTGTATAACGACCAAGTAGCAACAGTAAGAACAGACCACGGAACAACGGACTGGTTTAAGATTGGGAAAGGAGTACGGCAGGGCTGTATACTCTCACCCTACCTATTCAACTTGTATGCAGAACACATCATGCGACAAGCTGGCCTTGAGGAATCCAAGGCTGGAGTTAAAATCTCTGGAAGAAACATTAACAATCTCAGATATGCAGATGATACCACTTTGATGGCTGAAAGCGAAGAGGAACTGAGGAGCCTTATGATGAAGGTGAAAGAAGAAAGTGCAAAAGCTGGTTTGCAGCTAAACCTCAAAAAAACCAAGATTATGGCAACCAGCTTGATTGATAACTGGCAAATAGAGGGAGAAAATGTAGAAGCAGTGAAAGACTTTGTATTCCTAGGTGCAAAGATTACTGCAGATGCTGACTGCAGTCAGGAAATCAGAAGACGCTTAATCCTTGGGAGAAGAGCAATGACAAATCTCGATAAAATAGTTAAGAGCAGAGACATCACACTGACAACAAAGGCCCGCATAGTTAAAGCAATGGTGTTCCCTGTAGTAACATATGGCTGCGAGAGCTGGACCATAAGGAAGGCTGAGCGAAGGAAGATCGATGCTTTTGAACTGTGGTGTTGGAGGAAAATTCTGAGAGTGCCTTGGACTGCCAGAAGATCAAACCAGTCCATCCTCCAGGAAATAAAGCCAGACTGCTCACTTGGGGGAATGATATTAAAGGCAAAACTGAAATACTTTGGCCACATAATGAGAAGACAGGACACCCTGGAGAAGATGCTGATGCTAGGGAGAGTGGAAGGCAAAAGGAAGAGGGGCCGACCAAGGGCAAGATGGATGGATGATATTCTAGAGGTGACGGACTCGTCCCTGGGGGAGCTGGGGGTGTTGACGACCGACAGGAAACTCTGGCGTGGGCTGGTCCATGAAGTCATGAAGAGTCGGAAGCAACTAAACGAATAAACAACAACAGTTACTCCTCCCCCTTATATTAAAATAAAGGGGGAAAAAACTTCATATAAACCTAAACATCTTTCTCCCCTCCAAAAGATAAAACATATTTAATTATTCCCTTCCTACCACTATTCTATACATTTCTGTCTACTATAATAAGAATCAAATTAAAAGCACATAAGTTGTCTGCTATTATACTTAACAGTACAACAATTGTAATAATCCCAATCTTAATAAACCCAAAAACAAAGCCAATTCAAAACAGTAATTCCATATCTTTAAAAGGGAATAACATCAATCAAATCCTTAAAGCAAACCAGATAAACATTCTTTAACCCCAATACAACAGTTTTAATAATTTTAATAAACCCAAAAAACAAAGCCAATTCAAAACAGTAAATCCAAATCTTTAAATGCAAATAGTGTCAATCAAATCCTTAAAGCAAACCAGATGAACTTTCTTCAACCCTTATCCCACTTCAAAATAAACCAGATCAGTTACACATCCCCACAATGTGCACAGAGCTTTCCTCTTGCAAGAATCAAACAGCCCAACTGCCCCCCTCAAAGATTCCAGGTTCTCTTCATGGCATTCCGCCAGGAGATCGATTTTACTTACTGATTGCAAATCACTCTCTCCCTTAGATTTCTACAACTCCATTAGCCAATCTTCATCCAGCATCTTAAAAATCCCAATCTCAGTCTTAAAAAAAACCCCTTCTATCACTCTTAAATTCCTCAATTTAATCCACCACATCCCCAACCTGATGGCACATTTTAGATCTCATATTTTCCACAATGACCTGGATATCTTGCATAAAAGTTTGATAGAAGTCAGAAGAAATCTGGTTAAAATCCTGGTGAAAGTCAGAAAGAATCTGTTTGAAATCCTCCATGTCTCATGCAGTAGATTATGGCACCCCCTAGGATGCCCCAGCGAAAGTGAAAGTCAAAGTGAACCAGTGAAAGATATGGAAGAGTTCCAAAGTGTGTTTACATAAAATGAGAGTGAGATAAGCAGACAGTTCTCAAGGGAAAGTGAAAACAGAAAGCTGAAGGTTCAAATCAGCCAATTCAATGTGTAGGAAAATGCTAATATCTTCAAATTTAATACAAAAATAATAACAGGAAAACAATTGTTTACTCTCAATCTTTGGAATTTCCTTTGGAAAGAAAATGAAATCCAAAACTTAAAAAAGATTTTTTTAAAAAAAAGTAATCCCAAAAATAACGTTAAGCACCAAGAGAACCAGCTTCTCCTCACTGTAGAAAGCCTCCCTTGAAGTACATATACTTAAAAAAAATTACAAATTGGTGATTCAGAAATGGGGTGGCTGATCTTAGTGCCCTTTAAGGCTACAGCATGGCTTGGAAAGTGATGAAGTCCCCGCCTCCCAGCTGTCGAATGTGAAACATTGTTTGTGATCTTCTGGCTGCAAGTAGCCATCCAGAGGACAGATGGGATGATTCCAGGTACTCTTCTTGATCCGGAGAACGTTTCTGGGCTTCAGGAAAACCTGCCTGAGCCTGAAAAAAAATACGTTGTCAGCTCCGCCTGCTGAACCAGCGGGCACAGCCATTCAGTCCACAATTCCCACTGGAAGCCCTACAGTGTCCCATTCCAATTGTCCCATTCTATATTGAGTTTTGGGTTTCTCTTAAAATCACAGAAAATAAAGATGATGTAATGTCAATTGTTGAAATCAAATTTGTTTCTGACATTCAATCTGCTGTTATTTGACTTATTTACAAATCTAAGATTCTGTATTCTTAAAATTAAAAATATAGGATTTTTTTCTAAGAAAAGCAACACATTGGACTGTGCCAGAAATATACAAAACAATAATATAAGTATTGCTGCTATTATCACTCATTATAGACCATAGCCAAATATAAGACGTTAAATGTTATTTTTTTTCACAAGGAATAGTATTGTTTCATCTAGTGGTTAAGGTGCTGGGCTAGAAACCAGGAGACTGAGAGTTCTAGTCCCGCCTTAGGCTTGAAAACTGGCTGGGTGACCTTGGGCCAGTCCCTCTCTCTCAGCCCAACCCACCTCACAGGGTTATTGTTGTGGGGAAAATAGGAGGAGGAAGGAGTATTGGGTTTGTTCGCTGCCTTGAGTTATTTATAAAAATAATAAAGGCGGGATAGAAAATAAACAAATAAATAAATATTGTTAACTCTAAACTAGAAGTAATATTACGGTATTAGGTAGATAGTTAAGGTAGTTAAGGTAACAACCCATAGATTGTATGTCTTCCTACCCTTCCTTACTCATATATAAGCATTTAGGTCATCATTATATGAGGTCATTCTTAACCCTGGTTATAATGATCTCCTGAAAACTTCAGAAAATTCTACATTAGGATATTGAATGGGAATTCAAGGATACTCAAGAGTTCATTTTAATCTGGTCTAGAAATAAGGGTCACTAATAATAATATACTTAGCTAAACATTCACAAACCAACTGATCTCACAGTTTATGTATGTATGTATGTATGTATGTATGTATGTATGAATGATTATTAGCATTTATTACTAAACCTGTATGTTGCCTGACTCCTAACAACCCTGGGCGGCTCACAACAATCAAAACAAAGAAGTTACAATAAAACCAATTAAAAGGAAGGGAAAAAAAGATAAAAGGTGGCAAGAACGACAGACCAGATGGAATGAAGCAAGCGTTCTTGCTGCCCCTCAAAACTTCTGCTTCTTTAATATTGCTTTAAAAAAACATCTGAGCCAATATGAGTATACAAAAAATTCAGTTGTTGACTCAAAATTGACCGATGTGCATGTTTTGTAACAGATGTGGCGCAAGTCAACAAAGCTAGCATGGTGCGAAGAATCAAGTGTCACAGATCAATTGCAGAAGACATTCGACTATAAATTCCTAGAGCTGCTAGTTCTGTAAGTTTTTCCATTTTGTTTGGATTTCATAATAATGAAAATGTTTTAATGATTACCCTCAATAATCATGCTCTAGAGGTTTTGAAGGAAGTCTGCTTGCGCAGAGGTTCTTTACCCAGTGATAAAGCAAAGTATCTCAGGAAACTGGAAGTCCATCACAGAACTGCATTCCTTTCACAGAAAAGAATAGGAAACATTTGCACACCCAAGATTTGGGACCAAAGTTGACACTAGCCCAGCACTAATTACAGGAAGTGCATTCTTCTGTTTTTCTCATGAGTGTCTCCAAACTACAACTGTAATTGCCATGGAAATGGAGATGAGACTTTCTACTCTGCAACAGACTGTGCAATCATTGTATTTTTGCTGGTCACACCTGGGGAGGGAAAGAAAATTCCTATGCCATAAGGCTTAAAGAGAGCTCTAGAAGGACTTGTCCAAGCCATGGCGCAGGAAAGTTATTTCCAAGAGTAGGGGGAAAAAGACACTGTAGACAATAAAGGCCTACATATCTAGCAATGTACACCAATGTGTGGAGGGCGAGTTCAGATAAGCATGCTATTAAAGAATGCCGCCACTGCAGCTGGAGTTTAAGATGGCATTCATCACTTCAATTTAGTCCTCTTTGATAGCTAAAGATCTAAATAACGTAAAGAGACCTAGCAGAGAAGTTTTTATTTTAAAGAATAGTATTTCATTTTCTTCAGGGACAGCATCCCCTCCTTTCTTTCTAAATTTAAGCTGTAAAATGTAAGAAGAAAATGCAAAGCTTGTTGTTAAATCACGAGGGAAGAAATATCGCAGAACAACGATCAAGAGGATTATACGTATATAGAACAGAACGAATAGGAGTTGGTATAACCCAGCAGCATCCTCATTTCTTCTCTCAGTGCCTCACATATCCAATCATTATTCTAACCATACTGTTTGTTTGTTTTTTTAAAAAAAACCCTCTGCCTCAGTCGGTGTGACTGTACCTCATAAGCCTGTAGGAAGAGCTAGGTCTTACTGCACTGGTCTAATTCCACAGGATTTCTTTCACCCAGTGGCTTCTTAAGAGGCACAACTATGCTCAGAATAAACATGCTGCAATTCTTGCAATGTAAGACTAAAAAGAAGATGCAAGGGTCCTTCTGGTAGGCAGAGCTAATGAACAGATTATGGGTAGAAAGAAATCTAGTAGTCTGAATAACAATGAAGGGAAAAGCTGCACTTGAAAACTTTGGAGAAGGAGAGAGGGTGAAGGAGGAAACCCTAGAAAGGGCAGTCTGCTGACAATAGCTGACAGTTTGCTAAAGTAGTTCTCAAACTGTTCAGACAATCCAATTATCATAAGATTAGGACACACTTATCTACTGATGGGATTGTGACTATATGGAGACAGGCCTTGAGTATGTAAGAAGCACTATGGAATTTTTAATGTATGCAGCCTCTAGGACTACTTCATTAATATAAAAGGACATGTCCCATTGAAATATAGTTTTGCTGCAAATCTGTTTTCTTTACAATTATTATCTTTCTTCTCTCTCCTTCAACTTCCCAGTGCATTGCTTTCCTTCTCATGATTGCAAAAACGTGCCCGATGGTAGAACAAAGTGGTCCTAAAGGAGCCTCTTGCTACTGGCTGGCCATGAACAAGGAAGTTCTTACCAAGGTGGGATGCAAGAAGCACCTTGCCTGCGTTAACAGATTTGCCTCTGGTATTCCCATGAAACAGAGGGGTGGGGAAGCAATGGTGCTACCCCCCAGGCCTAGGCATTAGTGGCACAAAGGGATGGAACTAAAATGATAATAAACCATTTTAAATCTTGGGTATGAGGCTGTTCATCTGAGGTCCTCCAACTAAAGGCTCTAAGAGTCTTTTTATTTAAAGAATTCAAAAGGAAAAAATTGCAAATGTTTTACATACCAAGATTCACCCATGTATTATGGGATGAGCTTTCATAGATCACAGTTCACATCACCACACACATGTGGACAGTGTGGTGGGAGGAGGAGGGGAGGGGAAAGGATTGGAGAGGGGTGGAAAAATGCTCTGTGAAGGATTGGGTGATGCAGAAATGTCTTGATCTCTCTTTAACTAATGACAGACAGAGGCAAATCTTCTGAACAAGACTTGCTCAGTTGCTTGTTCATTAGCTTAAAAGAAACAAACAAACAAAGCGAGTTTTTGTAATTTCTTTTCCCCAGGAGACTCCCCTTAGGATCAGAATATCCAGTCAGGATGAAATGTTCCCCTGCTGGCTTGGGGATGCTGCCATTTTGAAAGTCAGCTTTATTCTTCTTCTATGTATTGGACAAATTGGCCGATGTAAGGGAGAGAGACAGGAGCTTTGCCTGGTGCCCTTTGGTTACTGTTGTTTCCCTATGTGATGGCTGGAACACTCGAGCATTCACTCAATTACAACTCATAAGCTTTTGCTTAGAAATCTATTTAATGAAGCGTAGCGTTCAGTACAGAGAAAAAGTTGTGAATGGAATTTCCCGCACATTTCTACATTTTAATATCACAGTAACTTCAAATTCCCCCCCCCCACTGCCCTCCTAGGTATGTGCCCCTCCTTCTCGTGCCAGCAACTGGCTGTAATGGTTCTTCCTAGATACCTTGGTGCAAGGAGCAGCTAGCCCAAACAAGGTGATTCCCACTCCAACCATGCTCCCCCTCCCTGCTGGTCGACTCGCAAGTTGACACGGGTTGCTGGAAGATGGATGTGAGTCCAATAAGATGTTCTGTGAACATTTGACTGGGGAGCCTGACACCCTAAAGAGTTTGGGAAATGTTAGGAAACCCACTTCCTGAGTTTCATAAGGGCATAACTGTGGAATACAATTAACAGGCTGAAACAGCCTGGAATGATGAGTCCAAAAACCCATTGCCTCCTGAACAGAACATGGAGGAATTGGAATTCAGTCCAGGAAGAAACCCAGAGGCAACCAAGAAAGCCTTGCATCCCGCCCCGCCCTATTTTTGCCCCAGTGCTCTGACTGAGAGGTGTTTTCTTGCTATTCAGGTGTCTAGCTGGAGCAAAGCAAGAGGAACTGTTTTATCATTTGTTCATCGCACATTCATAACCAGGACTGTGATATTTGCAGCGAATCAGAACAGAGAGGCAGGATAGGATTGGAACTAGGGCACCTAATCTCATGCTGGTATAATTTCCTGCTGAGTCAAGGATGGGTAGCTAGCATTTGAACCCAGTGGTCAGGAAAAGCCCTCAAGAGTAGTCAAGTTTGATGTAAAGATATTCCCAACCGTAAACCCAGGGGGAAAAATACTCAGGCAGACTTGATAAATGAACAATTTGCGTATCTTCAGTACAAATTCTATTTTTCTGTATTGTACTGTAAAAAGCAGGAGTGGTTAATATTGATTTTGCAACCTATGCCCTACCCTAGATAATTACACAATATTAACAACAACACTTTTGGAGTGTCATAAACAAATAGGTCTACCTGATTAACTTAAAAAAAAATCATCATCTAAACAACAGTATATGTCTGAGGAAAGAGGAAAGGATAATTTTCTATGTTCAAATAAATATTAACATTCCTTTCCATGATGGAGCCATTAAATATCCTATTTCATTGTCTTTTTGACGGGACATTTAATGGACACTGTTCTTTCTGTTCTGTCCATAGCATATTTCTTGGGTGGCCAAAAATGTGCTACAAACAGGAATATTCTACCAAATTTGGCCTTTCTTATTTGTATGCCCTAAACAGGACACCATGCAGAACCTGATTAATAACTTTAATCTCCTCAGAAAGTTATACAGCTGGCTTTAATTTTGTAATTGCCAGGCAAAACTTTTAAAAGTATGTAACATAGTGTTGGTATGACCGCATTATGTTGAAAGTGTATCTAGGCAACATTAGCTAATCTTGAAAAAGCTAAGAAAGTTTGAACTTGGTTAATAATAGGATGAAAGACCACCAGGAGATCCCAGAGGCATTGTCATGTTCACTGTTTCAATGTGCACTGTACATCGTAACATTTCACATGCCATGGTGCTGACGTGCGTTGCTGTTGGGAGGGGGCTGCTGGAAGACCTTGTGCTAAGCTTTGTATCCCTGTTTGTTTCAATGGAATGTGTTTGGGTTATGTGCTCAGCTCAAGGACTCTTCCACTGCATCATCAGAAGCCGTTGGGAGCACCTGGGATTGTGAGCCTGGGAAGATTCTATGGGGGGAGGGATCTCGTTTGTGCCGAGGGTTTTTTAGTTTGCATTTGGCGCGCTTTTCGCATTCTCTGTACTTGCATACTATTCTTAAATAAACCAGATTTTATTAAGCTCTTGCTTGTGAGTCTGAGAGTACTTTAGGATAGGCAATCATTACAGGCATAGTCTAGACTGGGAAGGCAATGACAAACCTGTTCTGTATGGCTTTTAAGAAAACAACATGGATGTGCCAGTATAGTTATCAGGAATGTAGTTACTATGAGATATTGCAAGTATTTAACTGGTTCAGTGACACCTCCAAGGAAATACGTTACGTAACATAGCAAAGCACGCAGTCCTAGTTTTGTCCCAATAGTGCTTAACACATTCCTTTGGCCACCATCCACTGTCATAGTGAGCCAGTTATTCAAGCCCACTTCAGTCCTAGGTAATAGGATGAGATCATCTACATAGGCCTAAATGCTCATCCTTTCCCTCTGAATGGCTTAAAGCAGCCCAGCTGATTTCTCTCAGTGTTACAATCAAAGGTGAATGTGCATGTTTCGGTGTGTGTATGTATGCATATGTATGTTATGTATGTATGTATATATCTATATCTACAGTATATGCCAAGATATGTGCACATGTACATTCAATTCAGCACAATGTAAATCAAGTCAGGATACCCATTTTTTTCATCTAATAATCTGCTGAAGGGCTTAATAAGTATAAGCAGCCACTCACTGACATCCAACTTTCCATTTAAGAAAGGTATGTGTGCTCAGAGGCGAACAAAGTGTTTAGCCACTTGGCCAGTTTATTTTTGAGAGAAACTTGGAGTATTTATTGGCAAGAAAGCAGAGGTATATGTTGTGATAGTTGGAGACCTTTGTTTTATATAAATGGAGGTGAGTATATAAATATTTTAACACTAGTAAAAGGGCCAGTATCATTAGCATAAAGGGGGGGGGGCGGGTTGAACCCTCTGCAGAACAGGTCTGTACTGTTCCAAATTATCATAAAATGAGAAGCAGAAGTTTACGGTTTGTCTGCATATCAACTAAATCATCTTCCTAAACTGGTGGCCATGATTTATTGCTTCCAGGCCCTTTGACTAAGATCAAGAGGATTAACCAAACATAAGTGGATTAGCTACTGGATCATGAGGATTAAACATTTTATAGAAATATTTTTTCCATTCCCATTTTGTTATTTTCATTGCATTTCCAGCTGAGACACCCACAAAATCTGACTCTTTTTTTCAAAATGGCAAAACAAGAGTAGTGATGTTGTAACACAAGTTCCAACACTTATATACTTGTGTGCAACATTACAACACATGTACAAAAGGATCAGAACGTGGATTGTGACAGCACAATGCTCCTTTCATCACTTGCCCCCTCTTGTGTCCCCGCAGAAGCTTCTGATTTCCAGTGATACCCTGGCTTCTGATTTTTTGCAGATTGGGTCCCAAAACCGTGCCATTCTCGTCTTAGCCTCAGGGTCACTAGGTCTTATTTCTTAAGCTTTGTATTCAGTTTTAGCACATGTAAGGCTGAGCCTAAACCTCTACCTTTTCACCCAGTGGTGTGTGCCTACACTGCCTAAACGAGTTATCTTTTCTTCTGCTGCTGTTGACAGTTCCTATCATAAGAGCTATGTCTGGGAATTTCACAGAGTGAGATAGTCATATATTGAGACAGATTTCTGGACAGTTGTTCAATTAATGGATCTATTGCACTGTGGAGAAGTGTGATCATAATTTCATCAGGTCTGGTTGCATCAGAAGCATCAGAAGTCTTGCTCTTTATTCTGTGTGTGTTCCATCCATCGCTTTGCCTGGATGAAGTGCTAAATTTGGTGCTAAATGGGTGAAACTAGTTAATCAACCTGGACTAAAAAATGTAAAAACAATTTATCATTTTCCACCTAGGCAAATTTTGGAAACTGTAGAGACAAAACCAAACTTCCATAGATTCAAAGAGTTATTTATTACAGTTCCACAACCAACAGGTAAATTCCATAAGTGAATTTACTGACTATATTGAGAGCCAGTTTGGTAGAGTGGTTAAAGCACCAGCCTAGAGATGGAGAGGCCAGGCCTAAGGCAGAGTTTAGGGTGCCTTTGGACCAGTGTCTCTCTCCCTCAATCCCCCACCCCCCAGGGAGAAAGCAGCAATGGCAAACCACTTCTGAAAATCTTGCCAAGAAAACTGCAAGGAATAGTCCAGGCAGTCACCAGGAGTCAGCACTGACTTGAAGGCACACACACAGAGACAAAAATGCCTGACTACATTGAAAGGTGGCTCCAGTTACAATATGTAGATCAAATGTCATAATCAGCTTTAATAATAGTTTTTCCACTTTGTTAAAGCCAGTATATTTTGAATGTTGAGAAGGATAACTTGACACATGGCCAGCATTCCATGATTATCCATGTCTATCCAACTCAGTGATCTCAATCATTCTGTGTGATACTTCAGCTAAAGCAGATTCACTATTAAACCAGCAAAGATAGTTACTCCAGAATTGAAAAAAGTCTGCATAGGATCTTCTATCTGCTCCTGTTTCTCCACCTTTGTACCAGGGACTTCCTTGATTTCTTTTTTCAAACTGTAATTCCTTGTCAGAAGACAAGACATCATGAAGAGACAGGCACCAATTTCTTTCCTTTCTTAAAATCCTTTGGTGAAACCCTTCTTCATTCTTCCTTCATTACCAAGTGCCTCAATATCATAATTTGAGTCTTCCCATACTGTCTCTCATTTTTTCAGTCAGAAATTCTAAGATGGTGTGTCTTGAATGTCCATCACATTCAAAGCAAACAAATGCATACCTCTTTCAGCTTCCAGAAGAGCTCACAAGTGTTGAGATTACACAACTCACAAATTATGAGATAAAAGAGAATCCCATGCAGTGGGTCTTGTATACTCCAGAACTAAACTGCAATATGCTTAGTGTCTCTACTCTGGCCAGAAAAGGTTTCTGTATATTATTTGAAAATGATGTGTGCCAGGTGTCTAAAGATGGGAAATTGTATGCTGAAGCAAGTCTAATACATGGTGTATATGAGATTAATCTTTCAGAACCCCAGTTGGCTAAGGTGGCGCGGTCAAACCAGAAGGATGAGATGGATCCACAACTTTGGCACAGGAGACTTGGACACAGAGATATCAATGCCATAATGTATTTGCAGCACAAGGAGCTTGCAAGAGGAATAAAGGTAGCACTAAATGCTTTACCAACAACAAAGTGTGTAAGTTGTATCACAGAGAAAAGTGTCAAACCTTCTTTTCCATTGTGTACTCAACAGAGAAGTACCAGAGTGCTTGATATGGTTTACAGTGATGTGTGCGGTCCACTGACTGTTCCCTCAATTGGAAAACATAAGTACATTTTAATATTTCGTGATGATTTTTCAAGATATTGTGTTGTGTATTTTCTCAAAGAAAAGAATCAAACACAAGAAATGTTCAGGAAGTACCTTGCCATGGTAAGCAACAAATTCCAGAGAAAACCTTTGGTTCTCATGACTGACAACGGGGATGAGTACTGTTCACATGAAATGGAAACCCTCCTGGAAGAGGAAGGAATTAAACATGTGAAAAGTGTTCCATACACACCACAGCAAAACTCAATTGCAGAAAGAAAGTTCAGATCCATTATAGAGATGACAAGATGCATGTTAAAAGACGCATCTCTACCCCAGCACATGTGGGGAGACGCAGCTGCCACTGTGGTGCATCTCCAAAACAGATTGCCAACCAAAGGAGCTACACGCACACCTTTTGAGCTTTGGCATGGGAGACTTCCCAGTCTGTCACACATTTGTGTATTTGGAAGCCTTGCCTATGGTTATATTCCCAAAGAAAATAGACACAAGTTAGACTCCACAGCACAAAAGGACATCTTTGTGGGCTATGCCACTGGAGGAAAAGGCTACAGAGTTATGCATCTCAAAACACGTAGTTTATTTTGATGAACACAGCAAAGTTGACAAAAGAGCAAGTGTTGTAGATTTTTCTGAGCAATCAGTGAAAGAAACACAAGATCTTATGTACTTTCCACCACAAATGTGTAACTGTCCAGATCTGCCTTCTGCAGTCATGACTACATCTACAGGGCATGAGCAGGAAGAAGACGCAAAGGACCAGACTCCCAACAGCAGCACCAGAGATGGAGAGGAACAGCCTGACGTGGAGATGCCTGCATTGGAAGCTGATGAGGAAGCTGATGTAATACCAGAACCACAAGTCAGACGCTCATTGAGATCCAACAGAGGTGTCCCACCACCACAACTGTCCTACCTCACAGGGTTGGCGCAACCCCTAGAGCATCCCAACTGGGAAGCGATAGAAAAGATGCCAACCACTGAAGCATGTCTCTGGAAGGATGCTGCTCAGGAGGAAATGAATGCACTGCACCAGAACAAGACCTGGACTCTTACCCATCTGCCCCCAGGGAAAAAGGCTATTGGAAGTAAGTGGGTCTTTAAAGTCAAACAGGATGCAGAAGGGAAAGTACAGCGCTACAAAGCAAGGCTTGTAGCACAGGGATTCAGTCAGCAGTATGGAGAAGACTATGATGCCACTTTTGCCCCAGTAGTCAGATACACCACCATCAAAACGCTTTTAAGGATAGCAGCTTCAAAGCAAATGCAAGTGAGGCACATAGACATAAAAACTGCATTCTTACATGGCGAAATCTCAGAGGAGATTTATATGAAACAACCCAAAGGTTTTATCAAACCAAATCAAGCCCATTTAGTATGCAGACTTCAGAAGGGGCTTTATGGACTAAAACAAGCCGCTAGGGCGTGGAATGAAAAGCTACACACCATGCTAACACAGCTGGGGTACAAGCAAGGCCATGCAGACAAGTGTTTATACACCAGATGCAATAATGGACAATTTTCTTACATTCTGGCATTTGTTGATGACCTGATAATTGCAACTGTAAATGACAGAAACTACTCCCAAATAGTGGAGCATCTAAGCAAAGATGTGGAAGTCAAAGAACTAGGAGAAGTGCATTATTATCTAGGAGTTCAGGTAGAAAGAGGAGAGGATGACCTTCTAAGCCAAAAGCAGAAGGTCACTGAATTGATTGAGAGCCTGCAGATGCAAGAAGCGCACCCAGCTGCAGCACCTATGGCTACTGATTTTCTAAAGGATCAAGAGGAATCAGAGCTTTTACCTGACAACAACAAATACAGGTCAGCAATAGGGAAAGTTTTGTACCTAACCACAACATGTAGGCCAGACATAGCGAATGCAGCGGGGATTCTGAGCAGAAAAGTGAATGCTCCCACTGAACGTGACTGGACAGCTGTTAAGAGAGTTGTCAGTTATCTAAGAAGTACTGCAAACTGTAAATTAAAGTTGCCAGCTGACAGCGATCTTGAACTGGTAGGTTGCGTGGACGCTGATTGGGCTGGGGATGCAAAAGACTATAAATCCACAGGTGGTTATGTCTTCATGCTTGTAAATGGTCCCATTTCTTGGGGCAGTTATAAACAAAATTGTATAGCTTTGTCTTCTACAGAGTCCGAATACATTGCAGCTACAGGAGCTTGCAGAGAAATAGCCTGGCTCAACCAACTGACCAAAGACTTTGGGTTAGTGCTCAAGAAGCCCGTTCGTCTCATGGAGGACAACCAGAGTTGCCTAAAGTTGTCACAGAGTGAGAAATTCCATGCAAGAACAAAGCACATTGGAGTGAAGTACCACTTCGTGAGGCCATCCAGGATGGACTTGTGGACTTGACTTATTGCCATACCAAAGAGATGACTGCAGACATTCTCACCAAGCCTCTACCAAGAGACAGTTTCCTGAACTTTCAGGTCAAAATGGGACTCTGGGTGGTTTAATTAAAATTTGCATGAACTTGTTTTTTGTTTGCTGGAGAAGGGATTTGTGGGATATTATTGCAGTCAAAACAATATTATGTGTCTTGCTAAATAGGCACATAAAAGGAGGTGGAGGCTCACGGAGATTTCCTGAGTAATTGTCTAGAGAGAACTCTGTGAGATCACCTCCTTCTTCTTCACCATGCATCCAAACTGAAAGCACATGGATGTCTGAGCTCTGCAGCTCAGACTCCATTTTAGGCCTAGATATTCTACTTTAGTAACTTAGTTAGTACTTTAAATCTGCCTTGACTTTACTACTGCAACTGCTGTTTTGAAACCTAGATTATGTGAGTAAATACTACTTTTATTTCTTCACAAAACTGTGATTGTTATTTTAAGAGGGATAAAAGGGGCAATACCAGGAAAATCCAGTTTGCCTAAAAGCATCCTGGATTATTGTTTTCTAGAAGGTTAAACCAAACTTGTCTTATGCTTCCAAGTTTATGCTGCAAAGGATGGTACTCTGCTAATCTCACTCACGTGACCAAGAGAGGACGATAACTAAATAATATATCCTCTTAGTATCAAAATCCATTCCTTCAAAACAACCAATAATTAAAGTTCCAGTATTTTAACTGGTACAACCAGATTCTTCCACGTACAGGCAACATGACTACGATGTCTTGCATCATTAGGTAGAGTGGAATATACCCCGAAAGTCTACTGCATAATATGACTGTCCCTTGAGACAGGGTTATCTGTTTCCAGATCTTCCTAGTGGCCCTTTACAAGAGATCAGTATTCTAACTTGTTCTTTAGCCAAACCCATATAAAGACTTGATCCTGATCATGACTTGCTTCAGAGGTTCTGATGGCTGGGCACAATGGAGATCAAACTTACTACAGTGTGATCCAGCGCATTGATGAACACAGGTAGAGAAGACCTCTGCTCTCTATATTTTCACTTCCCATGCTAGTTGCAAGGTCATCCCAGCCATTTCAGTTCCCAACCCAGAGCCTTGAAGAGGGGGCTGGAGTAAACTTTAAAAAATCCTAAATCATCATTAAAAGTTCATTATGAGGCAATAAATATTTTTAAAGTCATAAACAGTTAAAACAAAAAAGATGGTCCGGGTAAAAAAATGTTTTGAGTCACCTTCTAAACTGTAATAAGGGAATCTGGTTGAACCCCAGTGGTAGTTTGCTCCACAACATGGACTCTGCCATGAAAATGCAAAATTAATGTGGCTGTCAAATGTATCTGCGGGGGGAGCCTGTAAAGAATACCCTGTTGATGAATCAAGAATGTAGGGTGGACTATATGGGATTATGTTGTTCTGCAAGTAACTTAGTCCTAACCTAGCCTAAGTAAATCCATTGTGGACACCAGGAATTAGGCTTGGAAGAGTTACAACACGGGGAACCTTCAGGAAGCCCCACTTACTGTCTATGCTTCTGTATTCTGGGCTAGCTGCAATTTCCATACTGTCTTCAAATACCATCCCTTAAAGAATGCATTACAGTAATCCAGATCTGAAGTTACCTGTATGTGAATCACTGAAGCCAGATCTCTTTTTTCCAGTTGGGCATAGAGCTGGTTGATCAGCCAAAGCTGATTACTGTAAAGGCTTTCCTTGCCACTGATACGTCACTGCCCTGAATCAATGCCAGATCCAGGAAAACCCCCAAACTGGAGACCTTCATAATCCTTAAAGAGGAGTTCAGCTGATCCACAATAGGAATTTATCCTGAAATTTGTCTCCATAAATCAGTAAGATCTTTGCCTTCTCCATATGGGGTTTTAATTTATTCCCCCGTATCTTGACTCAAATAACTTGGAGACATTCAGAGGTTTTGGAGATATCCAGTTTGAAGCTGATACAATTTGCTTGCCTATCATTAGTATATTGATAACAACTGGCTCCAAACTTGCAAACAGTCTTTCTCAGCCTGGCACCAACTCCAGTTTTGAACTTACCAATAATGCTTAATTAACATTTGGTAATTTGTACAGTCAGGTTGCATTTTTCATTGTAAATATATAAAATGGTTATATTATTAAAAATGGTTCGATGGTATTTATGCATGCACTGAGAAAAACCTGGGCTGTGTCTGAATTTCTTCCCTAGGTGATTTCCGGTTTCCATGTGAAATAACTTTATTTTTCTCCTAATAATTTTTCCTTCACTCTTTCTTTCACTTGATTGTTTCTTCATTCCATGGACAGCATCTTTTTGACAAACTCAACCCTTGTTTGTTTGTTTACAGAGTCCATGTACTGAATATCCAGTTACTTCCTAGCATGGATCTGTGATGATCTCTCTGTTTCTCTTTCTTGATGCTGGAAAGAAGAGGGGTGCTTTGGATCTCATGAAAGCACAACACCTCTCCGTGCTTGTGTGAACTCATTAAAGATACTGCAACTTTTAAAGCAGTACATCTTTCTACGGTATCAGGCTAACATAAAGCCTGTAAAAACATGGGCTACTTTAATTAATAACAGAGAGGTGCTGTGTTTAAATGATGTCCAAAATATTTCTCAATCATTTTTCAGGTAGGCATATCATAGGGATCCTCGTATTTTCCTGAGAGTATTATGGATAATTGTTATTTGAATCAAAACTCATAGAAAAAGTAGATTAGAAGATTAAGTCTCATACAAAGCACTGGTGCTTTGTAAATGGAAACCTGACATCAATGTTTCATCTTACGTTTTGGCATTTATATTGTATCAATTCAAATTAGTTAAAAACAGACTATTGAATGTATTTAGTGATATAACTAAGATTTTGAAAAAAGCATACATGCTTGGTGTTTTTGTTGTTATTGGTCTCTTGTAGTCTTGAATCAAGGAGTAGCATCTCAGATACACTAAAGAAGGCTGGAATAACAAGTTACGATCAGGACTTTGTAGTAAGTAAAATTAATAATTTGTTTTAGCAGATCATCGTAATAATTTTTCTTCTTAAGGCATTTGTAGGCATATATCTAAGGTGAAATGGATCAGTGGTAATAGAGTAAATGGTTCTCTACTACTTGTAAATCATCTACTTTCTCCATCAATTATTTTAAACACCTTAAAATCTACAGTTGCTCTCATACAGATTTTATGTATTTCTCCACAAATTATATATTTTTTACAACCTACATAACCACACCTATCATTTGAAACAACCGAAACAATGAAATTTTATAATTGGAATTCAGACCAATTATGGTCATTTACTGAAACAGTAAATAATGATTTTTATACTCAGTTATATCAGAGATTTCTGTAATTGAATAGCAAATTATTAATTTTATGGGATATATTGAAATAGAAGAAAATTCCCAGGAACATAAACTGTACAACCACTAACAGTGAGATTACAGAAATATTGCAGTCTATGAAACTGGCAAAGTCCCTGACTCAAATGGATTTCCTGTTGAAAGGTATAGAGAACCATCTTGGTGTAGAGATTAAGCTGCCGGACTAGAAATTAGAAAACTCTGAATTCTAGTTGTCTTGTAGGCATGGAAGGCAGCTGGGTGACTTTGGATCAGTCGTTCTTTCTCAGCCCAACCCACCTCACAGGATTGCTGTTGTGGGGAAAATAGGAGGAAGTAGGTGTAGAGAGTAAAATGACCTTGACAGAGATAGATTTATTACCAAAGTGACAAGGGGAAAAACATAGCTTAAGTACAAAACAAGAAGAAGGCATGTGCAAAAGACTCCGGCAGACACCTCCCTAATTCACGTGAGTATAAAGGTGGGGGGGGGCGGGTTGTACAGCACAGTCAGACTTTAAAGATTCTGCTAATATAGCTAATATTAATAACAGTAGTTTTAGTCTTTGTGTGAACTTAATTTATTGGTTTGGTCTACATAGTAGAGCTGACTTTAAAAGCATTATGTATGCTGCCTTAAGTTGTATGAAATAAATGTGGGAAATAAATCTAATAATAAATAAACTTTTATAGACTTACTGGCACCTATGTTGTTGGAGGTCTATAATCAATAATTTAATCTTCCTATATTTCCATCATTGTGAGGCCACATTCACAATAATATTAAAGCCTGAGAACAATCCTACAACCCTTGTAATCTTGGCAGGTGTTAGGGACTAGGTATGTATATATGTATTTATTTATTTATTAAATTTCTTTGCCACCCATCTCATGGATGATGATTCTGGATGGCTTACAAATAGTCATATATACCTGCCTAGCAGGTATATTAACTGCTAGGCATATTTATTTATTGATAAGTATGCAGCTGTGGTTTAATCCCAAATTACAGGAGAAGCAGACATTGTGGCATAACTCAAATCTGAAATTAACGGGGAAGATGTTGTATTGGAATACTTGGACTAAACAAGGGATCAATACCTTAAATCAGTTTATTTTTAATGTTGTTTTAAAGATTTTGAGAGATTGTCTTTTAAGTTTGATTTCCTTCAATATGCGCATGACAATCTATGTAATTGTAATATATGTTAACTAAATAGTTTGACCCAGATGCTTTAGCAGCCTCTTTGGTAGCTGTAATTTTAGCTTCTTTAAGAGATGTTGTGCTTGAATAGAACTAACAATTCAATTTTATTAGAATTAAAAAGCTAAATGAAGGTTACTATTAGTTATACAGTATGTAACCCTGTAGAAGGAAGACTTGGAATATCCAGTTTTGGAAAATCCATGAGTCCTGGTATTTTTTAAAAATGAAATAAATTTCTTATGATTTAAAAATTAGACTAATACACCAGAAAATATTACTTCTATTGGACCCTGCAAAGAATGTTTATAGAGGAATTAACAATAAACTTCTTATGGTGGTGATGTAAGAAATTTGAAGATTCTTTAACTCACATTATTTGGTCTTGTTCTGTTATAGCTTTATTCTGGCTTCAGGTTAACATGTATGTTAACATTGTAGGAAGAGAGCCATATTAGTTTATGGTAGCCAAAAATCAGAAGGAATTTTCTGACTAACGTATTTTATTAAAAGATACACATTTTTATGAAGTGCAGTTCACTTCCTCTCAGTTTACGAAAGCTTATGCCTTTTAATAAAATTTGTTAGTTGGAACAGATGCTACCAGACTCCTCCTGATATACATTAATATAATTTTGGGAAGAAATATTATACTTAAGGATCTCAATGTCATGTTGAATTATATTCCTAAAATCTGACTTTATCAATCTTGATGTAAAGCAAAGAGGATAATCCAATGTAACTAGAAAGAAAGTAACTTCCCTGATTTTAAAGGATGGATTCAGGATATGAGTTATCTACATTTGAAAAGTCTTTGTGGTTTAAAATTGTGAAGATGACATATTATGTTGCTGTATGGTCCAGATGTAATGATAACCTCAAGGAGTGAATTAATTCTATATAGGTATTTATACTTATCATATGGACTTTTTGTTAATTGGAGTTTTTGTTATGTTTAATTCATTTAACCATTATAATATATCTAGTTTTTAATTTTATTATTGGTATACAATATAGATTTTTTTCTTTTGTATTTTACTATTTTAACAATAAGTTGAAAAAGAATAATTAACATAAATATGTTTAATCTATTTTTCTATACATCTTTCTATACAGTTTATCCCTTATATAAATATTTTTTACAAACTGATTTTTATAACACTTCCTAACCAAGAAAGATGGATGACAGATTCCATTAACTGCTACTGCTGATGCTACAACAAAGCTACTTTTGTAGATCAAAATGTTTTAAGATAAAAGAAACCTGTGCTTTTTATTTTTTTACATCTCTGTATAAGTTATTGGTAAAATCAAGTCTATGACTGCGTTGCACTGGAAAAAGTTGAGACGGTATAGTTTCTACTTGATATGGAGGTGGGAAAGAAAGAGAATAAGGGCAGAAAAGAGAGATTTCAAGAGATGACTGAAATTAAGAAACTAAACTGATTTATCCAGAAATTTAGGCAAAATACTTGCAATATTTTAAACTCCCAGCATATTCTAAGTCAGCATGAATTCCCAGTTTGCAAGGTGAAATATTTGAATCTAGACAAAATTTGCCTGCATTAATACAGTATTGTCTAAAAGTCAGCACAACATACTGCTTCGTAATATTATATTGGGAGAATAGTCAATTAACTGATTCCGACAATGCTCTAAGGACCCATTTGAAGGACGAGACCTTGCTCATCTGAATAACATATAACTAAAAG
Source organism: Candoia aspera (assembly GCF_035149785.1). NCBI lineage: Eukaryota > Metazoa > Chordata > Lepidosauria > Squamata > Candoiidae > Candoia > Candoia aspera. Next base: position 171,884,458 of record NC_086153.1, on the reverse strand, counting down.
AATCATAAATTTACCCCAAATCATGGCTTCTCTTTGTGGATTGGAAAACACCAGAAGAGTGTTGAGAGCAGGCTGCCTTCCCTGCATACAAACAGGCCATTTGTAAAACTTAATATTAAGTTTTCATTTGCCATTGCTAGATATATTTGGATCGAGATGAAAAACTGATTTTAGTGCAACTATTTAATCTTGGTTATACCATGGATCAAGATGGAAATGCCAACTAAAAAGAAAAAAAAGTTTAACTCTTAATTCTCTCCTAGAAGGTTCTCCCCTATTCAAGCCACTTTAAAAAGATTAGCCAAAGTTTTGTAGTCAGAACAACTATGATAGGAAATTTAAGCTGTTCTTGGAGAAAGATGCTAATAAGCACTCACTATTTCTAATTTCACCATGGATAATTCAAGTGATCTAGTCTCATCAGCTCTTTAGACTTTAAACATTTTTCAACTGCAACTTAATATTCAAGTACAATATGCAAAATGAAATTCAAGATGAAATCCATTCATCTCATTCCACCTCTTTATATCTTCCTGCTACCAAAATGAAATCAACACAGCCGAGATGTCAGAATGGCTTAATTCTAACATGATAGCAGGATACATAACAAAAAGTGTTATAATAAAAAGCGATGTGTTGAAAGTGACACAACACTTATACAAAGATAGTCTTGGACACTTGATTTTCAATGCAGTCTTTACAAATCAAGTGTGACAGTCTATTCTGATATAAACCTAGAAACATTTCCATTTCATTGTCCATGTCTACTTTCTGTATCTGACTTAATGTCAGAAAACACTAATTCTCTGTGCCAAATAAAGCATATACATTCTGTGAATTCGTATATTGTTTCCAAATTTATCAGTTAAATGCCTGAACTAATAGCATATTAGTTGGCATAATGGAAGAAAAAGGGGTTAAGAAGGAGAACATAAAAATCAAGACAAGGGCTCATGTGTTGTTCTATGACACGAGGGGCCAAACACACATTCAGGAAGCTCAGAAAACCTGATTAGAAGGAGATATCCTTCTTCCACCATTACTTCCGAGCAGCTGTATTTGACCTTGTAATTCAGGAGCTAGTATATAGTAGCGAGTGTGCAAATTATCCTGAGCTCAGAACATTCCAAATTTAAATATATGTTCCAAGAATTTTGTGCCAATGCTGGAGGGAAGCCACTGGTTCTATACCAAGCTCAAGTACAAACATGGCTGTTTCAACATTTTTATTTGTGGCCCCTGATCAGGACAAAAGCACCATAATTTTCTCCAAAATAAAATGCAACACTATTATTATTATTATTATTATATTTTTATCCCGCCTTTTTATGTATTTTGCTCAACTCAAGGTAGTGAACATACCTAAAACTCTGGAGTCCCTGGTGCTCTCTGAGCCTTGTTGTTTTCTTGCAGACGTTTAATTGCCAGACTAGGCAACATCTTCAGTGTGAACAGGGAGAGGGCCTTGCTCTCAGTTTATATACCATGGCTTGCCCTGCTTGTGTTGGTGGGGGTGTTGTTCTCTCCTTGGGAGTTCCTTGATTGGGCTGTTGTTTGCTGCTGGGTTGATTGCCTGAGTTAATAGTTCCTTGATTAGGGTGTATCGTGCTGTTCGATGGTTCATCTGGTGTTAATCCTAGTGTTGATTTTTGCATATCTGGGTGTTGATTGCTGGCAAGGGAGTGTACTGGCCTTTTGGCTTTTCTATTGTCTCTTTTGAATGGTATGTAAATGTTGTTTACCTCTATGTGTCTGTTGATGGCTGCTTTGTCTGAGTGCCAGGCTTCCAGGAATTCTCTGGCGTTTTGGGATTTGGCTTGGTTTAGGATGCTCACAGCTTCCCAGTTGAAAGTATGGTTAAGTCTGTCCACGTGTTGTGAGATTAAGGAGTTCTCATCGTGTCTTCTGACTGCTAGTTGGTGTTTGTGGATGTGCTCTGCTAGTCTTCTGCCTGTCTGTCCTACATAGTGGCATACCTAAAACTCCTGTCTCCTATTTTCCCACAACAAGAAACCTGTTGAGTTGAGAGAGGGGGACTGGCTCAAAGTCACCCAGCCAGCTTTTCGGCCTAAGGCAGGCCTAGAACTCACTATCTCCTGGTTTCTAGGCCAGCACCTTCACCACTACACCACGTACTGTATAAAACTGCATGATAAATTGAGCTGGCACAGAATTTCACTACTTTTTCTGCCTTTCCAAAACAGAAAATTTTGCAATACTTCTTGGAATCTTCTCTTTAAAAAGGTACAGTGGTGTGTAATTGCAAATCTCTGTATTAAGAACAGTGTAGGAGTGCAAGGATTTTATCTCAACAAAACTATTTGGGCAGAATATGTCAGAATCTTCCTTTCCAAAGGGCTAATGGGAGAATGCACAAACATAAAGTCTTTTCCATTGTAGTGCCTGCCCTCTTAAACAATCTCTCCTCCCTACAACCCATAGTTGACCCTAATCCCACTAGCCTTCAGAAAGGCACTTAAAACCTGGCTTTTTCCCTGAGCAACAGAGCTAGGCTTGACACAGAAAGGTAATAATTCCTGAGTTCCTGATTGCCTGTTAAGAACTGTGTATTGCGTTCCACTTGTCCTGCTGCCCTGCCAGCCCTGCCATCCTGCACTCCGCTCATTCTGCCACCCTGCCAGCCCTGCTGCCCTGTGCTCCGCTCACCCTGCCGGCCTTGCCGCCCTGTGCTCTGCTTGCTCTGCCACCCTGCCAGCCCCCTTGCATAGGGCCAGGCAGGGCACACCTCGTTAGCAGCAGGAAGATGGCGAAGGTCAGCTGGAGGCAGCAGGGCCAGCAGAGCGGCAAGGGGAGTGCTGAGATTGTTATTGCTAAGCGATGCAGTCACATTTTACAACCGCATTACTTAGTGACAGAAATTCCGGTCCCAATTACCATCATAACTTGAGGACTACGTGTACTTTCTTCTATAGTAGAATTGTGGAGCTAGAATAGATAACTTTGTTTATCAACTCCAATTCCTTGCTCTATGAGGAATATAAATTAAAGCATCCTTGCCAGATAGCAGTCCAGCCTTTGCCAGAACATATGTATATAGTGAAGGGGAGATAAAATGAAGGAAGATTCCATGTATGCTACATTGAATTCTGAGAGAAAAACTGGAATATAAATTAAATAAATAAAATTTCCATTTTAGTTCTGCTTCTTGAGTATTAATATTAAAATTAATGTTGTAATATTTAAATTTGGTAAGCATTCCTCTACCTCTTCATCTTAGTCATCAATAAAATAATTTAATGATACCAGACTGAGTACCAAACTGTGTGGTAAACTACTTGATACCTCCCTTACATTTTATCACCAAGTATGTCTAAACTCTTTCTGAATACAACGTTTAAGCCAGTTGTGGATCCACTAATAGCCATGCTTCCAACCCTACTTAACAGTCTTGCTAATGAGATTGTCAGATGCTTTCTGAAATTATGATATATTATGTCTACTGTATCTACTGAGGAAGGTTTTTATTTTTTGCACCTTCGAGTCGTTCTTGACTTCTGGCAACAGTTTCCTTGCCAAGATTTTTGGAAGTGGTTTGCTATTGTCTTCTTCCTAGAATTGAGAGTGACTGGTCCAAAGTCACCTAGCTGGCTTTGTGCCTAAGGCAGGACTAGAACTCATGGTCCCCTGGTTTCTGGCTGGTGTGTTAAACCACTATAGGTAGTCCTCATTTAGCGACCACAATTGGGACTGGCAGCTTGGTTATTAAGCGGAGCGGTCTCTAAGTGAAACTGTGACTGTGCTTATGATCTTATTTCACCTCTCCTTTGCTTTACAGACCTGCAAAGGTCATAAATGCAAGGATTAGTTATAAAGTTACTTTTTCATCACCGTTGTAACTGCGAATAGTTGCTAAATAAGGACTACCTGTACAACAAACTGGCTCTCACTAAGGATAACCTTAGTTAAGATTAGTATCACAATTGCCATATAAAATATGACAATATGTTTTTGACATATTTATGCTAACTTATGGTAATCACTGCAATTTCTTCTAGGCAGTTTGAGATTGATCCCTTTATAGTGCATTCTAGAATCTTTCTGAGTACATTTGAGAGTGGTGCTCCTTTTCACAAAAAGGGACTATATTTGGACTCCCCCATTCATCAGATACTTTACAATGTTCTCCAGGATTTCTCAGTGCTAATGCACAAAATTAAGCCATCAGCAACTGATTTCAGCACCCTAGAATGCAGTTTATTTGTCCCTGGAGATTTAAATTTGTATAAGGAGAATAAATGTTCCCTGACCATATTTCTATCCTTTTCAAACTTAAGTCTTACCCCTTCTAACCTGTCCTTTGCCAACTTATTTGGCATTACACTTCCTAAGCCAGAACTCTTACCCATTTTGATATAGAAATACTAATGATGCAAAATAGATGAATAAGAACCTTTCTTTTTCATGCAATGATTTTTTATTTTATACTTTGGTTGAGAACACTGAAAGATGAGAATACACAAATGTCTTACAAATTGATGACCAAAATAGAGCCGTTCACCATATCTCTGTATTTTACAAGTGCTAGAGATTTTTACATATCTTTTCTTTTTTAAAATAACTTCTGTGAGTCTTGGGAATAGATTCATCAATTCATCAATTCATCAATTCATTCGTCTTCTTGCCACTACCAATAGGCACCCATAGTCTTGTTTCCTGTGTCTCAGATTCCTTATGATCTGAAGATAGAAGGAACATGGGAAATGAGAAGAATTTAGAAGCTTTGGAGTTATTTATTACAAATATTTTTACCTCAGCCTTCAAATGATTTCCCAGGATAGTCTGCAAAAGTAATAAAAATACAGTACGAATACAATAAAACAGTTTAAAAGAAATATACAAAGAACAGCAGAAAATCCCAGGAAAGATCAAAGGAAATTAAATTAAAAAACCAAAACAGAGAAATAAGAAAGGCTTTAGTGATGGAATGACAACAAAGCAGGTTGACCAGTTGAGTCTCACTGTTACAGTAAGTGGGAAGAAAATATGATGAAGATCATTGTTTTGGTGTAATATAGGCACAGCATTCTGTATGAGGGTTATAAAACTGAAACATAAGAGTTAAAAGGTTTAGGTACTCCTACAAAAGGAATACTTGGTGCTCAATCATTGTAGCAGTAGTGAGATCAAAGCCATCTCTTTACTAAGACTAGAATCCAAAAAATTGGACCTCCAGCCAAATTTCATTATCTGTTTATTTAATGGCCACTCCTCAGGTTCAAAAGGTCACCATACCAAATAAGGAGCTGTTGTTTGACAAGCAAAAGTCTAGAAATACTTTGGCTATATGAAACTACAGTACTTGTCTTTTGAGTTCTGGACTAGAAGTATTACAGCGGTTAGGGTTTTCATTTGCCATTTTCTAAGTAATGAGTTAATTGCCCATACAGAGCCACCCCCCCTCAAAAAAACTCCAGTTCCTGTTATTTTTAAATCTGCTATTTAGGCAGCATGAATTTATGGATTTATGAGCAAGGTGTGGTGCACTCACATTATTTACTGGTCTCTAAATTTCCTTTACGCTTTACCTTCTCCTTAGGTTATGGCAAATTTATTCCACCTCACAGCTAGACACTTAAAAAGTTGAGATTCATGAGATATCTAGATGTGTACATGCAACTGGATGTGTATGGAATCTCTGTTTCTTGGTACAAATTTCACAGCATGCCCATATGCCTCTCTGTCTGAAGATAAAACTCTAGTAGCTGTCTGAACAATTTTAGAACATAGGAAAGAGTAAAGGCCTACATTTGTGCATCACATTTGGACAATTAAATAAAAAGTGATGTTATCCTTTAAACATCACATTCACAATAGCTAAAGACGAGAAACCAGAAGCTTGCAATGCATCTATTGCAGCGGAATTTATGAAGACATTGCATTTTCACATGTCTTCACTATAGGCATATACTGTAGCTGGAATAATCGTTTTCAGAATGTGCAAGTCAATTGCTGCTGACATTTCATTTCCATTTTATAAAATGATTGGGAAACAATTGAGCATTTGAAAAACAGATATAATTGATCCAATATACATCACACATGCACATATTGTTATTTCATTGTACGATATAGTAAAAGAATTCATAGTATATATGTGTGCGAATGCACATATATGCATGCACGCAGAGAAACAATAAAAAATATAATGGGTGAAACCTGCTTAAATATAAAATGCCCGAAGACAAATTGTCCTTGTCCCTGAAAAGGAGGGAGGAGAATAGGTTTCAGGTGGCTCTTGGTATACAGCTTACTTGAAAGGGAAATGAAAGCCTTCTTCCTCCACAGGCTTTTTCAGCTGGTGTCAAACTTACTCCAGCCTTTATCCTATCACATCAAACCTTATTCATGCGGCTGTTTGGAAATCACAACAGTGATTTACTTTATCCTTGTCCTAGCAATACCTTGTGGGTACTCTATAGGTTTATTTCATTCTCCTTTTTTTCCTGACTTCCTTCTCATTGGCCAAGGACACTTATACATTTTACAGGAAAAAGGAAGTATCCAGAAACTCTGGATACAGGGGAAAAATTAGCTTTCCTCCACGGTATAGTAGAAAACATCCAGCCCTGTCACTGGACCACTCACCTCTCTGCTGCACAAATTTTCCAGCAAATATTCACCTACAATAACATGAGGTAAATGGGAAGGTTTCTCCACAGACATCACATCTGGGGGCTTTCGAAAGGAGGAAAATTATCCAGATAATCCATGGTTATCAAAGAGAGTTCTGTGAAACCACATTTTTGCTCAAATTAAATTTCAGTTGAAACTGAGTGATAAGGGCATTTAAATTAGGATAGCAATTTTTGTATTGGCTTCTGAAAGATGCCTACATTTGCTGTAAGATCTTTTTGATATCAAAGCAACCAGCTTAGAAAGATGATTGTGACCAAAAGAAGTTGCTAAAGATGATGGAGGTAAGGACAAATCTTAGTACTTATAAAATAAATAAATAAAATCCTAGTAACAGAATCTATATACTACTAAAACTTTCCTGTTTGTCTGTCTGTAACCTTCAATTGGGCAAAACAGTGCATCATAGGGCAACAATTTTTGAATCAACCTACCTCAAATGGGCTAACTTAAAGAATGCATCGAAAATCCAGGATCCATTACTCTGGTGGAATTGAAATTTGGAAAAGTTATGGCTGCTTCAGCACTGCCATGGTCAGCTGCAGTCATGTGATCAACATTTCCAACACTCCCTGCCAGCTTCCCACAAATCAATAGGGAAGCCAGCAGGAACTGTGAGCTCTTTTGAGGTGATGATGGCACTATATGCCTCAGGGACTGAAATTTGGCAAAGTAGGCTGGCAGGAAATATGAACTCTTCTGAGGTGATGACAGCACTGTACAGCATTGTGGTAAAATAATAATAATAACCTAATTATGCTGTGTGGAAAGAGAGGGGGAATGTCATGGTCAACAGATGTCACCAAACACTGGGAAGTGGCAAGGAGGAGGAGAGAACAAGAATCAAATAAGGCCAGGACCACATGACTCCAGGACCAAACAGTCAGGACAAATAACATGAGAGAAGGAGAGACAGAGGAAGAAAGGCGTGCATGTCTCCAGAATGACAACAAGAGGTACAGAAGGAGAAGATGGGTAGAGAATGCACGTCTCCAGGATCAGAGACAAAGAACAAATAGCAAAAGAAATGAACAAACAGAGGATGAAAGGGCTGCATGTCTCCAGAATGACAGTGAAAGCCACAGAATGAGGACACAAGAAGAGACGGAGGAGGAAAGGGAAGATCAACTCAGAATATGTGGCAAACAGTAATTACTTCCTCAACATGACAAGACCCGCCTTCAACAACAAGACCTCAACAGAGAAAGAGCAAGGGAAAATGCATGACTCGCAGGGCACAATATTTCTGCTGATGTTGGTGTGATGGGCAAAGTCTGCCCTCACTGTCATGCCTTCCTATCCCTGGAGAAACTGCCAGTTCCTGCTGTATGAAGGGAAGGGTCAGGATAGGCAACTTGCAACTTCTACTTAATGAACTCAATTTATACAGCAATGATGAATCTACTGCAAACGAGTTCAAGAAGAACATCAGACAATACAACTGCCTCTTCCAAATGACATCCTTTTGGGCCATCCTTTGGTTCTCTTCCTACACATCTTTCTTCTTTAATAAACTGATGTTTTCTTCTTTAATTTTCAAACCAAACCAATAGCAATCTGCCCATAGTGATTCTGTTTCTCTGTTTAGGTAAGGAAATATTTCTGAAATGATGACTCAATGGATCATGGGTTGTCTAGTTACAGTATAACCAAGCCAAAAATGATGTAGAACTTGATTTGGGAGTTCAGCCAGAAGAGAATTATAGTGATCAATTGCAGCCATAACAAAAGCATGAAGTCTCGGGCAGGTAATATTCTGAGATGGAAAAAATCCCGTAGCCTTAGAAATGTGGCTTTAATATATTCCTATTGGTTCTTCAAATTGACTGTTACACTGAGGTGCTTGACAGAGTTGGTAGAAAATAATTGGATATTAGCCATAACATTCCCCAGAATCAATAAGTAATTTTGACAGGTAAATCAATGGAATATCATTTCTACTTGAGTTCACTTTCAAAGAGTCAGCGCCACCAAATGCTGATCATGCAGTACCTCAATAGAGAGGAGAAAGATCCTGTTTCCATATATTGCCATGATGGGTGGGGATGTATTCAACTGCCAATCATTCAGATAAAAGTCAGGACAGACATTTTTCATTGGTTCTTTCTCCATATTCAAGTACATAAGGAGATCCTCTCTCAAGATTTAACTAGACATCTGCCTATTACCCCACAAGCAAGTCCTGTGATAATACAGCAGCCACTTCAGAGCTGAACAACAACAAATCAGTCCTAACAGTTGCTACTTAAATTAACCAATTTGTAATCTCACCATTTACATGTACTATAGTAAAGCCCTGTATTGTTTTTTATATAAGATACAAAAGGCTCTCTTCTGTCATTGCTTTCAAATTTCAGATTTTGAAGGGGTATAGTGCAAATCTTCCTGGTCAATCTCTAGCTAGCTTGCAAATTTCATCTCCCTCCAAGGTGAGGGGGGGAGTCTTAATCCAGTTCTTAATCCCCATCTAAACCTCAGTTTGGATTTATTGTTTTCCAAGCTCCAAAACAGATCCCCACTAACCAGATGGGATGATCAATAGAGATCATCTTTATATTCCTCTCCTGAGTACTCCAGGGAGTTGGGTATCATTCAAATGAACAATTACGTTAATATACCTAGCCTGTAAATGTGATGCATCTAATGACATAGGATGATTTTACAAAGGGTTGAGGTTAACCAAATAAAAATGAAACTTCAGTCAGATGATTTTACTTAGCAGATGAAGTGTCCTAACAGTCAGGAATCACGCTGAGACGAGGAGTAGGTCTCTAGTGTTTATTACTGCTATATTAAACAGAATCCTAACAAACTGAAGAAGCATGGGAAAAACCCAGACGGATAAACCCCGAAAGTTAAGGCGGGTCTGATCTGTGTCTCTTTGAATGGCTGCTTAATTCCTCAGTACTACGCATGCGTTTCCCCCCCTGGATAGAGGCCCCCTCCTGCTTGCCATCAGTACTCATGACATGAAGTGATATATTCATAGGGTTAAACTTGGGAAGGCTCCTGTATAAAATGAGCCCTAAAAATTGTTAAGGGGCCCACCATTGAGCTTTTTAGTATACTCATCCAAAGTCTGTATGTGCATGAAAGTGTGTGCACTTGCAGAATTAAGGGAATGTCTAAAGACACTTGCCAAGAACCCACAAAAATTAAGATGTAGCTCTTTATATCTTAATCTTTCTTGGCTTTACAGTTGAAAAGAAAAGCATATTTCTGTAAAGGGGTATGTGTATTGTATTCATATTCTTGCCAAGTCATCTCTCTCTGAAATTGCCCTTACACATTTATTTTACATTTTTCCTTGTTTTTATGTTTCTTTATTTTATTTTGATTAGCAACTTTTTATTCATATTTCCAATTGTAAAACTGGCAACAGAGCCCCTTCCAACCCTATGATCCTGTGAAACATGTTCTGTTAGAGGAACCATATTGTATGCTTCAAAGACAGGCTACAGAGAGGTTAGGCAAAGGCTTATTTTTTCCTACAGATTGAATAGACTCAGAGTCTGAATTCTACAGACAATTTGGACTGGGCATAATTTATTGCCAGGTGGAAATTTGTAAACAATCTATGATTCATAGGCTGAAGATGTACAAGTCTTAGGCAAACACTTCAAAATCAGTCCTACATTTGTCTGCAAGTTTCAAAATACAAAAACCTTTGCTGTGTTCTTATTTGTTCAACTTGCAAGAGTCGTGACAAAAATTAACATAAGCAGGAAACAAGAACAGCCATGCTCACTTAGGAATGGGATTCCTGACATGCCTCTCAAAGGCAATGTGTGTTCCTCAGCCCTGGAAAAAGGTGGCAAAGTAGAAATGTTTTGAGCAATCTTCATCATTTTCTTCAAGTGAGCAAAAAAGATGTGGGAAATGAGCCAGGGTAGCTAATATGGGCTGTGACACTATCACCTTTTTACTTGGCCAGTAAGAAATTTTAGAAGAGTAATGTTGGAAGGTATGAGAATTTTCCCTGCCTTGGCACAAATGAATATAGGTATGTGACTGATCAATGGCTTGCTGAAAACTGTCATCCTTTTGCCCACTAATCCATGCACTGAACATGGGCACCTTCAGAGAGAAAGCCCATGTTTCTGTGCAAGCTTTCTCTGTTGAAGTCATTGATTTCAGGCTGTGTTGGAATCAATGACATCCCTGGGGGAGTGGAAGTATGATGTGTAAAAATCTGCAAGATGGCTGATGCATTCCAAACCAAGCCCCATCCCTTTTGTACATGTGTGCATGGTCAACGCCCTACGAAAGGGGTGGAGCCTGAATCATGATGCTCCTCCAGCCTTTGCAGATTTTGCCCTAACCTTGTGGATACCACTGGTTGGAATCCTATATACACAGAGATTGTTCTGCATAAACTGCATGTGTAGGTTATCATCATTTGAAGCTTGATATGTATGGATAGGTCCAACAAAAGCATGTGAAGTTGGGTGTACATAGCACTGCTTCTCTTTAATCAAGCTGAGCTCCCTTCATGCAGTTAAAACAAGATGGGAATTAGTGAGGAACACATGCGATAGAAGAAGAGAGATTGGTAGTGAGAGATGACTTGTGAGTCAGGCCTGCGTAATAGCTTATATATTATATATTATATATTACAACTTATTATAATATAACTATTCTGTTACACTATAACCACTCTTACCTTGTGGAGCGTGCCATGGGCTTTAAGGCATTTTCTTTTCTTTCATAGTCCAAAGCAAGTAGGTGGTTAAACAAGCAGTATAATGACTTATTAGTTCTTGGTTGTATTGGGCTTTGTAGAGTTGAATGAATCTCCCTCAGGTTATAAGAGAACAGAAAACAGAAAAAATGAGCAATAAGCAATTAATCCCTCAGAGAGAGAACTCCATTTGCATAGCGAGATAAGCATTCTGTCCCTTCATGGTTGTGAAAGGCAATATATCTACTGTACATAAATAAATTCTTCCCACTGATTTCACTGGAAGGTACTTCCAAAGAAGCATGCTCCAGTAATCCCCTACCATTTTCCATAAACTGAAAGATGTTTCATGACAGACGGCAGTGAATATGTCACAAGAATAACACACTCCCTTAGTGTCTTTTAAATATTTGCATATTGTCTGCAGTGTCTTGCTCACATGCATGACAGGAGCACTACCCAAGCCAGAAATGACAAGTAGCATGTTATACATTGATGTTTATGTTGCATAAAGCCAAAGACATATACAGGATAAAGCTGGCCATGTTAGACTATACAACCAAGAGCTCTATTTGTAACTGCTGAATTGAAATTATTGTATTCTTTCTGACCTTGCAAGCATCAAATAATTATCATTTACAGTTTGCTATTAAGAGAACCTTTGGGAAACATGTACTTGTGTTTGTGCATGTGTGTGTGAATGACAGAGAGAAAATAGATGAAAGGATTAAAGCTCCAGAGGAAACTAAAACTTTATAGAGACTAGAAGATAAATGTGCTGGAGTGGTCAAGGTACCGGAGTGGGACCCAGGTTCAAGTCTGTATTCAAGTATAGAACTGATTGGGTGGTTTGCGGTCAGACATTGCCTTTCAGTCCAACCCTACCCTTCAGAATTTATAAAACAAAACATAATGAAGAGACATCTATGTATATTGCCTTGAGCTTCTAAAAAGTTTATAAATACATTAGATGGAACCAAAGGACCAACATATAACATTAGCTTATCTACTTGATATATACACACATACACACACACACGTATGTATGTACGTACGTACGTATAAAATTATGGAGATTACATTGCTAAGACCATATCATTCCCAGTGGTATCCTCTTAATGGTATCATAAAAGTGCTTGGGTTCCAGTCAGCCAACCACACCTTACCCAGGATTCTCTATTCTACACACTCACTCTCCACTTCTCCCATCCCCAGCAGCATAGCCTACCTAATTCACATGGCTTGTTGGTCTGGTTCCCCACATTTCTGCCCCTAAATATCCTTCTGTTGTTGTCCTGATATGTTTGTGTGTAGTTGTGTGTGATGGATTTCATGGTGATGAATAGAACAATGAATGGAATCCACCACCATTCACATCCTTATTTGAAAAAAAAAAACCTGTAGAATTACAAATATATTTTGAAATTATATTTCAGTGCAGGTGAGAATTAAATTGTTTTGTTTAAAGTTTATTTAATAGATGTATGTACTGCTTCTTTTACCAAAGAGTCTCAATAAATACATAAATAAATAAATAAAGTGTGACTTAAGACCTGAGTAAAACCATCTGTTAGGCATAACCCTGTTGGAAAATGTGTATACTGGGTAATCATGTAAGTTGCATACAAAAATACATAGTCTAAACATATATATATAAAATCTGTATGCCAGCTACTGTGGATTTTCCAGACATTTTTTTAAAGTTTACTGAATATACAGATACAATAAATAATATATCTGTCCATGGAGCTTGATATGGATTGGATTCCCATTGATCCTCACATCCCTGATAGATGCTGCTACTTAACTATAAAAGGATACAGGTGCCCCATTCTTCTGAATTTCAGAGACAAAGGGAATTAATATGCTTCAAGGCTTTTTCATGCTAGGAGAAAATTTGGGTGATGCAAAGGTAAAAGCACCTTTCAAAAGTGTTAAAGTGTCTGAGTGCCAAGACAAATCAGCCACCAATAGACACGTAAAGATAAATCTCATTTACTCATCATTCAAAAGAGACAATCAAAAGCCTAGGAAGGAAACAAACATCCTAGAACACATCGCCTCCAGTAGCCCACACCCAGGTCAGCAGGAAGATAACCAATTAGGGAAGAAACACTGCCCTAATCAAGGCACCATCAAGGAGGTAATGACATCCCCACCAAGACTGGCAGGCAAGCTACTATATACAAATAGTCAGGAGACTCCACTCTACCTTGCATTGATGATATGATCTACCTGGGTAATGAAACATCTGCAAGAAAGCACCCAACCTCAGAGAGCACCAAGAACCCAACAATTCAACCCTGAGCTACATATATTCTCTACTATTGAAAGTTCATATTTGCTTCTTTCTCACAGAAGCAGATGCTGGGGCTCAAGCAGTAATGCTATCAGAAGTATAATTCTTTTGTCCCCAGCTGCGCCCCACCTCCCAAAACATCTCCACAATGTGACAGAAGTCCAGTAGGACTTGTTAAGCTATTTCTAACCCTGGCAGGGGTAGTTAGGTGGGCAAGGAGCCTTAGAAACCACAAGTGAGAGAGGAAGGATCAAAATTCCTCAATCATATACATACTTTTGAGAAAGCAAGCTAACCATTATGTATTAAGATATATGAGAAACTATTTGTTTATTATCACATTTGTACCCTTCTGCAATCCTGAAGGACTCTCCATCGTTCTCACACAGTGGGTGGGAAACAACATGATAGCAAATCTGACAGTTACAACACCAAATGATAGATGGATACAGGCTAGCCATTGCAAATAGATGCTGTTACAGAGGGTGGAGCAGAAATCAAAATAGAGGGTTTGAACATTGTTCCTATATACAGGGCTTGTTCTTGAATCACAACAGCTGGTGATGTTCTTTGATATGGCTTCTAACTTTTCTTCAGTAAATGCTACTTATTTGAAGTTCTTGGATTTCTTGTGAGTTGACTGAGTGGCTTATTCCCATCTGTGGGGTAAAGCCTGAAACTACGTGTAATATACAGCTACACTGATTGCCTCTGGAAAAACAAATCTCTCCTCTAAAAACATTGAGCCTTGCGTATCTTTTAGGTATCCTTTTATTGTCTGAATTTCCTGGGAATGATAGCACATTCCCATAGCAGCAGCAGCAGCAGCAGGATATTTCTCTGTATAATATATTTCCAAAAACATTTTGCCTTTTGTTTTTATACCTATATATGCTTTTGCATTTGCTCCCTATTAAAATGGGCACTGAAATTCACAGCCTTGTTAAAGGTTACTGTCAGAACAACGAAAACTTTCAAAATAGTAATTCCAATGTCATCTTGGAACATTGTCATCCAATGTTTTGTCTTTTGATATGAACTTTATCAAAAATAAATGGTACATTTACAATGTTCCAAACCCTTAAAATCCCACAGGACAAATTGAGACCTTTGCTGAAAAATCCTCATAAGGACCTAGCAAAATGTCTCAGGTTCAGTTTGTACCCAGATTTCAGGGAAGAACAGAGAGGACCTGCAACTTCATCTTTTTCTAGGGATGACCTGGTAAGTTAAAATACTCTTTCTGCTTTCTTTGTTGTTTTTATTTGAATCTTCAAGCCAAACTAGATATGACATGAGAGTTGCAGTGTTTCCAGTGAATGGGTTTTTAGTTTATTGTGGATTTAGTCTAACAGAGCAATAGTGAGTTCACTCAGTGCATATGTGTGTCCAGGCGATATTATGATTCTTATGGATAAGAAAGTAAATTTCTGGAGGCAGAATTTCAGTATGGAAATGTTCGCTAGAAGACGGCTAAACCCATATCCCACTACTGCCCCAATCAAATAGAAACTCTGAACTTTATTGAAGATATGACAGGAGACATCACTAGAATCTCTGCTCAATTTGTAGAACAATCTTACATAGTTTAGGTGCCAAGCCTGTTTGAAAATGCTGACATGCTCAGGCCTAATAATGAACTTAGCTCATGAAGGTGTTGTGGAGCCCAATCTTCAAAACATAGCAGCTCTCTACATGGGGCTGCCCTTGAAAAGTAGCCAGAAGCTTCAGCTGGTTCAAAATGCAGCAGTCCGCATAGTTTTGCACAGGCTAGGTTTGTGCATGTGTCACCTCTTTTGCGGGTGCTGCATTGGTTGCTGATTTGCTTCCGGGTCCAATTCAAGGTGCTGGTTATCACTTTTGAAGCCCTACATGGCTTGGGGCCAGGTTATTTGCAGGACCACCTTTCCCCAGTCACATCTACCTGGTCCACCAGAGCAGGGAGGCAGGGTATGTTGTGGGTCCCTTCAGTTAGGGAAGTACATTTAGTGAGGCCAAGGAAAAGGGCCTTCTCCGTGGTGAATCCCTCCCTTTGGAACATCATTCCCCCAGATATATGATTGGCTCCCTCCTTGCTCCTTTTCCAGAAGGCCCTGAAGACGTGGCTTTGTCAGTGGACCTGGGGACCCCAAGCCGCTTCGGAACCAATCAAGTGGCTGATATGAATGTGTTTGCTGCCACTTTGTTGTTTATTCATTCAGTCACTTCCGACTCTTCGTGACTTCATGGACCAGCCCACACCAGAGCTTCCTGTTGGTCATCACCACCCCCAGCTCCCCCAGGGACGAGTCCGTCACCTCTAGAATATCAACTATCCATCTTGCCCTTGGTCGGCTCCTCTTCCTTTTGCCTTCCACTCTCCCTAGCATCAGCATCTTCTCCAGGCTGTCCTGTCTTCTCATTATGTGGCCAAAGTATTTCAGTTTTGCCTTTAATATCATTTCCTCAAGTGAGCAGTCTGGCTTTATTTCCTGGAGGATGGACTGGTTTCTTCTTGCAGTCCAAGGCACTCTCAGAATTTTCCTCCAACACCACAGTTCCAAAGCATCGATCTTCCTTCTCTCAGCCTTCCTTATGGTCCAGCTCTCGCAGCCATATGTTACTATGGGGAAAACCATTGCTTTAACAATGCGGACCTTTGTTGTCAGTGTGATGTCTCTGCTCTTAACTATTTTATTGAGATTCGTCATTGCTCTTCTCACAAGGATTAAGCGTCTCCTGATTTCCTGACTGCAGTCAGCATCTGCAGTAATCTTCACACCTAGAAAGTCTTTCACTGCTTCTACATTTTCTCCCTCTATTTGCCAGTTATCAATCAAGCTGGTTGCCTAATCTTGGTTTTTTTGAGGTTTAGCTGCAAGCCAGCTTTTGCACTTTCTTCTTTCACCTTCATCATAAGGCTCCTCAGTTCCTCTTTGCTTTCAGCCATCAAAGTGGTATCATCTGCATATCTGAAATTGTTAATGTTTCCTCCAGCGATTTTAACTCCAGCCTTGGATTCCTCAAGTCCAGCATGTTGCATGATGTGTTCTGCGTACAAGTTGAATAGGTAGGGTGAGAGTATACAGCCCTGCCGTACTCCTTTCCCAATCTTAAACCAGTCCGTTGATCTGTGGTCTGTTCTTACTGTTGCTACTTGGTCGTTATACAGATTCTTCAGGAGGCATACAAGATGACTTGGTATCCCCATACCACTAAGAACTTGCCACAATTTGTTATGGTCCAATCTGAATTGCTGCCACTGGGGGGTGTCTATTGTGTTTTTATGGTTTTTATTTATTATTTATTTATTATTCAAATTTCTATTACTGCCCATCTCCTCCCAAAGAGGGGGACTTTTTAATTTTGTAAGCCACCCAGAGTCACCGTGTGTGAGTTGGATGGCCTTATAAATGTGTTAGATAGATAGATAGATAGATAGATAGATAGATAGATAGATAGATAGATAGATAGATAGATAGATAGAAGATTTGTCACTGAAATATTGGCAGACCTGGAATACTGGAATACAGACAAGCAAAGAAGTAGACTAGAATGTAGTAGAGGTAGTCGTTTAGCCTAGCTCTTATTTGGCACCCTTTTTAAATAAAGAATTGTGTGGATTAAGATGAGGAACAAACAACTTCTGCCAGCTAAAATCCCTTTTTACTAACTGAGAGTAATGTGGGGTTAAAATATCTGGCCCAGCATTAAAAATAATGCTGGGCCAAATATTCACCCTACTTTAAAATTGCCCCCCAACCTTCATAAATGAGGTGACTTTGAAATAGGGCAAACCATATGTGTGGGAGACAGAATTCTGAGGAAAGGTAACAGATGGTCCCTTATATTAAAAAAAGTTAGATGATACCCTATCCCCTTTAATTCCTTGCAAAATTATTTACTAGACTTAATAAGGGCATCGTTTAAATTGAGTAACTCTTCTTGTTAATATTGGGTTCTGAATCAGTTCTGGCAGTAGCTGAACATGCTTTTGGCTGGCTGATGCCAACACCTGTTTCTGGAAAGATTTATTAGCAGGATAGTGAAATAACATTTGCAGTGGGGCCAAAAGAAGGAAGCCAAAGGGAGGAGCTCGGCTGCATCACATCCAAGCCAAGTTAGCCTGGAGAAAATCCAGAATTCCAGGACCAAGTTAGGAAAGTCCTAAGAAACAGTGAGGGCTCTAAATAACTATTTTCTTCCCCATTTCTGGATTCAGTATAGGTTTTGTCAGCCGGTTTGGTCATATAGGATTAGGCAATCTATACATAACCAAATATAAATCGGCCCTCTAATTTTTAGAAAGGTGGGTTGTTGTTGTTTTGCCAGATTTTATTTGCACTTGTCCAGCATCACCTGAATTTAGATTAATGGGACTGATAAATTAGATAATATGCTCCTCTGATAACTGAAGCAAAGCCACATATTTTATAAACACCGTTCTGGCCATATTATCCCAACATTTTAATTTTTTCTCCAATATGCACATGATTGCCATTCAACATGTTAAGGCTCACAATCACTGTGAGATTTATGCAGGTCTTACCTGCTTTTCCTTATGCCTGATTTTCAATAAAACTGTATTCTATATTTTGGCAGGCAAATGCTCACTAATAATATGGCAGTCTTTCATTTGAACTCATCCAATGGTCTGTTAAATTCAGAACTATCTGTCTTAAGACACCCAAAGGATTCCCTCAGTTTCTCTTGAACAGTTAGCAAAGCTCCAGCTTGGCTCATGAGTAGTATATACTCCTGGCAAAATAAAGCAGAACTACTCTGCTTTTATTTTCTGTTTATTTCTGCTTTCTGTTTGTTTCTTATTTTTCTGCTACTGTTTGCTGCAATGGATTATCAAAGCAGTGGTATTGCACAGGTTATAAAAGTATCTCAGAGATATAATCAGTGCAAGTTTGAAGAAGAAAGCAATATAGCAACCCAACAGGGAGCTCAAAACATACACGATGAATAAGTGGAGAGGAACTAAATATGGATAAAATTGGGCAATATATTCTTAAATCTTTACTCCCAAATTGTACAGTTTGGTACAACATACTGCTAAAATGTTGGAAGCCATATTGAAAATCACATTCTTGACTATATGGTTTGATCGTTCCCTGTTCTCATCCCCAGATTATTGCCCCATCAGTATAGTAAAATTATAGCTATATCCGAATAAAAATTATTCACTTGTACAATCAAATGTTCTATTCTTGTAGGAAGTGCAATTTTGGATGTAAAATGGGTTGCAACCAAGGCATGGATAACTGTTGCTAACTTCAGCCAGCTCTGGCAGGATTGCAGCTGGCGCATTGACCATAAGTGGGTAAACATACTCCTTGCCACAGGTCCCACTTTCAAAGCAGGTGACAGTTGGGAGTCAAGGAAGACTCCCAAATTGGGAACGTGTTCTTTCTGGGGGCAGGTCCAGATGTATCTGGGATAAACTGACTCTTTTGGATCCCATCCCATTGGGTTTTTCTCCAAGATATGATAGTGAGACTGCTCTGGCCACCTTGGTGCATGGCCTCCACTGAATGACTGAATGATCTCTCCCAGAAGTTTCCATGTAGACATTAAATCATACAGAAGAGAAGATAGAACCCTGTGGAATGCCATAGCTGCATCTGATTGACTTTGCTTGCCAAGAGAGTTGAAAATTGACCATAGGGAGTTTCTGACCTTCTGGTTCCCCTCCTGAACCTCTTTACGGAGGAGATGCCATGCAGTACGGAAAAGCAGTGCTGGCCTAATCAGACAGTACAGCAGATAATTAATGTGGTTCTGAGTGAATCTCAGAATAAAAGCCATTGTAGATTTTAGAGGCAAAACAGTATGATTTCCTCTCTATAGTCACTGCCAAGTGAGCCGGCAGGCTTTCCTCACTTCTTGGCAAATAAGTGCTGCCAAGACTAGAGACCAAAATATTATATATTACAGAGCCTTATTTGCAACTGAACCAAACAAGCCACAAAGGTAAGAAAACGGATGCCCATCATTACTTCCCAAATGAAGCCTCTATGTGCAATATTCCCCATTTCCCTATGAAACTGCCTTGTTCAAAGGCTGATAATCAGCAAGCCCTCTGGGGAGCAGCAGGCAGATGGAGGGTGAGCCAGAAGGCTTAAAGAACTGCTGCTGCACTTTCCTTTTCACTCTTGAGAGACGGAGAGAGAGAGGGAGGGAGGGAGGGAGGGAGGGAGGGAGGGAGGGAGAAGAATAGACTCTCTTTGACCTTGATGTACGATACTGTGAAATCCAGGGTCTCTGAGAATAGACTATGATATAATTTTAGATCATTCATATTGAGTAAAGCCCTGAATAATATGAGTAGAGAAGACACCAATTTCCTCAAAGCACTTGGGCAGATAAACAGTCATCCAGATAGAGGCTGTGTTCCCACTTGCACCTAATCATGGCACAAACATCCTCTGGCAACATCTTTTTCTGCCGTGTCCCCATGACATTGCCTTCATCTCGTTTTAGTTTGAGTGACACAAGCTTATGTCATCCTCAGCTATACCCATGTTCCATGAATATTTCCCCCTTATTTCTTCTATCCAAGGATAGCCTCAAGGCTGTTAGGCTTTGTTACATATTACCTTGAACAGAGGACAGGTAACTGCAGTCACCTGAAACAAGCAATAGAGGTAGGATAGGGATTGCCAGGGAGGACAGCAAATTTCCTGTTGGTATAGTTTTCTGCTGACTCAAGGATGGGTGGAGAGCAGAGGACGGCTTTTAAAGGAAATAGTGACATATAACACCAAACTGTCCAAGTTTTGGTCCCAGGCTTTCATTGGATTGGCATCCTGACAGCTAGTTTGACAGACAAGCTAGAGTGAAGCATTAGTTTGGGTATATCTGGGAAAAAGTGAGAACTCTAGTGGAAATCTTGCAGGATTTAGTTTTTGCACTGGCCCATTTTTCTTTTTTTTCCCCTCCCTTTTTAAATCTGAATTGGTCCAGAATTAAATAGCTGCTTTAGCACGGTATATTCTGTGTGACAGCACTAGAGACATTGACGCTGAATTTTTATTAAACTTATCACAATAGCCTAGGTATGTTATATGTTTCCAGGGAGAACTGGAATAAAGAAACTAAACTTTGTGAGCTTGCTGAGGATCCATGATATTATTATTGTTATTGTTTCCTGCCTTTTAAAATATATTTTGCTCAACTCAAGGCAGTGAACATACCTAATACTCCTGCCCCCTATTTTTTCTACAACAACAACCCTGTGAGGTAGGTTGGGCTGAGAGAGAGGGACTGGCTCAAAGTCACCCAGCCAGCTTTTCTGCCTAAGGGAGGCCTAGAACTCACCTTCACCTGGTTTCTAGGCCCCTTTCAAAGCATAGAAATGAAGAGGCTCTATCAGAGTTGTATGCTTAATAATGAAAATGTAGCATGCAGTAGCTACATGACATCGATGTTGTGCCAGTCTAGTCTGCAATTCTGAGGCATCAGCATATGTTTTCCACTGCATGACAGTCTTTCAAGGGATTGTTCACACATGCTTGTTTCATAATTTGGTAACCACATGTGCACATGAACATGCAGTTATTGCAAATCAAACATCACACATAACATTCCTATTGCCTCAAATCATCTCTAATGACATTTTCAGTAGCAATATGTAAAATCCATGGATGTTTTTCCCCCTCATAATCTTGGATGTCTACAGAAATACTACGAAGTATCTTTATTTACTCATAGGAACTGCATCTATGAATTGCTTATTCATTTGGATACACCTCAGCATGTCCATTTCATTTAGGGGTATCTGCATCTGAAAATTGTTGCTGCTGCACTTTTTTCAATGAAATGCATATTTGTATGCACATTGAAATACCCCCCCCCCCATTCTTAAATGTTCTGTTTGCACTTCTAGTCCCACATAGTAAATTATGTTTGTGAGAAGTGTGCGCATCAGCAGATCTATAATAGCTGTACTGTAAATCGAAGTTGTCACTTCTAAGACTTGGCACTTCTAAGACTTGGTCAGTCTACACATTTCAACTGTGCTGAAAATTGAACATGAAAAATCAAATGCTGTGCATTCATTTGTTAATTACATGTTGGTCAGGTCTATTGCCAGTTCTTCAAATAATGAGGGGAAGGTTTGGGGTGCAGTGGGGGAGAAAACAGGAAAAAAATAAAAACATGAAATATGAATAGCACATATTCCATTCAGTCGAAACTGGGAATCAAGGCAAGAAATGGATGATAAATAACTAACATCTATTATTAGAAGCCCTAAAGCTGCTTATCTGGCTGTTCTAAACATAAACTTTAAACTAAAACTTCTATAGGTTAAAAATCAAAACAGTAGTGTGACACATGCTACCCGTTTCCAGCCCTCTCCCCACCCACCCCCTCTCTCTCTTAGCAATAACATTACTCATTACCTGCCTTTCTTAGTTGGGTAACTAATGATTGTCATTACAACTCCATCAGAGCTAGCTAACAGAAACCCTCTTCATTCTCTCTCTCTTTTACCGCAAGTAACTGCGGTTCTCTACATTATACCTTTATTTTTTTTTCTCTTCAAATCAGGTAATTGTTATGCTCATCTTTATGCTTCTTTCTGGAGCCTGGAGCTTTAGTAGTTTTCTCTGTACCTTCTGTGAGCCTGTAATGCTAATTTTCCCTGCCGTATCTCTCGGAGCTGAGCTGTTCTAGCCACTCTTGTATGGCCTTCATGATGGCAGTTATTAAAATAGCGAGCATATAACTGTATCAAAGATAATACTTAGTCTGCACCTTTCCCTCAAATGTATGTATTTTTTTTAAATGCAATGATTCCAGACTCAGGACTGGGCCAAGATATAGAATACAAAAGGTCTGAAAGACTATTAATCCTGTTTTTCCCAGTTTGGGTTTATTTTGTAATCAGGATGACACACTCACACACCCACAGACATTCTTCAGCTCACCTAAGGCTGATTCACACATGTTTTAAGTCAGTTATTCAACTGTCAATGACTTGTAGGTAGCTGCATGAACTGCCTTCTATTGAAATGCATTCGGACTGAAGTGATATGACAACCATGTCATTGGGCTTGGAATCCATGCAGGCAGTAATATTAGAGTGAATCAGGTTGGAGGCATGACTGGAGAGCATTTTCTAATGCCTACTGCATCTGATTGTGTTTAACACGAAGTGAAGGGCTGTAACTGAATCACAAAGTGTATTTGGCACACAAAAGGTCCCCAATTCAATCCAAGGCATCTCTAGAGGCAAAGCTGGTGAAAGACACCTCTCTGGAAACCTGGAGAGCTACGTCAGTTAACGTAGGCAATCATGAGCTAGGTGGAGTAGTCAATAAAGATGGCTTTTATTGATTCAAATGGGGAGAAAATAACGTAGAACAATCCAGTTTGGCCATCAGGGGCAGGAGGATCAAAAAAAAGGTCAAAATGTTCCGTTCTTCTAGCTTCCCAGCCATGGGCAAGTACAGTTCCTCATGGAAAACAAATACAGTCCCAAATGCCCCTCTCTCCCTTTTGACACCATTTCCATCTGTCTATTATCATAACCCAGCAGAAGGCACCAGGAAATACAGAAATAGTAAAAAATCATTAACACTTAGTGGTTAATGAATATTTAGGAAAGTGCTGGCACAATAAATGTTAAAAGCAAATGTTTGTGTTGCTCGGGGACGTGGTGGCGCTGCGGGTTAAACCGCTGAGCTGTCGATCGGAAGGTCGGCGGTTCGAAACCGCGTGGCGGGGTGAGCTCCCGTTGTTAATCCCAGCTCCTGCTCACCTAGCAGTTCGAAAACATGCAAATGTGAGTAGATCAATAGGTACCACTTCGGCGGGAAGGTAACGGCGTTCCGAGTCGTCATGCTGGCCACATGACCCGGAAGTATCTATGACAACGCCGGCTCCAAGGCTTAGAAACGGAGATGAGCACCGCCCCCTAGAGTCGGATTCGACTGGACTTTACGTCAAGGGAAACCTTTACCTTTACCTTTTTTTGTGTTGCTCAGGTAAGATCAGTATACATCTAAACAAGCCCAGCATAGTTTCTTATTGCACTATTAGTTGATGAAACTATCAGCACAATCCTGCTAATTTTAGGGATAATGATTTCACATTGATTTCTATGGAAGTATTAAGGATTTGTTTACATATCTCATGGAAATATATACAATTACAGCCATTAATTTGGTTAAGACCATGATTAATATACCAGCTATTTCATGGGCAGGGACTTCTAGTCATTGTTGCCACTGCTGCCGCCATCATCATCATCATCATCATCAAGTTCTCTTCTTGTCTTTATCTTCAGTTAATGGAACAAATGAAATTAAATTGATGTCGTATGTTAGGGGATGGCTGACCAATTCTAAGTTTCAAATTTATCTCAGCCTAAGTTTGAGAAGCATTTGAATATCAAAAGTTTTAGTTACTGCTGACGAAGATAGATCAGTAGAGAAGGAAGATATTGGCATTTGGACACAAGGCAATTGGTGATAAGAAAATCTTGAGAACGGGTCTTGAATGGGGCCCAAAATAACTATGTTGGGGTTACTTAACCTTTCCAGTAAGTTCTGAACTCCTTCCATGCAATCCTTCGTGCCACTTGGTACAAAAGCCAAATTTTGTACCAAGGTTGAACATATTGTTTTGAGCTCAAAATATAGAAAATGGTTGTTCAGAGTTAAACATGTTTTGCACTCTTTACAGGTAATCTCTCTCTCTCTCATTCTCTCTCTCTCTCTGGCATGGATGAGTATTTGCTGTTGAGAAATGGTCCCAGCATATTAATTAATGATATGATGGTTATCTAAGTGAAGATCTGTGCATAATATGTACTTTTCTGGAAACCTGTTTCAGTGTGTGTTGAAATATAATTAATTAAGGCTAAGGGTATTCAGCCTGGCTACTCAGCAGGAAAACTTTCCATTGTGTCCTCTGCATAAAGGACACAATGAACACATGGTTAGAAATGGACAAATCCATCCATTTCATTTTCTCCCAGGTTAAAATGTCCCTGACATTTAAAAAAAATGCATTTGTTAATAACTTTTATTTTAAAAATGAATCATTACTATACTTATCAAAAGATTAAGAATGCTAGTCTTGTTGAAATTCATTATTAATTTGCTGGTAGTAAGACATTTCTCTGAAACCAAGAAACACTTAAAATATTTCTCAAATGGTGAAGAAAATATGTTATAAAACAGGACTTCTTACGTTTTTTTTTAATCATGGGTATTGTATCTTAGGATATTGTGTGCAGCTCTTCAGATGCTTCTGAGCTCTGTTTTCAAGACATATAGCCTGTTTTCCTTGTTCTTTTATGCATAGCTTGAGCTTTTGAGCCAATGTGGAATAAATAGATGTACTGGGAAATTCATGGGATCTGTGATGTCAGAAAAACTAAAAATCTCTTTCATTTTATTTCATGCTTCTGACAATGACTAGAATAGTGATAAAGAGAAACAATTTCCTATAATGTATGAATTGTTTACATGGGAAGCAAAATTTTAAAAGGCTATTTCATGTCCCCACTCTACAACATCAGAGCAAAAAAAGAATGGGAATTCAAATAGATATATGCAATGCAGTAATCCTTGATTATATTTTTAATGGATCAATGTAATCTGTCTCTCATGTAATAATTAAATCTCATTTTAACAATTAAATGTGTCTTGGAATTCCATTAACTTAGGGTGTTTCCATATAATATTTTATTTTATAATCTCAGAATCTCATTCATGGAATTTGGGGGGGAATATTATGTTTTCTTCTGTTTTCCTACTATTTCTTTTTTCTTTTACCAAAATTAGTTTTATAAAAAGATAAAATTGTTGCAAAATATCAGTCCTAGGAATGGTAGCATCTCCAGTATACATGGTTTTAATAGGATTTCAATTAGTTTTCATAGGATACTGGTCAAAATTTGTGGCAGAAACTATTCATGAGGACTAAATAATAATTGGCCAAAATATCTATAATTTTTAATACAGCACATATTTTTTTCTAAAAAAAACCCCTTTGTTATCTCTTGGTTTTCATCTTTCAGATATCTATCACAGTAGAGACCCTGTCAGTCATTCTCCAACCTTGAATGGAAACTGTCAATAGTTGCTAATGGTGCTTTTAGAAATAGGTGAGCATAGGCAAAAGTTTAAGTGGTAAAGGTTTGTGGGCAGAGATGCCTGTGAACTTGATGTGACAACTATTGTGGTTGCGAGTCATGAGATGTACTGGTCAGCTTTGGCATAAACAACATGTGGCATAAACAACATGTGATAAATTTGCTCCTTAAACTTCAATGGACATTCCCAGTATAGGGAGCTTGATAGAGCATTATTAGTTCCTGAATGAGTCACAGTAATTTCAAATGGTGAATGTTAAGAATAGTCAAGGTCAAGCAGATATTTCAATGACTGCATATTAAGGAGAGATGACAAAGCTGTCTGTCCTGGTTCCTAGAATATTTGCACTTTTGAAACACAACTTTGTTCTGCCCTACTTTTAAGCAACCTATTTTCCAGGAGAAATAGATTAAATGGATCTATATTTAGTTCTTGGTGCTCTCTGAACTTGGTTGTTTGCTTGCCGATGTTTCATTACCCAACTAGGTAACATCTTCAGTGCGAGTGAGGGTGGGGTTTGCTGCCTGTTTATATACAGTAGCTCGCCTGCCAGTTTGGTGGGGGTGTGGTTTCCTCCTTGGTGGTTCTTTGATTAGGATAGTGTTTTCTGCCTGATTATTTCTCTGGTGTTGATCCCTGCTTATCGGAGTGTTGGCTGCTGGAGGCGACCTGTTCTGGCCTTTTTGTTTCCTTCCAGGTTTTTTATTGTCTCTTTTGAAGGGTGTGTAACAGTGGTTTATCTCTATGTTTCTATCAATGGCTGATTTGTCTTAATATATATGGATCTATATTAAATGCAAGATTTTTTTTTGCACATATCTCTAGTGTTTGTTAAAGTATCCTTGTATTGATGCATACGTATTTAATACATACATATTTAACTGAATACAAACCTCTTCCCACAGATGGACTATTACTTTTTAAACCATGAAAAGCCCTTAAAATCCACAATTAAAAAGTAACCATTCAACATCCTTAAATGGGAGGTAATTACCCCCATGTTCTATGGCCAATCACAAGGCTCTGAAAGGGGATGACCTGGCCAGAATATGCATCAGTCAGTGACTTTACACAGGAGAGTTCTTAGTTCCTTTATGACAGCTGCAGCCTTTTCTAAGCAGCATTTTAATTGTTTTCCTTTTATATAATCACTGGGCTTAATTCTTAAGATGTTCATTCAGCTCTTTTCTCTGCTTTGTGCCCTGTGAGATGTGGTAGATGGTAAACAAGGATAATGAACTAAGTCTCAGAATGGAGGGTGAAATTTTACTGACCATGTGAAAAAAAAAATCCTGTTTCAGGATATTCCTTCAGATAACATGGTCGCTATGGACTTTGTTTCTGCTGAAAACGGGGAGGAGGGGAGGGAAGAGTCATCATATTTGTAAATTATACAATCCCGCCTCTCTGAATGAGGAATCAGATCTATGGACTCAAGGCAATCTCCTCTCTATTCATGTTCCCTCTATTCGAAGTAGCGCATAAATATTTTTAAAGCCCTCCTTGTGAGTAATTATATGCAGCAAAACTGATGTCAAGAGTGGCATTAGAATTTGATATATGTGGCACACCAGCCTCAAGGGTTTTGTAGCTGCTGTTTGAGGACACTTGAGACAGAATTTCACTGCAAGCTAGGCCACCAATTCAGGCACTCACTAGATGGCAGCAAAGAGGTTCAACCCCCCCCCCCAATTCTTGCTACCATCTGGTGGTCATCTGGCATTTTGCAGCCCAGTTCTGGTAGTCCTATTTTTAACCACATACAGGGCTTTGCTTAGTGCTACTGAATCTAGATGAGGTTTGTAGAATCTTGAGGAGAAGCCAGTATGATTGGAAGAACCATAACACAATTACTTTAGGAAACAGGAACAGAGAATCTAAATGCAGGCAGCCGAGTCCAAGACATCATTTTGATAGGAAAAATAATCAGATGCCTTTCTGAATTCCAAAAATCATCTCTGCAGAGAAAAGAAATTCATCCCATGGTTTGCTTAGGAAATGCAGTATGAGAGGATTACAAAGAATTTATTTAGGACTAGCCTTTCCCTGGTTTGTTTTTCATATATATTACATTTTCTTGGCTGGTGCAACACAAAAACAGATTGGTTATCCATTCTCATTTAATATTAAATTATGCTTGTTATTAAAATTAACCCTCTGTTTTTAAAAGTTTTCTTTCAGGAAGATATGAAAAATTGCTTTACATTTTCAGATGAAACATCTTTATGTTTCATTGGCAAATTTTATCTAGTTTTTTTTTTTTTTTACAAATTGTGATATAGACTCACTTTGGAATAGCAGACAATATTTCTTCCTTTTAAAGGCCAACTTTTTTTTCCCAACAATCTGTATTGAAAATTAAAATAACATTTTAGATGAAATAGCTACCATATGCAAGCTATCTTATATTTCTACTTTATATGGACAGTTACGGTATATTACTTAAAACTTTGAGGCTGAGATGTAGACATATATCTGCATTGACATAACTAATTTTTCCTACATTTAAGAATATTTCTTTGTTAATGACAATAATCTCTTTGAATTCTATTCTATTCAATATATGATAAAATAATGTTCCTTTTGATATCCTGGAATTTGACAAATATATTGGTATTACTGCACTTTGCTTTCCATACACAAATTTGGTTTTCGCCAGCCCCTCTCATTATGTTCTAATTAATGTCTATTGCACAACTCAGTGGAAGCCACAATACATGGATTATAATTATTCAGATCAGATGAAGTCAATAAGAATAAGTTGTGACACAAAATTGGCTTTTGTAGAAGGCAGAAAAAAAGTTCAGAACCATCCTGATAGATTAGATAAGTGGGCTGAAAATAACGAAATTGAGGAGAAGTATGCAAAGTTCCACACTTAAGAAATAGAAAATAAAGTAGCAGGGAGAGATTTTGCTTAGCAACAGTATTTGAGACAACACTCATGGAATTGTAATTGATAAAATGAATCAGCAGTGGCTGCAAAAAAAGGCAAGTAGTATTTTAGGCTACTTCTCATCAAAATATAGTCTCCAAATCACAGGAAGTAATTTATTTGGCTTTGGACAGATCTCCCACCTTGATATTATGTCCACTTCTGGGCACTACATTTGAAGAGCCAATCAAAAAAACTGAAGAGGTTCAGGGAAGGGCAATGCAGATGATTAAGTCCTGAGAAGAGAGATTAGGACAGCCTTGAGAGAAGATCCCTGAGGAGAGATAGCATGGCACTCTTCAAATACCAGAAAACATGTCACAGAGATCAAGGTCTCTTCATGGTTGCTATAGTATGTACAGGATTTGAAATAATGGATTTAAACTACAGATAAGCAGATACCAACTGATTCCCAGGATGCAGTTCAGAACAAGAATCCATTACTCAGATAGGTGTTGAGCTCCCCTTCTCTGCATGTGTTCAAGCAATGGCTGGATGGCCATCTATCTAGGAGACTGTCTTGGATTTCTGTATGAAGGAGTGGATTAGGCTGATAGCTAAAGAGCCACTTCCAATTCTAGGATTTTATTTTTTAATTACATATGTTCCCAGGGTTGTACAGTGGGTGCATTAGTCCTGTAACAACACCCCCTCCACAAACATATACATCTTAAAGTTAAACCTTTGATAAAGCAAAATATTGACTGCAATGAAAGGAAAAAATTGTGAGAAGAGAATAAGCCACTCACATTTCTTCTCACAAATAGGAAGAGCCAAAGCAGATGGCTGCCCCTGCAACCTTTGAAACCTCTGGCATCTTCAAAAAGCCCCCAAAAGCCTTCAAAAAGTTTACAGGCATTTAGTATTAACATTCAAAAGAATGAATGTAGGGGGCAAGCATCAATGTGCTTGTCCGTTCTTACCAAAACTCACTCATTTTCCCCACTTGGCTAAAACT
Organism: Candoia aspera; assembly: GCF_035149785.1. Taxonomy (NCBI): domain Eukaryota; kingdom Metazoa; phylum Chordata; class Lepidosauria; order Squamata; family Candoiidae; genus Candoia; species Candoia aspera. The sequence continues at coordinate 171,854,836 of NC_086153.1, read as the reverse complement.
GAGCCACCAGTCAAGAATGTATAGAGATTCAAAGACTTCTTCCCATACTTCTCAATAGCATTGCCTCTTTGATTCAACCTCTTGCACATCAGAAGTGCAAATGTGTCATATGAGGGAGGCATGGGAATTAAAAATTGCACACAAGTCCTGGTGTTGTAAAGTTAGGTGAAATAGAATGTATTTTCTACTAATGATATATTTCTGCACTAGGATCAACATTGCATTGTTTTGTAAACTTCGTTCATTCAGAATGCAATCTTTGTACCAGTAGAATGATGCCAATAAATCTCTGTTATGTTCTGTCCAGACCTAGAAAAAATGAAGATTGGAAATGAGAACAAGAACAATAATGCTGCAAAGACAAAATTTCTGAAAAATGTTAATTGATGTTGCAGAAAAGGAGGACTGTTAGTTCTCTAAAGGTCTCCAGGTCCCCATTCCAGTGGGAAAAAACCCTAGCAATAAAACATGCCATTTATTCAATATACTTTTCATAGTTACTAGCATATTTGAATGCCATGAATTACTTATAGCAAAACATAAATTCCCTTGTTTTGATTTCTTCAAAGGCCTTTAAACTAGCATGCAGAACGGAATTCTTGTTAATTCCTCATTCAGTATGCAAATGAAATTGAGTGAATCCTCCTTTGAAAACATTTCTACATCCAATTCTTCAATTTAATTTTTTAAAAAGATATACAATGTGAGATCTAAATGGCTTCACATGCAGTCCATTCACTGCAATGTGTGTGTGGGGGGGGGGTCTTCCCCTTTTTCCTCTCTGCTCTTGTTCCTTGAAAAGTCATCCCAGACCCCCCTGAGTAGCATGTGATGTTGTGTGGAGTGGTGCAGCTGAAGGAGAAAACTGGTGATGTTCAGCCCCACCACAGTTACACATGACCTTCTGCTCATGCAGACAGAGGTTTCTTTAGACCTGCACATGGAGATTAAGTAATTTGGAGTTGAACTTTTTCATTTGCATTTGATAATATTTGGACTTTTGGAGGAAGAATGGCGGACTGAAGACGGCTCTGTAAAAAGCAGAACCAATGGCGGTGGCAAAGAATGAAGAACCAACAAATAGACTGGCTCTTTGAACCTCTCTGGACGAAGAGAGGACAGGAGATTGCCCACAAGTGCTCCAGACAGTTGCTCCTCATGAGGAGACCACAAAACTGATCTCCAGTGGGTTTTGAGCGCTGGGAGACGAGGGAATAGCCATCTTGCTCAAACCATGCCTTTAAAAGGACACTAAGTTTGCATACTTCTTCTTCTAATCACATTCAGAAATTGCTTATTAATTACATTTCTGTCCTAACAACCAGGAAACACACTGAGACAAGGAACTGGTCTCTAATGTTTATTGCTAGTACTTAACAGGAATCCTAACAAACGGAAGAAGCGTGGGAAAAACCCAGCCATATAACCCCCAAGGGTTAAGGCGGTCCCGATCTGTGTCTCTTTGAATGGCTGACCAATTCCTCCGTGTTACGCATGCGCTTGACAGTCTGGATGGGAGCCCCCTGCTCGCCATCCTTACTCATGACAATTTCAGCTATTAGAAACCTTTGGAGTGACAAGTCTGAAAACACCCAGTGAATCTGCCTTCATTCCTTAATGAAAGAAAAATTTAGTTACAACCTTAAGAGCATTAAAAAAATTAAATAAACAGCAAAAGGTTGATTAAAACTTCAATTTTAGAAAGCTACAAATGGACTGAGGATCTAGATAAATTTCAAATAAGGTTTTGGGATTAATTATAAAGAATCCTTCCTGTGGGAAAATGCTTTTGTTTTGATTTTTTTTAAAAAATAACATCCTAAGATAGGATTTTAAAAATCGGACACTAGAGGGAATTAAAGATTTCTATTAAAGGATAAGAACACATAAACTTGACTATCAGTTAAAGAATCGAGCAAAATATTCTAGCACTGGAAATATTGAAGGATAATTTTGAAAAATGGATTCAGAAATTTATAGTAATAATGTCTGCCTCTATGGATAGACTGTGTCTAAAATATGTTATGGAAGAGGAACAAGTTTTACCTGAAAAGACAGAGACTGAGTTGAAAGTGGATTTATAAATTATAGGCTGCAAGAATGACATGGGAAAATATGTTACACTGGACATACAAACAAAAACTGGCTGATGTTTTAGTAGTTAAAAGAAACATACAAAAAATAAACCATGAGAGTGACCTGGATAATTTTTATATATTGGATTTACAAAAGAGGATGGTTAAAGCTTTGAAGAATCTCGTGAGAAGGGACAAAGAAGAAATGAAAAGAAATCAAGTTCTACGACATTATTTGAATGGACTAATTATTAAGATTGTTAGAAGGAATATAAAAGGAAGGAATATAAACTTGGTTTATTTGACCAAGGTTAAAATAGATATGTTGTTATTTCTCTAACACTTAATGGACTTTTGCTGACACCAGGACTGAAATGATGAGGCTTTATGGATTTGTTTATAGATAAGAGATGGGACATGGGATGAAGAGATCATTGGTTATAAAAGAAGAGGTGAAAAGTTACCAAAATTGTTTATACTTATTGTGATGAAGATTGGGAGTCACTTCTTAATACATTTCTTTTCGTTTTCTTTACTATATTCTTATTTTTCTTTCTTTTCTTTTTTCTTTTTATTCTTTATGTTTTTCCTATGTTTTTCTTCCTTTGCACCTTTTACTCCTTCTTTCTATTTTAATTTCTTTCAGTTTGCATTAGTTTTTACTATTATAATTACTTGAAAAAAAGGATAAGATTCAATTTCTTTTACATTTTCAATTATGTGCCCATTAGAGAGTTCTTAAGTATCCCAACCTGACTATAATGAGAGGAAAAGAAAAGGAATGTAGCAAATGCATACTATGTGGAAGGACCTACTTACTCTAGAAATAGGAAGTAGCTGAATTAGGCTTGGGACAGTTTCTATGAGAGATACGTGCTGTTTATGAGTTCAGTAACGTTCCTGCTGGTTGCTTTAGAGAAAAGTATGTGCAGAAGAGGATGTATGTGTGTATGTACTGTAAGTATGTATGCATAATAACACCCATGGCAGTAGAACTGTAGGTTCATTTTTCTCATGCCCATTTGTTTAAGGCTATGAGCGTTCAGAAGATAATGCATAGTCCATCAGGGTATAGATACTGCTGAATTTTGAGGAGCATCACAGAGTCCAAAAAAAGTCTTGTGCAAATGAAGGAAATGTGTGTATGAAATTAGCTCTGCAGGTGATAGCAATTGCTTCTCATGCTGACAGGAAAAGCAACAAGTATAGTGGAAAAGATAATTTAGACCAATTATGATGAGAAAAGCACTGATATTATTAGAACCAAGTATCATGCAAACTACTGTATGCCAGCACCGTTTGTCCAATTTCTCTAAGAAAAGACAACTGCGGAGAAAAAGAAATAGTTCTATTGTCTAGCACGGTACAAGGTACAATCCACAAGGAAATATCTAGTCAGGGAACCTAAGTGACAAGTAGTAACTCCAGGCAAGCTTTCCCATCCCGATGACCTCTAGATGTATTGATTACAGCACCTATCAGCCACTGTTCAGGGATGATGGGGGTTGTCAACCAAACCCCAAATAGTGCAAAACTTTTCTCTTTTTTTGATAAGACACTGCCCTTGAAACAAGGTTTTCTGCAGATTAGGCAAACTGGCATGAATTCAGGTGTTGTACAACCTGTTCAGAAATAAACTGGATTGAGTTAAATGTGGTTCACTTCCAAGTAAATGTATTTCGGATTACAGCCTTCGCTGAAAATGGGCTCTGGACCTCAGCTTGCCACTTGGGTAGACATTATAGTGCTGTACAATATCATCTCAAAGTAAATTCATGTGTTGCTTCTACTCACGAGAAACAACACAAACAACAGAAATGGAATCTCCATTTAGCTGAGCATCCTTTCAGCAGTTTGAGCACACCACAGGTAATCAGCTTGCCCAACTGTAATGTTCTCCCTAGTGTGGAGTTTGTCAAAATAGTCATTTTAAGACTGTATAGCATCAGCTAGCCAAAGCTAAGCATTTTGAAATCCAATGGGGTTTTAAAAAATGGGAAGACGGAACTACCAAACTATGCATGGAAAGGCAATTGTAATATGGGAAAATGATTCCAGCAATACATCTTTATACAGCAACTGAATACATTCTATTATGTAGAAATGTATGACATGAAGGAGACCTGGTGGGTTTGGAAAACCTATCACCCATAATGGCTGTTCTCATTCATCCAGTCCATGAAAAAGGACTGGAAAGGGAAATAAGAATACTGCAAGTGAACAACTGAATATAAGATGGTGTTGCTGGAAGACCAAAGACGAGAAGCTTTGTCTGCTTATTTTGGAGGATGGGCTGTTGTCACGAGATGGGTGACAGCAAGAACTGAGAAGAATGTGTTTGGACATTTTGTACTTGATCAGCAGATCCCATCAGATGGCAACATTTAATGGAGGGGACCCAGAGAGCACCCATCTTATCTAACCTCGTACAGTAGGTGTTGTATGGTTCTCAGGAACCAGGATAAAACTGAGAATGTATCATGTGAGCACCCTCCAGGTAATCATGCTGTTTAACATCACAGGAATCTGATAGAGAGCATGGAATCTCCAGATGACACCTGCTTGGGAATTCACCATGGGTCAGAATACAAGAAATCCCATCAGCTTCTACCTTGACACCTCAGTGAAAGGAGGGTGCCAGGCAGTTATGCCAGAAGTATGATGAGCTATTTATAGCAGCCAGGACATATGGATCTGTCCATCTGCACTACTACAGACATGGAGGAGAGTAAGCTGGTGTGTTACTTAGTAGCCCCTTGATAATATAAAGCCACAGAAAGGGAGATTGAGGACCTGGTGGGCAGGTAGTATTTACTTTTTTGCAATAAATACACATAATTTCTTTTTTAGCTTTTAGTTTGGGTTTTTTTCATTTTTCATTTTTATTAATGACTTGGACAAAGAGGAAAAAATGTTTATTAAAAAAAATTGGAATTGTAACCGAACACAAACTGAATATGAATCAGCAATGTGACACTGCTGCTAAAAATGCAGTTGTAGGCTGCATCAGTAGAAATACTTTCCAAATCAGGAAATTAATAATTCTACTCTATTTTGCAGTGGACAGATCCCACCTGGAATATTGTATTTGGTTCTGGACACTCTAATTTTTGAAGGGATTAGGTAAGAACTCAGAAGGGCAGCAAGGATGATGAGGGGATCATAAACTAAGTCTTAAGAGGACAGATTGAAAGACAGTATTAAATATTACGACATGTTTCAGTTAGCTAAAGCAGGGAGAGAGGAAGGTTTCATTTCCTATTTTCTCAGATTGCAGGACACAGATTCCTGGTGAATTTTAGGAAAACTTTCCTATCAGTTTGAGTAGTTTGAGAATGGAACCAGTTACTGAGGGAGGTGGTGAGAGCTCCCCTTTGTGAAATGTGCTGAAGCAAACGCTGGGTAGCCATGTGTTGGGGATGCTTTAACTTAGATTTCTGCACTCAGCAGGGGATTGTCTTGATGGCCTAGATGGCCCCCTCCAACCCTAGGATTCTACTATCATTAAGCTAAGACCTATAAAGATATATTTTAGAAGTTGTGGGTGTACAGGGATGAGACAGACAATGAAATACTTCAAATAATATTTCTGTCTTTTCTTTCCCCATTGATATCTCTTTTAGGCAATTTACAGAAAGCAATCTGAAAATTATTACATTGCAGGCCTTTTTAAATATACACAATCTCCTGACAAGTCATTATCTGAAGAAAAAAACGTCTTCAGGCTTTTCAGCAAATTTACATTGTAGTTACTACAGAATCTCCATATGCAAACCCAAGAAGGTTGTTGGGAAGAAAATTGCTTTATCCAGCATAATCTAATTAATTTAACAAACAAATGTACTAGCCACCTAAGAATAGAGAATAAAATGACTTGCAATAGGACATGGAGAGACTGCTTAGCATAGCAAATGCATTTGGGTTAAAAAAGGGGAAATTGTTTGCTTTTCTAATTACACATTGCTGACGGAAGGTGGGTTTTTCCCCATATTTTCATTTGTACTCAGTGACTATTGGAATGATGCTGAATTTTCATTTGTAACTATTTGATCAGTATGTAAATTCTAATGGGTTCATATATTCATATGTACAGCGAGGCCCATTTTTTATCCAATGAAGTGTTAACATTTTGTAACTAAAGCCAAGATTAATTACACTTTTTTTTTCTGTACCTCTGTGGTACAGAGCTTTGGCTCAGAAATTCACATTTAAATATGTATCATAGAGTTTATTACAGTCACAGATGAGAGTTAAAAATAAAACACATTAAAAATAAAAATAAGAATAAAAATACAGAACAGGATAAGAATGTTACAATTGGTTCATTGGTAGGCAGTCAAGGTTTGTCTAATTTTACAGCAATATAACAGAATTTGGCTATGTTCGAGGAAAACTGCTGTGGGGAAAGCACTGAAGTGCACTAAAGTTAGTTTTCTTCAGAATATGGAAATGGTTTTATGATGTAAATATCTCATTGGTTTGAAAAAGTGGTCTTGACTACAAAAACATTCTTGGGTAGAGCAGACTGGTCCCATTCGGCTTCTAGGTCTCTTATGTGTCGCTTGAATGTACTAAGTGCATGTGCTCATAACACATCGTTAAGAATGCCTTCCCGGAGAGGCCAAGCTGTTGGAGTATATCTGTATACATTGTATCTGTACATATGCACATTCTTTGCAATATTCGTATATAACTATCCCTTATCTCAAAATCCACATTTCTAAGTTTATCTCAACTTAGATATTTTTAAAATGTATATAGATTTGTTTTTGAACTGGGAAGTGCACCTGAACCTTCAGGAAAAGCAAAATTAAATGGACATCTGAAGCAGTATTCATGCAATATAGATTAACAATTTGCTAATTAAAAATAAAATAATTACTGATTTAGCAAGGAGAGCCAGTTTGCTGTAGTAGTTAAAGCACTGGGCTAGAAACTGGGAGACTGTGAGTTCTAGTCCCACCTTAGGCACAAAGCCAGCTGGGTGACCTTGGGCCAGTCACTCTCCCTCAGCCCTAGGAAGGAGGTGATGGCAAACCACTTTTGAAAACCTTGCCAAGAAAACTGCAGGGAGCAATCCAGGCAGTCTCTGTGCATTGGACACGATTGAACAGTGTTTTTTTTAAATTAGCAAATAAGTGATTTATTGTCACTATTTATTTTAGTCTTCAGCAAAGGATCGTTACCTTGTTGTGGTGCTGGAGCTTGAGCACCTCAATGATGCCATGAGCTAAACCGTGAAGGGCCACCCAAGACGGGAAGGTCATGACAGAGAGGTCAGACTAAATGCGATCCCTGGGGAAGGTAATGGCAACCCACCCCAGTATTCTTGCTGTGAAAACTAAATGGATCAGTACAACCAGAGATATGTCGGTATACCATCGGAAGATGAGACCCCCAGGTCGGAAGATGGTCAAAATGCTACTGGGGAGGAACAGAGGATGAGCTCAACTAGCCCCAGACGTGATGACGCAGCTAGCTCAAAGCCGAAAGGACGGCTAGCGGCCGACGGTGCTGGTGGTGAACGGCGAATCCGATGTTCTAAGGATCAACACACCATTGGAACCTGGAATGTAAGATCTATGAGCCAGGGCAAATTGGATGTGGTTATTGGTGAGATGTCAAGATTAAAGATAGACATTTTGGGCGTCAGTGAACTGAAATGGGCTGGAATGGGCCACTTCACATCAAATGACTACCAGATCTACTACTGTGGACAAGAGGACCACAGAAGAAATGGAGTAGCCTTCATAATTAATAGTAAAGTGGCTAAAGCAGTGCTTGGATACAATCAAAAAAACGATAGAATGATCTCAATTTGAATTCAGGGCAAGCCATCTAACATCACAGTGATCCAAATATACGCCCCAACCACAAATGCTGAAGAAGCTGAAGTAGAGCAGTTCTATGAGGATCTGCAGCACCTACTGGACAACACGCCTAAAAGAGACGTTATTTTCATCACAGGAGACTGGAATGCTAAGGTGGGCAGTCAAATGACACCTGGAATTACAGGTAAGTATGGCCTGGGAGAACAAAACGAAGCAGGACATAGGCTGATAGAATTTTGCCAAGACAACTCACTCTGCATAACAAACACTCTCTTCCAACAACCTAAGAGACGGCTTTATACATGGACTTCACCAGATGGACAACACCGAAATCAGATTGACTACATCCTTTGCAGACAAAGGTGGCAGACATCTATACAGTTGGTAAAAACAAGACCTGGAGCTGACTGTAGTTCAGATCACGAACTTCTTCTTGCACAATTTAGGATCAAACTAAAGAGATTAGGGAAGACCCACAGATCAGCTAGATATGAGCTCACTAATATCCCTAAGGAATATGCAGTGGAGGTGAAGAATCGATTTAAGGGACTGGACTTAGTAGATAGGGTCCCAGAAGAACTATGGACAGAAGCTCGCAGCATTGTTCAGGAGGCGCCAACAAAATACATCCCAAAGAAAGAGAAAACCAAGAAGGCAAAATGGCTGTCTGCTGAGACACTAGAAGTAGCCCAAGAAAGAAGGAAAGCAAAAGGCAACAGTGATAGGGGGAGATATGCCCAATTAAATGCAAAATTCCAGAGGTTAGCCAGAAGAGATAAGGAATTATTTTTAAACAAGCAATGCGCGGAAGTGGAAGAAGAGAATAGAATAGGAAGGACAAGAGACCTCTTCCAGAAAATTAGAAACATTGGAGGTAAATTCCAGGCCAAAATGGGTATGATCAAAAACAAAGATGGCAAGGACCTAACAGAAGAAGAAGAGATCAAGAAAAGGTGGCAAGAATATACAGAAAACCTGTATAGGAAGGATAACAATATCGGGGATAGCTTTGACGGTGTGGTCAGTGAACTAGAGCCAGACATCCTGAAGAGTGAGGTTGAGTGGGCCTTAAGAAGCATTGCTAATAACAAGGCAGCAGGAGACGATGGCATCCCAGCTGAACTGTTCAAAATCTTGCAAGATGATGCTGTCAAGGTAATGCATGCTATATGCCAACAAATTTGGAAAACACAAGAATGGCCATCAGATTGGAAAAAATCAACTTATATCCCCATACCAAAAAAGGGAAACACTAAAGAATGTTCAAACTATTGAACAGTGGCACTCATTTCACATGCCAGTAAGGTAATGTTCAAGATCCTGCAAGGTAGACTTCAGCAGTTCATGGAGCGAGAATTGCCAGATGTACAAGCTGGGTTTAGAAAAGGCAGAGGAACTAGGGACCAAATTGCCAATATCCGCTGGATAATGGAAAAAGCCAGGGAGTTTCAAAAAAACATCTATTTCTGTTTTATTGACTATTCTAAAGCCTTTGACTGTGTGGACCAGAACAAATTGTGGCAAGTTCTTAGTGGTATGGGGATACCAAGTCATCTTGTATGCCTCCTGAAGAATCTGTATAACGACCAAGTAGCAACAGTAAGAACAGACCACGGAACAACGGACTGGTTTAAGATTGGGAAAGGAGTACAGCAGGGCTGTATACTCTCACCCTACCTATTCAACTTGTATGCAGAACACATCATGCGACAAGGTGGGCTTGAGGAATCCAAGGCTGGAGTTAAAATTGCTGGAAGAAACATTAACAATCTCAGATATGCAGATGATACCACTTTGATGGCTGAAAGCGAAGAGGAACTGAGGAGCCTTATGATGAAGGTGAAAGAAGAAAGTGCAAAAGCTGGCTTGCAGCTAAACCTCAAAAAAACCAAGATTATGGCAACCAGCTTGATTGATAACTGGCAAATAGAGGGAGAAAATGTAGAAGCAGTGAAAGACTTTGTATTCCTAGGTGCAAAGATTACTGCAGATGCTGACTGCAGTCAGGAAATCAGAAGACGCTTAATCCTTGGGAGAAGAGCAATGACAAATCTCAATAAAATAGTTAAGAGCAGAGACATCACACTGACAACAAAGGTCCGCATCGTTAAAGCAATGGTGTTCCCCGTAGTAACATATGGCTGTGAGAGCTGGACCATAAAGAAGGCTGAGAGAAGGAAGATCGATGCTTTTGAACTGTGGTGTTGGAGGAAAATTCTGAGAGTGCCTTGGACTGCAAGAAGATCAAACCAGTCCATCCTCCAGGAAATAAAGCCAGACTGCTCACTTGAGGGAATGATATTAAAGGCAAAACGGAAATACTTTGGCCACATAATGAGAAGACAGGACAGCCTGGAGAAGGTGCTGATGCTAGGGAGAGTGGAAGGCAAAAGGAAGAGGGGCCGACCAAGGGCAAGATGGATGGATGATATTCTAGAGGTGACGGACTCGTCCCTGGGGGAGCTGGGGGTGTTGACGACCGACAGGAAGCTCTGGCATGGGCTGGTCCATGAAGTCACGAAGAGTCGGAAGCGACTAAATGAATAAACAACAACAACAAAATTTATTTTAGTATTTATTAACATAAATGCTTTATACATTTATTGTTTGAAGATACTCTGAATGTTATTTTCTTGCCCATTTTCTTAAAGATTTTTTTTTCCCTCATCAATTTGGAACTAAAATATTGCTAGAAAGGACTACACATACCAGTTAAACAGACTGAAGTATTGTTTATAGAGCAGTACTTGTTTTCTGAGTTCTGGCTGATTACTCATAGACTTGTTCTCCCTCCTCCCATCTGCCCTTCTTACTAATGGTTTAGTGAATGCTACAGGGGAAGAGTTAATTAATGTATCATTTTATTAGGTGAAATATTCAGTCATCTATCTAGGAATGCAAAAACCTCACCCCTACGACTGGGCCTGTTATTTTAATTAACTGTGTCCTTCAAAATGTGACCTTCCATATCAGATTTATTTTTTAAGATATATGTTAGAATTTTGGTTTGTTCCTTTTTCTTTGGGACAGTCTCTCTATCTGGATCTACCTTGGTAAATCGTATAAGATAAAAGTGACTTTTAAAATCATTTTTATTCTTATTCCCAGGAACGGTAGTCAGACTTCTATTCAAAGTAAAGCTGTATTTTCTATAAGTGCTTATCTGTGCCGCAGTCACTGTAATGCATGCTGCAGGATGAGATTTCCAACAGATCTATTAATCAGAATAAACAGTTGTGATCTTGAATAATGATTGCAAGAAATAATCAATTCCCAAACTTGACAAAAGAGCATTTGTCCTCCAGTTCAACCCTTACATTCTAGCCTAGGCTGTATCAGTTGCAGCCAGCATTGCACAACTGTTATGCAGTTTTCCTTTCCTTTCCTGCAAAGGTCCATGTAGACAGGTTGTTGAGGTGGTGATGATACTGAAAGACTCAGGCCAAGTGGCCTAATTTTCAAAATGCTGTTATGTACAGGGAAGGTTGCAAACGAGCTTTAATGCACAGATCTTGCACTTTTGTTTTTTGCAAGAAATAGTTGAAAAACTGTGCCACTGACCGCTGCTGGCTGTGCTGAATTTGAAAATGGGGCTAGGGAGCTGCAGATAGTCAATGGGCTAAGCACCACCCATCCCTGAAATAACTGAAGAAATATATACATAACACAAATTAATTATTTAAGAAAAGAACATAAACTTTCCATCAATTTGTTTATATGTGACTAATGAAGCTAATTATGCAAGATACTTTTTAGTCTAAAATTCTTCAAAACAAAGCACTTTCTAAATTTTGCCTACTTTCCCATCATATTCTGATAAAAATGCATTTTAAAATGGAATATTTTCAGAAACAGACAATGTTTAATCTTCTAATAAAGTTGTTTCAGCATCTTTGAACATATTGACCAAAATCTTAATTATGAGATTTCCAACATATACACCAGTCATCTTTCAGTATTATTCAGAAAATAATCTAGATATCTTCCAAAATTATGGATAGATTTTTACAGCTTTAATCTACTGTACATAAATTATCAATGCCAGTTTATAGTTAAGTTTGGAGTTCACAATACTAAGTTTATAACTGGCATATAACTGCTCTATTATTCCTGCAGAACATGACCATCCGAGTAATCTTTTAGAATGCAGCAAAATTACAGTGTAAATTGTTATTAGTACAGCATCACAATATGGAACTGGATTTTTAAAAACAGAATAGATTAAGCATCTAGTAGTTTCTTTAGGCTGGTTAGAATACTGTGTGGAGGGGGGAAATTACCTGATTCCTTGTAACTATGCAAAACTTTCAATTTAACCAATTTAAGATGAAATACCCCTTTTTCCTGAACACAAGGTGTCCAGATCTCACTGGAAGTGTTTCTCTGACCTTACTGGTCAATAAAATGACCTCAATCTGACCTGAAAGTGAGGCTGTCTTAATGTCCCAACAATACAAGGACATTGTGGGATCAAAACAGCACACTTTGAGCTTGAAATAGTTTGAATTTGCACTGTTTTGCACACATCTCTATGTTGTCATAGATGTGCCTTTTCAGTGCACTCTTTGGGCTTCTACAGTGAAATAACTCACACTATATTTTTGCACTGTGACAACTCAAACCAGGTCCTGTTTCTCCTAGTCAGGGAATCCTTAAATGCCTCAAGATTTCACAGTTTAAAATAGAATCCATTATCAATGTTCCCTTAGATTTATTATTTAGGAAAGGTTTACTCTGACTTCATCAGAGTAATGCTATAAAGTAAGCCTACAGGAATGGTAAAGGGAAGAAGAGAAAACAAAGAAAGTTGTACCTTGAAATTCTTTGGTTTTCAACTGTGTTCCCTCTTGAGGATTAAGGCAGCCTCAGTTTTTGTTTAAGTGCTGACTTTGGCACCAGCAAATCTCCATTAAGCGTTCATGTTTCATTAACAATGCTAATTACCCTCTAGTCTGATTTCTTAAATAAAACTGAAGCCTTTTAGATTCCCATTATAGTACCACATATCCTATAACTGAAAGTTTTTCATCAAGCTGTCTAGTGAGATTTATCTATAAAAGATTTATCTTCACTACCAGGGCTATTCATAACTCATCTTTAACCCATTATCTGTGAGCTTCCTTAGAAGCAAGAAATCATCATCATCATCTCATCTCGGGGTTAATCATCTCGGGGTCAGCAGTGGAGTTCCCCAGACTTATGGTTCTGGGGGACTTCAACCTGCCATCCCTGGGGCATGCCTCGGAGGCGGCTTGGCAATTCATGGCCACCATGGCAGCCATGGGCCTGTCTTAGATTATTCGGGACCTGACTCAAGACAGTGGGACCTGACTCAGACTCACTCCGGATTTGGTTTTCTTGTAGGGGCGGTGGCAATGTGATCTGAGGAGAGAGTTGGATCTGTCCCTGTTGTCATGGTCAGATCACGCCCAGGTGGCCTTGAGATTCTCTGGTGCTGCCCCACTCCACGGGGAGGCAGGACCCATTTGAGTGATGGACCCTATGGGGTTTCAGAAGGAGCTGGGGGTTATACCTGAGTATATATTGCATGGTCCAGCGGAGGTCCTAGCCGCAGCCTGGAATAAGGAGGCAGCTGGGGCCTTGGACAGGATTGCGCCTGTGCAACCTCTCTTGTCCCAGCAAACCTGACACTCCCCATGGTTTACGGAGGAGCTGAGGGTTCTAAAGAGGATTAAGAGACATCTAGAGTGCCACTGGAGGAAAACAAGGACCGATCCCAACCAAACACAATCTAGAGCCACTGTTAAGGCCTACCTTGTGGCAGTAAGAGCAGCGAAATGTCAATATTTCTCCACTCTTATTGCATCCACAGAATGCTGCCCGACGGCCCTGTTCAAGATCACCCAATCTCTTTTAGGGAAGGTGGATCTAGAAACCCATGTACAGGGCCATGCTGAGGAGTTTTCTCGGCATCTGGAGGATAAAATCGCTCGGATTCCTTCTAAGTTGGATGCCAGGCATGGGGCAGGGTCTGGGGAGATGCCTGGGGAGTGTACTTGCCTGGTTATCTGGGAACAGTTTGATCCTGTTGGGCCCGAGGAATTGGACAGGGTTCTTGGATCTATAAATGCCACCACTTGCCAACTAGATCCCTGTCCCTCCTAGCTGGTGAAGGAAGCTTGGGAGGTGACGTGTGGATGGGTCCAGGTGATGGTGAATTCATCCTTGGGGGGGGGGAGTGTTTCCAGCAGCCTTTAAAGAGGTGCTGGTGCACCCCCTCCTCAAGAAACTAACACTGGACCCTACCATTCTGAACAATTTTTGTCCAGTCTCCCACCTCCTCTTTTTGGGGAAGGTGGTTGAGAAAGTGGTGGCATTGCAACTCCAGAGGATTCTGGATGAAACAGATTATCTAGACCCCTTCCAGTCAAGTTTCAGGCCTGGATATGGGGCGGAAATAGCCTTGGTTGCACTTATGGATGAGCTCTGGCAGGAGCGGAATGGAGGCAGTGCATCCATCCTGGCTCTCGGCCTCTCAGTGGCTTTGAATAGCATCAACCATGGTATCCTTTTGGGTTGGCTTGGGGAGTTGGGGGTGGGTGGCATAGTGTTGTGCTGGTTCACCTCCTTCCTCCAGGGCTGGTCCCAATCGTTGGTGATAGGGAGTGAGAGATCTGACCTGCGGCTTCTCCTTTGTGGGGTGCTGCAGGGTTCGGTGCTCTCTCCGCTCCTTTTTCACATCTACATGAAACCACTGGGTGAGATCATCTGCCACCACGGGGTAAGGTATCATCAATATGCTGATGATACTCAGCTGTACATCTCCACCCCAGGTGATGCTGTTGCCACCTTTCGCAGTGCACGGAAGCTGTAAGGGTTCGGATGTGGAACAACAGGCTTCAGCTGAACCCTGGCAAGATGGAGTGGCTGCAGGTTGGGGGCTCCCAGGTATCCAGGAACTTACCATCTTTGGTTCTAGATGGGGTTGCATTGCCCTAGACAGACCTGGTATGGAACCTGGGGGTTCTCCTGGATTCACGACTCCTGCTCAAAGAGCAGGTGGCAGTCGTGGCCAGGGAAGCCTTTGCACAACTTTGTGCTGTGTGCCAGCTACACCCTTTCCTTCGAACAGTCACTCATGCCCTGGTCATCTCCCTCATAGACTACTGCAATGCGCTGTACATGGGGTTACCCTTGAAGAGTATCCGGAAGCTACAGCTGGTGCAAAATGCGGCAGCACGAGCAGTTTTAGGAGTCCCTAGAAAGACACATATATCACCATTGCTGCGTGAGCTGCACTGGGTGCCAGTCTGCTTCCGGGTCCAATTCAAGGTGTTGGTTGTCACCTTTAAAGCCCTACATGGCATGGGGCCAGGCTACCTGAGGGACCGCCTCACCCCAATTACATCGACCCGTCCACCCGGTCAGGCAGAGAGGGTGTGTTATGGACCCTGTCCATGAGGGATTGCCGATTGGCAGGGTCCAGGAAGGGGGCCTTCTCTGCTGTAGCACCCGCCCTTTGGAACAAGCTACAGCAGGAGTGAGACAGGCCTCCACTCTCCCGCCTTTCGGAAGGAAGTAAAAACATGGTTATGCCATCTGGCCTGGGATGGGAGAGGGCACAGCTGCTCATGAGGGCGGTTGGCCCAGTGAGGGTGCTAAGCTTAAGATCTTCCCATCTTGAATTTTATATTTTATATTTTGTACTTGTATTTGTATTTGTAATTTCATGTATTTATATTGAATTGCTACTATTTTTATTACTTGTAAGCCGCCCAGAGTTGTTGTGCATGAGATGGGCGGCAGAGAAATTTAATGAAATAAATAAATAATGCATCTCCTTTTCAAACACACACAAAAATGTGTATAGAATATATCTGAGTAGTTTCCTTAAGAAAACAACAGTGTTCTGAAGCGTTGCGTGCAAAGTTTGGAGTCTCCATCTGCCAACAAGAAAAACACCAGAAATACAAAAAAGTGCTACAATGGATTATTCCATTGATTTGCTGCAGGAACTACTAGTCGTCCCCACAGCATCCACATCTCTGTTGTTGTATATGGTAGTTAACTCTGATTTAATTATCATTAGAGTAGTCACAGGCATCCCTGGGGGAGGAGCTTTGAAGATCAGACTGACATTCTGAATTAACTCCTGCAAAATTTCTCAGGGCTTCTGGTTTGCCATTGCAAAATTCATCCAGGGAAGAAGCTGTCACATTCTTCAATTCCTAAAAGGCAGCCTGTGGTAGCAGTTCCCACAGGTGATAAGGAAAGGAAGCATAGTGGAAATGACAACGACAATAAGACTAAAAACAAGATGAGCAATTATAGAAAGAGTAAGAAAGAACAAAACTGTTGCCACAGAAGCTTACCATTACTCTGGAGAAAAGGGTGGATGCTAACCCATTCAAAACTTAATTATCATGGTCTTGCAAGCAGTGGCATTTTTCAGTGTGATACCACAACAGTGTGGAGCCTGTTGTCAGCCCCTTAATGCTGAGAGGACAGAGCCAAGCAACAAATCTTTGTCTTTCAGACAAGGATGTATATGGGGTTATATGATGTATTTGTAGGACTTTCTGCACCACTATCATGAGTACGGTGACCATATTTTCTTGGAAAAAATAAAGGACAAACTTGAAAAAGGGGGAAATCTGAAAGAGGTTCATAAGGATAAAAAAAAATTGTTTATAACTTCCCTTTACAATGGAAAATTCAAGAGCAAAACCAAGAAAAACTTTACAAAAATACATATTCTAATAAAAATATCTAAAATCGAACAGTATATGTAACTTTTGTAAATTTATTTTAAAAACACAATTCAGTTTCCATATTTTTCACTTGAATGTGACTGTGCATTAAGTACAGCAAAAGTTAAATGACCAAAATAAAGGACAAAAGTGAGTATTGAAAAATAAATATAGCTAAAGGACAGCTTTCTGAAGTAAAGGACTGTCCTTTATAATAAAGGATGTATGGCCACTGTAATCATGAGGGATGGTAATATTAACATTTCAGTATTATTAGTTGGAAGGAAAAGCCGTGCTAATATAGGAAGAAATGCTGATAAAAAGAGTAAAAAGAATGTGCTTCAAAGTTATTCTGTTTTCTCATTATGAATTCTGACCCTGAATATTTTCTAAATGTTTTCTTGCAAATAAAATTAAGTGCTGAAAAATTGATTCCCTCTATTATTTCAGTCTGATATTTATTTAATAATAATTGGTGTGGCTGGATTTTATTTTTTGATTTTTTGATGACTGATGTGCAGTGGTATTAACAGAATTTGATGGATGGCACATTTTTCAATATTTCAATGATATCAATCAATAAATGTCATGTAGCAGTTTGACACCATGTAGCTTATGTAACTTGATATTTCTTTAGTCTACAGAATTTAAATGGTTAAAAAGATAAATACATCTTTTAATGAACATTTCAGTGCATTTCAAATATTTCTGTTTTAATTATCATTACTGCTCATGCCTATATATGTGCATATGTACTATCAGAATATGTGGGAGCAAGTCTTAATGATGCCTATGGTACCTGTAGTAAGTTCTAGATTTTCCCCATCTCACAGACGGAAGCATGTTCTACTGATAATGTAGCATTGTGAGATATTCAAACATTCCAGCTGTGGAGTAATACAGACACATTAGACAACCATAATCAGAAATAAAACAGCAAAGCCTCTGGCATCTACTGTAACTAGTGATGAGTAACTCACTGCATAATTCTAGCTTTTCAGAGTTTTCTTGGGGAACTGGCAAAGAAAACTCAGAACAGAAACCATCTGTAAGCATTGGCTGAAATAATGGAAAATCCTTTAGCCAGGAGGTATGGAAGTTAACATTCATAGCACCAGAGACATTAAGACAGACAGCAATCAGAATAACAGAGTTAGAAAGGGTCACTGAGTTCAAGCCCCTTGGTCAGTTCAGAAATACAAATTAAAACATGCCAGAAAGACGGCTGTCTAGCCTACATCCAAGAAAAGGGAGTCTTCCCGATGTCAAACTGCTTTTACTGCTTGGAAGATTTTTTCCTTAATATTCCATCAGAATCAGTACAGTATTCATATAACTTAAATCCATTATTCCTCTTTTTTTTAATTGTCAGTCTTATATTATACATTATGTGTCTTAAATATATCTTGAACAATTACTAACTAATAAAAATTAAATCCATTATTCCAAGTCTTTCACTCTGGAAAACAGGTCTTGTCCTTCCATGTGTAACATCCTTCTAGGTATTTGAAGAATTTTTCAAACCCCACATAGTCATTTTTTTCTCTCTTCTAGTCCCCTGATCATCTTTGTTGCCCTTCTCAAGAACCTGTCACAATTTCTCTGAATCCTCCTTACAGGGCAGTGCCCAAAACTGGACACATTGCTGAGTCTAATCAATGCAGAATAGAATGATTTGATTGCTTCCTGTGATTTGGAAATTATACTTCTGTTGATGCAGCCTAAAACTGCTTTCTTTATTTTTTTCAACCACATCACACTGCTGGCTCATACTAAATTTGGAGTCCACTATTATTCTTTTTCACATGCATAATTACAAAGCCAGGTACACCCAAATCTATACCTCTGAATCTAAATGAAGAACTTTGCATTTGTTTCTGTTAATTATCATTCTATTACTTTCAGCTTCAGCAAAGGATCGTTACCTTGTTGTGGTGCTGGAGCTTGAGCACCTCAATGAAGCCCTGAGCTAAACCGTGAAGGGCCACCCAAGACGGGAAGGTCATGACAGAGAGGTCAGACTAAATGCGATCCCTGGGGAAGGTCATGGCAACCCACCCCAGTATTTTTGCCGTGAAAACTAAATGGATCAGTACAACCAGAGATATGTCGGTATACCATCGGAAGATGAGACCCCCAGGTCGGAAGGTGGTGAAAATGCTACTGGGGAGGAACAGAGGATGAGTTCAACTAGCCCCAGACATGACGACTCAGCTAGCTCAAAGCCAAAAGGACGGCTAGTGGCCGACGGTGCTGGTGGTGAACGGCGAATCCGATGTTCTAAGGATCAACACACCATTGGAACCTGGAATGTAAGATCTATGAGCCAGGGCAAATTGGATGTGGTTATTGGTCAGATGTCAAGATTAAAGATAGACATTTTGGGCGTCAGTGAACTGAAATGGACTGGAATGGGCCACTTCACATCAAATGACCACCAGATCTACTACTGTGGACAAGAGGACCACAGAAGAAATGGAGTAGCCTTCATAATTAATAGTAAAGTGGCTAAAGCAGTGCTTGGATACAATCCAAAAAACGATAGAATGATCTCAATTCGAATTCAGGGCAAGCCATCTAACATCACAGTGATCCAAATATACGCCCCAACCACAGATGCTGAAGAAGCTGAAGTAGAGCAGTTCTATGAGGATCTGCAGCACCTACTGGACAACACACCTAAAAGAGATGTTATCTTCATCACGGGAGACTGGGATGCTAAGGTGGGCAGTCAAATGACACCTGGAATTACAGGTAAGCATGGCCTGGGAGAACAAAACGAAGCAGGTCATAGGCTGATAGAATTTTGCCAAGACAACTCACTCTGCATAACAAACACTCTCTTCCAACAACCTAAGAGACGGCTTTATACATGGACTTCACCAGATGGACAACACCGAAATCAGATTGACTACATCCTTTGCAGCCAAATGTGGCGGACATCTATACAGTCGGTAAAAACAAGACCTGGAGCTGACTGTAGTTCAGATCACGAACTTCTTATTGCACAATTTAGGATCAGACTAAAGAGATTAGGGAAGACCCACAGATCAGCTAGATATGAGCTCACTAATATTCCTAAGGAATATGCAGTGGAGGTGAAGAATCAATTTAAGGGACTGGACTTAGTAGATAGGGTCCCGGAAGAACTCTGGACAGAAGTTCGCAACATTGTTCAGGAGGCGCCAACAAAATACATCCCAAAGAAAGAGACAACCAAGAAGGCAAAGTGGCTGTCTGCTGAGACACTAGAAGTAGCCCAAGAAAGAAGGAAAGCAAAAGGCAACAGCGATAGGGGGAGATATGCCCAATTAAATGCAAAATTCCAGAGGTTAGCCAGAAGAGACAAGGAATTATTTTTAAACAAGCAATGCGCAGAAGTGGAAGAAGAGAATAGAATAGGAAGGACAAGAGACCTCTTCCAGAAAAATAGAAACATTGGAAGTAAATTCCAGGCCAAAATGGGTATGATCAAAAACAAAGATGGCAAGGACCTAACAGAAGAAGAAGAGATCAAGAAAAGGTGGCAAGAATATACGGAAGACCTGTATAGGAAGGATAATAATATTGGGGATAGCTTTGACGGTGTGGTCAGTGAGCTAGAGCCAGACATCCTGAAGAGTGAGGTTGAGTGGGCCTTAAGAAGCATCGCTAATAACAAGGCAACAGGAGATGATGGCATCCCAGCTGAACTGTTCAAAATCTTGCAAGATGATGCTGTCAAGGTAATGCATGCTATATGCCAGCAAATTTGGAAAACACAAGAATGGCCATCAGATTGGAAAAAATCAACTTATATCCCCATACCAAAAAAGGGGAACACTAAAGAATGTTCAAACTATCGAACAGTGGCACTCATTTCACATGCCAGTAAGGTAATGCTCAAGATCCTGCAAGGGAGACTTCAGCAACTCATGGAGCGAGAATTGCCAGATGCACAAGCTGGGTTTAGAAAAGGCAGAGGAACTCGGGACCAAATTGCCAATATCCGCTGGATAATGGAAAAAGCCAGGGAGTTTCAGAAAAACATCTATTTCTGTTTTATTGACTATTCTAAAGCCTTTGACTGTGTGGACCATAAGAAATTGTGGCAAGTTCTTAGCGGTATGGGGATACCAAGTCATCTTGTCTGCCTCCTGAACAATCTGTATAACGACCAAGTAGCAACAGTAAGAACAGACCACGGAACAACGGACTGGTTTAAGATTGGGAAAGGGGTACGGCAGGGCTGTATACTCTCACCCTACCTATTCAACTTGTATGCAGAACATATCATGCGACATGCTGGGCTTGAGGAATCCAAGGCTGGAGTTAAAATCACTGGAAGAAACATTAACAATCTCAGATATGCAGATGATACCACTTTGATGGCTGAAACGAAGAAGAACTGAGGAGCCTTATGATGAAGGTGAAAGAAGAAAGTGCAAAAGCTGGCTTGTAGCTAAACCTCAAAAAAACCAAGATTATGGCAACCAGCTTGATTGATAACTGGCAAATAGAGGGAGAAAATGTAGAAGCAGTGAAAGACTTCGTATTTCTAGGTGCGAAGATTACTGCAGATGCTGACTGCAGTCAGGAAATCAGAAGACACTTAATCCTGGGGAGAAGAGCAATGACAAATCTCGATAAAATAGTTAAGAGCAGAGACATCACACTGACAACAAAGGTCCACATAGTTAAAGCAATGGTGTTCCCCATAGTAACATATGGCTGCGAGAGCTGGACCATAAGGAAGGCTGAGAGAAGGAAGATCAATGCTTTGGAACTGTGGTGTTGGAGGAAAATTCTGAGAGTGCCTTGGACTGCAAGAAGATCAAACCAGTCCATCCTCCAGGAAATAAAGCCAGACTGCTCACTTGAGGGAATGATATTAAAGACAAAACTGAAATACTTTGGCCACATAATGAGAAGACAGGACATCCTGGAGAAGATGCTGATGCTAAGGAGAGTGGAAGGCAAAAGGAAGAGGGGCCGACCAAGGGTAAGGTGGATGGATGATATTCTAGAGGTGACGGACTCGTCCCTGGGGGAGCTGGGGGTGTTGACAACTGACAGGAAGCTCTGGCGTGGGCTGGTCCATGAAGTCACAAAGAGTCGGAAGCGACTAAACGAATAAACAACAACAACAATTACTTTCAGACCATTTCTCTAATTTTTAAGGTAGTTTAGAATAATTTTCTAGGGAATTAGCCATCCCACCCAATATTTTCTCATCTGCACATTTGATCAGCATTCACTCTACCTCTTTATCTGAATAAGAGAAGTATTGAAAAATACAGCAGCCTGGACTGATCTTTCTGGCATTTTATTTGATATCTCTCTCCACTTTGAAAATAAATTGTAGATGATTACATTTTCAGTGCAATTTTTTACACACACACACACACAAACACTTATCAATCACCCAGCCAACACTTAACTATGTTGCTAATTAGCACGTCATGGCAGACTTTGCCAAATCCTTTGCTGTAATTAAGCTATATTATGTCTGCAGCGCTCCCACAATCCACTACAGGAAGGTGGAGGCAACATTTGTTCTGCAGTTATTTGGCACTTCACTGGTTCTTGTTCACCCAGACCACTACCTAGTTACTTTGGCATCATAGGACGCAGTTCATCTGCCTGGATAGTTTTAAACTCAGTCAACATAAGGGAGTATTCCCTGACCATGTTTCCATAAGTCTTAAGCATTGATCCTGCTCCTTCACCCTACTCTTCAAAAATTTCCCCATGAAAAGTCTTGTTTTTGTTAGAGAAAACTAAAATAAAAGTTAAATAGCTCTGTCATTTCTTTGTTACATGTTAAAATTTGCCTGATTCGGGTATACTGATTTTGTTGTTGTTGTTTATTTTGATCATATCTAAAGAAGACTTTCCTAATATTCTTACCATCCTTCATTAAACATAGCTTATTCTGGGTTTTGTTTTCCTGAAACTAGCTGTACACTTCGGGACTACTTTTTCTTGGTGAGCTGGTCCGCTTTCCATTTCTTTTATGGGTACTTTTTTGTTTTCAGATCTTCAGTAATTTTTTTCTATAATCATTCTGGCTTCCTCTGCTGTCCTCTATTTTCCTCCCTGAAACTGTTTGCAGTTCTGCTTTTAGGATGTCCTTCTTCAGGAACTGCCACCATTCTGGAGCAATTTTTCCTGCCACGAGAGCCAAATGACTATTCTTATAAATTTATAAACATTTCTTTTTTGAATATGCATTCAGTGTTAATTTCCCTTAAACCACTCCATTGTCTGATAAGAGATGTACATTGCAGTGGTAGGACTGTTGCCACTGAAGGTCAAATGTCTGTAACCTGCATTCAGTAGCTCACTGGGCTTCTGAGAGAATGCCTGAATTTGCCACTCCACATTTCTGAATGTAAGACTTCCCAACTTATGACAACTACACTACGTGAAATTCATAGCAAACCTCATTAGAAGCAATTGATACAGTATGCTATTGACATCAAATCTCAGCCCTCAAGAGTTATAAAACCTATTTGATACAACACCTGAGCATGGTTATTGTTCTGAAAATCCTTCCACGGGTTTTATTACCAATATTACTGTTTTTATAAAGATATCTAGTTATTGACAGATACACTATTTTATGCTATACTTACAGTAGTAGCTTTAACCATAATGCAGTTATTCAATTCTACTTTTCCATATGAACTCTTCAATTTATTTATTGTATTGACTTAAGCTTGTACTGTTGATTTCTTTGTTTGCTTATTAAATGTGGACTTCATTATTTCTTGCAAACACACACAATAGAATAATGAACAAGCTGTATAATACAGGATTATCAAGGTAATTGAATAGAAAAGTCCAAGCAGTGTAAGCATATATTGTGTGGGGCAGAAAAGCTTAATATACAAGGATAAGGACACATGCAAACTTTAAACAGAAGTATAATGCTGAGGATTATAGCAAATGTTTTTGTTAATTTCTTGCTATGAACAGAGGCAATTCAGTGTATGAACAAGACACCTTGGCATAATCTATTTTTGTAGAAGAGTTGAGATCTGTCTTTTTTTACTTAAAAACCATTTTTTGCTCATGGTATAAGCTCTTTTTTTTCACCACCTCTCCTTTACTTATTTATTTTTCTTTTGTTTTTTATTAAGCTTCCCTCTCTTTGTCTTTCCCTGTTATTCCTTCTATCCATGGTAATCAGAAATGATTGGGCATTATCTAAAATTCCTACAATTTGCACTGAACTGGAAAACCATAAATGCTCATCCTGTACAGGATAAATATAAATTTGTATTAGTCACATCTTACTCTTTCTCGTTTCCTTCCCTTCACCCTGTCTTTTCCTTTCGGTGTTTGCCATGGCACAAATGCAAACGATTTGTGACCTTCAGCCTAGGTCTTGATCTGGGCTCCACTCTTCCTCATTTTTGCCACTCTAGTCCCAGATGCCAACTGACTTGGAAACTCAGAATCATTCTGTAGCTTCACAAACACTCTTTGTCACAGTTGCCATGCTGTTTGTACCGACCCACATTTGGAGTCTTCAGGGGCATCTACAATGCTATTCTTCAGGAATATCTAGTACAGGGATACATTTGTCAGTACTTACTGGGTTCATTACAGTTGGGGGTCTGACTGCACTGGAATATTTTTCCCCAGTGTCTGACTCTCTTTGGTCCCAGTCAAATAGAACTAACTAGAGAACACTGATAACTAACACCAGATTCCTTGCTCCATTTGTTTGCAGTTAGCATGGCTTCAGCAAAGGATCGTTACCTTGTCGTGGTGCTGGAGCTTGAGCACCTCAATGATGCCCTGAGCTAAACCGTGAAGGGCCACCCAAGACGGGAAGGTCATGACAGCGAGGTCAAACTAAATGCGATCCCTGGGGAAGGTCATGGCAACCCACCCCAGTATTCTTGCCGTGAAAACTAAATGGATCAGTACAACCAGAGATATGTCGGTATACCATCGGAAGATGAGACCCCCAGGTCGGAAGATGGTCAAAATGCTACTGGGGAGGAACAGAGGATGAGTTCAACTAGCCCCAGACATGACGACGCAGCTAGCTCAAAGCCGAAAGGATGGCTAGCGGCCGACGGTGCTGGTGGTGAACGGTGAATCTGATGTTCTAAGGATCAACACACCATTGGAACCTGGAATGTAAGATCTATGAGCCAGGGCAAATTAGATATGGTTATTGGTGAGGTGTCAAGATTAAAGATAGACATGCTGGGCGTCAGTGAACTGAAATGGGCTGGAATGGGCCACTTCACATCAAATGACCACCAGATCTACTACTGTGGACAAGAGGACCACAGAAGAAATGGAGTAGCCTTCATAATTAATAGTAAAGTGGCTAAAGCAGTGCTTGGATACAATCCAAAAAACGATAGAATGATCTCAATTCGAATTCAGGGCAAGCCATCTAACATCACAGTGATCCAAATATATGCCCCAACCACAGATGCTGAAGAAGCTGAAGTAGAGCAGTTCTATGAGGATCTGCAGCACCTACTGGACAACACGCCTAAAAGAGATGTTATCTTCATCATGGGAGACTGGGATGCTAAGGTGGGCAGTCAAATGACACCTGGAATTACAGGTAAGCATGGCCTGGGAGGACAAAACGAAGCAGGACATAGGCTGATAGAATTTTGCCAAGACAACTCACTCTGCATAACAAACACTCTCTTCCAACAACCTAAGAGACGGCTTTATACATGGACTTCACCAGATGGACAACACCGAAATCAGATTGACTACATCCTTTGCAGCCAAAGGTGATGGACATCTATACAGTCGGTAAAAACAAGACCTGGAGCTGACTGTAGTTCAGATCACGAACTTCTTCTTGCACAATTTAGGATCAGACTAAAGAGATTAGGGAATACCCACAGATCAGCTAGATATGAGCTCACTAATATCCCTAAGGAATATGCAGTGGAGGTGAAGAATCGATTTAAGGGACTGGACTTAGTAGATAGGGTCCTGGAAGAACTCTGGACAGAAGTTCGCAACATTGTTCAGGAGGCACCAACAAAATACATCCCAAAGAAAGAGACAACCAAGAAGGCAAAGTGGCTGTCTGCTGAGATACTAGAAGTAGCCCAAGAAAGAAGGAAAGCAAAAGGCAACAGCGATAGGGGGAGATATGCCCAATTAAATGCAAAATTCCAGAGGTTAGCCAGAAGAGACAAGGAATTATTTTTAAACAAACAATGCGCGGAAGTGGAAGAAGAGAATAGAATAGGAAGGACAAGAGACCTCTTCCAGAAAAATAGAAACATTGGAGGTAAATTCCAGGCCAAAATGGGTATGATCAAAAACAAAGATGGCAAGGACCTAACAGAAGAAGAAGAGATCAAGAAAAGGTGGCAAGAATATACAGAAGACCTGTATAGGAAGGATAACAATATCGGGGATAGCTTTGACGGTGTGGTCAGTGAGCTAGAGCCAGACATCCTGAAGAGTGAGGTTGAATGGGCCTTAAGAAGCATCGCTAATAAGGCAGCAGGAGACGACGGCATGCCAGCTGAACAGTTCAAAATCTTATGAGATGATGCTGTCAAGGTAATGCATGCTATATGCCAACAAATTTGGAAAACACAAGAATGGCCATCAGATTGGAAAAAATCAACTTATATCCCTGATACCAAAAAAGGGGAACACTAAAGAATGTTCAAACTATCGAACAGTAGCACTCATTTCACATGCCAGTAAGGTAATGCTCAAGATCCTGCAAGGTAGACTTCAGCAGTTCATGGAGCGAGAATTGCCAGACGTACAAGCTGGGTTTAGAAAAGGCAGAGGAACTCGGGACCAAATTGCCAATATCCGCTGGATAATGGAAAAAGCCAGGGAGTTTCAGAAAAACATCTATTTCTGTTTTATTGACTATCCTAAAGCCTTTGACTGTGTGGACCATAAGAAATTGTGGCAAGTTCTTAGCGGTATGGGGATACCAAGTCATCTTGTCTGCCTCCTGAAGAATCTGTATAACGACCAAGTAGCAACAGTAAGAACAGACCACGGAACAACGGACTGGTTTAAGATTGGGAAAGGAGTACGGCAGGGCTGTATACTCTCACCCTACCTATTCAACTTGTATGCAGAACACATCATGCAACACGCTGGGCTTGAGGAATCCAAGGCTGGAGTTAAAATCGCTGGAAGAAACATTAACAATCTCAGATATGCAGATGATACCACTTTGATGGCTGAAAGCGAAGAGGAACTGAGGAGCCTTATGATGAAGGTGAAAGAAGAAAGTGCAAAAGCTGGCTTGCAGCTAAACCTCAAAAAAACCAAGATTATGGCAACCAGCTTGATTGATAACTGGCAAATAGAGGGAGAAAATGTAGAAGCAGTGAAAGACTTTGTATTCCTAGGTGCAAAGATTACTGCAGATGCTGACTGCAGTCAGGAAATCAGAAGACGCTTAATCCTTGGAAGAAGAGCAATGACAAATCTCGATAAAATAGTTAAGAGCAGAGACATCACACTGACAACAAAGGTCTGCATAGTTCAAGCAATTGTGTTCCCCGTAGTAACATATGGCTGCGAGAGCTGGACCATAAGGAAGGCTGAGAGAAGGAAGATCGATGCTTTTGAACTGTGGTGTTGGAGGAAAATTCTGAGAGTGCCTTGGACTGCAAGAAGATCCAACCAGTCCATCCTCCAGGAAATAAAGCCAGACTTGAGGGAATGATATTAAAGGCAAAACTGAAATACTTTGGCCACATAATGAGAAGACAGGACACCCTGGAGAAGATGCTGATGCTAAGGAGAGTGGAAGGCAAAAGGAAGAGGGGCCGACCAAGGGCAAGATGGATGGATGATATTCTAGAGGTGACGGACTCGTCCCTGGGGGAGCTGGGGGTGTTGACAACCAACAGGAAGCTCTGGCGTGGGCTGGTCCATGAAGTCACAAAGAGTCGGAAGCGACTAAACGAATAAACAACAACAACAGCATGGCTTATCTTAGCATGGTTGAAAAAAAGGGTTCCTTTCTTCAAGGTTCCTTTGGAGGAGCAACACCCTCCCAGGAAAATCCACATGTTGAGAAGGAACTTCTTGTACCTCTAAATCCTGAATGCAAGTCTGAAGGGCTTCCCCTCCATTCAGAAAGTTACTGCCATGTTTATCGTCCACTTTGCCTCTGAAAGGAATGCATGGGTATGTGATGCAGAATTTCACATGACTGGGGGACTCCTGTGTTCCTTGCCCCACCTGCTCTCCAGCCTGGGGTAGACTATCTGTTCATGAGGTACCTAGACAGGTTCTTCAAAATCCTCTCTAATTTCCATTACACTTTTCCATTATATAGAGAGGAGAGAATAGGAGCCCTTTCCCTCTTTGGCATTCCAACTTGATGATGCCTCTGTCTATGTACAGGGTTCCTAAGTGTTCTACTGTGTTTGTCTGAATCCTTGCCAGCCACTGCTTTCTTCCTGACTGCTTTCTATAGGGCTTTCTCCAAACAGGTAGCATACCCTGAAATTACTTCCATGGGGAAGACAATCAGACTGTTTTCTAGACGATGTTTCTCTCATACATCCTGCAAAGTGTCCCCTTCCTTTCCCCAGAATTCCCACCTTCAAAAGTAAATTGAGTTCCAAGAGTGCCTCTCTCTCTGACTAGGTAAAGGTCCTGTTATCATCTGTTGCTGTATTGTCACACAATGGTAAATGTTCCAGTCCTGTGGAACTAGAACAATAAACCTTTCTCTCTTACATTTCTCTCTTACATTATAAATCTTCCCTCTTATTCTGTCCTTTCCCCAAATCTCTACTTTGTCCACTTCCTGCTTGATGGCATGCGATTCCATGCCTTCAGGAGTCCCCTTCATCATGAAGACGTGGTTTGAACTGGCACACTGTACTCTGCACCAACTTTTAAGGCTAGTTGTATCCATTTTAACATTGTTTGCTTAATAAATCTGATCACAACCAAAAAGAAAAAGAAACCCAAAATGTTAGAATTTAGCAGGATCAGTTCCCCCTGGATATTCACAAGTCCAAACAAAACACAAACCAAACCCAGCTGTGCCACCAGAAAATTCTGTAACCCCTTCCTGATTTGGTGGTTTCCTGGTTTGGGAGATGGTTTATTTCAAATGCCCCACTGCTCTCTCCCCAGCTCCTACCACTTCTCCACTGTGGATGCCTTGGCCTACCTTTAGAGCTTTGACCAGAGGGATAATAGATCACCCTTGACCCCTTATATACAGTAGGCAACTTAATATAATAAAATAAAACAACATTTATTTTACTACTAATCTTCCTGTAATGGTGTTTCTGGCATTAAACTGTTGAAGTAAAGAAGCCCTTTCAAAAGTCCCACCAACATCTTTTTTTCAAATTAAGTGAAGTTAATATCAAGCAACTCTTCGGAACCCTTCCCACCACTTCAGTGCTTGTGCAAACCTCCATCACGAGGCACCGCAGCTATTCTTTCCTCCATGCTCATTGGCTGTTGCTGTAACTGGGCTAAGTAAGGCTTGTGGCTTGGTGGTCATTTCATTCCTTGTCAGTCATCATGTGGTCTTGTCTGTGTCAACTGATATCAGCCTGCCTGCTCCTAGGCACATACGCTTTTATCTCCTGGATTATATTCTGCCATGTCTGCTATTCCCAGCATGGTATCGTTAGTTTTCTCTCTAGTAGAATTCTGGCATCTGCAAAGGCCTCTGCACATCTCTGTCTTGTTGTCTCTGCTTGACTTCCATATTATTCCAAACTCTTGCTGCCACTCAACCTCTCCCTCCCTCCCTCGTCTCTCATCATTGTTCCTGCTCACTTCTCACTGCCATTTGTCTCTCTGATCCTTCTGCCTTTACACCTGCATCATTCAACACTCCTCTCCTTGTTGCCATTCTCTTTCACTCCCCCATTTCCAAACCTCTCTCTGTTCTTCACTGTCTCATGCACTTCTTGTCCTCATTTCTCTCTGACTACCTTTCCTTGGCTTCTCCTATGTTAGTGTTTTTCCTTATGGACTCATCTCTCACTCAGTTCAATTCAGCTCCCAGTTTTTATATTCTCCTCAGAAAGTTCCTCCTTTCTGTCACTCTCTTTATGCCAAATACTCTTTCAACAAACTCTCCAATTCAACACTCCCAGTAGGGGATTGCAGTAACAGGAAGAACTAGAAATCCTAACATGGAAAGTAAATGTGACAAGTAGCACAGAAAACTGATGGGATGAAGGTCGTGATTAGAATGTAGAACTAGACTCAGTAGAAAGGAAGGTAGAGTGGAGTGGCTTTGTATGTAAAGAATCCATATGCCTGTGAAGAAAATCATATCCCTGAATACAGAAATCCTGGATGAAATTAAAAGGACTGAGAAACAAAAATAACGTCCTGGTGCGGGTTTCCTACCAGCTGTCTGCAGAAGTAGAGGATGCAGACCATGTCTTTCTAAATCAACTCAGGGCAGTCTATACTGGTAATGTGAGCTTTCAGATATCCTAATATCAGGAAATTGAATTCAGGTAGGACTGGTAGGTCCAAAAAGAACCTTATCTTCCTTGTTGTCAATTTCAACTTGGAAGGAAAAATCAGGAAATCAGCTATTTGGACCTAATCCTGACCAACAGAGAGGAACTGGACAATGAGCTAAAGGTCTTAAGCCCTTGGGAGAAAGTGGCCATGTCAGGTTGGAGTTCAAGATGCTTAACAGAAGAAAAGCTGATAGAGATTAGCCATACACCTCAGATGTCATGATCGCCGTTGCGATGTTTGCGACATCGTAACGGCTCGCATGACAAAGCGCGGATGCGTGTCAATGACTGGAGAGGTGCAGGCGATAAACCAGACAAAGAAGGTAATGGGTTTGGGAGATCTATTGAACAACAAGGTCTCATCGCCTGGTAATCGACCATTGACACCATTGTCAAAGAAATGATCAGGGCGAGGTTCGGAAGGGCGTGTCCAGGCTTTCGAGGAATATTGAGGTCTAATCTCCCAGTAATGGACCATTACCTCTCAGAAAGATAAACAGGGCGACGCCCGGGGCGAATGGGGCTGGACGACCTCTCACCTATCAAGTCTTGATGGCCTGTCACTCTGTGGAACTCGTGGGGCACACCCGGGGAGTGTGGGGGTGGAGCGCTGTTTGGTGCGAGACTATTTAATTCAACTTTTGGCGCGCTTCCCTCACTCTCAGCTTTTTACTGGTGTGCATTCTATTCTAAATAAAAGCCAGAGCTTAAACTTGATTTAGAGTCTGAGTCTTTTATTTGGTCTTAGGCATTCCTTACATAAAGCTGAGAGTCTTTTAAGAACGAACCTCACTAGCCTCTACCAGGAAATTTTTTTTGTGAGAGAAGCAACTAGTGATGACTGAACCGGGGACGATCCTGGAGTCAGCGCTTCAGAGCAGAGACGCGAAGGACTCAACGCGAGTGGGGGAGGCGACCAGACAGCTTCTGGAATCGGCGCTCCCGAGATGGGACACGAGCCCCCTCCCTACCCACACCGCACCCCAGTTTGGAGCCTGGAGCCCCAGCCCGGAGTGGAGGGCCCCAATGGAAGAGGGAGTCGTGAGTCAACAACACTTCAGGTGGGACGGTGTAGCGGACCCCCGGCCGGGGACATCCCACACCACTTGGAGACTTCAATACCCCCTGACGCCCGAGAGGGAATTCACAGGACTGCCGATCAGGCAACAACTGGCAGCACCAAGGATGGACGATCCCATCACACCGGACAGGATCAGGGCTCTGGAGTCCAAGGTACAATCATTAGCACACATGCTGCGATCCATGTCAACTGTGGTGAGTGAGCTTACGAAGAGTGCTGCTGTGCAGGGCACAGGGAGGGTTCTCGGCATCCCACCCACCCTATCGCTGGCCCCGAGAGGAAGGGGCCAGGCACGGGACTTTTTCCCAGGGCCCCGTGGTTTTATTCCGGTGGGGGTTACCCCTACTCACTCACAGGTTGGGGTTTCTCCAGTTGGTGGGATCACTAAAGACTTTTCAGTAAAATTTGATGGCGACCCCACGAACCTGTCATTTTTTTTAACCAACGCAACAAATTACGTATAGCAATATGGACATTGTTTTGCATCAGAAGGGGCTAAAATCTCGGCTATTGCCACAAAACTTAAGGGCAGAGCCGCAGACTGGTACATACAAATATCAGAGTCCGGAGCCCCAGCCCTGGCTACCTTCCACACCTTCCTGGCTGCCTTGAAGCGAAGGAGAGGGCTAAAGGCGCTCTTAAAGAACTCAATCAGGGGCAGAAATCGGTCGCAGATTACACCCTAGAATTTAAGGTCTTGGCAGGGAAGGTCCCTGAATGGTCGGAGGCCACCCTGATCGATATGTTTAAGGATGGCCTCAATCGAGAGGTGTTGCAATGGGCACTGTACAGAGACGATCCGGACTCACTGCATGACTGGATCTGTCTTGCCAGGAAGGCTGAACATGCCCAGTGCACCTTCATGCTGGTGACTAAGAGAGACAGGCGTCCTCCCAGCGGGAAAGGGCCAGTGCCACAGTCGGGCCCGACATGGGACGCCAAAAGACAATGTCGCTTTGCCCGTGGGCAATGCATCAAGTGCGGTAAGGCAGGTCACCATGCGGCAGAATGCCACAAGGCTAGGACAGCGGATCGCCCACCTAGACCGACACAGAAGGCTCTGCAGAAACCACCCAACCCTCCCCAATGGCTGACAGG
The DNA here is from genome assembly GCF_035149785.1 of Candoia aspera. NCBI lineage: Eukaryota > Metazoa > Chordata > Lepidosauria > Squamata > Candoiidae > Candoia > Candoia aspera. The sequence goes on along the minus strand of NC_086153.1, from coordinate 171,822,562 downwards.
GGCACTAGCGACCCCGGACGAAGAAGGGGACGTCTACCTCGCGGGGGATGGGTTGGCTGCCCCGGAGCAGCCAGCAGAAAATGCCTTCCACCTGTCCTAAACAGCGCCGCTGGGCAGGTGGTGGAGAATGGGCGCGATACCACCAGGGTGAGTGTGGACTGTCCCATCCTGGCTGTAAAAATTGAACTGAGCTACTGCTCCAAGACAATCGAAGTCGGGGCTTTGGTGGACTCCAGGTGTTCCAGATGCCTGATCCACCCCAACCTAGTTGCTGCGCTAAATTTACCCTGTTTCCCTCTCCCGAAGCCGCTGATCTTCCAGCAACTCGATGGTTCCACGGTGTGGGGGGGGGGGGGGGGCGGCCACCCAGGGTACAGGGAATGTTACCCTACAAATAGGCATGCACAGGGAAACCATAGAATTCATGGTCACCCCGGTGGGCAAGCCTATAGTGGTTCTGGGAATCCCCTGGCTAACTCGCCACAATCCCTACATTAACTGGAGGACCCGTATGATAATGTTTGAGGATGGGTTCTACCAGGCACCTGCTAAGGGGAAATCCCTCACATTGACTGTAGGGAGGGCTGAGATTGTCGACCCTCAAGTTCACGCTTCCCCCATGGAGGGGTTGCCGGAACAATATGCAGACTTCGCTGACGTCTTCAGGGAGGAGGAGGCGGACCAGTTACCCCCCCCCCCCATCGCAAGACGGACTGTGCCATTGAACTGCTCCCTCGTGTCCCATTGCATAAGCCAAAAATTTACCCAATGACACAAAAGGAATTGGCGGCATTGCGGGACTTCCTCGATAAAAACCTCGCTCAGGGCTTCATCGAACTGGCAAACTCGCCGGTTGGAGCACCCGTTCTGTTCTGCGAGAAGAAGGACGGTACCCTAAGACTGTGTACAGACTATCGCAGGTTAAATTCAGCCTCCTTGGCAAACAAGTACCCCCTCCCCCTCGTGAAAGACATGTTGGCACACTTGTCGACTGGAAAGGTTTTTTCCAAACTGGACCTCCGTGGGGCGTATTACCGCATTCGCATCAGGGAGGGGGACGAATGGAAAACAGCTTTTAACTGTCCCTTGGGCTCCTTCCAGTATAAGGTACTGCCTTTTGGTCTTGCAGGGGCCCCGGGGGTTTTCATGCAACTAATTAATAAGGTTCTGCATGACCATTTGTTTAAAGGAGTACTGGTTTATCTGGATGATGTCCTGATATACTCCAAAACTGAGAGAGAACACAAAAGATTGGTAAGACAGGTTCTCACCAAGCTCCGGCACGCTAAACTTTATGCTAAGCTTTCCAAGTGCGAATTCCATAAGTCACGCCTGGATTACTTAGGCTACAGGATTTCAGATAAGGGCATCAAAATGGATCCTGCAAAGGTTCTGGCTGTTTTGAGCTGGGAGCACCTGCGCACCCGGTGCCAGCTCCAAAGTTTCCTGGGATTCGCAAATTTCTACAGATCCTTTGCAAAACGGTTCGCGGAGATTGCCCTGCCCTTGACTGATTTGTTGCGGACCAAAGGCGTCGGGGAGATGCGCAAGGTAAAAAACCCAGGGGCCGTGCTCAATTGGACTCCCGCCTGTCAGGCTGCTTTCGACCGGTTGAAAGCTCTCTTTACAGTGGAGCCAATTTTATCCCATCCCGACCCCGAACGGCCTTTTGTCGTTCAGGCTGATGCCTCTGATTTTTCAATTGGGGCTATCCTATAACAAAAGGATTCTGCTGGACTCTTGAAGCCCTGTGCCTATCTCTCCCAGAAATTTTCTGAGACAGAAAGGCGTTGGCATGTCTGGGAAAAAGAGGCATTTGCAGTAAAAGCGGCACTGGAGGCTTGGCGTCACCTTTTAGAAGGGGCAACTTGCCCTTTTGAGGTCTGGACAGACCACCGCAACCTCGAGGCGCTCTGCACGCCCAGGCGCCTCAGCCCTAAGCAGATTTGCTGGGCTCAATTTTTCAGCTGTTTTAACTTTCAGCTGAAGTTTATTCCAGGGAAGAAGAATTTTTTGGCAGATGCACTTTCCGGACTGCCCCAGTGCGTGGAGCCTGTCTCCGACGTCGTGGGGACTGTGCTCTCTGAGTCTCAATTGGGTTTGGCCACTGTCACCCGGAGCTGTGCTTGGGAACAGCCTCCCCCCCCCCCTTGCAAACGACTCTGGCGCAGCTCGCTCCGGGCCGCAGGCAACCACAGATGCCGGGTGGGTTGTGTGCAGATTTTGCCATCGCATTAAAGTCTGATCCCTGGCTCCTTGCTAACCTTGACAAGGTTTCCATGGAACAAGACCTCGCCTGGGTGGAGGGTCGTTTATACGTCCCTGACTTGCAACGATCAACTATCCTCAGCCGGTCTCATGACAGCAAACAGGCTGGTCATTTTGGGTTTCTCAAATCCCTCCACTTGACCCGACGCCAATTTTGGTGGCCCTCGCTGAGGAAGGATGTCAAAACGTATGTGGCATCCTGCCCTGTTTGCACAATGTCTAAGTGACCGTCCGGTAAACCCCAGGGGCTGCTGCAGCCCGTGGCTAACCCTTCACGCCCTTGGGATGAAATCTCTATGGATTTCATCGTGGATTTACTGCCCAGTCAAAAGAAAACAGTCATTTGGGTAGTCAAAGACTACTTTTCCAAACAAGCTCATTTTGTCCCCTGTGCCTCTATCCCGTCGGCGCAACAGCTGGCGAAGCTCTTTTTGGTGCACGTGTACCACCTTCATGGCTGCCCCTCTTGCTTGGTGACTAATAGGGGCACACATAATTTACCTCACGGTTTTGGCAGGCTTTTTTGAAATTAATTGGCACCGAGCAAGCATTGTCAACCTCCTGGCATCCCCAGACTGACAGATCTACTGAGATCCTCAATGCCACCCTTGAACAATTCCTCCGCTCCTACATCAACTACCACCAGGACGACTGGGTGGATTTGCTTCCTTTCGCGGAGGTTGCATACAATAATGCTGTGCATCAAAGCACGGGACAAACCCCCTTCGGGGTGGTGTCGGGTCGGGACTTCATTCTCATTCCCGAGCTCCCACAGCCCCCGTCTCCAGTAGTGGCAGCCTGTGATTGGGGTTCTAAACTCGCAGACTCCTGGCCTGTCATTAAGGACGCTCTCAATGAGGCACAGACCTCATACAAACTTCAGGCTGACAAGCACAGGCGCCAACAGCCGCCTTTTCAAGTAGGGGACTGTCATGAGTAAGGGACCTGGTTTATCTCTCCACTAAATTTATCAAGTCACCTCAGCCTTCCAAGAAACTGGCCCCCAAATTTATTGGCCCCTTTCAGGTTACACAAATTGTGAACCCGGTCACGGTGCGTTTGGATCTACCTCATAATTTGAAGCAGCTGCACCCTGTGTTCCACTGCAGCTTACTCAAGCCGGCCAGTGACCCCTCCCAGTGGCATCCACACACTCCCCCCCCCTCCACCCATCATGATCGATGGACAGCAGCACTTCAAAGTCAAGGAGGTTCTCGACTCCTGCAAGCTTCGTGGCTCTCTCCAATATTTAGTGCACTGGAAACACTTTCCCCACCCTGAGTGGGTTGCTGCCTGCGACATTCAGGCCCCCGAGCTAGTCCGCAACTTCCATGTTGCATATCCCTCCAAGCCCTCGGCTTGATTTTCTTCAGGGGGGCGGTATGTCATGATCACCGTTGTGATGGTTGCGACATCGTAATGGCTCGCATGACAAAGCGCGGATGCGTGTCAATGACTGGAGAGGTGCGGGCGATAAACCGGACAAAGAAGGTAATGGGTTTGGGAGATCTATTGAACAACAAGGTCTCATCGCCCAGTAATCGACCATTGACACCATTGTCAAAGAAATGATCAGGGCAAGGTTCGGAAGGGCGCGTCCGGGCTTTCGAGGAATATTGAGGTCTAATCACCTGGTAATGGACCATTACCTTGCAGGAAGATAAGCAGGGCGAAGCCCGGGGCGGATGGGGCTGGACGACCTCTCACCTATCAAGTCTTGATGGCCTGTCACTCTGTGGAACTCGTGGGGCACACCCGGGGAGTGTGGGGGTGGAGTGCTGTTTGGCACGAGACTATTTAATTCAACTTTTGGCGCGCTTCCCTCACTCTCAGCTTTTTACTGGTGTGCATTCTATTCTAAATAAAAGCCAGAGCTTAAACTTGATTTAGAGTCTGAGTCTTTTATTTGGTCTTAGGCATTCCTTACATCAGACCACAAGAAGGCAGATTTTAATACACTTAGGCAAAAGATGGGCTGCATTTTATGACCTGAAATCCTAAAGGATAAATCAGAGGTGCTATGGATGAGGTATACTTTGATATTTTATTATATCATTGTGGCAAGATGTGAAGCGTGGCTAGATGCTAGATGGTATTATGGTCTGGTGGTTGTGCAGGGAATCACTTCTGAAATTCAACACTGAAATTAGCACTTCCAGAGTGCTTGTAAATGGTTTTACATCATCTTGGAGGAAAGTATCAAATGAAATCCTCCATTCTCAGGTCAGTGCTATTTAACATCTCTATATAGGAGCTACAGGACAGGATGGAAGAGCTGTTTATCAATTTTTTAGGACACCCTACTAGAGAGTGTCCTAAACCTTACTGGACAAGATCACAATTCAAAATGACCTTGACAGGCTTGAACACTGGGCCAGTTCCAACAGGATGTGTTCAACTGTGACAAGCATAAGGTCCTGTATCAGGGTAGGAAAAATCAAACACAGCGATTACATAATGGAGAGATATAGAATTGGGGAAGGCTAGTTTGGTGGCACTCCATGTGAGAAGTTCTAGGAGTACTAGTGGTCCACCAGTTGAACATGAGCAAGCAGTGTGATATGACAGCTAAAAAGGCCATTGCAATCTTGGACTGCATTTAACGTAAGTATTGAATCCAAGTCACTGGAGATAATAATTCTATTGTACCCTCTGCTGGTTAGATTATATTTAGAGTACTGTGTCCAGTTCTGAGTACCACACTTGGAAAGGATGTGGAGAAACTAGAACAGATTCAGGAGAGAGTTACCAGGATGATCAAGGATCTGGAAACCAAACTTTGCGAAGAATGGTTAAAGGACTTAGGCATGTTTCAGCTTGCTAAAAGGAATCTTAACAGAGGTCCTCGAGTATCTAGAAAGGATGTCCACAAGAATAGGCAGATTTGTTCTCTGTCTGAGAGCAAGATAAAGATCATCAGATTGAATTTAAAATGAAGGAGATTCTGGCAGAATATTAGGAGGAATTTCTTGACTATAAGAGCTGTTAAGCAGTAGAGTTACAACAGTGGTGGACTCCTCACTGGAAGTTTATACCCCCTGGTGTCCTCCTGTCAGGAATGATTTAGTGGATTTCTGCACTAAGAAGGAGAAGGAGTAGATGACCTGTGTGATCCCTTCCAACCCATGCTTTCTGATTCTAGTGCTCTAACAGCATGCACTGCTCCTGGCCAGTGTCACCACCTGATTGCAGAACCTAATAGCGAAAGAGAGGGAAAGAGCACACACAGTGGACCAAGCCAACTTGGTTATTATGCTGCTCTCCCCAACCTTCAGCCAGAAAGGACAGCAAAGTAAAAAGGGGGGAAAGGTGGTGGTGGAGAGGACTCTGGGAGAATGGGGAGAAATCGACACCCGTCACAGTCAACTTGCAAGATTATCATGAAATTCATCCCTAGGCAGAGTACTGATCAAAATGTTTTGGTATGTCTTTAAGCCTAACATCTGGATGACTAAACTGATCTTGCGATAACTTTCCAGCATTTCATTTATATCAAGAACTGTCTAAACACCTTGTTCTGAACTTGTAATCCATATTCCCCCCATCACCACATGAATAATGAAGCCATTTAGTATTCAGAATATAAGGGTCATTTTAAGCAACTCATTTATAAGTATGCCCAATATTAGGAAGAGGAAATGGGAGGAGGGAGTGGGCAGGTGAAGGATGGACTGTACACCATTGTTAATCTGCTCAGCTAATAAACCAGAACTGACATGAGTTCTCCTTACCAAACCTGTATTCAAATGTCCCAAATGTAAGATCAATGGAATATACTCTAGATGACCAAATAACGCATACAAACATTGGAAGTGCTAATTTCAGTGTTGAATTTCAGAAGTGATTCCCTGCACAAACAACAATACAGCAGACGAAGATTCTTTTTGTATTCAGCTACCCTTGTTAACTACCACAATTAATCCATAATTGCATATGCAGAAATAAAATGAGACAGAGCTTCAAATGAATGTTCATCGTCTCTTGCAGGACTTTGATAACAGGAAGGGCAGGAAGAGGGCAGGAAGAGAAGCTATTTTAAGGGCAGGAAGAGAAGCTATTTCTGTACAGCAAACCAAAGTAAGAAGCAAAGATATCTTGGACTGCTTAATAGGGTCTACATCTGCCCTCTACCCCATGGCTGTCATGCTTTGACTTAGACACATGTTCCTCTCAATGAATGAGAAACTATCGCTACACTGGAAGATGAACTCATAATACAAACCCTCTTGTCTCACAAATGTTGCGTAATATTGCACAGGCACTTATTATTGTTCTTCAGCAACTGGCAGTTGTGTTATCAAGCAGCTCCAATGGGCATTCAGTGTCAGAAAGAGGCTTTCTACCACAGTTCTGCAGTTACGAAAATCTAGTTGTGGTTCATTTTTCATCTGTCTGGGTGATCAACAAACAGCTTCATAATTCAAGAAGCCAAATGAGTAAGGGAAAGAGAAAGTAAAAATACATCACATGACTTTCTATCACAGTTTCTTGCTTGGTACTATAAGTAGGAAAATGGGGGATTGTGCTTCAATGAGTAACAAATGACAACCGGGACTACCCGGATTGCCATCACTAAGCGATGTGGTCTCATGATGTCACGCTTTGCAACTGCATCGCTTAGCAACATCAGTCTTGGCCCCAATTGCAGTAATAACTTGAAGACTATCTGTATGATGCAATACAGGAAAGGCAGCATGGTGAAACCAGAAATTGTCTAGAAGTGTTCTTAATGATGACTCCGTAGCAAAAAACTCAGACCATATATCTGCCTGTTAACGTTGAGGATTATTACTGAAAGTCTTTCTGAAATATTTCACTCTTTATTTAGTTCTCCTAAGTAGTACATCTTTTTGTATTTAATAATTAAATGCTCTCACTTTGTAAGTATTCACAAAAGTTAATATTAATTGTATCCAGCTGCATGCTAGCAAGGGGAAATCCAATTGTTATAACCAAGTGTTCATTTTTAAGCAGAACACCAAAAGAGTTTTTTTTAAAAAAAAATCAGATGTAATGGCTTGCCATGTAAGTGTTTTGTTTTCATTTGCAGGCAATATCTTTCAGGAAGCCAAAACCAGTTCGTCAAAGACCGAGTATGTAAAAAAAATTAATAATTGGTGATATACTGCTGAATATTGTCACTGTGATGAGGGAGGAACATTTCTGCTGCTCATCTAAATATCGTAATTGTGCTTGAAACTTTCCTTACTTTGTGCCCTGTTTGTCCCTGTGAGGATTCAGGTTATCTGACTGAAGCGTACCCTAGAAATTATAATTGGCAAAATAAGACTAGTTTTCATTGATATTAGTAAGCAGCCAACATACCTGATTTGTACTGAACACTTCAGTTGTACACACTTTAAAAACGATTCAGAACACAGGTTTTGGATCTCATACAAGGACAGCAGCTCTCTTCTGTTAATTGAACATTAACATCTGAACCTGAAAAAAATGCTGTTGCTTTAATGAATTTAATCACTCAGGCGGCACATTTTTAATGTGACCCTTAAAGTAGTTGCATCCTTTCTCAGCTTCTTGTGAAGCCTGAAAAAGAGCTGATGTGCTTTTTCAAGATCCAAGCACTTCTTCCAATCATTTTCAAACTGTGAATAGTCCTATTTATAGTCCTCAAAGCTCACACTTTGAGTGCTCCTCCATAGAAAACTTGCATATGTGTAGATAAAATAGAGTGGGGAATTGTTCTAGCTTAGCCATTCATAGCCCTTTAGATATATCCTCTCTCAAGGAGGAATAGACTTCGGTGAGAAAGCTAGCTCTTGGCAATCATGCAGCCTCAGACAGAGATCCCATGGCTGCCAGGCTGTGGGTGCATCATTGTCTCCAAGATGAGCACCAGAGAACAGGACAATGAGCAGATTGCTTTGGAGAGTACAAGAGTAGGCTGTTGTTCCTAAGTGAACCAACAACTATAACAACTACACTTAGGTGGAGACTGTGGTTTTGGCCTAAGCTCATTCAAATGCTAAAACAACCTATGTGATAGTCTGCTTTGTGCCCTGAATCTTGCTTTGATAAAGTGAGTATTTTGATTTGAGACAACAAATTCCTGAGCTAAAAATGTGGTCAAGGATTGGTCCAGAAGTCAAACCTGCAACTTTCTACATACAGGGAATCCTCAAGTTATGATGGCAATTGGGACCAGAATTTCCTTTGCTAAGTGATGCAGTCGTAAAGCACAATGTCATGTGACCTCATCGCTTAGTGATGGCAATTCCAGCACTCCCTGTTGCTGTCATTAACTGAATCCCACTGGTTGTTAGCCGCAGACTCACCCCTATCCAAACCATTCCTGGCTTGGTCCCTCCCAGCCCCGAGCCTCGTTCTTCCAAGGTAAAGGATTGCCTCCCCTTCAACTCCCCTCAACTGCCTATTCCTCCCCCATCTCTGCCCTTTTGGCCACCCTGCACCCTGCCTTGCAGGGCGGCAAGCAGCCCCAGATCTGTGCAGTTGGGAAGAAGACCTTGCACAGCCAGCAGCTGCCTTGTGAAGGACCAGGCCAGGCCAGGCCTGCTTGGTCAGCAGCAGGAACAAGAAGACAGTGAAGGTCAAGCTGGGGGTGGCAGAGCACAGGGCAGCAGTGGCCTCAGAGTGCAGGGGCCAAGAGGCAGAGATGTGGGGAGATAAGCAGATGTGGGGGGAGTTGAAGTGCCCCTGCAGTCCTAAGTGTGGGCAGGCTGCCAAGAGCCCAAATTTTGATCATGTGACCATTGGGGGTGCTGCAACAGCCATAACTTTGAGGACCGGGCATAAGTACCATTTGTTCAGCAACACCGTAACCGTGAATAGTCACTGAACGAATGGTTGTAACTCAAATAGCACCTGTATGTTTTGATCCCTAGACCAATCGTTGACCACATTTTTACTAATGCTTTGCTGCCTCCCAAAGAACAATCCTTTTGTTCTCATGGGGTTAAATCTATTTGGGCAGTAAAAGCAGAAGATTCATTCTCTACAGGTCTTCCATTTTCTTGCACTTATTGCTCTAATGGAGTTTCCCCATTAGAAACCCAACTATACTTCTTCATATGCAGTAACTGTCTAATGTCCATCCCACAGCATATCTTGGGAAATCAGTTTGCTCACTCTAAAATTCATTAATGTATTTGGTACCAAATTGCTTTGGCTTATTTAAAAAAACAACTCATACAACAAACATGTAAGTCTTACCACAACTATTTATTCCTGATTTGCACAGAACCTAGCTCTTGATCTTCGCAGAATGTTGTTCCTCTTGGATTAAATATGAATGGCATGCTGCCAGGAGAGTAGGAAAAGACTCCATCCTTGTAAAAGAACACACATCAGATTCTAATTCACGGAGCTTTATTTGAGACAAAGGGCTAGTTCCTGTATTGACTCAGGCAGTCCATTCCCATGCCAGGAGTAATTTAATTAGCCATAAATCATTCCTCTTAGGCAATGTCAAGTCTGATTCTGAATATATTGGGAGCTAGCAAATTATCTGTAGTTACTTTGTGTTGTCTCTTTGCAGTTTTTAAATTGTTCTAAATTGCCTGAATCCTTATTGGAAACAAATCTTACATTTCTAAATTCTGTCTGAGTATTTGTTTTGGTAACTAACGTGTTAGAAATAGTTAAATATTACAACGGATCATATTTCATTCTTCCTTTTTCCTCAACCTCTCAGGGGAACTGAGTCCTGCAGCAGGTTTGGCAGCTACAGAAATCTGGTGTGGCATTTGCCATAAATAAATGCAATTGATATTAGCCCTGGCATTGAAGTCATGTGATATGAAGGTATCAGGTGGCATCTCTATTGCAATTATTACTGCAATTATTACTTGGAACAGAACCTATCTCCAAAATTCTATCCCTAGCCTGATTAGTTGAAGAGTCTTTTGATCTTCTTCCTAATGTCTCTGCAAGATATAACAACGTAACAACATAACGTAACATAACAACATCACATAGAACAACTTAGCTGGTGTAGGAGTCATAAAGCAATGTTTCTCAAGGTGTGGTCCAAGGACCCCTGAGGATCCCCCAAGACCCTCTCAGGGGTCTGCAAAATCAAAATTATTTGCCAGGCTATGTTGAAAAATATAATATTAAAATCCCATCAAACAATCATGAGAAGCAGTAGTGGCAGTAAATGCATCAATTTTAATTTTTAATACAGTAAACATTGATAAATATAAACAAAATACAAACAAAGGCTGCATAATTTTTTAAAAGTAAGAAGGGGTCCTGGGAGAAAAAAGTTAAGAAACACTGATCTAAAGCAAGGAGGTTCACCTTGATGCTTTCTTTCTTGTACCAGAGATGCTGTATAGACCAGCTGATTTCTGTAGTATCCAATAACCATTTACTTTCAATTGTACTTCAATATCAGTATTGCCTTCATTTTCATGTCTATAGTTCTTCCTCCTCTTCCTCCTCTGTCATGACCTTCTAGAGGCTTCCAATATAATTTCAGCATTTTTACTGTCTAGAGCAGGGTTTCTCAACCAGGATTCTGTGAGAGGTCACTAGGGGTTCCCTGGGAGATCACAATTTATTTTAAAAAATATTTCAAATTCAGGCGACTTCACATTAAAGAAGTAAGTTTCATTCTTTGTTTTTAGTTTAGGAACACTGTTAATGCCTATATACAGGCCTACACATGAAACAAATATTTGTTTCATGTATAGGCCTGTATATAGGCATTAACAGTGTTCCTAAACTAAAAACAAAGAATGAAACTTACCTCTTCAATGTGAAGTTGCCTGAATTTGGAACATAATAAATTTGTAACTTCTGGCCTATATTTGAGCCTGAATGTGCAGGGGTTCCCCAAGGCCTGAAAAATATTTCAAGGGTTCCTCCAGGGTCAAAATGTTGAGAAAGGCTACTATAGAGCAGCCCTTCTTCTTCCCCCACCACTGTGCTTCTTAAAATAAAGGCAATAGGACTCTCTGTTAAGTAAGTCACATTGAGTTCAGTGGGGCTTTCTCCCGGGTAAATGTCCCTAGACTTGTAGCCAAAATGAAATCAGCAGATTCTTAGTAATGAGAACCATTTAAGAATTGCTCATATGGAGAACCAACAGAATGGTTTTATACTTTAACCATTGTATCTACTACTGTTTATTGCCTGGGTTGTGTTTAGTTTTTCCCTCTCACAGACAGAGAACCCACTCAGTTAATGTAGTATTGTGATTAAGAGAATGAAATAAATCAAAACCCCTTGCTCTGAATTTCACTCTTGTTTAAATACTCTATGTAGCTTTAAATAAACCATTCTGCCTCAACCCTCCTTCAACCAAACATTCTGATCCATTTTTTAATGTTCTTATAAGGATAATAAGAAGATAAGCCAGGTTTCTCACTGGCAACCCTGGCTATTCTGCAATCTCTAGAAATGTCACTCTTCTGCTGCTCCCACACTCCTCTCTTTCAGGAGAGAGGACATGAGTCTTAATAATTTAGTTGTCATTTCAGTCTATAGTTTGCCCATTTTCTTAAAGCGGGACATGCGAATAATTTCTCTCAGTTTTGCATGATAGTTTTGCCTAAATGATGCTCTCACAGTTAATGACACTCTTTCTTGTTCTCACTTTCCAGAAAGTGCTCCTGGGGTACGTCCTGTAAAATCTGAAAATTGGACCCTGGTATCCCCTGTACCACATGTGAGCATTGGGCACAGAAGTGCCAGTTGGCAATAGATGGCTACCACCCAAGGGTAGATGATTGCAAAACACCTCTTGTTTTTTTTTAAAGAAACTTTATTATATTTCAGAATATAAATAAAACAATACAAAAATAGAAAGAACTTGAAGAAAGAAAAAAAGAATGAAAAAAGAATAGAGAGAGAGAACAACAGAGTGACTTCCGACAATCTTCAGCACAGATATAAGCATAAAAATACGTCAACCTCTTACTCTATTTTATCTATGAAACACATTATTTCTATATTCTCATACAATCCTAATCATCACATCCCAAAATTAAAACTTTTATCTTTTTCAGTTTCAAGCAAAAAGTTCAAAAGTAGTTTCCAAGTAGAAACAAAGTTAGACAAATTATTTTCTTTAATCGATGCAGTCAATTTCACCATCTCTGCCGGCAACATTAATTTCACCATCCATTCTTCCACTGTAGGGATTTGTAAGTCCTTCCACCGTTGTGTATATCAAAGCCTTGCTGCTGATACCATGTATAGAAACAGAGTCCCAAATTTTCTTTCAAACTGTTTATCCATCAAGCCTAAAAGAAAAGCTAAAGCACTTCTTGTTTCTGGCCACCTTTATCGATGGACTCTGCGCATACCTGGCGTTTCATGCTAGCCAATGGCTCTTCAGTAAATGGATGCCGATGCTAACACCCTCTGATCAACCAGAGGTCACATGAGCTGTGCCCTTTAAGTGCCCTTAGACAAGTGACAGGTGAATTTAGATTTCATCAACATTACTTCCTCATTACTTTCTAATGTATATGACATCTGAGCTCTTATTAAAAGGGGACGTGTGATAAGAAGGTATATATTAATGGGCACTCCTGACTATGTATAATTTTGAAATAGAACTGCATGAATAATTCAGTCTCTGACAACTTCATGTCTATTCACTAGTGTCTGTTCTATCTGGGGTCTGAAAGAAAAACTGTATGAAATATATATTTCCAAAATGTTCTCCCTCAAAGGACAGATTTTAAAATGCATTTTGATACATTTTTTAATGAGAATTGCATTACAATATTCAGAGAAGTATGAACATTAGGTATTAATCTGGGATTTCTAGACAGGCTATGTAATTTTATATTTGAATTCACAAATAATTTCTCGAAGTTCCCTAAATTCAAGAGTGCAATGAAACCATGGAAATGTGTGAATTGGCATGTACTAAGTCTAAATATTGGGACTTCAGTTTTAATCACTCTGTTAGTTATTGGTTTTCTTTATCTCTGTGGTCTTCCCAGAATCAGGTCTGTCTTTCATAAGCAAGATTGTGTCTGAGCAGAAGTAATTTCTGCTGGATTTAAACATGCAAGACTGAATGAAGAAAATGGTGCATGATTTTTTCCAAGAAAGTTATATGCTGACTTCAATTTCCATTCCGTTCCTCTTCTTCCCTGTGAAAGATGATCGTAGGTTTAATTTCCTTTTTGCATGATTCAGGATAGTCCACAGAAAACTACATGACCACTAGATGAGAGCAAGAGACCGTTTTTCTGTGTCTCTTTGCTGCCATCTGGTGGCCATCTGTATTTTTGCAGCACAGATCTGACAGCCTTATGCATTATATACTATACGTTTCCCTGATCTCCTGATACATTTTCAGCTCAAAGAAGAACTGTGCTGTACTGTTGACTTACACCACCAACTACTATGCTGAAGCAGAATGTATTGAGGAATCCCAGAGTCCAACATGATCTCACTAATGGGTTCAGCTGAAGAAAATGGCTGCTCTTGTATGCCAATCTCCCACTATTAAATTTGCAGAATTGCTGGGATCTAAATTGTATTTTCCTCACTCACCTCTTCTGGAATTGATGGAAAGGATTGGGAGGGGAAACTAGCTATTACTTATCTATTGTTTATAACTACATGTAGTTATAACAGTAGTTATAAACAATAGATAGTATTATGTAGCTCTTCAAGACAGCATTTCGGCCTTGCACCTGATACTAAGAAGATCTCCTATTTTTGGAGCGCCTGGAAACAGGATGAAAATTAAATCTTCATAATTTATTTAAATGGATCATTGCTGAGTTTTTAATTCAGTCTTGGATTAGAACCAAGATGGCTTGTTTTTATCATGCTTGTTGTAAAGCTGAAGCAATTCTGAAATACACGAGGGTGAATGTTTATTTCACACTCCATCAATGTTTTGCTCTATGGTGTTACTAGATTGCTGGCTTAGCAACATAACAAAGCCAGGGCCATAATTCAGCACATTTTTAAATGTATTGGAACTTTCTCATTCTGTTTTCCTTCTTGTTTGTCTCTTTTTCCCTTCCTGATGGATGATATTGGCCTGGAGTACATTCATTAGAGAGAGGGGGAGAGGGTGAAATACTTGGTTCTTGGCATTTTCCACTACAATTCTGTGATTTGTTAAATGTCTCTGCAAAGTTAGAAAGTGAAGGGTACTTTTTTAAAAAGCTGAATGTAGAGCTCAAATCCTTTGTTGCATTGTTTAGTTAAAGGCTTAAATGGTTATGCTGCATCCTTCTCTTTGCAGCTTAATGCTGATGTTTGAAAGACTTAGATCTATCTGGCATATTCATATTATTTATATGTTGACTCTAAAGGAAGCCAGTGTTGTTGAGCCCTGTGCAAAGTTATATATGTTGTTATCCTGTTATATGATAGGAGAGTAAAACATTAATTTTCATTCTGGTTAGTGAAAAAGCATTGACTCCTAGCCTACTAGCCCTGAAACACTCAGCAAGAAAACTTTTGTGTATGGAAGGTAGAAAAGAAAGAAAGAACACTATGAAACTGTTCATTGGCTCCTCTGTTTTGCCATTCTTTTGCCAACGGCAGCCAGTCACATACTAAAACATTACAAATAACTTGGATTGACATTTCTGAGCAAAGTTATGGCTTCTAGCTGATGGATGGAGAAGGACAAAAACACGTTCTTTGTCTCAGTAAGAAAAAGCAGACTGAAGTTTGGTTCCACTGAAATAAAGGGAACAAGTTAATTATGATTTAAAAGGCATTTATTTAACAGGAAGAACATAGGATTTTGTAGGCTGGATGCAATCCTATAACTCTACTATGAAAAGGAAGCTGCCACATGGGAGTTGTTCAGATATCGCAGCTACTCAGAAATAAGTATACTGCATTAGGGCTTAAACGAAAACCAGATTCAAATAAGTTGACACAGCTAGGGAATTGATGTATTCATGTATTCATGTATTATATATTTATAATATATATTCGTATATTATATATTTGCCCGCAACACAGCCAGTCAAAATGTTCAGAATCCTGCTGAGAATGGCCAACTTGAGGCAATGCTGAAAACTGCACTGTTCACCAACACTATAGACTTCTTCCCATTGAATTCCAGAAGAATCCACTCAGGTCCTCTTGCATTACCAGCATACATCGAATTTAGTTATATACAACTTGGCTTAAAATAAACTAAATGTTTAGCTGAGGTGAGCTTAGGTCACTCTGGTCCTAATCAAACATAATAACCAGCATATGACACAGGAATAGGAGATATAAATCAAACTAAATGGATTGTATGTAATCATAGATATATCTAGAGGTAGTCATATTAAACAGAAAAGATATGTAGTGATGATTAGGAGTTGGGCTATAGCAATGAAGATAGAATGGAATCAAACTGAAGAGAACTCTGTCTGACTGTAGTATTTCAAATGGACAAGCTTGCATGTTCAACTGCTTCTCCATTCAGAGAAGCAATTAAGTTCCAGCATGTAGAAAGCAACCACGTTCGGGGAGAAGCTTAGAACAGAATTGTGATGTGTCCTCTCTTATCACGTAACTGAGAACAAGACTTCAATCTTGAGACAAGTCCATGAGCTATCAGAACATTCAGTCTGCTAGTTACCATTGTACCATCACCATGGTAATCAAAAAACAAAAAACCTTGGCCTATCTTGCCACATGAGCCAGTCCCTCCCTCCCTCCCAGTTGTCATGAAAATAGTCTACAAGGTGTATATACAGAAGGTGTAGGGAACAAGACTCTCTCCTGGTTCAAAGCAAAGAGCCAGAAGGTGGCCTGCCATTCTTACAGTCAGCCGGCTGCTACCCTGCTCTAACATAACAAATTGGCATCCCCAGTGTGGCAGCAAAGTAATCAGACTGTGACAAATGGTTTACTTAGAGCAATTTGTTTTCATTTTACTGGAAATTTCCGCAGTCTTAACAAAAGGATTTTCTTTTCCTTTCTTTAAATGGTGTTTGAACACCGCTAAAAAAAAAGAAAAGAAAATGAATGTCTAGGCCTTGGAGTTATTTTATTTTTGGTAACCTTGCAAATAAACTGCTATCTATGAAGAAATATTTATAGTCCAAAGGGTAAAGGACTAAGTCATATTTTAGCAATGTGCATGGACCCACAAATACTTAGGCTTAGTCTGCTTTGAGAGATGCAATTGATATTTAAAGTTCTTAAAAGAAGATTTCAAACATGTGAAACCTGTCTGATGCTCACTGGTAACTTCAGTTGCGGTGACTCTTCAGTATATCACAACCTCCTGATCACACAGAGAGAGAGCTGGGAATTTCCTTTGTGTACCCAGTTTGTTCTCACTGGCCTGCTCTGTCTGTGAGATGCTGCCAATCTCAGGGTGCTTTCTTCCTGCCTTTGTCCCCCTTTGTCCTCTCTGGCTCTTTGTCTGATCCTCAATACTGTAGCTAGATAAGAGCTAGTCGGATGGATTTCTCAAGACCGAACCGTTATCATAGGAGGATGTTTACACTTGACATCTTACCAACGTTTCTTTTTCTGAATGGTAAATATTCAGAAGTCAAATAGGTAATATGAAGTATAATTGGGTTATCTGCCTGCCCTCTTTCAGCTCTCCCCTCACCTATCATCATCTAAATCATATTATACTTTCAAGAATAATTAAAATCTCAACTTCCAACTGCCCCATAGTTAGCTATTTATTTTGAGTATTGCCTTCAAATTCACAATAGGTGGTAGCACTTAACTGACCTTGATGATCCCTGAAAAGCTAAGCATAATGGGATGTGATTAATATTCGGCTGGTAGATCACTAGGATATGCCTATGCTTTAGGTTAGGCAGGGAAGTTCAACAACATCCTAAAAGAAAGCCATGGTAAACCACTTCTGCACCGATGCCAAGAAACCTACGTGGATATTTCCATCTAGTCAAGCCTTACTTGAGGGAATCTATCTTCTTGCACTTGTATCTCTCGAATGAACATATTAGGAAGCTTGAGATAAAATATTTATCACTGAAGATCTGTGCCCTCTGCACTTTATCCCTATGGTGAATATTGATTTTTATTGCCTTTATCAAAATCTCAAAGATTACATTTTGTGAGTAAAAGGCAAGTCACAGATATATCCCACCTTCTGCAGAAGAGTCCACCTCTAGGGTCAGTTTTCAGGGACTGCAGAAACCAGGAGGGAATCAGCAGTGCTGGATGACTTGAAGAACCTCAGAGCGTATCCTCTTGATTCAAAGGTACGTTGATCAGTTTTAATGAGCGATAAAGAGTACACACATACACGCTTCTTCGCAAAGTAGGATTCTCAAGAGGATTTTTGAAAAGCCATGAAAAATCTCCATTTGTTGAATGACAGAAGGTGGATACCACGTAGGAGGGCATGTACATCACTGTCAATCTTCCTTAGTCTTCCCCCTTAGCAACCCAAACTTAAAATCTCATTTTTTTTGCAATTATAGGGATAATTAGGCCCATATGCCCCCCTTTCCCTTTTCCTCCCCCCCCCCGCTTTTTTTTTTGGTGCCTTTGGATCTGTGTCAATTCCTGGTGACTGCCTGGACTAGTCCCTGCAATTTTCTTGGCAAGATTTTTTGCCTGCTTCCTGGGGCAGAGAGAGAGGGACTGGCCCAAGGTCCCCCAGCTGGCTTTGTGCCTCAGGTGGGATTAGAACTCACGGTCTCCCAGTTAACCACTATACCAAACTGGGTCTCCACTTTTTCCTTACATAATTTTAATTAGATTTTAGTTGTTCTTTTTTTTTCTGTGTATATTAAAAATGTCATCATATCGACTTTTAAATGATTGAAAGATTGCTGAATAGATTGGCTTGTTGGCCTTGTCTAGAATAATGCTTCTGTTATTTACTAATACAACAAAATGAGTTAACAGAGGCTGTTATTGAAAGAAGAGTTTCTAATGTATTAGCAAATGCGATAATGCAAGAGAAAATTACTGGTACTAATCTGACCTCCGGAAAAACATTTAAGAGTTTGTGTGGCTCATGCTTACACTGAATAATTTATCAGCAGATTAAATCTCAGTTTTTTTCCCCATAATGTACTGGTGGTTTGTAGCTGGGGATGTTTTATCGACTATGCGTCTCTATTAATCTGATTGATGTAGGTTGTTACGATTGTTGGCATTCAACTAAGTGTCTCAAATAGGTAAATAAAGTTAGATTTACAACTTCATAGCAAGATATTCACATTTATATAAAACTGTACAGGCAGATTATTTATTCAAGCTTAAATCCTTAGAGTATTACAAGGAGGGAAGGAGGGAAGTTTTGTTTTGTAATCCAGAGCTATAGCGAAAGGAGAATGCCTTTGCCGTGCTCCTTCAAGCTGTCAACTATCAGGCCTCCCATTTATTACATTCCCTACCTCAACTCTTCCAAAAACAATAATCTTTTTACTCAGAAATAACACAGTATTTCCCAGTAAATTATATCAGTTTTCTATGGCTACTCATTCTTTTAAATACATTCAGAGGCTGAACTTTAACCTTTAAAAGTCACATCCTAGAGTATTTCTTCATTTTTAAATTTAATAGAAAGGATTATGGATTTTTTTAAAAAATAACATACTATAGCAAAACAATTGTTTTCCATTTATCGAACTGAGTATACCCCATGGGAGAATGAAGAAGGAACTGCGAAGTAGGCTGGCATTTCCCTTTCTATTCTCATTGCTTCAGCTTTATCAAAAGGCCATATTTGGTTAAATGACATTAAGTTGAGGAAAGCATTGGTCCTGGTCCTTCTTGACTGTAGCTTTGCCATCTGCCATATCACTTCAAGCTTAGACCCAAGAGCTTGGAAAGGCATGGCTCCAGCAGATGCCATCAGGAACAGAGCCTGCCTGTGACTGGAGACAGCTGGACTCTCCCAAACTCACCACCGATTAACAAAGGCAAGGTCTGAGTTTCTCCCATCTTTTACAGTGGTGCTTGCTTATAATCAGTGTACCAGAACTACAAAGTGTAGAGAGGGTATCAAGAGTCGATTCTTCTTGCCAAAGAAAGGGGGGGGGACTCTGGGATCTAACATGATACCCTGTGGGGAGGGAGTGGAGAATGTGATTTGAGGTTGATTAAGCTGGTGAGTTTGAAAGTTTGTTTTCCTTTGATGTGGGTTGTGGTGAGCAACTAACATTTGTCTCTGAGCCTGTGCTTTGAGAAGCATTTTCAGTTTGACAGATGGCTTAGGAATGGAGCCCAATACAAGTTGTAGCCAATAACTAAAATTCAGGAACCCAACATTTGTCATGGATTGGTCTAGTATAGAGTTATGATGGCTAGCTGAGGAGGGTTATGTATTGTTGATGAAGAGAAAGAAAGAGGGCTTCTGAACTTTTTCTTCTTTCCAGCTCCAGCATCTGGCCTTTTGCTAGAGCCCTGTAAATGTACATGACAACAGCTTGAGGGAGAAAGAAACCCTAAAATTTAACTGGGCATCAGCTCAGTTGTTGTTGTTTATTCGTTTAGTCGCTTCCGACTCTTCGTGACTTCATGGACCAGCCCATGCCAGAGCTTCCTGTCGGTCGTCAACATCCCCAGCTCCCCCAGGGACGAGTCCGTCACCTCTAGAATATCATCCATCCATCTTGCCCTCGGTCGGCCCCTCTTCCTTTTACCTTCCACTCTCCCTAGCATCAGCATCTTCTCCAGGGTGTCCTGTCTTCTCATTATGTGGCCAAAGTATTTCAGTTTTGCCTTTAATATCATTCCCTCAAGTGAGCAGTCTGGCTTTATTTCCTGGAGGATGGACTGGTTTGATCTTCTTGCAGTCCAAGGCACTCTCAGAATTTTCCTCCAACACCACAGTTCAAAAGCATCGATCTTCCTTCGCTCAGCCTT
Source organism: Candoia aspera (assembly GCF_035149785.1). Taxonomy (NCBI): domain Eukaryota; kingdom Metazoa; phylum Chordata; class Lepidosauria; order Squamata; family Candoiidae; genus Candoia; species Candoia aspera. The sequence goes on along the minus strand of NC_086153.1, from coordinate 171,802,513 downwards.
CCTTATGGTCCAGCTCTCGCAGCCATATGTTACTACAGGGAACACCATTGCTTTAACTATGCGGGCCTTTGTTGTCAGTGTGATGTCTCTGCTCTTAACTATTTTATCGAGATTTGTCATTGCTCTTCTCCCAAGGATTAAGCGTCTTCTGATTTCCTGACTGCAGTCAGCATCTGCAGTAATCTTTGCACCTAGGAATACAAAGTCTTTCACTGCTTCTACATTTTCTCCCTCTATTTGCCAGTTATCAATCAAGCTGGTTGCCATAACCTTGGTTTTTTTGAGGTTTAGCTGCAAGCCAGCTTTTGCACTTTCTTCTTTCACCTTCATCATAAGGCTCCTCAGTTCCTCTTCACTTTCAGCCATCAAAGTGGTATCATCTGCATATCTGAGATTGTTAATGTTTCTTCCAGAGATTTTAACTCCAGCCTTGGATTCCTCAAGACCAGCTTGTCGCATGATGTGTTCTGCATACAAGTTGAATAGGTAGGGTGAGAGTATACAGCCCTGCCGTACTCCTTTCCCAATCTTAAACCAGTCCGTTGTTCCGTGGTCTGTTCTTACTGTTGCTACTTGGTCGTTATACAGATTCTTCAGGAGGCATACAAGATGACTTGGTATCCCCATACCACTAAGAACTTGCCACAATTTGTTATGGTCCACACAGTCAAAGGCTTTAGAATAGTCAATAAAACAGAAATAGATGTTTTTCTGAAACTCCCTGGCTTTTTCCATTATCCAGCGGATATTGGCAATTTGGTCCCTAGTTCCTCTGCCTTTTCTAAACCCAGCTTGTACATCTGGCAATTCTCGCTCCATGAACTGCTGAAGTCTACCTTGCAGGATCTTGAGCATTACCTTACTGGCATGTGAAATGAGTGCCACTGTTCGATAGTTTGAACATTCTTTAGTGTTTCCCTTTTTTGGTATGGGGATATAAGTTGATTTTTTCCAATCTGATGGCCATTCTTGTGTTTTCCAAATTTGCTGGCATATAGCATGCATTACCTTGACAGCATCATCTTGCAAGATTTTGAACAGTTCAGCTGGGATGCCGTCTTCTCCTGCTGCCTTGTTATTAGCAATGCTTCTTAAGGCCCACTCAACCTCACTCTTCAGGATGTCTGGCTCTAGCTCACTGACCACACCGTCAAAGCTATCCCCGATATTGTTATCCTTCCTATACAGGTCTTCTGTATATTCTTGCCACCTTTTCTTGATCTCTTCTTCTTCTGTTAGGTCCTTGCCATCTTTGTTTTTGATCATACCCATTTTTGCCTGGAATTTACCTCCAATGTTTCTAATTTTCTGGAAGAGGTCTCTTGTCCTTCCTATTCTATTGTCTTCTTCCACTTCCGCGCATTGCTTGTTTAAAAATAATTCCTTATCTCTTCTGGCTAACCTCTGGAATTTTGCATTTAATTGGGCATATCTCCCCCTATCGCTGTTGCCTTTTGCTTTCCTTCTTTCTTGGGCTACTTCTAGTGTCTCAGCAGACAGCCATTTTGCCTTCTTGGTTTTCTCTTTCTTTGGGATGTATTTTGTTGCCGCCTCCTGAACAATGCTGCCAACTTCTGTCCAGAGTTCTTCCGGGACCCTATCTACTAAGTCCAGTCCCTTAAATCTATTCTTCACCTCCACTGCATATTCCTGAGGAATATTCGTGAGCTCATATCTAGCTGATCTGTGGGTCTTCCCTAATCTCTTTAGTCTGATCCTAAATTGTGCAAGAAGAAGTTCATGGTCTGAACTACAGTCAGCTCCAGGCCTAGTTTTTACCGACTGTACAGATGTCTGCCACCTTTGGCTGCAAAGGATGTAATCAATCTGATTTCGGTGCTGTCCATCTGGTGAAGTCCATGTGTAAAGCCGTCTCTTAGGTTGTTGGAAGAGAGTGTTTGTTATGCAGAGTGAATTGTCTTGGCAAAATTCTATCAGCCTATGTCCTGCTTCGTTTTGTTCTCCCAGGCCATACTTACCTGTAATTCGAGGTGTCATTTGACTGCCCACCTTAGCATTCCAGTCTCCTGTGATGAAAATAACATCTCTTTTAGGCGTGTTGTCCAGTAGGTGCTGCAGATCCTCATAGAACTGCTCTACTTCAGCTTCTTCAGCATTTGTGGTTGGGGCGTATATTTGGATCACTGTGATGTTAGATGGCTTGCCCTGAATTCGAATTGAGATCATTCTGTCGTTTTTGGGGTTGTATCCAAGCACTGCTTTAGCCACTTTACTATTAATTATGAAGGCTACTCCATTTCTTCTGTGGTCCTCTTGTCCACAGTAGTAGATCTGGTGGTCATTTGATGTGAAGTGGCCCATTCCAGTCCATTTCAGTTCACTGACGCCCAGAATGTCTATCTTTAATCTTGACATCTCACCAATAACTACATCCAATTTGCCCTGGCTCATAGATCTTACATTCCAGGTTCCAATGGTGTGTTGATCCTTAGAACATCGGATTCGCCGTTCACCACCAGCACCGTCGGCCGCTAACCGTCCTTTCGGCTTTGAGCTAGCTGCGTCATCGCGACTGGGGCTAGTTGAGCTCATCCTCTGTTCCTCCCCAGTAGCATTTTGACCATCTTCCGACCTGGGGGTCTCATCTTCCGATGGTATACCGACATATCTCTGGTTGTACTGATCCATTTAGTTTTCACGGCAAGAATACTGGGGTGGGTTGCCATTACCTTCCCCAGGGATCGCATTTAGTCTGACCTCTCTGTCATGACCTTCCCGTCTTGGGTGGCCCTTCACGGTTTAGCTCATGGCATCATTGAGGTGCTCAAGCTCCAGCACCATGACAAGGTAACGATCCTTTGCTCTGGGAGATCAGCTCAGTTGAATCTAGGTTATTTGCTAATATTTTAAATCCTAAAACTCAGTGGAAGTCCACACATACAAGGTTCAGCATTGGCTCCTGAGCTGCCTTCAGGTGATTGAGAACAATAATTATTTCCATTTTGTTCCCAATTTTTAGCTTAGATGTCCCTGTAATCCCCAAAGGACATATACTCCAATTGTCACTGAGGAAGATCTGAAAGCTGTGGAGATGCACAAAACGGACATTCACTTCGAAACACAAACTTCGGTGAGTTGGCTCTGATAGGAATTGTGTGTAACCACACGAGAAGCCAGGAATCTGCATGAAACATAAGGCATGGCAATGTTCTTGGCTAAAAGTTAATGTCAAGAGTACTTTCCATTTGGATCTTTAGTCATTCCGTGGAATGCTGCCATACCTTCCACCAACAGGGGAGCTCTAAGGGGCTATTTTTTACAGCTTTTAATAACTCATATCCTTAAGAAACAGCAGATGAACAAAACAGGTACAAGAGGAACTTTAAACACTAAGCTGCTGAGGTGCTACATATTTCTAAAGGCCAGCAGATAGCAGACCCACCCAACCCTCCCCCTCCCCCCCCCTGCAAATGCGCTCACACAAATTTGTCTCTGCAGAAGTCTCAGGTAGCAGGCCTCTTGCTCCCACCTGCATGGGTCAGTCTTCAGTCTCCCCTTTTCTGGCTGTCCAGACCCAAATCCTCCCTGTGACCTCCTGCTGCCAGACTCCACACAGTCCACATTGGCCGAGCGGTGAATCAGGGCTCTGGCATTCTTTGCATAAAGTCTGGGGTCTTTCCCCCTTCACCTCTTACTCACAAGTTGCCTGTTTGCCAATGGCTGCCTGCCCTGCTGGTTTCAAAGGTTGTTCCTCTCTTCTTCCCCCCTCTCCCTCACTGCCCCCAAAGTTGGGGTCTTCCTTCCCTTCCCTTCTATTCCCGCTGCCACTACATGACTTTAGCAGGTGGAGCCAGTTAAAATGTCCCCTGGAGCTAGCAGGAAGAGCTTACCAACCTCTTTCCATGTTCCTCTACCATCTCTAAGGAACCTATTTCCTCCAATCCTACACTTTAGCCATGCAGCTTATCAATTTTAACTTTTCCTGCCTTGCATCAACTTTCCTGCAGACTACTGGATTGCAAATAGAATTCATCAATTGCAAATTAATGATAAACCCAGCTAGGAGATAATGTGCACATTAGAGGTTTAGGGGGTTATCAAGATGATCCCACAGGTTCCCCTGCAACTCTTTAATTCAGGAATGTAAAATGTCCATGAATAGAATGTGTGGTGAGTCTCTTTAGATAAGACTTCTTCAGACCTGAGAGACAGTACCATTCAGGCAATGTGCTTTGGTGAGAGCTAGGGTGGCCCAACAAGCAGAGAACATCTCCAAGTATAGCAGGAAGGCAAATGGTACTGGGAGTAGACCTGAAAAGGAGACAAAGAACTGATTACTCTGCAAGAAAACCAGTGGTGATATAAAGACCTGAAGAATCTGTAGAAGAGCTTGTTCTATGAATCTTCAATCTGTGCTTAGTCTGTTTAGTTTAATTTGCTTTGGCTTAGTCTGGTTAATTTTTTTATCTGAGTAACTACAAGTCATATCATAATGAAATTTGAAAATAAGGGGCTGAAACACACCAACACCTATAGTGCAGGGAAAATCTGATTTATTAAAGCCCAAATGTTTTTACTTTTTATCTGAATGCCAGAATGTTATGAGGAATTAATTTCATAGGAGTCAGCTATGTTTCTTTAAAATCTTTTTTAAAAATAGTGGCTGTTTTTTTTTTGTATTTTTTTTTAACCAGAATGTGATGTCATCTGCAGTGTGTAATTTAATAGCAAGTTTCAGACAGATCTGTTGAGTGGTTTGGAGCAAAGGAGGGAATGGGGACAAGATATAATGATGCCCCTTCTTAAATATGGTACAGCTGATACTGTGGGACTGAAGTCAAGAGGAGATCTAAAAGGTTAACTCATTGGCCTTTTCCATAACAGAAAAGAGTTGTTAAATCATTCAGCTGGTGAAAATAGCTTGCAAAACATTGTACTGCAACTGCTAAAGTTGAGGGACTAGGATACAATGTAGTAAACTGAATGGCTTTTAGCCAATCAACCAGACATCGTGGTAGTAGACAAGGACCAGAAGGCAGTGGTGGTGATAGATGTAGCAGTGCCAAGTGACAGCAACGTCAGGAAGAAGGAGTGTGAGAAGCTGGAGAAGTACCAGGGCTGAAGGAGGAACTAGAGAGGATGTGGAAAGTGAAGGCCAAAGTGGTCCCTACCAGTGGTGGTAGGGGCACTTGGGGCTGTGACCCCCAAGCTGGGAGAGGGACTCCAACAGATCCCAGGAGCCACATCAGAGCTCTCTGTCCAGAAGAGTGCAGTGCTAGGAACAGCTAAGAGACTGCGCAGAACCCTCAAACTCCCAGGCCTCTGGTAGAGGACCCGAGGTTGAGGAAGACACATACCACCCATAGGGGTGAGAAGGGATTTTTTTTATTATTTAGCCAATTCTTTAATTCCTCTATTAAACTTTTGGCTTTATTCAACTGTTTTTGATTATCTGGAAGGTTTATTTTAGAGCCTTAAAGAATGCCTTCACATGTATTAGTTTGATCTCTGAATAGTCCTGTGTTATGGCTCACCAAGCTACTTTTACAACATGCTTAAATAATCAGCATAGGGCATTGCTACTCTGAAAAAAATATTATTTTCTCAATAAGTTGTAGCAGTTATATAAGCTTTGTGCTATGAAGCATAAAATGTATCTCCTAATAAATAAAAGAAAAGGAAGGGTTATTTCTGTACAATTAGCTGAATGATGAATACGATCAGCATTTATGCCGTGTGTGCTCTTGGTGAGGGGCAAAAATCAAAATGAAGGACTGGGGTTAATAAACTCCAACCTTTTCTTTGCATCACTAAATATCAATCTTTGCAGTCTTTAAGGCACCTAGTGATCTGTAAAATAGTGACATTTGAAGCTGAGGAGGGGTGAAAATTGTATGGCATTTGGCAGACTTGTTAAACATACTTTAGTTAATATTGGTTTATGGAAAATCTGCTGAAAGTAGCAGCTTAGGTAATGTATGCATTCAAAAACTGGAATTTCACAAAGTACTAGCAGATTAGGCATTTAAATGCATTCCTCATCTACAACTACAACTACAACTACAAAAACAAAAACAAAAACAAAAACAAAAACAAAACAAACAAAAAAGCCTTTCAAGTATGAAAAATATAAAGAAAAGTAGTTGTAAAAAACAGTTTTTTTGTTTGTTTGGCGTAGTGGTTAAAGGTGCTGGCCTAGAAACCAGGAGACTGAGAGTTCTAGTCCTGCCTTAGGCAGGAAAGCCATTGGGTGACTTTGGGCCAGTCACCCTCTCTCACCCAACCCACCTCAAAGGGTTGTTGTTCTGGGGAAAATAGGAGGAGGAAGGAGCATTAGGTATGTTTGCCACCTTGAGTTATTTATAAAGCAATAAAGGTGAGATAAAAAAAATCTAATTTTTTAAAAAACATATATTTATTAAACATCACTTACTATTTATTCATTTTAGAATACTTACTATGCCATTGACTATTGAGGTCTCCCAATACAATAAACCATGAAATAAAAATTTAAAGCCCAGATATTACAAACAAATAAACCAGCACTGAAAGATTTATTTTGAAAGTTGGCTTTTATGGCCTTTTAAAAAATCATTGAAGAAGATGGGCTCCTCACCTCAGCATATATGTATTCCAAAGAATTATAGTGGTTCCAGAGAAATGGGAATGGAGGGTAAGGATAATTTATTTATTAGATTTATATCCTGCCTTTATTTTGTACACCTCAGTGTATTGCACATAATGCTTATTCCTCCTATTTTCCCCATAGCAACCATCCTGTGAGGTGGGTCAGGCTGAGAGAGAGCAACTGGCCCAAGGTCACCCAGCCAACTTCCATGCCTAACAGAGGACTAGAACTTATCTTCTCCCAGTTTCTAGTCCAGCAGTTTAACCACTATACCAAACTGGCTCTCTCAAGTGGCACAATCCTAAGCCATATACTGTAGATTTTAAAGTTAATGACCAGACGTTTCTATTTTACGCAGAAACAAATTAGCAGTTATTTCAAACCTATTGAGTGTATGATATGGTCCATGTTAGTTCTTACAGATAACAACTTTGTTGCTAAGTTTTGTATCAACTGAACTTTCTGCACCGGATACGTAGACATTCCTAGGTCCAGTGTATAACAGTAATCAAGTCTGAAGGTTACTGCTGTGTTTTCCGCAACTTTAGAATCACTTTCTTCCTGGAAGGGATGTATTTGGCAAATCAAGTGAACCTGATGAAAGTGACTCCTAGCCATTGATTAAATCTGGCAAAATAGAGATTTGAGTCCAGAAGCACTTACAAATAGTGTACCGGATTCTTTGGAATAACGTGATTCCATGTCTTTGGGTATAACAAGCTGAAATTAATCCAGTCTAACACTAGAAGGTATGTTACCAACATGCTCATGACTGACTCCATATAAGTGGCACCTTTCAGACTGGACCAGATGTGAGAAATATTATCTGCAAAAAAACTCATTAAAATATCACAAGCTTCTGAAGAATCTGAAATTGAACTCTGGGAGGAGGCAGCAGTGGCAAAAGTCCAGGTCAGTCCCCTTTCTATCTGAAACAATTCAGCAGGCCATGATCTTACAGATGCAATACATGCAGGAGAAATGGGGTGGGGGTGGGGGGGTGGCACATATCACCATAGCATTGGTCTTTAAATGGACATTATGCTATGCCTGGTCAGGTTCAGGTTGAATCTTCCTTCACCTGTGCTCTGACTATTTACATTGCCACTTCAGCTCCTGTGGTTCCTTTCTACACCATCTTTGAAATAGGTTGGGGAGGAGGCTTAAGAGTAACAGGGCTGATTGCTCTAGCAAGTTCCATATTCCAGAGCACTGATACTAACCCAACCACTATCTATCCTAATAGTTCCCCTGAAGTGAAATGTAGATCTTTTTATGTAATGAGATGTGTCCACTAATCCCACTGTATCCAGTTGTGGTCCTTCTACAACAACAGGGTGTTTTAAGGTGTCCCAGTCAATGGAATATCTCCTTCACTAGGACAAAATGTCAAATCAAAAATTTGATCTACAACTATGTCCACACTTGTGACAGCTGTGAAGTCCTGAACTGCTCAGGCAAACCAGCTTTAAAGTGAATCCTGACATCACCCAGCACCATGACTTTGGGGGGCTCTTTCACTGAGACCAGCTCCACCAGCTCAGTCATTTAGGTAGCCACTAACAGAATCCTCAGCCTCTCCCTGCTCTCAAGATGGAATGTCCAGCCACATCAACTCTATACCGATTCCTCTGTCTGACACAGAAGCAGGGCCCATACAACCCAACCCAACCACTCTCTGTTAAAAAGGCCATCAGCTTCCTTATTTGCAATCAAATTGTGAATGATCTCTGCATTATTGCACTGCCCTAGCATTACAAAAGAAACAAGGCCAGGTTGTTTGGTGATTATGGACTGGAACCACTTCTAAGACCTGAGAGCTGAGAAAACTTTATACAGCTGCCCAGAACCATGCCATGTATGTGAGATGGGCAGCTGTATAAACTGAATACATACATACATACATACATACAGAGGGAAATATATTCTAATCTCCTATCTTCCATAACTGTCTGCTGGCCTGCCAACTCCAAGTCTTCTGCTTCTAGTCTGTGATACAAACACTATTGCCCAGTTTGAGAGATGAGGACTGTGCTGAATATACACAACCTACAACAAATAGGCAAATCAAGTTCTTAAAAACTAATTTCTTTAAAAATATATAAGGAAATCCTTTGATCCAGAATCACAGTAGGAGCGCTGTCAGGAGCATCCAGTAAGCAGATGGACCAGCTCCTCCTCAACCATCTCCTCCACACAACCACCACTTCACCCCTCTCCATCTCTCATAAGCAGCCAGGTTGCCAATTCCCAAGTTGCCCCTTTGTTTCACCCAGAAAAGCCCCAACACTTTATACTGTCACACAGATGCCCAGACATGACACCATATGGGGCATGGTCTTCATATTTGCATCGCTTCCAAATGGGTTACTATCTTTAGGGCAACTGCCACCAGGAGAATTGCTCTCCGTTCTAGCCAGCCTTAATTTTGTATCACCAAATTGAAACAACAAAAACAAAACAAGCCATAATTTCATGATTACAGTTTTAATATAAAAGTGCTGAAATATTGCTTTGGAATTTCAGCATTGAGGGATAAACAAATAACAATCTAATCTCTAAATATTCCATTGGAAGCATGTTTTGGTAAATTTAATGGGTCTCACTTCCTAGTTTTTGATCACATTGATAAATATTACAAAATTATTATTTGTAAGGATCAGCTTGTCAAATAAATTTCCCTGTATGAAAGAGCATCTGTAATTAAGGTCATTGAAACATAATCTCCTAGCAGGCATTAATTTGTTTGGAGAAGGTGGAATGAAGAATTATTTCTACATATCCATTACGGCCATAGGAGTCTTAGTGTGCTCTTGTTCTCTTTAATACTTGAGGGTCAATAAGGCACAGCACAGACCCCTCCTTTCCAAAAGCTGCCTTTGCAGCCTCAGTTGGCTTGTGCAGGCGCACACCGAATGCCCAGGAGCTTCCTTTGGTGCTTGCAAGCCGTGGTCCAGGCTGCAAAGGGACACCAAGTGCCTCCACAAGGCAAACCATGCAGCCTCTTTGCTTCGCTGAGGAGAATCAAAGCCTCCTCTCCCTGGTCTGCGATTTGTTAAGATAAACATTTATAAGCATAAAAATGTTATCTCACCTTTTCAAAACTGAAAGCTCTGAACTTTGTGATATTACATTTCCTTTCTGGGTGCAAGGGAATGACCTTCATAGCTCACTTGAGGTTCCCACTTTTAAGACTGATGGTCCATTCCCTTGTTAGTGATGATAAACTGCTTTACATTCTACTTCAGGCTGATGTAGGCTATTTATGTAATGCCAAATATATTTAAAAAATGAAAAAGGTCAGCAGGAGACTCTGTGTTTTACTAAAAAGGACCTATAATAACTAGTTCAAATCATTTAAAAGATTATATATGTCTTCATGAGAAGTAATATGTTTTTTTAAAAAGAGTATTTATACATATTGAACTTAAGTCGTTCAGGATATTATTACAGTATACATCAAGATTACCCAGTATTCAGCACCAGATAAAGCTGATAGATAGACCCAATCTAAGATCGCCTTACTCTGCAGCCTGAGGTCTGAAACCTCCCTACCGAAGGAAATGCCTAAATCCCCTTGGTTGCACAGAACGGCACTCGGGAGAAAGGAAGTGCCCAAGTAGGAGGGAAAGCAGAGGTGGCCTGCCCTCACTCCCTCTCTTTCACTGGACCAGAGCCATTCAGCTGGGTTCTGAGGGCCACTGAGGGGTGTGCCTTTTCAAGAAACATTTATTTTAAATGCACTCCGTATTTCACAAGGATCTATGTCCTATCTGCCCAAAAGGGAGTTTCAAGATGTCTCAGTGTATTTGCTCTGTACCACATTTTATGAGGGCCACAGTCTTTATTTTCAGGTAAGAAGCAGAAGATAATGAAAGGTAACTGTGCACTTCAGAGTATGTTTTTAAATATTCCTTGCTCCACCAAAACAGCAGTTTTTGACACTTATTTGGGAGGAAATTCTTTGGATTTTGCTGGATCTTTTTTAGAATTTATATATAGGATTGCACTTGAAAGCTGAATTCGCACACCAAAGAACATGACTGCTGCATGTTTTGCTACTGAACAGTCAATTTGAGGTCTACGTGTATTGACTTCTACAGGTAGCTCCAACAAAAGGAATTCAAAATCTTTGTTTCTTCATTCTTGGTTGTGAAGAATGGCCATCATTAACTTAATTTTGGTAATAGTGCCAATAAAATTAATTCCTATAATGGCCACCAAAAATACAAGATTGAGATACCACCAGTATCTCTTGTCCATCCAGAAGAAAAGATAATGAATCATAGGACAACAGGCAGTCACTTATATGGAATGACTCTAACAACATTTTGACAATAGAGTAGCTATACCTGAGAACCAAAAATGGCACTTAGGGGAATCAGTGTGCCTGTGAGGCCCTCCTCTGGCACTCCCAAAGCCTCTGCTTCATAAATCATTCACTCCCCAAAGTGCACTTGGAGTCTACCTATGCCCCACAGATGCTCTTAGAAAATAAACATGGATGGTCCTTTGTTTGTAAAAGCGCTTAACTGCACTCTGCTTCCAGGCTCCAGTTTTCAAATAGACTAAAGTATTTTTGTACTTATACAACTTTGTGTATAAGAACACACTCTCAGTCCCCACTTTCTAAGAAAATCAGTGCTATCAAGAGATATCTTTTCTGGGAATTACTGGGACCAACATCTTCAACTTAGTTTACACCGAAATTCTTTTAGCTGAAGGAGAAAAAAAATCCCATTCATATTAATGCTGACTCTGTGCCTTTAAAAAATTCTCTGAAAACCTTTTACCTTCTCTCTGCACTATTGGCCTACACAACACGTCTTAATTAGCACAGATTTTTCACGTTCATGGATAGATTGGAAATTTGGAGGCACTTAATGAGAAAGGTCTATTACCTTGACCAGGCTAAAATTACAGTTAGAGGACATTTGCTTGCTCCAAAGGCTGACTGTACGCATACAAATATTTGATTATTAACATACTGCATACAAATGCACAGAGACATGCAGACACACATGCATGAACAACACTAGAGCAGATGCTTAACATCACTGTGCATCTCAATTTATTCTGGAGGAATTATTAGACCATCTGCAAACATATCTACTGGATCAGATAGTTCGTTCCTCTAGCTAAGCTTCACCTGTTCTGACCAGGAACAGCTCTTCCACAGCCCAGGCAAATACACTCGTGAATGACTTCTTGCCCAGTCTAACTGGAGTTACCAGGGTCTGAACTGGGTATCCTCTGCTATTAGACTTTGCTACCTAATCCCCATAAGGAATTTTAATTCCAGCTCATAACTCAGCTTGAAGCTGTATTAAATGCAAGCCTCAAATAATTGAAAATCCTGAATCTCAAAATATATTCAGGTCTGAAAATAATGTCCCTTCAAAACTATTCTTAGGGACCCAGGTTTCCATGATCTCAGGCTACAATTCCAGCTGTCTTGTTTCAGTAAAGAGTATAGGACCGTGTTTTTCATCCAGCTGGGTGACAGCACATCACCAACCTCCAAAAGCCAAGCAGAGTTAGCTTCGAATGGAAATACCAGGAAATTCCAGGTATATGAACTAGAGAAAATTGGAAAAAAAAACAACAGTAAGACAACAGCAAATCGCTTCCATCTTACTGCCAAGAAAATACAATAAATGTGTCTATGAAGCCATCAGGAGTCAAGCTAAAAGGCTTTACCAAGTTTTTTGGATCTCTTTGGAAAATTTTACCTTCTAAAGATTCCAGCTGTCCTGTTCTTCTCATAAACTATACACAAATATGTGAATTCAAGTCTGGCTCAAACCAAAGGCTGTATAAATTATATATATATATATATATATATATATATATATCTTCAGCAAAGGATCGTTACCTTGTCGTGGTGCTGGAGCTTGAGCACCTCAATGATGCCATGAGCTAAACCGTGAAGGGCCACCCAAGACGGGAAGGTCATGACAGAGAGGTCAGACTAAATGCGATCCCTGGGGAAGGTAATGGCAACCCACCTCAGTATTCTTGCCGTGAAAACTAAATGGATCAGTACAACCAGAGATATGTCGGTATACCATCGGAAGATGAGACCCCCAGGTCGGAAGGTGGTCAAAATGCTACCGGGGAGGAACAGAGGATGAGCTCAACTAGCCCCAGACGTGATGACGCAGCTAGCTCAAAGCCGAAAGGACGGCTAGCGGCCGACGGTGCTGGTGGTGAACGGCAAATCCGATGTTCTAAGGATCAACACACCATTGGAACCTGGAATGTAAGATCTATGAGCCAGGGCAAATTGGATGTGGTTATTGGTGAGATGTCAAGATTAAAGATAGACATTCTGGGCGTCAGTGAACTGAAATGGACTGGAATGGGCCACTTCACATCAAATGACCACCAGATCTACTACTGCGGACAAGAGGACCACAGAGGAAATGGAGTAGCCTTCATAATTAATAGTAAAGTGGCTTAAGCACTGCTTGGATACAACCCAAAAAACGACAGAATGATCTCAATTCGAATTCAGGGCAAGCCATCTAGCATCACAGTGATCCAAATATACGCCCCAACCACAAATGCTGAAGAAGCTGAAGTAGAGCAGTTCTATGAGGATCTGCAGCACCTACTGGACAACACGCCTAAAAGAGATGTTATTTTCATCACAGGAGACTGGAATGCTAAGGTGGGCAGTCAAATGACACCTCGAATTACAGGTAAGTATGGCCTGGGAGAACAAAACGAAGCAGGACACAGGCTGATAGAATTTTGCCAAGACAATTCACTCTGCATAACAAACACTCTCTTCCAACAACCTAAGAGACGGCTTTATACATGGACTTCACCAGATGGACAACACCGAAATCAGATTGATTACATCCTTTGCAGCCAAAGGTGGCGGACATCTGTACAGTCGGTAAAAACAAGGCCTGGAGCTGACTGTAGTTCAGATCACGAACTTCTTCTTGCACGATTTAGGATCAGACTAAAGAGATTAGGGAAGACCCACAGATCAGCTAGATATGAGCTCACTAATATTCCTAAGGAATATGCAGTGGAGGTGAAGAATTGATTTAAGGGACTGGACTTAGTAGATAGGGTCCCGGAAGAACTATGGACAGAAGTTGGCAGCATTGTTCAGGAGGCGGCAACAAAATACATCCGAAAGAAAGAGAAAACCAAGAAGGCAAAATGGCTGTCTGCTGAGACACTAGAAGTAGCCCAAGAAAGAAGGAAAGCAAAAGGCAACAGTGATAGGGGGAGATATGCCCAATGAAATGCAAAATTCCAGAGGTTAGCCAGAAGAGATAAGGAATTATTTTTAAACAAGCAATGCGTGGAAGTGGAAGAAGACAATAGAATAGGAAGGACAAGAGACCTCTTCCAGAAAATTAGAAACATTGGAGGTAAATTCCAGGCCAAAATGGGTATGATCAAAAACAAAGATGGCAAGGACCTAACAGAAGAAGAAGAGATCAAGAAAAGGTGGCAAGAATATACAGAAGACCTGTATAGGAAGGATAACAATATCGGGGATAGCTTTGACGGTGTGGTCAGTGAGCTAGAGCCAGACATCCTGAAGAGTGAGGTTGAATGGGCCTTAAGAAGCATTGCTAATAACAAGGCAACAGGAGACGATGGCATCCCAGCTGAACTGTTCAAAATCTTGCAAGATGATGCTGTCAAGGTAATGCATGCTATATGCCAGCAAATTTGGAAAACACAAGAATGGCCATCAGACTGGAAAAAATCAACTTATATCCCCATACCAAAAAAGGGAAACACTAAAGAATGTTCAAACTATCGAACAGTGGCACTCATTTCACATGCCAGTAAGGTAATGCTCAAGATCCTGCAAGGTAGACTTCAGCAGTTCATGGAGCAAGAATTGCCAGATGTACAAGCTGGGTTTAGAAAAGGCAGAGGAACTAGAGACCAAATTGCCAATATCCGCTGGATAATGGAAAAAGCCAGGGAATTTCAGAAAAACATCTATTTCTGTTTTATTGACTATTCTAAAGCCTTTGACTGTGTGGACCATAACAAATTGTGGCAAGTTCTTAGCGGTATGGGGATACCAAGTCATCTTGTCTGCCTCCTGAAGAATCTGTATAACGACCAAGTAGCAACAGTAAGAACAGACCACGGAACAACAGACTGGTTTAAGATTGGGAAAGGAGTACGGCAGGGCTGTATACTCTCACCCTACCTATTCAACTTGTATGCAGAACACATCATGCGACAAGCTGGCCTTGAGGAATCCAAGGCTGGAGTTAAAATCTCTGGAAGAAACATTAACAATCTCAGATATGCAGATGATACCACTTTGATGGCTGAAAGCGAAGAGGAACTGAGGAGCCTTATGATGAAGGTGAAAGAAGAAAGTGCAAAAGCTGGTTTGCAGCTAAACCTCAAAAAAACCAAGATTATGGCAACCAGCTTGATTGATAACTGGCAAATAGAGGGAGAAAATGTAGAAGCAGTGAAAGACTTTGTATTCCTAGGTGCAAAGATTACTGCAGATGCTGACTGCAGTCAGGAAATCAGAAGACGCTTAATCCTTGGAAGAAGAGCAATGACAAATCTCGATAAAATAGTTAAGAGCCGAGACATCACACTGACAACAAAGGCCCGCATAGTTAAAGCAATGGTGTTCCCCATAGTAACATATGGCTGCGAGAGCTGGACCATAAGGAAGGCTGAGAGAAGGAAGATCAATGCTTTTGAACTGTGGTATTGGAGGAAAATTCTGAGAGTGCCTTGGACTGCAAGAAGATCCAACCAGTCCATCCTCCAGGAAATAAAGCCAGACTGCTCACTTGAGGGAATGATATTAAAGGCAAAACTGAAATACTTTGGCCACATAATGAGAAGACAGGACACCCTGGAGAAGATGCTGATGCTAGGGAGAGTGGAAGGCAAAAGGAAGAGGGGCCGACCAAGGGCAAGGTGGATGGATGATATTCTAGAGGTGACGGACTCGTCCCTGGGGGAGCTGGGGGTGTTGACGACCGACAGGAAGCTCTGGCGTGGGCTGGTCCATGAAGTCACGAAGAGTCGGAAGCGACTAAACGAATAAACAACAACAATATATATATATATATATATATATATATATATATATATATATATTCATTCAGCTAGTTTTGAAGACACCCATAAGGATGGCAAAAATATGATAGTCTTATAACTTTTATTACTATCACCCAAGACAATGGAAATGGCAAATTACATTCTTTTAAAATGCATGTCCTACTTTCCATCTTCTCTAAATTACTCTCCTGAAAGCTTTGTATTGTGCAGATTCAATTTCTTTGTTGTTTAGTACTGAAAACTGCAACAGAAATTTGAAAGGGAAGTAGCGAAGAGCAGATTTTTGGATAACAGCGTTATCATTTGAGCCATTTTCCCTTTCTACAAAATGCAGATAAACTTTAAAAAGAACAAGCACATGCTTCCATTACTGGCACATTTTAAAAATCATACAATTTGATTGCTTGAGCAAAGATGGAAGGAAGAGCAGCATTTGATTTGCAATGGTAGCAAAGGAGTTGTGACCCAAATGAAAGCCTGTCTCAGCATATGCTTCTGCTCTTGAAACTGAGGTGAGGACATTTCTGCAGTGCCTTTCTTCCCATTCAGGGACTCAGTGGCAAAAGCTTGGTGCAAATTAATTCAAAGAAAGGAAAAATATTGTCTGGGAAAGGATGGTTTCGTGTAGCCTGAAGAGCTACTGAGGAAGAGACAATGAGGAGTGAATTGTCCTGTTAAGGAGAGCAGATACAGGTCTTCTTTAAGTGTGTTTTGCTTGTAATTGAACTGAGGTTGATTTTTCACTCCTTAATAAACTAAAAAGAGGGCTAGGACATGACAGTGTGTAGGTGGCATGGTGTAATTTTACAAGCCCCATATTTTAGCACCAAACATATGAAGAAGCCAGGGTGATTCCATGATGTGGAGAAAATGGCTTGCAATGTTCAGACACTTTGTATTTAATTCACTAATATTTGTGCTAGTGATTTGATGTTATAGTTTGATAATTCTTTACCTAAAATTATAATTTTTAAATTGTAGAAATGAAAAATAACGTACTTATCTATATTACATTATTTGATTTGCCATGTAGTAAGAAACTTGCTTCAGTGCTTTTCTAAGTACATTACACTGAAATCTCAGTTGTGATGGTTTTACCATTGTCAAGTGTCTATTATTTCATTGTGAAATGTTGAGGGATAGGATATTTATACAATATAAACATAATTCCTTGTTCTACTTTCATTGTCATACTTTCATATTCATTGCCAGGGCTTCCCTGCAAAGAGTTCAAGAAGGTGTAGATAGCTACATTAAAATTGCTAATTATTTAACAATAGTGTTTAAACCCATTACAGCATAGTTACCAAATGTCTAAGGAGAGAGAAGATTCCAGAAAGAGCCATAATTCAGGGGCATTTTCCAGAGTAAGAATTCCAGGTGAAATGAATTGCAAAACACTAACTTAAGTAAACCAAGCTATGTACACACTTCATCCCACATTGAATACTCCCTGACCTGTGACAGTGAACAAAAATGGCTCTTCTCCTCTCCTGCCCTGTTCCAAAAGGAATTAAGGTTGGGGGTGGGAAGCACACATATCCGAGCACACACACAGGTTGGCATGCAGTATGGTGGCAGTTACAGTCCTTTTTGTTTTCCTGGAATGGAACGAGGTTCAATATGATATGGCAACTTTTGTGGCTGTCACCATTTTCCCCCAGAATGCTGTGGAATAGCATAACAAGGACATTCTTGATGGAAAAGGAGTAAATATTCAATCTGTTCTGTATTTCAGAATGTGCCTTGCAGAAGTCTCGTGTTAGTAGTAATACAGTAGTGTTCTCTCTCTCTCTCTCTCTCCCCCTCCCTCTCTCCCTCTTAGTTCCTTGATAGGTTTAACAAGTTTGTCCCCCCCTTTTTTTCTTAACCTATGGAAATTCATTTTTAAAAACATTACCATTTTTGTACTAGTTGCCTTTAGTTATTTTCTTGAATGTAAAAGGCCTTAGATGTCTTTCCAAGAGGAGACAGATTTTTACTGAACTAGATAATTTAAAATGTGAAGTTTTTTTTTAAATAAAAACACCACTCAAAATCTAGAAGCTGGACTATTAGTGGTGATTCAAAATCCATCAAGGGTGTAGTAAGTTTGATTAACAGATCTTGAACAGGTGTAGTAGAATAAAAAATAAGTGATCCAGTAGGATGTGTTTAATACTGGTGATTAAATGTTCTGATAACCATATTGCATTTATTAATTATTATGGTCCTACTAAGTGCCATCTAGATGTTTTACATATGTTTTGAGATTTATTTTTTTTTACTCTAGCACTAGATCAGATAATTATTTTTTGGAAATGTTAATAAAGGTTTACATATTTTATTAAATCATAAAAGTAGTTCAACTTAGTTTAATTCCTGTATGTATAAAGTGTTACAAGCTTACAGTACATATTTGGAGTTCAATTTAGTGGATATATGGCAATTTTTAAATCTTTCTGAATAAGAATATACTTTATTTCACTCCAGCTGCTTAGTCATACAGCTTACTAGATATTGTTTTGCCAGTCACTATCACTCACCTAGGGACGTGGTGGTGCTGCGGGTTAAACCACTGAGCTGCTGAGCTTGCCGATCAGAAGGTCGGCGGTTCGAATCCACGTGACGGGGTGAGCTTCCGTTGCTAGTCCCAGCTCCTGCCAACCTAGCAGTTCGAAAACATGCAAATGTGAGTAGATTAATAGGTACCGCTTCAGCGGGCAGATAACGGCGTTCCATGTAGTCATGCTGGCCACATGACCACGGAAGTATCTACAGACAAACGCCGGCTCTTTGGCTTTGAAACAGAGATGAGCACCACCCCCTAGAGTCGGACACGACTGGACTTAATGTCAAGGGAAACCTTTACCTATCACCTCACCTAGATCACAGAGCTGATAGAATTATACAATAAACTGAATATGTACCACTCTGAGCCAATTGCAGGCAGGCAAAATACAAAATCAATCAATAAATTTCAGAATTTCAGTTTGAAATTGAAATATCAAATAAGTGCAAACTGTCATAGAATCAGAGAAATCGCTTTAGGCCATATTTCTGAGCTGCCTAGTTTGGAAAATAGTAATAACCACAACAACAAGAACAAGAACTTATTAAACTTGTATGCCACCTGACCCTCAATGACTCTAGGTGGCTAACAACAATCAATCATTCAATCAATCAAAGAAGTTACAATCAAATCAATAAAAGATAAAGATAAAAGATGGCAAGTGCAATGAAGCAAGGGGTTTCACTCTCCCTCCCTGAAGGCCTGGGTGAAGAGCCAGGTCTTCATGACTCTTCTAAACCACAGCAGAGTTGGAACCATTTGGATCTTGGAGGAAACCTTGTTCCAGAGGACAGGCACTGCTACACTTCTGGAATCCCAGTAAATGGCATTGTTTAATCAAAGGACCCCGATGCATGCCAACCCTGGAAGATTGAATTAACCAGGCATATGTTATGGGAGATAGGCGGTCCCACAAGTAACCAGGCCCTATGCCATGTAGAGCTTTATAAGTAACAACCAGAACCTTGAATCATACCTGGAAGCAAACTGGCACCAGTGGAGCTCACAAAGCAGAGGTTGTTACATGGGCATACCAAGGCATGCCCATCACTGCTCATGCTGCTGCATTCTGAACTAATTGAAGCTTCTGGGTGGTCTTCAAGGGCAGCCCTACATAGACCACATTGCAGTAGTCAAGCTGTGAGGTGACCTGGGCATGAGTGACCGTCTGAAGGACCCCCTGATCTAGGAAAGGGTGCAACCGGCTCACCAGATGGAATTGTGCAAAGGCCTTCCTGGCCACAGCTGACCCGTGCTCTTCAAGCAGGAGCTGCGAGTCCAGGAAGACCCCAAATTGACCCTGAAGGGGGAAGTGCTACCCCATCCAAGGTCAGCATACTGATGATACTGAACCCTAAACTGGCAGATGACCTCACCCAGCAGTTTTATGTTAATGTTGAAAAGGAGGGAGTAGAACTCTGAGAGAGTAGAACTCTGTGGCACCCCACAAAGGAGGGGCCTGAGGGACAATCTCTCTCCACCAACCAACACCAACTGGAACTGGCCCTGGAGAGAGGAAGAGAACCACCATAGAATGGTGCCCACAATCCCCAACCCATGGAGCCAGCTCAGAAGATACCATGGTCAACAGTATCAAAAGCCACTGTGAAATCAAGGAGCACAAGGACAGATCCACTACTGCCATCCCAGCTCTGCCAAGCCCAGTCAAGGCTATCTCGGCACTAAACCCAACCTGAAACCCAACTGTCGCAGGGCATGGAAGTTCTTTTGAAGCCTTCATGAATTCATCCAATCCTTTCAAATGCCAACTACCATAACCCTTTCTTGAGCCAACCTGAAATTTGCTGACCCAATTACTAATCCTATCCTGCCTCTTTGGCTTCTGTTTCAAGTCATTGTAGTGACCTGGCTCCCTTTCAAGGTAATGGGTGACTAAAAGATTGTATACCCCTTAAGTCTGCTCTTGGATGGTGTCAGAATAAGGGGGAAAACACTGCTTTAATATTGCTTCAGTTAAGGACAACTTAAACCAGTTTTGTTCATGGGCTGGGGTCAAGATGAAGACATTCTCATGAGTCGATGAAGAAAATAAATGTTGCCAGGCATGTCAGTGCTGTGGTTTGATTCAAGTGAGGAAAGGACCTAAACTGGTAATCTTTATGTACAGGAAGAAAAAAGATTGCGGGACCTAGCATGGAAGATGAACAACTATTTATCTGTAAATGAAGAAGTGATTCAGAAAGGACAACCACCTCCTAGAACCAACTCAGGTAGAGCATCATATTGTGTCACATCCACTTATTTTCAAGCAGAGAGTGAAAATAACTCATTTTGGGATGGATTTGGGCTACCCATCAAGAACTAATTGTATATAAACCAAATTAAATCTGGTACACTTACTGCTTCTTATTACACTCTGGATTTGCTATGGGCATCCACAGGAGTGGCCAAGAGGGCCATGTCTTCCCTGGGTGGTCCAAAATCCCTAGATTCAGATTCAAATGCAGCCTTTCACTTGAAAAAAGAGCCTGGGATCCTTCTAGAAACTGAGAGAGCCAAGTCACTATTCTGTTGTCTTCATTAAAAGGCTCTACTGTTATTTTGTTCAGTGAATGAACAAACAATCTTAGCAATGCTTGAACTCCCCGCTGTCTGGGAAAGGAAATTCCCAATTCTTTGTTTTTAAATCTTCCTGGAGGTTGGTGATGGCTGCCTCCTGAGAAACTGTTCAGAAGTTTAGGGAGTTGGTACAGCTGAAACTGGGTACTAGTGCATCTACCCAAAAAGGTAGGAGCAAAGGCTGGGATTCATAATATTTCTAACATTACAGACTTTTAAAGAATCAGACTGTTAAATACTGGTGATTTTTCTGAATGTATAAGCATTTAAAATGTTTTTAAAAGTTACCTTGCCAAAGGGTGCATAAAGGTCCACATGGGTGTGTTGCTGTGTTTCAACAACCTGAACTATGGCAGCCCTGTCAGGTAACCTATAATGATTATTTCCACTGTGGGGGTGGAAAAGAGTGAGGTATGGCAATTGTGTGGAGTAGCCCAGTGTAGGAATATAATGGTGGATGTGGAGTGAAAAAACAATGCACTTTGTTAAGGACTGGAGGCACTTTTGATATCTCTGTGTACTAGGCTAACTATATCTGGGCTGCAGAACTATGGATGGCCACTGGATGGTAGCAGCGTTTGAGTTTTCTATGTCTCTGTAATATAGTGGCTATCTAGATTTTTGCAGATCTGTGATAGGCCTACTATGTATAGCACCTAAGTCAGGCCGCAGATTTTCCTTTCTGTTTTTTCCTGGATGGAGCCTCTCTGTCTTTCTTATAGCAATCTCAGTGCAGTGGCAGTATCACACATGGCTGTTGTAGGAACACAGAGTTCTGTCCTGTGCAGTGGACCAGCCTAGCACACAGCACAGCAGAGATAAGAAACTGCTTAGTGCATATTTTTCTAATAGGCATGCTTATCTTACTGTGATTTCATACGTATCCAGCTACAGAGTTGCTTGACACCTAACTCGTAACCAATAATCTGTTTGTAATCTGAGTCTCTTGTTCCTGTAAAGTAGGCAGAGCCTATATTTTGCGGTGGGAGGGGGTCTTTCTGCTTGGGAGTGTTAGTATCATGCCCATTGTGTGACTAACCAGGCTCTGCAGACCCTTACAAATAAACTCTCTGGAGACGGAGTATTGGGTTTGTGGACTTGACGAACAAACAGGGATGAACCTTGCTGTAAAAACAGCTGAGAAGGGAGAGGGAGCTGCAGTGCTCATTAGTTTTCTCTCCAAATCTGTTCAGAAATTTGTGTCTTCTCGATGGTTAGATTTACTTCTTTGATCAGAGAAAGAACAATATCTACATTTATGGCTGACTGGAAACCCTTTATAGACTTTTTGCATGAAACAAAAAATGTGCTTATGACTCATGGTTTTGATTATTTTAAGAATAATAGGAAATAATAGGAAAAAGTGAGCTTTTTTTGTAATCATAGAGTAAGAGTTAATTTTGTAATTGTACTTATATTTGCTGCAAAGGAAATTGGAAGCATCTTCTATTTCTTTTAACTCTTTCTACACTTTTTTTCCTCTTCTTTCTTTGCTCCTTTTAATCTTTATTAGTTTGTGTTAGTTTTTGTGTTCTTTGTAAAACTTTTAATAACATTTAAAAAAAAGAAATTCATGTCTTCTCATATATTCTAAGGGACTCATTTATGAACCTACCCCAGTCTTCTATGTCTTACCTAGGGAGCAAACCATAGGTGTGATCTGCAAACTAGATCCAAATGGCTTTGCAAGTCTGAAGAAAACTAGGGAAAATATTTAATCATTGAGGACATTTATATTCTATCTTTTCCTCCAAAATGGCACCTAGCAATTCCTTGATCTGCTTTTCTTCTGGAATATACACCATTTTGGTTTTGTTCATCCTGTCCAAGGATTGGTATTAGACTCAATTTTAGGACTTGAATAGCTTCTTTAGATATCAATTGTTGCAGATTTTAACCACAGATAGAAAGCTATTGCCTGGATTCCAGGTTTACCAACTGAAAGACAAGCAATAGAAAGTTCAGTAAAAACACTGGCTGATCAGCAATGTGAAAATAAAGTGAAATCCAATATCTGGCCAGTGCATCAATTTCTCCCAAGAAATATACCTCACAGGCTCCCATCCTACCTCTTAATACCTCTTATTATTTCCAAGATGAGAGGAAAGGCTGTATCTCAGTCAACTCCTGCCTGCCCACAGAAGGTCCCAGCCAGAATCTCTAACCCAGTGTTTCTCAACCATGATAACTGTAAAGGTGGCTGGACTTAAACTCCCAGAATTCCCCAGCCAGCATGGGGAATTTAAGCCTATACAGTTTAAAGCTGCCAAGGCTGAGAAACACTGCTCTAACCTCTCAGAGGAAAAATTCCAGGTAAAGACTCTGGAGAGCAGCTACCAATCATAATACTAAACTCCATGGTCTGACTCAGGTAAGATCTATATCAGTGTAAGGCTGCTGAGATTCTGAGAGAACCAAATGGAAGATAAAATGGAACCTTTTCTTGATGAACACTGTGAAGTTATGGAAAGACTGGCCTTGCCAAAAAATATCTGGCCTATTTTGAAAAGTGATGTGCTACTGTTTTGTCAGAGTATAACAAGGAAAACCAAAACAACATACAAAAAACAAAGGTAGGTATGTCTAGTGTGCATAGTGTAACAGAAAGGATAATGAAAAAAATAAATGATAATCCTTTAGATTTGCATATAGGCACAGGAATCTGCAATGAAAAATAGTAAATAAATCACATCTTACAAAAAGCCTTGTTTGCATTATCAAACAGTATTATTTTCAATTCATATAACGAAGCTGAAACATTTTATTTCATGAAAACACAAGCAATTATGAAGACCAGAATTAGAAGTAGCATGTAGTTTGCAATGAAAAATTATTCATGATACTGAACAAAATATATCTTGCAATAATCTTACATGCATTTTTAACCATGCATCTTTAAATGAAAACATTTAGCAAATATGCAATTCAAGATTTTAACATTCATTGTGTACATCAGCATACAGTAAATGGAAGCAGCAGTGTAAACTGTTGACTTTCATTGCACATCACTTGAAATTTAAAACATTTCTTGATCTTAAAAGAGCAGTGGCATGGATGTTGTTGTTAGAGAGGATAAGCTTTTTCTATGAACTTAACACAGTGCAGACAGCTTTTGTTGCAGGATATTTCCTTTTCAGAGGTCTCAGGGATTTAGGAAAGGAGAAGCCTTGGCTGGAGGCAATGAGATTTCTCCTCTTCCTCTTGCAGGAAAGTATGCAGAAATGATGCTGGGGGGTGTGATGCCTTCAAGTCAGCATTGACTCCTGGAGACTGGCTGGACAAGTCCCTGCAGTTTTCTTGGCAAAGATTTTCAGAAGTGGTTTGCCCTTGCCTCCTTCCTAGGGCTGAGAGAGAGTGACTGGCCCAAGGTCTCACAGCTGGCTTTGTGCCTAAGGCAGGACTAGAACTCACAGTCTCCCAGTTTCTAGCCTGGTGCCTTAACCAAACTGGCTACACCAAACTGGCTGATTTTAATGGACTCATGGTTCTTGCTAAAAAAGCAGGTGGAAACCATGGGGGGGGGAGGACTTTTTCTAGCTTCAGCTGGCATGTCCTTTTTATAATTAGAGGTCTTAGCAACAGTTATGTATACCCTTACTAATTCAGAACTGGAATAGTGCAATTCACTCTACTTGGGGGTTGCCTTTAAAGACTATTAGGTGCAAAATGTAGTGACCTATATGCTGGTGGGTGAAAGTCCTTAAAAATGTAATACCAGTATTGCAGGAACTGCATTGCTTACTAGCTTGTTTCTGGGTATAATTCAAGATGCTTGTTATTGCCTATAAAGTTTTACATGACTTGAGTCCAGGCTACCTATGGAACCATCCTGTTCAGCCAACTTACAAGGAGATGCTCTGGGTTCCCCCTCCTCAGCAGATGGGGAGGTAGACTGCAAGAAAGCCTTTTCAGTAGCTGCATCATCCCTATGGAAGCTACTGCCCCTGAAATCTCCATGGCCCCCACACTCCTTTAAGACAAACAGACTCTTTAGAAGAGCACTTGAAAGCTGAGGCATGATTGGTTTTAATGCTTTTAATTATTTAGTTAGTTTTGCTTATCATGTTAGGTTTATATTATTGGTTGCTGGGCTGCTTTGTTATTTAGATGTGGGCCACTCGCAGTCTCTGTAACTGGGTGGGGTGTAATAAAAAAAAACTGATTTTACCATGCAACAAGGAGTACAAATCTGAAAATCAAAAGCAAAGGTAGTTGTGTTTGATAGGGAAAACTGAACAATTTCAAGTTATATATAATTAGAGCAAGTACATGAATGTGCGTTACTCATACGGAATGTTTACCAAAGATGGTAAAATAGATAGAAAAAATTAATCTACACAAATGCTATTAGAAAGGTGTGGGTAGTATGTGATGTGTGGTGAGGAATAAATGTTTGTCAAAAGAAATGAAAATGTCTGTGTAAGAGTGTGCTTTGGACCATATTTTTATATGGAAATGAGAACTGAGTATGTCAGGAAAAACATGAAGGCAGGCTGAATGCTGTGGAACTAGGCTACTTAAGATGTGTGCATGTGTAGTAAAACAAGAATGGATGCTGAATGAATTCTGAGTTGAATTAGTACAAAACAAGTGCTTTGAGGTAGTTTGGCTGTAAGAGAACGGATGAGAATCACATTGAAAAACACATACAGTATATGAAGGAAGGGGGAATGGGTCGAGAAGAAGGGGAAAACCGAGCAAGCTGAGGTCACACAGAATTTATGAGCTCTTCTAAAGACCAAGGAAAAAAGGATAAAGAACAAGAGGACGTTTGTTTTTTTAGTTAAAGATTTATTTTTAAAAATTCAACCAATACATAAAAACTACAAGAAATGAAAGAAAGAATACTACAAGAAACAAGAACTTAAAGTGTGAAAATACAAAGAGAACTACTACATGCTACATACTACATACATACTGACTTTCAACTTTCTACAACAAAGATATAGATGACTCAATATCCATCTCTTACTCTAATTTAAGCAGGAGTAAACATTACTTCTACAAAGCATTTCCATTCTCAATACAACATTTCCTCTAAAACAAACTATTTTTCCCTCGAGAAGAATATATAAAGAAAACATTTTTATATCATAATTTTTTTCTACCTAATAGGTAGATAATCCAATATTATCCTTATTACAATTTACTCCTCTCTATCTGCTAAAATAATAAAAAAGGAGTAAAACCTATCTACCTTTAATTACTATTATTAAAAAAAGCAAACACGTCCATAAAAAACCCATCCTGACAAACCTATTTATGCAATTAACCAAAGCATTTATATAGTTAGACATTATATCTCCACCATTACATATTTAAACAATAACCTGATTAATATCCTTTTACCCGAAATAAATTCATTGTCCCAGAAGCAAAAACACCTGTCTAAACCTTTAAAAGGCCGTCCTAATAAACACAATTAAACAGTTGCCCACTTCAGAGTAAACGGAGGCATTTACACGTCTCGGTGTTACACACAGGGCTTTCTCCTTGCAAACCTCGGCCAGCCCGGAAAGTCCAGCTCATCTTCAAAGACCTTCCGTCCTTGAGGCTTGATCCCGTCTTCGGTCTCGATATTCCAAGAGGGCGGCCATCGTCGCTCCTTCACGCCCAAAGCTTTCCGTTCTTCAGAGTTGACATTCCAGAGGTGAATCGCCTTCCCTTCACTTTTTGGCTTTGGGACATTACTCCTCGTTTTCTTCTTTGAAACGGGAACGTTGTTCTCGAAATAACTTTCACCCTTGTCATTTTCATCCTTTCCAGTTTCTTGGTAGACTTTAGTTTCCACAAGTTCTGAAGGGTGCTCCAGAGTATGAGTAACCTTGAGGTAAAGCTCCTTGAAAATACCTTTAGTGTCTTCCATGTCCCTCCACAGAATGTCATGGCGCCCTCTAGTGCCTCAGGAACATGTTAGGCAAAGGACTGAGGAAGTCCTTTAGACAAAAAATGTTGATTAGACATGAAAGCAAGAGTGAGAAAGTGTGAATAAACAAAGCCATTCTCACGGGAACAAAGCAGATCAAAGTCCAGCTCTGCAGATTCAATGAAGTGGATATTTCTTTTTTAATCCTTCAAGCTTTGAAAAAATAACAGTAAACAGGCAAAAATCTTTAAATCCAACAATACAATTTAAAAAGAAATATATATATTTAAAAATACATCTATATCTATATATATATATATTAAAAAAGCCAAATTAACAGATTAATAACTTCCAAAAATAATGAAAATCACCAAGAGGTTCCACATTTCTTGGTTGCAAATAAACCTCTCCTTAGTAACAAATAAAAAGGAAAAAAATGGTGTCTTAGAAATGGGGTGGGCAGCTCTTGAGTCTGTTTAAGGCTCCAGCACAGCTTAGGAAAAGATGGCAACCCCGCCTCCCGGCTGCTAGCTCACCAGTCAATCATGAAACACCATTTTGCGGTCTTCTGACTGCATCCAGCCCTCCAGAGAACAGATGGGGCGATTCCTGGGGTTCTCCTTAACCTGGAGAACACTTCCGGGCTCTAAGGAGCTCTGCCTGAGCCCAGAAAAAGGTCCACGCTGCCTGGTCTACCACAGAGATTGCAGAGACATGTCTCAAGTTGCCTGTCCTCCACTGGAAGTCCAAGAACAAGAGGAAATTTATGAAGTGCTCTAGGGATGTGGTAGGAGCAAGGATGGTTTGCCAAGATGGAAAGGTGTGGAAAGATAGAGTGAATGGTGTTGGTGTAAAGTAATTTTAGGCATGTTTCCTTTTCTTTATCTTATCTCATGCTTTGCTCTGCTCTGCTTTGCTTTAATTTAATTTAATTTGTATTGCAATCTATGTTTTATGGTTTTAATTTGTTTATTGTGTTGTAAACCACCCCAAGTCCCCCTTTGGGGAGATGGGCAGTGACAGAAATTTGAAATATGAATAAATAAATAAATAAATAAATCCTTTGACTTACTTTTTTTAAAAAAAACTTCTTTTCTATGCTTGCACAGCATAACTCCAAAACAAAAGTAATGTATGTGTGTATATAGTAGTTGGTAACTGCAGGTGAGATCACTGAAATTATATCCATTGTTCGGCAGGTTTTCAAGTTTGAAGAAAAGTATTTCATTGAGATAAATGCTTTGTGGAAGATTGGAGCAGTAATAAGTGTAGTAGGACCAAGTGAATGTGGTAGCAGGCCAATAGCCAAGAGGTCCAGAGGCCTGCCCCTCCAAAATTTTCTCTGCCCTCCCTCAAAATGTTTAAAATAGTCTTCTGATCAAATAAATTTCTACCCCATCTAATTTTATGCCTTCCAGAATATTTAAAATGGCTGTGGCATGGATAGTGAGATAGAGAAGGTGGGGTAAGGAAAGTGGGACAGAGGTGGTGAGTAGAAATAATAACTGGGGCAAAACTGGACTTTACAATGTGTTTGTTGGTTCAGTTCCATTGCCTCCTCTTGAGATTTGAAGTAATGTTGGACAACCTGTGGATAGTGCAAGTAGTTAGTGGTCCATGAGAGGGAGCTGGTAGGGACTGAAATGGTGAGAGGAATTTTGGCAGTGGATTTTACATTTATTTAATCCAAAGCAATTTCAGTGAGAACAGTGCTTATTTTTTTCTAACATACTGAGGGACTTGTCATAATGAGGGACCATAAACCATGGCTTTCTTTTCTTGTACCTCAGTTTGGCTGCAGATACTCTTGCCTCCACCCATTATTGCTTCCCCTGTATCACATGTTACTTATTTAAAACGTTTATATGCCATGCATTTGCAAAGTGTGCTGAGATTAAGTGCTCTGCTCGAGTAGTTGAAGCAACTGGGTCCTCTGGCAGGGGCAATGCGGTTGCTTTAAGGGCTACTACAGCTTTCTTCCCCTTGGTTTTTGCACATAACTCTAGCCTACTTCAGCAATTGCCTGAAAATAGGGAGAGTTTTCAACTACATCAAGAACTGGGGCATGGGTGCTGGTCCCACTCCTCACCTCCCAAACTTAACATGTTCAGCTGGGAGGCCTGAAGGGATGGTACATTCAAGTTCCAACAAAATCACCCCTCCTTCAGAACTGGTGGAGCTGAACTGGTGGAGGTCCGGGAGATTAAGCGGTGAGGCTAGATGTAGTCCCAGCCTCTCCCCATTTTACAGCCCTCACATAATCAGGCTTTTTCTCACCAGCATGGGATGGAGCCATGCAAGAGTAATAGCATTTTCTTTTCATCACCATAATTCAGCCTAGCTGTTATTTAGAAAAGTCACAAAAGTGGCAGCCGAGTTTTCAGTAGGTCATTATGTCCGTTTTAAAAGGCCTGGAATCTATGGAGGAAAAAAAAAACAAGCCCTGATTCAGTGTATCTATATATCTTCTCCCACAAGGTGTTTATCGTAAAAAGAAGGTTTATCTGTCCTCTCTGGACTGGTCATTTCTTTAGAGGCAAGGAGCGAGGGAAGGAATCCCACACAAAGACAATTTCTCTCTTTTCTAATGTTTCCACCATCTTCCCTCCTTAGATATGTCCCCCAAAGAAGAAATTAATTAAATGATGTCATGCTTGATTTTATCTGATTTGGAAGCAATTCATCACTCTTCTGCTAGTTCTATTAGCCCAGGCGATCAGCATATTAATTCATTTGTAAGACTAAGCTCAAGGGTAATTACCACGGAGAAACTTAATGCCTCAATGTGTTAATGTCTGTAATCAGAACTATTTTCCCAGTGTGGAACAATTGTTAGACAATTACAGTTGGATATGAATGCCCTCACAGACAACGGAGGCTGTGTCAAGAGGGAGATACCCAGGACTTGTTTTCCAAGTACAGCATTACAAGCAAGCTTGTTTTCTTGCAGTCTCTTTTGTCTAGCTTCTACCAATCCACCCACCTTCCTGAGATAATGCATTGTTAATTCTACTTAAAAGATTTTTTTTTTCATTCTTTGTCTAAGGGAAGAGAAGGAGCAAAAGAGATACAAGAAAATCACTTGCTCCTGAAAATGTCAGTCGGCTTTGCTGTTACTCTCCTGGGACAGAAAATGCCTCTTTTCTAATATGCTGCTCCTTACTTTCAGCAAATGTTACTCAAGAACCAGAAATGCGGGAAAGAGAACCTAGTATTGTCTTATGCTAAAACCAAGAGGATTTAATGCCCTCCAACTGAACTGAAATAAATTGTTCTATTGTATGAAACCAAACAAAATGTAAGGCATAGTTTAGGCTGGAGAGGATGGTAAAAAGAACACAGTCTCCTGTGGAATGGCAAACTATCTTGGAAAATGATCTACCAGTCCTTCTTCTCCCAAACCAACACCTGCTCAGTGTAGAGTCTGTGAGATTTCAAACTTTCCTTTGCCTAGCTGATACTGTAACAATCTGCAGGTGAGGGATTGAATGACAAAACATAGCTCCCCACCTGTTGGAAGAAATCAAACCAATATCATCCCTCCCTGCCAGGCCTCCCACCCACCACCTGCAGTCAGATATAAAACCGCCTAACACAGTTTTAGTACTGAGTGAGAACCAAGCCAAAGTCACTTTTGTCTTTCTTTGCTTACCTGATTTATGCCAAGAAATACAGATTTCATGCTCGAAAAACTCCCTTTCTCCTGACTTCCTTAAATAATTGATTACTGTATGATCTTTGGTCTTCTCCAGCTTTTTCCTTTAATGATCCCTCAAGGTGTGCATTTTAATATGTACCAACTTAATTTAGCCTAACTCTTTCTTTCTTTCCAAACCAATACATGAATCGGAATGCAATTATCCTTCGTTTATTGACTATTTCCAAATTTCATGATGTGGTTCCCCTGCCCCCAAAGCATATATGAAAAGAAATTGTTCACCACAAAAATGTGCATATTACTGAATATGGCTTTCCAAAACATGTATATTAAGAAAAATACATGAAACTGGAAAGTTGCATATAAGTTTTTATACCCCAGAAAAGTAAAAAAAAAAAGCATATGAATATATATGTAGACTTTTAAATCAGTGGGATAGAATAAACTTGTACTTGGGAAAAAATGACTATAGAAAGCAAAACATTTTACTGCTGAATTCCCCCTGTTGGACATGATGTTCACATTGTGATTGGCATTTCCAGAGCCAGCTGTGGAATGATATCAGGGCATATGATTAAAACAAAAAGAGTCTCTTAAGCTGGGAGGATGACCCTGATCAAAACACATGTAGACTGTTCAGTTCTGTCATTCTGTCAGTTTATGTTCCTGTACAGTTAAGATAACTCAACCATCCAGATTAAGGAGTGCAAATAATTATGGTCCATGCAAACCTTGGTATTTAATCTTACTAAGTAAATTTTCCCAAGATTCAGTTTTATTTTAACTTCCTATGATAAGCTTTTAGGCCCTGGCAGAAAATGCCTTCCAGTCAGATTAAATGGTAATCCTACTCTTTAAAAACCCAAGGAAATCTTTACTATCAGCCCAGAGACTTCCTTGACTTAGCAGAACTAGCCCTACAATATTTGGAGACCACAGAACAAATTTAAGCTTGTCTTTATAGGCTGTTTTGCATTTTTTTCTAAGGACCGAGTTATCCTTTGCATTGGAAGAACAGCTTCCGGTATAGGATTCTTGAAAGTTTTTCTTAAAACAATCCTGAACAAAAGATAGCACACACCCCAGCTACCAGAAGTTGAAGAACCTCTACTTTTAGTTCATTCTCATATAGGAATACATACATGAAGGGAGATCAGCAGGTAAGCCTCCTAGAGTTCCTGGAAAAGGAGAATATCAAAGAATAAGGAGAGAGATGATGGTGGTGATGTTGATGCTGATGTTGATGTTGATGATGATGATGATGATGATGATACACTTATTTAGTGGCTCACCTGGTTTACGGCCTACATTTTGTCTGTCTATAGTCACAATTTGTTCAGAAGGCCAGCTTTGTGAAACAGTGGCGACTAGCTTTTAAGCTTCCCCAGAAGGACTGCTTGTCTCTCCTAATACAAGTGACAATGAAACCATGATCACTCTTGGGTCATACCTGATTCAGCTTTCCCCTTTCCCTGTTGACAGTCTGTTAATCGGCAGGAGAGCTTGCCCTGCATTTACTAGCTGGACATATGGTGAGAAGGACAAGAGGGGATGAGCAGGCACAGATCCAAAAGCTGGCGACTGCTTTTAGCTTCTTGCACTGCCCAGCCCTTCCTTTCCTGCAGTGAGGGCCCTGCTCACCTGGGCTGAGGAGCTGCCTTTTTTTCTCTGTTAGGAGTTGAATTATTTTATTCTAATTCAGCCCAGAGGCTCTTGAAGTCGAGAGGGTCCTTTGAACTGAGTTGGTCCAGGAGTTAGTTAATATAAATATTTCACATCTCATTGACCTTTTGAGAAATATATTTTTTGGCATTTGAAGAGAAGCCCCCAGCAGAATTGGAACAGTACTGGACGCAGAGGTCCATATCCTTGGAACAATCCTGTCTTGTGTTGAGATGAAGTGAAATGAAAAGATGATTTTTACTATTATGTTTCCAATAGTTCCCTGGATGCAGAGAACAGGTGTCGTAAGACAAGTCTCCCAAGGCTCTGGTACATTTGAAAAGCTGTCAACACTTGGCATAAGGTGAGAATAAAGCATAAGATACAAATCAAGATTATAGTTCACTCAGCATCCCCCATCTCATAGTGGCTGAACTGTGGCCTAGAGCCTTTTATTTTGTTAACATGCCCTTTTCTATCTCATGCTAGGAAACATGTTTGATGTTCACTTTGATATTAGCAAATTCAACACAGTTGTACAAATTACTAGAAAAATTGCTTTCCAACCATTTGCCTTGTTTCAGTACTGTGATCCTGGCTGCTTTTTTTAAAAGTGACATTTTCTTTCTTTGCCTTCAGCATCCTCAATCTCATTCATCCAAACTGCTGGATGATCTTACTGATGTGAGCAACTCCCCAAAATCCACTAGGTTCCTTAAATAAGAGAAAGCTGAACTGCCTATTTTCAGAGAAACATGGGGTCTCCAAACCCCAGCTTTCTTTATAATGCGCAGTTTGCCCTTTGTAGGTGGGGCAGAGGCGGATGTTTAATGTTTCCTGGGCCTGCTGAGCCTCCCTTGCATGGTTGATTATTTTGCTGTCCTCTTTCAGTTCTGCCCCAAGATCAGAAATTACCAAAGGGCAACTACAAAATAGCTGGGGAAGTATTTGCTTGAGAATACTCCCTTGGAAAATCTTCCCAGGGCATTTGGGGACACATATTTAGATCAACCCATAACAGCCATCTTGGCTCAGAGTGTGAAAGCATCAAGGGTGGATCATTATTATTGGTGACCTTTCCTAGAGCACCACACCTCCATGCTTCCTTACTGCCATCTGGGAACAGAGCAGAGAGGAAAAATAATTGTGAAATCTATGCTGGAGTGACAGTACAAAAGGAAGAGATGAAAGAACTTTAACTGCTGAAGTCACTGTAAGAGTAAACTGCTGTAGTGTGAAAAAGTCCCATGGGTTAATCAAGATAGTATTTTTAAGAACTTTATGTGCAAGTTAGTTTGAAGTTTTCATGTAGCACTAGGCCGTAACCCTGGGATATCTGCTACAGCCTAATATATTTCAAATTGTAATCAATTAAATCAATTAGAAAATTAAATTTCACTATGCTATGTGTACCAGTAGCAAAATTTACAAATCACATAATCAATGCAATCCATTAACACTGACAAAGGGAGGAGGCGATGGACTGGAAAATCTCTATCAAGGGCATTCAAAAGATGTAATTAAAAATACATTACACCCTGAATGCAATGCTTCCTGCACATTTTCGCTGCCCGAAAGAGTGCTGCACGTGCTGCCAGCTTTATGCTTGCGTGGAAATTCCAAACAGATGGAAATCGTGTCTTATTAGAATGCTAGATAGCTGAGGTAAAGAAGCTCTAATGCAAACTGAAGCTCCATGGATCAAGCTCTTGCAGCATTACTGAATGCCAGATGGGGAACTAGCTATAGGTGGACTATTAAGTTCTCATGTGACGATCATATCATCCACTGGACCATCTAAACTTTTCCCAAAATTTATCATTGAAATTAGATGCTGAGCCGTGGCCATTTTCTATGTCACAGGTATTTAGGAGCTTCAGGAATACGTGACTTGTAGGATATGTTTGTGATGCTTATAAGGAATATAGCCATTGCGATGCTGGGGGGCAATGGAAATGGTTGTTGTTGTTTATTCGTTTAGTCGCTTCCGACTCTTCGTGACTTCATGGACCAGCCCACGCCAGAGCTTCCTGTCGGTCATCAACACCCCCAGCTCCCCCAGGGACGATTCCGTCACCTCTAGAATATCATCCATCCACCTTGCCCTTGGTCGGCCCCTCTTCCTTTTGCCCTCCACTCTCCCTAGCATCAGCATCTTCTCCAGGGTGTCCTGTCTTCTCATTATGTGGCCAAAGTATTTCAGTTTGGCCTTTAATATCATTCCCTCAAGTGAGCAGTCTGGCTTTATTTCCTGGAGGATGGACTGGTTTGATCTTCTTGCAGTCCAAGGCACTCTCAGAATTTTCCTCCAACACCACAGTTCAAAAGCATCGATCTTCCTTCTCTCAGCCTTCCTTATGGTCCAGCTCTCGCAGCCATATGTTACTACGGGGAACACAATTGCTTGAACTATGCGGACCTTTGTTGTCAGTGTGATGTCTCTGCTCTTAACTATTTTATCGAGATTTGTCATTGCTCTTCTTCCAAGGATTAAGCGTCTTCTGATTTCCTGACTGCAGTCAGCATCTGCAGTAATCTTCGCACCTAGGAATACAAAGTCTTTCACTGCTTCTACATTTTCTCCCTCTATTTGCCAGTTATCAATCAAGCTGGTTGCCATAATCTTGGTTTTTTTGAGGTTTAGCTGCAAACCAGCTTTTGCACTTTCTTCTTTCACCTTCATCATAAGGCTCCTCAGTTCCTCTTCGCTTTCAGCCATCAAAGTGGTATCATCTGCATATCTGAGATTGTTAATGTTTCTTCCAGAGATTTTAACTCCAGCCTTGGATTCCTCAAGGCCAGCTTGTCGCATGATGTGTTCTGCATACAAGTTGAATAGGTAGGGTGAGAGGATACAGCCCTGCCGTACTCCTTTCCCAATCTTAAACCAGTCTGTTGTTCCATGGTCTGTTCTTACTGTTGCTACTTGGTCGTTATACAGATTCTTCAGGAGGCATACAAGATGACTTGGTATCCCCATACCACTAAGAACTTGCCACAATTTGTTATGGTCCACACAGTCAAAGGCTTTAGAATAGTCAATAAAACAGAAATAGATGTTTTTCTGAAACTCCCTGGCTTTTTCCATTATCCAGCAGATATTGGCAATTTGGTCTCTAGTTCCTCTGCCTTTTCTAAACCCAGCTTGTACATCTGGCAATTCTCGCTCCATGAACTGCTGAAGTCTACCTTGCAGGATCTTGAGCATTACCTTACTGGCATGTGAAATGAGTGCCACTGTTCGATAGTTTGAACATTCTTTAGTGTTTCCCTTTTTTGGTATGGCGATATAAGTTGATTTTTTCCAGTCTGATGGCCATTCTTGTGTTTTCCAAATTTGCTGGCATATAGCATGCATTACCTTGACAGCATCATCTTGCAAGATTTTGAACAGTTCAGCTGGGATGCCGTCGTCTCCTGTTGCCTTGTTATCAGCAATGCTTCTTAAGGCCCATTCAACCTCACTCTTCAGGATGTCTGGCTCTAGCTCACTGACCACACCGTCAAAGCTATCCCCGATATTGTTATCATTCCTATACAGGTCTTCCGTATATTCTTGCCACCTTTTCTTGATCTCTTCTTCTTCTGTTAGGTCCTTGCCATCTTTGTTTTTGATCATACCCATTTTTGCCTGGAATTTACCTCCGATGTTTCTAATTTTCTGGAAGAGGTCTCTTGTCCTTCCTATTCTATTGTCTTCTTCCACTTCCGCGCATTGCTTGTTTAAAAATAATTCCTTATCTCTTCTGGCTAACCTCTGGAATTTTGCATTTAATTGGGCATATCTCCCCCTATCACTGTTGCCTTTTGCTTTCCTTCTTTCTTGGGCTACTTCTAGTGTCTCAGCAGACAGCCATTTTGCCTTCTTGGTTTTCTCTTTCTTTGGGATGTATTTTGTTGCTGCCTCCTGAACAATGCTGCCAACTTCTGTCCATAGTTCTTCCGGGACCCTATCTACTAAGTCCAGTCCCTTAAATCGATTCTTCACCTCCACTGCATATTCCTTAGGAATATTAGTGAGCTCATATCTAGCTGATCTGTGGGTCTTCCCTAATCTCTTTAGTCTGATCCTAAATTGTGCAAGAAGAAGTTCGTGATCTGAACTACAGTCAGCTCCAGGCCTTGTTTTTACCGACTGTACAGATGTCCGCCACCTTTGGCTGCAAAGGATGTAATCAATCTGATTTCGGTGTTGTCCATCTGGTGAAGTCCATGTATAAAGCCGTCTCTTAGGTTGTTGGAAGAGAGTGTTTGTTATGCAGAGTGAATTGTCTTGGCAAAATTCTATCAGCCTATGTCCTGCTTCATTTTGTTCTCCCAGGCCATACTTACCTGTAATTCGAGGTGTCATTTGACTGCCCACCTTAGCATTCCAGTCTCCTGTGATGAAAATAACATCTCTTTTAGGCGTGTTGTCCAGTAGGTGCTGCAGATCCTCATAGAACTGCTCTACTTCAGCTTCTTCAGCATTTGTGGTTGGGGCGTATATTTGGATCACTGTGATGTTAGATGGCTTGCCCTGAATTCGAATTGAGATCATTCTGTCGTTTTTTGGGTTGTATCCAAGCACTGCTTTAGCCACTTTACTATTAATTATGAAGGCTACTCCATTTCTTCTGTGGTCCTCTTGTCCACAGTAGTAGATCTGGTGGTCATTTGATGTGAAGTGGCCCATTCCAGTCCATTTCAGTTCACTGACGCCCAGAATGTCTATCTTTAATCTTGACATCTCACCAATAACCACATCCAATTTGCCCTGGCTCATAGATCTTACATTCCAGGTTCCAATGGTGTGTTGATCCTTAGAACATCGGATTCGCCGTTCACCACCAGCACCATCGGCCGCTAGCCGTCCTTTCGGCTTTGAGCTAGCTGCGTCATCACGTCTGGGGCTAGTTGAGCTCATCCTCTGTTCCTCCCCAGTAGCATTTTGACCATCTTCCGACCTGGGGGTCTCACCTTCCGATGGTATACCGACATATCTCTGGTTGTACTGATCCATTTAGTTTTCACGGCAAGAATACTGGGGTGGGTTGCCATTACCTTCCCCAGGGATCGCATTTAGTCTGACCTCTCTGTCATGACCTTCCCGTCTTGGGTGGCCCTTCACGGTTTAGCTCATGGCATCATTGAGGTGCTCAAGCTCCAGCACCACGACAAGGTAACGATCCTTTGCTGAAGAATGGAAATGGAGAAAAGGAAAAGATATATTTTCCTTAAATCAATCACACTTCTTGTTGAAGGAGTAAAGGTGATGTTCATAACATTCTCTATGATTAATCTACAATCTCATAGTTCAATATTATGATACTCAGGTCCACCTCAGTTTCTTTAGAATGGATTTTCTTCATCCTATCCAATCCCAGAAGCATTAGGCAAGTAATAATCTTTGAAGCAAAGATAACATAACCAAATTAAAACAAGTCAAATAAAATAGTATGATTAATGTATTTTTTTTAAAAAAATGCTTAACACAACCCACCCAGATAGAAGACATTTGACTGTCTACTAGGCCAGCCTCTGTAATTGGGTTACTATTTCATACTTGCAATATCAAAGGCAGGAGAAAAGTTTAATTAGCGGGACTTACAGAGTATAGTTATTTCTACTTGAGCTCCAGGTACTGGTTATTGAGGAAGGCTACAAAAGGAGGTGGAGTATTAGACTCAGCCTGAAGGCCGGTTTACAATGACCTAGGAAGCTGATGGAAGGTTGGTGTGCCTTGTGCACTAAACTGTGGCTTATAAAGGGAAGATTAAAGGAAGATCTCTACTGGCCTGCACCCAGTATGTCCTTCTGCTAATGAAAGCACTCCTTGAGTTAAATTCCATACTCCTGCAAAACAGGTTTTTAAGTGGTGGGTGGGATGGGCAGGGACAACTACTTCTTCTCCTCTGCTCATGTGAATGGAAAGAAATCCTGGATTCCACCTCAAATTAGAACTACTGTAACCTATTGCATGTCTATCTTACCACAATTTCAGATTTAGAGTACAGCTATCACATAACTACTGTTTGGGGACTAAAAAGCAGATAATATGAAACAGGGGGGAGCCTCCATGGAACAGACAGGTTTATATTATAATCCTCTAAACTTCCATAAATTGAGGCTTGGTGTGAAAGCCCTGTTCATATACGGCCGGGAATTTTCACACACATTTGATGGTCTAGCAACAGCAAATACAGCCAGAGGGTGGATCAATTTACATTATGAATGCTATCTTCATAACCAAGAGAGCAGAAAAAACATCTTTGAAAGTGTCAAGTCTGCAGAAACAGTAAAATCTATTTTACTTTAACTCATGGATTTCTGTTTTACTCCCCGCCCAGTTATGGATTATACACTGTAACTGGGGAGAAAGAAAGATAACTTGCCTGAAACATGCTGGAATATTTTCCTCCATCCCCTGCCCTCAGTCATGTTTCCTTACATTCTAGACAGCAATTCTGTTACCATAAGTAACAAGTTAGGGAGCGTGACTGCCGCAATTCTTCCAACCCCTTTACCAGCAGTAGCCATAAGAGGTATCTGTACTTTCTTCCGTGTAAGAAATAATGTACTAGTACATCAGAAATAATACATAATAATGCATGTGTGTGTTTCTCCTCCCCTCTCATGTTGCATCTCTTGTTTGCGTGTGTATATGCACAGGGAGGCTTGCAAACCCTCCATTCTGAATCACATGACCGAAAGGCAGGGGGGAGGTATGCTCCGAACGGAGTTGCCATCAACATCCTGAGCCACTGCCCAACTGCATCTGCTCTGAGGGATTTTGGCAGGGGGTGGGGGGGGCGGGTCCTTTGCAGCCAATCTAGCCCATTTTCAAACTCAGTCTTTCTTTTGTGGCTTCTCCCCTACATCAAATATGATTGAATCTGTTTTCAGATGAGTCCCTACACCTTTTAGATCGCTTCTTTCCAATATTCCATTGGGTTGTAAAGAATAAGAAGCACGGAATATCGGAGCTGAATGGGACAGAAGGAAAATAATCAGAAATACAGGTTCAAGGATCCAAATGAGAATCCAGTGGCAAAAGATACTTTTTTTCTCCTTTCTTGTGAATTTAGGGGTTAAAGTCTGTTTTTTATTCAGTAACGTTGTTGTTGTTGTCAAAAAGTGCAACTTAATGTAAAAATATATTAACAATTACTGTTGTTTATTTGTCCAAATAAGGAAATGCTGGTTAGATGGTCTGACTGATCCTGAAGCTTTTTGTCCACCTTTAAATGGTTGGTCTTCTGATGCTGATTGTCAGTAAAATCATTACTCTTATATCTATATGAAGAGATGGTTTTGCTTCTCCATCTCAGAGCAATGGAAGTTTATAGAAACCTTCCCAAGTTCAGTTTCTTTTGAATTAGGGAGAACACCAGATATCTGGGATACAACACAGAATCATGCAAGCAGGAAGTAAAGGAATCCAAGGTCTTTCAATCCAATCATCTACTGATCGGATGATTGATCTAGTTATGCAGTCCTAGCTTGGCATAATCAAGGAGTGGATTGTGCCTGATGCCCAGCAGAGAGGAGCTTCCAGCTGCTGATAATGAATGACTTAGCTTGCATGGCCTCAGATTTTCTGGGCAAGGCCACGTTGGCCTGGTGGAGGATGCCACTGCTCAACTATGGAATTCTGAGGTTCAACAAGCTGTTTTGCTCTGCCGGGCTAACAGCAGAGCTCTGTTGCCCTGAAAACAGTATTTTCTCCTTCCCTTTTTCAAGATGAAGAAGGGGGACTGTTTTTGAACCAAAGCAACCCTGACTGTAGAAATACACCTAAATACTTGCAGTGGAGGAAGATGGATTGTCTTTCTATGTAAAACATAAGAGGTATACAGGACGAACATTATCCTACTGTATTCTTCTTCCTTCTTTGTCTCAAAACAGGTCTGGTTCTGAAGAGAAGAAAGTGAATGCAGTAGCAAGACATGTAATACTTTCTTCGCCTGATCCCCTGCAGTTACTTAGTCTCTTCTCCCTATTTGTCTGATGGGTCATTGCAAATTTAGCAAACAATACAATGATACTATAGTCAGTCTTGATACATCTTATAAGAAGTTAAAACTGGGAAAGGGAAAAACATTCCTCAAGCTATATGAAATTTAGTTTACAGATCAATAGATAGGAGCAGCATTTTAGTGTGACTGCACATGCATTTACACTAAAGCTTATTTAATATATCTATGTTCATCATCTCTCTGGATCACTATTGGCTAAGCAGA
This sequence comes from Candoia aspera, assembly GCF_035149785.1. Classification (NCBI taxonomy): domain Eukaryota; kingdom Metazoa; phylum Chordata; class Lepidosauria; order Squamata; family Candoiidae; genus Candoia; species Candoia aspera. The sequence goes on along the minus strand of NC_086153.1, from coordinate 171,762,304 downwards.
GAACAAATACCTCCCCCAGAACCCTGTAGGATAGATTTTCAGCAGTGCAAAAAATAATGATGGGAATGGAAGTAGGACTATGAGAGGCAAACCAGCTCCATTGTCATACGTGGGTCCTCTCTTGAAAAAAAATCCCAAAATTGCACAGCTACAGTTGGCCATTTGGGGCTGTGGCTCCTCCTCTTCTTCTTTCTTCCTCTTCTCCGAGGTTTTAATTGGGAGAATGGAAGCTGTCTACCTTCCAGAAGCCAAAAAGGGGGCCTTTATACAAAATCAACCAGGGCCCTTCATATGATGTCATCAGAGCTTCCTGCAGCCATTCAGAAGGTCCAGAGATGGGATAGCCTTAAAGTAGCCTAAGACAGGAGAACATGATTAAAGAAAGGAGGACAATGGTGAGTTGCGGTTGTTTTTACAGCTAAATGAAAAAAGGGCTTTATTTTAGTTTGCAGCTGTAATAGAAATGCTAGCTTACTGAATTATAAGCCTCATGGGGACCAGAAAAACACACCTGGCAAGTATGTTTTCCAGGATGAAAAAAAGGGGAGTAGAAGGTAGATAGGTAAGAAAGAACTACAGAGGATGCGAAGTTAAGCCCCATCTTTGGGAACGAGGCAGGATGGCTGAATTATACTTCTCAGAGTCCTAGCTTTCAATACAGTCAGCCAGACTGAGGTTGTCTACAAATTTGGGGAAATAACTATTAAACAAATAAATTGGAGTAAGCCAGAGAAGAACATCTAGACAATTAGGGACACAATGAGGTGCTTATATCTCAAGACCATAAAAGTATAATAGATATAGAATATCACCCCAGAATAACAACAACAACAACAGGTGGAGGAGTCAAAGTAAATCCTCAGCATGTGGCCAGAGTTTCCTTAAGAAAACTGAAAATTATCAAGTAAGAACAAAAGATAGGAACACACTGAGAATAGTTGGTAGAGGAGTTCAAGAAAATTAAAGTCTGAGGTTAGTTATTTTGATGATGAAGTTTACCTTAATCTTGAAAAGACATCCAGGTTTCTGTATGAATCAAATATCCAAGTGTCATCCCCAACCTGTTCAGATCTATGTGTGGCATCAATGTTGCATGCAGTATACCATGGGATATGATGCAGGGATGGAAAATATCATATTTTTTAGTTTGTTTGGTGGTTGTGTGGGTGTATGAGAGAGAGAAAGAGGTGATGGTTTGGTTTGTTGTATTTCCAGGTGCAGACTTTGCATTAATCACAGCAGATGGTATCCATGCAAATGGTTCAGCGCTTATGTCAACTGGCACATGCAATGGTTCAGTGCTGATCTAAATGATGTTTGAATAGCATGGTTACAGTCAACAGCTACAAGAAATCCTCTCCCTTCTGAGTCATACCCACGTTTGCCTTTCAGGTTACCTTTCCCGTCGCCTCACCATGTCGCAGCTTATGATCATCGCAAAGAGAGAACAGCTATAAAAGAAAGTTGGGGAAAGTCCAGAGTTTCCAGCTCCAAGTCAGCCAAAAAGCTAGAAAAAAAGGAAAAAATGGAAGACAGGCGGCCATTGCCAAATTTTATTCAACTCTGTTGACCCAAGAGATCAATTTGTCTTTCTGGACAGCAAAAAGTACTCCGTCTGCCATGCTCTTGGGTCTCTAGCGTTTTCATGAAATAAAGACCTGTTGATACAGTGTCTAAGGAATTTTATTCTGGAGGAATTTTTTAAAAAGCAGCTTTCTTTGTTACTGGTGCTCCATTGGGTCTCACGTGGGGTCTCGGCAGCATACGCCTCCTGTAACCAGGACAAAAGCAGGTCGCTCTGCGGTGATGGCTGAAAAGGAATCCTTTCTGATTGTGCTGTAATAACCGGTCTTGTTTATTTGTCAGGGCCCTCCAGGATCAAATCATAGAGATTTTCTTTTGCATTGTGTAAAAGCCTTTTTTAAAAAGACAATACTATATTGTGTGGATCCATGAAGGCTTATCTGTTCCCAGAAATCACAATGAAGATGTTAAAAGTCTTGGGAAACAATTCAGCAAATAGTATTACATTTTGAGTGGTTTTTTAGAAAGAAAAATATATGTAATGTACATGTTTCTAACTGTTTTGAAGTAATGTTTCAAGTTTATTACCAATGTATTTCATTATGTAAAACATTTTGCTTTACCCCCAGCATTATTGGTTAAGCTAATTATCATAAATTAAAATGAATATCTCTAAATAAACATGCTAGTAATGTTTTACATAATTCCTCCGTTATAGGAACCATCTTATAATATGGGAGAGGATTCATTGTGGACTCTAGTATGAGGACCACTGTAAAATATTTGATGTTTTCCTGCAATCAAGGAATAATGCATCCTTCAGAAATGCATCCAGTCCACTTTCCACTGCTTAGAAGAAACAATGTGAAATGTTATAATCATCACTCCCAAGGCCAGATGCAAAAATGCATGACTGGAATTTGTGTGCATAAATCTCTCCATCAGCAAACTTCTAGACTCTTATTACCATCAGCATGTGGCACAAGTGCCCTCCTTCACTCCTTCAGGTGGGATCAGCTACATCCTATCAGGTGTACCCACAGCTGCAGACTCCACTTTCTTGTTAGAGTTATTGTTCAATTAAAAAAGATAAATAGAAATAAGTTACCTGGAAAAGGATACCAGCACTGCCCCTTGAAGAGTGTCCCATTCTTTTAACAGCCACAAAGCAGACAGAAATTGGTTTAGCTCTGTGGAACACAGTGCTCTTGTCTAGAGCAGAGTCCACACACCTTAAATTTACCAAGGTTGAGAAACACTGAGGATTTGCCCTTTCATGCGGCACATTAGAACAGCTTGTTTTATTTCATTCATTCATTCATTCATTCATTCATTCACTCATTCATTAAATTTATATGGCCACCGATCTCAAAAAAAGTGACTCTGGGTAGCGTACAATAAAACTATAAAACAGTTAACATAAAAAATTATTATTAAAAAAAATTAAAAATCACAAAGGCTAAGAGGGGATAGCAGACATTAACAACAATAAGGCCACCTCAATAACTTGCCAGTCCCCTGGGGCCCCCAGCCCCCAAACCCAGGTTTTGAGGGACTTCTGGAAAATCAACAGGGATGGAGCCAGCCTCACTTTGGGGGGGGGGGAGGATGTCCCATAAGGCGGGCACCACAGCGGAGAAGGCCCACCTCCTGGGACCTGCTAAGCGTAACTCCCTAGCAGACAGGACCTGCAGCCTGTCTCTTCTGCCAGATCTGACAGCACAGGCAGATATAATCGGGGAGAGACGGTCCCTCAGGTACCCTGGTCCCATGCCATGGAGCGCTTCAAAGGTCAAAAGCAGCACCTTGAATTGGACCTGGAAGCAGACTGGCAGCCAATGCAGCTCGCGGAGCAGAGGTGTAACGTGTGCCGTTCTAGAGGCACATATAACCAGGGCCGCAACTGGGGGGGGGGCAAGTGGGGCATGTGTCCCAGGTGCTGCGCTGGGGGGGTGCCAAAATGAGTGCTGGGGGGTGCCAAAATGGGTGTGGAATCCATGTTTGCCCCAGGTGACACCGACCCTAGTTGCGGGCCTGCACATAACTGCCCAGGCCACTGCATTTTGCACCAGCTGAGGCTTCCAGATACTCTTCAAGGGCAGCCCCATATACAGCACATTACAGTAGTCCAATCAGGAGGTGACTAGAGCATGAGTGACCATAAGAACCCCCCCACCCCCGATCTAGGAAAGGGCACAACTGGTGCACAATACGAAGCCGTGCAAAGGCCCTCCTAGCCACGACTGCCACCTGCTCTTTGAACATGAGTTGTGAGTGCAGGAGGACCTCCAAGTTGCACGCTGGGTCTGTTTGGGGCAGTGCAATACCATCCAGCACAAAAGATGGCATAGTTCTAGAATTGGCAGGCCCCAAAGCCATTCAGTCTTGCCAGGGTTCATCTGAAGCCTGTTGTTCCCCATCCAGACCCTCATAAACTGAGCAGAATTTAGCTTTATGAATCCAAAACTACACATTGTACTGTAATCTGCTCATTGAATTCTAAACAAAGCAATGCATGAAAACACCTACATTGTATCTACTTATCCTAGAATTCTTTTGCACATTTTATCTGTAGAGGGTTCTCTAACTTTTCCCACACATGCTTTGTGACAACTCTGTTGTACAGTAAGTTTGGTAGCAGCTGTATGTTATTTAAGTTAGTCAATGTATTTTAAGTCAACTCTAAGAGAGCCAGTTTGGAGTAGTGGTAAAGACACCAGGCTAGAAACCGGGAGACTGAGTTCTAGTCCTGCCTTAGACATGAAGCCAGCTGGGTGACCTTGGGCCAGTCCCTGTCTCTCAGCCCTAGGAAGAAGGCAATGGCAAGCCACTTCTGAAAAACCTGCTAAGAAAACTGCAGGGACTTGTCCAGGCAGTTTCTGAGAATCGGACACAACTGAACAGATTAAAAAAAAATCTCTTTGCCCTCTTTATGCTTTTTCCCCTCTGTCATTTTGGGAAGCATGGAAGCTAACATGCTGCTACACCATAAAAGATATGAACTAACCCATTTTGAACTACTTATAAGAAATAATAATCCCTGGCACCTTGATACATTGGAAACTTTTCCTTCCGATGTGTAGCATATGGCCCCCTTCCAAAACTATTAACATAAATGGAAAAATTTCTGTTGATACAAAGTATAAGCCCACATATGTACTTACAAAGAATGAGAATGCGTTATTATAAGTTACTGTGTTTTCTTCTTTCTGGGTGTTCCTGTGACACTGAGCAAAGTGTTGAAGAAGGCAATACGTTGGAAAGGCCTGGAAGCAGGAACCAGCTGTTCCCTATTCTTTAGGATCTGCAGATGCACCTGGTGAAATGCTGGGGGATACTTTTTCTCATTGATATGAGCAATAAGGCATGCAGATCCTTCCATTTCGTTTCTATAAAATGCCTTCTGCCTTAGCTCAGCCTTGCAAAACCATTGCTGCCCTCAAGGGAAAGAATGGAAGAACATTCATTTGGCTTCCCAGCTGCGGTGCCTGCTGCTGAAGAGCTCTTCCTCGGCCTGTGAATCAAAAGTGTGTCTTGGAGGCAGAGCACTTCGGGAAAGGATATTTGAAATGCCACAAGCTCACATTTCCCCCGTACTACCTTGAGTGACTCATACTCTGGCTGGCTATCTGGTCTCCCCCATGTCCTGGTGCAGTGCCAAAGCTTTTCAAACAGGATTTGTCTTTTATTAGATTGCACTCAAGTGAGGTAAAGGGCACCATTTCACTGTAAATCAAGAGAATGGGCTTCACTTAAGCCCATATAATTCTGAACAGATCCTTATAGGTAACAAAAATTGTGATTCCTCTCAGCTTCCATGTCGCTGCACTGAGAGGCTTGCCTCTGAAAAGCTGCTTACTCATAATAAGAGCTGACATTTACACAGAGCTTTGCATTTTGAGAGATCTCTACAAACATTAACTAATTAATCCTGAAAGCTGTGCTGTGACACAGGTAAGGGCTGTTCTGCTTGAAAGAAAGAGGAGAAAGCAAACCGTCCTAGAGCTCAGATCTCTTGCCTAAGCTCATACAGCAGACTGATGCTGGAGTTGCTTGAGGTTCAGCCCATGCCCTAAAGAGGATTCCCAAAAGACGTATCTGCAGGTCAGCTAGCAAACCCCAATGTGCGCTACACTTTTTCACAAGCACGAGTTCCATGTTGATTCTGCTAATGGCAAAGGGGAAGGAGAGAGAAGTGGAAACAGGCGTAAAGGTTACACAGCCACCGCAGGAGCAGCTCCTACCTTATCTTCCTGGGCTGAGAGGCTAAGGAGGGCTGATGAGGGTTAGTACTTGGATAAAAGCAGGGATGCACAAAATGTTCTAGGCCCAGAGCACCTGCTTTGGGATGATCTGTGCATGGAGCAAGAGCTGCATTCTCCATCTGCTTTCCCTCATCCAGAATCAGAAATGGGGGTGGCCTGCTTGAGACAGAATCTGGAAAACAAGGTTCTGGATGGAAACAAAGGATGGTTCCTTGGCCCTTGTGACTTGAACGCTAAGCTGGGCTACCTTTTGCATTCCCTTGCCTGGTTCAGTACAGCAGGAGGAGCCACTTAGGTTGGAGGTGGGGTTGTGTGGGTAGACTGCTGGAGCCCTGCAGCAGGCCCTGAAGGAGTCCTGAGGCCTGCTCAGTCACCGGCTATACCAGGAGACAGAGTTCTTCAGGACAGGCGACTTGGCAATGCCCACTGCTCAAGTCTGGACGTGGACTTTATGGAGGAACTCCTCTTGCTTAAGAGGAACCTCCCTTTGCTGCACTTCCCTGGCCTGTTGCTGAGGAGGAATGAGGGTTAGCCTCTTGCCTCGCTCTCCAGACTGCTGGCAGGACATTGCCCATCACCTAGGTATGGCTGAGGGCTGAGTACTTTCTCTAACATAGCAACTCTCCTGGGTCACGCTGACTCACTGGAGCAAGACATGCTGGAATGAGTCCCTGGCTCATATAACCAGAGACATGAACATTAGGTGATACATTCATGGCTTACCTGGCTGTCTCTTCACTCACCCCAAGGGAAATCCACACAAGAAAGGGCTCCACGTGGCTTTAAATAGTCCCTGCACCACCTAAGTTGTAGGAGGATTCAACTATGCACTATTGACTGCATGGCTGGGGCCAGTGACGTTGCTGAGGCCCATTCTCTGATCCAGAGTGTTTTGGCTATTGGGCTTCATGCAGTCATAGCATATCCACAGGTCTTATGAAAGTGATGCTCTGACCAGCAATAAACCACACATAACCCAGATAGAGGAAACAGAAGACATTTTATAATTCATTATGCTATTGCCTGATTGCCTGGAAGGTAAGTTGTTGCTGTTTTTATTAAGGTCCCTGTGGGGAAGTTGGACTTCATGTGGTAGATCAATGTATGTGGCCTTCAGAAGGGAAGTAGGTGGAATGCTGGCAGTAACATTAAAGTTGTGTGCTTTTGTGTATGTTCGTGCCCTTCTGTGCTTATGTGCATGCTGTAAATGCAAACATGCAGTTTCAAAATCCTGCTCTTTGCTATGGCCAGAGATTCCAGATCTGCTTCTGATTTCAGAGTGACAGGACCTGGAGCAAGCAAGCAGTTACCCTTCTGTCCAAACCGAGAAAACTCAGAAGGAAGTGACAGGATTTATGGAGCACAGTGTGTGTGTTACATGCCCAGAGCTAAGCATTTTTGTTGTTGTTGTTGTTGTTCTACAGTATGCACACCTCCAGATGAAAGGCTGTCAGAAAATCCAAGGGCTGGAGGCTAGAGAGGAAGTGGCAAAAAATCTTAGAAGGTGGCAATGGCAAACCACTTCTAAACCGTTACTAAGAAAACTGCACGGACATGTGCATATTATCACCAGGAGCTCTGCTTGACTCAAGGGTAACATCAGACAGGGATCAGCATCTTTTGCTGATGTGTGGCCTGTTTCCTTATGTAAGGTTTGCCTTCAGGTATCACTGAATCCTTGAAACTGACTGGGAACATTCCAGGCTTGGTTTATTACCTGCTTTATCCTAAAACACCTTTAAATTTTTTTTAAAAGGATTGTGTTTGGAATCTTTTGTTCTGAACCTGGGAATCTCCAAAGGTGGGTTTTATATTAGAGAAAGATTTTTTTTTTTTAATGTAGTTTTTATAAGACCCTTACCAGTCCTTTGGGTTCCTTCTAATACTTTCTCTTGGCACCCAGGCTGCGGTTTAGCTACATTACCGTTTCTAGTTACATATCTCTATGGACTACAGTCCAGTAAAAAGGCCAGTCTAAATTCCTGACAATTATTTTATTGATCTGATGATTTCAAATGCACTATTTTACCTGGATCAGAATCAAGAACACCTGAGGTGCAAGCGTAGCGTTTTCTGGGTTTTTTTGCGTTTGGTGAAAAATGTTATTTTTTTCAGGTTTTCAGTGTGCACAAAGAGGACCACAAGAAAATGTTGTGAAAGCAGCGTCCCCCCCAAAGGGTCAGACATGGCTTGGTGCTTGCACAGGAGACCTTTCACCAATGAGTCTTTACATGCTAATTTAAACATAAACAGCATGGAATTTAATAGCACTTACTCCCAGGTGTGTGTCTAGTCTGTGTGTGCCTGGATTACAATCTACATGAAGAGGAAAATCACAGATGAGCACATGTACAAAAACTCCAATATTGATAATTGCTGTTTGTGCCAATCTGATGGAAATCTAAACAGAACAATTTGATCACAAAGTAATAGCAACATTATTTAAAATCCTATTTTAAAACTGAAAAAAAAATCATACTTCTCATTAATTTCATGGAGAAATTATAGCAATGGGATAAAATTCCCAATCTGTCCTTTCTTTTATTGCAACTAGGAATGCTGGGTAATTTGTTTGATATGCATTTTTAACCAAACTCACCTAATTTGCATTTTTGGATTATTTATGCAGATAATTGTTATCCTTTGCAATGAAGTTCTTGGTTCAAAAGCTGTTTACAAAATAGAAATATTAGGAAACATTGGGTATGAAAGTAAATTCAGGTTTCCTTTTCCAATCTGGAGCCTTCTGGAGGTGTTTGCCTGCAACGTCCATCATCTTTGCTAAGTTGGCCGACTGACCTCTAATTCAACACAGCTGGGAGGCATCAAGTTCAAGAAGCTGCTGTAATTTTTCTGAAATTCAGTCTGTTCTGTGTTCCTCATCTCTTAAATTTTAGTTTAATAAGGCATATTCATAACATACAGCTGCATCAATTAATTTCTCCTACTTCCCCTGGTAATTGTGTTTTGATTTTATATACTGCCTAGAGCCTCGAAGTGGTTTATAAATCAAACAAATAAACAAATGTGCTTAAAGTACATTTGATGCTAAGCCCTAGTAGCATCAGGTAGGGAGTGAATGTTCTGCTAGCTTGTGATGATTCAAGATGTATTTGCTGCATCAGGGGCCCCATAGCAAGAGAACAGAATCAGAGCCAGGGAGCCATTTTAGACAGCATTTTTTTCAGTGCAGCCCCATATTGATTTTCATGACAGCTGATCAATACTGCATGTTGGTTTTTTCTTTAAGCAGGGGGTGTAGGATCTTAAGTCAGCCAAAATATGTGTCTTCAAGGTAGTGTCAAAGTGTTCCAAGGTTTGTCAGCTAAAATTCCATACTTGTTTCCTTAGGAGGACAGCCTTGATCCATTTTCTGGCATAGGAAAGGCACTCCCAGTGCTACGTGGTACAAGATAAAACAAGCAGGACAACAGAACAGCTTTTCTCAACTTCAATATTTGTCAGCTACCTGGGATGCACTGCTGACTTCCAGCAAGTTCAGAGTGATCTCCTCCATATTTATTTTCTGCTTGCCGGAGGGTAGGCTGTCACAATCTTGCTGTGTCATATGTCAAAGCTTTGCCATACTCAGACACCAAAATTTAAAATGAATCAAATGCAGTTACTATCATTGAAGCCTATTTTTTACACAGATTTGGGACTGAGATGAAGCATTTTGAGTTGTCTATTGCCTGTGCAATTTAGGATGGGCTGAATATCTGAATATATTGACAGCATCAGCATCAAGAAAAGCATGTTTTAACTCCAAAACAAATCTACTGTACGTACGTATCTCAAACATTCAGAAATCCCCAGCTTATAGAAATTACCCAAGAAGTCACAGAAAGCAACCATCTTCTACAGGAGTCAGAACCTACCAAGACAATTCTTTTTCAGGTGAAGTGGGCAACTACTGTGAGGATTCCTTCACCATGTATGCAACTCAGAAGATTTTGCCCATTCATTTTAATTGGCTGTATTTCTTAAGGGATCGGGATCGCTGGCTAGAGAATAAGCATTGAGTATATTTTATTTATTTATTTAATATCCCGCCTTTATTATTTTTACAAATAAGGTGGCAAACATACAAAATACTCCCTCCTCCTCCTATTTTCCCCACAACAGCAACCCTGCGAGGTGAGTTGCGCTGAGGGAGAGTGACTGGCCCAAGGTCACCCAGCTGGCTTTCATGCCTAAGGCGGGACTAGAACTCACAGCCTCCTGGTTTCTAGCCCATTGCCTTAACCACTAGACCAGACTGGCTCTCTTTTTAGGAGTCTAAATATCTTGAAGAAATAAAAACTGGAGAGGAAATTTCAGAAACTCTAGTTCTTCCATTCTGGCCTCTTTAGGCTCCAGGATGAAGGATCTTTCAGACCAGCATGCCTTAACTGTTCAAGGCTGCAGAACACCAAGTATTCTTTTTAAACAAGGAGCATCTATAAATGTTTCTTTAAATGAGACTCGAGTGCTCATTTGAGCAGGAAGATAAGGGATGCACTGAAGAAATTTTAAAACAAAACCTATTCAATTAAAATGTATTCTAATATTACTCCACCCTTTACATTTAATAATCAATTAGGCATTTTAACAGCATGTGGGAGCTTGCAGATGGTGGCATAGAGCTTCAGTGTCTGGAGTGAGATTGGTCTGAAGACAGACTAAACGTCTTTCCCCACTTCTACCAAGCCACAACACAAACAACCACAGCACAATCTCTCTTTTTCCCTGCCGTGTCCCCACAACGCTGCCTTCCTTTCATCCCCCGCCCATGAGTAGGAGAGGCTGAAACCACCTTCGGCTGAACTGGTGTTGAAGTAGTACTTCCCCTTTCATTCTGACACTGACTTAGGCCACTTTTAAGGGTTATAAAATCTCTGACCTTCATTACAGTGGAGGGCAGTCAGGAAATTGGGAAGAGGGGCAGAGCGGGGACTGGCACGAGGGCAACAAAGCTTCTGCTAGTATTGTTTCCTGCCAGCTCAGTGGAGGACAAAGCGAAGAGCATTATTCCATAGCAGCAGTGCAGAAAGGCCCGTAGAGTTGGCACATTTCTGTATTTGGTCTTGGCAGTGCAGAGTGTTGCAAAGCCATTTTCACAAAGCGATGTTGAAGCTAAAGGCCCCCAGGCTTTTAATGCCAAATATTTTCTATCAACTTTGATCTAAAAGTCTTCTCAGTTGTTTAGGTACTTGCTTGGCTAATGACATTACATGGATCCAAAAGCCACAAAAATACATTTTCTTGGATCATGGGATCATTTTGCAGAACACTTTCTAGTTGCTCAGGAAACACTGTTTTCTATCGGACATTGGTTAAGAAGCACTGCTCTGGAATATGAGGAGTGATCTTCTGGAAGTTCAAAGGGTGATGCCAGTTCTCTCTACTCTACCCCTTCACATGTGCAGTCTCTTCCCACCAAGTTCTGCAGCTCTCTCTCTCAATTAAAGAGAGAGTTACATAAAAGTTCTTAAACAGAAACATACTGTCTTGCAGGGAACTCTTAAACTCTTGGGCTCGGCTTGTGTTTTGCAGGATAAAGCTTTGCTGCCTCCTCTATGGGAGCCTCAGGGTCTGCTGTCTTAGAAATGGTCAGTGTCAAGCTTATGAGCCCAGGATGGCACACCCTGAAACTTTGGGTTCAGTGGCAGCACTGTTGGGTGGGAATGTTACCAACTGGTCCGCTTGATGGCATTTCGTATTGCCGTGGAGCCGCATCTGTAAGTTTATGGATTTCTTGTGTTGGGCAAAGTTAAAACGCATGTTTCATCACGGCCGTTGCAGCAAAAATGGACCCATTTTTTCCCCTTTGGATGAACAGAGAAGTTCATTGGCATTCCATAGCTTCGGCAAACTGATTGCAGGAAGATTTTTATGAGGTATAACATGATCAAAACAAATGAAGGCTAAACAGTTGGAGTTTCTGTGTTATTAAAGAGATGGAATTGGTTACAGGCTGCTATTTCTAGGCTGTGGATAGAATCATTCATTCATGCACAATGGTAAATGCTGCAGATGGCATTTATTTATTATATCTCTCTAATGTTGCACAACAGAATCACATTTTATCATTTTATCTTTGCATATGGGCAGAATTACTTCACATTACAAATTACTTGTAAACCTGTGTGCACAAGCACCTTGCCCTGACCTGCTATTTTGCTTGTCTTTTTAACCATTGGAAATTTTTATTTTACCTCTAATAAAAATATGAGTTACAATTTGGTGAAACAGAAACAGAGGAAACTGCTTATTTTGACCCAGAGAATTGGTTCAATGAACCCAGTATTGTCAATTCTGTTTGGCCATGATTCTCTGGGGTTTTGTATGAGTGTTTCCTAACTCTTCTCAGAGATACCAGGAATAGGATGCAAAAAGGATCAGAGACCCTGGATTCAGATATTTCATAACTATGTATCATTGCATTTCTGTTCCTACATTTCTAAATGTAGGTTTGAGCGGGAACTCTTCATTTGCAGCTTTACCTCTGTGCCATTCATTTCGCTTCATTAAAACAGTTAAAGGATCTCGGGCCCCTGACTGTTATTGTGTGAATGCTCGAATGAACTAGTGCTGACAGTTATATTATTTTGTCCTTGTTTTGTGTCCTGATGTCAAGCTTGTATCCATTAATTATTCTGTGCAGTCTGTCCCATTTGCCCTACGTGGAATGCAGAGGAACATGGCTTGCAGATTTTGGTATAAATCATACTAGAGTAAGGAGCATGCGAAGGCATCCGTACTTATGGGGACCTATGATGGTGTAAATGTGGGGCAAAGTAGAAATCTGGGTTTGTGGCAGAGTCTGGTTGCCATGCTGGCATCTTTGTTCTGTTGTTTCTTGTTGCTTGTGAGAATCTGGTTCAGGTTGGGTGATTGTCTGTATGCAAGTACTAGCCAGCCACCCAGTGCCTGAGAAAGTGCAGTGGCATTGTCCAGTATGGGCTGTAGCTTAGTAATAATGTACTTGAGTGTTTGAGCTATGAGTTGTAGGCAGCAACCAGTGGTGTTCTGTTTTTTACTTTTTGGTGGTCTGCCTTTAAATAGATCCTCCTTGGGAAGTGATCAGGCTGTATGGATTTGTTTATTGATTTCATTGGGTGGGTAACTCAGCCCCCTGAATGCCTGGCCAAATGCTTGACTCTCTTCACAGAGATGCTCAACTGATGGAATTCAGCCAGGCATTCAGGAGACTGAACTGTTCACCCAACTGATGAAGTGACTGCTCCTGATTTTCAAAGATTCCATAGTCCCTGAAAATATCTATTGACTCTATTTTACTCAGAATACAATATCATAAAATACAGTTGATCAACATTCACAAAGCTCAAATATATTTTAAAAATCACTGATCATAATAATAATGAAAGAATCTTCTTGCTTCTCCTGTGTTAATTTGACAACTATAGTGGGAGCGAAAACCATGCTCTCAGTATCGCTATTATGGCCTTGCCGGACTCGTCTGATGAGGAGGAGGAGGAGGAGGAGGAGGAGGAAGTGGAATCAGGGGCTTCTAGGTATAGTAATCCTAAAGGGGTGATTCCAGCAGTGCTGAAGCCACTAACTCCACCCTGGCTGAGGCAGATCCAGCAAGTCCCCAGGACTCCCAGCCCACAACCCCTAACAGCCTCTCAGATTTTGAGGTTCACCCACCCAGCCCCAAGCAGAGGTGTGCCTTAAAGACCCAGTGGCAGAGGGCTGAGCTCTGCAGGTCAGATAGGCCAAGAAGCTGGCTGGAAGGAGAGCATCCAATGAGTAAGGTCCCTCAGCTACTATATATATCTGGGTGGTGGATCAGTGTGGCTTATTTATTGGCCTCCCTCCCTGAGAGAAAACCCTGAGAACAACTTTTCCAGCCTCACCTCTGTCCTGTTTCCCTTGCTGTGTCATGCTGTGAATTCTGGATTCCACCTCACTGTGTCTCTCATCTTTTCCCTTGGATTTGTCATTTATCAGATCCCATGCCAAGCCTTGACCACGCTATGTTTGCCATCTTTAGCTATAGGTAAAAAGGATCCTTTGCTTCTAAAAGTTCTGCCTGAGTTTGCATATCTCTGGACTGTGGCAGGTATCTAGCTTTAGTCTTGAATCCTGGTGTTGGATTCAGTGTTTGCAGGTCTTTCCTCAACTGAGTGATCTTTGCAATCAGGCAACCATCAGCCACCCCAATCACAACTTTTTGCCTAGGTGGCTGGTTCATGGAGACAGAGCTTCTTGGATGTTGAAGGGAATTAATGTTGTATTTACATTCTTTGGAGAGGAAGGGATTACAAGAGAGAAAGCAGGCACATACTGGGGAATAAACCCAGCTGTTTGCGTAGTGTGCTCACAACTGCCAGTGCCAGCGCATTGCTTTGATGTATATTCCCCATGGTGTGACTGTTTACTCTCTTATAATCCCTTCCTCTCCAATCTCTCTGCTCTGCAAGGGGGCTGGGGTAGGGAGAAAAACAACCGGTCGGACACAGGACGTGTACTGCCTATAATGGTGATCGCATAACTGGGGGACCCTGCGAAGATCGTAAATGTGGGCATTGGTCATGAGTTATTTTTTCAGCACTATCATAATGTCGAACAGTCACTGAACAAGGCAGTCGGTAATTGAGGACTACCTGTAATTCTACACACAATGGTATTTGTATAGATGGAAGTAACCTATGTGGAAATATGTTAATATGACTAAAAATGGAAACTAAGTCTGAATATAGAAGTCTTTACTTGGAGAATTCTTCAAGGCTTCTTGTATTGTTTTCATGTTTCAGTCAATGTAATTTTGCACACTTTCAGGTACCATTGATCCAAAGAACAATGTATTTGAGTTTTTCAATATTTTGCAATAGTAAATCTGGCAGTTAAAACAACTAAATTTATTTTATGGGTTTTGATGGTTTATAAAACAGAAAATGTCAAACCACTTCTTAAAATCCTTGCCAAGAAAACTGCAGGGACTTGTCCAGGCAGTCACCAGGAGTCAAAAACTGACTTGAAGGTGCACACACACACACACACACGCACAAGCCTAAAAGCCCCGGACATCAATTGTTGTGGCTGACCTTTTTTACCTTCTTCCCAGATCTTCAATATCTCTTTTGCAGTTAAGCAACCAGAACACTATTCCAAATAAGGTCGCATTATATCTTTGTATAAAGGTGTTATGATATTGGCCATTTTATTATTGATTCCTTTCCTAATTATGCACAACATGAATTTTGCTTTTTCACAGCAGCCACGCTCGGGGTTGACATTTTCACTGATCTGCTTATCACCAACATCACCTCATGGTCAGTCCCTGTGAACACCATGGATCTATATTTCAAGTAAGAATTTTTACTCCCCTAATATGCATCACTTTTTACTTGTTTTCTGGGATCCACCTTTGGCATTTTAATGCCCTTTCCCTGATTTGGAGAGATGGGGTGTGCCGTTGCAGTTGCTACTCTGTTCATGTAAAATTATTTGAACACATCAAGCTTAACCTACAGAATCTAGCAGGGGCTCTCGACTAGAGCACAATGTTTTCCTTTAAGCATGGCATTGGCTTCTCCAATGGAGGTACAGCTGAGCAAAAACAACAGCCAGTCACAAGGAGTGCTGGCCCATTCATTCTGTTTAAGGTGTAGAGCTTTAGATAGCAAGTTATCTAACAAGCTGGCACCCAGACAACTTTGTCAATTGTGCACCATCGGTTCATTGGGCAGAAGCTGCTTTCAGCAGCTTGTGTGATGTCTTTCTAAATGAGCAGCCTTGGGCTGCAAATTAATGTTATTTTCTTTAGTAAAATGCTACTTGATTAATCTCGTTTTGCTAGCTAAATAACATTAGGTAATGATAAAGACATTTAGCAATAATCTGGTCTCTTGCATATTTTCTGCAGGTGCCTGGAATACATGTATTTTTGATGGGTTGCCAAACTCTTGCAGCAATCATATCAATAGTTCCTAAGCCAATCCCAGTCCTCTTGTCAGAGCAGATCTTTACTCCTCTCCAAACTGAAGTATTAATTAAGCCTATATAACTCACAGCATTTAACTTCCCAGCTGTTCATCAACACAGCATAAAAGACAAGACAGATAGGAATGAATCGGCTAAATATAGTTCTGTACCAGGTCTGGTCATAAGAATGATCTTTGAACTCAAAGGAAATATGAGAATTTACATTCCATGATCAGAAAAAGGGTTGGACGTTCTATGCGTCAAGTTCTGTTAAACAAAGTGTTTTCACTGAATTCTGTTTGCATCGGACCAATACATTTGTTCATTGGAAACTGCTGGAAGAGACAATAGTTATGTTTGGCATACTTACCTGACAATAAATCTACTGAACACGGGTGATCTAAGTTCTAAACCAACATGCTTACTTGCACAATGGGTCTGTAATAAATGAGACCTTCAGATACAAATTAGGCATGAAAGCCTTAGGCTTGAAAGCCGGCTGGGTGACCTTGGGCCAGTCCCTCTCCCTCAGCCCAGCTCACCTCACAGGGTTGCTGTTGTGGGGAAAATAGGAGGAGGAAGGAGTGTTAGGTATGTTCCCCGCCTATTTATTTATTTATTTATTTATTTATTAAAAAAATAATAAAGATGGGATAGAATAAATAAAATAAAAATAATAAAATAAAATAAAATAAATTCACGCCATCAGTTCTAAGTACCCATGACAGAAAATTCCAATGCTACTGAAGACTCAGTATAAAATTCAGGGGAGGTCACAGATTACAGGTCTCTGAAATGCCTTTGTAAGTTTCCATCATTGGCTGCAGAGGGTTGATAGACCTTCCAGAGCAAAGATGGAGAAAGGGAGGAACTGGGACATCTATTTCTTTGACATGTCAGGCACTGCTCAGTAAGATGTAGACTGGGAGTGACCGTTTCTGTCTGCATGGCTTACTTATTAGGGAGAATCTAGTTGGTTGGACTACTCCTAATTTCTTTGAAAGTGGTAATTCAGAGATCATTTGCAGGGTGGAGAGAGGGAAATGCTGGTGTCTGGATATTTTTAAGCTAGTGCTTAATAATCTCAAGGTTCTTGGATATAAACAAATAAAAATCCAGTTTTATATTAATCAGATATTTGGTTTAGGATTAGGATTAGTTTTGGTACTGATATTTCCTTGGTGTTTCTGTAGGATTATTTTTGCTAGAAGAAAGGAGAATGCAGTTGATTCTCCTGGATCTCTCTGCCATTTATTTATTTATCTGAAGTCAGAGACAAAATTAAAACATTTAATACAGAGCACACAAGATAAAGTAAAGACACATGAAATCAAATAAGCTATATGCATAAATCCCAAACAGGAAAATGGTAAAATAATAGTAAGCAAGAAGGCAGTAGGTGACATTGGAAAACACCACTTTAATCCCCAAAATGGCAGCCTGTTGATCCAAACCCATGAGTTTCTGATGGTGACTGCAATGGAGCAGAAACTACCAACTTTCTTTGAAGTTGCTCTGGAAAAGTCTGCTAGAAAGAACTGTACAATCTTAGACTCAGTCCTGCTCATTTCTCTAGCAATGGTTGGGCACAGTAATGTAGATGGCCAGTCCTGATGCAGTGGGCAGTGGCCATTGTTGGATAGCTGCAGCTGAGTAGCCATCTAGATGGGGAATGTTATTGCCCATCCCTTCACCATGGTTGAAGGTAGGGCATTGAACCTAAGCTAATGTAAATGCTCTTTTGTTTGAGTGAGAAAATATCTTTAAAAGGTAGTTTGGAACAGCAAAGGGGATGTGATACAATGCTTCTGAAGCATAATTTGGAATCTGAGATCTATCAGCTTATCAGTCAAGATCAAGGTCATGTTGTTTGGTCTCAGACATAAAGTTCTCCAGGGCTATCACTATTAGCAATTGAACTGCTATTGAATTGAAGGCCCCCACTCTTCTGGCCTTCAGGAAGAGCATCAAGACCTGGCTCTGCCAACTAGCTTGGGAATCCATGAGTGATAGGCAGCCCTGAGGGTGATTGGTGGCTTAAAGATACTCTCTCCGCCTTTTAGTTTTCCTCTTTTATCTTCTACTTTTTGTATTTTTTCAATTTTTATAATGGTTTTATAACTTGTATTTGTAAGCCAACCAGAGTCACTTTTATAGTGAGATGGGTGGTGTATAAATTTAATAATAAATAAATAAATAAACTGGAAGGCCACAGAATGGGGTTTTTTTTCTTTCCATGAGAAAGAAAATTTATCTATAGGAACAAGTTGGGCCGAAGAATCACTTCCATAGTTCAGTATCAGCCAGTATTTTACACAGCATATTCTTATCCAGGCGGCCAAGGAAGGAGATCCTGATTAGATCCTAATCCTAACACACGCACAGGGAAGGGTTAATTGTAGCAGCCAGTACCTCGTTAATACGGATAGGTTAGGCAGACCCTTGGTGGTGGTGAGGTTCTGGAAGATTCCTTTGGCCTCGCCCTTTTTTCTGTTGTTGTTGCCTCTGTTACTGTTCCTTCTTTTTCTCTCATGATATGATCACACAGAATAATGTCCTTTCCTCCTATTTCTTTGTGAACATTGGTATTTTCTGAACTGTAAGTAAAGTACATTTTGTTTATATGAAGGTGGTATAATGTCTTTAAGAGGGGCAATTGGCTCAAGAAGTGGGGGAGACAGAAGAGGAGAGAAATGAAGACTTAAAAGTAGAGAGTTGCACCGTAAAGCAAAAGAGGAATCACCTTGGCTCTGAATAGTTTAACTGCCGCAGGAACTAAATTGTTACCTTTATGACTTCCCTATCTAATTATCTCATTTGTGGCCCTCTGTGCATGAGATGAAACTTCACAGATTTGTTGACTCCATGTGGAAGACCAGTGGAAGGTGATACCTCAGTATTTGAAGTGCTTAGCCTGCTGCATGTGAATGCTGTAATTGGCAGTTTATGTTGGCAGTGAGAGTGTCTTTTGGTAAATAGAGATTCCACCTGGATCTCTCTAGAGTTGTTACTCCAACAGTCAGGTTATCCTTCTGAAGCTGTCCCCAAGCACTTATGCTTTAGAGTCCCTGAGGGCACCATCTTATCCACCCTCCCATTTAAAGAAATGGCTGAGTAAAGAAATAAAGAGATGTAGGTAACACACCACTCTTTTTCATCACATGTAGATAAAGATGCATAATAAGCGCTTCACAGCAGTGATGGACTGGATGGGAGCAAGAAGTATTGAAGCAGGTGGTTTGCTTAACTTTTGAGAAAGTTGCTCAACCACAGATGTTCCAGGCAGCTTCACAGGGACCTTGCTACTGTCCTTGGAGCCCCTCCCTTGTTGCTTTCATCTTCCCGGGTGCAGCAAGGTCCTGTCAGATTGCTGTGGCAACAGCTGAGGGAGGGCCAGGGCCTGTACCAAGCCTTTTGAGCCTTTGTGGGTTGTGTAGAGAGCTGTTGCAACTGGGTGGGCAGCGGGGAGGGGAAAACCTCCTCTTTTCACCAGACAGGTGTCTAATTGGACAGTTGTGCAGGGCAGGCAGAAGCAGTCCCTCTCAGTGGGCCACATTTCTGGCTCACTTCTTTATCACTGCTACCACCATTGCCTCTTCCTACTCCAGTAGCTTCTTTCGGATTTTTGTATTTTTTTTCCTTCCCTTTCTTCTGCTACCATATTCCATTCACTAGCATTCTCTCTCTCCTACCAGCTCACCTGACTTCCTCATTGTACTGTTTGTTTGTTTTTTGCCTCTTCCCATACCAGATATTCCATCCCCTTTGCTTCTCTGTCTTATTCTCTCCCCAGCTAATATACTTCATCTCCACACCCGTATCACATCTTCTTTTTCTTCTGCTTCCCCAGTTCACCTCCTCACTGAACCATTTGCCTGAGATTTGCTTTTTCTACTCCAGTTACTACTTCCTTATAGTTGACCTCCATCTTGTTTGCTTTGGGGATGGGGGAAAGTCACTTGCATATGTGTCTGTATGAGTGTGTGAAAGAGAGAGACAGGAAGAAATGTGGCTATGTGTGTATGTTTGTACACCATAGGTGATGCATCAATTTTACAGAAGGGAGTAGCTTAAATGCAATTTTATTTATTCATATTTGATTTGATATACTGTATATGGACACCCATTTCAAAGAAGTGACTCTTGATTTTAGTAAATTGTAATTCATTTAATCAATATATTACAATTTAACTTTTGTCCTGACCTCACTCCCTATCAGAATATGGTCTGCTACTTACGGCCAGTGTTGGCCATGACCTGAACAGAGTTGTCTGTATTGCCAAGTTTTGTAGCTTTGAAGTGTTTATGGCTTCACCCACATCTGTCAGTAGAGGCCCAGGTATTGTCTGTGACATGAAGTGCTAGTCATGACATACTGTAGATAGAGATACAGCCTAATATAGCTTGCTTCTAGGAAACTCCTGTTGATGTTACTGCAATATACTCACCAAAGGAGTGCTATCATATCTCCTCTCCTCTCATTCTATCTTGTACAGCTTATAGGATCGTGTTAGGATCGACTGTATAATACATAGCTGGGAGTGAACATGCTTCTGTAGGATAACTTAGGTATTTTTCTGAAATGTGTCCCAGGTTGATAATTTTCAGTTACGTAAGTGCAGGTTTTTCTCCATGTCTGTAACGATATTGCAATCATTCCTTTGACTTGCAACAACTCTTCTTTTGCATTAGATTTTAATGTGAAGCCAACACAATGAAATTGTAGAATCATTGAGCTGGAAGGCCATGGAGTCGTGGCTGGCCTGTTTAATGCAGGAATTCAGTTTAAAGCATTCCTGATAGATGACTGTCCATCCTTTGCTTGAACACATTCAGAAAAGAGGAACTCATACTTCCCTTGGAAATGGTTTCTATTGTCAACTTGCTCATACAATTAGGAAGATTTTTTTAAAAAATTCACCTGGAATTTGTCTCCTGTAACTTAAAAGCGTTATATGATGTTCTGCAATTATTTCAGATGAAATGGTTAACTTCCATTTGCAGCATCAGTTGAATTCAGTGTTTTTTGTGCCCATTCAGGCTGATGGAACAAAAGGCAGCTTCGAGCTTGTGCTAAGTGGCTGTGCTTTGCTTTGATGAGGCTTTTTGCCCCATGGCGATGATGCAGTTCTCCTTAATGTGGCTCTTCATGTCATTCTGAACTTCTCATGCAGAGATTCTAGTAGCTGGTTGGAAGAGTTGGAAGAAATTTCTACACACGAACCACCTACGCACAGATGCCTTTTGGATATGTTGGATGTGAAATTCAAATGGAAGCAAAGCAAAGCAACAGGGCAGCTTCACTTTCAGAAGTGGGAGCATTGCATTGTGAAGAAGATGCTTCTTATGAATAGTGGTGTGCAGCTTTTTGGATCTGAAGCAGTTATGAAGACTTCACATCACAGGCATGAATCTTCATCAAAGAGAAACACCCTTCAAAGTTTTGCACAGTCCTAACAGCCACAGCCAGTAGAGAGAAGGGGTCGCAAGGGGCAGCCAACTTTATATACTGTAATTTTATACCCATCTTGAGAAATCAACAAGAATGCAAACAAATGCAGTCCTCTGGCATGTCACTAAACTTATACCAGCACTACTTATTAAGATATGGAAATAAAACTTGCAAGAAAAAAGGTCATTCCCCACCCTTCTTTCTCCCAATCCCCTTTTCTGCATCTGCTGTGCCCCGTAATTCCTAACCCTCAGGTTAGAGGCTATCTTTCCACTGATGTTAGAAACTCCTTTGAGAGACTCTTCTGATTTGGAAAGGTGCCTGGAACATTCGCTGGGGGAGACAGGCAGAAGAGTCCACTCAGCAGCAATACAAAAGCCTTTTGACTCCTCAGCAGCTGCTCCCCATTGTACAGAAAAGGCAGGACTTGGGGTGATTCACAAAAGCAATACATTACATGCCCTCTTTATGATTCAGCAGCTAAGAGTACAAGTTCCATTCCAGAAAAAAAAAAACCCAGAGGCAAGCCACTTTGGGATCCTGAATGCAAGTTGGGCTGGGATTCCTTCACAGCAAGTCATCATACACACATTCATATTCTCTCCCTCTCGTTGTGCTTGCTAGAAAACATTCTTTGCTCAGACAGAACATCAAATTGGTCCTCTCTCAGCCCTAGGTAGTAAAAATATAGCAATTATCTAAGCCACATCGAATTTGGGCTAAAATAATATTTACTGTCCTTGAATAATGCATCTGAGAAAAGTTGCCTCACCTACTTCAGGGTATATCTAGCCTTGTAGCTTCTTCTATCAGAGGCACAGGTCTGAAAATATGGCCAGTTTGACAGAAAACTGCACTGTAATTTTTTATTTGGAAAACCCGAATGACAATGTTCTGCAGGAGATACGTTTTCCTTTGCAACCTAGCCTGTTTCACAGACCTGTGGGGGTTACATCATTTTTAAATGCCCTTCATAATAAAGTGGATAAAGTTCAATAGTAGAAGTAAGCAGAGAGGACATTTTCTGCAAAGATTCTCTTGTGTCTTCTGTCACTGAACTGACATGTAATATTGAAAGTAACAAATAGTTTCCAAACATTGAAGTCCATGAACATTACAGTGGTATGTATCTATGAAGTGACCTTTCCAGGCTACTAAGTATAAAATGTTGAGGTCATTCATGAAAGCAGTGGCAATCCAAGGAAGATTGGAGCATTTGAAAATGTGCCTTGAAGAGCAAAATGACCTTTACTGTTTCACACTAAATTTAAATGACTCTCACGAGCCCTGATACATTATGCTTGTAAAGCGAACTACAATAAAGGCAAGGCTGGTGCTTTCAGACTCAGGCCAGCCACCAAATGTCATATGGTTCCATATGAGTTTCTCAGGTTTTGACACTATTAGCAATCTGTAAGATCCAGTTAACTAAATACTAAAATTAACTTCTGTATTGGTGGGCAACTTGTGATGAACGCCTACCCAAGTTTCCAACCAGACTCACACAAGAAGCTTATGGATATCTGATTTATTACTGGATAGTATGCAAGTTCAAGAGCAGAGCTGAGAATGGCAAAAGTGCAGGTCTTTCAAACAATTAAAGCTTAGACAGTTCCAATCCCTCCCCCCCGAGTCAGAAAGAGTCCACTCCCTGCAGCCTGCAGGTGTTCCTAACGGTTCCTGCCGGTCTTCGGGAAAGTGTCCTTGAACAGGCGAGAGAACCCAAATAGACATTCCAAAGTGCCTGGTACAAAGAACAAGAGCAGCGCCCTCCCAAACAGTAACACGTGTCAGCACCAGCATGGCACGGGAACTGGTTATGATGTTCACAGGAACACTGAAACAGGAATCATGACACAACTATTTACTGTACATGTGGCACACCAAGGGAAATATTGCTCTTGGACTGTATTTTCCAATTAAACTTTACATACAATTATCAAGCCTTCTGGAAAGCAACCATCTGTGATGTGGATTCCTTTTTGCTTTGTGTTCCTTAAACACAAGTGGAAGGGCTGTGGCCTTCCCTAATTTGCCAAACTGGAGTTCCCATAATTTCTCAGTGTTGGCCATATTAGTCAAGGTTGCTGGGAGTAATGAAACCTACGCCTCCAGTTCCCTGCGTATTCCTATCAGTCTTGTTCCACAAATCCGGTCACCTTCAATTAGATGTATTACATCCTTCCCTTTGTGTTGGTTTGACAGTCCTACAACATATGTGTCTCCCTCCCTCCCTCCCCCCTCCTCCTTTTCTTTGCATTTGTTAATTCATCTTTTTACCATTTGTTCCTCTTACATCCCAAGTTGCAAACTTCCATACACGTTGATGGTCATCTGATGGACTCAGATATTTATATCTGCCTCCATCGTGGCTTTGGTCAATCTAGCTTTCACCTAACATAGTAACAGACTAAGTTATTTGCCATCAGGCTCATAACTGAAAAGATATCATTAGTTTCAGCTCTTGGGCATGGCAGAATGATTTTTTTTTTTAAATAGTCTTTACTAAATTATTTACACAAATAATACAAACATAAAATGACAAATCAACAAGGAACATAAAATGCAAAAACAAGAGAAAGAAAAAAGGAAAGGAGAAAGAAAGAGAAGAAGAGGTTTAAAAGAAAGGAAACGGATTTCCAACTCCCTAAGTAATACAATTTTATACCTTAACTAAATAATTTCTTTTCACAATTCACTAATTTGGTTACAATAATTCTACAGTTCTACTGAGATTATATAAGTCAAATACATAATATTTACATCTTGTATTATATTCATATGTTTTACACATTTAAGTTAATTTTTGTTGGGCATGGCAGAATGGAACCTTCACTACATATATCTTAGTATATATTTGCAGACTGATCAAAATGTAAAAACAAAGGAGAGGGAGAATAAATTGTGTTTACTTGCTAAATTTAGTTAAGAAACTTTATAATAAGGGTTAGGGATTTTTCAGTGGGAAGTGATCAAATGGTGGTCTTCCTTCAAATGGTAAAAACAAGCACACTTCCAATGTTTTCTATCCACAGCATCTGCCAAAGAGCACCGAGAGAAAAAGAATAAGGAGCATCCCTTTAGCTCATGCATTGCTCTTGGCAAGGAAACAAATCCAGCTGGTTCAGCACTCATTGGATACCTGCCTTAATGGCCCAGAGAGCTTGGAGATAAACAGAGTCATTTCCCCAAAACATTCAGAAACAAGGTGGTTCACGTCTTAGCCAGTACAAATTCATGTCAGCAGATAAGTGACATTTGTTTGAGTGAGTTTCATGGAAGGGGCTTTGTGTCTATGGCTCAGGTACTACAAATCCCATTATTTGGGCAATATAGAGCCACACCCTCTTTCTGTAGGCCTTTCTCAATGGGCAAGGCTTTATGACCTCACTAGCCTCTTTCCCATTGGCCAGGCAAGCAACAGTATGCATGGCCTGGCCACTGCACCTCTTTGGGAGGTGTGCTCTGTACTTCCAGGCTTCCTTTTCCTGCCAGTGTTTTGAGCTTTTTTTCTTGGTGGTCTATCTAAGCAAAATGGAAGAAATGAATCATATTTCAATCTGAATAGTTATTGAAATGCTGTGCATTAGACCTGTCCCCCTGGGGTTTAATTAAGAGGTCAGCTGGCCCATTTTTTTGTGTTCCACTAGCCCCTTATTGACCCACTTAGGTGTGTACAATATAATTCTTCCAAGAAGATGGTGCATTACATAAGTGTTAAGGATTAGAGAAGATGAGTATTTACTGCAATAGACTTTCAGATATTTTTGGACTCCAACTCAGTTTATGTAGTCAACAGACATAGGCATTCAGAAGACCATTGTGCCATGATGCATATAATTGCTGCCTACAAATCTTGATTAGTTTATGTGTCATGCTATAGGGACTGTAGGCATCTTCAAAAGGGGCCAGGTGCTAAAACATATGCCTGAATGACATGATGCAAATGCCACCCCTTAGTACTTGTATGCAACATTACAATGCCAGTATGAAAGAGTGAAGTTGCATCATGGCATCCCAACACATGTTTCATTCTTTTGGCCTTCCTGCACTTACAAATGTATGCCTATGTTAGGGATTATTAACTCCAGTTTAGTATGTTGTTCTCCTTTAAACAAAGGATTAAGAGGAAACGTGGCAGTGGTGAAAATGGCCCACAATAAGGTCTCTAAAATTTCTGAAGCTAGCTAAGGAAACAATTACAAAGTTTACTGTGGCACCTGTTACAAATAATAAACTATCGTTCACTGGCTAGTGATCATTACTAATTAGTTCTGCAATTACATACTACTTGTGCCTTCAAACGGACTGATGTCTATTTATCCATCCCAATAGTTTATGAGATAGCATAGGTTCACTGAGATGCCTATGACTGTTGTTGAATTGTGTATCACCTTTTAGAGGAGACAGTTTGCTGCATGATCCATCAGTTTGTACACATTAGCCTACGTAAACAAAATCCTAATTTTCTGCATGGAAATGATTATGCACATAGCCTCATTCCATGGTCTGACCCAAGGGGATGCATTCTATGGATATTTTATAAATGCAAAAATAAATAAATATAAAAGGCCTTCCTTCACCAGAAGCTACTATGGCTGAGAGAGATTTCCAAGCATGTTCTAAACTGTGGGCGTATATACCTGTAAAAAACTATTTTAAATTTTCAGTGGAGAGTTGACCTGGTTTTCATCTTGTCACTTCAGACTCCTGGAAAGATCACTTACTCATACATGGAAAATATGGTTGAAAGGCTAAAACTTGTGACTAGGTTACAGATCGATATAAATGTCCTGTATGATGAGATTACAGTACAGTACTCAGAGCAATTATTGACAAATTAAAAGCAAGGATCTGAAATTGAAAAGCACTGCTTTGGAAAAGCACATTTCCAGCCTCTGATGTTCTTCCTAACCTGCTCCCTGTGCTCTCATTTTACTGGGCATCTCTGCATCAAGTGGTGATGCTAAGCACACAACTTTCCATGTCAAAACAAATGGAATAAAGTAGCAGCTGGTGTTCTGCAGAACTAATAAAGAACGAGCTGCTTGTATGAATTCTGATCTCTCATGTGCTGACTTCCCTATGATGACCATGAACGACAAATCTCACTGTTCCGAGGAAGAACCAAAAATACTCATGGAAAAGAAAGATGTGCTCTAAGAGCACAAAGCAACTTCAGTTTAACCAGCTATCATTTTAAATGGGTTGATATTGATAGTGCTGTTGTTTATTTTGGAGTAGTACTCAAACAGAATTACTCACAAGAAGCACTACTGAAATGACTGAGAATTATCTTTACTACCTTATAACCATTACTTTCAATGAAATGTATACCTAATTTAGTTTGAAGGCTACCCATGAATTCTAGAATAATTTGCTTTAATAAGCAGTATATAAATATTAACTAACACATTGTACTACAGGTAGTCCTTGTTTAAGACCCGCAGTTGGGACCAGCTAAGTGAAACTGTGATGGGGCTTATGATCTTACTTCAGCTTTCCTTTGCTTTACAGACCTGTGAAGATCGTAAATGTGAGGATTGGTCACAAAGTTACTGTTTTATCCCTGTCATAATGACAAACAGTCACTAAATGAGGCAGTCACTAAGCAGGGACTACCTGTAGTAATACACTATTGTCCATGTTCTGGACCCTTGGATTAACCATTCAGCAAAATAAATGCATGCTTAGAGCAGCAAGGGAAGGGGGCGCCCCAGAGCTTTTTCCCCTAGATATCATACCCTTAACTCTTTCACTGCCACACTTGACTTTAGTTATCAGTGCTTACTGAGTCTTAATGTCTTGTCAGTGAAGCAGTGGAAGGGCCAAGGGACACCATTGCTGGGCTGGGCTTAGGGCATCAGCTTTCCTCAATCCCGCCCTGATGTTCTGACAGACATACACCTCTAGGCATTACAGTGTGTTCCTTATTTTGGAGCTCTTTCGGTGACAAGAATAGTTCTGTAATGGAGAATTATGTAATGTTTGGAAACCTCTGTTATGTTCCATAACATAAAAGAGATGTTTGAGTTTCAGGTTGATTCCTGAAGGGCAAGTCTCTCAGGCATCTGTGTTTCACCCTCCAGATGAAATTTTTAACTAGTTCATTTTCCTATAAACTTATATATAAAACTCAAAAGAAAATAGTTCCACATTCTCTTTTGCAAAACAATGGACTACTAAAAATCACATCTCTTTCACTCACTACTAAATCCCAAAACATAACCCACCCAACCCTGGTAGTAACCACAGAGGAAAATGAAACACAATTGGACTTTCAGACAAAGAAGAGGTACAGGAAGAATAAACCATCCAAAATTTTGAACTGTTATTCTGAAAACAAAATTAGCAATCTTAATCATATCCTGGTTTTTTTTTCCCAAGAGAAATGGTATGATCCCCCTGGACAGTCACAAGACAAATGGACACATAATTTATGGAGAGTCAGCTACCATTTGTCTTGAAACATTTCTCTGCTCATAATGTATATATAAATAATTTGGAGAAGTTGCATGCATTTATGTGTATAGTTGTGTAGCATGGATATTTTAAAAAGTGGGTGCATTATAGAGAGTTACCAGCAAGATGCATGCAACATATGCAGATGAAAATCTAAAAAAAAAAATCCTGTTACAGAGGCAACAGCCAGATTTTTAACTATTGCTATAAAAACAAGGTCTTTAGTAACACATGAATATATATATATATATATATATATATATATAAATAAATAAACTTTCCTCCCCCCCAAATTATTTAATTATTTTCTTCCTTCCACTATTCTGTATATTTCTGCCCACTATAATAAAAATCAAATTATAAAAACATATAAATTGTCTACTTTTCTAATTAATAATACTATAGCAATCTTAACCCTATTAAACCTAAAAACCAAGCAATTTATTATTATACCTTATAAATACCTTATAAATCTTGCAAATCAAACAAACCTTAAAAGAAGTCCAGTAAATCTTAATTCAAATCATTAAAGAGAAATGAAATCCTAATAACCTCATTATCAATCCAATTACACCTTCTTAATTTTTTACCCCACTTCAAAGTATACCAAGGCATTTACATATCTCCCTATAAGGCATTTTTCTTCCAAAAATCAAACAGCCCAACTGCCCCCCTAAAGAACTCAGACTTCTCAGCAGAAAATTCCCATGAAACAAATTATCTTCTCTCCCATAACAATCCCCCAGAAAGAGCTCTCTTTGTAATCTGCAGCTCAGACTGTTGCCTTAACCCCTTCAGCACCAAAATATAGTCTTCATCTGGCATTACTTCAATCTCCCTGACAGTAGAAACATCCCCATCTTTACCAAAATCTTCATCTTCCTCCATAATATCTTCAGCCCAATGACACACTTTAGAGATAATGTCCTCCCCAACGTCCCAAATATTCTGCAGAATAGATTGACAGCACTCTGAAAAGACCTCTTTGAAGGTCTGCTTAAGCTCACAATGAAACTCTGAAAAATCCTCTTTGAAATCCTCCATACTTCAGGCAGTAGATTATGGCGCCCCCTAGTTAGTTGACTCGTGCAGATAGGAGTTAATGAGTTAATAGAAAAGTCTGAATGAAATTGGCAGAAGAGAAAGTATGCTAACAAGCAGGTCCCAGAGAAAGTGAACAGAAAGCTGAAGATTCAAAACAACAAATCCAACGTGTAGGAAAATATTCAATCCTTCAAATTCAGTACAAAAATGATAGTGGGAAGGCAATTATTTATTCTCAGTCCTCCTTAATCTTTCAATGGGCAAACAAGCCAAAACTTTTTTTTAAAAATTAGAAATTTAATCCGGAAATGGCGATAAGCACGAAGAGAGTCCGCTTCTTCTTACTATAGAAAGCCTCTCTTGGGGTACATCAACTTAAAAAAAAAGTAAATCAGGTGGTTTAGAAATGGGGTGGCTCAACCTAATGTCCCTTTAAGGCTACAAATGCTGTTTGGAAATGGCGATGTCCCCGCCTCCCATCGTCTCTTACCAGATCATCGCGAACTGTTTGTGATTCTCTGGCTGCAAGACAGCATTCAGGAGAGCAGATGGGGTGATTCCAAGCTTTTTCTTTAATCAAGAAAAAGCTCTGGGCTCCAGAAAAAAGCCTGTCCGGGCCCCCAAAAAAGCATATGTTGTCAGTTGTGCCCACGGAGCCCACAGACACAGCTGCTCAGTTGGCCATGTTCCCACTGGAAGTCCACAGATAGATAAATCTCTTTGATGTTCCAATAGGTTTCTAATAATGAACAAATTTTGACTACAGAGATTCCTATGATTACAGGAGAGCCAGTTCAGTCTAGTGGTTAAGGCAACGGGCTAGGAACCAGGATTCTGTGAGTTCTAGTCCCCTTAGGCACGAAAGCCAGCTGGGTGACCTTGGGCCAGTCACTCTCTCTCAGCCCAACTCACCTCACAGGGTTGCTGTTGTGGGGAAAATAGGAGGAGGAAAGAGTATTAGGGATGTTTGCCACCTTGAGTTATTTATAAAAATAATAAAGGGGGATAAAAAATTAAATAAATAAATAAAGAGATTGATTGATGGAGTATGCTCACATTTATAAATATGTGTCTTTTCAGGTGAATCAACTTGAACTTATGCCACAGGGAAAAATATAAAAACACTTTTTTCCCCTACCAACTGTATTATTTTTATAGCAAGAATACAAAAATAAAGAACACAACAGTGCAAAAACAAAAAAGTGAAGGAATCAACTAAATACTAAAGATGATTAATAAACAACAACAAAACCCTAATCAGAAATAGAAGAGGAAAAAAAAAACCCAAAATTGAAAAAAACCCAAAACTAGAAAGCATAAATATGAAACATCTCATCTATATTTATCTATTCTATATCTCTATCTCTGTCAATCTGTCAATCTGTCAATCTGTCAATCTGTCAATCTATCAATCTATCAATCTATCATCTATCACTGGCTTACAAAAAACATAATGGTATATTATTATCAGAAAGAATCAAATATTACCTGAGAATACTACTTTATTGTTGTAAAATATCATAAAATCTATATCAAATAAGAACATATTTCTTCATTATTTGATCAGTTGAAGATATTGCCGTTTCCAAAACATAAATTATACATTTCCAAAAGCCAGCCATTAATATTTGGAATAATATCACTTTTCCCAGAATAATTCTTTTAGCAACTGCTCATGCCCAGTACAACCATAGTTCCTCAAAGATTCCAAAGTTTCGGGATATAATTCAACATGACATTAACAGCTTTAACATTTAGGAATTTCCCTATAAACCTCCTTATATACATTGAAATACTATTCCAAAACGATACCAACAGTTGACAAGACCAGATCATATTAGTCAACAATCTCTCAAAAATTTCCATCTCCAACAAAGTAAAATTGACATCCGCCTTTCAAATACATTATTGGAGGACTCCAGCAGACTCAAAATAAAAAAAAAATTGATGAACCAACTTTACTTTCATATCTGTCAATACCATGTTTAATGTTTTTGAGAACTTGCAGCCATTGATGTGGCATTATTGGAGATTCCAATTATTTAGTCTATGATTGATAAATCCTAATAATATTCACTTTAAAAATGTTCTTTAACTTTCGGTAAAGATTTATTACGAGTTTCAGTTCCATTGGAGATTCCATGAGATGAGAAAGCACCTCAGGTACCTTTGAAGCAGCCAAGGTATTGGGCCCATATTGAGTCACCAAAGCATGCTTAAATTAAAGGCATTGCCACTGTTGTGAACTAGGGAGACCAAATTCAGTTTGAAGAGAAGAAAAATCCATACGGCCATAATAATTGATTTAAAGCCACGTTCTGGCTTCCACCCATACTTTCCAATAAAATAAAAACACTTCCTCCTCCTCCTCCTTCTGCCAACTGTGATAGAAATGAACAAGGAACCAGAAGCATCTCATATAAGAAATAGGAAAATTATGTTTTAAACATGTCAAAAGGATAGGAAGTAGGTATGCGTAAAAGTTCCATACCTTTCTTCCTATGCCTTGGGTGACGTCTACTCCCCTCATCCTCCCTACCATGGAAGAGGGTCCCATAAAACGTATGGCAGAGATGCTATAAGAACATGCTGGACATTATTCTTCATATTTTATAAGGTAACACCACTGCAAAACTTTATATATTTGGTTGTATGATGTTATAATCAGGGCTGCTAGGGAATGTGGAGTATAAAGATGCTCGCTTTTGATCTTTCAAATTTAATATTTAAATTCTTACAGAAAAGAGTTCGATAGATGAAAAGCTTTAGCTGTTAGTATCATCTGAATATTAAAAAAAGTTATAATTTTCTATTTTACTCTTTTTTTACTGTGCTGTTTAGAAAAGCATAGACAATTGCCCTACAATGTCCTACTGAAGCACAAAGTGGACAATTTACGTTTCCCTAGACACAGTCATAACCACTGGAGCTGGAAATTAATATACTAAGAGATGTGGATGGCCAAAGTGTTTAGATTAGCATTTGTGCATTTAAAATTAGAATTTCCTCTTTGGACTTCATCGGCAAGGCTTATGAGAATATTGCAAACATAAAGCAAAATAACAAAAATCTTTATAAGTGTCAGTGGCTCTTAAGAATGCTGTTTGCAGATTATTTTGACATAATTCAAAGGAAGGAAGGAAGGGAAGCATTTTTTCAGGCCAATACCTCAACATCAGAATAGCAAATGATTGCTATAGCCATCCTCTTGCAGGATGCAGCGTCAAAGTCTCCTGGATGTCTGTTCAACAGGAATTTAGCTCCAAGAAGTTGGCCCCTGCTTTCTCCTACCCCCCAGTTAACAGCTTGTGCCTCACCAATGCAGGGGAGCAGCTGCCAATCTCTAGAGAAGTAGCCTAACCTGATGCAGTAAGCAACACACAACACCGAGATTCAGCAGAAATAACGCTTTCTTGATTTCAAAATTTGTAAAAAAGAACAAGAAAACCAAACACACATTTACTCACACCAACTCACATGCCTCCTGTGTTGGAAAATTTCTGTGGGTGATTCCCAGTTTAGCTTGTACACAGCATGCTCTGGTCAGTCCCTATATCCAGGTCAGACCAAGTGCACATGCCACTCAGTTCAGCTAGAAAAAAGTATAGCTTGATGTTGATTTATTAAACATCAGTCAACATCAAAAACAAAGGCAAAAACTGGGAGATAGAAAAACACCCACAATAGCAAGGATTTGCATTATCTATATATCCATATCAAAAGGCGCAGAACTATCCAGAGCAACCAGAAACAATAATATGGGTAATTATCATGCACAGTCCCAAAGGAAGTGGTCTTTGTTTATTCCAGATTGAATCCTTTTATGTACGTACGAGCAGCAGAATAGAGATGGATCCTTCTTCTCTTCTGTACCATGAAGGAAACTCTTTGGTGGGTGGGGATGATATATCCAGCAGCCTGCCTATGGTTTAGTTGGCCAAGCTCAACTTCAGTTGTTGAGGAAAGCAGCTGAGTAGCACAACTGGAGAGTCCAGACAATGGAATCTTCCAACAGAGACCTATACTGTACATCACCTCAGTCTTTGGTTGACCTGTTAGGTTGCTGAGTCAAAAGTGACCCCCATATCTTTGGTTGCTTTCCTCCAGTCTCTGAACTGATCTTGATGAATTACGCCCTGTTTCCCTACGTTAGCATATAAGCCTTAGCATGTATGCAGCTGCAGACCCCATTTGTCCATTCCCAGGTAGCAATAAAGTTACTTTCCCGTTCCACTTGCTTGCTGTCTCCCAAAGTTCAGGAAAGGTTAAAATGGAGTTGCTTTGGACAAACTTATAACTATGTCCTGCTAGTCTCCTCCTGGTGAAAGGTCCCCTGCGCAAGCACCGAGTCATGTCTGACCCTTTGGGGGGATGCCGCTTTCGCAACATTTTATTGGCAGACTATAGCAGGGTAGTTTGCCATTGCCTTCCCCAGTCGCCACCTTCCCCAGCAATCTGGGTGCTCATCTGACCGACCTCGGAAGGATGGAGGGCTGAGTCGACCTGAGCCGGCCGCCCAATGATCCAGCTTCCGCCGGGATCGAACTCGGGTCGCGGGGAGAGTTTTCGGTTGCAATACTGTCACCTACCACTCTGCGCCACACGAGGCTCCTCCTACAAGTACCTGATTCCAGGCCAAGTGTTCACACTGAGATTAGGTTTTAGCACTTTCCTTCATTGACAGGCAAAGGCAGTGAGAGCAGGCATGTGTATAGTTGTATGTCCATTTGAGCCAGGTCCAATGCCAGTCCAACACCTTGACCTACACCACACTGTTGTGGAAGTACAGACCATTTCCCCCCAGCCAGAGTTAATGCTTCATATGCATAAGCTAGAGAGTGTTGGCCCTTCTGATGTCCTCAGGATCTTACAGCATGTAAAGCAAATCACCTTGTTCCTGTTACAAAGGGCTGGGGATTTCCTCACTGTCTCAGAATGCTGCTTTATTATTTTTTCAACGGTTAAAACTAAACGAAGATGCTGCTTGCTTGACAAAAAACTGAGAAACCAATGAGCGCCCAGATCTTAGCAGAACATAACAGAACATCTAGCGTATTATCCTGTCGCATGCCATAAAACAGGATGAACTTCAGCGCACCGTATTTCATGTACTACTTGTAGCCTTTATACAGTCTCCGGAGGTTCATCGAGCTGCTTTATACTGTGATTGTGGACTGTAGCCTTCTCCAGCCTCCTTGGGTGTGCTAAGCATCTTCTGCACACAAAGGCTTTCCTGATGAATTATGACCCTTCTGGTACTCTGATCTGAATTAAGCCTTGTATAGTTTTCCTTTTTTTAATGTAGAATGTATAAATCTGTATTTTGTCTATAATTCATACTACATTTGCCCATTAATGTCACAAAACTCTTTTCTTCCACAGTTCAAGTGATGAACTGATGTTAAACATCAGATTCCACATGTTGAAGTATGGAATATGAATAGTTTAACTTTCAATTATGTTGATAATTAAACTGCAGAGCTAGAATTCACGCAAAGAAAATACTGCGAATTGAAGCAAGCAACCCATTCAGTTTTTATGCTGATCTTCCTCAACTTCCTTACAATCAATCCATTTACTTAGACAGTTAGTTATAACGAATGACACTAAAAAGGAACCCTCATTGCCAACACCAGCAATCATACTTTTTAATCTATACTGTGGCATACTTTTTCCATTTTTGCCTCACTGCTCCCAAAATACCATGTCCAAAATTTTTATTGTAAAATCTCTTGACTCTTTTTGTTAAAAGTGGTTGCTGGTGTTCCACTGGTATTAACACTGCTTCTCCCATCAGCAAAAAAGAACTTTTATTCAAGCAGACACAATGTTTTTTTCCTTCCTTCCTTCCTTCCTTCCTTCCTTCCTTCCTTCCTTCCTTCCTTCCTTCCTTCCTTCCTTCCTTCCTTCCTTCCTTCCTTCCTTCCTCTTTGTGAGGCTACTATAGCACCTCCACTCAGCCACACATGTCTAAAATGAAAAATCAGGACCAGAATTTTGAGAAGAGATAAAGCCATCCACCCACACTGACATAAGCAAAAAATGATCCCCAGTTATACTTTACTGCATCTGATTAGGGCTTTGCTCCAAGTTGGACCACTCAATGGAAGTCAACCCAAGATATAAGCTGCTTTGGAAATTTGCAAAATAAGACCCTTCCTTTCCCTTCCCTTCCCACTGCATGCTTTATTGCCAGGTAGTGAGAAAAGCAACCACTATGAATAAAAGGACCAATTCCAGTAATTTGAATTAATTGGTATGTCTTCCCAGGCTTGATACAAAGCAATTTCAATAAACAAACCAAAAAAAAAACTGTGGCAAGTCATAAGACATATCTGGACAGGAGGTTATGTGTAGCGGTAGTGATGGTCAGTATTGACCCTCAGATTTCAATGCCCTAAATCAATGCACATATTCCAAAGAATCGAAGAATCATATAGAATCACAGGATTGGAAGAGGCCAATTCCAACCTGCTCGGGGCAGGAATCCAAATTAAAGCACCCCAGATACATGGCTCTCTAGTTTCTGCTTGAATATACCCAGTGAAGAAAAGCCCACCACCTCTCTGCTAGAAAAGCTTTTCTAACATAAAATCAACATCTGCCTTTCTATATTTCCCAACCATTATTCTGTGTCCTGCACTCTGGAGTGGGAGAGAAGAGGTCTTGAACTTCTCACTCAGCAAGCAAACAGGAGGAGAATACAGGCAGTTATTCATGGGAGTTTGGCAGGGGGAGATTCCAAGCAGCACAGAGGGGAAAAAAGGGAATTGTGGGCAATCTGCCAAGTATCTGCAATGTTTTTCCTCCTACTTGAAAAGAACCCAAAGTACACCTGCTTGGAAATGCAAACTTGTGTCCTTAGTGGAGGAGAAAGTAAAGGGGCTTGAGAAGAGAGTTTCTGCACTGTAAAATACCAAAGAAAGTGAGAGGTTCCTGGGCAGGAAAAGCTCCTTGGGAGGACAGAGAAGAGAAACGGACACCCGAGACTGAAAAGGAAGCCAAGAGAAAGCGAGAGGCTCAGGGGTAGTCAGTGTGAATGGTGCTGACCAATCAGCAATGGACTCTCTCTCTAGAAGACAATCCACAACCTCCTCAGCAGACCTAACTAACCGGGCCTGCCCAATGGCTTTTGGTGACTTGAGGCTATTCCAGGGTCAAGCATGCATGGTCCCTGGCCCAAGATTTTCAGGGCCACTCCCTTTGGACATTGGGAAAAGCCTCTCTTACTTCTCTCACCAGTCTGTGTGTGTGCCAGCCCCACCAGGTAGACCAGACCAAGAATTAACTCCACTGGAAGGCTAAAACTACTTTTATCAAGATTGACTAGAATCTTGATAAATCTTGCAAGTCTGATTGCCCTGTGCCTCCTCCCATTCTTATACCCATGTGAATTAGGGAGATGTCTGTCTGAGGCTGTTCTGCATATTTTCTGTTTATGGTGGACTTAAGATAGGTTTTTTTCCCATTGTCACTTTGGTAATAGATCTTGCCTATCTCCAAGGTCATCTGCTTTACTATCCTTTACGCTCTACAGTGTGGCAGCCTGTTTTTTCGGTGCCATTTTTTCAGTGCCAATTCTCCTGGTATGCAAAAGGCCCACTTCTCCCCACAGAGTCACTTTTCCCTGCTTCCTTTCCCACAGAGGAAGAGAAGTGGGCTGGGGCCCAGAAGCTCTTCAGCCAGCGCCCCACTCTGAAGGCCATGGCAACTTTAATGCTGGGCTCCTGGGTGACAGTAGCCTTCAGTCTTCCCTGTCAACAGAATTAAGCCAAGATAATTGCTTTTTTTCAAATGGATTGAAAATTAAAGAGGAAGTGATTGGGGGAGGGTTTGGGTGTATAGAATAATAAATTTGGTGGAAATGATTAGGGGTCTAGGTTCCTTGCTTAAGTACTAATTTTGGAGAAGAACCCCCCAAATGATGATGTTGATGATGATTTTTAATAGATGCATCAGGTAAGCACATGCGTGTACATGCACATATTTGGGCAGTGGATTTCTCCTCTTTGTTGTATCCTTCATGGCCCCTTCCAGGGTGAACAACAGAAAGCAAGTCACCTAGCAGCAATTACTTCAGCTAAAAGATAGCTAAATCCCCATCTACTTCATAGGCTTCATATTTCCTGTGGTTAACTGTGGTGCAGAGGAAAGCCAGATGGCAACGAGAAATTACAAACAGACTGAACGATCAGAAGCAGCATAATCAGGACTCCTGCCATGGAACGCTTTGCAGGGAGGCAACAGTCTGGAACTAGCAGCCCAGTGGCAGGCAGGAGAAGGGAAACAGCCTGCTGGAAGTGGTGTGAATAAAAGGATACATCAAGCAAATGTACCTTTTTTGGAAATATTGGAGATAAATCCAAGGGTTAAAACACTATGGAAACACATGTTTCCACAGGAAAGAAGTGATGCAGTCTGAGCCCACTTCCTTGAAGTCAGTCATTTGGTTTTCCTATCTGCATTATTCCACATTTGCCATCAAAACACTGTGAGAAAGTAAAAATCTTGGAAAGAGAGTAAGGTGTAAGAATTTCATGTAAGAAGGAAATGATCCCCTGTTGTTGCAGTCATGAAAATTCAATGGGATACTGAAAATGGCCTTAGTAATGGATTTGTTGTATATGCTTAACTTTTTTGTAATAATCTACTTCACAATATTTTGCATCTTGTTAAATGTAGGGTCTTCTCCCATTTATAAATAGATGTAGAGATAGATAGATAGATAGATAGATAGATAGATAGATAGATAGATAGATAGATAGATAGATAGATAGATGATAGAGATAGGTAGATACAGTAGATTATAGATAATAGATAGATATAGATTTGTCATGCCCCCATGGCAAAAGAAGTGAGAGAAGCGTAAGCATTAAAGTAGCCCCATCCCCTTAAACTAGCAGCATTGAATGAGAGCCACAAGGCATGGGAAGCCTGTTACACTTCGTCACCCGTTATTCTGAAGATGAAGTCACGTGGCCAGTAGTAGGTGGGATCAGAGTGGTGCTTATTGGCCATTACAAGCTGATGCTGGCTTGCCCCTCCTCTCTGCTCTCTGGTCAGCCTCAGCTGATGGCACGCTGCTCTTGTATCCCGAAATACACGGATATCATTCCGGTCTATCAGAACTGTGCAGTACTGCTAGGCAGCTTAGCTAAATAGCCTAAATAGCAAGACAATAAAGTAGCATAACGGAACAAAGTAGCATAATGATGAAATGACGTGACCAACTCTGAACTGAACACAGAGTCTGAAAGTCAACATTTGTGTCTACTGTATACCAAAAAAGGAAAAGAGAGGAGAGAATGCCTCAGTAAAAGTAATGTGTATGTCTTAGAGTCTTTTATCACTCTTTCTTGTTTGTTTGTTTGTTTAATTAACTTGGATTACAACAGAATGGGGTGTAAAAGAGAGGGCCGAGGAAGGAGCTGAAAGGTGTCAGGGCCCTGTGTTCTGACCCCTTGCTTTCCTGCAGGGGGTGCCGTGAGGGGTGGGTATTTCCCAAGGGCTGGTGACAGGCTGAAGAGGGAAGGCAGCACAGCTGAAGGTCTCAGCCAATGCAGCACTGACTGATGGTGGCAAGCGACACAAACAATAGATGGCAAAGGAGGCAGCACATTTTATGCCAATAAAGCTGTTTTCTGATCCACACATGAGTGGCTAGCATTTTGAGATTGGGCCTTCTGGAAGGCCCTTAAAACTTGGTTTTGCCATTATGCCTGGGGATCCTGTGGAAGTGTGGAGCCTGTTAAATGGCTGCATTGTGAGTAAGTTCAGAATGCACGCTCTCTTGTCTTTTTGTTATGATAGGGTTTTTAATGATGTGTTTGAATTATGTTGATTGTTCAGCTTTGTGGTTTAATTATGTGCACTACCCAGTCAGATGTGTGAGATGGGCGGCTATATAAATTTGCTATAAATAAACAAACAAACACACAAACAAACTTGGCAGTGGGGAAAGGCCCTTAGCAAGAATAGCAGTACCACTGGCTATGAACATACCCCAGTCATAACCTCCAATAAAACTCAGGCAGATTTGTGTAGCTTGGCCTGGTCTGATCCATCAACCTCCCAAGCCTTCTCTAGATAAGATATCAATCAAAGCCAGGAAGAATGTAATGCTTCCCTCTGGCGTGACTTCCAAATCACCTTTGCCTCCATTTCCTTTCCCCGTCCCTCATGTTACAGTCCTGGCAGCAGGAAAAGAGGGGAGGTCCACAGTCCAGACACAAGCACAAGCTACGTTTATTATAACTGGCATGCTGTAGTGGTGGAGAACAACCTTCCTTTTACCTGCCTCTTTCTCTCTTTTTATCGGGAAGTGTGGGAAAGTACTCCAACTCTTCTACACATGATACGTTGAACAAATAAAATTGGACATTAGTGGGAGGCACAGATTTTAAAGAGTTCCTCCAGCCTATGGGATAGTGCAACCATACAGTAAAGAGGCCACTTTGAATGAGTCCTAGGAGTCAAGAGATGTGCTTTTTGGAAAGAGCCTCATCCTGTTAATTTTAATTCTATTTTTTTAAAATTCTGGAAAAAATAAAAACAAAACTAACCTTACATAAGCTTGTGTGTGTTGCTAAAGGCATCTGTGTGACAAGTATAGCTCCAGGGACACTCTGATTAGATCAGCCTTATCCATTCTGCTGGTCATATATTAATCCAATCCAGAGTGTGTTTCCCAGCTAAAGAGTCACTCAAGTACTTTTGAAGAATCATCTTTCTGTTTCTGCTTCTGCTACAATGTTATACTCCTTCTAGGATGACACTTGGTGGGCTAAAGCCAATCAACATTTGTGTTTCCTTTATTGCTAGTTCCCAAGACCAGCAATTTGGCATTCCTCCCCACTTATTTAGGATAATTGTACCTTCCTAGCCAAGAAGTGAATGGAACAGAGCCTGAAATCTCTGGACTTTTCATCCAGTCTTTTCAGAGAAACCCAGAAAGATGTACATCTAGAGCATTGTTTCTCAACCTTGGCAACTTTAAGATGTGTGGAATTCTGGAAGTTGAAGTCACACATCTTAAAATTGCCACAGTTGAGAAACCCTGGGGGATGGGGGGTGGAGAGAGAGAGAGAGAGAGGGAGGGAGGGAGGGAGGGAGGGAGAGAGAGATGTATGCCCTGGATTGCTGCTTTCATAGAAACCTTGGTAGCCCCACTGAGATAAGATCCCCATAGATCTGAGACAAGGGTTCCTGGTTTGTCTCAATTATATCTATGGTTGTTTCTAGCTCCAAAAGGCTAAGCCGCCATGCTTCTTGGCTGAGGAAGTCAATAAGACCATTAAAATTGATTCCAAAGGAAGTGTCTCAAGGTCTATAGTACAAAGGCAGCTATAGCTGCATGGTCCCATCCAAGGGAAGACAGAAAAAGAGAACAGATGAATCATCTAGCTTGAATCCATTGTACCAATCTACCTCCCCTGTCCAATTCCCGAAACCTCCCTTCTGACTTCAGGAGGTTTTCTCAACTCCAGTAGCCCACCCACACTCTCATCTCAGTACCTGTGTGTGTGTCTATGAGTGTTTCCTTTTTGTTTTCTATTTTTCACTTTCCATTTACTCTTTATTTTAAATCGATTAACTTTCCCCAGCTGAAATTATTCAAATTAGCCATATTTTTCCAGCCCAAAGAAATTACTTGAATATTTTGATTCAGTGTGCTTTATACATGTCAATAAAAACTTCTTTAATAGGAAGGGAGAGTTCTGTGTGTAACAGTTTGGTTCAATTAATTAAACACATGTTGGGACATTGTTTAAAGATCTCTTAGTGAACATGTATTAGAAGATGGTTTAAAATGTGAAGAGGAGGGAAGGCCAGCAGATAGGATGAGAGTTCACTATTGGATTGTAATTGTAATATACTCCCAATGATATTGTTTGGGTTCAAAATGTAAGATCGTGTAAAGAAACATGAATTGAAACTGTCTGTAGCTGCTGAATTATAGTAATCCTTTTAAAAATGTCAGAGCTCACTGACCTGCTAATCTAGCAACTGTGGTAGATCACTTGTCAAACTAGACATGATTCAGTCTATTATAACTTCTTCCCAGGTTCTTTCTCAAGGATTTTAGAAAAGCTTAAATCCTTATCCCTCACAGGGAGGTAGAGAAGGAGAAAGGCAAGATGATATTTTATCCTGCTGAAGCAATTTGGATGCACCACCCTCCTGGGCTTGCGAATTGAACACACATAATTGATTACTTAGAATACCATCCAAGAAAAATATGATCAAGTGGAAAGAGGCAATAAAAAGGTATGTGTTTCATTCAAAATCTGATGTGTGCATATTATAGGAATGTGAGAATGATTCAATTTTTCATTCTTCAAATTATCATAGCAGTTCAGAATGATAGGAATTGTGATATACTGCTTATGCTACTAAGGTATATATTGCCAATTTGCTAATAATGTAATTTGTAGCCTGGAAACAATTGGACTAGAAAGCAATAGATTTATGCTATTTAAATTTTATAATATCGCAAATTATAACATTGTAGCTGGAAGCAATTGAGCTATGGAGTCCTTGGTGCTTTCTGAGATTGGTTGTTTGCTTGCAGACATTTCATTACCCAACTAGGTAACATCATCAGTGCAAGTGAGGGTGGGGTTTGCCCCCTTTTTATATACAGCAGCTTGCCTTGCCAGTATTGGTGAGGGTATGGTTTTCTCCTTGGTAGTTCCTTGATTAGGGTATTGTTTTCTGCTTGTTTGTCTGGTGTTAATCCCTGCTTATCGGGGTGTTGGCTGCTGGAAGGGATGTATTGTGGCTTGTTTCCTTCTTAGCTTTTTATTGTCTCTTTTGAATGGTGTGTAAATGAGGTTTATCTTTGCGTGTCTGTTGATGGCTGATTTATCTGAATGCCAAGCTTCCAGGAATTCCCTAGCATTTTTGGATTTAGCTTGGTCTAGGATGCTTACAGTTTCCCAATTAAAACTATGGTTGAGTCTGTCCATGTGTTGTGAGATTAAGGAGTTCTCACTGTGTCTTCTGACTGCTAATTGATGTTTGTGGATGTGCTCTGCTAGTCTTCTGCCTGTCCTACATAGTGGCTGCTCCAGTCCTTGCACTGTATGTTGTAAATAACTCATTTTTTCTTCTTGGGCTATTGGGTCTTTTGGGTTGCTTAATATGTTTTGGAGAGTTTTAGTTGGTTTATGTGCTACGGTGATGCCATGCGGTTGTAACAGTCTATTGGTAGTTTCTGAGATGTTTCTGATGTATGG
This sequence comes from Candoia aspera, assembly GCF_035149785.1. Classification (NCBI taxonomy): domain Eukaryota; kingdom Metazoa; phylum Chordata; class Lepidosauria; order Squamata; family Candoiidae; genus Candoia; species Candoia aspera. The sequence continues at coordinate 171,720,386 of NC_086153.1, read as the reverse complement.
CAGTGTTATCCTTTTCATAGCTGCTGTTGGTTGTGCTGTAGTGGGTTGAGTGGTCAGGCACTTTTTGATTAAGTTGTGTGTGTATCCATTTTATTGGAAGATGTTGTATAGGTGGTCTGTTTCCTGTTTCTGGTGTTCTGGGTTGCTACAGTGCGTTTGTACTTATCTGAATGTTCTTACATACCTCATCTTGTGGGAGGTTGGATTGTTACTTTGGTAATAGAGTAATAGGTGTGGAATTGCCAGCAGTATCTGCACAATGTGCGTCCAAATGGACAAGATGGCAGATGTGGACATACAGATGAGGTGGAGCTTTGATTGCCAACTTGTGGATTTTGACACCCCCTATGGATGTCCATGGACATTGCTATCATGATAAACCTTCTTCCTACATTATTAGAAAAGGAAGAGGCAGTTCTGCAGTTGAACCTATATATAAACTTAATTGTAAACAATGAACATTCCATATCAGACCACAAAAAATTAGATGGGGTGTGCATAAAATATCTGAGATACCTACATAAGGAGCAAAATAATTGGTTGAGAAATTTGAAATTTTGAACATGATGGATATAATCTTACATTTTATCTAGAGTAGATTCACAAAATTAACAGAACTTAATCCTGTTTTGATTTCTACCATATCCAGAATAAGTGGAGCCCAATAGTTCTGACTTAGAGAGAGAAGATATTGATATTTTGCTCTTGTAAATGCATGGCACAATTCACGCCAAAGTCTAATGCAGGTGGGTGTCAAAAAGCCCTATGGGTCTGTTTAGGCATGCCCAGTTCATTGCTCGTGACTGGCAGGAACTCAGCATAGTCCAAATAGATTCTTGTGTTGTGTTTTTGTGCCTGAATTGTAACCTATGAAGGCATAAGAGATGCTTGCTCTAGGAAGAAGCCATATCTCATACTCCAAGCCCAGGCAAAATGTGATCTTTTCACAGTGTGCTAGGTGTATTACATATGGGAATATTTATAATTACCACAAATCTACTGGTTTGTTTCCTCTTCTGAATATGTCCACTCAACAAATATTCAGGGCTCCTTTGTAGAGTGCAGTTGGAGTAAAATTCAGTAGCTTTGATGCTCAGTGTGCCCCAACATGTATGCCATTTGTTACATTCATATACCAAGACAAGACATGTAAGACAAGACTGTAGCAAGCTGCACCAGATTATCTGGGCATATTTTCAGGGAATCAATCATACATGTGTGGATTGTACTTGGAATTCTGTTGTTGACCAAGCTAATATCAAAATGCTTTCTAGCACCAACATTTTCTATAATTCTTTAAATGTTTACAGTAAATCTCTCAATATGGAGACTGGGAGTCCTAACCGTCTGCTTGCTCTCACATCCTGGTCTCATTCTTCAGAGTGGCCTTGAGTTCAAGCAGTATGTATCAGCCCAGGGTCCAGATTGCTTCACTTCCATGCCTTTGCTTTGGTGGCAATGCCAAGATGGCCTGAAGATGGCAATCAGCACCACCCGCTTCTATGTTGATGTGGAACAGCGTTCAAGTCAGCATGGTTAAGAAAGTCAACCAGTACTAGTGACAAATGAAGACCTTCACACAATGCACCTTTTGTTTTCTATTTTATTGAATTTCATTTATATTAAATTAAAAATATATTTTTGACAGATTCATGTAACAAAAAAGCAGAACAGTTTTCAAATTGTTCAGCTGGGATGATCAGTGTAAGATGAAGTGAAAGCAGGCTGAAGTCTACATTTGCCTTAACAAACAGGTAAAGCTCTACCTTAAAGGACCTTAATAAGGAACTTGAGAGGGAAGTAATCACACCAAGAAAAAGAAAACACTGATTTCTCCCCCAGCTTCCCAAAAAAGAAACAAAAAACCCAGTATGAAAGGGAAATCATACTAAAATATTTAGAATGCCTAGTAATATTAACAAAAATCAGTTGTGTATTTTTAACAGTGCCTATTCCTTCAAAGCTGAAAGATGAAAAAACTAAAAGTTAAAATAACAGTACACCACGCACAATTTGTCATATCCTACTGTGTAAGCAAGTGCAGGAAGTTGAACAAACCACAATAGTGCTAACACAGAATCACACAGAATGTCAAAATGCAGTCAGGATCTGCAAAGAGATCAACCAATAGGGGAGAAATGGGAGGGGGAAGGTGAGAGGGGGGAATCACAGACCATTCACTTATATACAAATCAACCTTAGACAATCATGTTCCAAACAATGATGCCCACAAAGGGAAATAAAAGCTACATTAACCTTATTTACATATGCAACTAGCCATATCTTTAACAAGCTATAAAAATACTATTCACATTTTCAAATTAACATACAGTAGGGTTTTTTTTTCATTTTTGTTTCAAAAAGTCAGCTAACTTTGAATGCATTGTGCCACATGAAATGAAGATGCAAAACTCACAATACAGTTTCATCAGCCTTTCCTGGAAGGGATTCACAAGATTATGGTCTTTTTATTGGCATGTTAAACAACAGTAACCAGAATGTAGGAAATTGCTACATATAAGTTTGCAAGGAGTACAAAATTGCAAATTTTGGAAAATCATAAATGGGAAGTTTAGAAATTCATAAACGTACCACTATTCCTGCCCCACCCCCAGTATCACTCATTACAAAGAAAGCCATAATCCAGTGTTTCTCAAAGCCATACTTTCAAAATATATTGAATAAAAACATTTGGGTGTTTTCATGTTTGTTGCATTAACAATCATAATAATTTGTTTTAACAAGGATAATATGCGGATACTTTTTAAAAAGAATTCAAGAATAAAAAATGGGATTTCAAAAAGGGGGGAAATTGCTTAGAACTACAGATGGTCTCTCTGATTTGGCACTACGTGCACGGCATTTTCAAAGATTTGTTTCCAGCGACTGAAGTGATGAACTCAAAGCTACTTTTAAACCTGAGGGTAATGGCTACCATCCTGAAACAAGCAAGATAGTCATTACAGAGCTATGTTTAAATAAATGCATGGATCTAGAACCCATTTCTACAATGGCAGCCAGATATCCAGGTTTAGAAAGGAAAAGAACGGAATCCTAGATATTTCTGTTTACATATCTGTGTACAGAAAAACATTATAATTTTAGAAAACAAAACATTCAGAATCTCTCTCTCTGCCTGTACTTTTGAATCAAGAAGAAACTGTAGAGGTTTTGAGCTTGATCCATAATTCAGTCATGGCATAATACTTACAGTGTATTGAAGCAAACCTAGTTCCACTGGCAGCCGTAATGGCTACAGCAGAAATCTTCAGAACCTGCTAGATGTCTGAAAAGCTGTTGTGAATATCTAGGCTGCTCCTCCTTCAATTTCTGCACAGTCCAAGCGAACTTCAGATGAACATGTCCACATAAGAAACAGATCTCCATATCCATAGAGCCAGCGATTTCAACAGAAAGCAATCGAAATAAATCCAAGCCATCTGTGAACTAGATTATGAATTTTCTACCTCCACAGTGTCCATTTGTTTCCCTGCATTCAAAGTTAGCTTGTCCTTTGCACAGCTGCTTGTTTTATTATCGACCCATTTAACAGCAGTACCAATTTATGCTACATATTTCGTAGTACCTCACTTCAAAATAACAGATTACATATCTACATTTATAAAATAGCATTCACAGTTTACTACTGTGGGCATTCCCCCAAAAATACTTTAGTCTCTGAAGTGCTTATAGGTCACAACCCAAGCTGACTTTTATGTCAGTGGAGTGGAATTGCTTTTCAATGAAGTTTATTAAATTCATCCCAATGAAAGTGCTTTTCCTTGCAAATACGCCAAAGGTGCATTTCAAGTGGTCTATCTTGCAGTGCATTCAATTATCTTGAATAGTGCCTACCACCTCCTCTTGTACAGTTAGCCTCTTCCTAAGCTGAAGCCCCAGAATCTGATCTGTTGCCCCAGTTTTCTTTTCTTCTGTTTTCCTTATGATCTGCTACAATCAGTGTTTTCTGTTTGTGAATCCACAGCCATGAAATTGTATCTAGTGCAGGACTTTTAAGGAATTTTAAGAATCTGACTGGGGAACGACCTGCCTATCTAGAGCACTTTGACATTGGAGCTTTGGACATGCCTATAGCCTTCCAGGCTGAAGTGGGGAAGATTGTGAGGGAGCAGAGACTTAATGATTTGCAGCGGGCAGGAAATCTTGAACAACCGGTATAGCATAAATCCTGCATGGAAAGACCAGAAGCATATTTGTGATAATGGGGAAGAGATCTGGTTCTCTTCTCTTTTTTTCTCTCTCTCCTGTTTTCAGAAGTCTGTGATTGGGGAGGATTTTTGCAGGAGGGTGGAATTAGAGACTTGATTTCTGTCTCTAAAGTCAGAGATCCCTGAAAATCTGAAAAAGCCTTTGGCTGCTGGCATACCTCATACAGGGAGTCTAGGAATACATCCTAGGATGATTATTAAGTATCAAGTAAAGAAAGACAAGTTTAGAGTTTATGCCCCAAATTAATTTGAACACAATCTGCGAGTGTCTGCAAACCGGTGGCTGTGTCCAGTAAGCATGACTTCTGTCCTAACAGTCAGGAACCACGCTGAGACGAGGAATAGGTCTCTAATGTTTTATTACCGCTACATTAGACAGAAAATCCTAACAAACTGAAGAAGTGTGGGAAAAACCCAGACAGATAAACCCTGAAAGTCAAGGCGGGTCTGATCTGTGTCTCTTTGAATGGCTGCTCAACTCCCCAGTACTACGCATGCGTTTTCCCCCCTGGATAGAGGCCCCCTCCTGCTCACCATCAGTACTCATGACAGCTTCTGAGTGCTGTATGGCCACTTGTTCCTATCGCATGCTTTTCCTATCAAATTATTCTGCTCAAATTTTCTAAAAATCTTCTTACTGAGTCTAATTAATAATGGTTCCCACAATATTCCTGCTAACACAGCTACTCCTGCAACCAACAACCAAGAAACAAAACTTTCACAGCTGTTTTAGTGTAATGCAAACTGACCCCAAATTTGCATAAATATTATACATTCTCCATCAGTTTTCTTAGCAGAGACTTTAGATGAGAACGTAAACAACGCTTGCCTTCTGTAGCTAAAGAAAGTCACCCTTTATGGACAGAATTTGGGAAGAAAACCTCTCTTTTTAATATGAAGTCAACTGCCTTAAGCATCTCAGCCGTTTTGCATACTCAGGCCCCAGGTGATTCAGGTCCATTGTCTGTGTAAGTGCATTTTTTCAGAGGGTGGATGTGGCTGTGCACAATGATTTCAACAACCTTACTCAGCTGCTCCCTACTGCTTCCACAAAGATCAGTAATAATTAGCACTAAATACACAATTGCTCTGTGCAGTATTAGAGGGTTATTCCACAAGGGAATAAATGTATGGAAATCTACCACTTCCTTTTAAGCTGGGTACAAACTTCCTTCAAGCAGGTTGAAGGAAATAAAAGACACCATCTTGCAAAAGTGTCTGTGGGGTATATGTTGGGTATCACAAAAAAGCAGGTGGCAGCTGCAACTGTATGCCAAAACCTCACTCCTTTCTTATGTGCGCCACCTCTGCCAGCTTGCTTGGGAGATTCTTGCCTCTGGCTATGGACGATTGCAGTTTGCATTTTTCTAAGTGGATATGTCACAACTTTGTTTATAGCACCTCTATAAAAGTTTTAGCAAAGCAATTGAGAAAAACAGCCTTCAAACTCTAAATGCTATCACCAGAGCAATGATGCTCTCAATCAACTAAAGGGTTTGATTCGGCTAAGTAACCCTATCTGGTTGAAAGGCTTACAGAGTAGGGACAAGATTTACATTATCTTTATTCACCCTGTAATACCTTTACTTGCTCTCAAATACAGCAAGCTCAAATGCAGTTACAAAACACCAACTGCCCAGGCTTATTAAATGCCAACTATTTCCAACAATATCTGCACCTCACTAAATTAATACCTATTGTAGAAACATGGCAGGCATGCATATTGTTAAAGTGATGCTTGATACCAATAATGTTAAGTGCTAAGACTTTAACAGAAAAAGCTGAATAAAGAAGACTGATTCTGAAGTTTAAAGAAACTCAAGAAATTATAACCTTAAGTTACTGAAAATAAGCCAGGAAATTAAAATATTACAAATATCACAAAGATAATTACAAATGTTACAAAGATAAAAGTGTGGGCAGAAAAAAAAAGACATCACATACCTCAAGGAAATCTTTAAAATCGAAATATTTCCTTGGAAGATGTCTTCTTTTGAAGGGCACTACTACTAACTCTAAGCCCACCTATTTTTCTGCTTAGAAACCAAATTTGCTGCTCAGGTAGAAAGAGAAGAGTATCATATGAAAGTAGAATTTAACAGTATAACTCAGAATAAAGAAATATGTATATAATTAAGGCATAAGGAAAATTAGATTGAAATGAAAGCTTAAGCCAAGATGACAATATCTTCATTCCCAAATTATTCTGTCTTACCAGAACTCTCAACTTCTGCAGTGTGAGAACTTTACAAATGAAAAAGCATGTTGTTTAAACAAGTCAGCTGCTGCTATCATGTGGGGTATTTCACTTTAATTCAGGACTGTCGTTGTCTGTATTGGTTTAGACAATCATGGGGAAGCCAACCTTATACAATATAAGGAATATTATAATCATAGTTATTGTCATATACCAAAGGAAGAAAGTCAGATACAGTAATCAGGTGATACAATGAGCAAAAACTCATAAAAATAAAAAGATAAAAGGAAACCCTAAGGCAAAATTCAAGCCCAACTCTTCCTAATAGCAATTGCAACTGAACAGAATTTAGCTACTTGTAGACATCAGTGGTCAGATCTGCTGATAAAAAAATCACCTTGTCCTCAAAAGGAAAATTGTTTATTAGTTTGGAGTGACAGCATTAAAAAGACAAAGCAGCAACACTGGAAAAACTTTCAAAAATTTCATCCAAACACATACATTCCAGGAATGGAATAGTATTATATATTCTCTCCAACAGAAAGAGAAATGTTAAATCTCGTTGGGATGAAATTCTCTCATGAGGAACAAATACAATATTAAAAAATAATAATTCGATATAGAGAAGATTCTGTACAATAGGTCTCCATTGTAATGGTTTTGAGGCCTTCAGTCTGTCTCTCTATTGGTCCAAACTATATTGGCCTCTACTGAAGCTTTCTCAAGACCAAGCATAATCAAAGATTAAACTGAAATACCACAAAAGGCTAGATCTTTGGCTTTACCATTTTGATGGGCAAATCTATCAACAGAGAGCAATGTTATAATAATTAGATGATGATGATAACACTTTCTTCCCTGGAGCATATGACTTTCAAGAGTTGGAACATATGCCACAGCACCCAGTATTCAAATAATAATTGTTGCATGTTTTTGCTGCCTGAAGCAAACATCAATTACTTAATGCTTTTGGAAGGTTCTACAAAAATATTAATTATGGAAGACTATGATAAGGTGTTGCTAGCTACCATAACTCTTTGATAAATTGATCGAGATTTGTTTCTATAACTTCTACCATTACAGAATATGTGCTATAAAGCAGCTGGCACAGCTGACTAACAAAGGAACCTCAGTTCTGAAGATAAACCCTCTTCAGTGATTCAGAAGGCAACAGCTTCCTTTACCCTTGTACTCTTTTGTTTTGCATGGCCCCAGCAAATTAATCCTATTCAGTACCTTGGTATTTAAATGAACAAGAGGCTGGATATTAAAACAAGGAATGTTTTTAAAGGAAATGGAGATTAAGTTGCACTAAAAATCTGTATTAATTTTCTAGAACAGATCAGATTGCAGTGGCTGGCAATGCTCCTTGCCAAAGGACTAGATGCTGCAAATGGGGGGACGACTGAAGTTGACTTTTTCCAATCATAAGTACATGCTGGTGGTAGTGCTGTTTCTAAGCAGAGGACAGGTCTGGATTTACACATACAGAGGAAATTATCTGTATCTTCTTTTACTGCGAGTCAGTGGGTTTTTTAATGCAGAAAATTACAGCATATAACTAGGCTTCCATTTTTATTTTGCAACAGGATGCTCCAGTGCTCTAAGGGATCTTTACAATCTGTTCTAGTGCAAAGGAAGTATTCGGTTTCAAACACGATGCAGTATGCATATGATTCCACACAGACTCCTTTTGGGATCAAAAATGATATTCCCATCAATTGTATTTGACTCACAATGGTATCTCATGATGGCTGAGAGTCCATGTTGTCTGTGAATGAAAGCTTTTGTTCCTTTTTATTGGCTGTAGAATGGCTCTGATGTGTGTCAGCTCAGTTCAGTTCCATAGGACTTTAGGTACCCAAAAGTTATTACTCTACCTTTCTATCTGAGGAAACACTTTTCTCTCCAACTAGCTTGATAAGGATTCCTATAACAGCAGTTCTAAAACCTTTAATCCAGGATATTGAATATAAAAGGACAAGTATCAGGAGTAGGGTTAGTGCTCCCCTAGGTACCCTTGCTTGTGAAATGTTCCAGTCATTATCCAGTTTTGGGATTGTCTCTGTTTGATTCACAGAATGGTATTCATATATTTGCCCCCATAATCTATGGCTATACAGTTACAATATACTTGTGGGATTTCTCCCTCCATCAGTGGTAGAAAACCTTTCTGAAGCAGTAAGCAGCTTTGCAAGCACCAAATAGTGCACGCTGACAGAATGGATGGCATGAAAAAGAAGGGGAAGATTTAACCGTTGCTTTCAGTTAGAGTTTTCTAGCAGAATACATCAGACAAGCTGGGTTAGACCAAAGGTCCTCTTAGTTTACTGTCCTGTTGCAAGAACGGCTGGGCAGTTGCTGAATTTGTCTAATCATCTTTACATCATTCTTTGCAACCTCCAGTGATTAGTAAGCTAAGCCCCCTCAAGTCAACGAATAGTTGAATTGTAGCTAAGAACCACCATAGCCTTTACTTTGGGGTATTTCTGCATTACTGACATTTCCACTTGTTAACTGAAGGCGACTTGCCATTGCCTTTCCTGCTCTCAGCACCAACATGCAGGGAACTTGCTGAGGTACCCATGAGCCAATCATGTCCCCTCTAGCTGACCAACAGGAAAGCACAGAAAATGCCATTCTACAAGTGACCCACTTCTTTAGCTATTGCAGATCCTACAGCAGGGTTTCTCAACCAGGGTTCCATGGAACCCTAGGGTACTGCAAGAGGTCACTAGGGGTTCCCTGGGAGATCATGATTTATTTAAAAAAATATTTCAAATTCAGACTACTTCACATTAAAGAGTTAACTTTCATTATTTTTAGTTTAAGAGCACTGTTAATGCAAATATAGAGGCCTACACATGAAACGAATATAATAATTTTGTAACTTCTGGTCTATATTTGAGCCTGAATGTGCAGGGCTTCCCTGAGGCCTGGAAAATATTTCAAGAGTTCCTCCAGGGTCAAAAGGTTGAGAAAGGCTGTCCTAGAGGAAGAAAAATCCTCTTACTTCTGCTCAATGCAGAAAGAATAGATAATTGTGCTAGCTCCCAGCCCACTAACCTTGTTTGCAGTGCATTTGGTGTGCACTTGTGCAGTCATTTGTGAACATATAAGAACTTTTGGCACAAGGAAAAATGTCCTGGCAGTGAAGCTGCCTTGTTTCATTCATTCGGTCCCCACTGGCTGCTGCAAGGTAGACTTAACACTCTGACAGAAGGTTTTCAACTGGGGGCTTCCTTCTCAGAGGCTCAGGGTCTCATTCCTGGAGCCTGAAGGATGCATTTGGAGGTTGCTGCTGCCAAAGCAAGGGAAGACTGCTCACAGTGTGGCTGACTTACACTGCTCGTTCTTCCTTCCAGAGGAGATCTTTGCTGGCAATGCAACAGAAGGCGAGATACGGCTGCTGGTGCTGGGTGCGGCATGTCTATGTTGTTAACAGGAGCTAGGAGGAAGTGGATGAAACAGGAGTTCCTTCCAATGAGAAAACAGGATTCCCAGAACAGCAATTAAAGCCAGCTTCAGTGAAGTTTCAGGTGCTTGAGCTATCAAAATACTGTCTCAAGTCTCAAAAAAACCTGATGTCATGAGATCAAACAAGTTGGACACCAATCCTCAACCAGCAGGAAGTTGTGGTATGGTGGACTTTCTTATTAGCATTATGCACTAACTGCATGCCCCACATGGCAAATGAAAATAATGTAAATTACATGAATAGCTTTCACTGAGACATTTGTGGCTATTAATCCTGGCCAGTAGTACATTGGGTTCACTGTTCACTTGATTCTTTTTCTACTGTCATTTAGAATATTAGTTTTTATAGCTTGGACAATACTTTAAAAGACCATTATAAAAAAAACAGTTTCACAGCTACAGTGAGAGTTTGAATTAACCATTTGCTGGAAAAACTCCATTTTTATGCTGTCTTTCTGATTCAAGTAATTTCATTCAGCAGGAAGAAAAACAATAATTCTAAAATTTAACTTCTATTATTATGCAGTCCAATATTTTACATGAGGAAATAAAGCTAGTATGATGAAGTTGGGGTTCAGTCTGCCTAGTCTTTATGATGAAGCAGAGAAACATCCACTAACATTGGTCCAATGTTCTGATTACAGCATGGAATAATTTGCAATATAATTGGTTTGATTTATTTACTTAATTTTGAATTTTTAAAATTTCGACCTCATGACTGTGGGATTGCTTAAAAGAAACTGTATATAATGAGCTGCATTTGCATGACATGTAGCAGGAAAGGATTATGTTCCATTCAAAAAGCTACCCATTCATAAAAACCTGTCTAAATAATAGAGGTCCTGTATTGCAATGGAAGACAAGTTGGTTCTAGGTCTGGCTCTGCAACTCCATTACTATAATGCCTACAATCAAATCCAGTTCTTGTGAACTTCACTGGAGCCAGGCAAAGCAGGGTTGCAGTAGAATAAGGAGTCTGATCTGACCCTCCTAAAATCAAGAGAGATGGAACGTATAAAGGAAACTCTTAAGGACTTGTAGGCAGGAGACACAAATGTGCCAGTTACTGGCTAGTTCTTTGGAAAACTAGAAGTGTCAGAGTTTCATGGCTCCTGCTGGCAAGTTCTGTACATGGGTAGGAGGGAGTGATAACTATTGAGAAGCATGGGAGCTGCTGCTGATTGTAGGATTTCACAGCCTAAGAACCTGGAAGAATCAGTGATTTAGGCATCTGGACTACAACATATGTAGGTCACACACTTGATCCCATACTGTGCCTTTCAGCCAATAAATAATATACATATTGTCTATGGGGCTCTGGCAGATTATAAATGTAAGTCAGGCAACTAGAAGACACAAACTCTTTAAATGAAGGCAGCTACAGAAGATAAAGCAATTATTTTCAAGCTATTCCTGATTTTTAAGACTACTTATACTATTTTCTCTTTTAAAATAAAAGCATATCCATAACTTACATTTTAACAACTTTTCCTTCTTCAGTACTTGCATCAAAAGCAAACTCATTGTCCTGGAAGGATCATGTTAACTATTAAAGTTTTAAGGAAGAATTAGAAGGCTGCAGTAGTATTACATTTTTCAAATCAAGGTTTGAAGCTAGGCATGGATGCCTACAAGGGGTACAGCATGTGATGGAATGTGTGTTGTGACATTCTGATGCAAACTCCACCCTAATGTTGTTGTGTATAACACTGCAATGTGCGTGGAAAGAATGGAGGTTGCATCATGTTACCATAATGCTTGTTTGTCATTTTGGCATCATCATAATTAGGAATGGAGGCCCACAGAGCTACGATTTTGTTTGCCTAACTGAAAAACTGGCCCTCTTCAACATAGACTCCATCTCTTTTCATATTAAGTAGGAAGAAGAAAAAAGGGGGAACAATCAAGTGCACACTTAAGCAGAGGAATTGTTGACTGTTTCATAATTTTTCTATGGATAGCTGCAGAATATGTGGAGCTCAGTTTGAGAATTTGGGCGCTAAGGGTATCCAACAAGCTGCACCCTGTTATCTGAAGAAAAGTAAATGGCTTATTTTAAGAAAAATAGATTTCCTTATACTTAGAAAGCTTATTTTGGGAGCAGAAGTTCAAATTGTCATCAACATCTGAGTTTGCTCATTTTAGAATACCAAAAAGCAACTATTCTAGGTTGATTATGGAAAGAACGATTAGGTTTTATATTATGAGTTTTCCAAATTTGCATTGTACAAAGGATTTGGGGTTGGAAGATTTCATGGTTTGGTTCTTTCTTGCCTGACCTACTTGCTAGGTCCTTGTGCTCACAGTTATAGGTGTCATAGGTTACAGTTGGTTCTGTAACATCTGCCATGGATACTTGCTGTGTGTGCCATGCGGAGTCCTGCCTTGATCCTCAGTAAAATCATTCTGTTGCTGCTGATATCCATGTAAGATATGTGTTTTGTTCTTTGTGGAATACTGAGAGGAGGAGGAGGACATGGCATTATACAGCATACTGAATGAACGAATGAATAATGACCTGTTATTTAAGAGTATCAGCTTTTATATCCATCAGCTTTTAGTATGGAAGCCCAAAGGCTACCTCTTGCAAGGGTTTCTGAACATGCTTCTTTACATTTCTGAAGACGATCCTAGTCTTGTTGCACTCCTTAAACTGTGTCCATTCAAAGGGTTAAGTACAAAGATTATTTCTACATTGATTCTCTGTTCTTCTACCTTTATTCTCTGCCTTGCAATTAATAAATAGCAGATTGCATACACTAAGATAATTGATTTCTCCTAAAACTGCATTCCAAATATATTAAGATAAGAGGATAAAGGTGGGTTTTTTCCTCTTCGTGTGCCTTTCAATGCTACAATTTCATTCTAAATAATAATAATAATAATAATAATAATAATAATAATAATAATAATAATAATTCCAGCAATGAAAGGAACTAACTATTTTTCTCTAAATCAGCATGTAAAAGCCAAAGGTAAAAAAATAAATGGTTAAAGGCTGGGAGATTACTTACAGATTCGACTGAGAATGTAACAGCCATAAGCACCCTTAATTTGTTTAAACTCTTGTGTAGTGTTTCTTCTTTGTGCTAGAGCAAAAATTCTCAATAACAGTCTCACATTAGTCTTTACTGGTGAGCTCAAGTCAATCCTGTGTGCCTTCCTCCCTTCACCTCTGTGGTTCCCTTCATATGTGCTCCATTTCCTGTAAGAGCCAACATCCAAGGTTGGTACTTCAATATTATTCCTGTGAGTAGTTGCACTGGTGAATGAAGTTCCAAAGGTTTGATTTTCACGTTGTTTTGGCAATTCCAGAGTCATCTTTCATATATAGATATAGTATATATATTTATATTATTATTCATTTTACAATTTAAATTATTTTATTTTGCTGGTCACTTCCATATTGCTTCATTCAGATTCCAGAATACAGTTCAGAATAAGGAGAAAATAAAAGAGAATGAAAAAGAAAAGTTTAAGTGCAAACTAATTTTCCAGTGATTTCCCAAGTGTGTTTTACCTGTCTATTACTTTTTTTTTTCCATTTTCCCTCCTGACCCTGCCTTAAAATAAAGTGTTTAAAAATCCAGTGTTACTCTTCCTTCTAGTGTTATATAATGCTGTCAGCTTTAGCTGATAAAGAAATGGAGGGGAGAATTATTACATGTTGTGTTCAATGTGTATAAAACATGAACAGGAGGCTCTGTTTATATAAATCTTCATCGGCATTGTGCCTTCAAAAAAAAAACAAGCTATTTTGTTTCCCTACATATATTTTAAATCTGTGTCCTGATACAATTTTTGACTTGAAGCCAGGTCTCTGCCTTGGAAAAGAGCTCACAACTGCGGAAGTAGAGAGAGGAGCTGGCCAGAAGCAAGCTGGATTAGCCATTTTGATTAGGGGGTCGAATAAAAAAAGGTTAAAGAAATTGGCCTCTCAATCTCAGTCATTAGGTCATCGCTTATGGTATAAAAATTGTCTTTTTCTACCCTCCTTCTTGAAATCGCCCTGCTTCTGCAGGGATGCTTCGGCGGCTCTGGTGCTTCCTGCTGACAGAAACTGCCATGGGGCAACTCTCTCTGCAGCCCTAGAGCTGGACCCCTATACAGAACACCCGCCTGGCAGCAGGCAACCATGCCACGGGATCTTGGTTGGTCTGACCTTTTCTTCCTTGGGGGGCTTGGAAAGGGAGAAAAGCCAAACTGTTTTCCTTTTGCTTCTTCCTAAATTCCTGGAACCACTGACTGAAATGAGTCCCTTCTCTTTGCAGACATTGAACAGAGGGAAGATTGGGCAAGAGAAAGTAAGAAAAGTGGGGAGGAGAAAAGAGGGGAAGAAGAAGGAGAGTGCTGGTATGGATTCCCCACGTCTCCCTGGGATTACACTACGGTGTTTCGGTGTCTGTAGGGCGGGGGGGGCAGCATCATGCCAGGCTTCAGGGAGAACTCTGAGAGGTATTCAGGATTCTCAGCCACAATGGGCCGGATCCTTCCATTTTGTTTGTAAAAATATTTTGTGCTGTATTCCTGCAGGTAGTCCGGATGCTGTAGGGTACTTCGTGGAGGCAGGCTGTGATTCCAGTAACCTGGATTATCAAAGGCCTTCTTGGGCTTTTCTGGCAATGGAAGCCCATTTTTCTTCAGGTACTCTGCATTCTCAAGGGTGCTTGCAAAGGTGTTGAGGTACAAGGGCTCATTCACATATTCATCCTCGGCTTTGGGCTGCCCAGTTTGGCTGTGGTGATAATCTGGGTTGTCCAGTGCTTGAAGGTCGCCATTCTTCCACCGAGAAACAAATGGGTTCTCCTCCACTGGATTCAGGTGATCTAGAAAAGAGGAAAGAGATCTTAACTGAAAGTAAAATAACAATTTCTACTACCACGTGTCCAGTAAGGAAACATAACATTAGTGTATAGATTTGGGGAAATGGCTTGTAAAAATATATATAAAAGGAAAAATACATACAAAAATGCATATCTAAGTGGAAAGGCATACAAAACTCCATACATTTGAAACACACATTTGGAAGCACTTATGGACGTGACTAAAATGAATTTAAGGGTAGGAACTGAGCCCAAATGAAATGGACAAATTACCCATCTCTGTCAGCCTGTTCATACTGCAAGTTTCCTAATGGAGGCATTTCTCTGAGATCTTTTCTCTTTTGGGGTTAAAAACGTCTCTGATCAAGCACTGCAGCTCTGGAATATTCTGCTCCTTCTAGCACCTAGCATTTTTGGCACATGTTTTATCTCATGCTCTGCAGTGTTGCATTATTGTATGACTCTATTTTTTTATATTTATATTTAGTGTAGTACATCTTCACAACCAAAAAGTGCCTTCTTGATAACTCGACTTTCAACTGAGATAAACTGTCACTTTTCATGTAGGTGAAGATAAGCTGCTCATTAGGAATAGGTAAAAACAGAATCAAGGAATTGGGTTATTATTTGGTCTGCAGAAACTTGCAATTTGGCTTCAGGAAAATCTATATATTTTATCAACTTTGAATCAGAAGACAAGTAAGGTTGGGCAACTTCTCAATTTCTTTTGCAGCATCATGGAATATTTCTGCTGGAAAAAAAGGCTAAGAAGTATTTTAATTATTATGCCCTTATGCTATGGTACAGTTTTTAAAACAAGGTTCACCCAACCTTACCCATAGGGTAGCTCAAAACTGGCACCCCGTGGATGCTAGACTGTAAGACTGCACGCTCATTTTCAAGTGAACTGAGCTCAGTCTACTGACAGCTTTCCACACATGCCCCAAATATACTGGAATCAGTAATGCCAAAAATGTTTCTTTACATTGCCTTACTAACTCTTAAGGAAACAAAACAATTGCATCCAAAATGCTAACTAGCATACTATGGGGATGATAAAAAGGGATTTTTAAAAATATACAAGACTGAGAGAAAATAATAGTTATTGACCTAATGCTTAATTGATTCATTCTTGGACATCAATGCTGATCTAAACAACATAGAAAAGATCAACATACCGAAAACATCTTGCTTTTTAAAACCTTCTTTGTATTTCAGCATTTAACAATAAACATACAGATTAAACTGAAAACAAAAAGAGAAGACGTGCAAGGAAGCCAAGTCATTCTTGTGGAGTTCCATAAAAGTGGGGAGTGGGGAGAGAGCGGTCTGGTATTTTAGCTCTGGTCGCTTGAGCTGACTGATTTTTCAGATTCGTTGCTGTTCTCTGTGAAGCAGGGCATTTCATAAAAGCCCATGGACTGCAGGATGAGCGATATTGATTTTAATTATTTACAGTGCCAAATGTTGAAGCTTGACCAAACAGGATCACCTCTTCCTGGAAAGAGGCAATGAATATAACAGGGATGTGCTATTCATTTTCTTCTCCATATTATATGGCTGAGTACATTAATGGCAGCTGGAAACAAGTGATGCATTTCTTCCTTGCCAAATGATCACGCTGTTCAGTTGGACCATGGGAAAAACAAAAACCCTTTACTGAAAGTAACCTAGCTAAGCTTACAGTGTCACTGATAAGTAGAGCCTCCTCTCAATGCCACAAATAAGAGTATGACGTCCTACAAACTTTTCCATCTAACTTTAAAAGCCTACGTAGAGAAACAAGATTCTTTTTCTAGGAGTCTGTTATGCTAGTTGCAGGAGCCAAGCACGTAGGTGTACCCTTTAGCTTCACAGGTTGCATTGGTCTGACCAATGCAGAGAGTAATTCAAACAACCCAGTACTAAACAAGAACCATGTGAACATGCATTAGGTCACAAAAAGTGTATTTTCCCACTTCCTAAGTCTTCCCAGGTGATGCCGCTGCACCAAGGGGACCCAGAGCATGCCCACCCTGTGAGATCTGGTAGGAGGGACATAAACCACTTGGGATAAGTAGTCCCACAAGGAACCTGGCCCGATGCCCTGTAGGGCTTTAAAGGTGACAAACATCTTGTTGGTGTTTTTTTTTTCCCTGTATGCTTGGTTGCATACAGAAAAATGTATGAACGGGTGAACTGGCATACGAAGGCACGTTTGGCCCAAACCTCACCTATGGCTCTTTGGACAGAAAAGATGACACCTCCCTGCCTTGCAATGGTCTTTCATCCTAATAAATCTTACCGGGTTGTAATGGGATAAAGCTGTAACTTAGCAGATCAGCTTGGAGGAAGGCATGGGATAAAGGTATGAAAGCTGGCTGACATCAGCCATTCTTTTCCAGGGTTCATTTTATCTGTATACACATCCAACCAGAATAGGTTCTGAGCAGTGATCATGGAATCTTTTCCAAACTGGGGGGAAAATGGTTATTGCTATGTGAGAGAGATACCTGTTTTGCCCTTTTCTGGCATTGGAGTCATGTACCCCTCTTCATCCAGCTCAGTTCTTGGCCCTCGCTCTGGGATAAAAACAGTTGGGTCAGCGCTGTACCTCTGAGTGATACTGTCATCTTGTGAAAGACTTGCCACTTGTTTCCGCAAAGTGCCATTGCAGCAAGTGTCATCACAGATCTCAGCAGCTCCTTGCCTGATGGGAGCTTCTGGAGCTAGGCCTGGTATGGCAGTTCGGTATGGCAAGGGAACTCCTTGTTCTGTAGACAAACTTCCATCTCTGTAGATAAACTGATTCTATAAGAAACAAAGAACACTGTGTGAAAAACTACAGAATTAATGTTACAGCTTAGTTAGTTTCATGCATGTAAGTTTTTCAATTATGTGCTCAACAGATACCTTTTCTATGCAGGATTTTTGTTCTTAGCATGTTGTTTTCAGTACCTGTTCAAGTCAACATTACACAGATTTTTAGTTTTGTTGTTTGATTCCATAAGCATTGGCTAAAGGAACTGAGTGGATTCCAAATGCATAGGCTTGCTTTACTGCTGGATTCAACTTAAATTACATTGGCTTAAAATAATTTAAGACGCTTAGTTTATGCTTTTCAAATATTATACCTCAAGAACTGAAACTTAGTTCATTTTGCCTGGATTTCAGATTACCGTACAGATCATCTGCTAACCCAAAGAGCCTACCCCTAATCCATCAATATTTTATCTACAACTGCCAAATCTTAAGTCAACATTAAATATAAATAAATCAGGATCAGATTCAATTTAATGCCTTTCCAAAGTCTGATGATCTCAGTATGTTTTATATATATATATATACACACACACACACACACACACATACATACATACATACACACTTAATATTTCAATATATTGCCTTCTATGCACAACCACACTTCTAGGGTCAGCAGCATGCAAGTCTCCTCTCACCCTCCAAAACATGGTCTGAGAAATTGTGCTACTTTTATTCCCGCCAATTCATTTTGCATTTCCTAGAATTTCTCAGATGCTTCTGCCAAGCTAAACCTCAAAATTTCACATAACACAAAATGTCATGGAAAGGACACTAGATGGCCTGCAGAAAGATTCCTTCGGTGACCTCTACAACAGAGAGATGTGGGCTCTGGCCACCCTACTTGGAGATCTGGGGAGAGAGGGGAAACTACTGCTGGCAGGAGGGGTTTGGAAGCAGAGTACAAGTGACTTTAGAGCAAGAGACACTCATATGTCACCCAGATGCCTGTGCCTTTCAATCTGAACTGGTATAACAATACTGTATAGAGTCGCGAAACCAGCGTCCCCCCAAAGGGTCAGACATGACTCGGTGCTTGCACAGGGGACCTTTCACCTTTCACCATAGAGTTGGTATCATTTTGTATCAAGAAGTTCATCCACCACTATGTATCTCCCTTACTGGACAGTTCCCTGGATACACATATACCTGTTATAAATATTAGTCACTGAGAATCAATTTGCTTCCTATTAAATGATCAGATCTTTCCTACGTGAAAGCATTTTTATACGTGCATCCAAATTTTGCTTTAAACAAAACTCTGGGACAAAACCGGGGGCAAAAACATTCTAGTCCTTTCCCCCCTCTTTGAATTATTTCATTAGTTTTAGCAACAATAATTATAATATTATAATTGTATAATAGTAGGCTGATCCAGTTATATGTATTTCTACTTAACTAGATATCACTGGACTGGTCTGAATTATGAAGAATGCAAGAATGGCACAGAGACAAGACGGTAGAGGCTCATGGTTGTCAGTCTCATAATAATAATAATAATAATAATAATAATAATAATAATAATAATAATAATGGGAGTGAAATTATGTATGCCAGTTCTTGAGCTGATATGCATTTCTCCTTATTGCAGGAGCAGGACTAAACAGTGAGAGGGTTTGGAAACATTTGTAGATCATAAAATCTCTCCCAGTCCTCCCTGAGAAAGGACTTGATCTGTACCACGTGGCACTGGAGTGCTGATGTCAGCAGGCAGGCACTCCAGAGGTCCCTGTAGGGCCTGGGAGAGGGGAATATTTGGGATTAGACTGCCCCCTGTGAGAGCAGACCTCTTCCTCTCTTCTTTAAGAGGAGGTCTGAACTATTCAATGGACTCCAAGGTATCTTCCTTGTCACCATAAGATTATTGTTTAGAGTACAGCATTCAGCATCATTATTTAAAAAATATAATGGAACAAGTATTTCCCTATATTGTTCCAAGAATGAACTTTATTGACTTGGTTGGTATTTTTCATAAAATAAGAGGAAAGGAGAATGTTCTGACATGGTGTGAATTTCTCGACAGGCTAATAATCAGTTCTTCTTGTTGGAATCAGTAGAAATTTTCAGAGCTAATCTTCTTTAGATATAATTAATTTTCATTCAGGAACCTTCAGAACTGCACTTTCTGTGGATATGGATGTGTATGTATTGTTTTTTGAATCCATATAAACATATTAAAATTATTATTTCCTTTCAGGTTTTATTTTTATATTTGCCTTCAACCTATAGGAACTCCACAGTTCTTCTGAATTTAAATGTGACATTTTTGGTTGTTGTTTATTAGATTTTTGTTTTGTTAGGTTTACCAGGTATCACAAAAGCTAGTTGTCTCTCCAGTTCTATTATCTGGTCCCTTCTTTTCAGGGAAGATTTAAACTTATGAAGGTGCCTTTAATACACAAAGCCATTCCAGTATCATAAAATCAACCTGAACTAGAACAGGCACACCCATCCCAGCTTCATAAAATATGCAGACCAAAGTTAACAGTCTGAATCTGCCAAAATCTTTTAGAGTCAAGAGTGACCTTACAATCTTTTAGTGCTCCCTTATCTTTAGGTTGTAACCGAACAATGTCCAGAGAACACTGTCCAACAAAATAAAGTAAGAACTTATTCTAAGGCAGATACTAATCACCAGTAACCTCTTATTCTTAGGATTTTCTGGTTACTGAAACTTGTGTTATTCAGCTGGACTCAGCAACAAAACATGATCAGCTTTCACCTACCCTTGGGGAGCAAGAGAGGAGATGGGATGGTAGAATTCATGAAGAGAAGAGAAAGAAGAAGGTAGGATACATTTAAAAAGAAACAAATCTTAAAGGATGAAGGTTGATTGTTAAATACTTACTCCTGACATAGGGGTGTAGGCAGGAGGAGGGCTGTGTCCAATTTCACTCTAATAAGAAAGAAAAATGGAATGACCAATATAGTAAGAGGTTACATGGATGAAAATAAGTCATATGAATTCTGTGAATTGGTGGAAAAACCATGCACAAATTAGAGAGATTTATTCAAACACCAGCCAAATTCATACCTTCTTGCTCAGCACATCTCCAAAGGCAGTTTTGTGTGAGCTCAAGGTGTGGAGGATTTGACTGTAGAATGATTAAGAAAAGTCTGAAAAGAGGTGTAGGATTTTATTTTTTTTTTTGCACAAGAGAATGATAAGCATGCAGCAGGTCAGCTATCCCTCTAAAATCAAGACTCAGATGGGATGCACTACTATTACTCACCTGGTCTAAAAGGAAGGGAAAGGATATGCTGCTTAACAATGAAGAAACAAAGGGATTTCACTGGGAGAATACCATAATCACACAATGATCATTTTCTATAGTCTCTACGGCAGGTTTTCAATGACTGAAAAATTAACATGCTCACAGCCCAGTAATACAGAAGGGTAAGTCTCCATTGCCTGATGCTGCTTCTCTTTCTAGGTTTTTATCCCAGTAATGTTCTTCAGGATATCTAGCAATAGATGCAGAGTTTTGTTTCTCTGATCCCTCCCACGCAAATATCAGTATCATGACCGAGGTACTGTATGCGTGCTTCTTTGCAAAAAGGGTTTGGAAAGCAGTATGATTTGCATAGACACAGCATGGCATGAGTCCATTTTGGCTTTTCCAGCTCTCTTTCTGGCATGGAGTTTTGTTTTTGCTGTAGACTCTATTTAGAATTGGGATTTAGCTGCAAGTGGCATAGAGGATTAAAGAGAACTCTAACATTAATACCTGTCAACACCTATTTAGATACAATGAAATGACCACTTGGTTTGCACTCATCATTTAGCAATTTTCATTTTACTCTTGGGCATCTCCCTCTTCCTTGCCGCTTGCTTGCATGTTTTTCCTACAGTGCTACAAAGAAATGGGACCATGGTAGTTCTGTGTGCTTAGATATGGAACTACTTATATAGAAAAGAAGCTGTAGTATTTTAAAAACAAAGGGATACATGAATAAGAAATATTATGCCACTAAAACTTGAAACTGTATGTCAAATCTAGCCTATTCAAAATCTTGAATTATGTCAGTTAGATTAGGGAGTCAACAGCTTGGGAGGTTTGGCTGTGATGCAGTCTGATGAAGCTTGTATTTTTAGAAAAGTTGAAAAGAAAAGACAAGACAAGACACGACTAGACTATACTAGACTATAAAAAACCTTTGATCACCTCAATTTATGGTGAGTATAAATACATTATTATTCAAGGTCTCAATTCAGAGAAATGTTGCCTGAACTTTATGCTAGATTGCTACCTTGGAGAAAAAATGTTTGGTTAGGATGAGCTCAATTTGCCAAGCAGCAGTGAATAGTGAAGCACTTCCACTTGGCCTCCAGCTTAGCTTTGGATATTCTCTCGCACACTCCTTCCTTCTTAGCTAAGCTCATATACCAGAACTGTATTCTTCATTTGTGCATTCATTTTAAAACAGGATAACAACAAATGATGTACAAAATGAAAGCTCTATCACACCCCTAATGATATTTTTTATACATGATTGAGGCAGTTCAATATTTAAGTATACAGAACTGTCACCATCACACCTAGTTCATCTCTCAGATCATGACATTTCTGGATGGAAACACACTATATGTGTTAGTCTCACAGCTTCACTTCTTGATAACATATCTGTATAAAATGAATGACAGTAATACTATATACCTACCAACAGTATTGTTGAGGATGTACTGCAGTATGGTCTACGTATTTTTATGAATTATATTATTAGAATTAATACAGAAAGATACTAAGAAAATACAGAACTAAGCCATTATTTTGCAAGGACTTATAAAAAGTATAAAGGATGCATCTCAAGATCTTTTCCAATCCATTAATAAACAATCTGCACAATACATCAAAGTTACCCACACAGTGAAATTTTTGACAGTCTTATAAAGTACAGAGTTGCTTCAGGGACATTTAATTTCATACATTCATCAGGAAGTCCGTTGTTTGTTAACTGTCCCTAGAGAATGTGATACTAGTAAAGCATTGGACTTCACTGAAAAACTTTCAGGAGTATAGGAAACTGCACTGAGTGACACATTTAATGTAATGATAATGGGGAACCAATTCAGCCTTGCAGGAGGAGAACTCATAGAAATATAATATCTCAGGCTATATGAACTCATAGAAATATAATATCTAAGGCTATATGAATACAGTCCTATGTCAAATTGACATGGAAGTGTATTCATATAGTCTTAGATATTATATTTCTATGAGTTCATATAGCCTGAGATATTATATTTCTATGAGTTCTCCTCCTGCAAGGCTGAATTGGTTCCCCATTATCATCCAAAAGGGCCCTCTGCATAGAGCTGCTAAATAAGAGAGATGGCTAGATTTTCAGCCTTTTGACAGACATGCTATTTAATGTTTCCAAAATATCCATATAGCCTCAAATACTATCAAAAACAAAATACTAAGCAAGACTCTCAATATTTTGTTTGGCACTTAAGTAGTTTTATGCTTATTTTTTGGCACAGAGTGGTCATATAATGATAAAAGTACCATTATGCCCATGTGATGGTTACCAACTGGCTTCCAGGTGCTAGTTGTTACCTATAAAGCCCTTCATGGCATAGGGCTTGGTTATTTGAGGGATGACCAGTCACCAGTTGTTTCTGTCCATCTGGTGAGACTGGGCAGAGTAGACACACTCTGAGTCCATCAATTAAGCAGTGTTATCTAGTGGGACCCAAGAAGCAAGCCTTCTCTGCTGCAGTGCATGCCCTCTGGAATATCCCCCCCCCCCAAGATCTGGATGACTCCCACCATAGGTGACACCATGATGACATTCACGAAGCTACTGAAGATGTGACTATTCTTCCAGGCCTTGGGGACAGGTGATGTTGAGCCCCTGTTGGATGGGGTTTGTTAGTATGTCTGTCTTTAGGCCACTCATGAATTGTTTACTTTTGGAGTATTAGTCTTACTTTTTAAACTATAATCGCCCCAGAGTTGGGTGCCCTCAAAATCGATGAAATAAATAGTCACAATCCCAACCCCCACCCCACAAAAAAGAAAAAAAGAAGCTAGGAACAGCTGAAGTGCTGATTAGCTGAAATGCAAATGCAACATAATTGTTTTTTAAATATCTTTAAATTGCTTTCTAATTACATAGCAATGTCGTAATTTTGGAAGCTTCAAAAATACCTTTTTGTTTTTAAGATGCAAACCAGATTCCTTCCATCTGCCCTCACTTTACTGATGACGTGTGCATTTTTCATTGGTTGGAAAATGATATATTAGCAGAAAGCAACACAGAAAAAAATCCATCAAATGTTATTTATATATAAATAAGAGAAAATTGAAGCTCCAGACTGAGGCAATAGATTGAAATAAATTCTTGAGTCTTGAATTATTATTATATCTACGTTTTGGAAGGACTAAAAACTAAGAAATGTGTGTGCATCCATTCCTGTGGGCATGTGTGAAGCAGTATATGAGTTAACAAATTACTGAAAACAGAGTTCTTTCATTGTCTGGCACAGCTGGTGGTGAAGGAATTTTTTTAAAGGAGCAAAGTGAAAGATCTGTCAAATCACTACTAAAAGTGTTTTACCATCCACTCAGTTTTGCTTGGTTTAGGGACCAGATTTAGGGACTAGATTTAGTTTGCTTTCCTCATTCTCCTATTATTATCACCAAAGCAATTATTTCCATAATCCTATTATAAAGTACATTATAAAGTACTACAATTTATCTGTGTTTTACAAAGTTCACAAAACAGCATTGTCACTATGCACAGCCTTAATATTTAATCAGCAGCAACTCTGGGGGCAGATATGACACAACTACAGATTTCCATTATATGAAATTATATGAACATGTTATTTCTTCTTCACTCTACTAAACCAAAGTTTAAGTGCAACTTGAAATCATACACATTATTCAATCAACAGTCATTTGACCAATAATCTGACATTTCTTTCCTTTTGATTTTCTGGAATTAATATTGAGCTACCACTGCTTGTATCAATCATTAGTTTATTCTTTAAGTAATAATGTCTAGGATTGTCAAAGGCATGGGCAACCAGCAAATCAGAAATTTCCATAACTCTATTTCTTGATTTAGAACTAAAGAGATGATGAAATAGCAGCATAAGTACTCTTCCACTTCAGCTGAGAAATCAATGAGACCCTATGAGAACCAGAGACTGATTATTGTTACGTGCTTTGCTTTTGCTTCCATTTGTTGACTTCTTTCTCTAGTCCAGTGTTTCTTAAACTTTTTTCTCCAAGGACCGCATCTCATTTTTAAGAATTATGGAGGACCCCAAAAGAGCTTTTGTTTGGGTTATATTTATCTTTTTTTTTTTCAATCCATTCAATTGTGTCTGATTCTCAGAGACTGCCTGGACTGGTCCCTGCAGTTTTCTTGGCGAGGTTTTTCAGAAGAGGTTTACCCTTGCCTCCTGCCTAGGGCTGAGAGAAAGTGACTGACCCCAAGGTTCCCTAGCTGGCTTTGTGTCTAAGGTGGGACTAGAACTCACGGTCTCCCGGTTTCTAGTCTGATGCCTTAACCTCTACACCAAACTGGCTCTCATATTTACCAATATTTACCATGTTAAAAATTAAAATTGATGCATTTGCTGCCACTACCGCTTCTCACAACTGTTTGATAGGACTTTAATATTATTTTTCAACATAAGCTGGCAAATAATTTTGATTTCGAGGACCCCTGAGAGGGTCTTGGGGGACCTTCCTAGACCACACTTTAAGGAAGACTGGACTAGTCTATTCAACTGCCACACCAAACATACTAAGAAAACATTTTGTATCTATATTTTACATAAAAGGTCAATCATTTGAGTTCAAGTAAAAAAATTAACTGGCACAAAAGGGTCCAGAACAAAACAGACGAACAAACAGAACTGGGTTATATGTGTATAGATATACAACTTCTGCCTAACACAGGCCCCCACACTGAATTCCTACTATAAAATATGCATAGTGATAAAAATCAAAAGATAACCTTCTAGCTTTCAAATGTATTTCTTGCTCAATAAGCTGCCATATTTTTGCACTGCTGATTGAGATCCTTTGTTGATTTGAATTGTCTGAATCCTACCAATTTCAGCTTTTAAGGAATAGCCAGTCTTCTTTCACAAGACCGCACCTTTCTTGCCAGTCAGGCTCTGGCAAACCCAGTCCACATTCATTCATCTCAGATGCAGAATCAACATAATCTCAGGGACAGTGGCACACAAAGTTAGTTTACCCAGACCGCTTCTACTAGAGAAGGAAAGGTTTTATCTTTGAAAAACTGCAAGAGAACATTAGGAGCAAGAGAGTGAGGAGGTGTATGCTGAAGCTGGGCTTGGGGAATAGAGCGCTACGATTCTCCTCCAATCTCTGATTAAAGTTGAAATTTGGAGGAAGGAGGATTTTTCAGGTTACAAATTGGCAAAGAGGAAACATCTGTTCCAGGGGCTGTCTACTCTCTAGAAGAATAAGAAATAGCTAGGAATGGCACTAAGTAATTACTTTTCCTGTATTTTAAAGACTACTTTATTCGTTCTAGTGTTTATTTTTCTTATGTAAGCTCAGTGATGGTATGTTTGGGTAATAAACCAACACCGTATTAGGGTCTGCACAGAGTCTTACTATGTTCTTTATACTTTTCTATTGAAGGTTCTTCTTTTAAGATGCTGCCTTTGATTTGAGCAGGTCCATATTTTTATTTCCTTTATCACTGATGGTTTTGGAAGTGATTGTTTAAAGTTCAACAGAAATATTTACATTTTCTTTATTGTATTTTAAATAAAAGCTTAATTTTATTTGTCTCTTGTGAGAATTGGTTGTCTCCCACAAAGGAGGAGAAGGAGAGGCTGATTTCCCTAGTCACGCAGCTCAGTGCTACAGGGCCAGGAAGTGGCACTATAACATTTTTTCCCCCTTATTTTCCCCTTTTACTTTGCCAAATAGTAACAAAAGATGTAGGAGCCTATTCCTCTCACACACCTGGTTAGTGGGGAGAACACCTCGCAAGGCTCTTGATATTAATGTTTTACAACATTAAAGGAAATGTTAATTGGACCAGCAGCAGCAGCGGTAGCAGAAATTAAGCAGAAGAAAACCTAAGAGTGGAATGACAGGAAACTAACATGCATATTGCTATAATCTACACTGGAGCTTTAGACTGTATCTGATGAACCACTTGAATTGCTTCTCTGCATTGACCTCCCATTTTTCTCTGGAACTGGCTGGTGTCATTTTGCCCACTTCATCATTCAGGGCTCACTTCTCTTGTGGTATCTTCTCTAATCATTACACAACCTTCCTAGATGCTAAGGCAAAGGATATGGCTTCAAAGTTCTCTCCTAGTTTGAGGTAGCTGGAGATCAGTGCTTTTGACACTTATTATATAAGATCCAA
Organism: Candoia aspera; assembly: GCF_035149785.1. Classification (NCBI taxonomy): domain Eukaryota; kingdom Metazoa; phylum Chordata; class Lepidosauria; order Squamata; family Candoiidae; genus Candoia; species Candoia aspera. The sequence goes on along the minus strand of NC_086153.1, from coordinate 171,693,478 downwards.
GAGTGTCTCCAGGAAACCCAAGTTCACAGCTCTTATTCATCCTTCCTGAAAATTTTGCAATCCAAGCTTTATACTTTTGCACAAACATTTGATGTTCAGCTGCTGTGGAGCTGTCAGGGGACACCGTCACATCTGAAAAGGAATGGTGCCGCTTTTCATTAGGAACTTTGTCCAATTGCTTTCTAATTTCTCACCAGAATTCTACAGGCATTGTTGGCATTTGCAATTCTCAACCCCATACATCTTCACATGCATTTGTTATTGGACATGCTGATCAACCTTTTGTACAATTTAAAGGCTGAGAGTCACCCTTGACCTCGGAGGAGTCTGGCAGAGCCCACAGTCCAAAAGAGAGGCAGGACTAAGTTTGATTAAGTTGATTTTAAATTACATTATATACAGTTAATATAGTTACTCCCCATATAGTTAATAATCTTCCCCTTCTATCATATTCAAAATTAAAATTTGCTGGAGTGGCCCTAGACCTTTGGCCTGAGATTGTGTACCTCTGGTTCAAATAATCAAGGCAAAGGGCAGACAGTTTTAGGGAATGTTCTCTGTTAATGACATTTTATTAAAGGTTGGAAACATGCATGATATTTATTAGATTTATCCACCAGAGGTAGTCTATCTCCCTTGATTCCTCCTATTATGGTCCCGAGTAGGAGAGATTTCTTCTTTCCTGGCATGCTGTGACCACTTTGTAAGGGTCCCAGGAGGGTAACCTACTAAGCAGAGACAGGGACATGCAAAATAAATGGGGAACATTACATGGGTCAGGGTTGGAGAGTGACCCTCATTATATGCACTCTTCACAATTTAAATCATACTCGTAACAGTTATTCAGCAGATTGGTGAGAATGCAGTTTAAATGGGGAAGACAGAGCACCAGGATTACTATCCTCATACACAGCCTAGCCAAAGTGTAGTGACAGCATTTGGTGGTCTATAAAAAAAATCACCTACCTAGTATTCTAACCAAATCCTATTTGCTCAGTCTCTACCTCTGGATTGCTATCAATATATTTATTATTCATCATACTGGTATCCAATAATGTCAAGCTGGCACAGATTGGTGCAGGCTGTTCCCCCATCTTTCCCTAGACAATCCTGTGAAGAAGGTTAGATTGAGAGAGGGAGTAACCCAAAATCACTAAAGAGCATCATGGTTGAGATTTGAATCTGGATTTTCTTGAATGGCAGGAAATTAATTACAATGAATTAGGTAGAATTCTTAAGAATGGATTCCCTTGCACAGAAGATGTTTCCATGGTTTGATTTTATTACAGAGCTTCAAGTTCAGCATGGTCTAGCCAGCCTGCCCTTGCTGTGTAATGTGTCCATGAACCTATTGCCTTGTGAATTAAGAGTAACATTTAGCACTATCATTCAGTTATCGTATTTGCTGGAATATTTAATAATGGACCCTGCTGTCAAAATCCAGCATCAGTAGCAGTAAAGATTTCATTCTGGATTCAAAGTAACTTTAATTGAAGCAAGCCATTTTCCTTTTGAAAAACCTGATGAAGATGAAAAGGAGGAGCTGAAATTGTGCAAAAAGTAAAAAGCAGCTTTGTTTGGATCCCAGAATAAGTAAATTTAAGAGCTCCTATTTCCTATTCAGTCCTTCAACAGAGAGGTCTGCTCCTTCTATTCCTTTTCCTGTATTGTTCAGAAGAGGCTCCTGACTCATCAGAAGAGAGGTGGCTGCATAGATGAGGAAGGGCAAGAAATGTGTGGTGAACTTAGGATCCAAGGTGCACAGTGACAATATTTGACAGGTACTACACTTTTGGACTTCAGGGTAATTGATTTACGTATTTATTGAAGTACAGTAGGTCATACAAACTGGGAAGTCTCCTAATAAGGATACTGTAGTGTTTTCTTTTGTTTTAAGTACAGTGCTTTGAATCAATATGATATAGTGGTTAAAGTAGTAGACTAGAAGAATGGAGACCCAGATTCTGGTCCACCCTCGGCCCCAGAAACTCACTCAGTGATTTTAGGCCAGATACTCTCTGTTGGCCCATTCTACCTCATGTTGTGGGAGGAATGTTGCTGGAGAAAAACCAATCTATTATGCTTCAATAAAAGTGCACACCAAATAAAAATACTACTATACTACTATGATTAATGGTATCAAAGGTCATGAGGCCTAGAAGAACTAGGAGGGATGCAATCCTCTCATTCAGGTCCTGACAAAGGTAAGTCCCCCTACCAACAACCTTTCTGACATCCACTTGAGTGACCAATGAATGCCTGGGCCTGAACACTGAGTGAAAAACAGTCCAGATAATCCACTTCCTCTAAGGCACTCTGTTGTTGTCTCCCTACCACTACCTCAACAACCTTTCTTACACAGGGAAGGTTGGAGACCAGGTAATAGTTGTCCAAGATACTGGACCCAGGGAGGGCCTCTTTAGGATGGGGAGCACTACAGCTCCTTTCAGGCTACTGACATATCCCCTCTTGAAGAAGGGGCTAAGCCAGGCCACAGGTGGTAGATATCATTCTAGAGGGTACTTTCCCCACTTCCTCAGTGTACTCAAGCTATAAGGAGTCCAAATAATGTGGCCACATATGTGGTCCTAGACACTTTGGCAAGGGTAACTTTACTGGCAAAGTGTTATGTAGATTGGTCACAGCAGCCAAATCTTCATTTTGACCTCTCCCCATTTGAACAAGGGCAGTAAGAGAGGGAAAATAAAGGCACTTCACCTCCCTTAATGCCACACTCTAGGCCTGAACATAAACTCATACTTGTATTTGGAGATTCACTTTTCATCTTTCTCCACCATTCTCCCTACAGAGGTCCCAGATGGCAATTAATTTGAATCAGAAAAAGATCTGACCATGGCAAAAGGATGAGCATTGTGTCCTATATCTCCTGATCACAAAACAAGAGCTCTGAGGCAAAGTTGAGGTTTAATGTGTGTCTGCCTGAGTGACTTAGTTCAGAGAATACTTGGGAAAAACCCATGGTCACCAAAGAGGCCATGAATTTCTGGCCTTCCTGGACTCAGCTCCCAGGACATGAAAGTTGAAGTCCCCTAACACAACCAGGTGAAGGGACTTCAACATCAGCCCACAGACCAACTCCAGAAGCCCAAGTAGGGATGCTGTCAAATAGCAGGACCCCTAACATGGTTGTACACCCCAATTCATTTGGCCCACCCAATCATCATCATCATCATCATCATCCTTCAATTGTCCTAACATCTGTTGGGAGACCAACTCTGTGAAGCATGATCCTTCCAGGAAATTCTGGACTGGCCTGTTTGACAATATTTTCTTCCAAAGAATCGAGTAAAGCTTTAAGACTTAATTGAAGAGATGGAACTACTAGCAATACTGGGGGATAATGCCCATTTAATGTTGGAGTACTGGATTTTAAGAGAAGTTAACCTCAGCATAGTCAAACACATGTCTTGTATTTCAGAAAGCAAAATTTAATAAACTCAGAGATATGATAAATAGGGTCCATGACAGGAGAAGATAAGCTGAAATGGAGGTCAGTGTCAATGGAATTTCCTTAAAAAACAAATACTAAATAAACAATTGCAAACAGGAAAATAATGGAGAAGCCAGTGTGATTACAAACAAAGATCTGAAAACAAAAAAGAACACATATTGAATACAAGGATCCATATAGAAAGGTAGCCTGGAACTAAAGAGATGGCGTCAGGAAAGCAAAAGCTTAAAGTGAGCGAAGCTTGGTGAAAGATGACAAGGACTATCAAAGAAGTTGAGATGGTCACCATAACAGGAACAGAACAAGCAATCAAGCCACACAGTGAAAACCACAAAAAACTTAACAAAGAAAGGCATTTTATATTGCAGAAATAAATCAGGCATACAACCTGTAAATCAATGTATTGAAACAGCTAAAAAGCTATCAATTAAAAACAAAATAAAAGTTGAAAAAATGGAGATGGAAAAATGTCTGAGGGAATCTTGGCTATTGTACTTATCTGTCCATGCCTTTGTCTTCCAGAGTCCTCCAGACTTTTCTTGTGGGATTTTTTTTTATAAGTACATGCAAGTTAATGGAAATCTGACTGTTTGTTTGTTTAACATCTCTAGGGTTTTTTTTTTAAATCATATTTCAATAATCAGAGAAAATGTGAAGCTGTTTGAAAAAAGAAATCCTGAGCTTTTCAGAATTCAAATCCTACTAGATCCTGAAAGCAAAATCTGATTTCTTGTAAATCCCAGCTTTATTTAGTTTTCTCCAGAATGCTGCATAATCTGGAGTCTGGTTTCTAAGTTCTACATTGCTTTAGGTACCAAATGATAAAAATCCTCAGTAGCTCTCACAGGGTCTGCTAAACCATTTCAGTATTTTCAAGCTAGGCTTAAACTCTAATCCAAAGATACCAATTACTCAGTAGAGGATGTGTTAGTATTTGGGAAAAGCTCCTAAACCACATCTACCTTCCCTGTAAAATGGCACAGCTGCTGCCCTAAGTTGAAAGAAATTCAGGGAAAGTCTGTGTGGAATACGGACAGCTGGTTTATGCAAGTGGATCTTTATAATATGCTGCAGATACCCTAGTGGTGTTACAGCTAGAAAATATAATATAGAGCTGTCCCATCAGCTCAGAGCAAATATTTCAAAAGAACAGGATGATATTTACAACAGATCTAAACCAAAATGAAATCAAATTGAAGGACATTCCCCAGGGGAAGACATGCCTCTTCCCAAAGGGAACCAAGGAGAAAACAGACGCTGCCTTGCATAGGAGAATCTACAAGAATATTTCAATTTGCATCCAAAGTAGGCAGGGACATTTTCAAAGAGACATAGCAAACTAGACTAGAGCATAAGGATATGGCAAAGGGATAAGACCTTTCCTGCATGTTTCTTTTTTCATTCTTGCTAGGAAAAAAATAAAGAACCAGTTGCCAGGCTCTTAGCAGTCTACCCTGACAGCAGTAAGATGGAATAGAGGAGTGGGAAGACTTCACAGCTAATCATTCCCTGAGCATTAACTGCAGGATGTGCCAGGAAAATGGACCATCAGTCAGAGTCTTCATCTTCAGTTTGAGCCTCATTCTGCTTTTGTTACACATAAGGAGCTTTCGTTTACATAGAGAAGTATCAGCAGTGAGTCTTCAGCTGACCTCACTTTCACCATTTCCATCATTTCTAAAAACTTTATGTCAGGGATGGTGCCAGCTAGAGCTGGGACTAAAGAAGCAGACGTTCAGGGAGTTGCAACAGGAGCTCAAAGGGGCCTGTTGTAAGCAGCCTTTTATCACTCTTGCTGGCTGTCAACAGGGTGGCAATACATTACGTTAAACATATTTCCTATCAAAGAAACAATTATACCCTGATCACAGTGGGGAATACCACACCGAAGCTTTCATTACATCAGAGTTTCTTTCTTTTTTTTGGTCCTGTATCTCTCTTCTTGTTTTGTTTTTTTTAACGATGCACCCAGATCAATGATGAGCCTTGGGTGCAACCCTATCCCTTGGTGGATTTGACCCCAGGTAAAATAAGATCACTCCCAAGTATACTTGTACTATAGAAACCTACATTTATGCTGGCAGAATGTAATAGTTGCACAAACCTAGTATTATCCCAACAAGCTATTCAATAACAGGTATTTCCAGATCAATGATGACAGGCATCTTAAGAGATGACTCAGGAAGGCAAGTAGCAAAAAGAGCTGTTGTTTGATGCATTAAACTCTCTAATTGAAAATGGCAAAATGCGGCTCTGACTAGTTGTAGCTCTTTCTAATCTGTTCTTCAGAGGGACCTCTTCCAGAATTAAATCTGTGAGTGACCTCTGTGGTGCTGTATGGGCTCTTGTGACTCAATGTTAAGCCTATGCAGGATTTCAAAGTTACCATGAGGTGCATAAGGTATATGCTGTCACTCCCGTCTTTTTCATCTCCTTTCCCTTTTCAATCTCAACCAGGGTATCAGTACTGGCTTATTCATTTTTTTTTTCATTAGAAGCCTCAACCTCTCTGAATCCAATCAGATTGCTAATGTGACTTCTCTTTTTGAGCAAGTGATCTCTTTACCCAGTCCTCTGGCAGAAAGTACCCATCTTCTGAGCAGGGCTTCCCCATAAATGCTTTTTTCCCAGAGACCTGTGATAGCAGCTGTCCATCCTTCCTCCACTAAATGGACATGGCTGTTTACAGACCATGATGTGAAAAGATTTGGGCCTCTGTCTGCTGTTGGAAGTCTGATTGGCTTAATTTTGCTATAGTTGTGGCTGTGTACTACAGAGGCTGATGTGGGTTCCTCTGCTGCTGCTTTTGGATGTGTGAGGGGTAGAACAAGGTCAGGGAGGCATTTTGCCATTGTTGTGCATGGACTGAAAGACAGCATGCCAGAATTAGAACTAAGAAGAAGGTCCAAATCCCCACACAGCCTACTGGGTGACTTTGGACAGTCACTGCTTCTTAGCTCTTAGGAAGATAAAATGGGGAATGAAGAATCACACATCCTTCCATAAGTCCTTGCACAGTGAGTGAATGAGAAATGTAATTAGAAAATGTGACCGTGTTTTACTACTCTGAGGATTATCCTTGGCTTGCCTCAATGGGATGGCTAGTGATGCTGCCATGAGTAGTACTAAAAGTGCTGTTTATTATATTATGCCTTGTTTACAGTGCTGTTATTACTACTAGACTAGATTGGATTGCACCACATTATGCTAATATGGGGCTGCCATGGCTCCCGCTACCCTTTCAGTATCATAATTCATTTATAGGATAGAAACTCAAGAATAAACTTCTGAAGTTTCTTGTTTGTCAAACAGTATTGTTAAAATCTCTTTTAGGCGACATACACCTTCCTTCAGTAGCCAGGACAGTTGTAAAGCAAATGAATTACAGTATTTCATAAGCTAGGAAACAAAATGCCTTCAATGCTGTATAGTAATTGCAGTGGAGATGCTCAATGACCCTTGGCTTCAAAATATATGGAGGAAACAATGGTGGCCCAACTTTCATGAGTGAAATGTTGGAGAGGGTATGCTGTTTCTAATTGATCATGTGTCATGTTCATCGTTTCGATGTGTCTGTACATCATAACGGTTCGCATGCCAGAGCGCTGACGCGTGTTCCTAGCTGGGAGGGAGCTGCTGATAAACCTTGCACTGAGTGCTATATCTCTTTGTGCTAAACAGGAATGTGTTTGGGTTATCTTTTTGTGTCAAGGTCTTTTTACCCGTTGATCAGCAGAACTCGTTAGGAGCACCTGGGAATGTGAATTTGAGATAATTGAAGGGGGGGGTGGGACTTTGTTTGTAATGGGGCTATTTAGTTTGATTTTAGGTGCGCTTTCCTCATTCTCAGCTTTCTTTGTGTTTGCATCTATTCCTAAATAAAACCAGAACTTAAACTTAGATTTTGAGTCTGTACCATTTATTGGGAAAGGCATTCCTTACATCATGGGGTACTTAGAATAAAAGTCCCTCTTTTGGGGGAGATGGGCGGTAATTAAATTTGAATAAATAAATAAATAAATAAATAAATAAAGCAGCTCACATATCTTTCCACTGATATCTTGAGCTTTCTTTCTTTATAGTAATACATTTGCATATCACGCAGCCTGAGTAGATCGAGGCTTTTAATGAAAAAATCAAGGGAGAGGACTGTAGATTCCTAGTTGCCTCTACAGTCTTTTACCTTGTCCAATTCCAATCCTTCTTTCTTTCCTCAATACTAGTTTTCCTTTGTATGCATGATCTCATGCATTTTTTGACCTCTCTCTCCATGCCACACTATCTAGAGCTGACAAAATAAACAGTAACACAAGCTTTTGTTGTCTCAAAGTCTCGATCTTGTCTGGTAGTTATATACATTTTTAAATGCCCAGGGGATTTAAAAAGAAACCAAACAATATGTGGTATTATAGAAGGCCTGGCACTCTAAACTTTGAAGTGGGAACACTTCTTAAGCAGGAATGAATCAAAAGGCCACATGCTCAGCAGCAGCAGAGGGAAGGGGGATCACAAAAAAGATTTGATGAACATGTTTCACTTGCCTCCTCCCTATCACCCTTTCTCTCATCGGTCCCCCCTTTTAACTTTATCCAGTAATCAAAGGATATTCTGAGCCTCTCAAAAGCCATCATCCCTCATTGAGAATGTAATGAAGCACATCTTATCCAAAGCTTTTACAGCAGAAATCATTGCAGAAGCAAGAGGGAAGTTCTTAGGAAGAAAGGAAGGGGGGGGGGATTTGAATGAGTGGGGAAGAAGAGTCAGCCTAAACATCTGAATACAAAGTTGATGATAATATTCCCAATTTCATTATTTGTGGGGTAAAGAAAACCGTAATTGGGTATTCTTGGCCTGAGAAAGGAAATAATAGCTGCCTTGATGAAATTTTCTGTGTTTCAGATGAGTTAACATAGATCTGGGAATCTACTACAATAATACATTCAAAAAATATTTGGAGAGAAAATAATAATTACCATTTTAAGTCTAAACCTTCTTCTTACTCCTTTGGTTTCCTTTTATAACTCTAATTGTTATTTCTGTTTATTCCTTAAGAATAATAATGAAAAATGAAGAGAGCAGCCTCCTTCTTCTCTTAGCAAAATGTATTTTATCCCATGGAGCGATGTACAGATTATCATTATGACCAACAACAGTAACAACACACAGAGTTCACCTAGTTTTTCCCTCACCTGATTATTAAGACAGTGTAATATTTTTTCCAGAAAGGAATACTGCACTACTGTGTATGTTTATGACTTGTGTAATACAATGTTCATACAGGAAGATTGCATGCATATGGAATTATTTAATGTATTACTACTACAAATAGTAGTAGTACAAATACTATTACAGTAGAGTAGTAATACTAGAGTAGAGTCACTCTACTCTAGTAGTAGACAGCCAGTTTGGTGTAGTGGTTAGTGTACCAGGCCAGAAACTGGGAAACTGAGTTCTAGTCTCAACCTTAGGCATGAAACCAACTGGGTGACCTTGGGCCAGTCACTCCCTCTCAGCCCTAGGAAGAAGGCAATGGAAAATCACTTCTGAAAAACCTTGTCAAAAAAACTGCAGGGATTTGTCCGGACAGTCTCCAGGGGTCAACACTGACTTGAAGGCACACACACACACACACACACCAAATAGTAACAAAAAAGTATTCTATTCTTCTGCAGTCAGCTGTCTAGGTTCATAATGTTCACATACCAAATCATACCACTGGTCTATCTAGTTCTATAGCAAAAAACTTTGTTCAATCAGGAGTATTTTCTATCCATTTCTAAATTGTCCAGAATCAAGTCTGACACTTCAAAATATTACATCTGTTTATTTATTGCTTTAAAAAACTCTCATCCTTTCAAAATGTATGATTGGCATAAAGTTAATGGTTATGATATCCACCTGTTGTCTGAAATCTACCATACCACTCTTCCTTCTTTCTGTCGTATATATAGATCAGACCTAAATATTAGCAAGGAAACCATGGAATATAATTACATGAATATTCAAAACCTAACTTCTTTTGCTTCTTTTAAATCATATTATTTGAACAAAGAACGTGCAAACAGAATGTAGATGCAACTTCTTCACTGAGGACAACTTTTCAAACCACTCCTAGCCATAGTCTTTGCCTTACGTTCAGAGCTAATGCACACTTCATTATGCATGAGTTATGAAACTCCTTCTACCTAGCCAGAGAGAAGGGACGGAGGGAGGGGAGGGGAGGGGAGGAGAGATGGGAGGAAGAAAGAAGGAACACCATGATAGAAAATGCCTTATGCCAAATCCTAATTCCTCTCTCAGGTTGGCTTTGAAAGGGGGATGAGGGAAACTTCACCCTGCATTTGTTCGTTTGCCATTTCCATCCCAAGTGGAAATGGCACCTCCTTACCTACCTCTTTCAGTCACATACAAAACTTGCCCAACCAGGAGAATGGTTGGAAAATCAGAAGTACATCATAGAGAACAGTGCAGCTAGATGTGGATTAGGATCCTTTTCTTCAGTTATTTTATGGATTGATCTGAGCGATGTCTTTCTACCCTGAATGTGTTTTTTTTCCTATCTGTACAGTGTCTGTGTGTGTTGTAGATGTGTGTTCCAGAGCAGCCTCTGAGTAAAGTATTTAAGATTCAGTGGGACTTCCAGGGGAGGTATGGCAAACTGAAGACAGCTCTGCAAAAGCGAGCCAACAACAGTGGCAAAGACCAAGGAACTGGTGAGTAGACTGGTTCCTTGAAACCTCTCCGGATAAGAAGATGGCTGCCCCTTACAAGGAGACTGCAGGACGGTGGTTTTCTGTGGGCTTGAGCACCAGGAGACAAAGAGATCAGTCATCTTGCTCGCAACCACAGTGGAGACTTTTAAAGGACATTAGGTTCGCAAACCTCACTTTCTAATCACTTTCAGAAATTGCCTATTAGCCATCTTAAAGCTATTAGAGACCTTTGGATTGACATTCTGATAGTCCACAGAAAAGCCAAGAAAGCCAAGATCAAGGGGTCTTTTCTACTTTTCTTCCCAAGTCAAGGTTCAGGAAGAAAAATTCTCTGTAAAAGAGTGGATGGGGGCAGCTACTGAATAGGCTGTCCCTCGTGGGAAGGTGAAATAGTAGAGATTGTAGGGGAAGGTCTGAGGGACCTCTGCTTGAGGAAGCCAGAGAGACCACCACACCACAACCCTCTGTGTGCATGTGTAAGCATCCACTTTGTTACAGCATATATACTGTCTCCAAAAATTCAGTCCTGCTAAGAGTCACCCCATATCCTTTTAAATAGAAAATGGAGCTTAAACTTGGGATTTCCATAGACAGAATACGATCAAGGTGAATTGATAAACAATTTCTGAGCAACAGAAAAGAGCACATTAGTTTATAGCAAATCCTCCTGATAACCCATTTTTTACTTCATAACCAAAGAGTAGGATTTGGATTTGTTTGTTTTTTTGTACAATGAATATGCACAGGGATGACTGCAAAGGACAAGGAACATATTATATATAAGTACCAAGAACATATACTCCATGAGTATCACCACTCCAACTTTGCAAGAAAGCTAAAATCTCCATGAGAAAATTATCCACTGAAGTATCTTATGTCAGGGGTTTGAAAATCCTGAAATTAATACTAAGAGGGAATTATCTTCTTTAATTTAGTGTATAAACATTCAAATAAATGTACAATTTAATGAGATGAGCCACTTTTTTTCATTAATCTCCAAGAAAAGGTTTCACAGTTATAGATTCTATAGAAGAACATGGAAACTTTACTATAAAATTTAATTTCCCAGTAACAATGAACATAAACAGCTTAAGCTGCTTCAATTTATTCCCCATTCATGGTAATCCCATCAATTACAGCAGGTCCATTTAATATTCATATTCATTAGAGCAAACAAGTCTAAATTCAAGTTAGCCCAAGGAAATAGTCTGTCGGAGAATAGCGATTGTAGGGACTGAGCTTGGAGTGCATTTCACCTGTTCTGTTTCAGGCCTGCAATGAACAACTAATTCATGTTTAATATGTTTTAATATGTATTTTCCTCCGCAAAGGAACATCTCTGAATATGGGAAGCTGCTTTATACTTAGCCACAGCCAAACTCTCTCTACTCTAGTAGCTCTCTGTTGTGCCTGGTGGGGTCTCTCCAGGTTCTCAGGTGGGAGACTTTTCAAACCCTGCTAGCTAATACACTTTGGGAGCAAATGCCAGGGATCCCAATAAGGTGGACATGATGTATTATCTTTCTACTAAGTTTTGGTTTGGGCCCCAGCAGCAGCAAGGAGGGCAGGTGCATTTTAATCTATATTCTACAAGTCACTTTAGACAAAGGAAAGAAGAAAGAACTTCAAATTCATGGAAACATTGGACTCTAGAAAGAAGTAGAAATACTGTATATTTAGATGAAGCACAGGAATTAATGGCAAAGGGGTTGAAGCTTGGACATCAGTTATGTCCTCCTGCTTCTCCCAATGAAAATAGAGCATAATAAAGAATCCTGTTCAGTTCTCCTCCCTTCAATTGCTTGAAACTAATTGTTTAAACTTCCTTTCTTCCATAGAGTATTAAACTGCTTTGCTCAGGGTCTTCTCTTTCCCCAAGGAAGAAAGGAATCATTCCACACCCACACCAGGCTATTCTGCCCGGTATACAGTTTGTGGTGGTAAATGGAACCCCACCCAAACATGTGAGCTGCATTCACTACCAGCCCTCTAAGGTACCTCACCATACATGTGACCTGCTTGAAGCGCCCTTGTAATAAACATCACAGCAAGCTGACCCTGACTGGTGGCAGGAGGAAGAACCCAGCAGGAACCCATGCCCAAGAAACCACATTGTTTATATTTACAATTTGACTTTTCAGGCCAAGAAATCTTCCTGGCCCCCTCCTGCCCCTGCCCAGACAAAAACTGTAGCCAAGGGCTGCACCAGAATTCCTATTGCTATGTCTGTAGTCATTTTGCTCCCAATTAAGAATGTCAGTCCAGATTATATTAGCAGCCCTGAAACACACATTTCTTTTCTGTGGATTGTTCACATGTACTTTACATGACAGGACATTTTGTTAGGGCAGGTGAGTCAGAAGCTATAAACAAGTCATATTTAGAAAATGTATCCCAGTTCAAATAGGTACTAATGCTTGTACAAGAGAGTTTGTGTTGCTCCTGACAACACTGAGTGTCTTTGCAAAGAAATCTGCTTTGAATGTTTCATGAATCATGCATGTTTTTGAAAAGAGTTCTCTCTTCTTGAATTTGTTGGAACAACATGCATGGGCCATCTCTCTTTGGTTTTGTCACTGATTATAAGGGCATTAGCCTAACTCTGCTGAAAACAGAGCTTTTACTTCTGAGGAGACAGGCATTACATTTATTCTGCTAACATGTATACTGAATGAGCATATGGGTAGACTTGATGATGATCCTTCCCTTCTCTCCTGAAGGGCAACCATGTCAGTTCAGAATCCATGCACATCAGCTAATTCTGTTTAGGAGCCTGAGTGACATAAGCTATATTGGATACACTGTTGAGTACGTACTCTTTTGTCCTTCAGGTTTTAGAGAAATGCAGACCTGAATGACTGAATGAAACTATTTCCTTAATCTGACATTTTCCATCACTCCTAGCTACTTAGACCAGGAAAAGGCCAGAATATAATATTTAGTCTGCAGATCGCTCTGCCAATCATCGGGTGTGGGGGGGTTACGGGTGTGCGCGCGTGTGTGTGCATGTACCCCTTTGTTTCTTGTTCAGCCAAGCCACTCTTCCTTCTTACCCTATTGGAGTCAATTCTTGTCCTTGATGTATAGATGGGTGGAGGAATATTAAATGCCTGAGGGACAAGATATTCTTCAGCATCCATCATATCTTCCAGGTCTCCCTCATCCAGCAGATTCTGGAAAAATTTGCTGTCATTTGGGCTTGGGAGCTTCATGCGATCATCACCCTGCACCATGGCACATTGATAGAAAATAAAAATGATTACTCTGATCACATCAATAATCTCTCTGCTTGGCAACAGAAATCAGTGTTATTAACTATACTATATTTTTTTCCATACTTCTCCTTACTGACTACCCTTGTTCTTTCCACAAAAACAAAAACAATTTTTAACTATTCTTGGACAGAAGCGGCTAAAGCAGTGCTTGGATACAATCCAAAAAATGATAGAATGATCTCAATTCGAATTCAGGGCAAGCCATCTAACATCACAGTGATCCAAATATACGCCCCAACCACAGATGCTGAAGAAGCTGAAGTAGAGCAGTTCTATGAGGATCTGCAGCACCTACTGGACAACACGCCTCAAAGAGATGTTATCTTCATCACGGGAGACTGGAATGCTAAGGTGGGCAGTCAAATGACACCTGGAATTACAGGTAAGCATGGCCTGGGAGAACAAAACGAAGCAGGACATAGGCTGATAGAATTTTGCCAAGACAACTCACTCTGCATAACAAACACTCTCTTCCACCAACCTGAGATGGCTTTATACATGGACTTCACCAGATGGACAACACCGAAATCAGATTGACTACATCCTTTGCAGCCAAAGGTGGCGGACATCTGTACAGTCAGTAAAAACAAGACCTGGAGCTGACTGTAGTTCAGATCACGAACTTCTTATTGCACAATTTAGGATCAGACTAAAGAGATTAGGGAAGACCCACAGATCAGCTAGATGTGAGCTCACTAATATTCCTAAGGAATATGCAGTGGAGGTGAAGAATCGATTTAAGGGACTGGACTTAGTAGATAGGGTCCCGGAAGAACTCTGGACAGAAGTTGGCAGCATTGTTCAGGAGGCGGCAACAAAATACATCCCAAAGAAAGAGAAAACCAAGAAGGCAAAATGGCTGTCTGCTGAGACACTAGAAGTAGCCCAAGAAAGAAGGAAAGCAAAAGGCAACAGTGATAGGGGGAGATATGCCCAATTAAATGCAAAATTCCAGAGGTTAGCCAGAAGAGATAAGGAATTATTTTTAAACAAGCAATGCGTGGAAGTGGAAGAAGACAATAGAATAGGAAGGACAAGAGACCTCTTCCAGAAAATTAGAAACATCGGAGGTAAATTCCAGGCCAAAATGGGTATGATCAGATATGCAGATGATACCACTTTGATGGCTGAAAGCGAAGAGGAACTGAGGAGCCTTATGATCATGGTGAAAGAAGAAAGTGCAAAAGCTGGCTTGCAGCTAAACCTCAAAAAACCCAAGATTATGGCAACCAGCTTGATTGATAACTGGCAAATAGAGGGAGAAAATGTAGAAGCAGTGAAAGACTTTGTATTCCTAGGTGCGAAGATTACTGCAGATGCTGACTGCAGTCAGGAAATCAGAAGACACTTAATCCTGGGGAGAAGAGCAATGACAAATCTCGATAAAATAGTTAAGAGCAGAGACATCACACTGACAACAAAGGTCCGCATAGTTAAAGCAATGGTGTTCCGTGTAGTAACATATGGCTGCGAGAGCTGGACCATAAGGAAGGCTGAGAGAAGGAAGATCGATGCTTTGGAACTGTGGTGTTGGAGGAAAATTCTGAGAGTGCCTTGGACTGCAAGAAGATCAAACCAGTCCATCCTCCAGGAAATAAAGCCAGACTGCTCACTTGAGGGAATGATATTAAAGGCAAAACTGAAATACTTTGGCCACATAATGAGAAGACAGGACACCCTGGAGAAGATGCTGATGCTAGGGAGAGTGGAAAGCAAAAGGAAGAGGGGCCGACCAAGGGCAAGATCGATGGATGATATTCTAGAGGTGATGGATTCATCCCTGGGGGAGCTGGGGGTGTTGACGACCGACAGGAAGCTCTGGCGTGGGCTGGTCCATGAAGTCACGAAGAGTCGGAAGCGACTAAACGAATAAACAACAATTCTTTCCTAGATACTAGCAATATGTCAGTGCCAAATCAAAGCCTTGCTTTGAAACTTTTTAGCAACAATAGTAATATTATGAAGAGGGGTTATCCCAGCACAGGAGATATTGAGATGTTACTGCTGTCATAAAATACTACTGTTGTTAATGTTAATATTACATCTAACTATAGAGAAAGAAAGCTTGTTTTCACTCCACAAAATTCTTATAGCAGCCTCATAATGAGGATTTGCTTTCTATATCAAGAAAACTAATGGTAAGTGGCTTGCAGAAGTCAGATTTCCCTTCCCTTAGATCAAGGGAAAAGTAAACACCTTTGCTCTGTAGTGGCAAACCTGCCTTGCAGATTTGGTCTCTAGCACCTCCAGTTAAAACTCCTGAGTGATAGATGTTGGAGAGAACCTTTGCCTTATGTCTTTGAGGGAAGCCTCCATTCAGTTTACTATTCTGGGCTAGATGGCAAATAATTTGATCGGATTTAGGGCAGCTTCCTCATCCGCTTAGAACTCTTCATCATAGCTTCTAGGTTTAAAGGGATATAATCCTAACAGGTAAAAGTTATCTGGTTTCTCACCTGAATTTTGAATAAAAGAACAATTTTTTTTTGTTTGCAAAGTTGGAAATCTATTATTCCAGCAGTGGGCTTTTGACTGTCTTAACTTTCTTTTCAGTGTTTCCTTGGGGAACCTGAGGATTGTTGAAAGGGTCTATCTGTCACGCTGATATCATCTTGCTCCCAGCCCTCCCTCTTTATCTTTTCAGGTGCTGGAACAGAAATGCTAATTTTGGGGAACGTGCAGTATATGCTGCTCTAGGCCAAAATTGAAGGTGTTCAAGTTACCAACCATTCTTGATACATTTTAACAATTTAGTGTACTAACATTCAGGGTTTTCCTTTAAGCCAATCTGTACTAGCATTGACCAGAATAACCTCTAAAGGAGGAAAGTTTTTTTTTTTTTTTTACTTTTATCCACATTATTACCAGAATATTCAAAAAGCTTTTGCTGAACAGAACTATATATTTATGTTTATATTTATATTTTAATGGCTAGCTTGCTACTGAGGAAAAGGATAAAGTATTTATTGAACTGATGCTGTTCATGCTGATAGGAGAATCTGATATATTTAAAAAATCATTTTAAGTGCATGTGCTAATGATGAGAGGTGTACAAATATTGCACATTCAAAACATCTTGAGATAGAAATAAGTGTTGTCATCTTGCTAGAAGTATTCTGAGGCTGTTCCAGCCATCCTCAAAGTATTTCAAGCTTGAGACAGTCCTGTTTTAAGCTCAAAACTACTAATGCAAGTACAAAGAGGGACTGGGTGAGAATTAAAATATTTCATCTTACTGCAACTTGGGGCTATCTTTGTTGTTCTGCCTAATGACAAAATAAACACAAAAATAGCACAGGAGAAAAATAACCCACCGTAGTTAGCTCTTCAGCTGAGGCAGGGAAGGGAAGGTTCACTGATATAATAATTACTTGTAGCTAACCTTGGTGAGACAAATAAACATGTAACGTTTGCACTGACCAACCTCTTATCTGGACCATCTTCTTCACAAAGCTATGAGCACATTCATATGCCATGATTTGAGCTGACTCCTACAGTTTATAAGGACATTCTGAAAACATTGATGATTAGCAGAACTACTGAGGTAATTTTTTTGCAATGGGCTTTTAAGACAAAGTGGTATATTTTATTCTCTACTGAGTAGAACAGAAGCAATATATGAATCTCCTGCCCCAATTTATCTATTTTCAGTGACTCAGGAACACTTTCAGTTACTCTCATGAGCAACCCAAAACAATTGTGGAGTTTGTTCTGAAGATGCATATGCATTTCAAAAATTCAAGGTTAAAAAAAAAACCCAAAACCAAAACCACCCCAAACCACTGCCAAAGTTCACTGCTGAGAAGATGGTTGTATATAAATAGCCATTATCAGCCAGGAAGGAGGCAGAGAAACAGAAGAAGATGGAGGCAGCATTCAGGCTACTCACCTGAATGACCAAATATCTCTGAGGATCTCGAGCCATTCTAGAAAATTCAGCAGCCAGCTCCTTGAACTTGGGCCGACTATCAGCATCAATCATCCAACCTATGACCATATGCAGAAACAGGGAAAAAGTGCTTTTGTTGGAGGACTTCTTTTTTCCATAAATAGTTAATTAAAATAATAATTATGAGGAGACCGCTGGAAGTTAAGCAGTTTTTTTTTAAATTCCCCATTTTGATCATGTGCTCAAATTTCTATTGAAACTGAAATAAGTGGAAATTAACAATGCATAATTTTGGATTCTATTAGATCCTCCCATGAATTTTATACTTCAGCTCACTCAATTGGCTTCCTGCTTCCATCATTTTAAAAATATTATTCTTTACCACACTCTGCGAGTCTACCATCTTATTTTTCAAAATCTCTTTCTGAACTAGACATATTCAGTAGGACCTGACTTGCAATAAACAACTATATAAGTTACAATTAATGTGTCCTTTTTTTGCATGTATTCTTTCTTTTCTTTTCTTTTTTACTGTTCACTGTGCTTTACATATTATCAGTGTGCCCCTGAACTTTGTGATTGCTTGAATTATCTGTTCTATAAAGCATTTTATTTATTTCTCTCCCTGCTTGTGGCTGAGAGCTATAATGCCCATCTCCCAACTTCTGAATTCAAGTTTGAGTCACTACAAGTGGATGTTCAGTTTCTGCTGCTGTGTAGATTTTGGTTCTCTCTAATATTCCCAACCAGGTGCATCTTTTAGAATCTTCTTTATATTCCAAGGAACAAATATCTTTAAAAATAACAGTTTTTCAAAAGCATAAAGATAGCTGTTAAACATGGCAAAAAGCCACGTTTTTTACTAGATGAGTGGCTTTTTACTGGATCCCCCTCCTGCTGTCCCCATTATATCAATGTATCTGTTAGTGCTGGATATATCAGCACATATACAGCCTAGTTGCTCCCTATGGCTGCTATGGAAGCATTTGCCATGCAAAGAAAGTTTCTTCTTCCTGTTTCTTATGAAGCTTATAAGAAATAGTTACTTTGCCATACTTCTCTTCTGCACACCAAAGGGCACAAAACATTACTAATAGGTAGATTTCTGCTCAGCAACAGGCACTAGCCTATCTTAGAGCAAGCCTAAATGAAGATAGCATCAACTTTCTTAGGAATCTGTCATCGTCCAACAGGAAGTCCACATACAATGGGTCTTATCTGCTCATCTGAAACCTCCCTTCATCTCTGTTTAGATACTAATACTAATACTATCATATTAGAGACAATTTCACAAGATGTCATCAGTGTCAGTCAAGCATTCCAACTGAGTCTATCATATCCAAGTTCTCAGAGTAATATGATTGCTCAATTCAGTATGAAAATTCACAGGAAGAAATATGGATCCACTCCATGTAGGAATACTAGATGCATAGGTCCCAAACCATGATCATGCAATTAACTCCACCAAAAAAGGGATGGACAAATCAAATGAACAAGTCATCACTCCTTCTGTTGCTCATAATACATGGATGTGCCCCTCTTATGTTAAATAAATGAAAAATTATTAAGATAACTTTATTAAGAAAACAGAGGAAAAAAGAATAATGCGACAATGCTGATGGAAAATCCTAATAGTTTATCTTCGGAATCAGTATTTTTGTTATTTATTATCAATAAATATATTTAATTGCACATTTCTAAAGCAGCTTACAATAAAAATCTTAGGTTCAAATAAATATATAATTTCCAGTGCATGGTTTGAAATTCTGCTCTAGTTCTGTCTGACATGAATAATCCATGCTTGATCTAAATCACTTTCAACTGAAGTTCAGGAAGGAGGTGTCAATGATTCTCAATACAAAACATTTCCTTGCCCACTGAAATTATATCAAACCAGTATATTAAATAAAAGTTTTCTATGGACAAACAGTAATTTTTGTGGAGAAATTTTCAATCACGTATAGTTCCACCTGCAGTCTAAAGTCTGGCAGACCACAAAACAATTCATCATTTAAATGACAACTGAGTTGCTGTGTAAAGCTTCCAAAGGAAGAAGGAATCTATCATTGTGGTACCTACATCAGAGTTCTAAAGAAGTGATGCTCTTCTGAAAACATGCATTTAAATTCCTGTTTTTAAGTCTACTGTGAGCAAAGTAAATACAAGAATAAAAGATGAGATATTAATTGCTTCTAAGAGAACCCAAATTAACACTTGATCAAACACCATTTATCACAGTTAATGGGTCCAGTTTACAGTCTCTACAGTGAGCATGATTTTGACTGACTCATGGCCAAAATAGCTGACATTAATTTTGGAATTTTTTACTTCTTCCTCATCCTCTGCACTGTGTTATTTTTTGTCATTTTGGTTGATCTCAGTTACAGTTTTGCTCTGTTTTACTTTCATGTGCTAAAGGTTTGATGATCATCTGGTATGTAACACCAGAAACAGGAATTCTTTTTCTTCTTCTCCTTCTTCTACTTAACCAGTATAAAGTTGATGCTCCCCATCAAATTGCTGTGCCCTGCTGCTACCACTCAAACTCAAACCATTAGTGGGATCATCTTCTTTGTATCTTATGATAATGTTTTCACCTGTACATGTGAGCAACAAGCCACATGGAAGAAATGGCTGTTTGTTAATCTCATTTAAATTAAATCAGAAAGACCACAGAGTATTTCTTAATTCTTTTAAAATTAAAACCAGAGCTCCAGGATTTACATCTTCTAGCATTTGAACAGTTGGGGGGGAATGTGCCGGGTGAGAATCCAGATGCAAACATAATCAGAATAATTTGTCTCCGGATTCTTCTTGATTCTAATGTTCTCATAAAGATGCACTCTAGTTAGCATGAAATATCATCTATAAATGGCTGGTTCTACATAGGAAAACTACTCCCCTAAACTCATTTTGTTTCATTCTATTATCTCTCTCTTTTTAAAACTAATTATCTTGGATTTCTTTCTTTTTCATTTTGTAATTTGGAAAAAAATGTTAATCTCTTTACGGCTTTTCATATATGATTACCAGTGTTCTAGAAAAACATGAAATGTTATCATCTAATAAATCAGTTGTCATAGATATGACTGCCATTTGTGCGCTACAGATTTGACGTCATGGCAATACTGTATGGTATTATCTGCTAACAATAAGAATCCAGCTAATGCAAGGCCCCCTCAGTCAGATTCATCTCCTTGACAAACTTCAAGCTGTTCATGTATGCTATTTGCATATAATTTACGTAACTGCTTCAACGATGCTTCAAAATGGCAGGCATTACTACAGAGGACCTCTGACAGCCAGCTGCCAGGGAACACCCTTTCAGTAAAGCTAGAAGTAAACCAAAGCTACTCACATTTCACCATTACCATGTAAACATCAATGGTGCAGATAGGAGGCTGTGGCAACCGCTCTCCTTTCTCTAACAAGTCAGGAATTTCTCTTGTTGGGATCCCATCATAAGGTTTTCCACCAAAGGTCATAAGTTCCCAAATAGTGACACCTAAAGCAAAAGGGAGCATTGTAGTTTATGCATACCATTGTAGTTTATGCATACCTGAAACACATAACCATTTAACTGAGTGACTATAATGTAGTGGAATTTGTGCCAATTCTTATTAAAAATTTTGTGAACCAGACTTTTCTCATGAGGTCAAGAGATAAAATGGAAAATAGGTCTTCATATATGCATAGCATGGCAACCACCGTCACTCATGTATCCTACTTCTTCCACCCATCCTTAGTACTTTCTCTGGCATTCCTTTCTCTTGAACAACCCTCTCTGACATGAATGATTGGGCTTTCGCCTATTTTAAATCTCCTGAGCACTTCCTGATTGCATTTTAGCATTGCAGAACTGGATGGTGGACTGAGGCCATACATTTTAAAATCTGTTTTTAATCTATCCTAACCTGAAAATGTAAGGCCATTTTCAAAACTAAGATATAAAAAAATACGTGAAACATATCTAAGGCTATCTTAAGATCGCTTGGAAGGATCTTTCCTTCCTAAGTCTGAGAGAAAGCTTTGATGTCAGAGAGGAAAATCCAGTGTTGGATACCACTTTCTGGTTCCTGAAAATCTTCTGAGGCTCTTTCTTTCCAACACTGGAACTTTCATGTTGAGAAAGACCAAAGGAAAGCATGTGAAAAGCTATGGCTGCTCTAGATTCAAGTAATCACAACCTCCCATCCCCATTATCCTTGAAAATGTACAAGTTAGCAATGCCAGCCCCAGCACTAATTCAAAAAGAAGGTTCTCCCATTTGGCTGTGGTGTGGGAGTATTAGGGGGAGGGGCCAGTGTGTGTGTGTGTGGGGGGGGGGGGGAAACAGTTGAGTATGGAAGGAAAAGTGAAGCTCTTCCCTTCCAGTTCATCAGTCTTTTAACCAGGGCTTTGGAATTATCAATGGTCCATCTCAGGACGCTCCATGATGTAGGATAGGATTGCCCTGTCCAAAGTTGGAAAACTCTATACAGTGTCAACCAATTTAAGCCAAAGGCTTAAAAGTTGGATACTTATACAGTATTTTGCCATTGCTAAATTCTGTAAATCTATCAAACATATATTGAGACATGTAGAAGGAGGCTGTACAAGTATTATCAGAGGCAAGGAAAATATAATTTGAAGTGAGTGAATGCTGAGAAAGTTACTAAAAATGCCAAAGGGAGGGAGCGAGGAGTAGCTGCTATTTTTGGTCTCTTCATAAGTAAACAAGCATACAAAGTTGACCTGAAATTATTGCTTCTCTAATTCAGAGCATTAGCTGTTATTAACTATGTTCCCATTTATTCAGAACAAATGAGACTGCATAATTTTTTTGCTATGTTTTAAAGATAATTTAAAATATGACATCAACCAAAGAAGCACATCTTACAAATTGTGACATCTAGTAAGCTGCCATATCTAGCTTCCGGAAGACAGGTAATACAACCACATATACATGAACGTACACACACACTAGGATTTGTACAAATGCACACAATACATTCAGTATTCATCTCTCCCTCTAACAACATTTTGCTTTGATTTACTGAGTACCACTGTGTACCATCTCCAAGATACAGGTACAAAGTGCAAGCCAGGAGAAGAGGTCAAAGGCGGGCTGAGCTGAGACTAGAACCATGGGGAGAAGAAAAGCCTGATCAGGAAAGTGTCTGGGTGGAGTGAGGGTGGAGGAAGCTCCCCATGATGGATTCCTGCTGTGAAAAGGATAGCCTCTTAAGAAGAAAAGGCCTGGGTCTCTTTTTGAAAAGACTCTTTCTGTGAGTAGGAAGTTTGTAAGGTAGAACAGGAGATGCTGAATACTGCAAGAGTCAAGAAGAGGGAAAGGCAGAGGAAGAAGGCTTCTTTCTTACAACCAGAGGAATCACAGAGGTGAGGAGAAGCTGACCTAGGATAGCAAACATCCTGCCTTTCTGAGGTCAGGCAGGAAAAGGATGCTGAAGACCCTACTGAGAAAAAGGAGAGGATGCTAAGCAAGACATTCCACGCTTCTTCTTGCATCTTTCCCATTCTAAACAGAAACAGACACAAGACCGCCCACAATACACTGGGAATTTAGTACGAAGGCACACACACCTGCATACTTGACTACAATGGATTTTTGTTTTTCAGGTTTTCCCATTTGGGATTACCTCCTCAGTAAAAAAAGTTTTGACAGTTTGCATATTGGTAAAACATTGCCAGCTTTTAATGAGAACACATTAGGGAGAGAAAGCAATCATTTCTTTTAATTTATTCCTCTCTGCTCTTGCCAAACTCCTTTCCTTTCTGATGGGTCTTTGATTCTGTATTGCTCCAGGCAATGCCACCTCCTGTTCAGTCATATCACTCAAGGGATGAATATTGCAACATGAGGCAAAGTTACAGGCCACCTGTATCTGGCCTTCGATAGTAAGCTTGGCTCCTTTGAAGGCTCTCCTAATTTCTAAGAAGGAATGGAACTGGGATGAGTTCCAGTGCCTTCCTAAAAGTGTTTCCAAACGTGCATCTCATCATTTGGAAAAACAATTAAACAAGAATCTGTTTGTTTTTGTGCCCTCGAGTCAGTGTTGACTCTAGTGACTGCCTGGACTAGTCCCTGCAGTTTTCTTGGAAAGGTTTTGGAAGTGGTTTGCCATTGCTACTTTATTCCAAGGGCTGAGAGTGACTGGCCCAAGGTCACCCACCTGGCTTTGGGCCCAAGGCGGAACTAGAACTCACAGTCTCCCGGTTGCTAGCCTAATGCCTTAACCACTACACCAAACTGGCTCAAACTGGCCAAACTGGCTCAAATAAGAATTAAAGGCTTTGAAAACGACCTAGCAATTAGCCCTTCACCCATGAGCCTCAAGATTCCTATACTTTCTAATAATGGAAGAACAGTGCCAAAATAACTCAGAAATAAGTTAGGTTTGGAGAGACTACTTCCTCTGTTCTGCTGGAGGTGATTTGCAGTACCTCTCAGAGTCCGTTTTGTTGAGACAGTTGTATGAAGGAAGCACCTAGTCTGCAAATCCTCCCAGGTGCCCGTGTCAGCATCCCACTGGCCTTTTCCCTCCTCAAAATCCTCTGGGCAGGGAATTTTATGAAGTCCGTGGCAGGGAAAAATGTAAAGGTTCACCTTCTCACTGCTGAGATGTCAATCCAGATTGGACCCTTGTATGCTTATGCTAGTATTAAGAAAAAATAAATAAAACTTTGCATTCTACTATTTAACATATTGCACTTTGACAAATGGGTGTGACTATTCTGTCTGGAGTCACTGCTATCCAAGTTCTACTCTCATTTGCTTCTTCCCTTTCTAATTTTGTGAAAAGGTTTTCCTGGGCTTCCTGTCTTCCTGTCCTGGACTGGCAATTCTTTGGATGTCCTGGCATTTCAGGGCAGAACTACACATTGCTGAACCAACCATCTTAGGAATTCGATGCTGAGTCCCTGAGCCTTCCCATTATCAGACTCACAGAAAGAACAGCCAGCAACAAATAAAGAAACTTGCAAAAAGAAGCAGGAGTAGAACTGAAATAAAAAAGATCCTAAATTAAATTAAATTCAGAATCTATTTTTAGAAAAGAAGAAAGTTAAGAACTTCTTTCACTCTCAAAAATAAAATAGAGAAGTAAATGTATTATGAGTATATATTCCTTCTTCACACCCATGCATCCACAAGCTAAACTTAAGAGGTTGATCTTCTTTACACACACTGAAGGTAACAGGGGACCTATTTTTCCATGGTAGAATGTGCTTGAAAATGTGCTTTCTTGATGTAGGGAAGCATGATAGATACAAAGAGCTCTTCCAGATAAAGGCCTTCCTTTTCTTTTTAATCACCCAGTACCATAACCGCTGCATGCAGCTGAGTCACATTTCTATTCCAGTCCCATTTTAGCCATGGATCCAAATCTCAATACAGTCAATCAAGTCCCTTTTTTGAAATGACACAGTATTGCTACTTCGCACTTCATTTCTGCCTCAGCCACATGTTGACTTCTATCAGTGCCCTATCACTGGGGTACTATGTTTGGATCATCCCCTCTCTTCCTGTTCCTTCTTGGCTGCAGTCAAGTATCACTGCTCTGCACAGCCTCACTCTGCTCCATGCTCTCTCCCCTTGCCTCTGCTAAGCATTTTTGGGATGACGGTACTAACTGAGATAGGCCTAGTTAGAGAGCAAATCTCGCCTTCCCCACTTCCTATTAAGACTGATCAATGTCTGCTTACAGACCAGTTTAGTAGTTTCAGGCAATCTTTCCAACATTAAGTCTCAACATTCCCTCTGTGCAATGCCCATCAGAAGCATGTTGGCATGCCAGCACAGCATCACTAAGCATTTCACAGTGACTCCTGTAGGTATGAGCCATGGTGGTACCAGCCCACCTGTTGTCTTGCTTTAAAACACCAATTCCCCTTCACACACAACATACCTGCTCCAATCTTCTCCCATAGCAAGATAGTACCTACTCTGCATATAAACCCCTGGGTGTAGCAGTACATTCATGGGTTTGGTTGGCTCAGCATTTTAAAGATTCTCAGTTTTATTTAAAGTCAATGGCACTAACCAGGTATATAGATAATGAGATGACTTTGGACTAGGGTTATCGGTTCTCTTCAAGTGTACTGACTGGGTGATACTGTAGTTCTTTGAGTTCCATTGTCAGCCAGCATTGAGGTAAAAAGGACTAGCATTGATTAGCTGAAAGGTGCAAGTTCTACATATAATATGATCATATCAATAGTATTTAATGTTGGAATATAGCTGAAAATAATGAAGACAACCTACGTAGATGAATCTCAAGTGAGTTTTAAACTGGGTTTAAAAGAATAGGTAATGAATGAGCTCCGGGGTGTCCAGGTGGAGGGGGAGAGGGTTAAGATGGTAGTCACAATCAAAGCCCTACCCCTTTTTTACTTGCATTATCCCACCTTAACTTCTTTGATCCTCTTCCCCCAGCAGATGCCCATGGATCAGCTGTTGGTATGGAAGACAATCAGACTGTATGTCTTGATTGAATGTTTGATTTGCTCTTGCACTCATCATAACAAATTACATGCATGTGGACACACACACACACAGAACAGTTGATAAAGAGCTACTATCTTAATTAAGAAGAAAAAATCTTACAGCAAATTAGAAAAAAAAAACCCATGTACACTGAAAACCCACATAGGAAATAAACAAAGCAGTCAATATATTAAAATAGGACAGTGGCAGCCATGAATTATTAAGCCATTCAGTGTTCTAACACTAAACAGATTAGCTGTTTCTCATTTAAGAGGCACAAGGAATAAGGCTGCAATTTAATAAAGGCATCCTAATAGTAAGTCCTAATGAACTTACTAGGACTTGCTTCTGAACAAAGGTAAATACAAAGAGGCTACAAATGCAGACTTTCTGTATCACATTAAAAGTTCATGTTGGACAGTTTTCCAGAGTACAATTAACCATTGCCACTGAACATAGCTACTGTATGTTGCAAAATGAAGCAGTAATACAAGGGGCAGAGCATGTTTTTTGTAGACGAGCAATTTAAACCACAATGTTTAGCTTTCTTAGCTAAAGAGAATATGAAATTAACTGCTTTGGAAAACAGTTGGATATAATATTGGATAAAAACAAATTAGATAAAACTATCTAATGAAACTTCAGCTAGTACAGCCAATGTATTACAAAGCCTTTTTGCATCAGTGCGTCAGGAGCAATACAGCTTCCTTCAAATTTAACCCTCTTTAATGAAAGGGGCAGATAAATCACACTAGAACTAACTCAAGTAGTTGTTCAAGTGGCCAACAGCCAGCCAGGTGCCAATAAAATTAGTTTGATATTCTAATTAATACCATTAACCAAATTTCATAGGTATGGGGTTTACAGATGTACCTGACCTTTTTTGCAAAGGGTAAGGCTGCTTGTGAAATTCCCATGTTAGTTTTTTCAGCTGAAAGCTTAATCCTCCAACCCTGTATTTGTTCTATCATGTGATAAATTATCTGATTATGGGAAAACATCTTTCACTGCATCCTCTAAGACAGCGGTTCTCAAAGTGTGGTCTGGGGGTCCCTGGGCCCCCCGAAACCCTTTTATGAGTTCCACGGAGTCAAATAAATATTTGAAAATGTCTCAGTTTTAACTTCTAGTACAGTAAATATCAACAGATATAACCCACATATACCAAAGTTCTTTGGGGCCCTCAATCATTTTTAAGAATGTAAAATGGTCCTGAGACCAAAATGTTTGAGAATCGCTGCTTTAAGACATGCTTAGTGGAAAAAATTGGGATTAGCCAAAGGACTAACTTTTTTTTTTACACTATTATTAAAGAATGGGTCATGAAAGAGTCTTAGCAAATAAATATAATGTTATCATTTACAGAAAATAATTAAATATAGATTTTATTTTACCATAGCTCCAAACGTCGGTCTGATGTGTGAATCTCCTGTAATGTATACACTCAAGAGCCATCCATTTTATTGGCATCTAGAATGAAAAAAGAGGGAAAAATAAAATCAATTAGCAAGCATAATTATATGCCCTCTGGAACATCTTGCCCCCAGAGGTGAGGTTAGCCCCATTGCTCCTGGCCTTCTGGAGGAATTTGAAGACCTGGCTCTGCCACCTGGCTTGGGGCAGGGAAGGGAGTCATCATGTTTGGGGATGGCTAGTGCCCTAGTGCGCTCATCGCATGCAAGGACTGAGTTATTATCTGCCATTTGGACTCTATTTTTATCCATAATTATTGTTTATTGGTAACTGTTTTTAGATAGTGTATTTTTATGTATTGTAAATTTGTTGTATATTTATTGTTTTACTGACTATTATTGTAAACCGCCCAGAGTCCCTCTGGTGGGGGGAGATGGGCAGTGACAAATTTGATAAACAAACAAACAAACAAATAATATTTATCTATTAAATGTTTCCCAAATCCAAGTGAAAAACAAGATTTCCAGTTTCACATTTGAAAAGCATTGCTTGAGTTTTCAAAACTTAAGATTAGATTCATCTAAGAGCATGTGAATTCAATGTACTAGAGCTAGGAACATTTAAAATGTTATTTTGTACACTGCAAAAAAGACCTGTCTCAATTTAAATCCTAGGTTCTACTGGATTTTGAACCCTTGAATTTCCTCATGGCACAAATGACAATATAGAGAATCTACTTAATAGCCATTGTTCTCAAATCCAAATTTGTATGAAACAACAGAACGAGCATACTTAATATATTTGGCCAACAGATACAGCTAAAAACTGAGGTTAAAAAAATGATCAAAACCAGCATTTGTCAGAGTTAGCACTGGAACTACCTGGAGTAGTTATGTGAATCATTTTTATATTCTGCAGTTCTGAGGAATCTCTATTATTTTGGCTACCTTTCCAACAAAATGAGTTTGGACAACATTAATATGGACAAGGGTATCTAAGTTTCAACAGAAAGCACATATTTGTGGTTTATATTAGCAATTTGTATATGTTTATTTTATGTGCACAGAAAACTAACAGAGGTATGTGTTGCAGAAAAATAACCTTCAAACCCTGGCAGATGGCAGGAGATGACAAAACATGAGAACAAGCATGTGCAAAACCCAGTTCTTTCTTATGTTGCAGGTTTTTTTGCCCAACTTTGGATGTGGAAATTACATGAAAAATATCTTTGTTTTCAAGAACTAAGGTCATATATGTATCAGAATGTGTCCTGAAAAGAAGGAGAATGCAAAGTAAATATTACTTAGATACGTGTTCGGTGTGCATTCCGATGCTCATTTCGCAATGTTTAAAACTCCAAATTAGTTTGTGAAAGTTTTCTATATGTAGGAGGTACTGGTAACTTGTATAATAATTTCTGTTTCTAGCTATAGTCAATAACATCTCCACTCCAATTTACTGATTACAGAATATGTTTAGCCATAAATATTTTGCTTTTTGAACAAACAGTACATGAGGAGATCCTGGCATAAACATTTGCCAGATGAGGACCTTTTAAGGGAGAGAGAGAAAAAGAAAGGGAGGAAAAGAAAATAAGAAAATTATGGTATGAAATTGCCAGATTTATAAATCAGAGATCCGAATGAAGAAAGTAAGATGGAACATTCACTCATTCCAAACAAACACCTGGATAAATAAGCCTTCTGGATTTTTTGCATTGTTTCAGTTGATCAGATGTGACCAGCCAGAAAGGAACTGTTTGACTGTGGGTGCCAAATCTTAGAAACCCTGATTTTTAAGACAACCATGGTGAAATACAGAGCAGCAGTCTCCTTCTTAGCTGGAATTACATCCCCAGAGCAGGAACAAATATTGTATCTGTCTAAAAAGTACTGTTTGTGGAACTTAGGTATATGAGCCTTTGAAACAAAACTGTTTTCTTACATCATATTTTTAAGGTAAATTCTAGTTGGTACAGATTATAAATTAAACTCTATAGATTAACAGGCAAAAGAAACTGGATAGACATTAACACCAAGAATTAATTGCATGTTGACTTTGATCTTTGTCTTTGAAATAAATGTACGGAAGCGAATCCTGGTCCATGAAAGCAATAAACAAGCACTGCTTAAATTTGTTAAAAATCTTTTTCTTTACATGATCCCTTTCCCATTTTATGTTGGATGTTATATATAACTCCCGGGTCTAATTTATGGGTTTAAAGAAACCTACCTTTCCACCATCAGCGCTATACTCCTTCTCATCACCTTCCAGTAGCCTAGCCAGGCCAAAGTCTGTGATCTTCACATGATTTGGAGATTTCACCAGGACATTCCGTGCTGCCAAATCTCGGTGAACCAGTCTCCTCTCTTCCAGGTACATCATTCCCTAACAAGCAAAACCATGAAAAGGAATGTATTTGGTATAAATATATTCTGCTAATGGTTAGCTCTGCAGTATTACATCTATCTCACAAACAGCCATTTATTTAATTCATTTCAACCACTTTTCAAGTTTATTTAACATACTTAACTAACGATTTTTAAAAAAAATATGTTCAATTGTATCTGATTCTCGGAGACTACCTAGACAAGTCCCTGCAGTTTTCTTGGCAAGGTTTTTCAGAAGTAGTTTGCCATTGCCTGCTTCCTAGGGCTGAAAGAAAGTGACTGGCCCAAGGTCACCCAGATGACTTTGTGCCTAAGGCGGGACTAGAACTCATGATCTCCTGGTTTCTATCCTGATGCCTTAACCACTACACCAAACTGGTTCTCTAATGAAATAATAAAATATACTAAATATAAAAGTCTTGGTGACAGAAAGCTTTTAAAACTTTCTTAAACACAGCCATGGATTAGATCATCATTATATCTCAGGAGGGAATTTCATAAGACACAGATTGACACTAATAAAGCCCTATTTCTAGTGTCTATCCACTAGATTATGAAAAGTCAGTTGATTATGGTGGTGTACTATTGAACAGGGTCTTGAAACAGTCTTAGAAGATGTGTAAATTCACATGGGTGTGGAAGATCCTTCAAATGAACTGGATGAAAAGCTGTTTAAATTTATTTTTAATAATAAACCATTGCACCTGAAAATAAACTCTTTATACAGAAGAGGTATAGTATGATCTGATTATTCCCCCCACCTGCCCCCACAGATACAAGGAGCTACATTTTCTGTAATTTCTGAGTCATCTTGAAAGGCAGCCCTATGTACAGATTATAATAGTCAATTCCAGATGTAATTAGAACATGCAAAATTGAGATCACATCTATTTGACCTAGATAAGATCAGAGCTGATGAATCAACTAAGACAGACAGAAATAACTTCTGGCAGCAGTGTTTATCCAAATAGGACAAGTCCAGAAGGACTCTGAGTTACAATCTGGGCCTTCAGAAAATGTGTTTCAGGAAAAAAATGAAGTTTTTTTTCCCTCTAGTTATAACAGCCATTTTCCATGTCCAAGCTTCAGCTTTCTTACTCTCAGTATCCCAAAACTGCCTCTTAACACCTATTTGTGAGATCCATAATATTCCTGGAATTGCTGATACTGCAGCCCAAACCTCAGAACAGCTTTCCTTAGTGGTTTCACATAGATATTACATAGTATGTAAAAGAAAATAGAATACTGCAGTACTAAAGGCTACTGGGCAGATTATTTTCCCCCTCCCCCTGCCCACACCAATTTGTTCTGGATAATTCCCAAATGGTTTAGAGCTAACAAGCCTTTCAGGGTACTACAGGATAGAAATCACTCTTCTAATTTTACAGGGAGCAGAGGAAGAGGTAGAGGACCATCACCAGGAACCTGTAATTTGTATCATCAAAATCAGCCACAATGCTAGTAGGTTTGGAAACTTCCTCCATCCAAGAAAAGCAACATTTGCTACCTAGCAATCCATTAGTGTAGTCTAACAACACTGTTTTTATTGATTATAGGAACCTTTTCTTTCTTAATTCAGTGAAGATCCCCTTCTTGTACATCCACATCTATATGGAATTTTGGAATTATGTCTTCAGCATAAAATAGCTCCCCAGTTCTTAATGTTGAATTGGTCTAATCCAAACACTCTTGATAAGCTCACAGTTATTGGATCACAGAATACAAGGGGAGTTGGAAGGCGTCCTTTAGACCAGCGGTCCCCAACCCCCAGGCTGCAGACCGGTACCAGTCCGTGGCCTGTTAGGAACTGGAGATGAGTGGTGGGCGAGTGAGCAAATATATAGCCCGAGTGTATACAGCCGCTCCCCATCGCTCGCATTACCGCCTGAGCTCCACCTGCTGTCAGAGAAAGCAAGCCCATTGGCTGCTATCTCCAAATGGCGTGAAGAAAAAAGAATAAAAGGTCAGGAAAAAGAGGAAATGCTTGAATCATCCCAAAACCATACCCCACCCTGGCCCGTGGAAAAATTATCTTTCATGAAACCGGTCCCTGGTGCCAAAAAGTTTGGGAACTGCTGCTTTAGACCATCAAGTAGGAATCCAAATTATAGCATCCCAACAGATGGCTAGCCTCTCTCCTTAACCAATCCAATGGAAGGGTAATTGGTTCCAATGTTAAACTACTCTGATGTCCTCTTTGGTTATAACTAAAAACTATTTTTAAAAGAAGCTAATTCCTCACAGGCAAAGTTTTCAGAACAAAAGGCAAACCAAATCACACAGCAAAAGCTACCCTACACAAAGCATATCATGGCTTGGTCTCAGAGTTTCACAATGGTAATCACAGCAGTGCAGCAATGTGAGGGTCAGAGATCCCAGGTAGTGCAGTGATGAAGGGGATGGATTAGGGCCAATTTCTTCATCAGTCATGGTCACTATAGGAATTTTGAATCAGTGAGTATCTCTTTGTCCAATCTCCCCCATGCGAAGGTTGTCATGGGGGAAAAAAGGAGTAAATGTAAGCAAAAAATTCATTTGTAAGAAATTGAATCTTCAAATATTTAACACAAAAGGCTTCCAAATATGTTTTTCTTTTTTTGTTTTAGTTTTTAGCCAGGTTGTGGCTTTAATGGGAGCCTATATATGCAAATGCTTAAAAACTCTACATCTGCTGCCCTTGTGACTTTGAGCACATTATTTTATGCTACGCCTCAATACATACTAAAGCATTTCTGTTATACTAAGCTATTTAAAAATAAAAGTACCAAGGTAATACAACCACACAAATTGCTTCTAAAATAAAAATTACAATTCTAGAAGCATAACTATAGAAAAATATAGCTGTGTTGCAGGAAAAAAAGTACAATGGCTATAAAAACTTTTTACTAGAAGTTCTGGAGAAGAAATTTACATGAAAGTTCTTGAAATCAGTATAGAATAATCATCACAGCCTGTTCCTGTTTTGCATTTATTACAGTGGATTTTACAGTGGTTGACATGAAGAGAGTCAAAAAAATACTTTGGACAAAAAATACACAATATAATTTTCAGACAGCTTTAACTGGGCAAAACAGCACATTCTCTCTTGCCAACTGCAAACCAATGCTGCTGGCTGTTCAATGGCAGAGATATGGAAAATTGAAGGAGTAGCTGTTTCTGATATCAAACCTAAATCTCTAAAACACACATTCACACTCACAAACAAAGCATGAAATGATGGGGATCCATACGCACCTCACGTGCAATAAAATGGTAGATTAGTTTAGATAGCCCCTGGGACCAAATATGATAGAACTGCAAATAAGTCAAAACTCTGCAGTCTAATTAGGCCACAATCCATCCAGAAGTAGTCCAGTGGAAATTAACAAGTGCTGAATTAGTAATGAGAGTCTTGGAGTAAAGGACATTGCAGAAGCATGCAAAATAGAGTCCCGACATTTAGCTGGGTTTTTCCACCTTCAGTTCCTTTTTGCTTATTATGCATGCTTCTAACTCAGCATTATTCTTTGCCCCTGTTAACTTCTCCATTCATTGCACTGCCTTAAGAAGGCATCACATCATTTTCTGATGGGCCTACAGCCAAATGCAGATGGGTGGGATTGAGAAGGGGTGTGCATATCAACAAACAGGACAGACAGGCTGAATATTAGGGGTGGATGGGTTGATGGTGGGTGGTAAAGCAGCACATGAGCTCACAGGTAACCCTCCAATTTGGCAGTGACAGATGAACGGCATGTTGCAGTCTACCATTCCTCCCAGCTCACTGTTTCAGGCAAGTTCTCCTTAGCTCATGGGGGGCTGTCATCATGTAACATTGTAGCTCTTTACACTAAAGATGTTTCGTTCAGCTTCGCTTCCAAGATAACAGCAAATAGTAAACACTTTACTATTGTATCTCCTCTCAAAAACCGTCACAGTAAACTACATATTGATTTTTCTCAGCATGCTATTAAGGAAGTTTGAGAGTGGCTGAGCACACACAATATATGAACAAAAGGTACTGTTTATACTAAAACTCAAACAAAATTGGTCAAACTAAGAGAAGCCAGAAAAGGAAGGTTAGGCTATCTACTGTTGCTCACTGAAGATGCTGCGTTTCGATATCTCTTGCCTTGGGTGTTTAATTTGACACTTCAAGCATGATAGACATGGCATTACATCTCCCTATACAAGAAGCATAACCACTTAAGCAATCTCTGTTTTTTATGGAGTGAATTTACATACATACACCCCCACAACACTTAAGAACTCCAAGCCACATTCCTACAGTAACAAAAAATAAACACAGTGGAAAGCAGGGCCAGTTCAAGTCTTCATCCATCCTGAAATGCAACGACACAAGGCAGCAGTCATTGTGGATCCTAATTTAAACATGTTTGAATAATGGTTCGTCTGTAAATCAGGAAACTAAAGAGAACCTCAGCAGTAGTGACCCAGCCACCTTTTCACTGTCAAGACTGCCATGTCTGAAAATTTTTTTGCTAAGCAGAATTCAGGAGTGGAGGACTTACCCTATTAGTTTATTCTTAGGTCTGGTAACAGTTATAAGCTAGATAACAATTTACTTCAAGAGTTGAACAAAGCACAAACTTAACTTGCTGCTGTCAAAAATACATTGGACCTTTACAGAGCTTATATTTGAATGTAGGGATTTTCCAATTTACAGTATCTCTCTTTTCACAGGGCAACAGGTAGGGGAGTACATAATTCCTAAAAGATGTGCCATGAGGAATAAATTACTAGAAAGATAATGTTTTCTTTCACATCAAGATCCCTAGAGAAAGCAAACCACTGCATAACCCACAGTCTCTTCCAATTCATCTTCAACTATGGCTAGGTATAAAGTAAGAGTTTTCCAGAATGACCTGCCAACACAGACATGTCAACAGTAGTGCCTAGTGCAGGTAGTTCTTTTCTTGATATCTCTTTATCTTCCTTTCCTCCCTTGCAGTAGCAACAACCAATCTATTAAGTGCTGTCATTTATCATGAGTCCTTTTGGTCAAAATATAAGTTAAAAGCATGTATCTATTTTTCACCATTTACCTTGCAGCTGACACACAAGAATGAGCTCAAACTATAATACTGCTCATCATTATCAAGTTTTCCTTGCTGAGCATATCATTACAAGGACGACTGCTGCTGAAATCCTCTAATATCGAATCATTGCTTGACACAGAGTCTACAGACATTAAAAAGTCAAGCACATGTTACCACCAGTTATAATAAAAGTCATGATAAGGTAGTATCATTGGAATCTTTGCACAAAAAAATAACCTCTTAATAGCAAGGGCAGTCAATATAGAGCCATCTCACATTACACTTCTGTAAGGAGATAAATCCACAGCTTCTCTTTTATTTTGATTTGTTTATACTGACATAAGCAACAGAATCATAATACTCCAGTTAAAATCCCAGCCTCCATCTGCTTCATGCTCCCTTCTTATTACATCCTTCACACATATATTGCCATATATTATCTGGGAGAAAAATGAAACACAGCAATAGCCTGGGAATCAAGAAACAAGCAAGAAAGAAAAGGACTGTTTTCTTCCATCTACTGTTTTTAACCCTCCCAGGAATTGCCATCATTTTCCTTCTTTGGAAGGAGGGCTAAATCAGAAGAGCCATATGGCTTTTCGCAAGCTAGGAAAGGAAAATGCACACTTGAGAAGCGGTGGGAGCCTTTTTGTGTACTTATCCTTCTTTCCTTTTCCTTTGCCCCTTTTTAAATAATACACACAATTGATAAACACTGTGGCATTATTTCTAAAATGGTAAAATAAATCTTGGAAGGACAAGACCTTGGAGGAGGTGATGAGGCTTTCCCCTAAAATAGAAGACTGAATCCTCTATCCCTTTTGTTAAAAGAAACATTGACGCTGATGTTCTTCCTCTTTTATTTAACGAGAGGCAAAATCCCAGTCCCAACGTGACTACATAGTGTAGGTATATGAACCCAGTTATTAACCTAAGTAACCATGCAGCAATCCAATTCCATTCAGGAACCCATATCATTACCTGGAGGTAAGCAATGATCACAGAAGAAGGAGCCTACTCATAGGCAGCAAAAGTTATGCTGATGAACATCCTATTCCCCTGGAAAAAATTGCCTAAGTTGAAACTGTGAAACACATATTCACTGGGGAAATTAATGGAATTTTCAGCCCAGTTTGCATCCAGGTTTACCCCAAAGTAATTTAGCTGCAATGTGCTACAGGCCTTAAACAAATAATTTATAAAGGTAATTTCGGAACAGTAGGCCCACAAATCAGCATTAGCAATCAGTAAATTACAGTTCTGTGCACTTTTACTGGGAGCACACAAGTTAAAAAAGAGGAACGTTCTCTTGTGTTGATCTAGCAAGCAGTAGCAAGCAGGTAGATACTTCTAATAATCCAGAGAAGAGGGAATGGGGAAAAGAAGGAATGAAAGGTTGGTTGCTTCAAGATGGAGGAGGAGTGGGGAAAGGAGAGGAGGCGACACAGCTGAGTCAGCTATATCCTATCCGTTGTGTGGATGCAACACAGAAATGTGAACAGTCCCTTAAATTCCATTTGTAGCTTACAGAACATCAACAATCTGAACTGCAGAAATCCAGATGATGCTAGCCGACAAGAAGATGGCAGTTTTCTTTACTGCCATGTAGTACTCATCCAGATTTTGCAACACAGGCCTTGTAGCCCAAACTTACAGAGAAAAAGTTACACCTTTTAGCATTTGGGAAGCATCCTGAACTTCCTGGGAGAGTAAGGGTGACAGTTCTAGGGACTCAACCAAAGAAAACTCAAACAAGGCATGATCAAAAGGCAACATTTGTAAAAGAATTGGTACTATTGTTAATTATTTTATTGTATTATTATATCTTATGAGAAGAAATATGTTTTTATGCTCCTGTCTCCCATAGCTTGAGCTATTTCTGACTAGTCCTGGATTAAATACTGTTTATAAGTAAACAATAATTTGCAATACAAAACTATCTTCCTTCTGCCTACTACCTTCCATGTATTAATTCACCCCCATCCTGGTGTGTCAGACTTCCCTCTTTGCAGTCTGGACTGGAAATAGTTAATCCCAGGAATAAGTATCTAAGAGCTCTGATTGATATTATTTATTATAAAAAAGGTTTAAAATTACAACATAAGAATTCTAGCGAGTACTTTACTTTCAAATGAGAAGCATATAGGCAAGCTAAGGTTATACAGTGTCTATTTTCTCATGCCTTTTTAGTGGAAAAGGGGAGGAGATTGACTCTTTTGTAAACTCTTTTGCATTGGTAACTGATATTCATTTTATCAGTATGAGAACTAACTCTCAAACAGTGCGAAGAAGGATTGAAGATTTGTTTAGTGGCCAACTGTACATTACAGAATTTTGTATTTTCAAAGCTGAAGGAGAAGCTATTCCCTTTTCATTTCAATGAGCCCTTAAATTCACTTAAGAGGGTCTCCTCTATCCTTAATAATGACTTATATAGATTCAAAAATGGGATTATCCAAGTATGGTTTTCTTTTTTTAATCATAATTTTACTTAAGATAACCAGCAAGCTGATACAATCTTTTAAAAGCCTAATATTCAATTGTAATAGCAATAGTATGTCCTTTCATACAATTGTATTATATAAAATGTATAGTTAGATATAATAAAAGGTTACAATTTGTTTGAAAAGAACGAAAGCCATAAAAAGGAAGGAAGTGCACCAAACGTTAAATATATTCATTTCTCAGAAATCCAAATGAATGAACTTGGCAATGATACAGAAAGCATCTGGATTAAAATAAGCAGAGAAACAAATGAAAGCAATCACTGCTATTGGTGTATACCATTGCTCTCCCAACCAAGGAAAATATTTGAATGATACTTTCCAGAGGCAAACTCCAGAGGCGGCTCTTTCAAAAAGGCATGAAGTCATAATGATGGGAGGCTTTAATTAGCTTGACATCTGCTGGGAGACTAACTCTGCCAAGCATGGATCTTCTAGGAAATTCCCAATTTGTTTTTATGACAACTTTCTTCTTCTGAGATCCGAAGAAGGTATAAGAGGCTATGTTTGACCTGATATTAATCAATAGGGAAGACTTAGTTGAAAAAGGAAGGGATATAGAAGGGAAATGACCATGAAATGTTGGAGATTTTTTATTATTATTTTAATAGAAGCTAAAACTGTGCATTGTCAAAAATGTATTGGGCTTATAAGAAGTAGATTTTGACAACAGCAATAATAAATAGGATTCCATGGCAGGAAAAGCTAATGGGAAAAGTTCAAGTTGGTGTGAGTTCCTAAAGGAGAAATTGCACAAAAGTAAACAACTCCAACAAGAAAAAGAATGGATATCATCAGAAAAAGCCAATTTGGCTACAAAAAGGCTTAGGGAAGAAATGAAAATTGAAAAGGATGCATACAGGAAATGAAAATGGGCCATGCCACAAAGAAAGAGTACAGATAGGCAGCCCTGAATGGTAGAACTGGTTTTAGGAAAGTAAAGCTTGGACTGACTGAGATTAGCAAAGGATACTAAGAATAACAAAAATGGCTTCTCTAGATATGTTCAAAATAAAAGGAAAAAAATCAATACACCATTTGCTTGATGAAGATAATAAGGAAAATAACTACTCATGTCCTTTTTTCTTTTTTTGCCTTGCCTTATCCAACAAAAAAGTATATATTTCACTAGAAATTGTGAAGAGCAGGATGAAGGGACAGAAGTGAAGTCTGAAACTAATAGAAATATGAGTTTAAACCTCTAGGGCCTGATGAATTATATCTTGAGATGCTAAAAGAACTGGTGAAGTGCTGGATGACTAGAGGAGAGAAAATGTTTTCAAAAGGGCATAGGGAGTGGGGAAAGGAGACCCAGCAAACTACAGACAAGTCAAATCACACACTAATACCTAGGTAGATTCTAGAGAGATCATGAGGAAAATTTACAAACAGCTTAAAAACAACATAGTAATTACCAAAAGCAAGCATGTATTTGTTAAGAACAAATCATGTCAGGCTACCCTTATTTCATTTTTTGATTGTGTAATTTCTTTAATAGATTGTGGGAAAGCTGCAGATATAATATAACTTGACTTAAGCAAAGTATTTGACAAAGTACTCCATAATATGCTGAATAGCAAGCTAGTTAAGTGTGACCTAGATGGCGTGACAATTAAGTTGATATATGGCAAATGTTAAAATTATACTCAAAAAGTGTTCATCAATGGTTCCTAATCAAACTGGAGAGAGATAATAAATGGAATATTATAAGGTTCAGTCATTAATTCTCTACTCCTCAGTATTTTTATTAACAGGTGAAGAGCTTATCAAATTTGGTAATGAAACAAAATTGGGTGAGATAGCTAATACCTAAGAAGACAGAAATAAAATTCAAAATTATCTTACTATGCTAGAGCATGGCCATATAAAAGACTTGCATTAGTAACATATAATATAGGTCAGTTTGGACACATTTTGGCCAGTATGCCATAAAGCCAACAGAAGCCTACCCAAATATACTCACACTGTTCTATGCAAGCTGGTGTGAGAGTATTTCTCCTACTAAAAATGAATAGCAGTTACCAAAACAATAAAGAAGTGCAGCCTGCCTTCACAAAAACGGCAAGCCTCCTCTTTGTTATGGAATTCTTTATATTCCTGTATCTTTTCTCTCTCAGATAATCGTGTTACTTTTACACTGCTGAAACTCTAAGAAGAAAAGACTTTTCTCATGTCCCTTGTTTTATTCACAGCTATCTTGGGGTTTAGAAAAGGCCAAATCTGCCTCCATATTTTCTTCCTTCCTGTTCTTCTCTTGAATTTCCCTCCCGATTTTTCCACTGTAATTCCAATGCATTACAGGATCTTTCCTGTATAGATTAAGTCTCTCAGCTAAGATTGATCTTTACCTAATCATAAGCATGTGGTGTTTAAAATTCTTCCTATTCACACTCAAGATTTTTTTAAGTGCCTAGATCTCAATAAGTACTGTAAATTGTTGAATCTTAGCACTCTTCTCAATACCTCAACCTCTTGATCATTAAATCTCATCAAGATATTCCCTTGCAAATTTCCTTAACATCCCCTTTGCACTGAAAATTTCAAGAAAACAGACCAGAATTAGGTTATCTATTTACAGGTTTCTCATTTGAAAGGAGAGTACTTGCTGGAATTCTTGTGTTGTAACTTTAAACTTTCTTCTAATAAATACTAGTAATCAGTGTTGTAAGATTCTTGTTCCTTGGCTTAAGCCTAGATTCAAAGGAAGGAAGTCTGACAGCTAGGTTCTCTACTTTAGAGGTTACCTTCCAAGCTGGAGCATGGTCATTTACACCTTAGTCACCTCCCAAATGGACTATTGCAATATGCTGTCCATGGCGCTGCCCTTGAAGACCATCCAGAAACTTCAGTTGGTCCAGAATGCAGCAGTGCAGATAGTTATTGGTGTGTCTTGTTTTGCCTACATAACACTGCTACTCTGCAAGCTGCACCAGATTCCAATAGGCTTCCAGGTGTGATTCATAGTGCTGGTTATCAGCTTTAAAGCTCTTGCAGGACCACCTTCTCCCAAGCATGTCTGTCCTCCAACACGCTCCCACAGGGAGGCCATGCTCCACGTTCTTTTTCTAAGTCTTGTCATATTTTGGGACTTAGGAAGCAGGCCTTTTCTCTGGTTGCCATTCTCTGGAACAATCTCCTCCCTACCACCCCAATATATGACAGACCCCAATTCTGCTTATTCTGCTTGCCTTTAGGAAAGTTCTTAAGACCTGGCT
This sequence comes from Candoia aspera, assembly GCF_035149785.1. Lineage (NCBI taxonomy): Eukaryota > Metazoa > Chordata > Lepidosauria > Squamata > Candoiidae > Candoia > Candoia aspera. Next base: position 171,653,083 of record NC_086153.1, on the reverse strand, counting down.
TTTCCCCCAGGCATTAGGGGCCAGTAGAGTCCCCTTTGGGTTGTTTTGTTATATGGTGCTTGACTGCCATTTTATATTTTATATTTTGTATCTTATATTTATATATTGTGTATGTTTTAATGTTACATGTTTTTATCTTTTTTATTGTTCTGCACCACCCAGAGTCACATTGTTTGGGTTGGGTGGCCTTATAAATCTAATAAATAAATATACGGAGAATGAAAATACAGCTGCAGTGCCAAGAGCTGGGGTGGGGGGAGAGTTGTTTATGTTTTTGTTTTGTTTTAATAAAAGAACCAGGAGGAGGACCAGTGCTTTAGTGATTCAGGCTTACAGTCCTCAGAGAAGTGAGACAATGTGACTTTCCCAAAATATTAACCGCATGTGAATGGCTTTTCTTTCTAGCCAACAGAATAGTAACAACCCTTCTCTGCCTCTCCCCTCTATGCTTCATCATTGACCTTTTGCCAATACAATTACAACTGGGGGACTACACTGTATAGCACATGCACTTTCTCCAAGATGTGTATTTAAAATGTATGACTTCTGCTTCTTAGGTAGTCGATCAATAGAAATGTGGATTACAGTTAAGTGTTGAGATGTCCGTAGGCTGTACTGGTTATCCTCTGTGTCTCTTTACAAATTAATTAAAAATCAATGGAGTGTGCAGCCCATTAATAAGTCAACCTCCAGATTAACAGATACTAGCCCAGCCTTCCTCAACTGTGGTGAAGTAGTACAAATGCAATTAAAGCATACTGGTACTAGAGATAATGGAAGGCAAAGGACTCAGATTTTTCTTGGGATGCTGACTTTTATTTTACAAAGCTTCCTTCAAAGGGGTGTGTGTATGCAATTCTTCTTTAGTGTATTGTAAGTATTTACACTAAAGAAGCTGAATATTTCCTAGCTAGTTTTCAGGTAGAAAATTTCACTGCAGTAGAAATTTATTTCCATCACATTTAGACTATATATTCTACAACATTTAGATTATTATTAGCTTCTTTTAAAATTCTGTTCAATGTAACTTTTTCTCCTAGTTACTAGTGTTTGGGTGCCTTCTTTCTGACTAGCAGTAGCTTCTTCTTTCCTAATTAGTTAAAGATTAGACTGGACACACTCCCCCTGCTTCCCTTGGGATCTGGGCTTGGCAAGCTGAGCTGTCCTCCTTCAGGAGGAAAAATAGCTTCAATTACTTTAGTTCAGTTTCAGGCCTGCCATGGCATCAGCGTGGTTCAGACACTGTCCTGAATTCTCCTTCAAGCCCACCAACACCTGCCTGTATTCTACAACTTCCTACTTAGGATGTTTGGTGGCAGTAATATAGAGAGGAGCAGGGGAAGATTTTATTTCCTTCTCCTTCTATTTGTTGGATGCTTCTAGGCCATGAGGTTTCCATAGCATCCAAATTCAGCATCCTGGAAATTGAAACCATATGCTCAAATTTCAAATAGAAGATGAAACCTTTCTCCTGAGTATGATTACAGGTAGCCCTCCCTTAACAATGGTAATTGGGACCAGAATTTCTGTTGCTAAGGGATGCGGTCATAAAGCGAGAGGTCACGTGACTGTATCACTTAGCGATGGCAATCCTGGCAATTCCTCTTGCCATTGATAAGTGAATTTTACCAGTCATTAGCTGAGCACCCACCCTAATCCAAGCCATTCTGGGCTTGGTTCCTCCCAGCCCCGAGCCTCAGTAAGGTAAGAGACTGCCTCCAACTGCCCCCACCCACCTATCTTCCCCCCATCTCTGCCTTTTTGGCCACCCTGCACCCTGCCTTGCAGGGCAAGAAGCCTCAGAACTGCATGGCTCTGAGGCTGCTTGCCACACCCCGGGAAGCCGCAGCCGCAGCCACCCCAGCCCAGTCCGAGCCACAGTTGCCCTCGCCACGCTGCACTCCAAGACCTCATGCCCCCTGCGCTCTGCCACTCCAGCTGACCTTTGCTGGCTTCTCGTTTCCACTGCTGAGATTCCTAGTAGCCCCAATTGCTAGCCAATCCATAATTCTGGGACTAGCCTGGTTGCGAGAGAGGAACCCAAATGTGGACTGGAGGTTGGGACAGATGTTTTCTCTGATGGAAATTACATGGGTTTTAACCCAAAAGGACTATGCACTAAAATGGAACTGATGGGGTCATTGGCAGAGGCATGGGGCAGGGTGGCCACCAAAGAGGAAAATCATATTTCCTTACAATAGCAGGATTTAAAAGAAGTTTTCAGGGAAGCAGAGTCGAACCAACTCTGCCACCCCATAGAAAATCAGACTGTGCCATAGAGTTGATCCCGGGAGCACAGCTACCTAAAACAAAACTGTACTCTATGTCTCAGAATGAAATTGAGGTGCTGTGGGAGTTCATATACAAGAATTTGGAGTGGGGGTTTATCTGGCCAGCTTCATCATCCATGGCTGCCCCTGTCCTATTTAGAACCAAGAAGGATGGGTCGTTGAGATTGTGTATCAATTATCAGGGTTTGAATGTTGGATATACCTAAAATAAGTATCCCTTACCTTTAATGAAAGACATGTTGGCGCATCTTTCGAAAGGAAAGATTTTTACTAAACTGGACTTGAGGGAAGCGTACTTCCAAGTGCGAATTTGAAAAGGGGATGAATGGAAAACTGCTTTTAATTGTCAATTTGGCTTATTTGAATATTTAGTTATGCCCTTCAGCCTGCAGGGGGCGCTAGGAGTGTTCATGCACCTGATAAATGAGGTTCTGCATGATTTCTTGTACCAAGGGGTCTTAGCTATCTAAATGCAAATTTCATAAGAACAGTTAGACTACCTGGGGTACCAAATCTCCCATAAAGGAATAGAAATGAACCCCACAAAAGTCAAGGCTGTTATCAACTGGGAACCTCCTAAGACTAGGAGGCAGCTTCAGAGTTTTCTAGGATTTGCAAATTTTTATCGACAGTTTATTTCTAACTTCATGCAAGTAGCTTTGCCTCTCACTGATTTGCTTAAGACAAAAGGGAAGGGAGACCCCAAGGTAGTGAAGAGACCAGGAATGGTGCTGAATTGGACAACGGAGTGTCAAGAGGCTTCTGACTGGCTAAAAGCACTCTTTACTTCTGAGCCGGTGTTAAAACACCCCGACTCTGTGGAGCCTTTAATTGTCCAAGCTGACTCCTCTGATGTGGCTGTGGGTGCCATTTTGTTGCAGAGAGATAAAGAAGAAAAGTTATGGCCATGTGCCTACCTTTCCTGTAAATTCACTGAAACAGAGCAGCGCTGGCATGTGTGGAGAGGAAGAGGTGTTTGCAGTGCAATGGGCATTGGTGACTTGGAGGCATTTTTTGGAAGGGGCTTCTCACCCGTTTGAAGTCTGAACCTATCATAAAAATCTAGAAGCCTTGAAAACCTCAAGGAAAGTGAACCCCAAGCAAGTGAGATGGGTGCAGTTTTTCGGGCAACGTAATTTCACCTTGAATACACTTGCTGGGGGGGGAAATTTTAGCTGATGCTTTATCTCGGTTACCTCAGCACAACAGTCAGAGGGAGGACTTGCTTCCGTTTGCAGAAGTGGCTTATAACAATGCAGTGCATCAAAGTACAGGTTTTACCCCATACAGGTTTTACCCCATCTTGGCCAACGGCCAAGACTTTGTAGCCATCCCTGAGTTACCAAAAGAACAAACGAAAATTTTGTCTTTGGATGAGTAGATAAAACAGATGAGAGACAGCAGGCCAGGGATTGAAAAGGCATTAGAGGAAGCAAAAGGAGATTACAAAAAATACGCTGATCACAAGAGGTCACCTGAATGGCCAGTGAAAGTGGGAGAAAAGGTGTATTTGTCTACAAAATATTTAAAGTCTATCCAACCTTTGAAAAAACTAGGACCTCAATATGTTGGTCCGTTCCCAATTTCTACAGTAATCAATGATGTAACTGTACAGTTGGAATTGCCAAAGAATTTGAGAAAAATCCATCCTGTTTTTCATTGCAGCCTCCTAAAGCCTGTTCAGGACTCGGAGTGCTGGCATCCAGAGATGCTTCCACCAGCCCCTATGATGATCGACGGGGAGCAGCATTTTGAAGTCCAAGCAATACTAGACACTCGGCGACATCGAGGGGGGTTGCAGTACTTGATACAGTGGAAACATTTTCCAAAAACGCACAGCGAGTGGGTAGACAGCAGGCATGTGCAGGAACCTCAGCTGGTGAGGCAGTTTAATGAGAAACATCCAGAAAAAACAAAATGAACAGGACTTCTTTCTTTTGCAAATTGATTTTTTACCCCTATGTCTTGTTTTGCTCCCATTGTTCACTGTTCCTATTAACATTTATATTTTCTGTGGGGTGAGGGGGAAATCTCTTTTCAGGGGAGCGGTATGTCAGGTTGAAGCAATCCAGAAGCAACAGTTAATGGCATCTGAATGCCATAGCTGAACATGGGTTATGTAATATGAGAGAAGTAGAGCTCAGATTAATACTTGTAGCTCTGAGCAATAGAGAACAAAGGAGAAGGGAGGAGGCATGCATTCTATTCACTGCCGTTAGAAAATGTTTAGATGAAGACTGCATCTCAAGGTCAGGCTTGATACTGTTTGGAATGCCTAAAAATGAAAGGGAATTTCACCAGACAGTTAATTACAAGTAAAAGGAGGGGGGAAGTAGGAGAGTAACTGAAATGCTTCTAAGAAAAGTTTTGGGTGCCAAAACTCATTTGTGGCTTTGAAAGAGCTTGGAATCACATCCTAATAAATAACTTTTCATATATCCTATATGGTGTGTATTGAGAATTACTGCTATTAGGATTACAAGGACCAAGAACCTCACACATGCTAGTCTAGGTGCTGGGCTGGGCCAGGGCGGACATTGGCTGCAAAAAAAAAAAAAAGCCCAAAGCAGCCCTTTTGCAAAGAGCTGCTGGGTGGGGCTGAGCTAGCTTTGCGTTCCAAAAAGGAAAAAAAAAAAACTCAAAGCAGTCCCTTTGCAAAGCAGCTGGGCAAGGCTGAGCTGGGAGGATTACAGGTAGTCCTCCTTTAACAACGGTAATTGGAACTGGAATAATTTTTATTCTTTTTCCACGGCTGAAACCAGCTTCAGCCCCCATGCTGAAAAGGGGCATTTTGCAATGCTGCCATTGAGGGGTTGACTTTAGCATTTTTTCCCTTTTTCCATAGCCACTGCTGGGCCAGCAGCCAGGCTGGACATGCCTTGTCAGCAGTAGGGGCAAGAAGATGGCAAGGTCAGCTGGGGTGGCAAAGTGCAGGGAGGCAGGGGCCGAAAAGGCATAGATGGAGGGGGGAGACAGGTGGGTGCGGGAGTTGCAGTGCCCCTGTGATTGTAAGTGCGGGCGGGCTGCCAAGCGCCTGAATTTTGATCTTATGACCATGGGGGCACTGCAACAGCTGTATCTTCAGGCACCAGTCATAAGTCCATTTTTTCAGTGCCATCATAATTGTGAATCATCGCTGAACGAATGGTCATTAAGCGAGGACTACCTGTATATATAAAATATAGTGGATAAGTACATTTTTTATTTGTGAGCATCATTTTGAGGGTTTATGTCCCCCCCCTCCATTTTGTTGCATCTGTATATACAGTTGTGCAAGAAAAAGAATGGTTGCATTCACAATGAAATCAATGGATAATGTTTCTATAGACTTACACATTTAAGGACCCATTTCCAACAAACCTATTTTCTTTTTATCATGGAAATGTGAGATTGTTACTAATAGTAATCCAATACTGTCTTCCTGAAGTTGGCAATTTTTGTGGTTTTGAGTATAAATTTGATTAAATATTTTTAAGTGGTTAATCTTTCCAGATTTTTAACAGTCTGTTCATTTTACTATACATTATTGTATATTATTGTATATCCACATTTGGATACACTTAGTATGAGCACAGCATGCAGTTTACAGAGGCTGTTTTCTTTCTCTCCATTTTCATTTCTACTAAAAGAAAATATTGTTTCTCTGGAAGCTCCAAGCTATGAAGCTGGAATGATTTTGGTCAGGATATGACTAGAGAGTGAAGAGATAAAACAATCTCACCGCACTGTGTCTAAAACATAAATCTCCTCAAAGCTCACCTGCAACACCTTTATCCAAAAAATTAATGCAAGGGTACATGCAGCCATGCAAAATGTGTAGTTTGGCTGTTTGAATCTCCATCTGAACAAAAAGTTATTAAAACTAGATAACATTTGGGAACAACTGACCTGTTTGAAGGCTGCAAAGATCTATTGAATGGAAATGCTCTAGGGATACTCATTCACTAACATGCACTATGAAGAGACTCCTTGCAATCATTCCCAGTATGTGGATTATATAAAATGTTATATGAGTGGACTTCTTCTTATTGTTTATTAGCTATTGGGATATATGTTGTTGGGAATAAGAAGTAATTCAGCATGTTCATAAAATATCTCTGTAGTAATAAAAAAATTGCAAACCATCAGAGCAGCTCCGTCTCTTTTACATACAATTTTCCAGGTAGGAAACTGAGGTAAGGAAGGACAAAGCCCTACCACCGGGATGACAATTGATGAGAGGTTAGCAAATGCATATCCCTAGGTGGTGATATTCTAGAGGTGACGGACTCGTCCCTGGGGGAGCTGGGGGTGTTGACGACTGACAGGAAGCTCTGGCGTGGGCTGGTCCGTGAAGTCACGACGAGTTGGAAGTGACTAAACGAATAAACAACAATCCCTAGGAGGAGGGCTTTTTCCCAGATTGCAGGCCACCATACCATGACTGGGCAGGGGTGAGTACCAATAGTCCTGAGGCAAAATGTGGACTGTCCATTGCATTCCTGACTAGGTAAAGGCAAACTAATGCAACATTACACACTTCAGCTGCAACGGAATTTAGTATCTTTTAATTCCTAATAATTTCTCAAAATTAGTACTTGCAAAGTTGGGAAGAGGAAATCTATACAGTGACATAGGAATTTATTCAGTGCCTGGATTGGATCATACCAGTCCATGGAGGCTCTATGAAGTATTGTTTCCCTTTTATGTCATCATAGGTCATATTAACGGACAAAGAAGAAAGCCAGTAAACCTCTCCTCATAACCCCTCAAGGTTCAAAAGCTGCAACATGCATTATAAAGCTGCTGCCACCACTACCTCCACTGTTCCCTTCAAGGGCCAGATAGAGCCAATGCTCTTGTTGCGAGGCAGGGGGTGACAACAAGTAGAACACAAATGGCTCTTGAGAGCAGTGTAACAGATGAGCAACAGTGTGAGGCAGAATGGAGCTTGCGGAGAGCAAAAAGTGTGCCTCCCCCCCTCTGAAGTACTGCTTTCCTGAGAAGGTCCTAGGTCTCCTTGAGAGGAGCAATCACATTTTCCTAATCGTAGCAGTTGTAGGAAAGGAATTTTGCAACAAACACCTGAAATTCAGGTCTTTATTCTGAGGAAAGGGCTTAATGTCCAGTCCCTTTTACTGTAATCACCTTTTACACTAGAGTAGCAAGCAAACTTCTCCCTACTCCTCCAAGCCTGACAGACTGAAAAACTACCTTCATGGCTCTTGTCCTGCTATTTGCAGGGAACAAAAGCCCCCAAAGCCATAAGCAAGGAAGAAAAGCCTTTATAAGACCTTTTCCTCTTTTGTGCTTTTGAGTGTTAATTAAAAAATACGGGTCAGTCACAGGACAGTTCTTGTTCATGTATCGACTCTCCCTGGGCATATTAATAAACCCAGCATGGAGACCTTTGGCCTTTGTTTTCCTGCCTGGTAAAAGATGTATGACACAACTTTCTCCTCACACTGAAGAACTTGGTCCCCCCTAGAAGATTCGGCAGATTACTCTGAGAATACTGTATGTTCAGGCACCATTGTGAAACTATTTCTGTTATAAATGTGCATTTAAACAAAATAAACCGTGATTCTCATTTAGTAGCCATATTTTTCTGTTTTACTTTATTTATCATTTTACAATACAGTCAATTTATCTCTCTCCAAATGAACCTTGCCTTGCATTTTTGGGCAAAGCTATGATAGGCTGATTTAGGAATATGGCGGAGAGAGAAATGATATGGTATGAACCTCTGCCAAGCATGGTCCAAGCTGATGAGGTGTATCTGCATGGTTAGGCCGGGGTATGAATTGCTATGAAATAACTGGAGAACGCAGAATCCATTTTATCTTGCCACACTTCTTCTTCACACTATTTGATTTCATACCATAAAGATGATTCAGCCATGTCAGAAGCAAAAGAATCTTTGAAATGTTTAACATTGTTAATTCAACAAGCGGCCATCACAAAAGAGACAACAGCATTATTTTAGGTTGCCCCTGACAGTATGAGTTTTAAAGATGTCAGAATTAGTAGGGCATTTTAAAAACTCATTTTATAGCCAGTGAGCATTTGTTTGAAAGGACAGATAGCGTTTTCTCTTCGTGTTCATTAGCTACATAGTTTTATTAAAGCTGATGTACTGTCTGAACGTTCCAAAATTTTACTGTATATTTTATGTACTCATACCTATTTCATATCCTCACAGCTTCTATAATACTTCTTTTATTCTGAAATAAAAGCTCACCATAAAATAATGTATTAATAGTTTTATACATCCAAAGCAATAATATGGAGGGGGGGGATGAGTGAGCTTCCCTAGTTTGTCATTCATTCCCACTGTTTTAATTATGAGGAATAAAAATATTCTTTGAAACATTTTGGGGATAATAAATTATGCAATCAATAAATACAAAATTTAGAATTAACTCTATTTTTGAAACAGATTTGGTGTGCTGATTTATGCCTCAGTTCATATTTACTCTTCTTCTACATATACAAGTAATACTGACCAGTTATGCACATGCTCATATGAACAAACAGAATCTGTAAACCAAGAAATGCAGACACAATTAATAAAATTAATGATCAAAGAAGAAGCAGTGGATGGAAAATGTAGCACCTAGTAACTGCAACTCATCAAGCATGAATATCTTGTTTACTAATCCTCTCAAGCAACAACATTTTATCTCTGCAACAACTTCGTTAGTAAACAAATTCTGCCCAGACCATATTCTCAGGGCAGCAATGAAGTTACAGGAAATAAATGGGATGTGCTATTCTTGTCAGGATGATGTGGCTTGTTGGGTTATTTAAATACGGTGCTGATCTGACCTAAGTTGGGGGAGGTAAGTTCATTAAAAAAGGGAGGCAAAGAAAAAATGTTCTAGGAACTCCTGCCCCCTTAAACCTTGGTAAAGGGGAATCATTAACAGATATTGCCTCAGAGCATATTTCCAATAAGTTGATTTCACACAAAAAAGGCAGTCCTGAAAGCACCTGTAGGAGCCAAGCTATATAAGTTAAAAACAACACTTGAAATTGCATTTCAAAACCTATGGGCAACCAATGCAGGGCCTGCAGCATAGGGATTCCATGGCTAGGGTGACTTTTGTTAACCAGCAGGTATATTGCTGCATTTTGCATCAACTGCATTTTCTGGGTGATCTTCAAAAGGAGGTCCACGTATAGCTCATTGTAGTAGTTCAATTGTGTGGTGATAAGTGCATGTGTCACTGTTGCCAGGACCTCCCATTCCAGATAAGGCTGCAACTGGTATACCAGCTGAAGCTGGACAAAGTCCCCTTGGCCCAACATCTAACTGCTTCTCTAGCAGTAGCTATGAGTCCAAGCAGAACCCCAAATTGCAGAATTGGTCCTTCAGAGGGAATGTCACCCTGAACAGAGCTGGCAGAGAACCCTTCATTTTCTTGGGTTCAGTTTCAGCCTGATTGCCCCCACTAGAGCCTAACAGCTTTCAGCCATCATTACCACTTAGAGGTGTGGTAAGACCAGAAAAGTTACACACTCTGTATACAAGTCATGACAAAGGGACACTAGGGATATCAATGCTATTTCTTTCCCATGAATTGAAACTGAAACAATCTGCTTCCTCAAGATCACTGTATAACTGAATCCAAGCTACTCTTCCAAAAAGGGAAGATTGGAGCCTGGGCAGTGTCTGAATCCTGGAAAGGCTTCTTGGGAACAGAGCATAACACATCCTCCTTAATGCAGCTGACATTACCTCTTAACTCAAAGAAGTATTACCTCCTAGACCCAGTTTGTCACGGTCTCCCACCTGGTCATTCAAAGAAGCCAGGAGGAATGTGGATCCAAACTTCAGATAGCAGAGGTTATGTTAGAGAACTCCCTATCTACTTCATCCCAGTTCACAGGCTGAAAGGAATCATAGGACTCCTTTGGAAGACATTGTTCCAAGTACCACTTCAGACAAGATAATGGCAAATGTGAGCAACTTAATCAGCAAAATATTTTACCAACAAGTCATAGAAGCCAGGGTGCAGCTCTTCCTGTTGTTCTTTATAACAGGGGAACTGGTAACTATAAGCAAGGCTACTGGGTGGCAACCCCCACCCCCGGGGGAGATATATAACAAGGAAATTCATCGTGGATGAACAGAATTAACCAGACACTTAAGCTATTTCTGATCTTATCTTAAACTGTAACCCTAATATAACTCCTTCATGCCTGTTTATTTCTGACTCCATGAAGTACTTCATATTACACATCCTAATATACCCAGCCATTTTATCTATTATATCACAAATACATTTTCAGTGCTCCAGAGAGCTCCCTACACATCATGTGTTGCTATAAAGGAAAGGTGTAAGAGTAAACAATGAGTTTTCAGGCTTTGCAACTGATTCATAGCTGATTTGCAAGTGTTTGCAAAGTAGTCTTCAGTGAGATGCTTCCTAGTAACTGTAATAGATGGTCTAGTAAAAAAATATAATACCAATGAGGCAATTCAGTCTAACAGATTTTCCAGTAATTCATGCTTTTGGTGAAGAACAATTAGATTTAACAATACACACTTCACTGTTTTGTAGAGCCCCAATACAAAGAATATAAAGGGCAGTCTTTACAAGCTGAAGTAAGTATTTAAATAGAGCTTGATTTTCATCACTCTAATCAACAAAGAATGTGGAAAGCAGCCACACTGGAAAATCATGCCACTCATTTAGGCAACAGAAATTTGGCTCACGGCTTATGAGCGGAAAAACAGAGCTGCGTAATGCTCTTTTTGTTGGCATAGTCAGTCATACTTTAGCTCCTGAATTGGGATATAAAACTAGTAACAACTCCCAAGAACTCTAATACATTTTAAAATAGGAGCTTAAACTTTCTGGTGAGGTACACACAGGGAAATACTGTTCCCTGCCTCTTGTTCCTTGAACTCACACCCAAATCTATTACTGTAGCTAAAATAGTATTCAGCTATAACACCAGAAGGCTCTCTTGAATGCATAAAATTAGAGCAGGGTACAAATGATCTTTCAAAATTTGCCACCAAACTTGTGGGCAGAGAAAATTGGACATATGGCTTTTCAGCATTTTTGCAGGGGAAAAAGACATTTTCCAACAATTTCTCAAGGACAGGATTACCTCTTAGCAACGTCACAATGGTACCTCTAACCAAAAAGAGCCCAATGGGAGAGGTTCTGCATGATATTTCGCTTGAGGTTTAATTGCCTTCATGGGAAGCCAGGGGGTCCCTCTGACCACCAGAGAGATGATTTTATAATGAAAAGCAGGAGATTCATCCATATGTTTGTATTGCAAACCATAATGAAACTCTGGTAGTGGAAACAGTAAGAACGTAAATAATACTGAAATAAATAGTGACCTGGAAAAGAGACATTCAGGATTAAGTAAGGTGATGCCTGAGGGTCTCTTATTCTCTGCTGGGCTGTGTTTTAATTCCAAGACTGAACTCACAGTCTTTCTCTACAAAAGAAGGTGTCCTAGTACATCATAATCTGCCTTTTGCTACACCCTTGCCTGTCTTAAAGCATAGGTTAAGTAGAAAAAGCATACAGTATACTGTCACTGTACTGTATATAATGTTTCCCCAAAGACAATAATACATGTAATTGTTTCAAAATAACTTTCCCTCCCATGTGTTTCTAATGCAGACACATTCAAATCTGCAACACAGAAGGAGAAAAATACAAATGAACTGAAGCTACTAAAAGCTGTGGCAAACTGCATGTCTAATTCCAAAACAAATTTAGGGGGAAAAAATCTAGTTGAAGAGGTATAGTAAATGCACAAAATAATGAAATAACAGAATGGGAAACAGCTGCTTATTCCTGACATCACGGAAAGAGATATAATTATGTGTCAAAATATGGCTTAAAGTTCAAATGCATTTATTAACTGCTGTGAAAGCTTTCAAAAATGAACATTCTGTAGTAATAAAAAAACCTATTCAGAGTATCCATGATTTGGGGGAGAAGAGTGGAAATGGAGGTAACAGGACGAAAGCTTAAAGAACCTATGAGAAGTTTCCAGATTTCCCTCTCATACCCACCATCTCCATGATTACACAAACTTCCTTGCACCATAACCATTTGCTATTAGGCCTGATTTCATTAATTCAACATTGCAGAACAATATACAACTAAGTAAGCAATATTTTCAAAATGATATGAATTGCATATTTTTTCTGTTATTTGGAATTTGAGCTACAGAATTTCAGGATTAGTTAAATTTTCAAAACACCAAAGCCACTTATTGGAATTATTAAAGATTTGGGCAAAATAAATACATTATCTAATTTATTCATTATCTAATTAATTCTACTTCCTTTTATACATCCTTTCTTTAGCATTCTGGAAATAAAATTAAATCTTCACACCTATTCTTTGTAGCAGAACATCAGGCCCAAGATGCTGCTATTTAATATCAGTTACTCAAATGAATGATTGGTCTTGCGAAAGGTAATGAGACTGGAGTCCAACTAGAATCCATCAGCCACCAGGTACAGTTAATGCTATTCTCCAAAGACTAACAGGAGAGAACTCCATACAAGAGAGTCCCTATTGGACATGAACATGGAAAGCTAATTTAACTCCACTGGTGGTAGACTCTTGGGGCTGTGACTTCATAAAGTAGATAAGAAAGCCTTCCTTGGTTTACTTTATTAAAAACAATGTGGCTAGCTAAAAGTGGCTTCCTCTACATAAGGAGAAGAATGAGGAGAAGACATCCTGAGGTGGCAGAGCACGCCATCTCCTCTCAGGTGCCTTCAGGCAATGCCATTACTGATTTCTCAGTATTAAAACTTTTGAGGATAAAACACACAATCTAGCACAGTAAGAAAGCAGGCACCATGCCAATGCATTTGCTGCTTTTTCTTTTGTCTATTTCAAGGAGATTGTATGCCAGGCTCTCTCTCTCTCTCTCTCTCTCTCTCTTTCTAATGATTCTTAAACTTATGCCACCCATTTGTTCTACCGCCTCTTTTTACTGGATGTATAGAGCAGCAGAGAGTGCATGAGAAGAATGAAAAGATCCTGCAAATCAGGGATATAGCCCCTGGCTCATCTGATCTTGCTAATCCAAATTCAAAGCGGTGCATGCAGCAAGCTGTAGCTACAAAAGGCAGATTTAAGCAAACTAATAGCTTTACCTCTCACCTTTGAACCAAGGAGAAGGCAATATTTGCCGAAAACATAATGAACAGAATTATAATTAAAGAATTATAAATTTAGCTTTTGTCTTTAGATATATTATTACACATTTGCAAGGTGAAACTGCAAAAGTAGATGTAAGCCCTCTTCCTATAAGCAACAATTCTTACTGTGACACTATAGTTCCAGGAACAAATCTATTCCAAAGCCAAGATTCGTTTCCATGCTTGTAATTATTGTTGTACACAAGCAAAAGAAAGAACCATCACAAATGTCTGTCATACTGTAGCAAATGGATGAATGTGTCTGTGTGGGAAGTTGCTATTTCTCCCCCTTTCCAAGGATAGTTTATTACTGTGGATACAGAGTGAGCATCTCACTGACACACTTTTATGCCTAAATATTGAAGGTAACAAATGCCTTCTCCTTTAGGTTAAATATTTGTTTCCAGTTGTGGCCATTCAGATATTTCTCTGAAGTTTGCAAACACACCATGACGACATTGTCGATTGGCAGGGTCCAGGAGAAGGGTCTTCTCTGCCACAGCTCCCACCCTTGGGAATAAGCTACCTTCAGAGATAAGGCAAGCCCCCACTCTTCCGGCCTTCTGGGAGGGGATCAAGGCGTGGCTGTGCCACCTCATTTGGGGTGGGAGGGGGGACTCATGGGGGTGGCTGGAGCCTTGATGCGGCCCGGGGAATTTTAGCAAGACTGTGATTGCGCCATCCTGGGTTTTAGATTTTAGAGTTTTTATTATATTTGTCTATTTATATTTTTATAATCTATCTTTTTAATTGATATTTAATTCTTACTGTTTGAATTTATTTGTAAACCGCCCAGAGTCATTTTCAAGATGGGCAGTGGAAAAATACAATCAATCCATCCATCCATCCATCCATCCATCCATCCATCCCATGAATTTGGCTAATGCCTAATAGATTGGGCTTATACTTTAATTATAAATCTGTTTCCAGTCTTTTAATATGAAAGAAAATGATGAAACCAAAGGAGATACACATGCATATCTATATGATTGCTAGGAGTCAAAAACTTACTTTATGGCACATAATCGATCAATAAGTATATAATTCAGATGATTCTCTAAATCACATTTAGCTTCCTTAAAAGTTATTAATTTGCTTATATAAAACATGTATGTATCACCTTTTGTCCATCATGAAGCTCAAAGTAATGTTCACCCCAGGAAACCTCCCATCTAGGTTAATTCAAACTTGCTTAATCCCAGCAAGGCAGCTGTAACAGGCACTCTCAGATTATGTTCCTGTTCATATTTAGTTGCTGAGATGATTGACAGCTTCTGCATGTCTGCAATATTATGGTGTGCCTCCATACATGCAAGGCATAATTTGACACTGCAAGAATATATGGATTTTTTTTATTATTATTATTATTTTTTGTACCTTTGGGTCAGTTCATACTCCTAGAGACTGCCTGGACAAGTCCCTGCAGTTTCTTGTCAAGATTTCAAAAGTGGCTTACCATTGCCTCCTTCCTAGGGCTGAAAGAGAGTGACTGGCCCATGGTCACCCAGCCTTTCATGCCTAAGGCAGGACTAGAACTCACAGCCTCCTGGTTTCTAGCCTGATGCCTTAACCGCTGCACTAAACTGGTTCTCATGTATGGATACCTGTGCATGAATAACCCATAGTATAAACACTGAGGTTATACTGGACAGTAATATTAGACTAAATTATGACGGCACATAATAATCATACTGTGTTGCAGGCATCATGCAAGTCTCAACTATCAAGGGAAGGAAAGCAGCTTCTTTATGCAACCCTCATTTACACTGTCCATTGCATATATAAATACTGTTATTGTTAAAGCAAAGAAATGATAAACCCTTGAAAGACTCCATTCCATTATTCAACATACTTATTTATTTTAAATACTTTAATCTATCTGATATTAAAGTAGTATCAAGTTTTAATCACTCCCCACCCACAAACAATTAACCCTTATACTTATGTAAGAGCATTTGTAGGTTGACATTTGGGGGGGGAAAAAGGCATTTTCTGTAGATTTCATTCAGCTATCCCCTTCAGACAAATTATACTTTAGCCTGTTTTCATTTAACGACTAATTACTATAGGAATAAAATTATAGGTTAAATACATACGAAAACTTGCATAAAACTATTAGTGTGTAGGCTGGCTCTCTCTTTTTATCCTTTACCATGTTATTTATTTAAAAAATTCTCTATTGCTTCCTATTTAAAGAAATCTTTTGAAAGGTTTTAAATCCCTGGAAAATGAACAGTACTTAGTAAAATACGGGAAACTTTTGAATTTTTCGATCCCGATATTTTTTTTCTTCTTCCTAGTGCTTTTCCCGCATTATTTATTTATTTATTCATTTACACACACACACACACATACACACACACAGACAGACACAAAAACACCCTGGAGAAGATGCTGATGCTAGGGAAAGTAGAAGTCAAAAGGAAGAGGGGCCGACCAAGGGCAAGGTGGATGGATGATATTCTAGAGGTGACAGACTCGTCCCTGGGGGAGCTGGGGGTGTTGATGACCGACAGGAAGCTCTGGCGTGGGCTGGTCCATGAAGTCATGAAGAGTCAGAAGCGACTGAACAAATAAACAAATAAATACATATACATATACATATATGGATTTTGAGTAATTTAGACATTCCCTTGTCTGCTTAGGGGAGAGACACATTGCACTCATTTCTGAAAATGTATTTGTAAGTTGTTTGGGGCTCTTGGTTTTTTGTTTTCATAGAAAAAAATGCCCTCTCCTTTCAGCATTATTGGGATGCTGCTTCTTTGCAGTACTTTCTGGAATAATCAACTTCAGTTTATTCAAAATATGACTCTGAAAATACTGGAGGAGACTTTTGAAGAATGGAATCAAAAAATAGTAGTCACAGTATCAACAATGTCAGTAATGATGTCTGCTTCTATGGGCAGATTATGTCCAAAAGATGTTATTGAAGAAATGACAGATATAGAACACATTTCAGCTGACAAGATAGAGACGGTATCGAAAGTGGATTTACAACTGACAGGTCAAGAGAATGACTTAGAAAGGGATGTTTCACTGGATCTACAAAAGAAATTGGCTGATGCTTTAAAATTTAAAATGGAAATACAAATGACAAACTAAGAGTGACTTGAATATTTTTTTTCCTACTGGATTTACAAAAGAAGCTTGTTAAAGACTTGAAGAATGTGCAATGGGACAAAGAAGAAATGAAGAGAAATCAAATCCTAAGACAATATTTGAATGAACTAAAGATTAAGACTGTTAGAAGTAAAAGAAAAATTATTTGGTCCAGGTTTATTTGATCAAGGTTAAAACAAGATATATTGTTACCAAAGATGATGATTTATGTAATTTATTTATAGATAAGAGATGGGATATGGGATTCTCCCACATATTACATTACATTTATAATTATATATATTATATTATATATAATTATATATTATAATATACTGTATAATAATATATTAATAATAGATATTATGTCTTATCCCAGTGTCTTGAGGCTGTGAGGGTCTGGATGGGGAAAACAGGCTGCAGCTGAACCCTGGCAAGACCAAGTGGCTGTGGTTGTTGGGGTCTGCGGGTTCCAGGGTTATGCCATCTTTGGTGCTGAATGGTGTTGCACTACCCCAGACAGATCCACTGCACAATCTGGGGGTCCTCCTAGGCTCACGACTCCTGCTTAATGAGTAGGTGGCAATCATGGCTAGGAGGGCCTTTGTACAGCTTAGTCTTATGCACCAGTTGCACCTTTTCCTGGATTTGCAGGCCTTGCTTAGTCATTTATGCCCTTGTCACCTCCAAATTGGACTACTGCAATGCACTCTACATGGGGCTCCCCTTGAAGAGTATCTGGAAGCTTCAACTGGTATAGAAAGCAGCAGTGCGGGCAGTTATGTGCACTCTGAAAAAAGTGCATGTTACACCTCTGCTCTGAGAGCTGCATTGGTTGCCAATTTGCTTCTGGGTCCAATTCAAGGTGCTGGTTCTGAACTTTAAAGCCCTTCATGGCATGGGGCCGGGCTATCTGAGTGACCGCCTCTTCCTGGTTACATCAGCCCACCCCATCAGATCTCTCAGAGAAGGCATGCTATGGGTACCATCAGCTAGGGACCTGCATTTGGTGGGTCCCAGGAGATGTGCCTTCTCTGCTATGGTGCCCACCTTATGGAACATCCTTCCCCCAAGATTAGATCAGCTCCATTCCCTCTGCTATTCCAAAAGGCCCTCAAGACCTGGTTATGTGATCAGGCCTGGGGCTCCCAGGGAACCAGAGACTTGCTCAAATGGCTCCATTGTTGAGGGGGCCTTTTTTATCCTCCCTTGTTTAGGGTTTGTATTTTTGCTTTTTATGATATTTATTATAAGGCTTTTATATTTTTATCTGTTATATTCACTGTTTTTACCTGATTGTTGTACACCACCCAGATTCATCTCTGGTGAGATGGGCAGCTATATACTGTAAATTAGATAGATAGATAGATAGATAGATAGATAGATAGAGACAGACAGACAGACAGACAGACAGACAGACAGACAGACAGAGATAGGGGATGAAGGGATGAATGTTTGTAACCTTAGAGGGAGTAAAGAGTCACTAAATTTGTTTGTACTTGTTGTGATGAAGGTTGGAAGTCACTTCTTTATTTCTTTTCTCTTATATTCCTACTTTTCTCTTTTTCTTTTTTTCTTGCACTTTTTACTCCTTCTTTCTATTCTCTTTTCTTTCTTTAAGTTTGTATTAGATTTTACTATTATAATCAAAATTCTTAATGAAAATTATTTATACACAGACACACCCATACACACACATACATACACACAAACCATCTGATCAATCTGCATATAAATATGACTCTGAAACAGTTTTTCAAAGTTACTGGATATCGGTTTCTTATTTAGCATCTGAAACATCTCCTTTCTTCTATTGCTGGCTTCTCCTCACTATTTCCTCCTATTTCAATTATTTTTCTGTGCAGCCCACCTCTCTGTCTGCTCTCCCTATTCAAGTTAAACACAAAACAAAAAAGGAAAAGCAAGAAGAGCATCAAAATGTTAATACAGAATCTGCTCAATTCTAAAGGATTATATTATTACAGCAAAGGTCCTGAGTACCTTTTATAAATGTAGAATTCTCCTAAGATGCATCTTAAAACAAGAAGCCCACTGGTTTCACCTTTTGCATCCATGTGTCTTCAACAGCAATAGGGAAGGAAAAGGAGGAAGCCAAGGGTTTCTCCCCTCCTCCCCAACACACACACACACACACACACACACACACTTTTAAACTAGGACTTTCATCCTGCTTAGCAATCCTTTCCAGATCAACACAATATTTTTTGCTGCTATTGCTCTGTCTGGGGGATGGCTCTATGCAATATCAAACATGCCAAACTTGGCAGCATCTGGGATATCATATGAGTTCAGGGAGCTGGGGCCTTGGCTTATGTCAATAGTGTGTCTCACATCTTGCAGGCAAGGAGACATAAAGGTCACCAAGGAAGGGCACTTAAATCAACACAGAACTCTCTGACAAGCTAAACTTAAGCTTACAGGGAAAATTGCTTTTTTTTTTTCCTTGGGAAGCAGAAAAATAAAACCCTGTTCACAATTGCCAATATCTTATCGCCAGGCCACCTGCAGACTATTAAGATAACTCTAGCTGCTGTATCTCTGTGTGTGTGTCTGTGTGTGTGTGTGTGAGAGAGAGAGAGAGAGAGAGATCCAGAGGAACTTTTCTGGGACCAAGGTGAAGCTGTAGTATAGAATGTGATTGTAATTTGTACATTTATTGCGTTCAATAATACATCTGTCTATTTCTTTCATATGTTATTGGGTATTTTTTGACAACCAATATCTTTGATAACTTCACTTGGTTTATCAGAACCCCCTAATCTGATTCTAGAGTAAGGAACATGAAAAATGACTTTATAGAGTAGTGGCCTCTGTTCCATCTAGCTCACAGCTGTTTCCTCTGATTAGCAGCACTTCCTCAGGATTCCATGCTGGAGTCTTTTGTGGCTTAATCTGGAAAGGCCAGGGATTAAAACTGGGACCTTCTGCATTAAAACAGGGAATCTATCCCTGAGCTTCAGTCCTTCCTATAATTATTCAGTTGAGAACATAAGTGGATTTGTGGAGGTTTGGGGATCAGAAGCAATGGAAGCATTCAGTGAGAAATTAAAGCTCACTTTGTTTTCCATCATTAATGAGCCACTTTTCCATTATTATTTTGAAACAACAACAACCTGAGAGACTCTAAGAACAGACCTACCATTTCCACTGGCTTTGGTGACCTAGCAGTCTGTACAAAAGTTCACAGAGGTCCCTTCCTTTTCCAGTGGGTAAAGCTGAGATCCAGATAATATCTTTCCATTTATGTTTAAAATCTGCAAGGGCTGAAATCCAAGAAAGCTGCTCAAGCTTTCTTCATCATGGACTGCACCAAGGAAAACAAGTTAATAGTATAGATAAGACAAAAATGCTCCTTGTTGCTCAAAAGGCAGATCAAGGAATTGCCAACTGCCTTGAGTGGTGTTTTGCACGGAAAAGCAGGATTTACATCTACTGTGATAAATAAATACTTTCACTGGCTTTCTTCAATAATGCAATACCATCTGATTGATCTGCAGTTCATTCCTAAGATTTCTTTTGCTGGTCATTGACATAATAATAATAATAATAATAATAATAATAATAATAATAATAATAATAATAATTTCTTGGTAACACTGGAAAAATTGGCTATCTTCACAACAGAGCTTTTAGTCAGAGAAAGAAAAACCTGCTGTAGACCTTAGTCAGTTTGTTTGCATATACATTTGCAATATGGGTACACTGTCAGGAAAGCTCTTTAAATGTTTAAAGACAGATAAAAATAATCAATTATTAAAATAAGACCCAAGTTAGAAATGTTACAATTCCCTACATTTATTCTTACCTTTTGATATTGGTTAGTCACACTAATGTCTTATCTCAGCTACACCAGAAGCCTGGATTTCTGAACTGTTTTTAAAGGAAGCAATCACTTCCCACCAGAGAATTCTTTTTAAAAAAATTTTTTTTCTAGAAGGTAGGTGTGTATATGTGCGTATGCATGCATGCATGCATGCATGCATGCATGCATATATATACATATACATACATACATACATACATACATATATTAGGGAGCTTTTCATTTATTGGCTAAACATACTGCAAAGCAAGAAGTGACACAGTTCAGTGGAAAAAAACCTGATGGATATTATTCTGTTTGGGCAAAGTTGAATAATTTAATATTTTGACTGATATAGTTTACATTTTCTTTTTTTCTTCTTCTTAATCTTTCTTTTTTGCACAAAAAGAAAAAAGTATACTTGTTAGAAAATAAACTGTACATAGCATTGCTCTATAAAAGCCTTTTATTGATATTTCTGTAACAAAATATTTCAAATGAAAAAAAGGAGGAGTTTTGCTAAAACAAGCAAAACAGTGGCTACACATTTTTCTTTATAGCTCTCTCAAGTCTCTCTCTGTGTGTGTCTCTCTCTCTCTCTCTCTCTCTTTAAAATATGGAAGCTGGTAATCTGGAGATAATGGCTCATGTGGAGGGTCCAACTGTTCCTTCTTGCAGACACTCATGGTAATGTGTATGCGTAAAACAGGAGATCGTTCTGCTTTCTGGGCAGTATACAGTGAATTCAAAGAAACCGTGAGTACATCAAAAGGCAAGCAGTGCTTTTACTGCAGAAATGAGCCACTGGTGTTCCTTGGAAAGTGGAAGTCTTCTCAGAGGCTATCCAAACAGCCCTTCCCGTCACACATTTCCAAAGAGCAGAGACTAGACAGGACACAAATGGAAAGAGGCTCAACAACCCCTTATTCTTACTATATTACTTCTGAATAAACTTGAAGGCAGCCAGCAGAGAGCTGCATCAGTGACCGGGGGAGGGGGTGGCATGGTCCTCCCCTGCTACTCACTATAGTAGCACAAAGGAAAGACGGGGGAGAGGCAAGGAACTGTATCTGTGCTCACCAACATGATATTCAAAGGCCCCTATAAAATTACTTACTAATAGATTTATGCCAACATCCGTACTGCCTGCATGCACCTCGCCAAATTTCTTCTGTTTCCTCTCGAACATAGTTTTATAGAAAATGAAAAAACGCAGCAGAGAGAGGGTTGTGTCTCAGATACCTTATGTCAGACATAAGCATGTAATATGAGAAAATGGTAACATACTGTAATTTACCAAAGGTCAAAATGTTTAGCCATTTGTGAGATAGTTTTGTTTCCATTCATTATTAGCGTTGATGCTAAGCTTATTCCATGAAGAAGAAAAAGAACCGAGAAGACAATAATGTTAATGCCCTTTAAAACAACTTGTGTAAAATCCTTCACATAGAGTTTTATTTTTGCTCATAAGTTGTGACTGTTCATCAACGAAATAGCATCCCTCTAGAAAGTTTTGAGCTAGGGCTTTTTTGTGAAATATTAAAGATATTCTATAATGGGCACAAATATATAAGAGTATTTTGTCACCAGGAAAAATAATGCCCCATTGCAGTGATACATAATATGCTTTCCTTTGTCAGGAGAATTTGTTTTATATTAAGGTTGAACTGCAAGATGCACATTTCTTGTTAATCCAAGCAGAATTTAAAATCCCTTTTTTCAGATCTATGGACAGGCACTTTTTTTCTTCCACTTGAACACATCAAAAGTTCCAGGTTGTTTAAAATAAAAGCACTTTCATGTAGGAAAGGTATCAACATCAGAGAAAGTTAATCTAATGTGATAACCACAAACAGACAGTGCCCACACCTACCCATGAAAGTGGGATTGTTTTAGCAATCCTGATAGCAGGTTAAATATTGAGCATTCTCTGTCACTCCTCTGGGCTCCAAAATTCACATGTGCCTACCTAGAATGGTTTCCCTCCCTCCAAGAGCAGTGCCTTCCCATTTCTGGGTCCTCAAGCGCTTCTGAAAGAACCCAGGGATAAATCTTCAAAACTATTAATAAACCAAACTAAAAGAGAAGATAACAACAACAATTACTACTACTACTCTTCCTCAATGAGAATGAAGGCCAACATCAGCTAAAGAACTGGCAGCTGTGATTTCACATTGTTGTGCATATAACAACAACAACAAAACAACTCAGATATTTAAAAGCTTGGGGGGGGGGGGATTTAAAGGCCTGCAACACTAAGTGAACTGGGGACAGCATTCCAAAATGGGATGCCATTAAGGAGAAGTTCCTCCTCCTGTTGCCCCCAGGTCTACTTCAAATGATGGAGATACCTGAAGATGGTCAGGGCAGTTGAGGAAACTGAAGTGAGAACAGGTAAACTTCCAGTTTTATAAAGTCTGTCTTCTGCCGCTGATGCTTATTGCCAAAGTTCACCCGAACACTAAATACCATACTGCAAGGGCTGTTCATGTTATGAGTGAAAATGCCCAGCTCTTTAACTAAAAAAGTTGTTCCTTCTCTTGCCAAATGGAGCCAATTTTCTCTTACTACAGGCTTCTCAAGCTGGTTGAGCCAGATTGCAATGTTTAAACAATCCCTCCTCTGATTAACACAACATGAATATGAATCCAAATAGAAACCAATATTGGTAGAGGATTGCAAATGCCAAGTCTCTGGAACATACGCAAAACGGGGTTGGTGGGTGGTGGGTGGTGGGTGGTGGGGGGGGGGAGAAAAGAAAAAGAAACTGAAATTGGTACTCAAGAAGCTAAGATCAAATGCCTGCCTCTATAAGCAGAAGAAACCCATGGCAGGTGAATGAAGGTTGCCAGGATGTACATAAGTTCCAGCTGTGATGTGGATGGCAGAGAGAACTGAAGCGTGAAGCTTATTTGACAAAACAGAGCAGAGTTCTGGTGGACGACCTGTGTGCAAAGCCATTGCCAAGAAAATCCATCTCATTGCTGTGAAAGGTGAATTTCTACTTGGCTAGAGAAAAGGAAGGTGGAAAAAAAATCTTAGCAACTCATAGATTCTGACTCTTTCTGTCAGACAGACCTGCAGTTACAAATGTACCTGTAATAAGATATCAATTGCTGTATGATAGAAAATAAGGGCAGGGGTATTGATTGACTGATAGAAAAAATATTAGATGGATGGCTCTATAAAGGTATCTCGTGAACGAGAGATAACCAGCTGGGGATTTATCACAGAGATGGTTCTTGTTCTGCAGCACTGGATAACTTGGATCCTGCAGACATATGAGGAAAAGAAGGCACTGTCTTCTTCTCCTCTAGAAAATATTATCTTGTACAAAGAGGAGTGTGTGTGTAAAACTCCCCTGAAAAGATAGCATAATAGCATATCTCTGTGCTTTATGACTTCATGTATTGTGTTGTCAACTAGACCAGCAGAGATGAGAAAGCTGACAGCTCTCAAGAGAGCCTCAGCTGAAACTACAGTGCAGAACTCTGGAAGAGCCCAGACCTGATCCTGCATGGAACGAGACCCAGCATAGCTGGGGGAGGGGGGGTGGAATATCCCTCCCCAACTCACTGCTTCTCTTCCATCACTACCACAGTGCATAAATAATGGCAGGGGGAGCAGAAAGGAGACCAAGTGAAAGCAGCTGGCCTGGGTTTCTGTCACTGAATGCTCTTTCTACAGGCACTTTTCCCAGGAGACCCACTCTGCAAGAGATTTTTTCTTAGCGGGTGAGAAAGAAAAGAGAACAGCTAATTTCCAGGGTCCTGAGATACTGT
This sequence comes from Candoia aspera, assembly GCF_035149785.1. Taxonomy (NCBI): domain Eukaryota; kingdom Metazoa; phylum Chordata; class Lepidosauria; order Squamata; family Candoiidae; genus Candoia; species Candoia aspera. The sequence goes on along the minus strand of NC_086153.1, from coordinate 171,628,909 downwards.
TCCATGGGTTGCCCATGTTTTAAGAAACCCATTCCTCTCTGTGTCTTTTAACAATGCCACTTTGCAATTCTGTGACTGGCTACACAAAAACACCATGTGGAGAAAAACAATCTCAAGATTTTCTTCATCCTTATTATTTTTTCATGAAAAACATGCGTAAGAAAGATGAGAAAGAAAAATGAAAGGATACATACATTTGGAGACACTGATACATGGATATAGAAGTTATCTTAAACAGAAATAGGGATATTTTGAACTATATTCAATAGTTCCACCTCAAAGAAATGTATACAGACAAAAGTAATCTATTCAGGAATATCTAAAACCAGAGACATTTGCATAAAACAATCCTTAATTGAAGGGTTCTCCAAGACTATTTGCTGTTGTTTTAACATTTCAGCCACTGGAATTTCACACACACTAAAAATTTACTGATGCAAAACTGAAGATGTACTTCAGTTTTCCAGTGTTTTCCAATAGTAAATTTGGCAGTTAAAAATGAATTATTACATTGAAATAGTTTTTATAATTTTTGGGATAAATGTACAATAAACCTTTGGTAGGATTAACCAGTGAAGGTTGCATTGTTTTTCCATGATTTCAGCCATGATAGCACTTTGTTCTACATGACCATTAACCTGATACTTATTTTTTTAAAATCTTCAAGATGCACGCTTTACAACCTTATGTATTGAATTGAAGTGTGTCACAATATTAAGAGAATAGTGGATAGCTTGGTTCTGATCCGTACAGTATTCTGAGAAATGCAAATGTTGCAAAGAATCCCCTTGATATGACTTCTGTCTGTATAAGTACGGCTCTTACTTTAGTCTGAGAGTTGCATTTAAAAATATACTGCTCACTCCTTTCTAGTATTGGAAAGGGCCGACAAAGATCAGCAGAAGCGGAGTAACCACCAATTAGATCCCAGAAACCATGAAACATTCTATGTAAAGATTCTCTCCTGCCTAATCAGATCACTAAGCTGTTCCCAACGCAGTGAAAGAAGTTTAGGTCAACCCTAGCCTTCCTTTCAATAAATGCAGTGGCACATGATCCTGAAAGCAGGTTACTGTGTATCTAATCTATAGACCTGGGAAATGTATACGTTCAAGTGAAGTTGGAATCTCACTGTTTATGAGTTAACAACATAGACATGTATTTCCCAAAAAAGATATCTTTCTTTTTTTCAGTTCTCTTCTCTTTGCTTTACTGATATTCATGAGAAGGATGTTCTTAAATATTTCTGTAATCTATTCTAAGGTGGTTTAACAATCCTAATTTTGTCACTTTTTATACCAGTGAAATGGGATAACCTCACTGCCAGGCAAATCAGAAGTCCACAAATGGCCCAGGACCTTTTTAAGTTCAGCTATTCTTTTTTTGAACTTCTGGAAGAGAAGGCAAGAAGCCAGAGATTCTGCCATGCCAATGTGTCCTTGACAGAGAAAGTGGAATGCAAATCACAAGGCCCTGCTGTGGAGACAGACTTCCAAAACTACAGAGCAAGCCAGGCTTCATATCCTAGCTAGGGGTTCATAGCCAATGGTCACCCCAACCAAGGAACAGCAAGAAAAGAGACTACATGCTGCACTGGTAATCTCACCCAAATTCCTTTGCAGCTCAGAGTGACCCCTAAGGGTCCATGCCCCACTTTTACCACATTAGGTGAAACAGCAGAAGGAGAAGGAAATCTTTAGTCCTCTCTTGATATTTCTCAGGAGTACTTGTTTCCAAATTGAGGGCTTCTCACACTTGCAACCTTCAACTGCATTTCTCTTTTCTGTTTTTTGCAAAGAATAGGTGGTATCAGGCTAATAAGTCCAACCTTGCCCTAGTAGAATAGCATCTGGGATAAATGGCTAAAACGTCTTTCTATTTTTCCATCATTTTCTCCTTTGTCTGGCCACGTCACATTGATAACCCATCAGGTCCAGAACCTTGCTAAGATTCTCTTTAGGCTAGCAATTTTACACCAAAAGCATCTGGGCTTTGCCTCAAATCTCTCTCCCTCCTTCCTGCAATTATGACTTATTTTTTCAAGCTACAATGCTGCCAATCAGTAGGAAACAAGCCTTCATGGCATCTCCCAAAATAAATCATTCTGCTCTTCTAACACCATTGTTAGGACTCTTTCTTCCTCTATCCCAACTTCCGTGCTGCAAATTAATTATTTTAATCCTCACATTAGTTTCTAATGGTCCCAACCAGGATCAAGGAGATCCAACTGAAGTCCACCCTCAGCCATGGAAATTCAATGAGTGACTTTGGGCCAGTCACAATCTCTCAACTCAGCCTACCTGACAAGGTTGTTGATCCAGAAAAAAAGTGAAAGAGGATATGTTACGTTTTGCTCCTGAGTTCTACCAGCATTTTTGGTCCAAAATATTCTATTGGTGGTCAAGTAAATATAAAATTTTCTGCCAGCTAATGCACTGGTTCTTCTCAGGCCCTTAATAAAACATCCATTATTATACCCTGCTTAGACTTATAGACAAATCATGCTTAGAGTGTATGTGGAATTTAAATGATGAAAAATTGAAATCTGTTCTGTTGAAAAAACATATGAATGAATAAAAACAATAAATTTTCAAAGTTACATGCAAGATGAGTTGGTAGGGGGAAAAGAATATACCTCAGTGATTTATAGGATTGGGTTTTTGAGTATATTTTAGGAAATGAGACACTAAAATGCTAAGATGCGAAAATGGATTGTGTCACTTTAAAAAGCATATGAGATATTTTGCTGTTTCTTAAAACTGGATTTGCCTGCAATGAATATAACAGGGAACTATTAAACTTAGACACTTTGTTCATATATTTGTTGGTTATTTTATTTTTTATTTTATTTGTTGGTTATTTTAATGTGTTCTGGAAATATTTTTTGTATTGCCTTTCATCCACAAAAGTGAATTCCAAGACAAATTCCAATCAAACAGTAAAATTTCACTCCATAAAATCAAGATTGTTTTATTTTTTTCATATGGGAAAATATTTCTCATCTACAGAAAATTCTTTGTTATCACTTAAGCAGCCTACCACTTATTTTCTCCTTTATTCTACTGAACCCCTGAATTACTCATTCTGATGCTTGTGTTTCTTTTATTGCACTAGTTCTTTAAAACCGTGTAACTTACTAGTAAGATTTGACTGTGTCATATCATTTAGTTTTGGAAGCTGTATGGGTCAATTTTGGGTGGAGAAAAAAACAGGCCTGGAGTGCTACATGGCCACATCATATCTCCTTTTGTACTACTATGCAGCAAGTAAACCTTCTAAATCTGTATTTCTTCCTAAACCATTTTTTTATAGTATTGATTTTTTTTTAATCCATTCAATCATATCTGATTCTTGGAGACTGCCTGGACAAGTCCCTGCAGTTTTCTTGGCAAGGTTTTTCAGAAATGGCTTGCCCTTGCCTGCTTCCTAGGGCTGAGAGAGAGTGACTGGCCCAAGGTCACCCAGTTGGCTTTGTGTCATGTTCACTGTTTCAATGTGCACTGTACATCGTAACATTTCACATGCCATGGTGCTGACGCGCGTTTCTGTTGGGAGGGAGCTGCTGTGAAACCTTGTGCCAAGCTCTGTATCTATGTTCATTTCAATGGAATGTGTTTGGGTTATGTGCTCCGTTCAAGGACTTTTCCCGCAGACCATCAGAAGCTGTTAGGAGCACCTGGGATTGTGAGCCTGGGAAGATTCTACGGGGGGAGGGATTTCGTTTGTACCGAGGGTTTTTTAGTTTGCATTTGGCACGCTTTTATCATTCTCAGCTTTCTTTGTGATCCTGCATACTATTCTTTAATAAAACAGATATCTTTATGATCCTGTTTATGAGTCTGATGGTGTTTTAGAATAGGCAATCCTTACAGGTGCCTTAACGACTACACCAGACTGGATCTCAGTTTTGAATACTAGCCTTGAATACACAATGTATATACAGCAAGTCCCTGGTTTAAGAATGAGTTCCGTTCCTAAGCCTGTCCATAAGTTGAATTTGTATGTAAGTTGTTATTTAGCATCAGTTAGTCAAAAGTTTTTCTTAGTATATGGTATATATTTTACCATTCTATGCATATAAAATACTTAAGAAACACTTCCAAATACATTAAAACATCTTAAACATAATAATACACAAAGTAATATTGTGTATTTAACCCCAAACATTGTACTTAACTCAAATTTTTAATATAATAGTCTTTATGGCAGTCCGTTCTTAACTAGGAGTCGTCTGTAAATCAGGATGTTCTTAAATTGGGGACCTGCTGAATAGCAAAAGCTGAATAAACATCCTGGAAAGGACTCATTAGTTGTTGACAGCTTCAGCTACAAGTTTGGTGTGTGAGCATTGCTGTGAATATTAGCTCTCATTAAATTACCACAGGAACAAATATTGCCAGTCTGATATGACATCTTGTCTTTCTAATTTCTCTGTAATTGCTATCCATGTAACTGACTGTTTGCATTTAGCAGGGAACTATGCCAGGACATTTATGGACTGACATTCATGTGGGAGATCAGAGGTGGATTTGCAGTTTGGTATTTTATAGCTGGGACCATTTTAAAAAATCAGAAGTATGAAAGGATCAGCAGATCTAGACATACATGGCTATTTGAAACTGCCATTCTCATGTCAGTTGAAATACACCCCTCTTCATAACTAGGAACAAATCATCTGGTGTTTAAGATAATCAAGCTACTGTTTAAGAAATTATTGTCTGCTTCTTCTTGCATCTTTGTGGAACAACTTGAAACTAAAAGACTCAGTGCTGCCCTAACACCAAATACTGCATATGGTATTAAAGTAAGAGATTTCATGTTAGACCCAGATTTGAAATCCCCTGTCATGGGTTTGTCATTCCCACAGGCTTAAGGTAATGCTGCTGACTCCTTGCTAATTAGTGATCGCAGGCCTTGCAGTTTTATAGTAAAAGCTTTACAGAAACAATGGTTTCTTTTCCTGAAAACATGGAACTATGCTTAGGCTCTATGTAAACCGAGAAAGGAGTAAAGGGAGAATGGAGAAGGTTAAAAATCTTAGCCAAGCAAAGTTCTCCTGAGAATCAGACAGAAAAGAATTAGAAGGGGCCATTTAAGCCACTGAGGCTAGCTCTACTACCCAGAGTCTAGCTTGTACTGAAAGCATCCACTGAAGGAGAGCCCACATTAGTTCCAATATCAAACTGCTCTTACTGTTAATATTAATTTGAAATCAACTTTCCTGCAACTTAAACTTATTACTGCATGTCCTGCAATTTCAAATGGTGAAGAAGAGGTCTGTCTTCTATCTTACCGAGTATTTGAAGACCACTATCTTTTCTTAAAGGTAAACACTGGAAATGGGATATCCCACCTGATTTCCTCATCTTAATTCAAATCATCAATAAAAATACTAAAGAGTTCAGGATCTAAGACCATATCTTTTCTTTTGGCAATTGATCATTCATTCCAGTTTGATGAAGACCAGAGATTGGAACCTTTGCAGTGCTATCTTCACCATCTGATTAAAAAAAATGTAAGATTAATTTGACAAGTCTTCTTTCTGACAGTAAACTGACATCTGGCCATTTCTGCATTATTTTCTTAAAGATTAATCTTCATCTCCTGCTTTAGATTTTCCCAGGTTCTGATGTCAGGCTGACTGGCCTATAGATTGCTGTTCTTCCTTTTCCCCCATTTTCAAGATACATTTGCTAAAGATTTAAAATGGATAAAAAGACTTATAGTATGGAGCAAAGTAAGTTAGAAGCTGAAATACAATTGTGTACTGATGATGGGCATGTAATTGCTAAAATGTACAAACTTTTGTTGAAATTTGAAACAGAGGAAGAACAGGCTAAAGAATGTATGATAAAGTAGGCTAAGAACTTTGGTTATAATATACAGATGGATCAACTGGAAAATATGTGGTTAAAAGGGCTGAAATTTACACTGCGTTACCATCTATATTTATAAAATGATGTATTGCTGGTATCTGACGCCAGAAAAATTATCTAGAATGTATAAAGGCATTTCAAATGTATATTGGAAATGTGAACAACATGAATGGATGTTTTATCATGCTTGGTGGACATGTAAAAAAAGCTAATAAAAATTGGATTCAAATACATACTTTGATACAGAAGGTTTTAAAGATCAATATTCAGTTGAAGCCGAATTTTTCCTTTTAGGATTAATGGACAAACAGAAAAAAGCCATGGAAGATTGTTTCAATATATGATTACTGTGGTGAGATTAATATATGCACAGATGGAAAGATCTGACACTATGGAGGAATCATGGTAAAGTTGGCAGATTTTGCTGAAATGGATAAATTGACTTCACTGATTAGAAAAAAGGCGCTATCTACATTTATTGGTGCCTGGAAACCTCTTATGGACTTTTTGCATAAAAATGAAAAAAATGAACTTGTGATTTATGGTTTTGATGATTAGACAGAATAGATTATAGAAAGAAGAGTAATATGATGTACTGTTAGAGACAGAAGCTAAAATATATTGTACTTATAACTGCTGTGAAGAATATTGCAAGTCACTTTTTAATATTTTTTTCCTTTCTTTTCTATTCTTTCTCAACTTTTTTCTTTCCTTGCACTTTCTGCTTTTTCTTTGATTTTCTTCTTTTTCCTTTTTCTTTCTTACTTTATATTAGTTTGGGTTAGTTTTTATCTTTTTGTTTAAAAGCTTTAATAAAAAGGAAGGAAGGAAGGAAGGAAGGAAGGAAGGAAGGAAGGAAGGAAGGAAGGAAGGAAGGAAGGAAGGAAGGAAGGAAGGAAGGAAGGAAGGAAGGATGGATTTGCTCTCCTCTGGTCACCTGGTACTTCACCTATTCTCCAGGATTTCTCAAATATAATATATAAGGGTTTGGCCAGGCCATCAGCAAATTCCTTCCATATCCTTGTTTGCAATTCATCTGGCTCTAGAGATTTAAATGAGTTTAAATCTCTAGAGCCAGATGAATGTTTTAGTCTATCTCCGAATCTTTCAATTCACCTTGTTGTGCTTTATTGGAAACTGAGCCAGAGTAGCAATTGTGTAGCTGTCTTTTCTCTCATCCTGTTAGCATCCTGCTGTCTTCCAGAGCAGGTAGTATAGTCATTATTTTCCACTTATTTTGAATATACAGTATCGAAATAAACATTTTTGTTGCTTTTAGCAAATTTCACTAATATCACTACATGCTGAGCTTCAGCTCTCTTGGTACCACTTCTATACTTTTGGGTTACTTTTATGTGGTGTTCTTTCTCCAAACCTTCTTTTTGATTTTCTATGTGTCCTTTTCTGCTTTCAGAGCTTCAGCAAGCATTTTGTGTGGCCACATTGTTTTCTCCTCTTTTTTTTATTCATTTTAATTATTTACATTTGTGATCTATATGGAATTGCCACCCATCTTGATTTCCTTTTCCCATTAGCTTTTCCTGCCACAAAACATACTTAGAACTATTCTCAGTTTACTACAATCCACTTTTTAAAACTCCAAGATTTGTGTTTAACTGTGTTCAGGTTTAGTGTCTGTTAAAATAAAAAATTATGTTAGCACTTTTAAATGTTTCTGCTTCTTCTCTTTCTTCAGCTAAGTTTTATTTATTGATTACCATCAAATAAAAGATATTTGAGCCTCTTGTGCCTTCTATACCTTTTGAAGGAGAAAGCAGTCATCAAGACAAGTCAAACATTTCCTGGGAAGATCATGACTGGCAGATTTTTTTCCCAGTAGGTATCAGGATATCACTACTACTCCTATTACTACTACTCCTTGTTTCTTTGAAATATCTATAATTTGCTTTTGGAAATTATTATCAGCATCTTGTTCCTGTTTGGATGAGTAACAGTGGACTGCTTATTATTCATTCTTCCACTGTCTTAGCCCAGATACTTTCTCCAACATTACCACATTCATTGCCTTAAATTTCTGAGGTGTGGGTAGTTTTAATTTACAGTGCAAATATTCCAATCATGAGAATCATCCCAGCTAGTCTCCATTATACCCACTAAATAATCTTTGCTTTCTTGTAATAAAAGTTGAAACTTATTTCCTGTTGTTGTTGTTTATTCATTTAGTCGCTTCCGACTCTTCGTGACTTCATGGACCAGCCCACGCCAGAGCTTCCTGTCGGTCGTCAACACCCCCAGCTCCCCCAGGGATGAGTCCGTCACCTCTAGAATATCATCCATCCATCTTGCCCTTGGTCGGCCCCTCTTCCTTTTGCCTTCCACTCTCCCTAGCATCAGCATCTTCTCCAGGGTGTCCTGTCTTCTCATTATGTGGCCAAAGTATTTCAGTTTTGCCTTTAATATCATTCCCTCAAGTGAGCAGTCTGGCTTTATTTCCTGGAGGATGGACTGGTTGGATCTTCTTGCAGTCCAAGGCACTCTCAGAATTTTCCTCCAACACCACAGTTCAAAAGCATCGATCTTCCTTCGCTCAGCCTTCCTTATGGTCCAGCTCTCGCAGCCATATGTTACTACAGGGAACACCATTGCTTTAACTATGCGGGCCTTTGTTGTCAGTGTGATGTCTCTGCTCTTAACTATTTTATCGAGATTTGTCATTGCTCTTCTTCCAAGGATTAAGCGTCTTCTGATTTCCTGACTGCAGTCAGCATCTGCAGTAATCTTTGCACCTAGGAATACAAAGTCTTTCACTGCTTCTACATTTTCTCCCTCTATTTGCCAGTTATCAATCAAGCTGGTTGCCATAATCTTGGTTTTTTTGAGGTTTAGCTGCAAACCAGCTTTTGCACTTTCTTCTTTCACCTTCATCATAAGGCTCCTCAGTTCCTCTTCGCTTTCAGCCATCAAAGTGGTATCATCTGCATATCTGAGATTGTTAATGTTTCTTCCAGAGATTTTAACTCCAGCCTTGGATTCCTCAAGCCCAGCTTGTCGCATGATGTGTTCTGCATACAAGTTGAATAGGTAGGGTGAGAGTATACAGCCCTGCCGTACTCCTTTCCCAATCTTAAACCAGTCTGTTGTTCCGTGGTCTGTTCTTACTGTTGCTACTTGGTCGTTATACAGATTCTTCAGGAGGCATACAAGATGACTTGGTATCCCCATACCACTAAGAACGTGCCACAATTTGTTATGGTCCACACAGTCAAAGGCTTTTTCCTGTACTTTTGAGTATTACTGTACGGACAATGAAGGCGATGAAATTTATGAGCTAAGTTCTGAGTTTTTACTGAATGATTTAAGAGACCAATTATAGCAACACTCCAACTTTCTTCTATAGTGCATGTATTTATCAAAACCCTTACTTCAGGGTTTTCATTTTCAGCTCTCACAGATTCAGTTTTAATCCTTCCTGATAAAACTTGTCAGTTTTGGTCAAACATTTCTTTCCAGACCTTGTGAAATACAACTCATCATCAATAGTCCATCATCTAGAAAATTCAGACAATGTCCCTAGAAACCAAATCTCTTCCACCGTTACCATTTGTTGGGCAACCATTTGCTTTTAGATTTTTTTGCCTGGTCCTCTTCCATGGATTGGAAGATTGGATGAGAACACCTTGTGAATCCTTAGGTCTCTTGCCTTTTTCTACAAGAAGCACTGAAACCTTACATTTGCTCCAAATATTATCCAGATTGTTCTTGGACAAGAAATATACAGCAGGTTGTTTTCAGTCATTTATCAGGGAGAAACAAAGTCAAGCAGGGAGAAACATTACAAGTCATGACTGAAGACTCCTGTCTATTAATCTTCATTTTGGTTTCTTTTTGCTTCTTTCTCAGGATTATAGGTTAGCCAACTGCACACTGTTGGCTTATGCAAAAAATTGTTAGGAATTTGAACTCTCCCATCAAACTCACCTGGCAAATTCCTGTTTGTTCACTTAGTAACTCACTCCCTGATACCTGGTTTCCTTATATTCCTCCTTCAGTCTCTGCTTGCTCAGCAGGAAGAAGTCATTCAGTCACCCATAGTGGCAATCAGCAGCTCTCAGGATACATTCTTAGGTGATAACACTTTTTCACTGTTTCCCAGTGGGTGCACAAACCTTCAGAAGAAACTGTTTTTTCTGGTGACTCTCTTTTCTTCCTTCTGTTTAACTCCACTGCAAATTCCTGTTTGTATACTCACTTGGGATGGCAGTCATAGCCAACAAACTTATTTAGAATGACTCCATCTGACTTTTCAATATAATGTCTGCACTCTGGTTTTGTCAGGCTGGTATCATGATGCTGTCTTAAGTGTCACAGAAATTGATGCAGTGAAACTACAGAGGAATGCTGTATAAAGAATTCAACAGTGCTCACAGTATTAGCAATAGAATGTGGGAAACTCCTTCCCTAGAGAATAGGAAGGTTGCAGTACTCAAAGGACTTTTTCTCTATGCAGGCATCACTTCTGAAATAACACTGCTTTTACTTGAGCACAAGAGGGCAGAATAACACTGCCCTGTCCAATGTGCCCTGTCCATTTTCATTAACCTTTTGAATGAGATGTGGCCTCAACACTCATATACTGTGTTTAGAACAACTATGTTTCACAACGTAAGTGTTTGGGGGTGGGGGAGAAGGATGATATATTAAGAAACAATATCCTATTTTAATCCTGAGCACATTTTACTTTTCTTCAGTTACTGTGGTTCTTTGTATGTACAAAATATAAAGCCCCATTCAATTCTTATAGGTGCTTAATATTGTGCTATTTTCTAAATGAGTGCATTTCATTTCTTTAAGCTATCCAAGACAGAAGAACAATTACATGCAATGGATTTTTTTTATTTAACACTGTATTTGGAAGCTTCTGCTCCCTACCACTCTGCCAACTTACATGCTTTCCTTCTTTTTGCCCTTCAAATTGTTACCATATGCCACTTTTACCTTCATTTCTCTGATCATTTCTATGAGAGTTAATAAAAATGAAAGACCTTTCACTATCATGTGTGACAGTAACATCACTGTTCAGTCAAGCTTACAGTAGGTGTTCAAAGATAGAATAAAGCAGACTCTTGGGTTGGTTATATCATGAAACTAGGTCAGTTTGAGACAGAGCACGGAAGATGGTTTTCTAACTCTTTAAGGACACAGTCATACTATGCTGTTTAATAAGATATTTATTATTTAATTTCTATGCATATTTCACAACAGATTTGTAAGGTGGAGAAGCCAAGCCAAGGGCACAATTTCTTCTATTTGCCAGGTGGCTTCACTATAAAACTGTAGATCACTACCATGACTTGAAATTAATTAGGGCTGTTTTCAAGGGTTAGAATAATTGGGCACTTAACTTACTCAGCTCCTGGCCTCAGTGGTAGGAGAGAGAAGGCTATAGTCCCTACAATCCTGCTCCTCCTCTATTGATTTTTTGGCTTGACATCTTGCGCTAAATAATCACTGGTTCCAAACATAAAGAGGCATCCCCTGAAAACCATTCTGCCACCACTGCTGTCCCAAAAAATCTGGAATCATGATTATCTATGAGTATCAATTGAATCCTTGGAATCTCAGTGTATATAATACTTTATTTTACATTTTCTCATATACTGTTTGGAAAAAAATTGAAAATGATAATTTATATCAAAGATAGGCAACATTGTGCCTTTATATATGTCCTATGTTCTTATCAAACTTCCTGCCCCATCTGACTTTGGTTGTCAATAAGATTTTTAATTAAACAAGAATCTGGTGTGCTGCAAAGCATCAGCCTATACAATTTAAATACAACCACAATACTTTTACACCATACAGTAGGTTAGTCACCAAATGGTTTTTATCAGGGTGCTCTCCAGATGCTGTTATTTTATCTGATGCCACAATTTATTTTTCAGTTTTTAAGTGCTGCAGAACCTTTATTGGTTATGCTATGGCTGATTACCAATGGGTGGTTCTCTCTCTGGGATTTAAACAGTAGGGTTTATCAACAGTTTCAGCCGAACAAATGTGATTTGGTATTCAAGCATATCTTGATGCACATATAGTGATTCCTTAGACCCTAGAGAGGCCACCTTTTAACTCAGATGAATCTAAGTCTTCATGCCCTTTCGGAAGAAGAAAGAAATGATAGGAGATAGCTGTGTTACCTTTCCTCTGCCAGACACCCCTGGAGATCTACACTCAGTAAAATCCAGTATCAATGACCTGAAAAGGATATACCTCTGTAGTGTGCTTAGAATGTAAACTTGGAAGGAGGTATTTCTATTCTGTTCTGTCAAGAAGAATGCAGTCAGGCAAACAAATCGGCACAAGCTTCAGGCCAACTTCACTATTTCTCATCCCATTATCATCACAGGTTGACAATAATTGGAAACATCCTCAGCAGCTGCATAATTACAATGTGCAAAACAGGCACCTGTGCCATGTATATCCCGAAGTAACCTTAACTTTCTTCACTTTCCTATATAAAATACCATTTTACAAACAACCTCAGGGCTTTGGAATATTTTTCAAGCTATCTTAAACTCTCACTTAAAATAACTAATGCATCTAGATTTAAATTATATTCAAATTTCCTTTTGAGCATAATACACAGTTAGAACAGTGATTAGTATTTAAACTCAGTATCAACCATTTTAAACCATATCCATTTTTATCTATTATCCAGCTGAAGAAAACAAACCTTTGACTTCATTGAACTATGCATCAGTGCCAATCCATTCCTCTGTATATTCTCACGCAATCATCTCATCCCATTCTGGCCCATTTAAGTTTGCTTGTTCCCAAGATACGCGATTTGTATGCTTAATTTCCACATCAGCAATTTCACATTTTCCTTGGTTTATAGTTCTCACATTCCACAATCCTGTTTTATATGCTCTTGTGAAGCAAGAAACCCCTCTCTTAATACCAACAACAGCCGTGATCAGTGTTCCTAGCACTGGCCTGGCCACCCTGTCACCTCTTGGAGCTTGTTTTCTATTCATTTTAGTGTTGCATCTTGTTGATAAGTGTAGCATTTTTAATCATTTATATTTTGAATTATAGTTCTGAAAATCATGTTATTGAAAGATGAGATGTATTTATTTTATTCATTTAACCTATGTAAGAAATACTGCTGACTATCTCTTGACAGTTTATAATACAAACATAAACCAAAGTTGAAATGAACATTATAATCATTTTTTAAAAATAAAATAAAATTATCATTGAGTTATGATAGCAAGCCCCATATAATTTGAAAATTCACCAGAATACAGGATTGTTCAAGATGAAATTTCTGGGCTGATCACCGCAAAGTAAACAGATGGAGCACAGAGTTCAGTGGCATAAGAACAAAAATTACATACTAACTCACAAATAAATAGAATATTATAAAAACAGTTAAAAGTCTAGGTTTGTACAGTATCTGTTGTTAAGAGCCCCTTCTTAATCAAGATCCTCATTCCTTACTTTGAGCTCTTGATTAATCCCATCTGGGTAAACTTGGATCTGTAAAGAAAGTACATCAATGTGTACTTAAATTATTAAACAAGAAAAGGTGCTTTGCATCCTCCTCTCTCACAAGGCAATGCAGGCTATATAAAGGCTTTGTAGCATCAACTTAGGAAGAAAGGAGTAGTGTCTGAGTTGAGGCATCAAGCTGGCAATCTTCAGTACAAATAATTAGGGGGGTGGAAGGAAGGAGCATATAACAAGAATTTTATAATGTAAACATTCGTTCTTCCAGATTTCAAAATACATTTATATTTTGAAATCTGGGCATTCAATAATCTTTGTTTGGCTACTTATAATTACGAAATATCATGATTTCACTGAGAAAACATCGTTGAAGCTCAGATGCATCCCTGAGTCAGATCCAGATTTTCTTCGTGTTTCTTTCATTCTTAAATTGTTTTTTATTTTCCTCAACTGACAAAATTAAATGGATTTTGAGGGTCAAAGGCTAACTAATATTAAAAATTAATTCTAGTTAAGAGGTGGGGGGAAAAAAAACCAAGCTTGTTTCATTCAGGTCAGTTTTACCAACTCCAGGCAGACTTTCCCAGTGGGTGCTGTATTTATCTCTGGGACACACAGGGAGATTCCTTTCCCCATCACCCTGCTTTGTTAAGGCTACCATTTCTGGGGTCAGCAATTTGGATTAAGTGGCAGCCAAAAGAAACAGGAAACTCAAACTCCAGTGGTTGTTTAGATTTTGTAGGCCATCCATACTAGTGCTAGCTTTGTAAGACAGAAGTTTTCTCCTGCCCCACCTCTGCATGGAGCAAGATACAGCTATAGTTGCCTTTATTTAAATGGAAGAATGCCCTGGATTGTACTGACTGGGTTAAAGAAAAACTGTTCGCGCCAAGGATGAATAAACACAAGCATAAATATGTAGGGGAAGACCACTATATAATAATACAGTTGCTACAGCATGAAATTCAGTGTTTTCTATTCAGTTAGAAGAAAAGAGCTGCTATAAATCCTTAAGTGCCACCTCCCTTTAATTAATTATGGCCAATTCTCCATAGGAAATGAAGAACAAATATGAATAAATTATTCATGACAGTCAGACCCTAATATGATTTCCCAAAGTCAGATGCTACTAAGGGCCACCACGAGCTATGGCAAATGTTATTTATGGATAGCATTCATTAGGATCCAGTGGAGTCCTCTCTTGCATGTTCCTGCTACTACCATGCAGAAAGCAGTAGCAGGAGGCATCATTCCTGCAGTATGTGCAATTTTAGCAAAATAAGCTCAAGTGAAACCAATCTGATCTTTGAATATGCCAAAATTTAACCTAACAAGGGATGATGGGTGAGCTTGTATGTCAAAATACTAAAGTTATATAGTGAATTCCCTATTTAAATTTTGGGTTTTCTCCTGAATAAAGACACTATAATTTGAATAGCAAATTTAAAATGTGAAGCTTCACAACACGTAAACCATATTCCCACATTCAGCTGGTAAACTCAAATAATATAGTTGATTAACTATCTGCCCACTAGATAGCTAATTTTCCCTGAATATTGCTGTAAGCATCTGAAAATATATCTTCTTTCTTTTTGAGGATATTACTGACAACAAAGGCCCGCATAGTTAAAGCAATGGTGTTCCCCGTAGTAACATATGGCTGCGAGAGCTGGACCATAAGGAAGGCTGAGAGAAGGAAGATCAATGCTTTTGAACTGTGGTGTTGGAGGAAAATTCTGAGAGTGCCTTGGACTGCAAGAAGATCAAACCAGTCCATCCTCCAGGAAATAAAGCCAGACTGCTCACTTGAGGGAATGATATTAAAGGCAAAACTGAAATACTTTGGCCACATAATGAGAAGACAGGACAGCCTGGAGAAGATGCTGATGCTAGGGAGAGTGGAAGGCAAAAGGAAGAGGGGCCGACCAAAGGCAAAATGGATGGATGATATTCTAGAGGTGACGGGCTTGTCCCTGGGGGAGCTGGGGGTGTTGACGACCGACAGGAAGCTCTGGCGTGGGCTGGTCCTTGAAGTCACGAAGTGTCGGAAGCGACTAAACGAATAAACAACAACATCAAACCACAACTTTCTTCTCTTCCTTTCAAAACATTCCCTCATGTTTCATACACTTTTCTGCAACTCAATCATCATGCATTCTCTCCATAAGACAAAACCACCTAAACATACTTTTTTCAGACTCTCACTTTTGTAATCAGTCCTTGTTCATTCAGCACTCACGTTTTTGACTCCATATTTTTTTTGTTTTATTACACTCACTGATTTGCCTCATCCCCACTGCATTCAACTTTTTCACTTCTTTCAACAAATGTCATTTCCTTACAACAGACCATATATTGCCTTTCCACCACTGTTTGTACACCTCAAAATGCCTGTTTTTTCCCCATCTTTAACAAATGTCCTATCAAGGTACACAAATTCAGCTACTTGCTGAAGCTTTTTGCCAGTTTACAATTGTTCAACCCATTTTCCCTGTAAAACAAAGGATTTTGCTGTTTCACTGATTAATTTTCAGATTCATATTCCTTGTTGCATCATACAATCTATCCAACATTTGCTGTAAATCATTTGATTCTTAGTCATCATCTGCATTCAAAGGTACATTCATATGCCTGGCAACTCACCTCTTCCTTATACATTTATTGTTTAATATATTAACCAAGGGGCCATCAGAGATCTTTGTCTTACTCCATTGTCAATGCTGAACCAACATTCCATTTATTCTCATGAATGCTTTATTTCTAACATATACCACTTTAACGGCATTTAGCAACCATCAATACTGTATTCACCCAAAATATACCACTATTTACTTTATCATATGCTTCCCTAAATGAACAAAGCATGTAATAAACTCTATCACATTAATACATCACTCAGTGAGTTGCTGAAGAGTAAAAAGCCCCCAAATAATATAAAAAGCACTACACCAAAAAAAAAAAAGAAAAAAGAAAAAAGAAAAGAAAAGAAAAGAAAGAAAAGGTGGGGGAACTACCTCAGGTACAAATAAAATTACAGTTCTTGAATCAAATCAGCTGGATAGGTTTCAGGAAGAGGTGGCAGATGATATGACTGGTTTCCCATCTTACCACCCTCCGCTTTGGTCTGATGAAATGAGTGTTGCTTGGTGAGGCCAAGGGACTTTGTCTTTGTCAGTTCACCACTCAACTAATTGATGCAGCTTGCACTACTGCTCCCTCCTCAACTTTTCTGAGGAGGTGGGTGGTGGACTAAAACTGCTTCAAAATGGATATGTAAATATACAATTTGAATATGTTTTGTCACAAAGCATTAATTCCTAACAGTGCAATCCTATGGATGCTTACTCAGAAGTGGTTTTTTAAAAAACATTTAATGGAACTTAGTTTTGGCTGTAGGATTGCAGCCCAAGCATGTTTTTTCCTCACAGTTTACCTCCAAGTGTATATTTGGAAGGATGTACTATTCTAATGTTTGTTTGTAAGTATTTTTGGTATTGTCTTTGAGCTGATGACTGCACTGCAAAATTTGAAGAAACGCAACAATGGCAGGATAACAATCTGCATCGCACATTAGTTCAGTGTATATCGCAATGGGCAACATACTGTATAAATTCCTAGCTGCCCACTATATGCAGTAATAATACATGGGCTGGGCCATTTTTAATAGTGTGGACTATTTGTACTCCCCATCCTACCCTGAGTGATAGTTTATAGAGTGCTGACAGCTCTTCTAACAAATGAAAGGAAGCCAACAGTACCACATCACTGTTAGCTATCATCCTTTGGAAGTGGCTGGCAGTGCAGTTTCACTGCTGTTGTCTTTTGTCTCCTCACTTTGAAGAGGGCACAAATGGTGCTGCTTTTCTTATCCTACAGACAAAATCAGTCAAGGAGAAAGGTAATGTCATGATCCAGAAATTCTCTTAGGACATGGCTTCTTGCTCATGTTCACCAAGATTTAAGAAGATTTCCTCAGGAACTGTCTTTAGCATGATGCCAACCCCTCTGAAACACCACCCTTATTAGTGACTTTGTTTATTTATTGGAGATTTTTTTTCTTCAGCCTAAAAACCACCAAACAATCATTTAGAAAGAGGTTTTTTTTCTTTTTACTGTGGATTTCTCTTAACTGAGCCTCACGGAGAATATTCATCACCTTTGGCTGAGAAGGTAGAGTCCACTTCGGTTTTTCTCTCTAGGGGAAATGCTGCATGGTCTGGAATAGCAGGAAGGAGTAGAACATCTCTCAGTCCTTCTCTGTTGTGTTATGATCAACTCTTTTTTGCAGTTACTAAACTACAAATCTAGGCCTAAAACTGAGTATTTTAAAAGGGCACATAGTGAAATCCATGTGGCTACTTTGCAAATAACCTCTATCACAAATTATCCTTTAAGGCAGGTGCTGCCAATGATCCTCTGAGGGTGTAAAGCATTATGCCCTCTGGGGGTTCTTTGAGCCTGATAAGCTGACCCTATAGATACTCTTAGTCAAGTAGGAATGGCAGATGCTGACATTTTATCACCCTGAGAAAATTTTGCTGAAGAGTTGTAAACAACAACTTGCTTTTTCTGTTTCTGAGCTTCAGCTAACTAAGAGCCAAATATTTTATGCATATCATGTTTCTGGCAATTCCATTCTTGAGGGGAAATGGACTTGGATCAGAAAAAGAAAAAAGGCAAGACTTTTGTATTGCCAGAAGAACCATTGTTAGTTCTCTATATCATAGGTTATCAAACCAGTTGAGAATTTATTCTTCTTTCAGAACAGGTTGGCCTTGGCTGCAACCATAATTTTGCTGTATTTTTCTAAGCTCCTTCTACTGTCTGCAGGAGTTCATCAGTACTCCTGGCATGAACTAGGATGGGTACTTGCAAGGAATCTCTACTTTATAATAAATAAGGAGCTTCTGCAGGTGCTGTAAATGGAACAAGATCCTGGCATAATGCACAGAACTTTAGCTTGGGAGATAAGTTATGAGTAGGTCAACTCCTAGGCATCTGTTAAAAGTCATGGTAATGTCATAGTTGCATGATTAAAATGATGCAAATTGTGTTATTATACCCTATGGTGTGCCTAAAAGTGTTGGAATTTCTTTGTTTTTGCCAGGACAAGCCATTAGTGAACCATGGTAATTGAGTACTTCCTTAAGTATTGGCAGGGTGAAGAGGTCAAAATTAATTGTCCTCAGTTTGGGTGTTAATAGCTGCATTGCCTGGGGGAGGGCAGCTTGCTTATTACTTGTTTAGTTTCGCTTTTGCAGCTGAGTAAGCAGCTCAGTTCTCTCTGAGCATGTGTGAGTGCACAAGCCTGTAAATATGTTTTTGTGCTTTCTGTAAATAAATTTATTTTTACAGAAATGCCTGGTGTGTGATTTTTCTGATCTCTGTGGGCCAAACGCTTCCTAGCACTCTGACAAAAAGAATGAACCAGGAATGGATATATGGTATCCAGACTTCTGCTTACCCTACATGACCAACAGAAAAGGATAATAAAACCCTACAAAATAGCAATTAAAATAGTAGGTAGTATACTGTAGGACTGACCACAGGCCAAACATCCAAGATGACATCTTTTATGGAACACATTCCAAGTGCCTAATCATCATGGCACAAATACGTCCTGGCAATTTATTACTATTGTTATTATCATCTCCCTATGACGTTGGTTGCATCTTGTCCTTAGTCCATGAGTGAGACAAGTTTAAGATGACCTTAGCTGTACAAGTGTTTTAATAGTATTTTCCCTCTTATTCTAATACTGCTGAATCAAAGAGAAGAGGAAAAAAGCCCAGTGCCTAAAGCTCTCACATTCACATAGAAAATCACACAGAGCAATTCCATAGTGTAGCCTAAGTTACTCATCTCCTGTGCTGCTTCTGATTGTTCTGAACAAATTCTAGTCTGGTTTGTAGTAGTTTCGCAAAAGGGCTGGTTTGATGCTTAGTCCCAACAATGGCCACCACAAGATCTCACTGGTTGTTCCACTGTTTCTTGCCTTTTCCATCCATGCAGGGAAGGGAAGCCTCACAAGCTGGTATCTATGTGGTTGATCTTCCTTGGTCTATGTGCCTGCCTTTTTCTTTTAGGGACAGTTTTCTTGCTCACTAGTCCCTGTTCCCTTTCCTTTGCTTTTTCCAGATGTTTGCATGCATGGATGCCTTCACACCCTCTTCTCATATTCTCTGTTTTGAAATAAATGCAGATCCCTATATTTCTTTTTTTCCCCCCTTTAGCATACCATAAGTGCTTTAATGCTGCAGTGATCAAAGCACAGGGAACATATTGTTACTACTTTCCACTGTAGGTCCATAGAAACTTTGTAGCAAGGAAGAACTGCCCACTGGGAGACATACAGGTGAAATTGAACTGTGCTGGTAGAAAGGTGGCCAGGATTATGGGCCATCATTAGCTCAACTTGAATGAATGAAATTTATTACAGTAATTGAAAGTGATTAATAATACTTAATAACACAAATTATGAAATACATAAAAAATTAAGAACCAAGGAATAAAGATTAAATGGATGCATATATGAAATAACAAGGTATGAGTACAATCCTTTGGATATTTTAAAAACTAAACAAATAATAACATATTAATAATAAAAGTTAACTTACTTAAACGTTCGAAACTGAATTAAGGGCCTAATAAATTATTAATATATTAAGAAAAGATTTATAAGCCAATAGCCTTCTGACAAATTTTAGAAGAAAATTTTAGGCTTCCAACATAGATGAATTATGGCCTTGCTGGACTCGTCTTCTGGGGCTTCTAGGGATAATAGTCCTGGAGGGGGGTGATTCTAGCAGTGCTGAAGCCAGTAACTCCACCCTGGCTAAGGCAGATCCAGCAAGCCCCCAGGACTCCCGGCCTGCACCTCCTGACAGCCTCTCAGGCTTTGAGGTTCAGCCACCCAGCCCCAAGCAGAGGCATGCCTAAAGACCCAGTGGCAGAGGGCTGAGCTCCACAGGTCAGACAGACAGGCCAAGAAGCTGGCTGGCAGGAGAACATCCAATGAGTAAGGTTCCTCAGCTGTGCATCTGGGTGGTTGATCAGTGTAGCTTATTTATTGGCCTCCCTCCCTGAGAGGAAACCCTGAGAACAACTTTTCCAGCCTCAGCTCTGTCCTGTTATCCTTGCTGTGAACTCTGGATTCTATCTCACTGTGTCTCTAGTCTTTTCCCTTGGATTTGTTGTTTGTTTATCAGATTCCTGGCCTTGATCTGTCCCAAGCCGTGACTATGCTACATTTGCTCTCTTTAGCTATGGGTAGAAAGGACTCTCTGCTTCTAAAAGTTCTGCCTCAGTTTGCATGTCTCTGGACTGTGGCAGGCAGCCAGAGTGCTATCTTGTTGGATGGCCTCCAGCAGTGCCGGCACAGAAAAGGTGAGAGGATTGACCTCAACTTAAAGCACTATCTCTCAGTAGTTGTGGTAGTGGCTAAAAGCAAAGGACCTTCAGTGCTTGCCCATGCCCTATCTCCATAGTTACCTGTTTACGAATGTTAATTGCTGCAACACATAATCTAGCAATAACCTAGTTATATGTGATAAATGACAAAAGAAAATGAGGCGTGTCAACAAAGGAAGAATACAGATTTGTCGTAATAGGGAGAGTAGCAAAGCACCTGTGAGATAGTCTTGTGGCATTTGTCCTGCAAGGACAAGTTCTTTTGCACATGGGGACTTTGGTAAATCTCCCATTAAGAACCAAAGAGGGTAAAACATTGTGCCTCGTTTTGAAAAAGGCTTTTCTGGAGCATAAGATAGCTATGCATTTGCCTGGTTCCCACCTAACATGAGCAGGGATATGACTGACCTCTTTATGAAGGTTGATATCTAGCAGCCTTTCTCTTATTTATTTTTTTTAGCGGTGTATATTCCAGGAGGAGCAGTTCAAGTGGCAAACCATAATGAGTACATTTTCCCCAAATTGTTTGTTACCACAAAGATGGAAATTTGTCTGCCAGGACCAATGGAATCAGCCCTGGCAGGGAAAAATGGCATTTGAGCCAACAGGTGAGTATCGACAACTATATCGTAACCTCCACTTTCCGTTGCCCTACTTCCATTCTAAGAGTTATGTTAGATAAGCATCTAGGTATTGTGAAAAGTGTTTGCAAAAGCTTGGTTTGTATGGCCTCAAGTAACTTAGAATGGGTAAATGGTCCCAACGGGGCACCACTGAGTATTTGGGCCATAGATTTTGCTATGAAGAGTTTCCGTGCTGCTTGAATGCAGTTCCTACCCTTTGCCTGAGAAAATGTCTTTAGAGCTACTATCCTCCTTTGTGCTCATTAAGAAACATGATCAATATGCATCTTCCAGGCACTTGGGGCCTACAGCACCACTCCAAATATCTGAAACTCTTAACCTGCTCTAGTTTCTTCCCCTGAATAGCCTGTTTAAATCTTTGGGGTTTTCTGCCAAAAAACACCACTTTTCTGGTCATTGACTATTAGAAGGTGTTCTCAACAGTAATGGCTAAAAGCTGTGAGAGCTTATTGAAATTCTACAGATGTTAATAAAAATAGTTGCATCAACAACATATAGAATATCCACCCCTGCAGTCTTGGTGTGTGGGTGTGAAATCTTGAATAGCGTACCTGCTAGGAAGTTAGACATTAAATAAGGTGGGATCTAAAATATACTCTTATCTAACAAAGTACCTTGAGGATTATACCTAATTCCAACCATGGTGTTATTACAGAGTTGTTGAATTAGAAACAGGAGATGCCTCCCTGTATTTGTAATACTCAACTTCTCCCACATAATTGCTTTTCAAATTGAGGCAAAAGCTGTTTTAAGATCTATAAAGGCTACATAAAGTGCAAATAAGTTCTTGTAGCTATGTTTTTAATAAGATGGCATAGAACCAGAGCATGAGCTAATGTAGAACAGCTGGGCTGAAAACTGACCTGCTCATTACCCAGTATTGATTCAGTCTTGTAATTTGCTATTCAAATGGTGGATCTAAAGCTTGCTATATACTCAGCAAATTTATAGGGTGGAAATTAGCTGTACCCCCTATCCCACTTTTCAAATATTGGTACAATAATGACAGTACCCCAGTCCTGGGGAATGTAGCCCATGTGATCAATATAGGAAAAAAGGGATGCCAAAGCAGATGCACATCCATTGGCATTTTCCTTCAGCATCTCAGATGGGATGCAGTTACCACCAGGGGCCTCACCCAACTTCAAGGAATCAATAAGATTTCTTGTTTTGGCTACCAATACCAGGGGCCATTTAAGATTTATTTCAATTTTTCAGTTTGCCTATTTCTGCTCACAAGAGTTGTAAAAGTATTTAAAATATGTTTCCCACACCTCTGTGAGAACTTTATTGACTGGAGGGGAGAAACCATCTCTCTGATAGCTTGCTATGATTTGCCAGAAGGCAGTGTAGTTTTTATCCTTGGCTGTAGAATAAATTGCCTCTAGAATGCCTTTAAAGCAGCCCTATTTTTAGATCTCAAAAGAGCTTTATATTGTTTCTTCATTCTCTCTAATTTAGCAAGAAACATTTGAAGAGAGCCTTTTTGATGTAATGAGAAAAGTGCCAGCAATTCACACATAGTTACAACACAATCCCAGTCACATCAGCCGTTGGACTGAACGTTAATATGAATAGCATGTTTAATCCATAGAGTTCTAAAGTTTCAACAAGGGCCACATAATGGGTAAAGACAATGTATTCACCCCTGTGTCTACTGTCTCTGCTTGAAGAAGCAAACTAGGAGGGGGGGAAAAGGAAGCTGCTGACCAGCTGAGAACATAGCAGCCCCGGAAGAAATGGCTATGCAGGGCAGTAACCCACTACTGGAGGAAACTGGCTGTGCCAGGCACGAGAGCTGGTTGGAGCTGGTTGGCATGTCACTAGATTGGAATGAAGCCTGACAGACCATCCACCTGGAAGAGCTTAAGGCAGCTCAGGATGGAAAACAGTCCTTTTGAAGCAGTTTCAAAACACAGGCAGGAGGGTGCACTGGTGAGGGGCTGGAAGTGGGTAAGGAAAAACTCTGACTTACAATCAAGAAAAAGTGGGCAGCCCATACTTGCAATGGGGCATGCAGAAAGTTTGGATCGAGCCTGAAACTGTTACTACATTTTGAGGTACACAGTCTCATAGAAATTTAAGGAAACCTGATGGGGCTTATAACTAGGTCAGACTATGTTGAGAGGAACCATTTTATGGAAGGAATGATGTAGTTTTTCAAACTACATTTTATTCTGTTTCATAGCGAGGCCAGAAGTTCTCAGACTGTGTTCAGAGGGAAAAGTTCAAAGAGTTTGAAAGCACTGCTCTGAATACGTAACAAAGATGATCCTCTTTCAGTCTTTAATATGGCTTCCCTTGGAGGAAAATATGGTCCCTCTGTATTTCCAGCTTACCATTTACCAAAACCATGAATGGTAATATACTGTGATGACTGTATATTATGGCTCTATATATGAGAGTATATATGATATGATGTGTATGATAAAATAGAAAGCCCCTCCTTTGCATATAAAACAGCTATGGACTCATTAGTATGTAGTAAGCCAGCCAATTGTTACTCATTCTGGAGATCAGGAGAGGAAATCCCACTCTCCAGGAAAATAATAATTTATCTTTGGAAGGGGGCACATCAGAAGTTGCTCTTTGCCATAGCAATAATAAGAAAAATAATTTTAGTAGTAGTCATAATGTAGCTATTATTTTAAAGGTGATTCCCATTGCAAGCACTGAAAGGTTAGCAAACTACTTTTCCTTGCAAAAGAAAAACAGAAATAGGCTTAGGCACCCAATAATTAAGAGAGAGATTTTTCTCCACCTGCTAAGTTTTTAAATTGAGCTTGTCCTCAACGTTCAGTGACCGGATACTATTTTCACAGGGAACATTGTAATTTCAGCTAGCCGAGGAATATTGTCTGAATGGATCAATGCAGTGAATGCCTCATCCTCTGCATAGATGGTGCCTATTGCCTTTAAAGAGGTGGTGACAACAGC